>NC_134533.1:159249086-160530961 GCF_050624435.1 Tenrec ecaudatus | reverse complement strand
AAATAAGTCAATCTGAATTATAGTCATTTTGTGATAAGATATCCTGAGAGCTGAAACTGAGGATTACTATAAAAATAGTCAGCCTGACCTAAAGCAAAGCAAAAGAAGAACAATGTTGACTCATAATACTTGATTTTCTCATTTCTCTATTGAAAAAGGACAATCTCCCATCTTTTTGAATCACCATCCATAATGCCCCTCTGATTATATTTAATTTACTCAGTAAATTCAACCTCCTTTATAAAACTGTCTGAAAACTATATTTTGGTGAAGTAAGCAAATGCCATCATTTCCAGATACCATGTAGGCCACTATCTATCTATTAATCCATCTACCTATCTAACCACCAACTTACCTACCTATCTATTTGTCATTTGCATTGCCTAAATGGGAGTCAACAATGTAATTTTCAAAATTTTTATTGATAGCTCAGTACAAGTAAATACTCCTTTTTTCCATTAATTAGTAATCACTTAAATTTTTAAAAAATGAATATTCTAGTCTAACAAATTATTTTATTCAAGTATAATTATAAGTAAACATAATTAAGTTTTTAATTAATACAATATGTCAAAAATGAGTATTCTGAATATTATGCAATTTTCTGCTAATATGTTTTCAGTGTTTTTCTTGATAGAATTATCAGGTTTTTTCTGCCTTTAAATTATGTTCATGGTTCTTTTTAAATTGTACTTTTTAAAACTTTCTCTTTTATGATATGTGTGTCCAAACTCATACATACTTATGCCTGTTCTAGTTTCCCAAACTATGTAACTTCTATAGGGTATTATTGTACTTGAATAGGGATAAATTGGAATGAACTCAAAAAATATATTCTAGATTACTAAGGGTTCTAGCTCCTCTACACTTAAAATTGTGACTCCATAATAACCCTCACCACCACCACCACCACCAAAGACACATGCAAACAAAAAAGCTGTCTATTAACTTGATGCTTTAGCTTTGAAATGCAATCAGTCAGTCATTCTCGATGAAACACTCTCATCTATTAAGGATTCAAATAGTCCCCAAATATAAAATACTTAAGAATAAAGCTAGTTATAGATGTTAAAGATGTATACAGTACACAGAAACTACTTCTACAAAGACCATACAAGACACTGCTGCAAGAAGCCAAAAGAGGCCTACATAAATGGGAAAACAAACCATGCTTATGGATAGGATGACTTAATATTGTGAAAATGTCATAATACCCACAGAGATCTGTAAGTTATCAATACATCCATGGAGAGTTGATCTATACTAAAGGGTTGAATCCATTTAATTGGAAAGACAGTCTTTTAACAAATGGTGGTGGCTTCACTGGATATTTATTTGCAGAAAAATCAAACAGGATCCATACTTACTCCACACACAAAAACTAACTCAAGATGGATAAAATATCAAAATGTAAAACCTAAAACTATAAAGATCTTAGCAGAGAAAATAGAGCTAACCAAGAGGACTTAATTTATGCCACAAATAGTCTAGTAAACCTAACTAAAAATGCACAAATAGCAGAAGATAAACTAGGTCACTGAGACCTTCTAAAAATGAAATGTTTATGCTCATCAAGACTTCTCCAGAAGGGTGAAAGGAGAGCACACAGACTTTGTAAGGAAGTTTTTGACAACAGCATATCTGACAAGGGACTAGTCTCTAAACAATAAATAGCTTAAGAAATGATCATGAACATTAGCCAGTCCCCCACACCCCAAATTAAAATTAACTTCACTACTATTGTGTCTATTTGGACTCTTAGGAATGCAAATCACAATTACAGTACTATATCTGACCATAACAATAATGGCACTGTTAAAAAAATGAAAACAAGAAAACTGGCTAGGTTGTGGGAAGATTAAAACTATCGTACATTCTGATGAGAAGGTAAAAATATCTTCTCATGGACTGTCCTCAATAAAGAAGTAATGGAAACACCATATGGCCCAGAAATCTCACTCCCAAATATATGCATAAAAATATAAAAGCTAAGACACAAATCAACAAAAGCATACTCATTTTCTGTGCAACATGATACACAAGAGCAAAAACATGGAAACAACCTAAGTGTCCATCAACAAATGAACGAATTAAGAGACTACAGTGCATACACAGTAAAATACTATACAACAGTAAAATACTATACAACATTAAAGAATAACTGAATCGCAAAACATCTCACAACTTGAATGAACCTGGAAGAAATCGTGCCGAATGAAATCAGTTCATCACAAAAGGACAAATATAAAACTATTATTGTTTTTAAAAATTTTAAGGCTTATAAATACACACACAAAATAAACATTCTTTGGTGGCTACCAGAGAAGGTAGCAGAAAAATATCCACTAGATAAAAAATACACGTTACGGATGGTGAAGAGAAAGGCAATGGACAATACAGGGCATTTAGGACAACATGACTAAGACAAAGGAAGACACCGGGAGGAACAGAAAAGAAAAGGAACAGAGATAACTGCTAGACCAGTCTTGCAGCAATAGTATTGGCAAACAGTGATGTATTATTGGAAACATGGCTAGTTAAAAAAACCACAAACTCACTTCCTTTGAGGCAATGCCAACTCATAGCGACCCTATAAAGCAGAGTAGAACTGTCCTGTGAGTTTCTGATACTGAACTCCCTATGGGCGTAGAAAACCTTGACTTTCTCCCATGAAACAGCTGGTGATTTCCAATGGCTGACTTTGCAGATCAACTACTACACCTTCCAGGCTCATGGTTCTATATAGGATTGTTTTTTTTAAGTATAAGAGTATAAGGGGGCACATATAGACTTGATAATAGGTATTTCCAGCCATTGCATGTATATTAATATAGCAAATAGAGCGCACTAGAGACACAAGGATAGCAAAGTACCAGACATAACCAAACACCTCCCAGCCTTGATTCCTGTCCTTGAAGATGAAGGACTATGCATTCAAAGGACATCAAGGTTAATTGACACATAGTGTGTAAACACAGTGCTCTTCATCCTAGTTAGGTGTTAGATGAGTAGTGTTTGGGGTCCTACAACTTGTGAACAATCATCTAAGAGACAACAATTGATCGCTTTCCATCCACAGAAAAGGAGAATGAAGAAATCCAAAGACCCAATGAAACAAGTGGTCCAAAGGATTAATGGAGCACATGAGTCACTGTCTGTTAGGCCAGTTCAACAAGAGAAACAAATCCAGTGACACTCATATATGTATAAGAACAATCTTTGTATGAGGAAGTAATTATATATCAGGAGAGCTTCCCAGTCCAGTCAAACTCAAGTTCATAAGTTCGAATCTAGTCCCTAAGTCCTCTTCAGATTCACACAGCCACTTGCAGTGATGCAGAACACAGGAAGATCACAACTGACGAAGTTTTAACCATTCAAGTCAGGTTTAACCCTTTGATCTTCTATAATCATCTCTCCATTGCACTCTGTTTAGTGACTACTTTCTCCCCAGTCCTCAATTATGGAAAGAGGGAGATCACCAGAGGCTTTCTTGATATGATTGAGCCATGGAATGATATGCTTTATGTATTAACTCCCATTTAATAATAAATTTAAAGAAGGAATAAAGAGCTTTGTAACATTGCCCAAATACAGAGGAGATTAAGAGTCCAGATAGTTGAGAGGCTGCGGAGCAAAAAGAAGGGTGCCTGCTAGTAGGGATGAGAAGAGCCACCTGTGACTGAAAAACTGTATCCGGAGCATTTCTGATCCCGAATTATAATTTGTTGACCTCCTAATAAACCCCATGATCATGAGTATGGCCTGTGAGTCTTATGTTGCCATCGCAATACATTTTCGAACCCAACAGAGTAGGATGCCTTAAGAGGGATAATTGGTGTCGGAATTGGCTAAAAAAAAAAATGTTAACGCAGGACGGAGAAATGGAATTTGTTGATGCTGCATTCATTTTTCTTCCTTGTGAAGCCAGAGGAAGGTATGTGCTAGCACCATTCCATTCTTATGGAGGGTGAAGCACAGAGTATGAGAGAACATGGAGGTCAAAGAAACAGTGGGCTCTGTTGAGTACAATAAGAAAATATATTGACTAAAAGCTTATTTTAATAGCCCATCAGCGTTCATTCCCTTTTGGCCACGAGTTTCATAATATAGTTACTTGTAAGAATGGTGGCCAATATCTGAAGGTATGCGTTCAAGTACCAAACTATTCATAAGCACGGCTCATATTTTTATCCTGTGTCTCAATCTTCAGCCTGACAAAACTAACTTTAGATGTGCTTCTCTGTGGAAAACATTCCTTGGCAATGATTAAAAACTTCGACAATTAAGTCATATGAGTATGTGTATACATGAAATGATTATACACAACTCCTCATTTCCCAGGTAAGACATGCAAATTTGATATCTAAATATGCAACAGTTTCTTTTTAGAATATTTGCTTCTCAGAGAAGAATGCCATGTCTCAGAATTTCCAGTGCTGTGCATCTAAAGCTATGGCAACTGGCCCCAAAGAACTCTTCCACAGCCAGGTATGCTAATGAAAAATGGTTTGAAGCAAACAATGCAAAATGAAGTGTGAGCAGCTCTGATGAAAGGAATCAAGAATTCGAGACCTTCCTGCACGATTCCTTCAGCAGAATAACCCAGAGAGGAAGCACCGTTATCATTGCAATACTATGTTCGCTATACATATTTTATGAACCAAGTTTTACACATACTTTAGAGGTTAGCAGTGCATTACATTTTCATCTGCTGCTTGATTTAATGGAATAAAATGCCCTAAAGGCAGTTATTAAAGCCAGACGAGAAAAAGATGCGATTACTGTTAACCTCTGCCTGTAACTTATAAAGGCTTTCCTAAAACAAGAAAAAATGCGATTACTGTTAACCTCTGCCTGTAACTTACAAAGGCTTTCCTAAAACAAGGATCAAAGTGCACTCCCGTCACAGAGACGTGCGCTGCTCTGTCACTTAACACTTTCTGTTGTATAGCATTTAAACACTAACATTAAGTAGGCCGGTGTCATCTTACGCCAGGCTGTTCTGAGCCACGACTTCCAATTTTCCGAGCCCAGATGCACTCATATTTTATAAGTAACAAACTGGTAATGGTTGTCTTTGAATGAATACTGAAAGTTTAAAAAAATTAAATTAATGGAGAATCGGCTAAGATGTGCTAAAGTGAATGACAACTCCTCAAACATCACCCACGAAACCTCGACCAAGTCAATGTGGAGCTGATTGCTTACTCTGACAACGTGGGGGAATGGAGTGACAGCTCAACAAAGATTTCCCAGGGTCTCAAAGGGGGGAAATTTGACGTTTCAAGTGTGCCTTTCAGTGCAGGGCCTTCATTAGGATTGTTTCAGAGTTATTTTACAATTTAGAAGTTAATTTATCAACAAGTGAATATGTTGTGTCCAGGAACTCAATCAGAGTAATTATGCCAATAAAGGCAATGGACTTGTAAACTTTTGTTCAGTACTACACTGTCTGGAGGATAGGTTCTCCGACTGTAAGCTCTAATACAGCATTAAGGAAAGTTGTGAAAATGCAGTGGAAAGGAGGATGTCTTTAAAAGTACAGAGTAAATCACATATGATCCATGATGCAAAGGTACTGTGCTCACAGAAAGGGCACGGGACAGAGTAGAGGGATGAGGAAAGAGAACATTCAGGAGGGTGATATTTTGAAGTACATATTTTGGAATTTTACGTAGTGGACTATATAAATAAATGACAGTTGTTAAAAGATCAACACAGCATTGAATGCTGTGCTGGAAATACAGAATTCATCTATAAATGTTTCTCTCCCTACCTGCTGAAGAGAAGGTTTTTAAGGACATTAGAGCTCCACCAGTCATCTGTCAGTGTGTTGACCTGCCATTGGTTCTGTGTTGCAGGGTGCTAGAAGCTGTATGCCATAGGCCGGTTTGTCTAGAAAAAAAAATCCAGTGACATCCATAAATAAGAAAGAGTGTTATGCCAATAAGTAATTGTATATCAAGAAGCAAACCCATCTAACTCTAGTCCATAATGACGATACAAGTCCTAAAGCCCTCTTCAGACTCACATAGCCACGTGCAATGATGCAGAATGAAAGAACATCACAGGCTGGTGGGTGCAGAGTCAGTGGAAACATGGCACCAGCAGATCGCAGGTTCAGTGGCAGAGTCTCAGAAAGCAGGAAGGGAAAGAGGCAGGAGGAGAGTAAGTTTCCAAGTCTCCTACCTCCACCCTTTTATATACCTTGAAGTTGACATAAAATCATTTAATTACCACACGATATGAATGATAGTTTTTAACATCAGCAGGTGTCCAACACCTGGTGGACAGATTTCCATGGAAATACTATGAACAGCAGCAGGATATTGTCTAATATATTGCTGGAAGATGAACGACTTGGGATGCAAGACATTCAACATATGGTCAGAAAGTAGATGGCTCCCAAATAAAGTTGACTTTAATGACATGAATGGAGCAAAGCTTTGGGGATCTTCATAATTTAGATTTAATATTACAATCTGGGAGACAACATACATTTGAGCTCTTTGGAGTACTGAAAAGCAAGGATGTAACCTGAAGGACTAAGGTGTGCCTGACCCCAGCCATGGCGTTCTCCATTGCTTCACAGTCCATGCCTGTGAAAGTTGGACAATGAATGAGGAAGACTGAAGGAGAATCAATGCATTTAAATTTAGGTGCAATAGAAGAATATTGAACATACTGTGCCCTGCTAAGAGGACAAACAGATCTGTGCTGGAAGTAGTCCAGCCAGAGTGTGCTCCTTGAAAGCAAGGATGGGAAGACTTCGTTTTACATACTTTAAACATATTGTCAGGAGAGACCAGTTCCTGAAGAAGGACATTGAGGTAATTAGTTTATTGTGCCAGTCTGGCCGATAATCACCTGTGGGATTAATTGAAGGGTGGAGAGATAAATGTCTCAGTGAGCCTCGCCTTTCTTGTCTCTCACTCTTTGATCATCGGACCAGTGTGCGGCCGCCTTGCTTGTTCTGTGCCTCAATTTGCAAGCTACACTACCTGTGGGACACCTAACCTGTGGACTGTGTTGCTGTAATTTGAGGTTCCTTCAAGATCTGCTTCGCCACACAATTGGAATTTACATCTCTTGATTTGGGGGATGACTGTTGGTGACCTGGCTGAGTATTGGTGACCTGCCTTGCTGTTTGCTGCCTATGCCAGTATAGCCTCAATCTCTACAGAGGACTACCCAGTGGCCCTCAAGACTTGAAGGACATCCAGTGTCTCACAACTCTCTCATGGGAGTGGGTTGCACTGAGCCATTTGTACTTCTTTATAATTTAACTGTCCATTTCTTATGTTATAAATCTATCTGAATAAATTATATATAAAATTATTAGCAATCTGGTTTTGTCTCTGTAGCGAGCCCTGTCTAACACAGACATCATGCTTGGTAAATTGGGGAAGAACCAAAAATATTGGAAGGGCCTCAACAAGAAGGATCAACACCTAGCTGCAACATTGGGCCCAGGCGCAGGAACTATCGTGAGGATGGCACAGGGCTGTGCACTGGTTTGCTCTGTGGTGCACAAGGTCTTTATGGGTTGGACCAACTCAAAACACCACACCACACTACTAGAGTTTACATTCAAATGGACTTGGTTTGTGGATGGCTGCCCTGTACAGGAGGGTCCCTAACTCCAATTTTAGTTTGATATGAATTCAGAGTCTATTTATTACTTCTGATTTTTAATCGGCAAGGTGGCAGCTTTGTCCTCATGCAGGGTATGTTTGAAAAGAGTTTATAACTATAAATACCCCTACCACCACTTAACCAGATAGTTGATGCTTCAGAACAAATCTGGTAACCCTTTTTAATCATCAACTACATATGCATCCCAATCATGGCCATGGCCCTATTTCTATGGTCCTGCCTTTGACAGTGCTGCTAATCACGGTTTTATGATGATTTTACTGTTCTCCATAATTAGACCCATGTCCAGTAGTTTATTGAACTCATTCATTTTTTGGCCTAATGCTGATAGTTTTCTTCACCTGGATGATTGCCTTTATCCTGTTTTCATTCCGCTTAAAGTTTAATAAAGGAGTGTCTATAGAACATGCTTGAATCTGGGAACTATTTTTTACTGGAACAGACAATACCAAGTCATAGTTATGATATATGTGATGTAGGGAGAAATGTCTTTCAAGGATTTTAGGATGTTTTGCTCTGTGTTTTATAGTGCTTTTCCACCTCCCTCCTGCACCTAGGCACACACAATGATTTTTTTAAGTTAAAACTAAACTGCCATTGAGTCGATTCTGACTCATATTAACCTTTACGGACAGACTAGAACTTTCCTTTTGGGTTTCTGAGACTTTATATTTGTGCACAAGCAGAAAACGCAGACATCAGAATGCCAAGACCAATATGAAAGAAAGTCATTGCCACGTAGCACATTTCGCTGGGCAAAAAGCACATCTCTGTCAAGTACCAGTGCCTTGTTAAGGGAAATAAAAGCCGAACTCACTGCTAGGGAGTTAAGTCTGCCTCTGAGATCCCATAGGACAGAGCACAACAGACCCTTTGGGTTCGGGTGGCTGCAAATCTTTATGGGATCCATCAGCTTATTGTTTCCTCCCAAGGAACAGCTGCCAGTCCAAACTACTGCTCTTGTGGTTCGTTAGCAGTCCACCAGCAGACTTTCTTAGAAGGAAGAGGAAGTCCCCACTAGCACAAAGTACAACATCCACAAGATTTTGGCAAAGAAAGGACTTTTGAAAAGGCATTAGGAGGAAAGGGGAATAGACCAAAATTCAAAATATATTCCATAGAGATCCCTTTATTAAGCCTTAATACTTAAATACTTAGTGTACCAAATAGGGTGGCTATGAGTCAGAATCCACTCAAAGGCAATGAGGTTTTCCATGGCCAAATACAGACAGTCCTGGTAGCACAACGTATTATGTACTAGGCTGCTACTCACAACGGTAACAGGGCAAACCCACCAGTTCTAGTCTGCTCCTCGGGAGAAAGATGAGGCTTTCTGCCTGAGCAGAGGATTCCAGTCTCAAAAACTCAGTTGCTGTAAGTCAACATGAACTTAATGGCACTGAGTTACACAGTGTAGCAAAGAATGGATGTTTTTGGTGTCATTTGATGTTATATTACAATGCTAAGGAGAATTGATGTTTCAACATTATAGATGAGGAAACTGAAACTACTTATCAAGAAATATGTCCCAGCTGATTGTATTAGGTCAGCTTGTCTAGAGAAAGAAATCCAATGGTACTCATCTACATATGAGAAGGAACTTTATATTAAGATGCAACTTTACATCAAGAAAGCAGCCCAGCCCAGTCCAAATGAAGTCCATCGATGCTAATCGGGCCCACTTCAGACTCAGGGAGCACCAGGCAGATGGTGCAGTAAGGCAATGTGGAATATAGGAGGATCCCAGGCTGGTGGGTGCAGCGTCTTGTGGATCCAAGTTGAGTGGACACATCACAAGACAGGCGCTGATAGCTCTCTCTGAGTCAGTGGCCCACGTGGGGCTGACCCCTTGAGGCAGGCACAGAGTCCCAGCAGGCCGAAGGCAAAGTAGCAGAAATAGAGAGAGAGAAATTGTCTATATCTGGCTTGCTCTTCTTACAAAAGGCTTATTACATTAAGGTAGTGTCATCAGTCTACCACTCAATTGACAGGCTTGACTCTCACCCTGAGCAGGAGTGTATAATGGATACAATGCCCAACTACCAGTTACAGGAGCCCAGGTGGTGTGGTGGTGAAACATGGGACTTCTCACGGCTAACTCAGCAGTTTGAAACCACCAGTGACTCCACTGCAGAACGATGAGGCTTTCTACTTCTTTAAAGAAGTTATGGTCTCAGACACCCACAGGGGGACAATTCTATTCTGTCCTATAATATCATGATGAATCAGAATTGACTCAAGGTCAAGGACTGTGAGTTGGGTTTTAGACTACAGCTACATGACATGTAAGTACTGAATACAGGAGTCAGTCTTCTTAACTTATGCAAGTTTCCCCTCCCTCGCTTAAGGATCCAGAGGGATGTCTCCGCCTTGAGCAGCAGGATGAACAACGTATGTCAAGTTCATTGGTAACCGCACATAGAAGTGAGGAGGAAATCTCAAGGAGAAACAAAATATAAAAGTGACACCGAACCATAGCTTACAGCAGGAGTGTGCTGACAAGGAGCGCTAGAAAATAAAAAACCCCACTCGTGATCACAAATCAAAAGGTATTAGGATAAGGGAGAGAGAGCACTGAATTTTTATAATGTAATGTATCCTTGGATAAAATTGACAGAATTTTATACATTAGTAAGACTTGTAAAAATACTCATTAGGAGGAAAAAGTAAAGGTCACACTTTATTAAATTTAGTCATAACACAATTTGTCATCTCCATAAATAATGCAAGTAAATATATAAATTGAATGCATGGTGTTTGCTTCTTGTAAAAAAAGAAAGTGCACTAGGTTGATCACTAATTTCTCAAAAAGTTACCTACCTAGCATTTATGGCACCTTCCACTCCCTGAATTAGGAAGAGTCTGGTGCATTTAAGGAAGTGATTTGAACCAAAAAACAAACCCAAAATACCATCCCTAAAAACTAGAAAAGAACACAAAACCCCAGAATATAGGTAAGGGATTACATAGGGCTTGTGGGCCAATATAAGCATTTTGAACTTTTTCCTGAAAGCAACAGAAAGATACTAAAGAGTTTTAAACAAGGGTGCAGCACAGTTGGTATTTCCAAAAGATTATTCGGGTTGCTGTGTGAATATTAAATTGAAAGGGCTAAGAATGTGGTCTTATGGGAATGTGGTCTTATGGGAATGTGGGGACAACTGTAAAGTGCCGGAAAGGGGTAACTGTGTGAACTGGAGTTGTATCAGTGAAGATAGAAAGGGGGCATAAAAGAGTTGAAATAAAATTAATTCAGAGTTGCAATTGAGCAGGTTTGCCGGTATCGTCACATGCAGGGAAAGAAATAGTTGGGGGCTTCCGGGATGGGCATGGGAAACACTGAGCGAAGTAAACGTCAGCACTTGGTTCCAAAGATGTTGAGTTGGAAATAGTTGAGAGCATTCAAGTACAGGCATAACGTAGGTAGATGAACACGATTGTATATTTTCAGGGGAGGAGAAGCTTGGAGGTAGAACTGGGAGACTGTTATCTCATCGACCCAAATTAAACTGCGGGTAGACAAGATGAAACTAGAGACAACAGAGAAGGACAGGACTAGCCTGAGCAAATCCCCTCGCGGAGCTCAGCGGCGGAGGGTGTCTCAGTCGTGACCTGATTCCCCGTGCAGAGGAAGGTCCAGAGGCAGCGCAGCAACATCGCAAGCACAGAACTGCCTTGTGCCATACAGACATGGTTTTCACATGTCGTTTCTAATTTTATTTCAGCTAAAGATTAAAAAGGGGAAATGGATGGATGGTGACTCCTGAAGCTTGTTTATTCAGCAGGAAACTTCAGCCTCATGACCCTCTTATATGATGAATTCTTTTAGCACTCCGCTCAGCACCACCTGAAGTTGCCCCAGAGCAAGTGCAGCCCCAAACCCCAAACCACGTCCACTGCCATCTCGACAACAGAGGCCGCAGGAATGGTTTCCAAGACGGTAATGCTTTAAGGAAGCAGACAGCTTCAAAGTACTAGAGAAATATACAACTAGATTCTTTATGATAAAAAATAAATTTGACTACGTCAAACAACATCATGTGGATTTCTTGTAGAAACAAATTATGCACTATAATAAAAAGATAGTTCAAAAAAAGATGTTTTACTGTTTCCCCCTTTACTTCTATTTTGAGACCTCAGGCAAAAAGTTAAAAATAATTTGTTTTAAGTAAGATGAAAAGTTTTTATATTTATACATGCTAATTATTTTATGTGTGTTTTGATAATTCTCAAATTCTTGCCCAGTAAAAGCATAATAACTCAAAGGAAATGGCAAAATATTACTGGAATTAGGTTCTATACATGCTGGAAAAGCTTAATGCACTTTCTATATAATTAGGAAAGAGAGATCTTTACTTGAGGATTTAGGGCTAGATGATAGGTATAATGAGTTGTTATTTCAGCTTCTTGTCTGTGAATCAGAAATAATGCCACCAACAAAATACGGCTAGTAGGATCAACATAAATTATGTTGGGAAAATTGAATCGTTAGTACCAGGCTCACAGAAAGCATTCAACAAATATTCATTCCTTGAAAGGTCAGATTCCCATAAAGAAGTAGTTCATTGACAAACAGAGAAGGAAGCGCACCTAACATTTTTAGTACAACCAGGTTTGCTAGCAAACTGTGAGGAAGCACCGTGTCATGAGCGCCAGCACTTGACAGGGTTCACCTAAAGTCTGCCATTGATGAGCTTGGGACTGCAGCAAGTTGATAGAATTCTCCCTGCCTCAGTGTTCTTACCCAGAAAATGGGAATAACAGTACCATTTCACTGGACTCTATGAAGATAAATTAGTTAATGCGTGCCCTATAAAAAGTGAGAGCCATATAGATTTATAAAATACTGAAAGTAGCCCTTTTACATGAGAAGTTCCCATGTGACCTCTTATTATCTGACTGTGTAAGCCAACAACGCTCACCTTCATGGTTTTTTCTCACTGGTAATTGGAGAGAAAGAATTCCTTTCTTTTTAACCTTTCTCCTCGCAAAGCAACCAAGCCTTCCATTTTAAGGTCTAAGACCCTTACGACCCACCCCTTTGAGGGAAGTTATACGTTTCTGAAGAAATGGTAGGGGAGCCACATACAGAAAGGAAACAACATTTAGCTGTTCCTGTGCCCAAGGACAATTGCCAGTAGTTGTTAAGTATGCCTCCACCCCCCCACCCCTCACCCCCCACCCCCAGCCCCGCTTCCACTGCCTTACTGTGACAATTAACCCTCACACTGCCGGTCTCTCGCCTGCACAGTTCCCGACATACCCAGCTTCTATCCGATTTCAATGGCAGTCTGAGGCTGAAGAATTTTCCACATCTCTATACCTTTTCTTCTTCTTGTTTGCACTCATGTAGTTAGCTTTGATGTAAAAACAAAGTGCTCTGGTTTCTGAGCCAAGACGGTACATGCCAAAGTTCACTCTTTCCTCAGAAATAATAAATAGCAAAATGGCTTACCAGATTGTTAAATACCTTGGAAGGCAGTGAGAAGACCTCCGTAATTTGAAAGAGGGAGAGAAAACACCTCTAAAAGACAGAGTTTGAACAAGGGAGAACAGTCAAAGATAGAGGAGGAATAGAGAGAAGGAGAAATTGAAAAGATAAATGGAAGCAAGAGAAGCAAATCCTAACACCACCTCACAAAGTAATCACCTCAGTCCGAGGCTACTAAGAGAAGAAAGCATTTCTGGATGTTGAGCTCATAAAATATGAATTTAAGAGTAAAGTTTATAGCACACACCTGCACCGTGGAAGATGACACTCAAATGTCTACAAATAAGAGTTACCTACCTACAAAATAGAGATAAAAAATTGCAGAGTCTTAATCAATATCATTGAGAATTCTCATAAGCCAAGGCAAAAATAATATTCACTAAGTCACAGTTGCCTGTTCGTATTTTATACCTTAAATATGTAGAGTCAAATATCAAAAGGAAAAAATGGGAAGCTTAGGAGGAAAATGTCACTTGAGAGTTTAAAAAGAAACAATAGAGAAGTTAATTAGTATACTTAACAAAACCAAAGTGTAAACAATGATTAGAAAAGTAAAATTGAGAAATGTTAAAAACAAAATGAAGAAAGATTCATCAATCCAAAAGTACAAATATAAAGATAACAGAAATTTTAAAATAAAAATAAATAGAATCATGAGAATGCAGACATGATGGCAAGAAAGTTTTCAGAATTAAACCAAAAATGAGTCATTAAGGATATATATATACACACACACAACACATATAAATGTATGCGAAATCAATTTTGACTAAATGAATCAATTCAAAAGAGATATAAAAGTTGTGTGATCTTTTATAAAAAAACAAAACATAATTTATAGATTATATATATAATGTAAGTAGGTAAACTTGTCTAGGAATGGCACAGGCTGATTTCAGAACTGTCATTAGACCTTAGTGACAAAGAGAAGATGAACGGATCAGATGTCACTTTAGCAGTATGATTTATTTTTCTTAAGGAAAGATTTTGAAACTGATATGGCTGTCTGTTACCCTACCGAGAGAAATTTGGTCTTTGGCTCTACTTCCCAGGAGATAATCTAGAATTTTCTGGCTAATTGAAGTATCATTTTTCACCTAGGCCTCCAGACTAAACTAGAGGTTTTACTGTAAGAAGTGAAGGGCGCGTTAGCTTAGAAGGACCACCTCTTGGCCTGATGTCAACCGGCATTGGAAAAAGAAGGGAGCAAGATTCAGTATTCCATAAGCAGTAAAGTTCCTATCGACCATATGTTATGAGGTCATGACTAGGCACTTACGCCTGTAAAATCTCCGGACACAGAAGTTCGCAGAACTTCATAGTCAGTGAACTATGCTGACACAAGAGTGAAGGCAGCGCGCCTTTTTGATTGATGGAAGCTTCACAGTGAACTCTCTCAGATGCCACCCTTGGCATTTCTTCCTTACACTGATCCTGATCTGTAGCCTTTGCTATAGTATCTATCATAATAAATCAATATGTAAAATATATAAAGCACTTAAAAGCATACTGTTTTCTGGGAGGTCTAGAAGTCATTCCGGCGTATTACTGAGACCAAAGAGCAGCAAGAGTCCGAGGGTGGCAGGATGCCCAGGGAGACCCTCTTACTTGCAACCGGCATCCTGAAGGGGCTGGAGGAATACCTGCAGCTTGTGGCCGGCCAGTTGGCTGAAGTCAAGGTGTTGAGTGGATTTCCACACTTGTAATTTGCATTTACCTACTTTGGCAGCCAGAAGGACAGTGTTTCTTTTAACATGTGATCTCTGGCCTAGCTCAGATTAGCTGGCAAGAAGGGGGAAAAGTGTCATGTCGGCATGTGAAGTAAGTGTGGGAAAGGAGAATGTTAAGGATTTCACTGATTCTTGTTAGATTTATGTCAATTTTTGTCCACAAAGTGGCAAATATTAGCATCGTTTGAAATTTTGATAGAACTTTCATAGGAGGGTATAATATTTTCTCTGCTATTCTGTTTACTTACAATATTTAATAATTGCTTGTATTATGTTTAATGATTACACATATATTTACATTCACTATTTAAAAATAATGTACTGAACAGAATGAGAACTGTAAACATGGGTAGGACTGCTGAAGTCCATTATTACATGGTTCGTCAGAGACTTCCAATCTGCACATCTTTTCTTTGAGAAGTGCTGTGAAAGGCTTGGGAGGTCCTTTCTGGCCTCTGGCTTCCCTATTGTTACAAAGCAGAGGTCAGACATGCGTTCTTCCTTCCTGTTCTGCCACCCACCATTCCTCCCATGGCACTCTCCTTCTATGCTGTGCTCAGTAATTTGTTTCAATGGCCACACAGAACGCATAGAAAGTACTCACGATTTAAGGGGCTTATTAGAGTAGTTACAAGGGAACCGTGCATCGTTTGAAATCAGGAAAGTTGCATCCTCTCACAAAACGTAGTTTGTGTGCAGAGAAAATAATCAGAGAAGCTGGATTATACAAAGAAGAATGTGACATCGGGATCGGAGGAAGGCTGATTAACAACCTGCAATCTGGAGATGACACCAGCTTGCATGCTAAAAGTGAGGAAGGCCCTGAAACACGTGGTGATGAAGATCGAGGATTTCTGCCTTCAGTAGGGATTGCAGCTCAATGTCAAGAAGACCCAAATCCTCCCAATGGGACCAATAGGTAACGCTGTGATAGATGGACACAAGATTGAAGTTGTCGAGGACTTTGTCTATCTTAGAACCACAATCAATGCTCATGGGATCAGCAGTTAGCGATTCAAGGGGGAAATGTATTGCACGGGGTGCTTTAGAGTATCGAAAAGCAGGGAAGTTATTTTGAGGACTCAAGCCATTAAATTTCCAATTTCCTCATATGCATGTGAAGGTCGGCATTGAATAAGGAAGACTGAAGGAGAATTTACTTGAACTGTGGTGCTAAGAAGAATCTTGAAAATTCCAGAGACAACCAAAAGAACAACCAAATATGCCCTGGAAGAAGTATGGGTGGAATGCTCTTTAGAGACAATGATGGTGAGGCTGCATCTGCCATACTTTCAGCATGGATGGCTACAGTGGCTGCAACAATGAGCTCAACCCCAGGAACAATTGGGAGGATGGCTGTGTTAGTCCGGGTACACTAGAGAAACAAAGCCATGGACACTCATATGTGTATAAGAGAGAGTTCTATATAAAGGGTAATTGTACATTAGGAATCATCCCAACCCAGTCCAATCCAAGCCCCTAAGTCTGATATTAGCTCATATGTCTGATACCAATCTATTAAGTCCTCTTCAGACTCATTAAACACATGCAATGATGCTGAATGCAGGACAATCAGAGGCCAGTGGGTAGAAAGTCTTTGGATCCAGTTACATTGTAAGAATCTCAGCACTGGCAGGGGCCTCCACGTGGCTCCTCCAATTCCCAGGGCACAGGGTCTACCAGCATAGTGCCACGTGTCTGTCAGCAGAGCGTCTCCAAGGGAGTAAGCAGAGCCTCTCCCTCCTCCAAGGAGGAAAAAACAGATTTCCCAGAATTCTCAGGAGAAAGCCATGCCCACACAGAGGCTTTATTGCCTATGACCCGATTGACAGAGTAGACCTTCATTCTTAATCCTCTTGAGTCCCAAATTGACACCACATTATGTAACTACCATAGTGACACAGGAACAGGCATGTTTCGGCTGTGCGTAGGACTGCTCTGGGCCAGAACCAACTTGATGGCACCCAGCAACAATCACATATATAATTTCACATGCAAAGATCTGAAGTTATGCAGTTTGAAAACCAGAAGAGGAGAATTTCCTTGGCGTTTCTTAAGCTGAAAGAAGTGAAGAAAATATTCTAACCTTGAGTTGCAATATTCTGTGAATTAATGGGCAAATTATTGAACAATGAGGAAAGATGGAAAGAATATATATAATCATTGTACCAAAAGGAACTGATCAAACTCTTCATGCCTGGAACTGAAGTCAGGGAACTACACCATCCTTAGAAAAATCAACAGTTTAAAATCAAAAGAATAGCACATCCCAGGAATAAAGCACAGAAGCCAGGATGGTAGAGAGCAAAGGGACATAATAAAGACAGGGGGGGCGGGGAGTGGGAAATGTGCTGTTACATTATGGAGACTGCAGTAATGCTACAAAATGTGTATGCATTTTTAAGTGGAAACCCAATTTTCCCCATAAATTTTCACTCAAATCACAGTAAAAATTTTAAAATTGGGTCAGTAGCAACCATTTCAGGAGTGCACTGTCTGAATAGTTCCTACTTCTTTACATGACCTCTGTGAGTTCTAAAATCCTAAAATCCTTTGCAAGAGCTTCACAGAAACCCACAGCCACCATTTATGATTAAAGATTTCTTTAAGTGTGCTAACAAGTTGTAGTATTAGTGAAAAATGTTCAGGGTAGTTGCTTACCACAACATGGTACAAAGTCAAGTCTGCTAATAAATGCCCAAAGGGGCATATCACTCAACGGTAAGCCTCAACCTGAAAATATTCAGCTCAAGCTCTGTGAGTCAGCAAACCTGGTTCCCCAAATTAAATGCCCAGCGGCACCCCACTCCATTAAGCCTCAGCCGGAAGGCACTCAGCTCTACTTCTGTGGGTCAGCAAGTCCAGCTTCCTCAATGAAGTGTCCAGTGGCAGCCTACTGTGTCAACCAGCCTCCTGCACCAAAGCACTCAATTTTTTCCGTGGGTTGGGAAGTTCATCACTCTGTTCCATGCTCTGGGTCCTGGCTCTGGTATCTGGATTCAGGAGGTTTACTGTACAGGATCTCGGATCCAGAAAGAGTGCTCCATTTGTTTGCGACTCTTGCTGATAATGAGATCCCCACCCCTCTCCTCCTTCTCAGAGGGCTCATTTTATACACATCAGGATGGCACTCCAGGGAATTGCATTCACAATTACCCAAAAGTGAATCATGTCAGTATCTTCCCCCACCTTCTTGCCAGACCCACGCAGAGAAGGGACATTGAAGTTGCCAAGAATGTCATTTAACTTGCATCCACAATCAACATTCATGGAAGAAGCAGCCCAGAATTTAAACCACATATTGTACTGGACACATCTACTGCACAAGACCTCTTTAGAGTTTTTTTGGTTTTTTGTGGTTTTTTTTCCTCTTTATTGTTTTAAAGAATAAAGATTTCACCTGCAGGATAAAGAGCACCTGTCCCAAGCCATGGTGTGTTGAGTCACCTATGTACATGTCAAAGTTGCAAAATTAATAATGAAGAGAGGCGAATCATTGAATCCTGGTGTTGATAAAGAATTTAGAAAGTACTGTGGACTGCCAGAAAACTAACAAATCTGTCTTGGAAGAAGTCCAGCCAGAATGCTCTTTAGAAAGGGAGAGCAAGATTTTGGATATGTTGGCAGGAAAGAGCAGTACCTGGAAAAGGGTTTCACCCTAGAGTTTGGGACACCAGGTACAGAGGGTAGAGAAGGAAAAGTGCTTTGTTTAAAGCACATGATTAGCTTCTAAGAGACTAGCCGCCACATAAATGCGCACACAGGAGATTACAAGTTTGAACAAGGATCTACATATAACCCCCTCCCTGGGGGACGGACAACAGAAAAGTGGGTGAAGGGAGAAGTCGGACCGTGTAAGATATGACAAAATAATAATTTATAAATTATAAATTTACTTATATATAATTTATAAATTATAAATTCATGAGGAAAGGGGGCCACAGAGGGAGGGGAAAATGAGGAGCTGATGCCAAGGGCTTAAGTAGAAAGCAAATACTTTAAGAATGATGAGGACAACAAATGTACAAATGTGCTTGACACAATGGATGGATATATGGATTGTGATAAGAGTTATATGAGCCCCCAATAAAATTATTTAAAGAAAGAAACTCAATCTTCTGGAGATATAGACAATTAATATGACCATTTTAGCCACTATTCTTTAGACTTGATAAAGTAGAGGATTATTGAAAAGCGAGGAAGACTCTCAAAGAGATGGATTGTCATTGGCTTCAGATGTGGTCTGAAGCATAACAAGAATTGTGAGACTGGCACTTGTGTGGGCAGAGTTTGGTTCTGCTGTACAATGGGTGGCTACTGATTAAGAACCAGCTGGAGATCATGCAACAATAGAGTATTATTTGTGTGTCTTAATCATTTTTCACCAAAAAGTCTGTATCTTTTAATTTAGTTTTTATTAAATACTTTTATTGGGGACTCTTGCATCTCTTATCACAATCCATACATTCATCCTTTGTGTCACGCACATTTGCATATATGCTGCCATCATCACTTTCAAAGCATTTTCTTCCTACTTGAACCCTTGATATCAGCCCCTCATTTTCCCCCACCCTCCCCTGCCCACCCTCCCTCATGAACCCTTAATAAGTTATAGATTATTATTTTCATATCTTACATCATCCTGTCACTCTTCATCCACTTTTCCATTGTTCATCCCCCTGAGAGGGGGTTATATATTAATCCTTGTGATGGATTCCCCCTTTTTATCCCACCCTCCCCTAATCCTCCTGGTATCTCTATTCTCATTGTTGGCCTTGAGGGGTTTATCTATCCTGGATTCTCTGTGTTTTGGGCTCTTATCTGTAGCAGTGTGCATATTCTGGTCTAGTCCAATTTGTAAGGTAGAATTGAGGTCATGACAGTGGGGGGAAGGAAGCATTAAAGAACCAGAGGAAAATTGTGTGTTTCATTGGTGCTATACTGTACCCTGACTGGCTAATCTCTTCCTTGTGACCCTTCTGTGAGGGGATGTCCAATTGTCTACAGATGGGCTTTGGGTCACCACTCCACACTACCCCCCCCACTCCCATTCACATTGGGTATGATTTTGTTCTGGATCTTAGATGCCTGATATCTGTTCCCCTCGACACCTCATGATCACTCAGGATGGTGTGCTTCTTCCATGTGGGCTTTGTTGCATCTCAACTAGATGGCCACTTGTTCATCTTCAAGTCTTAAGCTCCCAGATCTTTTATTTTTAATATAAAGTATTTAATATAAATAATAAATGTATATATATATGTGTGTGTATATATATTATTAAAGCCCCGTATCCTTTTTTAACATAGTAATGTATACAGTGGTTAAATACTAAAAGCTTTTAAACCTAGAACTTATCCTCTGCTGAAAATTATTTCCTTCCATATCTGCTTCATCATCTGATATTTCCTTTCCTTTCACTATGTGATTTTCTTACAGACACTGTGTTGATAATTTGAGGCAGGGAGGCTGTGTGGAGGGTTCTTTCAACAACGCCAGGAGCTTCAAATCACAGACTCCATACTCCCCCATGGCCTCAACACTCTCTCGGATTCACATATTTATGTTATCATCCTAAATACAAATGGTAGGTGGAATTTACAGTCCCTACTGGAATCCCCAGTTATCTGGATCCTGACCTTTTAAAATGAATCAACCCTCAACCATGATAGGGAAATGGCTTGGTGTCTGCATTACAAAGGAGTTTGAAAGGATGCCTTCCCTTTTCAGATTCTTAAGGAACATAAAAGAAAAACACAGGTCCAGCAAGTCACAACAGAACTGCTTTTGATGAGTGCTTTGGATAGTTTGGGAGAAAAAAAAACACAAACAGAACAATCCATGTTCTTAATCCGAACTAATTGATAAATATACTCCAAATACTTAAATATAAAGCAAAGACTCTTTCATCTGAGGAGAAATTTGAGAGTTTTGGTTCAAAATTGATGTTCGCACATTAAGTTTTCCGCTATCTCAATTTGCGGCAGCTAGGGCACTTCCACTCTGAGGAAAAGTCTAGCCAGTGGAGCAGAGCCCAACAACAACAATGCATCTCAAGTTGTATGAGTTCTCAATGACTGGAGTCACCTGTAGCTGGTTTTAATACCTGCTGTCGGTTTGGCAACGTTTCTGTTTGGGCAACTGGATAAGGACAATAAAATTGTCAAACAGACAATGAACTATTCAATCTGTTATTAAACACATAAAGCCAAAGAAATAGAAATGCTGTTTAGGTCTGTAGCTTCTTCACACTAACACTGTTCAGCCATAATATTGTCTGAAAGCACTTCCTGAACTTTATTTCCTTATTAAGGGAATTACTATAGAATAAATTATGTGGTAGTAATCTAGTGCTCTTTCTAAGCAACCAAAAGGAGCAATAAATAAAAGAAGATGTTCATACTGTGCACTTTTAATAACTTCCTATTCACAAACACGTTATTTTAATTAAGAAAAACTAAGGAGAAATCAGTGATGAAAGGTTATTGTGGCTAACGTCTTCTCATAAAATAATAGAGAATGAGCAAAAGAGAGAGGAAAAATTAGAAAGATAACATTTAAATCTTTCTTTCAGGATAGAATGAATAAGCTCATTGAACACAGAAGTATTGTTTCTATATTAAACTTTTATTTTGATGGTCCTGAATAAATTTCCATCTTTTCTTTGACATACTAAAATACTTGATAACCATGTGCAGGGGCCATGGATCGCTGAACGTGGCTCTTCCCGCCAAAGTCTCTAGCTCCCACCTAATGGCCTTTCCCTGCAGGGGTCTGGTAAGAAGGTGAAGGAAGAGACTGATCGGACTCACCTGTGAGGAACTGTGAGTCGCATTCCTTGGAGCGCCATGCCATCGTGATGTGTGTAAAATGAGCCCTCTGAGGAGTAGGAGGAGGCATCTCAGGCCAGGAAGAGCCTGTCCTCTGGATCCCAGATCCCTGTGCAGCGAACCTCCTGGATCCAGAAGACAGCTATAACATGAGAGGGGCCACAGCAGAACTAGGAGCCAGAGCAAGACAACAGAGTGGGAGACTTCCCAAGTCATGTAGCTCGCAAATCGGCATGCTGGTGTGCAGGAGTGCACAGAGTAAACCAGGAGGCTGGTTTGCACAGAGGGGTGTCTCTGGGTGCTTAATTAAGGGAACAGGGTTTGCTGACCCCTGAAGGTTGAGTTGAATGTCTCAGGGTTCATGCTAACCACAGTGTTATCTGCCCCTTTGGACATTTATTAGCAGAGCTGAAAGAACTTTTGAAAATGTCTTAATAAAGAAGTACAATGTGTTAATTACATAACTCAATAAATTCTTTAGTCATGAATTATGTTTGTGAGTTCTATGTAACCATTGCAATGGATATTAGAACCCAGAGAGATAAAATAGAGAATATTAATTAACAACACACCATTCATTGAATACCAAAATGGTGTGTGATAATGATATAAGAAATAATTGATAGCATCTTCCATTGTTATTCAAGTACAGAGCTAAGATATTTGAAAGATATTAATTTAGCAGAGCCAAGTTTTATGTAGATATTAGATAAATTCTAGGGTTCCACATTCAATACTCATGAAAATAGAAAATAAATCCATATTGTACTGGGAAATATTGCAGCAATAGACCTCTTTAAAGTATTTAAAACACACACACACATACACTCACAAAGACATCTTTTTGAGGAATAAGGTGTACCTAACCTATGCCATGGTATTTCCAGTTTTCTTATTTCCATGTAAAAGCTAGACAAGAAATAAGGAATACTAAAGAATTGATTCCTTAGGATTATGGTGTTGGTGACGAATACTGACTGCCAGAAGAACAATCTATCTTACAACAAATATAGTCAAAATGTTTTTTAGAAGGAAGAAAGGTACATCTTTGTCTCACATACTATGGGACCAATCTGTAAAAACACACCATGTTTGGTAAAGTAGAGGATTAGAGAAAAAGGAGAAGACTTTCAAGAAGATGGTTTGGCACCGTGGCTGCAATACTGGGCCTCCACATAGCAGGGATCCTGAGGATCACTGGCAGGGTTTCCTTCAGTTGTACACGAGGTGTCTATGAGTCCGAGTGGACCCACGGGCGCCCAACAATCACAATCAGAGGAATTCAAAATCACGCAGAAGACTTGATTTTTGAATTATGTTCATTTAGAAAGATATTATCTGCTAAATTTCATCAAATTCACTCTTATTGAAGTGTGCACTATTTCAGTATGAACAAACAGTTTAGTCCTCTTGGCCAACAATTCAGGCACCCATCATAGTGGTAATCAAACCATCAACTACAGCAGATTTACTGAGGGCTCACAACTCAGTGAGTTATAAACATGAGATTCATTTTCTGCTATCTGCTCTACAGTTTGTTAGATGGTGATTGTCTTAGTTTCTGTTCCAATGCAATATCCCAATTGAGCGGTTTAAAAAAATAAATTTGATTTCTCCCAGTTCTGTGGGCAAAGTCCAGATAAAGATCTCGAGCCTGTGGATACCGTCCTGGTTGGCAGCATCCTAGGGTAGTTCTTGGATCTTTGTTGATTTTCACATAGTATCTATCTGTCCCTCCCCTCTTCTGTATGCTAGTGATAAACCTCAGAAGTGATCATATTTAGAGCACACCCTACTTAGAAATAGCCTAATTAGCATAACAAAAATCCCTAGTTCCAAATAGGATTCTATCCACTGATATACAGGTAGGATTCCAAAAGTTATTTGGGGGGTTTGCGGGGGAGTGGAGCCCAAAGTTCATCTATAACTGTAGCAAATGGATTGAAGATTTGTAGTGTTAAGAATCAGACTACATTTGATTTAGGAAGCATAGGCCATCTTGTTCATCAAAGGCACTATTCTTTATATGGGACTTCCAAAAGTTCCTCTCCCAGTATTGGACTATATTATCACTCTCCTTCAGTGCGAGGAGTTCTGAGGGAGAATGGACTCGCTGGCAGAAGTTTGCTTCTTTGGTTTTTCATGTGTGTGGGACCTGTGACTATGACTAGGTCACATTAAGTGGGAAGGATGATGAAAGATTAGTAATTGCAAGGAAGGGTCCTAATCAGTTGACTCTGAATTATTTAAAATAGCATTCTCTTGAGCTTTCCTTTTAAAAGTGGGACTTGGCTCTTCCTGAATCAGCAGGGAAGCTTTTCTGCTAGTGATGTTGAGAACGAGCTATGGAAAACGCCTAAGCCTTGGTTCCATCAACAGTGAAGAATGAAGTTGTGCTATCAACTTAAAAGGGCTAAAGGAGCTTGAAGCAAACCGTGAGCTCCAGGTGCAAAAAGAGCCTGGCTGACGCCTTGATTGGAACCTTGTGAGACCCTAGACAAAGAGCCCAGCTAGATTATGCTTCCACACTGACCCAGAGAAACTACGAGATACCAACTGTGTGTTATTTTAAGCCATAACTCGTTATGCAATAATATAAAACGAATACACCCCGTCTTTCTTCAGTATCTGCTTTGGTTCATACATATTGCCTTTTCCAACCCCCTTCATTTTAAGAAAAGCCCCGGCGGGGCTGTTGTTGAACTGCTGACTTCAATCACAGCTGTTTCAAACCCGCAAGTTGTTTTGTGGAAGGAAAGTGAGACCACTTGTGCCCATACAATTCACAGCCTCAGAAACCCTGGTCGGGGTTACTATGTGTCTGAGGTGACTGGACGGCAGTGGGTTTGAATTTACATATTAGAAAGATTCCATAAAATTCTGATCCATTTCAGTTACTAAAGCTTTGTTTGGTCAAGTTTTCAACTCTTATTTCATAGTCATTGATGAATCTCTGCCTCTCACTCAGTTCAGGTTATAGCTTTGCTATTCGATTGGCTGAAAGAAAGGGCTGCCTTTCCCTCTTCATTCAGACTTAGTGTTGGCTGGTGTACGGGAAAAGAGAAGGCAGATATTACTATAGGGGTGCTTGTGGAGGGGGGTTTGGACCGTGTAAATCTGGTTTATATGGTTCCTCAAGGGGGCTGGATAGCTTGCTAATAATAAAAATAAGGTGCATGGCACCCTGGTGGGGATGGGGCCATGCAAATAGGAGTATGGAACACTAGTGAGGCCATTGATTGGTTTTGCCATCTTCTAAGATTAAAATGAAGACACCCTGGTGGCATAATGAGTAACAGAAAGGACCATTCACCATGAGGTCTAGCTTTCTCTTCCTGAAAACATTTACAGCCTGGAAAACCCACATGGACATTCTACCCTGGCCTATGGGGTCATTCTGAGTCATAGTTGACTTAATAGCAGTGAGTTTTTTGAGGGTTAAAATGAACCATCCCAGAGATGGAGAAGGATGGGGTACTTCGTTACCACCAAGAAGAGATGAAGTAGAATGCTTCCTTTTGACCTGGGGCCTCTGTTTTAACATCCTCCTAGACTTCACACACACACACACACACACACACACACGCAGAAAGAGAGAATGAGGAAGAGAAGGAATAAAAGGGGCGGGGGAGAGAGCTGTAATTCTGAAGATGGTGTAGGACAATGAGAAGCAGTGGTAGTGAGCAAAAGGTGGTCGCAGAACCAGGAGACCAGCATGAGATGGGACAAGCTTCCTGGACCTCAGAGCAAAGCAGTTACAGTGTCTGTGCTGACCCACTAGCTGGGCAACTGACCACCACCAGCCGGGAGACGGTGGGGTGGAACGGAGGGCCGTAAGGCATCCATCAAGTATCGCAGCCGCAGAGTAGAGAGCGCCTTGAGAACAGCTGGGGTAGTATTGGCAACAAGGGCAAGGCGGGCAAGAGTGTCTGGTCTCTACTTCATAGGAAAGCCCCTGGGGCTGATGCTGACGGTGGTTCTCTCTGCCCCTCATCAAGTTAGAGGAAGTCAGATTCCTGTGCCGTGTCGTGTTTCACGCACAGTCACATAGTAGAAGAAGGAAATTGTGCCAAATTGGTGTTTCTCGGCACTTTACTAACTCCGTAAATTTTGAATTTATATGTGATAAGTACAAATGTATAACATCTGAGAATTATGTACATATCTAGGAAATATTAGTTATTTCTACAAACTTTTTTTAAAAATCGAAGATATAGGCAAAATATGTTTTCTAAGAAATAAGTCCGTAGATGTGGCACATTTTAGAATTACAAAAATATCTTAAACTTTGGAAATGTTGAACCACAAGATTTTCTTGCAGGTTTTATTTATGCATGTTTAGTGTTTCAGACCTAACCTTGGCTTTTTAACTGTCTTTCATGGACCTTTAGAAAATGTTTCACAAATTAGATTTATGGCAAAGATAATGATAACTCATTTTACAGGCATTTTCTTTCCAAAGCTTTTAAAACTGACAGTTCAATACATAAAACCACATTCCAGAATTGCTGTCATAGCAAAGCAAGAATGGATCCTGCGAAGTTTCAGTGACTTCCAAAATCAAATGCCTCCTGGATAAACTTTTCATTTTTATTCATCACTTGTTTAACCTATGTGGCTTATGAATTGAATTCTGCACCCCTGAAGATGTGTCCTTTATCCTAACCCCTACAACTATTGAGGTACACACCCATATCCATAGTACATCGACAGGAAATTTGAGCCAGATTCAGAAGAAGACATGGAAAGAGGTAGGGAGACTACCAGAATTGTGTGTGTTTATTGTGTGGACCATAACAAATTATGGATAAAATGGTGTAGAGGGAAATTCCAGAACACTGAAACACTAACATTGTGTAGAACCTGTGCGTAGACTGAGGCAGCCCTTCCCACAGAACAAAGGGAGACTGCATTGTTCAAACTTAGGAAAGGTAGGAGTCAACATTGTCTTGTTTTCATTTGTATCCACCCTGTAACCAAAGAAAATAATTTGAGAAACTGGATTTGTTAGGTTTCTCTCTCCGGGACTAGATTTCAGCCTCGGTCCTTGGCTCCACGCGAGAAAGATTTCATGCTGAAGCCGGGCTCGTGATCCAAGTGAATTTAATGAGAGTTAAAAGAAGTTTCAGGTTTTACGTGGCACCCATTAGGATTCCTTTGACCATGCGGCCTGGCAGAGACTGCCCCAGGTCACGTAAGGATCTCTCTCCTCCCACAAAGACGACCAGACCACCCAAGCAAGACAAGCCCCTCTCCCTTCCGGTCCCTGCCTTTTCAAGGGTTTCGGGGGGAGGCGTGGTGAACGACCCCAGGTCGATCCCATTGACTGAATTGCAATCACCTGGCCCAGGTGGGCTGCTCCAGGTGTAATGCCCATCCAGCAGCTTTGTCCTTTGCTGGCCCTCCTGGGCATGCGTAAATGGACTTCCCAATTCCCTAGGCTAAGCTACCTAACAGACTTATTAAAAATAGGCATCATAATTAGAGGAAGCTTCATTAACAACCTGCAATATTCAGACGATATAACCTTGTTGGCTAAAATAAAAAAACTCGAAGGCCTTCTTTTATTTCTACACTCCAACAAAAAGAAGGTTAAAATCCTCCCGAAAGGAATGAGAAGCAGCTTCCTGACACACAGAGAAAAGATGGAAGTCGTCAAGAATTTTATTTTATTTCTGGACCACAAACAATGTCTACGGAAGCAGCAGTCAGGAAATCAACTGCCTTATTGCCCTGGACAGCTTTGCTGCACAGGATCTCTTTACGGTATTAAAGAGCAAAGATGCCAGGCGATGGCATTTCCAGCTTTCTCATATGCATGTGAACCTGGCAACGAACAGAGGAGACTAGAAGGCTAGATACCTAGAATTAGAGTGTTTGTGCGAAGTACTGAAATAACCATGGCTGCCAGGAAAACAAACCAATCTGCTCTGGAGGAAATACTCCGCAGAAAGAAGGAGGGTGAGATTTCATCGAAGGTCCTTTGGACTATAGGGAAAGGCAGCATGCTTGCTAAAGCAGAGGGTCAGCGAAAAGCAGGCAGACCCTGTGTGAGGCTGGACTAGAGAAACAAAACCAGAACAACCAATCATATATTTTAGAAGGGAACTTTATATCAAGAATAATTGCATATCAAGAATACATTCCAGCCCAATCCCACTTAAGTCCACAGGTCTGATGATTGCCGAAATTGTCTTCACACTTAGGTAGTTGCAGACAAATGATATGGAAAGGTGAAGCGGGGTGGGGGGAGGTCACAGGCCAGCGCGTGCAGTCACACGTACGTATCCGGGTCTGTGGAACATGGCAGGGAGTGGCTCCTAGGTTGACTCCCACAGTCTGGCAGACACAGAGTACCAGGGAGGAGGAAAGTGAAGGGCCAGAGAGAGAGAGAAGAACCCCCAGGGAACATCATCAGACTGCGACTTGGCTGAGATTGGACTCCACCCCTAGCCTCCCTACAGTCACAAGTTGACATAAAATCTAAATGCCACAACACTCAGTTACCTGAATTGACACCTTGGCTACAATGCTCTAGCATAAGATTGTGAGAAATGTGCAGGGCTGGGCTGGGCCCCACCCTACTGTATTGTAAATCAAGTCATCCTGAGTCAAAGCCAACTCCAGGGCTTCCAACTAGGACCATGTTTCTGAGTATGGGATCCTTTGTAGGAATCGATTTTGTGTTATGTTAACGAGTGCATATACAAAGAGCAAATGAGGAACGGAAGCAAGCAAACCCTGAGAAGGAAGTGGTGCCTGGTCCGCAGCCTAGAAGCTGAAATGAGACAAAGACCAGTGCTCAGTTCCAACAGCGAAAGCCTTCTCTGGAACTGGGACCCAGGATTTGGGTTTCTAGCCTCCTAAACAATGAGAAAATAAATTTCTGTTCACTGAAGCTGCTCATTTATGGCATTTCTATTACAGTAGCACTGGTGATATGGAGATATGGAGGGAGATTCAGGATAAAGGGGGTTGTCTCCTCCGAATACCTAAACTCAGCAAAAATTAGCTGGCGATGCCACAACAAAGCAATTTGACAGGAAAACATTAAGCACACACCTATGGGGAAAATCCAAAACTGGTGTGCTCAGAATAAGGTCACCAGGATGCAGGTGAAGGTCAACTTGGGCATGCACACTAGTCACTAGGAACACTGCATCACACATGTGGCTGCAATCAGACACTTAGAAGGGCCAATACCCTCAAACACCCCAGCCACCCCTCACGTGGGGATAGGAGGGGACACAAAGCACAGTATGAGGAAGGCAGGCTCTCTTCAGTGGGCCAGAAGGCAGGAGCTCCCCTAGGTTTGGGCCACCATGTAGCTCCTAAGCAGCCAGGTTAAATTGTCAGTCGTGAACTCTCCCACAGCCCCCACCACGTGGGCTTGCATGCTTTCCAGAGATGGCGTCTGCTATCTGAGACTGGATTACCTGGAAGTTCCCTTTCCCTCATCAAAGTTACTTGGATCTGTAAAAGTCCTTCTTTCAGCATTGAGAAGCAAAAGACTGGGAAAACCATCCCGCACACCCAACTCTGGTACACGAAGACAATGCATGCCGCTACACATTGAGATTAAAACAGAAAAACAATCTTAGCATTTTCACTGAATTTCATATAATAGTGATTTTATCCCAGGTGTTAATTATTATAATCCTTCTATTGCTGCTAGCTGCCGTTGAGCTGATTCGGACAGACAGCCACCCTATCTACGCACACCAGAAGGGAAAACTGCCAGGCCTGCGCCGTTCTCACGCGTATTCTTAAGGCGGAGCCCCTTGTTGCCCGCACCGCCTCAGTCCAGCTGGTCAAGGGCCTTCCTCTTTCTTTGCTGCTCCTCTACCGAGCATGATGGTTTTTCTCCAGGGACTGGTCCTTACACACGGCTTAAGTCTTCGCAGGAGGACACAGCACCTTTTCCCTCTGTGGTGCAGCCAGGTTGTGATGGGACTAGCGGTCGAGCGCTTCCATGCGAGCCCTCTCCCCAATTCAGTGAACATTTAAAAAGCACATCTCTTCCTCACTGTACCTGAGAGATGCAAGTGCCTCCTGCCTCAACTTGTCTTTTTATTATTATTATTATAACACCTTTCTCCCAAATATCACTGTGGTAGTTACATAATCTGGTGTCAATTTGAGGATTCAGAGTGAAGGGGTGGGGTCTAGCCTGTCAATCAGTCGTAGCTGGATGACCTCATTTGGAGGTGCAAAAGAAATAAATAGCTCGCTAGAAGGAAGACACAGGCTCACTCCCTGAGAGACTCTCTACTGACAAGACACATGGATCTATGCTGATGGTATCAAGAGCCACGGACCTGGGGGAGCCACCTGGGGACCCACATCAGTGCTGAGATGCTTCCACCATCACTGGATCCACAAGACTATGCATCCACTTGCCTGTGATCTTTCTACATTCGGCATCATTGCATGTGTTTTGTGAGTCTGAAGAGGACTTTGTAGATTGGTATCAGACATATGGGCTAATATCAGACTTATTGACTTGATCTGGACTGGGATGGGATGTTTTCTCAATATTTAATTGCTCTTGTATATAAAGCTCTTTCTTATACACATCTGAGTGTGTTTGTGAATTTGTTTCTCTAGTCTACACAGACAGACACAATTGCCATGCTTCATTCACTGAGTTCCTTAAGTGACAGAAAGAAACTTTTTAGCGAAATAAACTCCATCAACCCTATATAAAATAGCAGCCCAAGAATTCCTTTGTGTTTGCTCATATTTCTCCAAAGCCTTTGAAACTCTTTGAGATGTCCTGTGTTCATTTTTAACTATTGTCTGCACCGCTCGACACCCACAGCACATAGCTAAACCAACAAGATCCACGGCCTTCCAGTTGATTACCACTCACAGGGACCCTACAGGAGAGAGTAGATCTGCTCCTGGGAGTTGGAAGGATGTCAATCTTTATGGGAACAGAATGCCTCATTTTCTCCCATCAGGAGCCCGGGAGATGCAGTCCAGCTGACTTCATCATGGTTAGCAGCCCATTGGGTAATCGATGAGGCCACTGGAGCTTCTCACACATTTCTGTTTGGATTGTTTGTTTATTACTAGAACTGCACACAGCACACAAGAAGTACTTAATACCGTTTTAGCGAGCTATTGCATTAGGTCGTTGTTGTTAGGTGCCTTTGAGTCCGTTCTGAGTCATTGTGAGTTTACGGAAACAGGAGTAACATCACCCTGGCCTGCGCCATCCTCACAGGGTTCTTACATTTGAGTCCATTGTGGCTGCCACCGTGCTAATCCATGGAGTCAATGGGCTTTCCTCTGTCTCACTACACTATAGATTTGTAAAAATATCATTTGCATTTCCAGTGTATATTTTTCTTGTTTGGTACTTATATCCATGGCCTAGCCAACCTCAAATGACTTGAAACCCCTCATACGTAATGCACAGAGTCCTTCTTAAAGGGAAGTCTTTGTTAAACGGGGCTCTCTAGAGAAACAAGACCAGGACACTAGATAGATAGATAGATAGATAGATAGATAGATAGATAGATAGATAGATAGATAGATAGATAGATGTAGATCTACAGAGATATATACAACATAAAAAATAAGCAGCTAATTCATCTATAGAGCAGTACAAATGGCTCAGTGCAACTCACTTCAGTGAGATAGTTAATACACCGGCAGTCCTTCAACTCACGAGGGGTGGGAGGAGCAAGTCAAGGAAGCAGACAGCTGAGTCTTCTGTAGAGCAAGTCAGGCAATCCAGCCACAGGCAGCAAACAGCAAGGCAGGTCACCGACAGTCAGCCAGATGACAGGGTCCGATACACACTGATCCGATCATCAAAGAGCAAGAGATCAGAAAGGCAAAGCTCGCTGAGCCAGTTTTCTCTCTGCCCTTCTATTAACCTGCCCTTCAATTAATCCCACATGTGTTCATTGGCCAGGTTAGCACAATAAACCTATCACAAAGTCCAAGGAATGCACCTTTCTTTCCATATTGCTGAACATTTGTCTGTATTTACTATTTGTAGCAATGACCAAGGCATAGACAGTGAGACCTGGGAGACTGGTACTCGATGGGACTGCCTAGTCTTGAAAAGTACCCACCTTTGATAGGATGCAATCTAACCACTTCTCTATCACGCATCACAAAAGAAACTGTTTGAATTTTCCTTGTCTGACAGTTTCCACCTTCTACAGGTCCCAGTTTCTGCAGTTTTTCTGTATTTGTTTCTCTGAGAAGTCTCATAAGTAAAAATATATGAATGACTAGATCGTATTCAGATGACAGGAGCTAAAACTTGAAATGAATTGGCTCAGGCAAATCCATCCATCATTAGCAGTGACTGAAAGATAGTATGTGACTACGTGAATACACAATGGGGCACATTAATTTTATGTGTTCAATGGACAGTTGTTCTAATCATTTCTAGGTTAGCGGGGGGAGAAAATGAAAACCTCAGGCAGATATTAGAATACCAGGTGATTCCTATTACACCAGGTTTTCAAAAGCTGAGATAATGACCCACAATAGAGACAATACATTATTTCAAAAGAAATTCAAATCCAAAAATCATAACTGGCTTTCCTTGCACAAGGGGAAAATCTAATAGCAGCAATCAGTAACTAGGGCAACTTCTAACCTGATACATTTAGGCAAACTGATTTCAATTTCAATCTCCAAGCATATTTTAGGGCTTCTCTTCCATCTTATTACTTTGAAAAACTTTCATTAGCGATTCAGGCCTTTCCAGAACTGAAAGTCACCATAGAAATCATTACGGAAAAGAACATCTGCTGCAACACCTCTTACGGTTAAATTGGAATCCTGTAACCAGGATGATTGCCGTATTAGGCTAATCCTTTCGTACAATAAAAATCATGCAGGTAAATACAGGTATTTTGTCTCATCTGTAAGGACACGAAGAATATGTGATGTTTTCTTAAGTACTGGGCAGATTTTACCTTTATAACAAAATAACACAAAACAGATTTGTTAGCAAATCAACAGTGCGAAGGAGGAAAATGTTCCTTCTACTGAGGAGGAAAGGACAACCACTGCTTCAATCACCACTTTAACAGCAGTGTCTTGTTTCATTCAAACAAGGACTGCTAATCACAAGTGATTGTTATCTCGATGTAAAAACAAGTTCTGGAAGATACAGAGCCCCTCCTTTCCTGCCAGAATCCTATCAACAAAATATCCCTATGCCCTTGAACATAATAAAAGTGACACGAGAGTATAAAGATGTTCTATAAATTTAACTCTTTGTAAAGTCAGATTAACTTCTCAGCCAGAACAAATTAAAGAAGTTTTGCGTTGACAAGACACAAGTAACTGGAAGCCTCATCTTGATTACTTGTCTTTCAGTGGAAAGATTAATTGTGAATTTGAGGGAAAACAATTAAAAGAAATTTTTTAAAATGAGCCCTACGTAATTAATCACAATTCCAACCTTACAGATAAATCATCACACTTTTTACTTTCATGGTTCTAATCACGGCCATCACATTGATTCCAATTCAGCATGAGCGTACTTGGTTGTGTTTTGTTTTGTTTTTGGAAGTCCTACCTCTATTTTGAGTCTTAGCATAAATTCAGACTCAAATAGAGTTCTAACTTACAGCCAGCAATGTGGCAAACTTGCCATGAGACAGAATATGCTTCAACATGTGTTACAATTCCCCTGGCCAGTCCAATGAGGGGCACTCTTGCCTCCTGATAACTTCCCTGGGCATGTCTTTAATAATTTACAAATCTATTCTGTCTAAGAATTGTGGTACAGGAGTCCTGGTGGACTAGTGGGTTATAAATTGGCCTGCTAATCACAACACCAGTTGTTTGAAAACACTAATCACTCAGGAGGAAACAGGTGATGTTTTCTACTCTGTATAAAGATAGGCAGTGCCAGAAGCCCACGAGGTCAGTTCTACTGTGTCTTGTAAGGTCACTATGCGTCCGAATGGACTCAATGGCAGTGAGTTTGGATGTGCGACTTTTAAAAGGTGGAAAACTAGTAGCTATGACTTAGGGCTGTGAGCCCTATGATCATGAGTCGTATCCAAACAGCCACTCAGCCAGGCAACCAAAGCCCCAGAAGTGTGTATGTATATATAATCTGCACTTATATACTTATCCTAATCATGGTTCTTTTTCCTTACTTCTATATTGCTGCCTTTGACAGTGATCAATTAATGTCACCAATCATGCTTTTATGGTAGTTTCCTGTGTTTTCCATTGTCTATAATTAGCACCCTAATGATGATGGTATCCTCCATTCAGATGATTCTCGTGATCTTCTCTGTCCCAAGGGGCGTCTCTGTGCTGTAGAGAGCTACTCATTGGGCTGCTGTGAGCCAGAATCAGCTTAATGGCAGTGTGTTGAGTATCTTTGTCCTGTTTAAGGTTGAATAGTGAGATTAGTATAGAAAATGTTTGAACTGGAGTCCTTTATCCTCTAGAACATGGAAACAACCATGCACAATGAGTTTTGAAAATGTATATATGAATAAATGATAAGTAAATGAAAGTCATAACTTGAAGCAATGCCAAAGATAGATTGATATTTGTTAGAAAAGGTGGATTCTATGATAGGCCTCCTCCAACTCAGCACACTGACAGTTTGAGCTGGAAAATTGGTGGTTCTCACGTCCCCAAAGGTATATTTGGAGAGAGCCAGGGGTCCTCTGTATCTGGGTAAAAAAGAGTCTTCTATTTAATACCTTTTGGAGATAGTTCTTCTTTTATACATGGGGCCACTTGGAGTGGGAATGGACTCATCAACGAATGGCATGCCCTTTGTTGTGTTAATGGTCCAGCCTGCAAACTATAGATATGATATGTACCGGTGGCCTCTACCAACATATGTCAGGAGCCAACTACCCGGTTGTAACAATCAAAATGTCTACAAATGTTGCCGGATACTCTGTGGGATTAAAGACAAAATAATCCCTAGTTGAGAACCATTTGGAAGTTTGTTCAAAATACAGATTTCTGGCTCCACCTCAAATTTCTAATTGAGCAAATCCAAAGGGCTGTGCACCTTGTATCCTTCTGCTCTGCTGTCGGCAATGGCTGGATTTCATTTTCAGAATCATCCATTGTTTATTTGGTGGAAGATGGACATTCACAAAAGTCCGATGAAGCATGCCAGCCTGACCACAAATGGCCTCTTCTTAATCAAGATCACGTGCTTTATTTTTTTAATAACAGTGTAAAAAGTGTTCTTATGGGTTCTGAATTCTCACAATCATCAAAGAGAGGTAGGAAAGATATTTTTTAATTGAATGTCCAGAATCATTACTACCTCCTTACGGTTTATAATCACAGTTCCGGTTTTTGTGATCATGAATAACAACCCAACAGTAGCTAATGAGCTCTTTTCAACAGTGGGGAATCCCTAGTGGAAAGAGACCCAAGGTTGTCTCACTTCAAATTACACACCTAAAATCATTCAAAATCCAAAGCGTAGGTCTTTTCACATATAAATAGTACTTTTCCTTTATGTACTTACCTCTCTTTTTCAGCACTAACAATCATACAATCATACAACTCCATTACTACAAACTGAAGCTTAAGCAGTTGTATTAATCCAGTTTGACTAGAGAAACAAATTCATAAACATTCATATGTGTGTAATAGAGAACTTTATATCAGAGTAATCGTATATTGAGAAAGCATCGCAGCCCAGTCCAGATCAAGTCTGTAAGGCTGATATTAGCCCAGATGTCCAATACCAGTGTCTAACTTCAGTTCAGACTCGCACAACACTTGTAATGATGCCGAATGCAGGAAGATCACAGGCCAGTGGGTGGAAAGTCTTGTAGATGCAATGGAAGCATCTCAGTGCTGGCGTAGGTCTCCATGTGGCTCCTCCAGCTCCAGGGCTTTGGTTCCATCAGGGGTCTTCATGGGGCTTGTCAGTAGGAACTCAAGCAGAGTGTGTGGCCTGGCCTCCAGTGAGCTATTTATCACCATAGTGCCTCCAGATGAGGACATCAAGCTGAGACCTCATTGCCAGGCTAAATTCAACCCCTTTCACTCTTAATAGTCTCAAGTAGACAGCAGATTATGTAACTACCACAGCAGCTTTGTACTCTTATTTATTTAAAGCATTAAAATTATATGCAAATACATGCAAAAACTTTTCAATGCATTTTGAAAATTTTTCTATCAAATAATTTAAGAATGAAGTACACATTTCAGATAGTACCTCAGTTGTCTACAAATAAAGATGTCTTTTGTTGTTGTTTTGAATTTAATGGCTATATCACTTCTTGTCTAGATGATAGCCAAATGAATCTTCTTCCATGGCCTACTGTCAAACCTATCCTGCACTTTTTGCCACCGCCTTTTAGAAAACAAAATCCAATCTGTATATTTATGACTGTATATAGATGACTGTCATATTTATCTTTTGGAATAACTCACATGGTCATTCTAAATGTAAACCAGATAAATTAGTATCAAAGTTAGGTAGAATTCTTGATATAACCTCTGCCTTTCCTTTAAATCACTTTTCTAGTCAGTATTAAGAGATATTTATGCCTCTGAGATTCACTCTGAGTAAGATGGAATCATAAGGAAAGGTCAGAAAACAGCAGCAGCACGATATGTAAGAGGGACAAACAGCAAATCGACTTTCAACAGCCCACTAAACAATGTCCAAGGAGATAATTTTTTATTTTTGAAAAATGGTTTTATTAACAAATAATTACACATCATACAATTCAATAGCTCAATCATATTAAGAAGGGTTGTAAGATCATCCCAATTAATTTTAGAATGCTTTCTTCTTTCTCATATTTATTGTTGTTAGATTCCCATTTTCCTCCAACCTGCGCTGGCCCACCATAGGTAATTATTAATCCAGTTACTGTCTCCATAGATTTACTTTACCTAGATTCCAGATACAGAAAATCATATAAAACAGAAACATAAAACAACCCACCAATGACAAAATAAAACAGAAAAACCTGTTAAAAACCAAATAAAAACAAAGCAGAAAATATTAAAAACAGGAACAAATTTAAAATGGGTCAAAAGGTAGATGAAATGATAGTGCTGCATTTTGACCCAATTACATCTCTCACAATAAAATTTATAATGCTCTCTAAATGACAGCAAGGTTACTCACATGTCTGAACTACAGTCAGAAGGAATTCATTGGTGGCTTACATGGGGACCCTGCAAATAGATTTTGGGTTTCCACTGTCATTCATAGCTTTCCAAATGTAAGCTCTGATATATTTCCCTCCTCCAGATTTGGATTTCACAATCCTTGGATCACATTAGCTTGTGTTGTTTTGAATTTAATGGTTGATTTAATGCTTCCTCTGTGTGGACTTAGTTAATGCCTCACTTACATGGCTGCTTGTTTTAATATAACTCTTTAAGACCCCAGGCTCTATTCTTTCTAATAGGCAGGTACCATCTGATTTCTTCACCACACTCTGCTGTAGTACTTTGCACTATAGCACTTTGTATACCACACATATCTTCAGTGATCTCTCCATGAGGGCAAATATCAAGTAGGGTCAAGGACATGATATTCATGATACTAGCTCACTATTAGCTTCCACCATACTTCGCAGACTCAAGTACTTTGGTCCTCACCCAAATCTAGACTATGACCCAACTGAACTATTTCCATTGATAAAATTTAACAGAATTTTTCTATCTTGAATCCATAAATGAATAATAAATAAATGGCTCACTCCTGTGAACTATTCACGGTGTCATCCCCAACTCAACATATCTTTGCTTGGTGAAATTCCACTCGACCCCCAAATTTCACACAATCATATTCTCCATAAAATATTCATCCCCGTATGAGGCCACTGGCTGCTCCAACATAAGAAGTTACAATCTTAGAAACCCATAGGGGAAATTCTACCCTATAGGGTCTTCATGAGTTTGAATTGACTCACTAGCAGTGAATTTGACTTTTGGTAGGAAACCAGTCTCTTCCACTTAATTCTCATAAACCCACTCCACCACAGCCGAGTCAATTTTGACTCAAAATGCCCCTACATGACAGAGTAGAACTGCCCCACAGCATTTCTGAGGTTTTAATTCTTTTGAAAGCAGACCTTCCAGCCTGACCTGTTGGTTAACAGCTGAAATCTTAACCATTGTGTCAGCAAGGCCCTTGTTGACTCTCATGTTTCTCTTGTTAGGGGTTGAAGGGATGGCACCAATTCATAACAACCCGGTATACAACAGAAAGAAATACTGCGTTGTCTGTTACTCTCCTCACAGTTGTTGCTATGTTTAAACCTACTATTACAGCCATTGTGTCAATCCATCTTTTTGAAGATTAAAAGGGGACACGTTTGTATCTTTATTTTTCAGATGAGCCTGTGTTTTAATATGCACGGTGTCCTTTTCTAGGGACAGGCTACTCGTCATAATATGTCCAGTGAATATTAGAATTCTCTCCATCATCCTTCAGAGGCACATTTTGGCTATAGTTTTTTCCACCTAAGACAGATTTGTTGTTCTTTTGACAGTCAATGGTATGTTCAATAGTTCTCACCAGCATCATAACTCAAAAGCATCAATTCTTCTTTAGCCTTCCTTACTGAATGCCTAGCTTTTTTAAAAAAACATTTTATTAGGGGCTCATACCACTCTTATCACAATCCATACATGTACATACATCAATTTTATAAAGCACATCTGTACATTCTTTGACCTCATCATTTTCAAAGCATTTGCTCTCCACTTAAGCCCTTTGCATCAGGTCCTCTTTTTTTTCCCCTCCCTCCCCGCTCACCCCTCCCTCATGAGCCCTTGATCATTTTAGATTATTATTTTGTCATATCTTGCCCTATCTGGAGTCTCCCTTCACCCCCTTCTCTGTTGTCCATCCCCCAGGGAGGAGGTCACATGTAGATCCTTGTAATTGGTTCCCCCTTTCCAACCCACTCACCCTCTACTCTCCCAGTATTGCCCCTCACACCACTGGTCCTGAAGGTATCATCCACCCTGGATTCCCTGTGCCTCCAGCTCCTATATGCACCAGTGTACAACCTCTGCTCTATCCAGTCTTGCAAGGTAGAATTCAGATCATGGTAGTTGGGGGGCAGTGGGGAGGAAGCATGCAGGATCTGGGGTAAAGCTGTATTCTTCATCGGTACTACATTGCACCCTGACTGACTCATCTCCTCCCCTAAACCCCTCTGTGAGGGGATCTCCAGTGGCCGACAAATGGGCTTTTGGTCTCCACTCTGCACTTCCCCCTTCATTCACTATGGTATTTTTTTTTTGGATGATGCCTTATACCTGAGAATGTCTAACTTTTATATGCATATGAAGTGCTTAAAAATTCCATGACTTGGGTAAGGTGCACCTTAATCTTCAAGGTGACACATTTGTTCTTTAGCACTTGTGATATGTGGGTTTATTGTGCCAACCTGGCCAATAGGAACATGTGGGAGTAATAAGATCACAGTTTGATTGGAGGGCAATGAGGCAGCCCCGGCCCTCTCTCTCTCTTTTGCTCTCTAGTTATCAGGCCAGTGTGGAGCTGTTACTTCTCTCCCTCAACTTGTGAGCTACACTACCCATGGGACACCCAACCTGTGGTTCCTGTCGCTAGAGCTTGAGGTTCTTTTGAGATCTGCTTTGCTATGCTGCTGGTGTATACATTGCTTGAGCTTGGGACTGTCAGATTTTGTCTTCTGGCTGACTGTTCGTGACCTGCCCTGATGTTTGCTGCCTATGGCCAGACTGCCTGCATCGCTCCACAAGAGATTGAGCTGTCCACTTCCTTGACATTGGACCCAGCAGCCCTTGTGAGTTGACGGACTTGGAGCATATTAACTGTTTCACAGAAGTGAGTTGAACTGAGCCCTCTGTACTGCTGTGTGGACTAATTAGCTGTTATATTCCCTCGTGCTGTACATAACTATCCATATCTACCCATAAGTGACCTAGTTTTGTTTCTCTAGAGAACGCTAACGCCTTCAAAGGCACCTTGTGCATCAGAGTTGCCCATACAATATGTCACTTTTTTTTTGACAACTGTTTCCAGGAGCATTGATTGTGAATCCAAGTAAAATAAGATCTTTGATAACTTCAATGTTTTTATTTGCTTATTATAATGCTGCTGATTAGTCCACTGATGAGAATTTTTGTCTTATTTTAAAGTATAATCCATACTGAATGTTATAGTCTTTGAACTTAATCAGGAATTGCTTCCAATTCTCTTCAATTTTCTCATAAAGCCCAACCCAACCAAACCAAACCCATTGTCATATGTCCATTCTTATTCATAGAGATCATATATAGGTTTGCCAAGTTTGCAAACTGTTATGGGAGACGATCACCTCATCTTTTCCTTGGAGTGGCTGGTGAGTTTGAGCTGCCAACCTCTCGGTTAATCGTACAATGCTTATCCAACAGTGCTACCAGGGCGTATAATGCTATACCAACATATCCTTTTAAGATGCTCACCACTTGCTTTCATTCTCTATTTGTGTGGAAGAGATAGAGATGCACAATGTTTGCCATTTAGAAGGCATTAGGTTAAAAATATATTTTGAGAGTGATTAGGGCAAAGAATGTACAGATGTGCTTTATACAATTGATGTATGTATATGCATGGATTGTGATAAGAGTTGTATGAGCCCCTAATAAAATGTTTAAAAAAACAAAAATATATATATATATGTGACTAACGTAATCAAACTTAGATTTGAAAACTATAAATAAGTAGAACTGGAAGCAGCAAGGGAAAATGGCATGGACGCTGACCGCTTCTGGCTGCAGTGGGAAGAAGAATCTGACTCCTCACTATCCCAAGGTGGATGTCCAGAAGCCTGTCATGACCCCACCCTCTGGCCGTCTTTACTATATTCTGAGACCAATTGTCAGACAATTTACTGCAATGGCCACACCGAGTTCACAGACTATACTTACAATTATGGGGGTTTATTATATAAGTCAATAGGTTATTGTAAGTCACAATCAGATGACATTAAGAATACAGTCTTTGGTCCACAGCAGCTCATTTTCCCAGTTAGCAGCCACATACCATTTTAGTTCTCAGCTTCTCAGCCACATGCTTCCTGAACCGCTGCCTTGTTCTTTGTGTGTGTTAGGATGCCCACAGCTTTGCCAGTGTCCCTCACAGCTTCAGTGTTGCTCCTCTGGTCTGCTTCACAGTCTTAGTGATAGGGCTGCTTCTGCTACCTCTGGTGACTATCACTTTGGTAGAGGATCTTGCACATGCTCTCCTGGTGGCTCTTCTTTTTTAATGGTCATGGATTCTTCCTGTTCCTGCTTCTGAGATTCCTCTCTTACACTCTGAGGAATGCCAAAATTGAAAAACCTCCTAGTTTTCTGCACTTATTTCCATGCCGTCACCCAGTCATTGAGTGGGAGTTACAAAGACTTTGAATCAAAGAGCCATGCCAAGAAATTTTACGTCACCAGGCAACAAAATTAAGGAATAGATTTGGCAGGGAAGGTAAGAATGAATGAGAAAATATTTTATAAACAATCTTGCAATGAAGAGAAAAAGAAAGGAAACTGTCTCTTCTCACCCAATTTTTAAAAAGAAAGTGAATCAATTCAATGGGCTTTCAAACCATTTACAGCAGCTCAGTTTCTGGTACCCTGAATAACAGCATAACAAGAGCTAATCAACTCTTTCAGCTGCAGACCCTCCCTAGAGGAAATAGAGCTTTCAGGAGGAGCACCGGAAACCATGTAAAATCTGTCCAGATACAGGTGAAAAATGCCATTTGGACCCAAGATTGCACATTGCTTACCTCATCGTCAGTTTACTTACTCATTTCAAAGACATTTGACCTTGGATAAGCCTGGTGAGCCTAAATCTACTCACACTGAGATAAAAACCATTTAGAGAGACTAAGCAATTGATTTCCCCAAAGAACTCCAATAAAAAATAATATCTTACACCAGATAAAAGATAGAAAGAAGTTCAGGGCTTGAGCAACACATTATGTACAATCTTTGTCATGAATACTAAAATAGAATTTAATTTAGGGAAGATGTTCAGTAAAAACCTAGATTATTTCCTGGAGAAAATGTAATAAATTCACCTGAATTCATTGGGCTTACTAAGTAAAATCATACTAGCCAAATACGATTTTAACAAGGCAGTGTCATTATTACTGAAAGATCTATGAAATAAAAATATTGTTTAAATATCCCAAATAAATGTTCTCCTCACTTAAGCAACACTCAAGTTGTCAAAATTGTTTGAACAAGAATTTTAGATAATGGCTTCTACATGCAATGTAACAAAAACAAAAAATTATTTAAACAAAATCAACTGGAAAATATGGCATGCAAAATTAGTATAAAATTAAATTTGTGTGTCGGGTATTATACAATGATTTAAGTGTCATGCTGCCAAGTGAAAGGTTGGCGGTCAGAATCCATCCATAGATGCCTTGGAAGAAAGCGTAGAAATCTTCCTTCAAACACTGATAATGGAACATAAATGTTAGTGAAAGGTACAGTCCCCCAAACATTCATTATTCCATGTATCTGAGTATAAATATACAGCTTGTAGGTTCATATCAACATAGCTCATTATTAATTGTATCTGAATACTCACATGGAAAAAATGCGTGTGTTATAACAGATAACCAGGTGTTTTAGAGTTAGGACATAATAGATTCTATATTACTCCAAACCACTTTATCTGTAGAATTCCATTTCAGTAGAAGAAAAAAGAAGTTTTATACTGCATGACCTATGGTTTTATACTGCATGATGTACACAGGCACTTATTTTACGGCCTATAGAGTTGAGAAAAATACTATCCTTTAACCACAGGAATATCAAATGTATTGTTCTGATGTCAGTGTTTTCATAAAATGGAAAACATGAATAAAATGCAATAACTATGTCTAAATCAGCAATGAAATGAAAAAGAATGACAACTATAAGAGCACATGCCATCACTCGCCTGTTTGTCATACTGTAGTGACTTCTGTGTTGCTGTGATGAAGGAAGCTATATCCAACGGTATCTCAAATACCAGCAGGGTCACCTTTGGTAGACAAAATTTAGCAGAGGTTTCAGACCAAGAGAGACTAGATAGAAGTACCTGGCAATATACATCTTTAAAAATTAAACACACCCATTGAAAATAAAGTGAATTCCAGAACACTTAACTATGCCCATTTGGAACCTATCTGCCTAATAGAAGAAAGGCAATCATTCAAATAGAATAAAGGATAAATCATGGTTACAATTCAGGAAAGAGGTTTATCAAGGTTGTATCTTTCAACGCAGCTATTGGACCTGTAGACAGAGCAAAGAATCTGAGGAGCAGGACTAAATTAGACAGCATGAGGCATCAGGATGGGAGGGAGACAAAATTGTGCTCGCTGAAAGCAAAAAGGACTCGAAGCACTTAATTGAGAAAGATCAAAGACCCCCAGTTCAGATTACACCTCAACATAAAGAATTCTGAAAAACTCATAACTTTACCAGTAAGCAGCATCAATGTTGAAGTTGGCAAGCATTTCATTTCCACTTGATCTACAATCAACACCCATGCAACCAGCAGTAAGAAAATCAAACAACACAAATAAAAGTGTGAAAAAGCAAGATGCTACCTTGAGGTCTAATTTGTGCTTGATCTAAACAATGGTATTTTCAATCATCTCATATGCATATAAAGGCTGAACACTGAATAAGGAAGACCAAAGAAGAATCCATGCCTTTGATTTATTGTGTTGGCGAAGGATATAATATCCACCATTCATCGCTAAACAAAACAAAGCAAAACAAAATTTCACAAGGGAATTAAAGCCAGCATGCTCCTCAGGAGATGGGATGTCGAGAATCCACATCACAACTGACCATCTGCCTAGGAGGACCAATCCCTGGGCAAGGAAACCATGCTGGCCAAAGGAGATGGTCAGCAACAAAGTAAAAGACATTTCATGAGACGAGCTGTCTCTAGAAATGGCCTTAAACATATTAATTTTTGAGGACAGGGAAGGGCTAGTCAGGGCTTTGGTCTGCTTTACATAGGATTGTGATGAGTAGAAGCTAACTCCACACCACCTACTATACAGTCAAGAAGACCTCCCCTGCTCCAGCCCATACTGCTTTCTTACGCTGTTCTAAGCTCATCTTCCTTTTGTTATTTTATTGAATGCAATTTTTTATTCCCTCATTTCCTCTTCCTTCAATCCCTCATGACTGACACCCTTCTTTTGTTTTGATGGACTTATTTATTCTATATATTGCCTAAGATTAAGATTAAAAAAATGTGTCTTTTGTGTCTGACTTCTTTCCCTCAGCATAATGTGCGTGTATTAATTCACGTAGTGATGGTTGTGGGTTAGTTTCCATTTTTTAGTTATTGTAAATAATGCTGCAATGAACATGGTGTACACCTTTTTGTTTGTTTTGTTTTTAAAAGTCATTTTATTGGGGGCTCATATCACAATCCATACATCCATCCATTGTGTCAAGTACATTTGTACATTTGTTGTCATCATCATTCTCAAAGCATTTGCTTTCTCCGTGAGCCCTTGGTATCAGCTCCTCATTTTCTCCCTCCCTCCCTGCTCCCCCCTTCCTCAAGAACCCTTGATATTTTATAAATTATTATTATTTTGTCATGTCTTACACTCACCCACTTTTCTGTTGTCCATCCCCCAGGGAGGGGGTTATATGTAGATCCTTGTAATTGGTTCCCCCTTCCTATACCACCTTCCCTCCACTCTCCTGGTCTCGCCACTGGTCCTGAACGGTTCATCTGTCCTGGATTCCTTGTGTTTCCAGTTCCTATCTGTACCAGTGTACATCCTCTGGTCTAGCCAGATTTGTAAGGTAGAATTGGGATCGTGATAGTGGGTGGGGAGGAAACATTTAAGAACTAGAGGAGAGTAGCATCATTGATACATGGCGCCCTGACTGGCTCGTCTCCTTGCAGCAACCCTTCTGTAAGGGGTTGTCTTGTTGCCTACAGATGGGCTTTGGGTCCCCAATCCACACTGTTCCTCATTCTCAATGATATGATTTTTTGTTCTTTGATGCCTGATACCTGATCCCTTTGGCACCTCATGATCACACAGGCTTGTGTGCTTCTTCCATGTGGGTTTTGTTGCTTTTCAGCTAGATGGCTGCTTATTTACCTTCAAGCCTTTAAGACCCCAGATGCTATATCCTTTGATAGCCTGGCGCCATCAGTTTTCTTCACCACATTTGCTTAGAGTGTACACATTTTCGTTCAAGTTAGTATTCCTAAGACTTTTAAATATAAAGCTGAAGAAATGGCATGAGGTTCATATATGACTTCCTGAGCTACAGAAAAGAAATAGAGAATTCACCTTCACATCTGCCCAATGATGATTTCTATGAAGCAGAGGTCAGGCATACCTCCAACTGCCAATCACCTTCACCCTATTCTGACTCAAACTGTCCTCCCACAGCACTCTAGTTCCCTGCTGGGCACAATACTCTGTTTCAGAGCCACATAGGACTTACAGGGAGGTTAACAGATCACACTAAGTCATATAAGAAAACAGTCAGGATACATTCAGTTCGTCAGCAGCAGAGCCTCTTCTTAGCCACATCAGCAGGCATGTCTCTGATTTCAATCTCTCAGTCATTGGCCTCCGCCCTGCTCATGGAAGAGCTGCAATGCCCCTCCAGCACTTACAAATGCCCCAAGGCACCCCACTCTCAAGCCAGCCTCCTGCTCAGAGGCACTTGGTGCTTACTGATCTCATTGTCTTTTTCAGTCTCAGGGCTACTCCTGTGCTCTGCCCGGTGTTCTTAATGCTACTCCTCTGCTGCCTCTCCACACATGGTTTTTGGGTAGCTCACATCATTTTTTTGACTCTTCCTTTTTGGAGCTGGTGGGATTTTCTCTTCCTGTTTCGGAAATGGCTCATATTATACTCAGTGGAATGGCAAAACTGATCAAATCCCTTCATTTTGAGTCCTCACATCTTATTTGCATGATACTACCCTGTCATTTGATGGCACTTACATGGACTATAGGTTTAAATTCTTTTTAAAAGTCATACCAAGTGTGTTAATCCAGGTAGATTAGAGAAACAAATTCATGGACAATCATATGTGTATAAGAAAGAGCTTTATATACAAGGGCAATTGAATATTAAGAAAATGTTCCAGCCCAGTCCAGATCAAGATCATAAGTCCAATAGTAGCCCATATGTCTGATACCAATCTATAAAGTCCTCTTTAGACTCACGAAATAGACTAAATGATGCAGAATGCAGGAAGATCACAGGCCAGTGGGTGGGAAGTCTTGTAGATCCAGTGGCGTTGTAAGTATCTCAACGCTGGCAGGGGTCTCCACATGGCTTCTTCAGCTCCCGGGGCTCTGGCTGCACCAGGGTAGCTTTATGTGGCATATCAGCAGCAGTGTCTCCCAGGGAGTTAGCATGTGGCCACCTTTAGTGGCTATTATATCCTTAGTGTTCCCAAATGAGGTCATCAAGCTGCCACCTGATTGATAGGCCAAACTCCACCCCTTCACTCGCAAGCCTCAAACTGACACCAGATGATGTCACAACCACACCAAGTAATTTCACTATCCCCCAATACCTAGAAGAAGAATTGCTGGGGCAAAGGACAATTATATTTAACTTATTGAGAGCCACCAGAGTGTTTTCCACAGTTGTACCCTTTTACTTTTGCACCAGCAGTGCACAAATATTTCTAATTCTCACAATCTTGCCAATGCACACATATTTCTTTGTCACTGGTTTATGACAGAGTCTATTCCTAAGCATTGATGAGTTGATGATAAACATCACTATCCTATACTTAAGTTGGGAGATGGATAATAAATAACCAACAAGATAAATAGGAAATTATGATTAGAACTACTGATATGACTGAGATAAAACAAGGTAATCAAGAAAAGCCTCTTTGAAGAAATGAGCCTTAGATCTAAACTCTGAGGACAGGTCTTGAGCCAAGAATATAAAGAGCTAGAGCACATGTATTCCCCTGCTCAGCAAGGGATAAGGTTCCTTGGGGGAGAGGAAATAAAAATAAAACTATGTGTTCATATTAGAACCAATTTACTAAACAAGTGCGTAGAACTTACAGTTAAAATTATAACTTCAGTAAAAGTTTTAGACATTCTAACAGGAAAAAAATTCTAAGCATTGTTGACACCAAAATTGTTTTCTCTGGCCATATTCACCAAATCCTATCAATGTAAATCATGATCATTAACTTACATTTCTATGTCCTCAAAAAATGCCAGCAATTCTTTTAAGAGGTCCTAGCTATTTGTTCACCACAATATCCATACTAAGTAGGCATATTTCAATGATTACTGTCTTTTAATATTGGATCTAATATGGCGCAGATTGCATAACTTATTCCAGATAAGGAATTGGCAAACTATAAAGCCAAGTTTCTAAGCAGCATGCCTGCCTCCAGAGCTCAGGCTCTTCTCCACTATGTCCAGCTATTTCCTACCTGCTTGTTAATTCTGTCTCCTCCTTACATTGACTTCCATCCCCGTTGCATTGGCTTTATACACTTCAAACCAAAATCCAAACCAAACCCACTGCCATCAAGTAGATTCCTACTTAGGGCAAGCCTGCAGGACAGAGTAGAAGTGCGACTCTGGGTTCCACGGCTGCAAATCTTTAGGAGGGCAGATAGCCTCGTCCTCCAGCTGTGGAGTAGCAGGTGGGTTAGAACAGTGGGTCTGTGTAGCTCACTATGCCACCAGGGCTCCTGTATAGTTCAGGAGCGATCTTTCCTTTACTGGGCTGGTACAATGGGCCTGCCTAACCACATTTCCTGTCTCCATCACCTCTGTTCCTGGACCGTCCTTTTGTCCCAAAGGATGCCATGGTTATCCTTCTAAACCTCTGCTGTTATACAATGTAGTGAACATTTGAATGGTGGGCACATGTGTCTACTAAAAACTTCAAATATGTCTAGGAAAAAATTGGACAGTGTAAGACATGAAAAAATATTAATAATTTATAAATTACCAAGGGTTCATGAGCGAGGGGAGGGGAGGAAGGGGAAAAATGAGGAGCTGATACCAAGGGCTCAAGTAGAAAGAAAATGGTTTGAGAATGATGATGGCAACAAATGTACAAATGTGCTTGACACAATGGATGGATATATGGATTGTGATAAGAGTTGTATAAGCCCCCAATAAAATGATTTTCTAAAATATGTGTCTAGATTGTGATGTGCTCTATTTGTAATATGCACACCCAATTTATTAATAAGGGAAGAATATACAAGTAATAATGTCTGTTTGGTGACATGTTGAAATGAAAGTTTGGATATAGCTGGTAAAAGACTATGTGTTTTTATATTTCATTGTACTTGTTTTTTATTTTTATTTCATGTGTCCAATCAAACAAACAAACACACAAATCAACCAAAGTCACTGCTATCCAGTCAATTCTGATGTACAGTGACCTTACAGAAGATTTTAAGTTGAAGTGTGGTTTGCTTTATAAGTCTATGAGACAACATTGCCAAAAAACATAGACAAGACAGACACATTCTATGCTTTTCCTTTGCCTGTGGTAGTAGTTCAGCTAAGGGTCCTTTCGACCTTTTCCCACGGGACATTTGACAACGTCCACAAACATTTTTTGAGCGTCACAGCTAGATGAGGGTGCTCCTGGAATGTCATGAGTACGGGTCAGGAATCCCATTAAACACCTCACACTGGACAAGATCCTCCCCACAACACAGAGTGATCTAGCGGAGGAGGCCAATAGTTCTAAAGCTGAGAAATCCTGTGCGTACATTCTAACTTCAGTACATGAGTCATTTCCAAAGCCTGAATCTGATCCAGACTCAGGTTCACTTCTTATTGTCACGCCCAGCAGAGACATCTACCAGACACTCTGGTCACACTAAATTCCTCGATTCATTTTGGGAGGGGAGACTGGATAGCTTTTATGATGTTTTTACTAAGAGTGACTTGCCCCAAATATGAATAAAAAACAAAAATCCTCACTTTTTATCTTTCATCCTTCAATGTGATGCTAAAATACTACGTCACTTCTCCAAAGATGCTTCCTTTCCTTTATACATCCACTGTGTCAACAATAGCAACTACCGTTCTCTGTATTAGACGTCTCACAGAATTGTTATAATTTTTACATGTGTCTCTTTTCTTTATCAGATGTGAGTATTGTCATAACATTTGTGAACCTCATTATTCTACTTTAGGACCTCCTCCAGTGCTATTATGGGTAGGTAATACCTAAATGTATGATAAGGGTGGAAGAGATAGAAGGAGAGTAATAAGCATGGATTAGGAGCTAATTAATAAAATAAGATGAACATGTTCATGGTTATAATATTTATTTTTAATTCAGAGTTTTATATTGAAAAAATGTATTAACTTTGGCCATATATTTAATATGGTTTATTTTATTATTAATACTATTCTGAATTCTTAAAATGAACTAAGAATTTAGCAGAAGAGTTAAATGCTGATATATTAAAAAACAGAAAAAAGAAAAAACAGAGAAGTGTGCTTCCCGCCTAACTTTGATCACAATATCAGAAAAAGGGGTCATTTTCACAGATATAGTCAAGGTTTCGTTAACTTTTCCAAGCGCCTTTTACATTCTTTTCAACATCAAATCATTCTCGTTTAAAATAGCTATTATGTTTTTATCCCTTTTAATTTTTACCTCTTTTATTGCTATCTGAGTGAGAAAGAGAAGGCTTTCGATTCCTGTAAAAAATTACAGTCTCAAAAACCCACAGGGGCTGCTCTGGATTGGTTACTATGGATTGGAAACAACTCCATGGCAGAGAGTGTGACTTTTGATGTATTGTTATCTAGGCGCCTTGGCAGCTTAGTGGGTCACGAATTGGGCTACTAGCTGCAAGGTCTGTAGTTTGAAACTACCAGCAACCCCTAAGGAGAAAAGTGGGGCTTCTTAGTCAGTATTAATTTTCATATAATCAGCTTATTACCAAATACTTTCTGGTTATAATAACCATTGGTTCTCTTTGAAATATGTGTTAGTATGGGTAGACTAGAGAAAGAAATTCATAGAGACTCATGTGTATATGAAAGAGCTTTATATACAAGAGCAGCTAGATATTGAGAAAACATCCCAACCCAGTCCAGATCAAGTCCATAAATCTAATAGTAGCCCACATGTCTGATACCAACCTATAAAGTCCTCTTCAGACTCACAAAACACATGGAATGATGAAGAATGCAGAAGACCACAGGCCAGTGAGTGGGAAGTCTTGTGGATCCAGTGACCTTATAACCATCTCATCACTGGCAGGGGTCTTCACATGGCTTCTCTGGCTCCTAGGGTCTGGCTCCATCAGTCTTCCATGTGTCTTCCCCACAGGGAAGTCTCACAGGGAGTGAGCAGAGAGAGAGGGTTTCTCCTGCCACCAAGGAGGAAATACAGGAGTCCCCAGAATCCTGAGGAGAAGGCCATGCCCACACAGAGGCCTCATTGGCTATCAACTGATTGACAGGCTAGACTCCACGGCTTCACTCTTAATCTTCTTAAGGCCCAAATTCACACCAGATTATGCAACTACCACAAATAGTGTCCTTTTTAGGAAAATCAAGCAACATAATTTAAAGGCGATTCCTGTCAGGTAAAAGAACAAGATTGAAATTATAGCAAAAAATCATAGTAAAATACCCAAGAAGGGGGTCTATATAACTTTGCATATTCAATATGATTCTTCATTTAGCCACTAGGAGAATGACCTGTCAAGTCTGTAAATAGTAACCTGAAGGAAGGGAGCCTCTGAGGAAGAGGAGGGAAAATCAGGGAAGATACCCCCCCCCGCCCCCTGCCATGAAATCTATTGCTAGTACTTTGGTGAAAGAAAGAGAAAGAGCGTAGAATTATTCTATGCCATGAACTCAATCGTCTGAGCAACGAGGCGTCAAAGTTCTGTTGTTCCTTCACACGAGGTGCAGATAGGCGCTGAACAGCAAGTCGTGTATAAGGCCTGAAGCTGAGATAAAATGTCTCTGGGTTAGAATAATAAAAATCTGTCCAAGCAGATTGTGTGGGAGGGGCAATGAAAACACCATTCCCCTGTTGTACAGATGAGCATTAAACTCATTCACATTTCTTTCACGAAAGCTTTTTCTGCCTTAGGCTAAGTAGGCACCTTACCCAATGTGAGGCTAACTTAGATGGAGAAGTGAGTTGAGTTATAGTCAAAAAGCTGCCAAGGGTTTGCTGTTGGAGCGGACAGTACCTCAGTAAGTACTCATATTTGTAAAGAGTTCATGATAACTTCAAAATTCTAGCTAAAAATCAAATAAAATGATAGTATTCTTTTGGTATGGGTAGTGTCACACTAAAACCAAAGTTCTTTTGAAGTACATGCTGAGCGAGCGAGAGAGAGAGAGAGAGAGAGAGAGATCATCCCTGAAGTTCCTGACAGTAAACTACCCTCATAAATGCACCATATGTACACTTCCATTTGACTGGCTCCACATTGGTGAACTTGGCAAATATTGACTTTGGACTTGAATGTATCAGGCTCTACACTAAGAGCAGGGCAGCATGGATGAAAAGGGTTCTGTTGTCTCTTCTTAGAACTCAGCAGATATATAAACCAGTTGGAGCAGATTGTCAAGCTGGTAGAGCACACAGTTTGATTGTTGTTCCATTGATTTGGGATTGCTTTTATATTGATCTGGCAGACAAAGCCTGTACCATACCCTGCATGATTCCCAGTCCCATATGCTCAACCTTGGCATATGCAATCACTCGATTCCCACCTATAAACTGAGCTGGCACAAAGAGAGGGTCTGAGTAAATCAGTTCCCACTATCTCCAGTGTCATTGACTCTGCCCTGGTCTAATTAATTCACTGCCTGGTAAGCCCCGTTCTCCTGGGCTGCAGCTCTGCCGCTTCTCTTCTCCTTCTTATCAGATGTTCCCAGTTGTAAAAGCATCTGGGTAGTTCGATATGAAAACTTGCTGCCATCAAATTGATTCTGACTCATAGAGACTCCATGTGAGTCAGAGTAGAATAATGTTGATTTTTGAAAAATAGAACACCAAGACTTTCATTGGAGGCACCTCTGGATGGACTCACACTGCCAATCCTTTGGTTAGCAGGGAAGGTGTACCTGTGGCCCCCAGGATTCGTATCTGTTTCATGTTTGAGAGATTGTGATTGGTAACCCCTACATCAGATTGCTGGGTGCTGGCCTCCATTTAGACTAGCTGAATCAAATATGTGCATGCTTCAGAAGGTAAGTGTATGAATTTTGAGATGAATTGTGAGAGTCTGTTTACACCTTGATTCGTTCCCAAAAGGGAGTCTTAGGAACTACCATTTTAAATGGTTGTCGATTGTCTATTTCTGTAATTGCCTGCCTTGTGTCATTGGGATGCACAGCTTCCCACTGAATGCTCTTTGAAATTCTAACTAATGGACACTTGACAAGCCCTTCTTTTCAGAGTAGATCTTCTGGTTGTTTCTGCATTCTGGGACATTTCACATTAATGTTTCATGTCCCTAATCTTCAAAATATTGTGGCTCATGACCTCATGGGATTCAGAATTAAAACAATACTTAACCGTACAATAGGTGTTCGATAAAAATGGTTGATTTTTGTTTTGTTTCTGTTGGAAAAAATTTCAACTAAGATATTTCCAAAGACTTCAAAAGTGAATCATTTCCTGAGCTGTTAGGCAGGGCTAAGGGGTCAACAAGGTGCTTTAAAAAGATACCCAGAGACTAGCCACACTCAGAAGCTTTTATAGCTCTTAATCCTCAAAGAGAACGGAGATAGGACATTACACAATCTAACAAAGAGCCAGATCCTTCGGAGAGGGTTATCAGATAGGAGAAGTAGTTGTAGAACAACTCATTCACCCCAGAAAACACACTTTTTAAGTAATCTTCTCACCCATTTGATCTCCAGGTAGTTAAATCCAGCCAGAGGTCAGCTGCCAAGCAAGCTTAGGTTAAGGACTCCATGCAGGCTAGCCTTCCAGGAACACAGCCAGGGAAGAGAAGAAGAGAGAGGAGAATAGAATGTGGGTGAGGAATAAGGTGTGATGATGATTACTTGGATACATTTTCTTGAATTACCATTCTATTTCAAATTTTCTCAAACTCTCTCACACATGTACACTCACTCTCATTCATTTATTTTTTGCATGATCCTTATTTTCCATTGTGTAATTCTGGGTAGACAAGAGAAACAAATTCACAGACACTCATATGAGGGTATTATATGCATACATAGAAGAAAGAGCTTTACATACCAGAGCAATTGAATATTGAGAAAACATCACAGCCCAGTTCAGATAAAGTCCCTAAGTCCAATATTTGTCCACATGTCTGATACCAGTCTATAAATTCCTCTTCAGACTCATGAAATACATGCAATGATGTCAAATGCAGAAAGATCACAGGTCAGAGAGTGGAAAGTCTTGTGGATCCAGTGGCATTGTAAGCATCTCAGTGCTGGCAGGGGTCTCCATGTGGCTCCTTCAGCTCCAGAGCTCTGGCTCCATCAACCTTTCTCCATGTGTCTTCTCAGCAGGGATGTCTCACAAGGAGTCAGCATGTGTCCCGCCTCCAGCAAGCTATTTATCTCCTTAGCACCTCCAAATAAGCAACTCCACATTCAAGCTGCAACCTGATTGGCAGGCTACACTCCACCCCTTCATGCATAGCACTCTCAAATTATAACAACAGATTATGTAACTAATAAACCCATATAACTAATTATATATATGAGGGGGTACCAAAACAAAAAAAATTGAAACCAGAACTTTTTTCAAAGCTATGTATTTAAATTTTAAAAATAACAACAATCTTATCACCTTCAATGTACTCTCCATTACACAGAATACATTTGTGAAATCTGCTATTTCATTCTTGCAAACATTTTTCAAACTCATGTATTTAGATAGTTGACAGCATCTCACTGTTTTTTTCTTCATCTCTTCTGTGTCATCAAATGACTGGCCTTGAATTTCCTTCTTCATTCACAGAAGCAAAAATAAGTCCCATGGAATGAGGCCAGGTGGATCAGGGCATAGGGAAAGAGTGGAATGCTGTCTGTTTATCAAAAACTGGCACACTGAGATGACTGCGTGAGCAGGTGCATCGTCGCAGTGGCAAAACTAGGCCCCTGTCTGCCACAAATCAGGCTTTTTTGTCGCACATGATTACACAGTTTTTTCAGAACCTCTAAATCGAAAGCTTGATTGACAGTCTGACCTGGTGGAATGAAGTCCATATTCACTAACCCCCACACAATCACACCCTTTTTTTTGTGGGGGTGTACCGTGTACACACACACACACACATACATACATACAAACTGGACAATGAATAAGAATGAATAAAGAACTGATGTATTCGAGTGACGGTGTGGTTGAAGAATACAGGACATAACCATGGACTGACAGAAGAGTGTACCAACGTGTTTCAAAAAATGCGCCTTAGAAAGCAAGGATGGCAATTATCACTCAATCTGCACCTATTGCCAGGAGGGACCACCCTTGGGGAAGATGCCATGCTGGGTAGAAGGTCAGCCAAGAAGAGGAAACCCTCATTGACCCAGACGGCACAATGGCTGCAGGCCTGGTCTCAAACACAGTAGTGCTTGTGAGGATGGCGCAGGCCTGACCAGTGGTCCCCTCCCTTTCACAGCTTACCTGTGACATGGAACCGACAGGGCAGTATCTCATAACCTAATACGTTAATACGTTAGTAGATAGAACACACATTTTTAAGGAACAAAATGTAATACTTTCCTTGACGATTCTCAATATAACAGACTGCTTATTCAGCTTTCACATTCTTGAGCAGTCTACCCATTATATAGTGTCAGGACTTCTCCAGCCCATCTTGCTTTTATTTCATGTATTTTTATTCCAAATAAGAGTCATACTGACTTGTGAAAGCCTAGAAAGAGTGCATGTGAGCTAAACATGATCGTGACCTCAGATCATACCAACCTGGTGACAAGAGAGAGATAAAGTTCATCGGAGTCACCACAACCATTGCTATCCAGCTGTTCAAAGATTTTGATGTAAAATTCTTGCTATATGAAATTATCTGCTTCTAACCTAAAGACAAAATGTCCTATCAACTCTGAAAGAACATTTTCTATTTGAATCAGGATATTCTGAATGTGAATAATAACTTGCTCAGACCTCAGATTGGATATATCTTGGGCCCATAACAATTTTACATTTTTAATGCAATGCCAATATTAAAAAATCAGGAAACATCCTGTGAAAATGCAGATTTTTGGTTTATTATGAAACACTGCTACATTTGCCAATGCTGGGCTTGCCTTTCCTCACCACTGCCATCCATCAGCTGCTTTCTTCTGACAGATATGCACTCCAGGTTGTCACTATTGCTATCCTGCCAGCCTCACTAATTTGCATTAGCTTCCTTGTTCCAGGAGGATTTGTGTTGGCAACTGCTGTTGGTGAGCAGAGATTCTTACAAATGGAACTCACACTGAAGACTCAGACATCTTAGAGCTATGAAAACACAAAATTGGCAATATACAGGCTAACAAATTCCCTCATCTGAAAGGAAAGCTATGGGTTAGTCTCTCAAATGTAGGCTTGATAATTTTTAAAAGAATGAAAAAAGACATAGCATGTCATTTTGTAATGTCCTCTCCCTGGTAACATTCTGTGAGCAAAGAAATTGGAAAAAAAAAAAAAGCTTGGATTTGTCCAAAATGATGATGAAGGAGGCTGTGGACGGTGAAGGAGGGGTACATTCCAGTAGTTTCAAAGACGTTTGCAGTGAAAAATCACACCGATCACACAGCGTGTATTCTGTGACAGATGGTCATTGCAAGGGCTGTGGCCTGCCCGAATATATAATGAAACATATATAAACCTTCTGTTACACAGCATAAGAGTGAGGCTTAAACACCTGTTTTAAATTATTCTGATACCATAAACATTCTAGGAAATTGGAAAAGCCTGTGTTTTAAAAAAGTGTATTGCCATAGCCAACTACAGTAAATTGAGTAGGCTCAGGTCCAGTAAGCTATAAAAAAAAAAGAAGCAGAAAATTATGCCTGCAGCTACTGGCAAAGAGCTGATGATGATGATGATGATATTACTGAGTGGGAACACAGTTAAAATCCATTGCTGCAGAAACCCCATGTACTCTCAAGGGTGTACTTAAATTAATGCTGTACATTTTATTTCTCATCCTTCCCTTAAGCTTTCTTTTAAATGCTGTGGTCCTGGAAGAAAATGAAAATGAAGGGAGCAGTGTTTGGATAGTGTAATTAACAGAAAGGTTATTGACAGTCTCTAATATTATTCCTTCTTATGTCCATCAAGTGATTGATCACCAATATTGTACTTAAGAAAGCGAACTGCTAACATTTCAGCTCATCCAGCAAATAAGATATCTGTGTTCTTGTCAGTCCACAATAAAGTTGTCACTACACTTTCCTAATTCCTTCAGGGGAACATCTGCCTCCTTGAGACTCTCGTAATGAAGCACTGTCACATTACCGAAGGATTGCATATCATCCAATAATTAACCTGGAAAGATGACTTGCCAATGGCATCAGGCCATAACCAACAGGTGTTTTCCCTGATACCTATCTGCAAAAGGGTCAAATGCTCCCAAATAGACATGCTCTTCCTTCCACCCCTGTAAGCAAACATTTGTCATTTAGTAATCTTTTCATTTTTGCTGTATGACAATCAGAGGTCATTTTCAGTTTATCGATTGGCTGATGAGATCATTTTAAAGACAGACTTGTTGTTCCACAGAGTCTCACTTCAAGATGTGAGGACTGCAAATAGCTTGTTGGTGTGCAAGTCAATTGACATCGCCTTTTACATTCAGGACAGTTGAGTGATGTGAGCAGAGATCTGCCAAAATACAATAAACAAATAAATTTCACATGGATAAATGAACATTTGAAACCCACCTTATTTGCCATCTTTAGATATTCCAGGTTAGATTACTACAACAAATCAAGTTGAACAAATTGCACGGTAATTAATTCTTCCAATACCAAATTTAACTATTTCAGTTCATATAAACACTTCTGAGCAAAGCTGTTTTATATTTAGGGATTTAACCTAATTAGAGATTTATAGAAACTTTACCCACCCCCCCAATCACTCAAATGTGTCTATTTCAACATCGCATGCTCACTCTTTTCCTCCTATTTTATCAATAAAAGTAATTAGTGTTCACAGATTTTAAAAAGTCAAACTACCAAAAAGTAGGTAAAGTAAAATAAAAGCACCCCTCTTGATTCCACATTGTCATTTGCTGATATAGGCATGAACAAAACATTTTCTCGATCTCTCTAGCAATGTCAATGTTGACCTTTAATCGTACAGGATTTGGTGATCTAGGAAACATCAAAAGAAGATGGCCTACATACACAGAAACACAGCATCAACCACCAAAGCTGGTGATGCAGAAATTGAAGAATTCTGCCAGCGTCTTCACAGAGCCCTGCTGTGTAGTTGTTGAGCATTGTGCTGCACTCTGCATGGTCAGTGGTTCAAAACCATCAGCAGTTTCTTGGGACAAAACTGCACTTTCTACTCCTGGGAACACTTGCAGTCTCAGGAACCTACAGGGGTCGCTATGAGTCAGCACTGACAAGATGACAGTGAGAGAAAGGGAGAGACCCAGTCTCAGTGCGAAATAAATATGAAATCAAGATCACTGATATTATTCATGATTGGAATGTAAAAGCTGGAAACAAAAAGGAAGGGACAGTAGTTGGGCAATATGATATTTTTGATAGAAATGAAGCTGAAGGTTGGATGATAGAATTTTGCAAGACCAATGATTTCTTCATAGCAAATACCTTTTTTCAACAACACAAAAGGAGACTATGCACATGGACTTCTTCAGAAAGAATCCACAGAAATCAAACTAACGACATCTGTGGGAAGAGACAACGGAATTGCTTGGTATCCACAGCTAACACCAGGCAGGAGATGACATGGAACAGAGCATCCATTACACGCACGCAGATGCAGGTTGAAGCTGAAGAAAATCAAAGCAAGTCCAGGAGAGCAAACATGTGACCTTGAGTCGATACCACCGGAATTTTGAGAACATTTCAAGACCAGATTGGACTCAGTGAACACTAATGACAGAGAACCTGATGAGCTATGGGAAGACATCAAGAACAGCATCACGAAGCAAGCAAATAGTCATTAAAAAGATAAGGAAAAGGAAAGATCCCAGTTATGTCAGAAGAGAGTGAAACTTGCTCCTAATCATAGACTAGCTAACACACATGGAACAAATGATGCAGTGAAAGAGCTGAACCAAAACCCTTCAGAGGCTAACTCAAGAAAACAAAGTAAAATATTCTAATAAAATGCGCAAAGACCAAGAGTTGGAAAACCAAAACGGAAGAACATGCTAAACATACCTTCAAGTGAAAGAACTAAAGGAAAAATTCATTCTTTGAATTGTAATATTGAAAGATTCTAGGCGCAAAACATTATATAATTCAGGAAGCATCAAAAGCCGATGAGCATTGTGGTTCATAGGAAACCTGTGCTTGTATAATTTCCTTTTCCTATCAGTGTTTTGAATTCTATGATTGGCTAAACTAATGACACTATCAATCTGTAGTGGTTACACATTGGTTATACATTCACCTTAAGGTCTTCCTGACCTTCTGGCATCTAATGACACTGAGTTTGATTGGAATTCCTAGTAGCTATCAATCAGGCAAATGCAGGCAGGAGTGACACTAGTCACAGATTAGTCAAGTAGTAAAGGCAAGCTTGCATTTTAATCATGTCAATTGATAACTATGTATTGAAATATGAACTGCCTCCCAATATGTACATAGCTCAATGAGTCTTAACTTTTCTTTCATAAATGCTCTACCTTTAAAAATACTTACCTGGGTATTCTAGATTATTTTGTTTCTTCCAAAATATGTGTTCTAAATTCTAACATTTATTCCTGTGATTATAAGCCCACTGGAAAATAATGTCTTTGACATGTTAATAGACAAGATTAGTGTAGGTTGTGTCTTGAGTAATCTCTTTGGAGGTGTAATGGAGGTTAAAGCAGCAAGCAATAAAAATTGAAATGGGGAACCAGTGGTGTCAAATCACAGAAAATCACTCTGAGTAGAAACTCAAAGGAACCAGAATATTCCTCCAGAGCTGAGAGAGAAAGCCTTAACCAAGAGATGACACCATAATTTGGAACATCTAGCTTGCTAAACACACTTCTGTTTGTTAAAGCCATCACAGGTGATATGTCTGTTATAGCAGCAGTAGACACCCAGGACACCTGGGAAAATCTGCCCCTTTTCTGGATAATCAGCTTCTCAGTATATTTAATCCTCCATTTCTTGGGTGATGGTGTTTGTTTTTAATATGTTATGATCCACGCTGCATTGTACGTACATTGTTTCCCACTCACCTAAAGATTTCTATAGCCCACTATCTGTTTTCAAGTATGTTTGATAGTCTCTTAAACATCAATTTTCTTTTGATTTGCCATTCAGTTAATTTTATTTATTCTCTAAATCCTAAATCCCATGTCGTTGTTTCCTTATGCTATCTGTGTCTGTTTGCTTTTGAAGGTACTGTACAGGCCTCATTTTGCAGCATTACTTACCTACCTCTTTGCCAGCCCCAACCATAAAATGGAACTTTTGAGTCTGGCTAACTCCTCTGACAAATTTTCTTATCCAGGAAATTTGGTTGAAGAAGAGTTATTCAGGAGCTTGGGAGTTATGACTGAGAGAAGGCAAGAGAACATGACTCCCAGATACAGCCTTTGGATAAAAACGGAGTAAATATACATTAAATAATAAGCAGGAATCCCCGTACTATATTTTTGAGCTTTAGTTGGGCTAGTGGGTTACATCTAGGACTGAAAACCACATGGTTAGCTCGATAGGAGAAAGAGAAGGCTTTCTGCTCTCCAAAGTCTTACCATCTCAGAAACCCACGGGGACAGTTCTCCCCTGGCCTGCAGGGTCACTATAAGTTAAAATCAGCTGGATGGCACAGGTCAAAAGAGACAAGAATCACTTGGTCAACTTTTTAAAATATCCCAATGCTTGGAATAATTAATCATGGACTCTACATAGGATTTCATATTGATGAGAACCAGGCATGTATATTCCATAAGATGACCAAAGTAATTATCGTTTTCAGCTATTTTTAAATCTATGTTTCAGACTAGTCAACAGTCTTATATTTTAAAATATCAAGCTTTTGGTGAAGAAGGCTGTGTCCATAAGTCATTTGTCCAGTTTTCTTATTAAAGAAATTGGAATTCAATTCACATGGTTGCTATAATGGTGTTTGAAGGTAGATGATTTCATTCACTCATCACATAAGGTGGTTAGTTTATTGTGCCAACCTGGCCAATAAACACATGTGGGGTTAATTGAAGGGCAGAGGGATAAATGGCTCAGTGAGCCTCGTCTTTCTAGTTCTTGGGTCTCTTGCTTTCTGATGGTCGGGCCAGGGTGAAGCTGCCTTAGCCAGTTCTCTGCTTTAGCTGGCAAGGCTCACTTCTGGCAAGACATCCCTGAGGAGAAGCCACATAGACCTATCCCAATACAGCCCTGGGTGCTGGAGCAGCAACGCTGAGATGCTTACACGTTCACTGACTCAACTTTCCTCCTGCAGTCGGCATCATTGTGTCTGTTTTGTGAGATGGAGGAGGACTTTGTGGATTGGTGTTGGATATATGGGTTAATGTTGGACTTGTGGGCTTGGGCAGCACTGGGCTGAGATATTTTCTTGATGCACACTTAACCTTTATAGAAAACTCTCTCTTATACATATGAGTTTCTGTGGATTTGTTTCTCTATAGTACCCAGACTAATGCACTCCTTGACATAGGTAATAGATTTCCATCTTATAGATTAAAAAAAAAAAACTGAGCGGCAGATAACTTGCCCAAAGTTGACAGAATTAGCACTCAACCTCAGGACTGAAATAAACACAGAGACCTTGCTGGTTTGAGCCTCTCTCCTGTTTCTCCTGCACCCCAAGCCGAGGGGACTCCACCCATCACTACTGCAAATCCTGTCTCATTTCAGCTATCCCATAGACTCCTGTCATCAAGTTTCATATCTAGCTCAAGGAAATTCTCTGGGAATGGAAATCAAAAAAGGGAAGAGAGTTTTAAGCACAGACCAAATTCCATTTTACTCAAAACAGCTATTCAATCAAGCAGGCTCCGTGTCTCTGACATTCTGATAACAAAAAACAATTCCTTTCACTTCGGTAGCAAGTCTTTCATGTCACCTCCACTTCCATTTCAATTTTACCCTAGGACACGCGCACCTCAGCATGGTCGGCTCAGCAGCATATCAATGCTGGTAAAATTGAACAACCTTTAAAAGATCTGGATGAAAAGGATTCCTAAATGCTTTCCAGAGCATCCAGGAATCATCTGCTTTCAATGGAGTGGTATTTTAGAATCGCCCACTCAAGTTGACATCAATTCTGAATGGTGAGGTCACACCCTTCTTATGAAGATAAGCTCCAATGCTATGAGTCTTTTTAAATGCAGGCTTAGCCCCAATGAAACTAGTTCTGCTGCTGCCTGGTGTGCACCTGTAGAAGAACATGTCCCTTAGAACATGCTTGGAAGCTTTAACCCCCTATCTTAGCGTGCAGACATTAACTGTATCACTCTGCATTCTTACAGGATGGCTTTTTGTGAATTGTATTGTTTAAATTATGCTTCAAATATTCAGAAAAGGCCAATGAAGGTATTCTTAGAATCCGCTATCTTCTCATTATATATTCATTGGGGAGAGCACTAGTGCACATTGTCCACAAAGCAAGCAGCGCTTAGTAAGGAGCCAAGGAGCCCTGACAGTGTGGTGGATGACTCAAAGAGCTGCTAACTACAAGGCCAGCAGTTCAAACCCACGAGTGTTCTGAGGGAGAAAGATCAAATTGCCTCTCCCATAAAGATTCAGAGCCTCAGAAATCCAATGAGGTGGTCTACTCCACTGCATAGAGTTGATATGCTTCGAATTGACTCCGGTTCAGGGGGTCTGGGTTTAGTAGGTATTGAATACATGCTAGCAATTTTCACTTTTTTTGGGTATGGCTTATAATAGATCTCTTCCTTAAAAAATACCAGGGCAAATTTCCTTCTGAGAAAATTCATGTAAGATTTTCTTTCTTTCTTTTTTATTTTTTTGACAAGGGAAGCATGTTTATTTCAGGCACGAAATAGGGGGAGATTAGGGAGGTGGGGATGAAGAAAGAGGGCTTGGGTGTGGTGGGGCACTGGTGTACTGGTGGTGGTGGGGTGTGGCCGACACAGGTGGGCAGTCCCTGAACACGCATGAACTATGGGGAGAAGGTGGTATAGGTGGCAGAGATGGTGGCATGACCTCCCCACTCACTCCTGCACAGGGGCACACAGCCACCTGTGGCTATCTGACCCCCTATGTACCCACCGACGTCCACCCCTACACCAGGCCCAAGCACACCAAGACCCCGGCACTGGCTTGCCCAGAGGCGGTGGGCAGTGCTGGGCTACAGGACCATCCCACGAGCATCAGGGGGGACCAACCTACATGTCCTCTTTCCAGTCCCCTTAGGAAGTACACACGCTTTCCTAGAAGTGAGGACAGTCGCTTCTTCAGGGAGATGAGCAGCTGCGATGGGTGGTGGGACTGGACGGTGGCAGTGAGAGGAAACTGGGGGGTGGGGTGGGCAGGGGCCCCATGGTCAGAGGCTGGGGTGCAGCAGGGCCATCCGCAGGCTGAGCAGGAGCCCTAGGCCCAGCAGGGTGGTGCAGACCCTTGGCCCACCGCCGGCCGTGCTGATGTTGCACAGGAAGCTCTGGCAGCAGTGGGTGCCCAAGGCCATCATGCCCAGGTTCACACTGGGGCCCGGGCAGATGGGGGAGCACATCTTGTTCAGGGTCCGGCCGAAGTCCACCACGTTCCCAATGCCGCCTGAGGTGGCCACTGTCACGAAGTAGCAGTAGGAGCTGGAGCAAGTGGTCAGAGTCAGACACTTGAGGTTACTTGTCTGGTCCTTGCAGGTGAAACAGGTGAGGCCGTGCGCTTGGTGGGAACCCAGGAGGGCAGTCAGCAGCACGGACAGGAAGACCTTCATCATGGAGAGACTTGCACCAGGGAGCATGCCCACGGACCCGCCTCGCGCGCCGCCGCTGCCGCCGCCGCTGCCTCTCCAGACCCACGTAAGATTTTCTTTGATAAATGACGTATGGCTGTGCCCAGAAATCAAACCATGATAGCCATTACATTTCCTACTTTGCCCTGCTACCAGGAATGGCAATGCTTGTTTCTGTTGTTTAGTGTTTGTATTTATTGCTGTTTTTATTTGTTATTTTTTGCTAAATTGTTCTCCATTGTAACAAGACAAAAATAAATATTATGAGTTAAGCAGCAACAAAAAATCATCCAGCAAAATTAGGGTCGAAAGAGGAACTGTATATACACAAGCTGTATATACACTGTATACACACTCAGATATGTATATACACTGTGTATATACAATTGTATACACACTCAGATCAAAGTTGATGAAAAAATAACATTCCGTTTTCTAGAAGCCAAGTCAAAGAGCAAAAACACAAAACATTACACAGGCTGGGAAGCAGGGTTGGCAGGGACATTTATTAGACAAGAAGCGTTTCTTGTCCTTGAACTCTGAGAGGAAAGAACTATCAAGGAGTTAATAGGAAGAGAACTTGAATTTGGAACATTCTGTTCTATTAATGGGTGTCTGGATGGATAATGTAGGAATGGTAGAACCGTGATATATAGGTGATAGATGATTGACAAAACTTCCTCTTTTTGGTTTTTCTTTTTGCCACTTTGCTTTTGTCTTTCTTTGTATTAAGGATCCTTGGCATAGAATGCCGATAATCGTGAACTGCTCACTTTCATGAAAGGACCACTGGAGATGTGGTTGCTATAGCAAACCAAGTGTGGTAAAGAAACCAGTTGGTTCCTGGCTGTTGGAAAGCAGCCATCTAAGTAAGACATCAACTGAATCCACATGGAAGATTCACACCAGCCAGTGTAATTCAAGGACAATAAAGAATAAAATCCAAACCCAAAGGAGGAATGGTATTGGAGCTTACGTTGTGAACACCTGCTTCGTAGAAAGCTATTGATGACAGTGGACGCCCATAGCTGAGGGCTATGAATTAGCCTTACTATCAGACAGTATTGTAAAGTTGGTAGATGTCGTTAGGTTAAAATGCGATGAATGCCTTACCATTTGATCTCTCTTTGGGTTCATTTTAAATTTCTTTTCAGTTTTTAATGTTTTCTACTTTTTGATAGTGGGTTTTCTGTTTTGTCTAGTTATTTTGGAGGTTTTGCTTGCTTCCTATTTCTGCTTTGTATATTTTTTGTAGATGAAATCCAGGTAGCTCTATAGAGACAATAACTGGCTTAATAATGTCCTAGGAGGATAGCAGGGAAGGATGGGCGAAATGGAGAGCTGGAAACAATGACTATGAGAAGAAAATGGTCTGAAATTGATTGTGGTGATGATCACACAAATTTTTTGATATGATTGAATGATAAAATTGTATGACACATAAAGAATGGGCAATAAAATATTTTTTAAATTTTTGAGCTACTTCAATCCTGTTTAAGAGTGAGATGTAAATAATATATAGAGATGTAGGCAAAATAATTATCTCTCACTCTTCCTCAGTTTAGGTTTGAGATTATTACCTAATCCTATTTTTGAAAAGTTTCATTGTGAATTAGGTGAAAGTTTGTAGAAAAGATCATCTGTTTTACACTCAACAATCCAAACATATTGTGTTTTAAACCATCCATTATAATCTCCTAAAAGTACCCATCCATATCCCACTGTGTCCCTGTGTCTCCTGTATCCTTTTCCTCTTCTTTCCTAACACTTTGAACCTTGTCCTACCTTGGGTAAAGGCTGTCCTTTGGGTCTTAAATTGCTTATTACTCTGACATGGAGATGAATTCATTTCCAGAGCCGAAGGGTAATCACTGAGTATGATCTTGCAGGTTCCACCAATCTCTACAGGACCAAAAAGTCTGGTCTCATTTAGATTTTGAGTTTTATCCCATGTCTTTCTCCCACTCTATCCAGGACCTTCTAAGGTGGTCCTTTTCAGAGTACTTGCTAGTGGTAGCCAGATGCCATCTAGTTCTTCTGGTCTGAGCTCTGGGAAGAGTAACATTTGCATAGTTCATTAGTTGACTGGAAAAATTGTTTCCATATAACTTTCAATTTTTAATCACTTTTCTTCCAGAAAGGAGACACAGATTTTTTTCACCTTAACAGTTCAGGAGCTTTTGAGATTCCAGTCATTATTTATCCAAGTCAGACTAGAAGGTTGTCTTTGTCAACTATGCGATGTTAGCTGACGGTAATATCCCCCGCCTCATAACAATGGAAGGTTAAATCTAGGAAGTTTTATAATTTTGCAAAGTGTATGTTTCCCTACAGTCATGGATATATTTGCATAAAAGTAAATTGTTGTTGTTAGCTGTCAGAGAATATGAGGTCTATTCATAGAGGCACGAGGTTCAAAAAATGAAATGGCCTGATTCTGTACCATCTTTACAATTGCTGTTATGTTACCACCTACTGTTGCAGCCACTGTGTCCATCTTCAGGATTTTTGCCCTTCTATCTCACCACGTGTGATGCTCTTCTCCAGGGATTGGTCGTTCCTGATAACATGCCCAGTCAACTGGAGCGAAGACTCATCCTTTTCACTACTAAGGAATATTCTCTCTGTACTTCTTCCAAGACATATTGGTTTTGTTTTTCTTGCAATCCACGGTCCACTTTCAATATTCCTAATCTACATCATAATTCAAATACATCAATTCTTCTACTTTGTTATTCATTTTCCAACTTTCACGTGCTTATGAACTGATTGAAAATACCAAGGTCAAGCACATTTTAGTCCTTAAAGTGTCGTCCTTACTCTTCAAGGCTTTAAGGAAGTCTTGGGCAGCAGATTTGTTTGATTTTTTGACTGCAACTTATAAGCAAAATGAAATTCTTGACAACTTCAATCTTTTCCCTATCATGATGTTATCTATTGGTTCCATTTGTGAGGATTTTGGAGTTCATTAGATTGCATTGTAATCCATACTGAAGACCGCAGTATTTAATCTTCATCATAAAGTACTTCCAGTCTTCCTCACTGCCAGCAAGGAGGGCTAAGTCATCTGCCAACTTCATGTTCTTAATAAGCCTTCCTCCAATCCTGATGCCAAATTATTCTTCAAGCTGCCAAAGTCCAGGTTCCCTGATTATCTGCTTAGCATAGAGACTGAATAAGTATCGTGGAAGGATACAGCTTGGCAGCGCAGCTTTCTTGATTTTAAACTATAAAGGATTCCCTTGTTCTGTTTGTAAAATTATCTATGTGTCCAGATATGGCATGATCACAATGAAATGTTCTGGAATTCCCATTCTTCTAAATGGTATCCATAGTCTATTATGATCCATAAAATGAAAAGTTCTTGCATAATCAGCAAAACACAAATAAACATTTTTCCTGTATTCTTTATGCTAAGTCGTGATTTATCTGAGGTCAGGAATGATCTTTCCTGCCACATCCTTTTCTTAACTTGACTTTAATTCATATAGCTCTCTGTCAATGTATGACAACAACCATATCTGACGGGAACCATTATCTACAATTGATCTTAGCCCAAAGGCCGAAAAGCAATATATCTGAATTATCACAAATAAAATTTTAGTTACATGTGATCTTAATGATATTGTTTTTTTTTAAAAAAAAAAACACCCACAGTCTGTTGGATCACCTTTCTTTGGAATTAGCACAAATAAGAATCTTTTCCACTCAGTTGACTAAGTAGCTGTCTTCCAAATTTCTTGGCAAAGAAAAATGAGTGCTTTCAGTACTTCATCAGCTTGTTGGAACATTTCCATGGGCATTCTGTCAATTCTAGAAACCTTGTTTTCTCTAATGATTTTGGAGCAACTTAGAATTTCCCCTTCCATATCATCATCTCCCAATCATGTATTCCTCTTAAAATTGTTAAATGTTGACCAGTCCCTCTAGGTACGGTGGCTCTGTGTATTCCGTCCGTCTTCTTTGGATGCCTTCTGAAGCATTCAATATTTTGCTCATGGAATCCTTCAATATTGAAACTGGAAGCTTGATATGTTTCCCCTCAATTCTTTCAGCTTGAGATATGCTGAGTGTGTTCTTCCTATTTGCCTTTCTAATTTCAGGCCTTTGCTCACTTCATTATGTTACTCTGCTTTGTCTTCTTCAACTGCCCTTTGATACTTTAGGTTTTAGTCTCTCTGTACCCTTGTTTGTTGTTTTCTTCTTAATTTGCTATTAAAGCTGGGTGGGGTGATTTTGAATTGTTGCTTTGATTTGCATTTCTTGAATGGTTATTGGTCACATACATTATTTCATCTATTCATAGGTTACCTGAAAGTCCTCTGTTTTTGACCTAAGACCAAGTTTTAATTGGCTTATTTTCTTTTTCCTTGTTGAGGTGTTGAAATGTTATATAAATATTTATAGCTAGTGTTTTTTCTGAAGTCATTTCTCATTGTTTTGTTTGTTTTTTACCAGTCTTGGGGTTCTGATTTTTACTCTTTGGTTATGATGTTTTGATGCATATAAATGTTTATTAGAAAGTCTCAGTCTTCTATTTTAACTTATGCTATTGGTCTGTTTTCATTATATTTTATTGTGTATATCAGCATTAGGATGCCAACTTGTCTCTATATTTTCACTGGTTAATTTTATAGTTCTAGGATTTACATTCAGGTAAAAATCAAGATCACCTATGTCTAACTTGTCTCTTTTTGTATGTGGTATAAGAGATGAGTTATGTTCTATTCTTCTGCAAATAGATATCCAGTTTTGCCAGTATCATTTGAAAAAGAGATTATACCTTCTACATTTAATGTCTTAAGACCCTTTGTCAAAGATTAGCTGTCCATCGGAGAATGGATTTCCTTTGAGGTTCTCAATTCTGTTCTCTTTTTCTATGTGTCTGTCTTACAAATATCAGGCTGTTTTGACTACCTTAATGATATTGTTGGTTTGAGAACTGGACGTGAGAGCCTCCTGCTTGTTCTTTTTCAGGGTTCTTTGCTTATCTGGAGACTCTTTCTTTTCCATATAATGTTAATGATTCGTTTTTCTACTTCTCTAAAGAATGATGCTGGAATCTTTAAATCACTTTGGATAATATTGACAGTTTCACAATGTTGTCTTTTTACACATAGATGTAATACATTCTTTCAATCATGCAGGTCTCTTCTGGTATTCTAATAATAGTACTTTGTAGTTTTCTTTGAGTAAGTCTTTTGTTTCTTTGGTTATATTTATCCCTAGCTATTTCATCTTTGGGGTGGCTGGAAGAAGAATTTATGTTAGAAAGATTAATATAACACTGATAATAATGAGGTGGAGATCAAAGATGTGTCAAATGTTTGACCTTTTCAAAATGCCCTACAACCTCTCACTGTTTTCCAATTAAATTGACAGTTGTTGATTTGCCTATTTGGGGTCAAAAGAGGAACCGTACATACATAAAACTTGGGGTTTAGACAGTGGTTGGCTGGAAGCAGGATCCAGAGCAAGAGAGCAAACTTGGTGACTGCTGTTCAGGGCAGCTGCAGAGAGGGAAAAGGTACAAAGTAAAAAAGTTGCCACTTGCATGGCCAGGCCAGGAGTACAATGGGGAGAATGCCAAGAGGGCTACCCGAGTCCTGGGCCCACAGTCATTTCGGTTGGCAACTGGTGCCCGACTAGTGTTCATCACAGGTTTTAGGTACGTGTTGAGTCAGGAAGAAGAGATCATGAAAATAACGTCTAATCAACTCTTGGGCTCTCTTTGATGGAGGTATGGCTTTTGCCTTTTAATGTCCAAAGGTTTGGAAGAGGACACACTGATCATTGTGCACCTCTTAGTTGAGCCAGGTCTAGTCTCAACCAGTGCAGTGGCCCCAGCCTCTTACTTTTTTTCAAATAAGCAGACAGTTGTTGGTTTGCCGATTAGGACAACTGGCAGTTAGTTTACTTTTCGGCAGAGACTATAACTACAGGTGTAGAGGCTGGGGTTTACAATACATCGACACATGTAGAAGTATGGCTAGAAGAAGAAGCCCGGGTGCCATAGTTACCATCTGGACTTCGATCTGCAAAGCCAGCAATTCTGCTCCCATAAAGGGTTACGCTTCTGAAATTCCCAGAGGTAGCTCTACCTTGTTCTGTGGGGTCCCTATGAGTCAGCGTCCCTCAGTGGCAGTAAGTTTTTTGTAACTTGAAGGCCTATACTGTCATTAGCTACATTACAGTAGCTATTTCAAATGATATCCTTTTTCCTGATTTCCTTTTTCAGAGCTTTGAGAGCATAAATAAATTGGGCTGATTTGTGAAGGATGGTCTTAAATCCTGCCATTCAGCAATCAATCCAAGAACTCCAACCATTTTCTTGCCTAGTCGTTGGCATGCTCTATATGCGGATCCTATCACCTGCAAATAGAGCTTAACTTCTTTAGGATATCTTTGCGTTACCTTTTCCAAAAGATATTCAACTATGTGGATCATCACAAACCATGGATGACATTGAGAAGAATGGGAATTCCAAAACACTTCGCTAGGCTCGTGTGGAACCTGTACATGGACCAATAGGCAATTGTTCAAACAGAAGACTGAGTGGGTTAAAATCTGGAACACTGTGTCCCATGTTGGCACTGGAAAGTCTGAGCCACCAACGTTTAGGTTAGCAGTCCAGATTTTAACCTTTATACCAGGAGGATTCCTTAAAGATTTGTGGAGCAGTTCTTGGGCCATGGAAAGGGATTTGTATATTAGGTATAAACAGAAGCCATTTGAGGTCTATAGCGGGTAAAAACAAGTGGTGTGATCTGATAAGCAAGCACCTTGTGAGCTCCCTCTGTGGGCAGTGTGAAGAATGAGCTGTAAAGGAAGAAGGGGTGGTTGGTAAAATGGCAGTTCCAGATGAGAGCTCATGTTGTGTGATGAGGACTGAGGAGTAGGGTGACGTGAAGTCAGTAGATTGGCGATGTTGACAGTACTAAGGAGGGCTCAACAAAAGAAGAACTAAGGTGATTCCTAAGTATCTTGAGACATTTGATAGACAGGGATGCTTAGGAGAAGAATAATACTGGGCGATAGAAATCAAGAATTCTGCTAAATACATCTTAAATGCAGTTGGAAACATGACTAGAACATGGAGGTAAAATTGGAGCTGTAAATATAAATTTGGGTTTCATCGGCAAATAGGGGCATGTAAACCCTTCCTATGGAATGAGATGACCTTGGTTAAAGGGCGGGAAATTGACGAAGGATGCCCTAAATAGAACAGCATTAAGGACGTGCATAGGAGGAAGAGAAGCCAGCAGAGGAAGGCAAATAGGTGAAATAGGATAACAACTAGGATAAACATCATTTTGATTCTCTCAACGGCATTAGAACTATCCTGATTATGTGAATTTGGCTGTCTGCATTATGAGAAATGTTCTCATCGGGCAGAATTGTCACTATATTGATATGCTGCTATTCTTGTAATTATTTTCATTACTTGCTTAACCTGACACGACTGATATTTATTATTTGCCCCACTGATCAATGTAATACAATTTTTCTTAGAATTCTATTCTGGGGAAATTTACTGAGTTCTTAAACCAACAAACACAGAAAGTGGATAAACGCTCTTCCACTGTGGATCAATTGTTCCCTGCCACAGATGTTTAGCTCAGGCAACGTAAAGAGCAAGGTAACTGCGGTCACTCTCTACAAGGCCCACCGACAGCCTGTGTGCTATGTTTGCCCCCCTCCATCTGATAGTCTCATTGACTTGGGCAGCTGAGGTTACCTGTGTCTAAATTAAGCAATAAAATGCTGGAAAGTGGCCTCATTTGCAGATGGGCAAGTACAGTACCCCTAAAGATCCTTTTGTTTGTTTTTATCTCTATTACTATTATCTTACCACAGAACTTTGGGTTTTTTTATTCATTTGAAATCATCTGCTACTATAAACAATGGAGAACTTGGCCTGCTGCCATTGACCTCAGGCACAGCTCAGAACTTGATCAAGACAAAGGTAACATCTTTACCCAGCATCATTTTACTCCTTGAGGAAACCGAAGCAAACCTGGACTGGCTACTTTTTGAACAGAAAATACCTCCTATATCTCTGTCAGCGCCTCCTGGGGTCTTGTGGTGCCACCCGCTCTGTCTCGAGCTGCGCTCTCCTTCAGAAAGCTTGGGTTCGCCCTTGGCGTCTCCTCTTTTAGATCGAGATTCCTGTGTAATCTCTATCTCTGAACACAGTATATGGCTAGTGGATTGCAAATTCTTAATAAAGGGCCTGCTTTCTACAGTTGTGGATGGTTTGATGAAGAATGTCTTATTCTGTTCGTTTCATTCGTTAAAAAATATTTGGGAATTTTTGGTTGTGATTCTTCTGTTTGCTTGCTCTGAAAGGGTTATGGGCTATAATGGGCCTTGTTGCATATATGTCTTTCTGTCCCTGAGCTTGTAGAGTTATCAAAGTAGTTTTAGGTTATAATATTTTAGAAAACAATATTGCAAAGGAAGTAGACAGTTTAGCATGCAGATGGGTTGCCTGTGCCCTGCAGAGGAGATTGGTGAATTCTTGGGGTTTGTTTCATGCTTGTTGTTGCTAGGGGCCATCCAGGCGAGTCTCACTCAGAGGAGCCCTGTTTACAACACAACACAACACAACACAACACAACACTACCTGGCCCTGCGCCATCCTCACCATCGGATCCACTGTTGGAGCCACTGTTAATGTATCTCCTCCCGGGTCTCCCTCTTTTTCCCCGCCTTCTACTCTATTAAACATGATGCCCATCTAGAAACTCGTCTCTTCTGAGAGCAAAACCAAAGTCCACGAGATGAAATCTCCATATCATTACCTCTAAGGAGCATTCGACCGTGCTTCAGAACAGCTCCGGTGAAGGATAAGTTTACGATGAGCCAGTCCCAAAGAAGGGGAGCCAGGACTCCGCTATCAGCGAGAAAAAGAACTGAGAGTAGAGCATGTCCTTTGGACCCAGCATTTCTGCCCTGAGAACTTCTTATACCCTGGCGAAAGAGCTGCAATACTAAGTAAAATGATGAAGGTCGGCACGGGTAGGTGTTCGATAGCAGTGGTCTGAGACGGCACACTCTGCAGTGTGCTCACTGGTCCATGAAATGAAAACACTGAGCATTTTTCAGGCAAGAGCCTTTTAGGGAGACTAGGGAACCTATAGGCATATAACTATAGGCAGTCAGTAGAATTGGAGCATTTGCCTGAGAAGGGCAAAGGCCGGGCATCAGTAGAGCCCAGCAGTAGAGATCAAGCTAAGAAGCAAGGCCTGTTTGTGGACATGGCCAAGAGAACGCTGAGATTTGTCCTGGTTAGAAGTATTCTGATTGATAAGTTGTGTCTTAAAGCCTTTTGTCCCCCCGTTACTTCCAAGTTGTTGTTGATTCTGATTGCCTGGTGCTTCCCTAATCAACCCATAGCTCTGTGTGCGACTCTGCTCTGTGAGTTCCATGTACTCATTGCAATGCGGGACGGAGCCCAGAAGAGAAGCAGAGAGTTCTCCGGGGCAAAGGGAAGGGGACATGAAATTATGAAATACCAAATATTTTAACAAATATGTAAAATACCAGAAGTATTCACTCATCTAAGTCAAGAAAGTCGGTTTAGTGGCCAGAAGAAATCTATATTTATATCCATTCCAAGGACAGGTGATCCAACAGACTAGGGAAATTATCAAGCAATATCACACTCTCATACACAAGTAGAAGTTGGCTAAAGATAACTTTTAAAGGTGACAGTATATATCAAGAGATTCGAGTCAGATTCAGAAGAGGATATGAAAAAGGGACTATAATTGGTGACAGATCTTAGGTGAAAGCAGAGAATACCAGAAATATATGTACCTCTGTCTTATTAACTATTCAAATATAGTTGAATCTATAGATCATAAAAATTTATGGGAAACATTACAAAGAATAAGACTCCCAGAACTTTTAACTGTGTTTCTTTGGAATGTGTACATAGATACAGAAGTGATCATATAAGCAGAGCAAGTGAACGATGAGGGATTTAAAATTTAAAAAAAGTATATTTCAGGGTTATATCATTTCACTATACATATTCACCATCCCAATAATCTCAGAGGCTCGACCATATGAAGAACACAGCAGGAAGAATGGAGAAAGACTCATTAACCATCCGTGAGAAGCAGATGACATAACCTCACTTGCTGAAAGCCAAGAGCACTTGGAACATTTCCTGATGAGATCCAAAGATTTCCAAGGATTTTATTTAACTTTAATCCACAATCAACACCCAAGGTAGCAGTAGTCAAGAGATACAATCAGCTACCGCATTGGGCAAATAAACTGTAAAAGTCCGATTTAAAGTGTTAAAAGATGTCACCTTCAAGACGAAGTGTGGTTAATGCAGGCAATTGTATTTGCAATCACCTCCGGTGCATGTGAATGCTCAATAATGAATAGGGAAGAACCAAGAAGAATGTATCCGTTTGAATTACAGTATTGCTGAAGAATACTTACTGCATACACCATGCACTGCCAGGAAAACAAACAGATATGTCTAGAAGTACAGCCAGAATTCTCCAGTGAATTGATCATGGCAAGACTTTATTTAATATACTATGTGCATATTATTAGGAGGGTCCAGTCCCAGGAGATGGACACCATGTTTGGTAAAGTATGGGTCAGTGAAAGAGAGAAAGACCTTTTGAGATGAGATGAGATGGGTTGAGAAAATGGCTGTAATAATGAGCTCAGACAGCAAGGACTAGGAGAATGACCTAAATTCAGGCAGTGTTTCTTTGTTTTACATAGGGTCATTCTGTATTTGAACCGACAGGAGAGCACCCAGCGACAACACAGCAAGAAATGTTTCCGGAGAAGATGCTGGACTAGGAGCCAGACCTGAGTGGTGCTACAGTGCTAATTAGATGCCTAACCTTACACACTTGACAATTTGCTACCACTGTTTCAAAAGGCAAAGTTAAACCAGACAGTGCATAAAATTCCTTCTATTTCTAACGTTACATTTTTCTAATTCCTTTGTATTGAAGAAGAGTCTCTTACCTTAAGAAGAAACCTAAATACAAAAGAGCAAGGACACAGAGTAAAGAAACACGAGACTCTAAGAGTTACGTGTACATCTGGGCCCTGGCCTTCCTTGAATTGTTTTAGACTTGTGCAAACGGCATTCTCTCTTGCAATGTTTCCTGATAAATATTTCAGGCAAAGAGTCACTTAGACATACAATAACATTGAGATTGATGTTAGCATTGCATGAGGGCCTTCAGAACATTCCTAGAAAACGCTAATTAAAAAATAATAGAAGTGTCTCAGAGACATTTCTTTAAAATCATTTTATTGTGGGCTCTTGCAGCTCTTAGAACAAGCCATGCACATATCCAAGAAGTCCGGCACATTTACACATATGTTGCCATCATCATCTTCGAAACATTTTCTTTCTGTTTGTGCCCTGGGTATCAGCTCCTCATTTTCCCCCTCCCTCTCTCACCCTCCCTTTCTCATGAACCCTTTATAATTTTTTTTAATGTCTTACACCAATGACCGCTATTCTCCCTTCACCCACTTTTCTATTGTTCATCCCCCTGGGGGGTTGGATTTTATGTCGAATATTAAGATAGGTTCCCCTTTTATCCCTCCACCTTCCCCTTCCCCTTCCCCTTCTGGTATTGCTACTCTCATTATTGGTCCTGAGGAGTTTATCTGTCCTGGATTCCCAGTGTACATGCTCTGGTCTAGCCGGATTTTTAAGACAGAATTGAGGTCATGATAGTGGGCGAGTGGGGTGGGGGAAGGAAGCAGTAGAGAACTAGAGGAAAGTTGTAAGTTTTGTCGGTGCACACTGCACCCTGCCTGGCTAGTCTCTTCCTTGTCCCATAAACTCTTTGAAGCCCTGTAGTGATTAAGATCCCACACACTACTTTTGTTTTGGTTTGTATTTTAGTGTGATTAGTTCTTCCAGGAAAAAAATGAATATATTCTGTACTTTGCATTAATAAAAGATTGACCAAAGGAAGAAAATCAATACCTATTCTTATGTGTCATATTTTTGTTGCTTTACATACATGGCCATATTCACCAACATCGCACCAATTCCAACTCATAGCAACCCTCGTGGGACCTGACAGCCTCATCTTTCTCACAGAGAGCAGCTAGTGGGTTTGAACCCATGACTGCAATTACCACTCCAACAGCTACCTGACGACAAGGAATCTGGTTACTGTAAGATTTGAATCCAGATTTCATTTTTAAAAGACTCTTTCTTATTATACCTCTACCATTCCCGAAATTTAACAAATTAATATTATTTAATTTTAAAATGCTTAAGAATGGTTCAGAGGACCAGCTCTGGCTACAGAATGCTTAGAATCAGTCATTCAGGCTTCACTGTGACATAGTTAAAATAGATTAGCCTTTTTTTACTGTTGAGTATGTTAACAGGAATACAGAAATTACTGCATGTGTCTGGATAATATCAATTTTGGTTTTAGTATGGTAGGCATTGAAATAGGCTATAAATAAAAATAAATTTATCTAATGTTTGTCTTTCTGAGGTGGGCAGGATGCTCCTAGGAGACAGGATGACAAGACTTCATCTTACATACCTTGCACATATTATCAGGAGACTCCGGTCCCTGGAGAAGGACATCATGCCCTGAAGAGGAAGGGCCTCAGTGAGCTGGGTTGACACAGTGGCTGCAACCGTGAGCTCAGACAAAGGAACACTGGGGAGCATGGCCCTGGACCATGCAGTATTTTGTTCTGTTGCGCATCGGGCCCATATGGGTTGGAACTGACTTGAGCGCATGTAACAAAAACAACAAAAATGGTGAGAAAACTAAGGCTCATACAAACCTAGAAACTGAGCCAGGACCCCTCGCAAGTAAATGGCACTCACTCACTGATAGCCAGTCCATTCTGGCTCAGCGCTACCCTATACACTTTGGGCAGCTAATGAGAAGGTCAACATTTGAAGCCACCAGGCATGCAGAGGGAGAAAGATGATGCTGTCTATTCCCATAAAGTTACAGTTTTTGAAACTCACAGGGGCAATTCTACTCTGTCCTTTTGAGTTTCTATAAATCAGAATGAAGTAAATGGTAGTTTAGTGTATAATTTGTATTCACTAAATTTGAAGTTTCAAGTACCGTATAAACCCACGTATAAGCTCAGTTTTTCAGCACTTTTTAAATGCAGTTTTTGTAGTTAAAATTAGGTGCCTCAGCTGATATTCAGGTCAGCTTATAGTCGAGTACACATGGTAAGTAATGTTTTAAAGCACATTCATTTATCAGGGTAATTGATGCCTCGTACCACAGCAGAAAATTCTGGTTGTTCAGGGGCCTAGTGGCGTCTAACCACATCCACTGACCTAAACTAGCCGCATGACCGTGACCTGGCTGCAAAGGAAGATGAGAAAAGTAAGGGAGCAAATGGATAGTTGCTGGCTTTGTTTCTGCCAAATTAAACTATTGCTTAAAAACTCACATCTGAATTTTTGGATACCTTATCAGTTGACATTTTAGATTGTGATATACGTTGTTGAATTTTAGTGGCAAATCTATTACAATGACCGTGACTCATTTGATCTCAACAATACTCCCATCTGAGAACATCACATCTCTTTCTTTGAACAATCTTTCTCCCTCTCTCTCCTCCTCACACGCTCATACTTTCACATGCAGTTCTCATGGGAATTGTCGAATTTGCAGATGTCCTTTTCTCCTGACCCGGGATGATGAGGGCAGAGTGGCACACCTAAGACCCTTGAACAAACGATAAACGTCCCTTTTCACCACAGTTGATTGGTCCAGAGATCCAAAGATGGTTGCTAATTTTGGAATCTCAAAACGCAGCTCAGTTGGAGTTCCTCCCTATTCAGCCTGATGGTATAGAGGTTCAACCTGGGCCCGCCACGGCTGTTCCAAACCACCAGCAGCCTCGCAGGGGAAACGCTGAGCTTTCTACTCCTGTAAACAGTCACATCTGGGAAATGGACAAGGCGTTGCTGTCAGTCAGCATGGACTGGGTGGAGTGAGCTCAGTATGTTTTCGAAAGAAAACAATTGGTCTCCAGCTAATGGTAGTTTTGATATGTGAGTATAAAAATTCGTAGTATTGTTAGATCCCTCGTGGGAGAAACATACCTCGTTGCTCAGCTCCGTGCAAGAAAGAATTCACTCCGAAGCCTGGATTGTGATCCAAGTGAGTCTTATGAAAGTTAGAAGGAGCTTCAGGTGTACACAGGCAACCTCAGGGCCCCTCACCCCCCCTCCCCACCCCTGTCCCCACCCCTACCCCCATCCCCACCCCCGTAGATCCTGCCTAGAAGCTGCTCCAGAAAGTCACAGGGTGGGCTCCGGGATCCTGCCTTTTCAATTCCTCCACCGGGAGGTGTGGTTGACGACCCTGGTCGACTCCATTGGCTGAATTGAATGCACCTGGCCCAGATGGGCCAATCCAGGTGCAGTGCCCACCTTGTTGTACCACCCCTTCCTGGCTAGAAGCTTGAACCTTTGAGCATGCCTAATGGATGCCTTCGTCAGTCCCTATGCTTAGCTACCTAACAATATGGCCACCTGACCTCTAACATCCCAAGCAGCAAGGAGAAGCAACATCAACTGTTCAAAAGCTTGTTCCAAGGAGGCGGGTCAGATACTTCTTTCCTACACGTCCTTTGCACCAATCCTGACGCTCCTTGTTCTGCCATCCACACTGTTCCCTTGTGGGTTCAACAATCTGTTGCAGTGCACATCGAACTCACGGACAGTATTAATGAACATGGGGTTTATTAAGGAAATTATTTTTCGGGTTCAGGAAAGACAGGAAACAATTCTTATGGATCAACTTCTCTCTAGGGCCCCCAGGTCCCTCGTCCCTGGGGTCTCTTGGACTGCCCTGATTTCTGCCTTGTTTGAGCAAGGGTTACGAAGCTATTCAGCTGCAGAATAAGTGCCCGGAGGCACCCTCCTCCAGGGGCCAGCTTTCTGCCCCAGGGTACTCAACTTTCTTACTTCTGAGTCAGCAAATTCTCCGAGGAATTTCATTAAACCAGCAAGCCTGGAGGCACTCAGCTCTTGTTCTGTGGACTGGAAAGGCCATTGCCCGTCTCTTGCTAGCCTCGGGTTCTGCTGACTACTCTACAATGCTTCTGCACTGCTTTGTGCTGTCCCTCACTCTCTCCAGGGTTAATTGCCTGCAGGGTCTAGAAAGTTGTCAGCCCAGGGAACCCAGATTTGCCCCCAGCTATTTTCTTCCTTGGTGGTAGTCATGTTTTCTCTTTGCTCACACCTCTCACCTTTTCTCTCTTGTAAGGCAAAAGGTAGGACTCCAAAGAAGGTGGTCACTTGGGTAAGGCTGGTGACTTGGGTGTATCCCACACTAATGACGCCTCACTAACATAGTAAGCAATCTAGTGCTGTTGGTTGGTGTCAGCCAGGGAGTGATGATTTATCATTGACCCGGTACACAACTAAGAGACATGCCCAGTCCTGCACGAGGCCTGTTTGAGCCCATTGTTAAAGTCAATTCATCTCCATGAAGGTCTTTCTCGTTGTCGTAGACTGTCTGCCAGAGGTCACGAAGACAGCCACTGTACCGCAGAGCTGCTCATGCTGTCAGCAGCCAGAGGAATTCAGCTTTAAGGGGAGGAAAACAAGAGAACAAAGAGAAAAGGGATATGGTAGAAATTGTTGATAGAGGCTGTCAAGTTGGCTTTGACGCACAGTGACCCTGTGTACAATGGAATAAAACACAAAGAAATTGTGCTAGCATTAACTAGGACCCTGGTTTGAGGCGTTTTAGAGCTCAGGCTAATTAAAGTACAGTATGAACTTATCAAAAAGATGTGGCTCGGCCCTAACCTGATGAGGAGATCATTTGCAGTGATTGGGATCTGGACGATCCAGGTGGCTAATTATTTTGAAATATCAACTCTGCCCGGGGCTCCACTGCTTTCTTCTTTCTGATTATTTCAATGGTTTCCTGGTCCAAACACCAATCATCTTTAAGTTCGAACTGGTTTTCTCTTATTTCCAACCAATTTTTCTGATTAATTCACTACTTGATTCTATCCATATTTGTTAGGAAGTCACAATGTACCACACAATATTTTAGGTTCTGGGGATAAAGAACTGCACGAAACAAAATAGCCACTGCTTAAGCAACTTGTAGAAAAAACATGATTTTTTTGTGTGAAAACACTCCTGGTGTAAAGCAGCCATGGAGGTGTAATGGTTATGAATTGGGCTACGATCCACAAGGATCAGCAGTTCGAAACTACTGGCCACTCAGCAGCGGGAGAAAGACAGGGCTTCCTGCTCTCGTAAAGAGTTACAGTGTCAGGAACTCGCAGGCACAGTTCAACCGTGTCCTACAGGGTCAAGAGGCATTCACTCAATGGCAATGGCTTTTACCTAATGTGCTCCCACCTTGTTCCAGTTATTTGAGATTCCATACTAGAAAGGTGTAAAACTGAATAAATAGAAGATACATTGAATCACTGAATGAGTAAAGTGCTCTTTGTGTAACTGCTGTTATATAAGGAAACTTAGCAACAAGGAGAAAATCAATCTAACAAGTTTTGGTTAAAGAATTAGAGCCATGTATATTGGGCGAGAGAACAGTGTCATTTAAAGAACAAAAATCGCATCCCTGAATAAAACACAATTTTCTTTAGTTTTCCTGAGTATTGGCAATGAAACATGTATATTCTTTTCAATAAGTGGCATTTCTGTACTTCTTAAATAAGCATTTCTACAGTTTCTTTAGCAGTATACTGAAGTCCCAAGGGGGATTCAGAAAGGCATCAGTCATGAGTTACTGTCCTGGATAATTTTCTTTGAATTATGAAGCATTGAACTATCCCTAAATAGTTTAATCAAGTTGTGTAGATGTGACTGAGTTTATGGAAAATAATTAAATAGTGTTTTCACAAGAACCACCTTTTTTACATCCTTAAATATATTTTTAAAAACTACTTCATATGTCTGTAGATACTAAAGAAAAGCCCTAGAGACATGAATATTCAAAGACTTTAGTCAGTTCAATTAAATAAAAAATAAGGTTTTGACATATTTAAAATGCATTCAAATATCATATTTCAAAATGTTACTACTTTCATTTACTTATTCCTAGAAATATTCCAGCTTCTTTAATTTTTAAGGTATAAATCTTTATAGCATTTAAAAATAAAATTCCAGAGTGTTGATGTGTATTTCCAGAGTGTTGATGTGTTTTATACAAAATTATGCACCTCTTAAAGAAGAAAAAAACATATGCGTTCAATGCTGGCTAAATTATATGTTACTTCAAAAATTATGGTGATGGAGCTAGATAAACATTTCTAAAAATAAGGTCTCTAATACTCAATGAATCCTAAGTTTATGGGTCATCTCGAAGATTAATGACAGGCCAGGATTTTTACCTTCATTTCACTCAGCCATAAAGGTTAGGTTTATAAGTTCTTATTTTTGTGCCAAGAGATTCACATTTAGAAAATTTCTTTTCGCTGTGCTGCAGCATCTTGTCTTAAACTGTCATTATGCACCACTCATCACTATCAATGTCAGATGCAATAGCACCAGCTGCTCCCGCGGCAGATAAAAATTCTACAGCCTCACAGTTTAGATGCTGACCATCCTATAATTTGCGTACTGTTTATTAGACTGTCAGTTTGATTAGTAATGGGAATTTACAGCTGAACTTAAATAACAATATGCCATTTTATTATGAGTAAACGCCAGTATGGCAGCTCCATCACTTCCTCAGCTGACAAATTTCTACCAGGTCTTTTCCCACATGCTTTAAGTAGAGACCCTACCCGCAGGTCTGAGATGGATGCCAGCAAGCTAGTTATCCTACCTCTTTCCCAAACCTCCGATGGCCTGCTTCTTTCCTATAAGGAGATTTTGCAAAAGCTACTCACAAGATTTCTACTTGTAAATCATTTACCCCAATTCGGTCGCATGACTGATCCTTGGTTGTGAGGGAAATTGGGTAAGGTAGACTTTTACTTCACAGACAGCATGCCCAACTAAAAATAGACGCTATTACTGAGGAGGAAACAGAGAAGGGGAACTGTGAAACAATTAAGACCCTTGTCACCCACCTGTATAAAAATGTACACTTCTGAGAATAAGCATCCATTGATGACAACCGAAGAAGAAGGAACACTTCCTTGTACTGATTGAGTTTGTTTTAGTCAAAGAAGTTGTCTGTCAGGGACCTACGTGATGGGGAATGATTGGCACCCATGTGGACAGAAAGCTGGTCTATGGAGGGGGAAAAGAGCAGGTATATAACAGGTATAATTTCAGTTATTGTTTTGTTTGTGTTTTAACCTAATCTAGTGCAGTTTTCATCTTAGATAACACAAATCATCTTTATAGACTAAAATGTCAAGTGCCTGATAATAGGGATGAGGGGAATTGATGTTTTGGAACACTTGCATTGAATGAGTATGTGGATGCCTTATATGCAATCATTAGATATCGAGATGCAAGGCAAATATTAGATAAATGCTAAGCAAATTGTCCCTGGGGGTGTGGCGGGTCCGGGTTGGGCTGCCAGCTGTAGTCACTGTTGAAAACCACCAATTGCTCCACGGGAGAGAGGTGAGGTTTTATGTTCCTTGGGAACAAAAAAGTGTAGTTCTACTCTGTCCTATTGCATCACTTTGAGTCCAAATTGACTCAAATAATTTATCTAAATTTAGCAAATAATCAAATTTAGCAAATAATCAACTTAAATACATGTGCCATTTGGACTTGGCATCTCCTTGGGTAGGGGCAGACGGCGGAAGTGGTTCAGTGACTGATATCTCCTCTTCTGTGCAGGAAACCGTGTTGAGTTCCTAGTAATGTACCTCCTGCGCGGTCACCACCCTCTGTCCAGGGAAGCCTGTGCTTCTATGATGCTGAATAGATTTCCGCAGAGCTTCCACCTGAGACACACTAGGAAGTATGGTCTGGTGATCTATATCTGGAAAACAGCCAATTAACACCTTCTAGACAACACTCAACTGATGTATACACAGCTCTGTATTACAAGACAGCTTTTCTTCTGCTGTGCACAGGGTTACCATGAAGTGAATGATGAGGAACTTGTTAGCAGCTAAAACATGAATATGTGTATGTGACCATTTCCAAGGGAAATCAGACGTTTTATTTAACCTGTGTGACTTATATCAGTATAACAAGGCGAAACACACCTGGCCCACAGGCCCTCTCACCAAGTGCTGCATCCTATCTAACTGACTAACATTTGAATTATGTGTCATAATGATACTCTAGCTCACTCACCAACCATTTTTTTCTCTTGAAGTTCTCAGAGAACATAAGCCTAGCGAGATACATTTTTCACTTAACTTTCACTTAGATGTAGCCACATATCTTTCCTGAGAATTCTCTAGATGAGAGCCTTTGGGAAGGTATTATTTCCTGAATAATTAGATGAAGCCTCATGAGGTCATAACTTTGGGTTTTCTTTCTCCAGAACAAGAACAGGAGGTTTGAGGTGCCGCAGCCATCTGCAGATCAAAGGGGGGAGAATGACCCGCTGATATGCAGGTGGAAAGACCGAACACATTCAGTTCTCTGATGATATTTTGATCAGTTCTATCAACTCTTGATACCATCATTTGAAAATATTAATTTGAAAAAATAAAACAAAAATACCCAACTTGTATTAGTGGAAGAACAAAACTAGCCTCTCTCGGGATTTGAATTGCCCTTGGTCAAGTTTTTAGTTTTGTGTTTGTTTTTGGTAGCAACCAGATGTCTTTTTAATTGAACTGATGTGTGACTTCAAAAGCACCTCTGGCTATTATATTAACCTCACCACCATTCCCTGTTTCGCAAGAAAAACATCATCAAGTCGATTCCAATTTACCGTGGCTCTGTCCAGCAGTTACTTCAGTTCTCGTCCTCTAACTGTGGTTTGGAACCCCCCAGAGGCACCTCAAGAAACTAGATCTGGTGACCTCCTTCTGAAACATCACCTCCTTGAACACCATCCTTCAACCAATGCTTTCTTTCATTCAACAAACAGTTCTCTCTGCACAGAGGTCACCAGCTTAAATCCTGGGCCTGCTGAAACCTTTGTGTTCTCTTTGTCCTCGAGATGCTGTCTCCGTGTCACCAGCTCCTTCTCGTGCTACCTTCGGGGCTTGGTTGGCTTCCTCCACTTCAACCTCCTCTTGCAGTGAGACTGTCAAAGTTGTTGCCAGGCACTGAACTACTGCTCTGGCCTTGGCAGGCCTTTCACTCAGATTCCAGTCTGTCAACCACAGTTTTCAAACAGCTGCTTGCTGGACCTTTCTTTCAATGGACTCCCTGGTAGTTACATAATCTGGCGTCAGTTTGGGACCTGAGAGGATTACGAGTGAAGGGGTGAAGTCTAGCCTATCAATGGGGATATAGCCAATGAGGCCTCTGTGTTGGCATGGCCTTCCCCTGAGGACTCTGAGAACTCCTGTATTTCCTCCATGGAGGCAGGAGACACTCTCTCTCGACTCACTCTCTGTGAGACACTCTGACAAGAAGCCACATGAAGCTACCCTGATGCAGCCAGAAGCCTGGGAGCTGGAAGAACCACATGGAGACCCCTGTCAGCACTGAGATGCTTACCCCGCCACTGGATCCACAAGACTTCCCATCCACTGGCCTGTGATCTTCCTGCATTCACCATCATTGCATGTGTTTCGTGAGTCCGAAGAGGACTTTATACATTGGTATTAGACATATGGGCTAATATCAGACATATGGACTTGATCTGCACTGGGCAGGGATGTTTTCTCAATATGTAATTGCTCTTGTATATAAAGCTCTTTCTTATACATATATGAGTGTATCTGAATGTGCTTCTCTAGTCTATCTCTACTAACACAGTGGGTAAGAACTGCCAATCTTTCAGTTAATAGTTGAGTGCTTATGCACTTGTACCACCTAGGAGCTTATAGATATTGGTCTAGACACCTAGAAAAGTGTCTTTTTACCTCTCTTGAAGTTATACCACTTATTGTTCCACTCTTTACTGTAAGGAAGAAGTACCATAGCAAATTGCCTATTGTGTTTTATTTTAGCTCAAGGAGGGCTGGTGGTGTAGAGGTTGTGTGGGGCACCGATCTGCAGGGTGGGCAGTTTGAAGCCACCAGTTTCCCTGAGGGAAAAGGACTGGGCTTTCTCCTCCCTTAAACAATTACAGTCTCAGAAACCCACAGGGGTCGCTATGAGTCAGTGTCAGCTCGATGGCAGGGAGTTTGGTGCTTGAAAGCGTTTGAAGACCACCCTTTCCTTCCTGGCCATTCCAGAGGCACTTCCGTTTCAATGGAACAATCACAGACAGCCACATCTTTAAGGGCCTCGCTGCCATCTTCTTTTGGGATCCTCTTATTTTTCCACTTGAACATTTCATCTCACAATAAGATTGACACTACCATCCTCACTTTGAACAAAATAAGATTCCTACATTTACACAGTTGGTAATTGAAGAAGACAGGATCAAATTCCACATATGACAAAATCTTTTTTCCTTCACTTTCTTTATAGAAAACTCTTTTTGATTCAAACTACATTACCGTTGAGGAAAACAACAAACAGGAAAAGTTAAGTGACTTTTCAAGCAGCAAGTAAGTCACAAAGGGCAGGTGCAGACAATAAGCTATTCTGGGAATCCAGGGAAGAAGACACGCCAACAGGAAGAGTATTTCAATACTTAACAATCCCCAATAAGATGTCATCATGCAATCCCCAGACACATTTTCAACTATTTGTCATGGTTTATGACTTTCAGGAAGGTCTGTAGCCACTGTGATAGTCGCAGAATCACGAGACTATACAATTCTTCTCAGGCCACTTGAGGCTGCTTCAGTAGCAAAACCCAAAGCCACAGAAATCCAAAACCAGGGGAACAAACTTCAAGGACATGTTTGGGATCGCTTTCATCATTGATCTCTTGCCTGTTGCTAGTTCAGTAAAATCCATCACAATTTGACTTATATCATACTAAAGAGCTCTGGGATTGATGACAGCATGCTTCATTGAAAGGAAGACATCTATTAAGTAAATGTGGTTAATTAGAAGTTAATTTGCTTTGAAGATAGTGTCTTAGTATTAAGGGTTGTAGACACGAGAGTGAATTAAATTCCCCCACCACTCAGTAAACATTAAGTGGCTTCTATGTGAGACATAGAAGCTCTGGTGGAGTAGTGGTTACTCATTGGGCTTCTAACTGAAAGGTCAGTAGTTTGAAACCACCAGCTGCTCAGTGGAAGAAAGATAGAGCCCTTAAGGCCCATTCTATCCTGTCCTGCAGGGCACTACAAATTGGAGCCCACTTGATCGCAGTGGATTTGGCTTTGGTTTTACATAAGAGATGCCATGTAAGGATGTAGCATTCAGAAATAACTGAGACCTCTTTTTTCTGAAAGAAAAGGAAGAGGAAGAGATGGAAGGCAGAAAAAAGAAAATAATTGCAAAGAATGAAATGTAAAGAGGACCAAAAAGAATAAGAAATCTTATCCAGACTTTCAGGGGGGAGGAGAATTAATCAATATGTTCATTTATTGGTTCAATAAGAAGTTATTAGAAAATGGAAGCCTGGAGGTACTATATGGAAACATTAGATAAAATTCCTGTCCATCTGATATGGTAGATGAAATTTAAAAATGTCCTCATGGTTGATGGCTCCAGTCCTGTTTTTGTTGATTAGGTAAGCTTAAGCAGGTCACTTAATTGTCTAAACTTTTTCTTATTAATATAAAAAATGAAGTAGCTATCCCTGCTTTTCCTTACTTCTTATGTGGCTCAAAATATAAAATGATGTGGCTCTTTAAATATATATTAGACTGTAAACATTTAACAAATGGAAATATATTTTTTATGTTTTCAGCTGGCCATCTTTTACCCAATAGAATTTAGTATTGAACAAGAAAAGTATATGCTGGCAAGGATGAGTTCAGCACTGTAAACTCACTGCTAGCACGATGAAAATCAGAGGGAATAAATGGGAAAAGCAAGCTTTTCTAGCTTTTGGCTGGTGGCAGTTTGTCTTCAAAGTCTTTTCCATAATACATCATTACAAAAACCCACCATTGTGACATCTCTATAACAAACCATCTGTCCAGTTGCCTGTATATGATGGGGCATATTTTCAGGCTAGTTGAGGCTTTGGGCTCTAGTCTTTAGGCTTACCCTCAACTATCCTAAAAATATGTCCCATTCCACATGAAGTGTGATACCTGTGCCAATGCAGATAGAAGGGTCGAGTTCATGGCCCCTTTCTCTGATTTGGCACACAAAATTCATAAGACAAAGAACACCCACCAGACTGACCTCCCGTGATCGCCAGGTAAAGCTTCCCTCCATCTTTTTATAGAAAAAGACTGGTTTTTCTTGAGATTCTGTTTTAATTGATCACTGTACAATTGATTAGATCATTAACTGCTTCCCATCGAAGCCTTTTCCGGAGAGGTTACATTCCTGGAACATTGGGGAACACATCAATCCCTGTTAATGTAACACACTTAAGAAGAGCCCTGGTGGTGTAGTGGTTACACAGTGGGCTGTGATTGCTAGGTCAGCAGTTCGAAATACCGGCTGATCCGTGAGAGTAAGAGCGGGCTTTCTGCTCCCATGAAGAGCTCAGGCTCTGAAACCCACACAGGCAGTCCTACCCTGCCCTACAGGTTCACTCAGAGTCGACATGGATGTGACGGCGGTGAGACGAGGTTAAGCATCCCCAGGGCCTTTTTCAGTATCATTTCTGTCAAAGGTGCTAAAATCTCCTCAGATACTCACATAACCTCTGGGTGCCAGTCACCTCTCACTCTGAGCAACCCCGTGTCTTCATAGGGTTTTCCAAAGCAGATTTTTCCGGAGTGGATTGCCAGGTGTTTCTTTCAAGATGCCTCTTCGTTTCAGTTACCAGCTGAACTGGCTGAGGGCACCACCAGGGACTTAGCTGATTTCGTAGGAGAGCTTTTTATCGACTGGAAAAATCCAGCAGCTTAATTAACATTTTGAGTTAAAATCATTTATTCTTGTTGAGTACTAAGCAATTATTCTTTTCTCTACCTAGTTAGCAAGGGTGCATGTAGCTCAATTCATATTTCTACTACTTGAATGGTGTTGGGAAAGTTACTGAACCCCTTTGAGCCTTAATACTATCATCTATATTATCTGAAAATACAACCCCTTCTTTTTTTTAACCTCTTTTTCTCAATCCATTTCTAAGCATCTCACCCCACATCCTCACTAATTCATTTGAAGCAGAGCTGTGACCGCTGGGTGAGGGAGAGGAGGTTTTCAGGCTGTGTGGAAGGCAGGTACCAAAAGATGTCATAGAGAAAGGCAGGAACTCAATGCAAAGCCCAGCAATCAATATCTGTCTACTGTCATCAAGAAGAAGAAGAAGAAAATAATGACCATCAAGGTGAAGGTGGAATGATAATTATGAAAGGTCCATTAAAGCAGCAGTTAGAAACACAGATTTTTAAGCAATTTGGGACCAAAAACTAGCAACTTAAAAGTTCTTCACTGACCCTGGTACAAATTTAAGTCTTTATCTTTGGCTTTCCTTTCATACAATTTGCCTTAGTATGGGAAGAATATGAAAAAGAAGCTGCCAGAGTCAAGAGAATGCAGATAAGCCACAAAACCAACCTGTGGTTTTAAGTTAATGAGATAGGGCTACTATTGGGCATGTCTTGAGACATAAAAGAGGAAAAAACAAGTGAGCAAAAGAATCAGAGACAGGGGAAGAGAGATGCCACGCGACAAGAAGATCACCCACAAGTGAAGCACAAAAAACAAGGACCTTCCTCCCGAGAAGATGAAGAGGAACAATCTTCCCCTAGAACCCCACCAGAACTTGGATCCCTACCTTTGTAAACTGCGAGAAATTAACGTTCTATTTGTAGATGGACCCACGGTGTGCTTTCTGTTTTGGCAGCACTAGATTACTAAGACAAGCAGATTCTGTGAGAGAGCAGGAAATAAATACTGTGAGGAACTAAATTTCTTAATTACAGAACTCGTGCCATGTGATCTGTGTTATCTACAGGGCTTATTTGAACATAAGTAGCTTTAGAAATGTAGAGGACTGGTCTAGACAGGACTCTATTCAATAAAAGACGGTATTCCTTGCAGGAGTTTCACTATCCTACTACTAAGAATGTGGTGTTCAGATAGTTGAAAATGTAATCTCTTACAAACAGATAACCCACAGAAGTTTTATTTAACTTATTAATTCTGCTTTAACTAGTTAAAGCAAAATGACAAAAATTGACGTGAAAAGGCTATGTAGAGCAGGGATTTATATAGACAGCAAATAAAGGAATGATGAACTCAGATTTATGTTTTATAGGAAAGTGCAAGCAATAAACCCTGGGTTCTACTCGGCAAAGGGGGAAAAATTCACCCCTTATCAGTTTTCTATAAACTAGCCTCTGGCTTTACAGGGTTGTGAAATGGTTAGCCCTGAATCACTTATGGATGCTATTTTCCATATAGAGTTACACGTCTCTGAGAGGGTAAAATGAAGGAATAGGTTGGGTTTTTACAAAGTGCTTGATGATAATACTCAAGATTGTCATTCTTTCTTTTTTGGCTTATTTTTTCTTGCTACCTCCCCCCACCCTTTAATACTTTCAGATTCAACATGTAGCTGAACTAAGGCCTGAGGGAGTAAAGTTATCAGAAAAATAGGAATAATATTGAGGTCCTGAGCTTCTTTACCCACTCATCTTCTTTTTCTAAAACTTCTTTAGACCCGATTATAACAAATAGGTTTGTTATGGTTTCTGCAGAATCAGAGAACTTAGTTATAATATATGAAAAGACTATTTTAAATCATATATGTTCCACTGGTATTTACTGCCATCAATCAATTCTGCCTCACAGTGGCCCTACATGAAGAAATAGAAGTACCCTGTGGGTTTCGGACACAGTAAATCTTTGTGGGTCTAGAAAGCCTCATCTTTTCTCCTATGTTGCGGCTGGTGGTTTTGAACTGCTGATCTTTTGATTCGCAGCCTAACTCATAACCCACTATGTTCTCCCCACTTTTTCCCCCTATTGCACAGTTGAGGAAATTCAGTTAATGACTAAATGGTTATATTCTAACAATCTACAATGTATATATATTTTCTACTCATTTATTACATTGGATTCCATAAATAAGCAAATTTTAGCACTTATTTCATGCTTAGGGAAAAAGATATATTCCAAGGGGAAACACCAAGTAGTTGAGAATAATGTTGATTTTAGAAGAAAAGGCCACACTATACCGTGTTGATTTCTCAATTGGAAGCAGCTGCTCCCAGAGGCTTCCAGAGAGCATTATGGGTGACTTAGAAATAATTTATGGTCATTTAAATATCCCTTCTATTCTACATACAGTTAAGCAATAGACGTCATGCTATCAACAGCCCAAAGAGAACCTTTTCCTAAACATACAGGATTGATAACGCATATTCATTCCAAAATGGCAAAGGATGACAATTTTGCAGTTTCATACTATTATCTGTTGCACGTAGAAAACTCAAAATATAATTAATATATTCTAATGCAGAAATTATAACATACAAGTAATTTTTTAGGGAGAAAGAATTTTTTAATACTTAGGTTCTGAACATTAGATGACATATATAAGTCCAGATACTATTTAGTTTTAGAACCCTAAAATTCTAGGTTAAAAGTACTGTCTTCAGTTAGCTACGCAGCACGATTGGACTGCACTTTTTGTTCAATCAGTGTTGTTGGTACGTGCCCTAGAGTTGGTTCCAGTCCATAGCAACCGTATACAAAGGAGAACTAACCACTCCCTCAGCCTGCACCATCCTCACAATTGGTCCTATGCTTCCGAGCGTGGTTGCAACCACATTGTCAACTTTTCTTGCTGAGGGTTTTCCTTTTTCATTGCCTTCCACTTTACCAAGCACGAGGTCCTTCTCCAGAGACCGATCTTTCCTGACAACATGTCCAACGCATACGAGATGATGCCTTGTCATCATTGCCTCTATGGAGGAGTGCGGCTGTACTTTATCCAGAAGAGATTGGCTTGTTCTTTTAGCAGCCCATGGTACTATTAATGTTCTTCCCTAGTACCACTCTTCAAAGGCCTCAATCAAGAGGAGATGTAAAGTTTTCTGCAAAGTACACGTGCAAGAATTATCATCAATTTAAATAAAATGGAACCTTCCTTTAAGTTTTCATTCTGCTTGATTAATGAAATACTCCGTATTAATCACTCCGGGCCTTCTACCTGGCTGATGCAAATGGTGAGCACGCTCAGTCACTACCCTACCAGCCGGACATCGAAGTCCATCCAAGGTGGCTTAGAAGAAAGAGCTTGTGAATAAGCCACTGAAAACCCAGTGGAACACAGTTCTACTCTAATGCACATGGAGCTGTCATGGGTAGGAGTTGACAGCAACTAGTTGGTTGAACATTTCTCCAGGCATCCCAATCCCAGGTCTTTCAAGGGACACAATCATCAAATGTAGATTGAGGTATTCCAATCACTACTAATTTGATAGTCCACTGACTAAGCCACAGGGTCCTTTGAAGGTAGCATTTTACTGAGACTGAGGGCTTTGATATACTTTGGTACACCTAAGATCAAGAAGTCTAGACTTATTTACCACATATTCTATTCTAATACTTCTACCAATTCTCATTTCTGCAATAGCATAGAACTTTGATAGGAATACTTACAAAACATCATTGAACTTACTTTCCCTGATGTTGAGACTAAAATCTGACAATTCTCCTCAATTTAGGTGCTTTCAAATCTTTGTTCCTCTGGTGAAATTATTTAGTGTAGGAAATAAGAGGCCTCAACTGAAAGATCAGCAGTCAATAAATGCAGTAGACTGATGGCTCAGATAAAGAGCCAGATGCAGGATCTAGACCCAGCAAAAAGAAAGCAAGTTTTTCCAGAGCATCGACATAGAGTAGGAATCAGAAAACATCCATAAGGAAACTCCCTTATAATTGATTGGCTGCTCACAACCATTTCATTATAGGCCAATTACGTTATAGTAGATCTTGTCACGCGGGGTGACTACATCATTACTGCCAAGGCACTGAGAATCCTGGTTCAGTGAAGTTGACATGAAATTTTAATTCTCACACCTTTGGGCATTTAAAATGGACTCTTATTACTCATCTACTTATTAATTTCTACCTATAGACATCTTGCCTATCTGCAAGGGTTAATGCTATTTGTCAATTATTATGTTACATTTTTCAGTAATTTGGTAGACGTTGAACTGGTTGTTCTTCTATAATTCAGTAGACTGCACTCATCTCAGTGGTGATCAATACTTTGTAGGGGTCCTTTTTTAGAGGTGTGGCTGCATCTAATCGATACGGATGCTCTGGGAGACTCACTCACCCTTGACCCTGCCTTCTGGTCACCATGATTAGACTTCTAGACAGCAGAAAATAATAATAAACATGTTGAAGACTATTATAAAACTGGTTTGTATTATTTCTTGCTACAGCTGCCTTTACGTATTAACTACATTCTCTTCAACTCATATGCCAAATTATAAACCAACTTCAAGTACAAACTCTTACCTTTTGAATAATCTAATCAAATATAGGTAAGCATTTAGGTGTATTCTATCATGTGCCTCAATTCCTTTCCATTCCCCAACCTGTAAAATCCGGACTAACAAGTTTTCTGTTCCAATGTACAATGATAGACTAGGCAGGAGATGAAACGTTTCCATTACAAATGGGAGAAATTGAAGGGGGAAAAGGAATAATGGACACAAAGCAAGTCCCAAATCCAATTACAGTAGCTCTCAAGTTTTGAAAATAATTCCGTTTTTGAGGACTTTCTGGGCAAAGTCTCATCATTCACACTCTGGTCTCTGGGTGTTGGCTGTGCTATGTGAATTCTGGCTGAAGCTCTCTGAGCTCTAGGGCTTAATCTACCTTCCAGGTCTCCTTGGCTGGCACCTCCGCTACCGTAGCTTGGGAAGCCTCATTCCCCAAGTCCGTCTGAATGATGACCAGAGCCTTGGCCCAGGAAGACCTGTCCTTCCGCTCCTTGGGTATGGCAGCCCACGCTCATATAATACTTGTCTAAATGCTAAAATAAACATGGGTGTGCATGCACCTATTTGTATTACTCTCTTGGTTTTCTAGGATACCTACCAGATAGAAGAATTGTGTGGTCATACGGCTTTTCTGTTGCATATGAGAAGCATCATATTGCTTTCTGCAGTGATTGGACCCTTTTATATCTCTGCTAGCAGTGTATGAGGTTGCTTAGCTGTGTGCTATTTCTATTCCCAACTTTCAGAGAGGCAGCATACTTCTCTCCACAATGCTTGCAGTATCTTACAGTCCTGCTAGCTTGCCTCTCATGCTTGCCAGCATTTGTTGTTTGCTGTTTCTGTGAAGAGTGCTGTTGACGTTGGGGTGAGGTGGTAGTGCAAGGTTGTTTTGACGTACATCTCTAGGATGACTAATGACTATGAGCATTGATTTGTGTTTGTTGACTGGCTAAATATCTCCTTTGGTGAAGTGTCTGATCGTGTTTTCTGACCATTTCTAATGGACTTATTTTCTTATTGAGGTGTTTACGTTTCTAGAAATTGTAGAGATAAATTCTGTTGGATTAAAGCTCCTGGCCAGGAAGGGGTGGTACACCTAGGTAGGCGTTACATCTGGATTGGCCCATCTAAGCCAGGTGAATTTGATTCAGCCAATGGGGTTGACCAGTATTGTCGACCACGCCTCCCAACGGGGCCTCTGAAAAGCCAGAGGTTTTGCTCTGGACGCTTCTCCCAGTGACTCCGACACGGTGTGGCCGCTCTGAGTGGCTGAGCCACTGCCCCGTGCACTTGTGCCACTTCTGTTCTCTATCAACTCACTTGGATCACAAACCAGGCTTCAGCGTGAATATGTTTCTCTCGCAAAGCCAAGGACCGAGGTATATCTCTCCTAGTAGAAGGAGAGATCTAACAGTGCCTTGTGTGGAATTTCATTGCCAAAAGTTTCTCTCTCTCTCTGTGACTTCTCTTTTGCGGACATTTTTTGATTCACACAAACATCTAATTTTTAGGAGGTCCCAGTCATCTATGATCTTGCGGTTTTCATTCTCTTTAATCGTGTATTGATACCTTGTATTAGCATCTCTGTACTAGTGGGTGTTCTCTCATTGGCTCTTCTTTTAGTTCTGAGATTTAAATTCAGATCTTTGATCCATCTTGAAATTTCCTTTCTATATAAACTTAGTGAGTAGTTTTCCATCTTTTTAAATAATGATGTTAAAATCTATATCAGAATTGCCTATGTCTGTCGGTGGGTTTGGATACTAGTAATGTTAGCTGGCTAGAGGCAGGCACCAGGGGTAGTCCCTCTACATGCCAAGGACTCCCTCCCCCACCCCCTTACAGGAAGTTTGAAGCAAGGCATGCACAAATTCAGGTCTTTGAGACCAGAAGCGGGCTTAATTTAGCCAATGGGGTCAACCAGTACCACCAACCACGCCTCCCAGCGGAGGAGGACCCTGAAAAGTTCAGAATCCAGAGCCCACCACTCGCTTTTCCAGCTGTTCTTTGGCTGTGCTGCAATTCTCTCACCTCAGGTTTCCACATGTGGGTGTGACGTGCACTAAGGGTGACTGTGTAAAACCTGAAACTTCTTCTATCCTGGATCACAAATCTTGTCTGAGAGAGAGAGAGAGAGAGAGAGAGAGAGAGAGAGAGAGAGAGAGAGAGAGAGAGAGAGAGAGAGAGAAGGTGTATATATATGAGAGAGAGAGAGGGAGTTGGGATCTACTCAGTGGCACCTCTAATTTTAAAGCCCCAACTGAAGAACATTACACATCCATCCACATTTCCAGCAAATTTCTGCTGCTTGTACTATATGTGTTTTTTAAGGTGATAGAGACTTTCTTTAGAGCTCTCTCCACTTACTACTGAGTCCTCATCAGATTGCCATTAATGTTCACAATTCTGCACCAGATCTCTTCAAGTCAATCCATGCTTTTACTATTAGGCTCCTTAAACTGTGTCCAGCCTCTCTCTCTTACACCAGTAGCCCTGGTGGTGTCGTAGTTATAGGTTGGGTTATGTCGGTTGGGTTGGCGGGAGAACAAACAGTGACACTCATCCACGTGCAAGGAAGAACTTTATATCAAGAAGGCTCCCCAGCGCAGTTCAGGTCAAGTTGAAAGGCCCAGTGCAGCTGGGGGCCTCGTAAGATTCATGTAGCTGCAGGTGATGATGCAAGTGCAGTGGCAAGCAAAGTCACATGGACTCGAGGTTGGTGGAGGCATGGCAGAACATCGACAGCTCGATTTGATGCATTGAACACGAATGGCATAAGACCTGATGAGCTGTAGGAGGGCATCAAGAATACCATTTGTGGAGAAATCAAAAGGTCTTCAAAATGCAGGAAATAAAGAAAAGGTCAAAGGGGATGTCGGAAGAGACTCTGAAACTTGCTCTTCATCATAGAGTAGCTAAGGCAAAGGAAAGAAATGAGGGTATCAGACAGCTGAAGAGAAAATTTCAAAAGGGAGCTCAAGAAGACAAAGCAAGATATTATAATACAATGTGCAAAGCCCTAGTGTTCGAAAAACATGTACGAAGAACACAGCCAGCAAATCTTAAACTGAAAAAACCTCAAGACAACATCCATGCCTCAAGTTGCAATATGAAAAATTCTATGGGAAAAATATTGAATGATGCAGGAAGCATCGAAAGAAGATGGAACGCATAGACAAGTTCATTGTCCCTAAGCGAATCAGGCCACATTCTGCAATTTCAAGAGTGGGCATTAAGCAAGAACGGACAATGCTGAAGTTAGAAGCTCATGCTGCACCGAAAGCATTAGCTCATAAACAAGAAGGGTCAATATGGCTGAGTTAGAATGGTGGTGACGAATATTGAACGTGCCACGGACAGAAAAAAGAACCCATAAATGCGTCTTGGAATGAGTACAGAGAGACTTCATCTCAAGGACTTTCGACATGTTGTCAGAAGAGACCAGTCTCTGGAGAAGGTGCTCCTGCTTGGTTATGTGGAGGGGCAGCGGACGGAGGAAGTTCCTCATACTAGGAATCGACACTGTGGCTGCAACCATGGGATCGAGCACAAGAACAACTCGGAGGCTACATCAGGACTGGGCCATGTGTAGTTCGCTAGTCAATGGGGTCCCTGTGAGTCACAAGATGACTCATGACACCTACCACGACAACCATACTTCTCAGGGAAAGCATCCTCCCTGAGGCATCTGTGAGTTGTGCTCCGGCTTGCCTCCTGTGACTCTACATTTCTCTTCTCCTAACTCTACTTCTTTGCTTCTTTTTCCTCTTTTATGTCTCAGAAGAGAAACGGCCGATTCTGGCATTGTCTCTTTAACATGTCAAAATTAAGCCATTCCCAAACGAGGTGAAAACCACAGACAAAGAGATTAGAATTTCCAACATATTTTGGGGATATCCAATTCAATCCATAGCGCTACCTATATATTAAAATCTTTTAATTTTTGTCAGTACTTTCTCTGCTTAAAGTAAAACAAAGAGGAAATCTTGACAATTCGCCCATCATAATGTCTCTCTTTATTTTTTTTATTTAACAGAACACAGCTTGTCACCTTAACAGTAAGGAATAAAGTGACAGAAAATAAATGAGCTTCTAAATTTAAAGCAGGCATTTTGTTGCTAAAGCAACCAGAATATACAATTATATAACGCAGATAGTCTCCTATCACAAGGACACAATAAAGTCTCTACTGGGAATAGATGGGTCTCAGAAATTGTAATTGATGAAAGAAGTGAAGAAATGACATTTTACAATGGACTGAAGCATACAGTAGCATTTAAAGCACTAGCCTACCCCTCTGATGTTTTTATTGTCGTGTAAGTGACAATATTTTTCTAAGCATGTCTTTAGACATGGAGAAGATGAATGTGAAAACAGAGAGGTCCCAGAAGGAAGTCATGAAAGCTTTTTTAAGACTAGTCACATTTATCAAATGGCAAAAGTTGCTATGGTAACTGCTAGGTTTTCTGAAATGAAGTTGACCTGGGTCTTCATTATATTTTAAACTTCAGATGCAAGAAGCACAATGGCGATGACAAAATTAATGAAAGTGCATTGCTGAATTCACAAATATAACAGCAAAATTGTAAAGAAACTAATGACTAGCAGTGGTATTTCTGATTGATACTGACCTACTACTTGTTAAAACTTGTGTGTGTGATATGAGGGTTGTTTTTACTATTACTTGTTTGATTTTGTTTTAGTTGCTTGCCTTTCAATATCTTTGACTCTTTTTTTTAAAATCCCAGCTATTTTTGCTATCTTAATATTCAGGATCATGGGTTATAGAAAACCTATAAGAGTCACATAACCGGTCAGACTGTGTATAGCTAAGTGTATTATGCTAGATCAGCTATTTTGAAATACTTATTTTACTTCTCAGATTTTATTAGGATACTTGTTAAAATGCATGAGGTCAGAAGTTTGTTCAAGATTAAAGAGATCAAAAATAAGATGAAATCAAACTTCAATGAGCCCTGGTTCTAATATTTTCAGTTTTAACAGTTCGGCATCAGTTTCAAAGAAAATAGGTATTCAATATTGTGGTTTTTAAGTTTTGCTTCTTTCCAAATGGATTACTATTGTGTAATACACAGTCCTTTGCAACCATCTAGCACAAGGTTCTGCTCCCTGAGATTGTTGTGTCGCGGACTTGAACATGCTGCCAGGAGGGGTGAGTTCCTGGAAAGGGACATCATGTTTGGGAGAGGGACAGTGAGAAAGAGGAAGACTTCCAGTGAAATAGACCAACCCAGTGGCTGCAACAATGGGCTCAAACAAAGCAACGACTGGAGGATGGGGCAGGATCAAGCAGTGTTTCGCTCTCTTGTCCCTGTGGGCTGAGTCAGAATTGACTCACAGGCATCTGACAGAGCCTCACAAAGGTCGCTGTAAGGAGGGAAAAGGTCATTTTATGGAATTGAAGCCTGGTAAAGAGTCTGTAATCAAATTATCAGAGCGAACAGTATCAATAATGGGATGCATTAAGACTGCATTCCTTGATAGGATGCAATGAGAAGAACGCAGTATCAAGTGTATAATGTTCCTGCATAATCTGAAACTTGTTAAGAGCAAAAGTCAGTCAAACTCAAAATGCAAGACATCCTATGAAGTAATGGATGGTATGCTTCAACAATGTCAAGGTCACGAAAGTCAAAGAAAGGCTGAAGAACCAATCCAGACATAAAATTGGGAGTCTAAATTGTAGCATTTGTCACTAATTTGACAGTTAGTGAACTTTGCTGCCATAGAATTTATTCCAACTGTGGTGAAACTGATGTGTGCAAATAGAGCTGTTTGCCCACATTTTCAAAGCTTTGACTTTCTGGAAGCAAATCACCAGGCCAGTCTTCCAAGGTGCCACTAGGTGAGGCCGACCACATTCTGCCAGGGTAGGTGGCACCATATATCAATACTACTTTCCTGATTTCAGTGGTGATGTGGTGTTTTATAGGATAATGTGTTTTTAAATCCTTGTATTCGGGGCTCGTACATCTCTTATCACAATCCATCCATCCATCCATCCATTGTGTCAAGCACATTTTTACATTTGTTGCCATCATCATTCTTAAAACATTTCTTTCTTCTTGAGCCCTTGGTGTCAGCTCCTCATTTTTGCCCCAAACTCCCCTCCCCAATTCCACATGAACCCTTGATAATTTATAAATTATCTTCAAACCTTTAAGACCCCAGATGCTATATCTTTTGATAGCAGGGCACTATCAGCTTTCTTCACCACATTTGCTTATGCAACCACTCTATCTTCAGTGGTCGTGTTGGAAAGGTGAGCATCATGGAAAGCCAGTTTAATAGAACAAAGTGTTGTTGCATTGAGGGAGTACTTGAGCAAGAGGCCCAATGTCCATCTGTTACCTTAATACTAAACCTATAAATATATGCACAAAGATCTATTTCCCCATCATAATATAGAAAAATATTTACATATGTACATGCCTTTATTAAGACTTCTATAAATTCTCTTTGCCTCCTAGTTCTTTCCTATACTTCCTTTTACTTCCCTCTTGTCCCGCTATCATGCTCAGCCTTCGTTTGGGTTTCAGTGATTCATTCCTCTCGGTTACATTGCCCTTGATCAAGCCCTACCAGGCCTCTTACACCCTCCTCACCACTGATTTTGGATCACTTGTTGTCCCCGTGTCCCTGGGTTTGCTAACATCCACTTCCTCTCCCCATATTCCCCTCTCCCATGTTCCCCTGGCACCATTGATCCTGTTGTTTTCTTCTCCAGATTGTTTATCCTGCCTATCTTATCTAGATAGACCTGCAGAGATAATAATATGCACAAAAAACAAGACAGAACAAAACAAAGCAACAATATAAAACAAAACAGCAACAACACGCCAATGATAAAAATTAAAAAAGAAAAGCCTTTCTATAGTTCAAGATCTGTTTGTTGACCTTTAGGAGTGTTTTCTGGTCAAGTCTGATGGGGTGCCCTGGTCCCGATGTCTATTTTTGGTATTCCCTCAGGACTTCCTTGCTCTGTTCCCCTTGCTGTTCTGTTACACGCCTTTAATGCTTTGTCTTGGAGTAGTGTGGTCATATTAGGTGCAATTCCCACACTGTGTGTCCAGTGTTGCCACCCGTAGGCCTATGGTTACTGAGGGATGCTGTGTCTCATTGTGTGAGACCAGTCATATGGTCCTCTCTGTGCATTGGCTGCTCTGATCGGGAATATCATCCTCAGGACTTGGTGGGCCAGGATGTGTTCCACTCTCGCTTCTTCCCCCTTAATTTGCTCCTGTGTGCTCTGATCGGACACATCCCTCTCCCTGAGATGTAACTTCAGTGCTGTCCTCTGAAGTAAATTTTTCTAGGGGAAGGGCAGCTGTCCACATAGTTGGGATTGGGAATTGGGCCCTGCAGACCTCTCGACTGGTTCCCTGCTTCATACCAGCATGTTGCATTCACATCTTGGAACACCAGGTTGAAGTCTGGTCCCTTTTTCCCTGTGGAGATATAAACAATACCCACCCCTTGGGTAGGTTAGCGCCCTTTTCTCCCGGCTACCCATGCCTTCTTTTTTTCTCCCACACCCCCACCCCCCGCCCTCTCCTTTTTGTTGGCTACCGTATGTATCCCTGGATTTGGTCCAACTCCTGCCATACTACCTGGACCTCACCCGAGGGATGTTTGTATACAGTAGCTTTTCCCCTGTGCCCCTTTTGAATTTTTTAAGCTTACTCAGCAAACTCATGTTGTACTTGTCCTTTTGTGCTTGGCTTACTTTGCTTAGCTTAATTTCCTCCAGTTCTTCCCATGCAGCGATGTGCTTTATGTGATCATCACTGCTCTTTAGAGATCCATAGCACTCAATTGTATGTATGCACCACAGTTGTTTGATTCATTCGTCTGTTGATGGAAATTTGAGTTGGTTCCAACTCGTTGCAATTGTGAACTGTGCCGCAATGAACATTGGAGCACAGATGTCTGGTCGTGGTTTGCTTCTTGTCTCTTCTGGGTATATGCCCAGTTGGGGGATTGCTGGGTCATATGGTAGCTCAATTTCCATCTGTTTTAGATATCGCAAAATTGATTTCCATGGTGACTGTACATACCTACAAGTCTACCAGCAGTAGATGAGAGTTCCTGTCTCCCCAAGGCCCTCCAACACTTGTTGCTTTCTGATTTTTTGAATTGGGCTATCTTTGAGGGTGTTACGTGGTATCTTATTGTTGTTTTAATTTGCATTTCTCTTATGGCTAATGATTGTGAACATTGTCTCATATTTATTGACCATTCGGATTTTTGCCCCTGTGAAACTCTGTTCAGGCCCATTGCCCACCTCCTCAGTGGGCAGTTAGTGTTTTACTTCTAGGAAGCTAGAGTATTGTAGATTTTAGTAATAAGACCTTTGTCTGATGTGCCATTGCTAAAGATGTTTTCCCAGTCTGTGGGCTCTCTTATTACTCTCTTGGTGAATTCTTTCAATGCACACAGTATGTTTTATCTTAAGTATATCTCATTTGTCAATTTGTACCTCCCCTGTGTGTGTGTCCTTCCCTATTTCTGATAGCCTATGCATTCCCTGTGCCAAAGTTCTCAAGTTGGTCCTAATTCCCTCATTGATGGTCCTAATAGTTTAGGGTTTTATCTCCAGGTCTGTGATCCACCTTGAGTTTATTCTTGTGCATGGAGTGAGATAAGGCTCTTGCTTCATTTTTCTGTAGGTAAATATCCATTTTTCCAGCACCACTTGTTGAAGAGGACATCTGCTTCCCACTGGATATTTTTGGGGCCCTTATCAAACATCAGTTGTCTGTATGTTGATGATTTTATTTCTGGGTTTTCAGTTTTTTTCCATTGGGCTGAGTATCTGTCACTATACCAATGCCATGCAGTTTTAACAACTGTGGCTGTATAGTATGTGCTATAGTCAGATAAAGCAAGCCCTCCCACTGTGTCCTTTTGAGGAGTTCTCTGCTAATTCTGGGCTTCTTCTGTCTCCATATGAAGTTGGTTATCAGTTTTTCCATTTCTTTGAAGAAAGATGAGAGTAATTGTATAGGGATTGCGTTGAACTTATATGGTGCCTTGGTCAGAACTGACATCTTTACTATAATTGTAGGATAATACATTTGTAGAAAATATATACATATGAACATATTTGGGAAAGATTTTTGGAAACATATTTGGAATGTTAAGACCACATGCCAACAACTTATTCTCAAAAAGTTCAGGTGTAAAATGTTCTTATTATTACATTTGAATTGTTTCTAAAAGATTGAGATTGATTTTAGAATTTTCAAACAGTATATATTAATTTCAAATTGATAATGATCAATGTTTATTACTCAACATCCTTTAACCCTCTACTGTCCTATCCCATCACCAATATTATAGTCCTACACATGCGTTAGGTCTTGGTTTTATAATAGAAAAAAAGTAATTACCTAGGCTTAATGATGAAATTAAAATTGTGAGTGATTTTATGTCTTTAATTTTAAGTATTATAAATTATTATGTGATTTTTCACATCACTTTTATAGTTCTTTAACACTGTTTAAGAAAAATTGAAATCACTGACATATAGCACAGATAATCTTGGTAGATGGGGTGTATTGATGGATTGTTACGTTTTTATTGATGTTACAAAGAGAGATACATCATAAAAGCTGATCGCACACAATTCTGGGAAAGAAAACTACTTTAAGGAAAAAGTGTTTCTACCCAAATGTTTTGTGCATAATCATCCATCATTTACAGGGCATCACCGCAAATTTGGCCACCCCTGTACAAATGCGAAATGGGTTATCATGAGTTTGTCAGAGCAGACCTGTAATTATAACACATTAGGCTTTTACTTTCAGAATGAAGAATCGTTATAATCCCATGCAATTCAAGAGTAGTAGCAATATCAATTTTTTTCCACCTGCAAGACTAATTTTTTAAATCAGTGTACCATAAAGCTAATTAGGTCGTCTATTGTATCAATCAGCTTATATCGGACAAGATTTCACTAGAACGTTGGCTTTTTTATACTGGGTGTTCAATATCCCATTAATGTACCTATGTGTCTGCTTTGAGCCCCGGTTGGGCTGCAAGCTGCAACATGAGCAGTTCTAAACCCCACTGGCTCTATGGGAGGCAGATGCAGTCTTGGACTTCTGTAACGAGCGATAGGCTCTGAAACACAAAGGGCAGTTCTAGCCGTCCCAGTAGTACAGGGACCCGATGAGTCAGCATCAACTCGATGGAACTGCGTTTGGGGTTTATTTATTTATATTTTAATATTGAGTAACTGAAAACTATTAATTCAAGGGAGCTTCAAAAAATCATTATTTTAGACATTTTATTATATTCAATTCCATTTTTTCCACAGGATTTTATAATCTTCTTGGGTATAGTTTTTACCCAATTTTTTAAACTTGTGCTTGACAATATATAATTTTTATAGTTTTGCTTTACAAGAAAATGCTAAGACATGCCATATTTCTAACTGGATGATTAGAAATGCCCATTTTTCTATGTTGACAATTCAATAACTGTTAAGCTTACTCCCAACACCTAAAATAATTACAGTGCTAAAATGACATAATACTTTTAGGCGTAAGATTCAGTTTGAAAGGGGAATATGTGCTCTGCTCACTGCCTTTTCTTCTACAAAATGAATATTGATGTGATACATCTCACAAAAATGCAATGTTTAAATTAATGTGATGTATATATTTTAAAAGGTTAACAATCAGGATTTGTGAATCCTATAGCTAGATTTCTAAACATAACTTGTGGATCAGTATAAATAAATGGAAATGGTATTGTCTCATATGATCCTTATTTTTGTATCATGATAACTAAAAGGGTGTGTGTTAGATGCTAAACCTGGAAGAAAGCCTAGTTCTTCAAACAGAGCATTTTCAAAGTCATTTTGTTTGAGAGCATGGTTCAGAGTCACTCTTCTCCCTAGTGCTGATATGTTGTGATCCATTTACATGGTCTGCTTCTTAAAGGAGCAGTGACTGGAATCTGTTAAAAAGGAAGTATTAAACAAAAAAAATTACAGGTGAAAAATAAATTGCTGAAACCAAGAATTTGTAACTGCAGTGACACTGCAGAGAAGCAGTAGCCTTCTCAGTGTGTTGAGATTAACAGAAATATAAGAGTCACTTCTTGCCAACTTTATTTGGAGCCCAGTCGCCCATGTGTGATGGAATAAATTTAAAGCTCCAGATGATGCAGGAGATACCTGGAAAGATGGACCAGAGCATTCAGTTAGCTTTCAAATTTGTTTTCTCACACATGGATGACCATTCCGTTCAAATGAAAGCAGAGAAGCACTGCTAATCTACAAACGTGTCCAAGAAGAGTTTGGTTTGGCTTCAGAAAATACCTTTAGTGTTCCTTGTTTGACTTCCACTGATTTCTTGGGCTGCTTTAAAAAGAAGCGTTCAGTTGTCTTAAAGTTATAGAAGCAGATCAGAAATTTGATTGCCCAGTGTTAGGTGGACAAAGAACGGTACAACTTCTGAATCGAATTTCTTAAATGACACATGTAAAAAAGAAATACACACCAGAGAAGTAACAGACACTACAGGGAACCTTTTTTTTTGGAGGGGGTCCCTGACATAAAAGAGACGAGAGGACGGCTGTGTAGCATTTCCTTCAAGCCTCCTAATAGCAATAGGCAGTCCTTAAAATGGTAAAGAAATCTGTTCTAATTTCTCTATACTCCATATCACAAAAGGAAGTTTTCTATTGAAATTAAAATTTGCTTGAGATTGATATGCAGGTAAGGAAAAAAATAAGAAAATGTAGCATCCATAGTTTTTGCTTATTTGCTTTATTATGATAATATATATTTTAGAAACTTTTGCCATTTCAGCATTCTCCACATGCACAGTTCAGTGACATAATTACATTTGTCACGATACTCAACCATGACCATTATCTGTGTCCACATTTTCCACAACCTTGAACAAAAGCCCAGTGCCCTCTAAGCAATGATTGGCATCATCCCTCCCTGTTGTCTACCCTGGTAGCCACTAATAAACTTTGGTCTCTGTATGCTTGTCACTCTAGATAATTCATATCAATAGAATCATGTACTGTTTGTCCTTTAGTGACTAACTTATTTCCCTCAACATTCTTGGACACATGTTGTACCATACATCAGGACATAATTTGTTTTTATGGATAAATAATATCCCACTGTGTTCATGCATCATATGTTATTTACCCATTTGCCTGTTGATGGACATTTCAACTGTTCCCTCCTTTTGGCTCTTATGACTAGCGCTATTATAAACATCGGTCTACAGCATTAAGAGTTTCTCATTAAAAAAGCAATGTCTCAAAAGAATAATGTATTCAGCACAGATTGACATTACTGCTCTTGATGAAGGTCGCTATGAGTTGGCATCAACACGATGGCAGTGAATGAGTGAGAGTGTTCCATTAAGTCCATCGCAATTGTAAGTGGCCAATAGGACAGAGGTTTCCAAGGCTGTAAATCTTTATAGAAGCAGAAGACAGCATCTTTGCCTCATGGAGTGGCTGATGGGTAAAAACACCGAACTTTTCGTTAACCACTGAGCACTTTAACCACTGCGCCTCCTGAGAACCTGGGTTGACATGGCAGGAGGTCAAGAAAATAATTAGGATTATTATTATATTGGATCAATACATCTATCCTTGAAGAATAATGCTAGCCTGAAAATAGAAATATTCAATTTTTTTTTAAAACTGTATGTGCTTGTTTGTTGTTTGCTGAACTTTCTGTCTAGGCATTAAGCTCTCAGTGTCGGGCGGCCCATATGAGGCTGCCCTGGACCAGCCGGAGTCCCAGGAAGCCCGAGGCTAAGGACCAGAAAGGAAGGAGAGGAGTTCCCAGCGTCGCTCTTATTAAAAGGCCAGAGCTCAAAGAGGCATTATCAAGCTGCGACCCGATTGACAGTCTGGACTCCACCCTCATACAGGCAAGTTGATATACAATTTCACTGACACATTGGCCCAGAATCATGAGGCAGGAAGGATGTTGCAGAGAAATAGCCACAGGGAGAAGGTATGTGGGTGCTAGGAGCGCTATTGGTGGTAGACATGGTGGCTCCTCCGGAAGAGCAGTGGAGTCACTGACGATGCTGAGCTGGGGAGAGGAGTAGACAGAGGGCTGCTGGGCAGGTGAATGAAGCCAAGCTAATGGGACAAAGGAGACACTGTGTGCATTGGGGTGTGCCCTAGAGTCCCACTGCTTGTTCATTCTAGGTATTGGGGGATCTTAAGACCTCTAAAGAACAATTTTACATTTATATTATTAGGTGTACTCAGGTTGGCTCCAACTCTTATTGACCCAAACTATCTACAAAAGTAAAACATCGCCCACTCCTCTGTCATCCTCACAATTGTTACGTTTGAACCCACTCTGTCAATTCTCTCTTTGATGGTCTTCCTTTTGCCCCTGACCTTCTGCATTACCACACATGATGTCTTTTGCAGGGACTGATCTCTCCTGATAGCTTGTTCCAAGTGCATGAGATGAACTCTTCCCATTCGTGCTTCTGAGGAGCATTCTTGTCATACGTTTTTCCAAGGTTGATTTGCTCGTTCTTCTGACTGTCCTTGACACTCTGTGCCTTTCTTTGTCAACACTATATTCAAATGCATCATTTCTTCAGGATTTTTAATTCATTGTCTAGCTTTCATATATCTTCAGGGTGATTGAAAATACCTTGGTCAGGCCCACCTTAGGCCTAAGATAACTTATTTGTTTTGTAAGTGTTTTAAAAGAAGTCTTTTCTTCATCTATCATGATGGTGATATTGATCCAGATATAAGGATTTTATTTTACTGAGTTGTAATCCATAATGAAGGATATAGTTGTTGTTGTTGTTGTTATCTTTATCAATAAGTGTCTCAAGTCTTCTTGACCTTCAGCAAACAACATTATGTTATATGCATACCACAGGTGGTTAATATGTCTTCCTCCAATTCTGATGTCTTTCTTTTTCATATAATTCCATTTTGGGGGCATATTCACTAAGCATAGAGGTTAAGTAGTATGAAAAAAATTCGACCATGGTGCACCACTTTCTTGACTTTAAACCATGTAGCATTCTCGTGTTCTATTCCAATGACTTCCTCTTGCTCTAGGACTAGGTACTAGTTCCAAGTAAATACACTGTTTGTCTATGAAATTTCCATTCCTTTCAATGTATACATAGTTTTTATGATCCATAGCTGGATGCTTTTATAGTTAATAAAGCACAAGTCCTCTTTTTTCTTGTACTCTCTGCTCTCCACTAAGATCCTTCTGACTTCAGCAGTGCTACCCGCATCCCGCTTCTCAAACCTTCTTCTGTAACAGAAGTACAGCAGGTGTCAACTTGGGCTGAGATTCGCAGTGGTCTGGCAGTTAGGCCGAGTAACATAATGTAACATAATACAATCAACTCCACATGGGATCTTCTGCATGAAATCAGTCAATTGAAAGAAGGTGAGGGTGGAATATAACCCATTACTCAGGTCATAACCCTAATGCAATTGAAAGGGACTTTTCTTGGAATGTGGTCACTTCCTACTTAAGTATACCCTACGGAAAAGCTTGCTTTCTTTTCACTGGATCTGAATCCTGTATCTAGATCATTGACCTCTGATTCTTGGGCGCTAAATCAATAGCTTGCCAAGCCAAGAAGTCATCAGTGGCTTCCAATCCTACCTGTTATTATTGAATGGATTTGCTTCTTTGGTCATAAGCTGACTTTGGATTCATCTGACTCTGCAGTCACCAGTCTGTGGTCTTTTGTCAATTTTGGACCCATTAGGCCTTAAAGGTACTTGCTTCAGAAGCAGCTTCCAGGTTAATATCTGGTTCATAAACTTGGAACCTGTTTAGACCTGGACTGGCCCATTTCTAAAACTGTGTGAGCCATTCTCTTGATGTAAATTTATACAGACACACACACACACACACACACAAGCATTACTCATTTTGCACATTGAGAAAACCAAGCCTAAGATAAGATGCCAAGGAAGGTTAAAGGGAGATCATGCTACATGTAAATTCTAAATATTGATCTGCTATGTGGAAATATCTACCTTTTCTAGAAAAACAGTTTAGTTGAGTACTAAAATTGGTTACACCGAATTTAACATTTCACATTATAGATTCCAATCAATAGAAATCATGAAAAATATATCTTCCAATAAAGGAATTCAAATAATATAATGTTGTGATTAAGGCACTACGTGGCAAATGCAGATTTCTTAGCTTTGAACTCTTTTAACTTGATTCTAGCTAACAATGTGCCTTAACCAGGTTACTTTGTTCGTTGAGCGTTAGTATTCATAACTGTCAACTGAGAAAGTTAATAATCCCACTTCATAGGGCAGCCATTATGCACATTAAGTGAGTTAATATATGTAATGTGCTTGGAACAATTCCTGCACATAGTTAGTGCAATATAAGTTAGCCATTATTATTATATTCCTTCTTTATTGAATCCAAATAGCTTTGATATACCACATGATTACAAAATTAGAAAGCTTTTTTAATTTGACATAATACAATATTTCAGTACTATCAAAAGCTACAAATTATGTGCCATAAAACACAAGCTGTAGCCTTTTTACTGGCCCTTTATAAATCTTTCTAGCTCAGTATTTTAATAATATTAGGTTAGCTCAAATTAAGATTGTCTCATTAAAACTGTTATACTTTGATATAAAACAAAATGGCTATTAATAAGACTTTCTAACAGAAGAAAAAAGATATCAACTTGAACTTGTAGCTTAAGATAGCTTAACAGCACCCTCAGGAATGGACCAGAATATTTGGATAGGTAAAAATCTATATGATGCTATATAATTGTCAATTTATATCAATTTTATAAACAGGGTCATCAATACATATAATTGAAAGACAAACTTTCACATTAAAATAGATTGAAACAATGTGTGCAAATAAACATAAATAGGAATTTGGAACTGAAATAAAGTTGCATAAAATAAATCAAGAAGATATATTGGATAAGATGGCATTTCAAAAAACAAGCACAGAAACATTTTTATAGTGCAAGACTCAAAACTCTGGGCATTATCTTGCTTCAAAGATTTCTTGTTGAAAATTATTTCTTACTGTGTGGCACCCTATGCACCCAGTACCTCATTCCACCTAGTTGATTCCCATTCATAGAGCTCCTATAGGACCAAGTAGAACTTTTCCTGAAAGATTGTACATCTCTATGGGAGCTGTCAGACAGTCTCATCTTTCTCCTGTAGAGCAACTGGTGGACCTGAACTATCAATCTTGCAGTTAGCTATCTAATGCTTTATCCCTGTACCAGGAGGGCTCCGGGTGTAGAGAACCACAAGTCTAACAACTCCCTCTACCAAAAGCCTAGAAATACTGATGGACATATAGCAATGGGATCAGTAGACAGCATCATGAAAATGAAAAGATTAAATTATTGCTAATTTCATTTAGTTTGAATTCACAATCAATGTTCAGGGAAGCGGCAGTCAAACCTTTTATTGAATTGGGCAAATCTGCTGCGCGAGACTTCTTTAAAGTGTTGAGTATTAAAGACATCACTGTGAATACTAAGCTGCACTTAACCCAAGCCATAGTAATTTTAACTGCCTCATGCATGTGAAAGCTGAGCAATAAATAAGGACACAGGGGAAGAATTGATCCACTTGAATGATGTTGTTGGTCAAGACACTGAAAGCGTCATGGACTGCCAGAAGAACAAGCGAATCTGTCTTAGAAGCAACACAGCCAAAAGGATCCTTAGCAGCGAGGATGAGGAGACTTCATCTCATGTAATGTATGCAAGTTAGGAAAAACTGTCCCTTCGAATTTCCTCTGCAGCACATTGTAGCTCATCTGCAGATCTTGGGTCCATGCGCTCCCACAGCGACTTGAATCAGGAAACGCTTCCAACCTGATCTCTAACCCATGGATTTCGAACTTGCTTGTCTCTACAACTGTGTGATCCATTCCCCTTGATATAAACCTCTCTATACTTACATCTATAAACTTCTCTAGTTCTCTAGAGAACCCAAGTGAAGGCAACGGGCCTGGGGGCTTTGAGAAGAAAGAAGTAATCAAAATGATACCTGTAGATCGAGACCCCAGAGCGTTACCTACGCAGTGAAAATGTGGACAAGAACCAAGTCCTCGATGAATGGAGGGCAAGTAGGAAGTTTATCTGTCCTTGAATGAGAGAAGGGATTTTCTAACCCACTGGGGATAAGAAATGGTGACTGAGAGATGTGCTATCATATAGTATTATTGCATTTTTGTTGATTCCAACTCATGGTAGTCCCAAGTGTGTGGAGTAGATCTGCTCCATTAAGATTTTGATTCATATTTATATACTGTATATACTTGTGTACAAGCCGAGTTTTTCAGCACATTTTTAATGCAGTTTTTGTGGTAAAATTGGGTGCCTCGGCTGATATTCGGGTCAACTTGTACTCGAGTGTATACGGTAACTACCTTATCTGACAAACTCTACACCGAGTACGTATCATAAATAAATGCCCTGAATATTACTATCTTTCAGGTTCTCCTGTTGTTGGTAGTTGCTGTCAAGTTAATTCTAATTCTTGGTCATTTCACATGTTTACCCATTGCTAATCAGTTGATTCTGACGTGTAGGGACTTTACAAGACTAAAAGTCTTAAGAGACTCTATAAGACTTACAGTGATGATAAGAGCCTCTATACCAGATTAAAATAGTCTTATCGGGTTTTCAAGATTATTATCTTTAGGGAAGAAACATCACATATTTTGCCTGCTGAGTAGCTGACTGGATCCAACCTTCTGTCGTTTAGTAGCATCTAAGCATCTAAACCGTGGCATCCATCCATGAGGGTTCCCTCCCACATGAAAGTAAGGCAAAAGCAAAAAATAACATAAAATTCTTGAAAAAGACAAGGGTCATTTAACCTTAGGAACTTTGTGGTAGTTGGGTTTTGGGGTTAACTTGGCTGAGTTAAAATCCTCCATAAGCTGCCGCCCACACCCGGATGACATCTCCTCAGGAATAGAACCTATTTCATACCTGTAAATAGACGCTATGGAGAGCTCCCTCTCTTTCCCTTCTTCCTCCTGGCCTGGACTCTGAAACTTTTCTTTCTGGCCCTAACAACACTTTACAGACGTCTTGTGCAGCAGATTTATCATATGCAACTCATCTTTTGATCTCTGGACTGCTGCTTTCATCAGCATTGATCATGGATCCAAGCAAGAAGAAATAATTCTGTTTATCACAATGCTACCTATTGGTCCTGCCCTGATGATCTTTGTTTCCATTACATGGAGCACAATCCATAAAGGAATGCGACAAGTTCTCCTAGCTTTCAGCACACACCGTTGTGTCATCCACAGATTTCAGGTTGTTAATAAGTAACAAAGTTCTTCATATGGATGCAAATCCAGCTTCTTGTATTATCTGCTCAGCACACAGATTGGATAAAGCCCTCGTACACATTTTTCTTGATTTAAAACTTAATATACTCTTGTGATATTTGAACTACTGATTCTTGGTCCGCATGCAGCTTCTGCATGAGCACATTTAAGCGTCTGGAATTCCTATTCTTAGCAATGCAAATATCCATAATTTATTATGATCCACACAGTCAAATATCTTTGCATAAATCAACAGAGCACAAGCTAACATCTTTCTGGTATTATTTGCTTTGAGCCCAAATCCATCGAACATCCACAGTGTTATCCTTCATTCCACATCCTCTTCTGAATTCAACTTGAATTTCTGTCACCCACCTGTTGGCGTTTGCTGCAACCGCAGTTTATTGATATTCAACAAAATTGTACTGGCATGTGATAGAATGGTATTGCTTGATGGTTTCTTTATTCTGTTGGTCACAAATATGGATCTCTTCCAGTCCGTTGGCCAGGTAGCTATCTTCCAGATCTTGGCACAGGCAAGTGAGTGCTTTCAATACTTTATCGGATTGTTGAGATATTTCATTTGTTATTATGTCAATTCCCGGAGACTTGTTTTTCACTAATGCCTTCTGTGCAGCTCGAGATACAGCGAGACAGGAAGCTACAGTCAGTGCTGAAATTAAAGTACAGTATTCTAGATGCAAAGAGATCAATATCCATCAGCCTTATATAACCTGCATTGGTTTTAACCAGGCCATCCACACTTGTATCAATCTTAGAATTACCATGATGCAGATCTTTAATTATACAAATTAATGATTTTGCCTGTTATTTCATTTATCTTTTGGTTGAATAATGTCCATTATTAAAAGTCATCAAGAAAGACTAATAGCAAAAATAGTACCTGTACCCTTTAACCATTCTTTTATCCCACCAAAGGTTACTATAGAAGAGTTTGGACTATCCCGACTCATTCCGGAGGCTGTGACCTATGGGGAAGGGTCAGCGGGTGGACCCAGGTCATGGTGCTGCCGTGGGGGGAGGGGGGGCTAGCACGGAGGGGCCCCCGTGCGCAGCTGCTTCTGGTGCTTAGGACGTGGGCCACGGCCGTGGGCCTGGAGCTGGCCTACATACTGGGGCTGGGCCCGGGGCCACTGCCCATGGGGCCACTGGCTCGGGCCTGGCAGCTCGCGTTGGCCGCCTTCCAGCTGCTCAACCTGCTGGGCAACACGCAGCTCTTCCTGCGCTCCCATCCCAGCATCCAGGGCGTGATGCTAATGCTGGCTAGCCACGGGCTGGGCCAGGGCTGGGCGTGAGTGGAGCATGGGGAGCAGCGGGGGCGCCTCGTACTGGTGGAAGGCCCCAGACCTGCGATGTTAGGAGTGGGCTCCCTTAGGAACCCGGATGGTAGGGTTAGACGTTAGGACCTGGGATTCTGGATAGAGCCGGGAGTGGCCGCATTCATTCACGTGCAAGTCTTTCTGGAACACCTACTGTGTGCTGGGCACTCCCCTAGGCACCGGGGCTGTACATGCTTGATCCGGAGCAGATGGCATGGGAGAAAGGGGAGTCATACGCTATAGGCATAATACAAAGGCAAATTGTATTGATAAACGTTCTGTGAACAAAAAGTGGGGGTTACGGATAAAGGAGGTGTGGGTTGCAGTTTTAAATAGGGTCACGAGGAAGAGTGGAACTGGGAGGGAGAAGAGACCAGGCCCAGGCTCAGAGACCTAGCATGTTCTGGGAAGAACCAGGAGCCTGGAGTTGAGTTGGTGGAGGGGCTGGGGGGAGGGCGAGGGTCCGTGAGAGACCCCAGAGTGGGGCCCAACATGTAGGTATATGGGACAAGGAAAGCTTTGTGTTTTTTTTACTGGGACTGAGATGTCGAGTCCCTGGCGGGATTTCAGCAGAGGAAGGTTCTTAACGGATCTCTCTGGTTTCTGGGGTGAAACTGGATTGAGCCTTATTTCAAAAAAGAAGAGAGTTTGAAGACAACCTGATATATTTTCTCTTACCACTTCTTAATGTGCCTTGTTGTCCAAAGAAGTCATACAGTTCTGGTAAAGTTCTCTATCTCTATTAGACGATGCCAGGCTTTCCTGGAATGCAGTGATATTTTAATCTATAGAATGATATCTTCATTTGTACCTGAATCGTTTAGTAAATAGTTGCTATGCCCCCTTATAGGAACCCTGTGGCATAGTGAGTTGTGCTGAAAGCTGCTAACCACAAGGTCAGCAGTTTGAAACCAGCAGGCACTCCACAGGAAAAGGATGAGACTTTCTACACCTGTGAAAAGTTAAAGACTTGGAAGCCCACAGGGGAAGTTCTACTCTGTCCTGAGGAACACTATGAGTCAAAATCGACTCAACGGCGGTGATTTTGAGGGGTTTTTGAGTTTGTTTACATCCCATTATTGGTGTTTGTTTTTATAGCGCATCCATTTATACATTTATTAGCTTTCCTTTTTCTATCTTTAATATCCATATTATTTTCAATCCATTCTGTTTCCATGATATTTTTCTAATTTAAAAATTTTTATCTTCTACTTTTCTGCTGCTCTCAATATTGTCTTACCTTCCTTGTGTTATTTCTAATTTATTATATCCTGTGATTATTCTATTGTTTTGCTTGTGATTTTACTTGACAATTTCCAACTCATATTTCATCTCTTCTGTAGTTTTTCCATTACTTTCCTTTATAGTCCTCATTACTTAGACTCAGTAGTTTCAGACAGATCTCACATATAGTAATTAATGAGATAGGTTTGATCCAAATTCCTTTTGTCTCTATAGAAAGAAAATTGTATTTAATCAAGTAATTAGTTTGTATAATTGATGCGGTGTACCAAGGCCCCCTTTTCAGATGAGAATATCTGTTATGAGTCAGCAGTTTTGCTGTAGTAGGAGTTCAATCTGTACTTCTTCTTAGATAACAAAGTACACTCTCTTCCCATTCCTCATGAAAGATTACTTCCTCTATAACAGAAGAGTATTGGTGGTTGTTGCTGTGGATCTTGGCTAACTCTGTGTCCAGTCCCTGCTGTTCTAAAGAGACCTTTGAACGTGACATCATATAAGAGGCTACTTCTCTCTCAGAATCGTCGTCTCCAGGGTGGATAATCACCGTTTATTTCTGGGTTTGTTTTGGTACATTTTGACTGATATCTTGGTTAGTGTTCCCTGTTTTCACAACATTTCACTAAAGTAGAACTCAATATCGCCCTGAGTGGCTAAAAAAGGAGGGAAAGTACAACGGAAATGGATGTAGAGTCCTTGAGGACAGGCAGGTTCATTTCAAGCATTTTTAAAAACGCACCGAAATAGAGTTGAACTTTTTAATTCCCATTGTGCTGTATGCTTCTGAGGGAAATAATAAAATCCTGACTTTGTGCATCGATTGCTAAAGCAGGGATAAAGCTTGAAACAGATTAATAAAAATAAGTCATTCTGTGGAAAATTTATATTCTGAAGTTAGGTTTTATATTACTTTCTTTATATATATTATTTTCTTAATAGTGAAAAAATATGCCATGATATCTGAGAAGATAGCTGCAAAGCATACAAACTGGCACATGATTAGAATACAAAATAAATATTTATGCAAATCAGACTAGAACATTTATGCAAAAAGACTAGAAAACAGACCAAGACCCAGTCAATAGAAATATATATACTCAACAGAAACATAGCGAGCCTTATGAGAAGCAATTTATAAAAGAATATGTATGACCAATAAAATAATAAAAATGCTTAATCCCAGGGTAATCCAGGAAATATTACCCACATTTATCTATTGGGCAAAAGTGTTTAAGTCTAAAGCTAAAAATGGGGAAAATAGGAAATAGGAGGTATTTTCATTCATTGTGGTCGAGAGGTACTTTCATTTACTGCTCTGATTATAATTTTGTGCCAAAAATTAAGGAAACAATATATCAGTAATAAAGCTAAACATCCAATAATTTGATTCTTTGACATGGGTAGTTTACAAAGAAACTTGTCCCATCCAATAGTTCATAAGACAATTTTTATTACAGTAAATATTTGGAACAGTTAAAATAAAAATAGAGGATGAATTAATAAAAATTATTGAATTAGTCAAAGAAGTAAACACTATACAAAGGTAAACAAGCAAGTAAATATGTGTTGTAATTTGAATTGTAGCATAAATATTCCAAAATACAATATTGCCCCAAATTAGAGACAGAAGCATTTATACATATGATGATGCTACTTACTTACGTTTTAAAGAGCCCTGGTGATGTAGTCTTTGCACATGGGCCGCATCCGCACGGTCGGTCTTCAGTTGGAACCCACCAGCATCTCCGCGGGAGACAGGCTGAGCTCTCTTCGCCATAAGCAGTTATTCCCAGAAACCCATAGGCGTCGCAATGCGTCCGCATTGACTAGATAGGAGGGAGCTTGGTTAGGTTTACTTAAGTTTTATGTCATATAATTTTATGCTACATGCTATTTAGAATATATTATGATGAAAGAAAAGTATCATAATGTTAAATACCAAATATAGTTTTGACTCCAAAAATTCCATTAATATTTGAGAAGTGAACCAAGCACAATTTGAGAGTTTATGCAATTAAGAACTCAAACTACGTTGATGTAGGCATTTTAAAAAAGGGTTACCACTCGTGTTGATGATGTCAAGAACATTTGGGAGTTGATGGAAACCCAGAGAAAGCAGAGGAAACGCTGCTCTTGGGAAACCCATCATTTGAACTACCCACAAGCTCTCCTCCGTCTCTGGCTGCATCAAATCCTAATAAAAGCTTAAATACTAAATTGGACTGATGAATATATACATACAGACACATCAGATAAGGAAATAATTCAAAGGATTTGAAAACTATAATCAGGACCATTCTATTTGACAAAGCAGCCAATGAAATGTACCCACTGCTGGTCTTTCAGGCTGAGTGGCCATATTCAGAGTTACTGTAACAAGATTCAAAGGAATGACTGATGACAGAATTAGCGCGACTCCAACAAAATTGAGACTACAATGTGCTGCATATGAACAACAGAATCGTATTGTTTTCGCTCTTCAACTGGTTTCCCCCTACATTTTCTCTATTTCCTTTCACCCTGTAAGTTTTATGGCTGATTGATATCACTTGATGATATCAAGTTAAAGTCTCACCACTCATAAAAAATTCATGTTAGCCAATTATTTATAATTAAAACTAACCTTAGTCTTAACATAAAGCAAGAAAATAACATTGTAGATTATTGTATTTATTTGTCTCAGAAATACAGCAATTTTTTAGTTTCTCATTATATTTTCCTAGCAATAATGAGCCCTAAGTTCCTTCAGAGCAATCAAAGATAAGTGACAAGAATCAAATACATTAAACCTCCTAGGTCAGCCTTATTAAATCACTCACCAAGAAAACAGTCGGCAAGCTGTCTCCCCATTCCTCTGGGGTAGCATACCAGAGTTTAGCAAGGACTCACATCCAACTCTGGAAGAAGGATCTTGGTCCTTGGACTATGACTATTTAAGTTGCACCATTAGAAGAACCAACTCATCTCCAAGTGTAATTCGACTATAAACCTTCTGTGTAGAGCATCATCCAGGTGCTCAGGCCTGACTCGGCATCCCAGAACTCTACCAAGGGGGTTTACCTTAAGCAATGAACTGTAACCAGTTCCATGGAGCAACATTGAGATCCTAAATCTTTCTTCTGGAAAGGAAGAAAAATTCCTTTCTGAGAGACCAGCTTACAGGAAATCTGTCTTAGATAAGTTAACCCCTTACCGCTCCCTACTGAAATTAGACGCCAGATATTAGCACCCTCTCTCCTACACTTTTAGAACACAAACATATGATGAAACCTAGGTCAATCACACTGGGCTCAAAACCTTGGAAATGAATAAGAAGCAGCTGCTGAGAATAATGACAAAAATATCAAGTTTTATGAAGCTACATGTCTGGGGTTTTTATAATGCCTAATGTCGAGCATGAAGCATCGAAGAAAGATTGACTATACAGTCATTGTACCAGAAAGAAATCGTTGACATGTCACTATTTCAGGAGGCAGCATGTGACCAAGAACCAACAGTACTGCAGGAGGAAGTTCCAGCTGCATTGGCAGCATTAGTCAAAAACAAGGCTGCAGGAATATAAGAAGCTAGATTGTGTATGTATATGAACCACCAGAATTAGAGGCAGACTTGCTAAAAACCCTGTTATATGCAGATGACACAACCTTGCTTGCTGAAAGTGAGGACGACCTGAAGCAATTGCTCATGAAGATCAAGGATTATAGCCTTAAGTATGGATTTCAACTTCATATAAAGAAGACCAAAATCTTCATAACTGATGTTTTCATAATACCATGAAAAATGGAAAAACGTTTGAAGGAGTCAAAGATTTCATCTTGTTTGCAGCCACAACCAATGCTTAAGGAAATAGCAGTCAAGAAATTAAATGTCTTCAGGTGACCTCACAGCCTACCTGACACATGCGTGTAAATGGTTGCTCCACGTGTGTAAGTGGTTCCACAGGGTATGGAGAAGCCCAGGGGAGAAGCAGGGTGGAGTAGCCTTGGGATGTAGACAGCTGCCAACTAGGATAAAAGACCTTCGACTGCGGGAAACCAGAAGCTTGTACAAGACAATTGTTATTTAAGGTGTAAATCCTCTCTGCAGTGCCAGACTCAGCGGTCTCTGGAAGTGTATCGGGTGCAGAGGGAATTCTAGCCAGTCTCACCTGTGGGTCTGGAATTCAAATGGCATCTACCTAGGGGCCACAATAAAGTTTTAATCAATGGTTTTATATAATTTGAGTGAGATTAGACTCACTCTTGCTGGTTGTTTCCCAAGCCTTGACCTTTGAATGACCACACTGATTAAATCTTATCAATTTGACCACCTGGAACCATTGGCATAATGACTGCGCTAAAGACTGAACAAACTTAGTCAAGGTGGGAAAGCAAAGCACCCGCCTGGATAGGCCTAAATGAGAAGTTTCACAGTTGAACATCTTACTGGCCAATAACCACTGCTATTGAATCTATGCCTACTCTTGGCAATAGGAGTCATGATGGATAAGACCTACACCAGGCCCTTCCGGGTACTGGAAGGCTATACTGAGCTCTGCTGAATGGAGTCCCACTAACCATACAACCGAAGCAGTTCAGAAGAACTGTCAGAATGGAGCTGGTGACAGTTTTCCACCTGGAGGATAGAGTTACTGAAATGTTATGGAAAAGGTGACGTGCGTGCCAATTTGGTGAAGTGAATACAATTTCTACGTGTATTGACTATCCAAGGTAGAACAAACAATGCCAGATTCCCAGATTTGAAAACATAACACAGGCCTTGCTGCAGAAATTGGTTTTAACCACTGCTTGTAACACCCCTTTATAGCACGTGCTGCATCTATCATTTTACAGGAGTAAAGGGGATGGGGAGCAAATACATTAGAAAGGGTCTAACCCTTGTGGTACAGGTTAGGGGTGTCTAATATACCAATAGACTGGTCCCCAAACCAGGAAAAAAAGAGTTAACCTGGATTGTTGAACTTCTGTATGAACCATAGATAGATTTCAGGTTTGGGGTTGCTTTTTTCTAACTTTTTTGAAATTAAAGGCACAGTGGTATTGGGAGCACCTTCTTTTCCCCTTTCTCGGTGATAAATGGTGTTAATTTAGAGGTACTCATTGACCCACATTCTTGGTGGTCAAGGGAAAATATAATTGATAGCTCTCTGTAGTGACACTAGCTAACAGTCCAAAACGGCTGCACTTCAACTAAGAAGGCATTCCATTCCCAGTGGATCCTCTGGGTCGCTAGACACCTAGCCAGTTACATTGTGAATGTTTCCTTCTTCCCTCTTGGCACAAAGACAACCTAACAATGAATTTCAGGTATCAAGCATCTTAGTGCTAATAATGCCAATACCCCACCTCACTCAAATTGGGTAACATAAGCCCTCCAAACTACCCCCAATCACATTCGGTTCTGCTCAGCCTGTCCGCACTGAATGCTTGGCTGCTTTCCTGGTCTGTTACCCCCGTGTGCAAATAAACTCATGTCTCTTAAAAGAGAGAGAGATTAAATGATGTATCCCACTCGGTAAAGCTGCTGGCAAGACCTCTTAAAAGTACTGAAAAACAAGGAGGCTATTACTTTGCGGACTTAGGTGAATCAGACCCTGAACTGGTATGTTCAATTGCTTCACCTGCATGTGGAAATTGATTGATGAGGAATCGATGCATTCTAATTACGGTGTTGGCAAAAAATATTGAAAGTGCCACGGACTGCCAAAAAAAAAAAGTGTTTTCGAAGTTCAGCCAGAATGCTCCTCAGAGCCGAGGACAGTGAGAGTTCATCTCATGTCCTTTGGACACATTGTAAGGACAGACCAGTCTCTGGGAAGGACATTATGCTTGGCAAAGTAGAGGGGGAACCAAAGAGAGGAAAGCCCTAGACTCTTGGGTTGACACATTGACTGGAACAATGGGCCCAAGCATATGTACATTTGTGAGGATGGTGCCCGATAGGCCAGTGTTTCATTCTGTTGTTCATTTGGTTTATATGAGTTGGAACTGACTCAATGACACCTAACAAGTGTATATAGTCCACCCTTGCCTGTTGAAAGATTTTATGGACAAAATATTGAATGATGCATGAAGCATCAAGAGAACATGCAGTTACTTTACCAAAAACAATAGATTGACAATCATTTTAAGAGGTAGCATATGATCAAAAGCAAATGTTACTAAAGGAAGAAGTCCAAGCTTCACTGAAAATATTAGCCAAAACAAAGCTCCAGGAATTGATGGAATACCAATTGAAATGTTTCAATAAGCTGATAAAGCGCTGGAAGCCCTTGGTCATCTATGCCAGGAATATGGAAGACAACTACATGGTCATCTAACTGGAAGAGATCCATATTTATACCTATTCCAAATAAAGGTGACTCGACAGAATGCTCAAATTGTAGAACAATATCATTAAAATCACATGCAAGTAAAATATTGCTGATGATCATCTAACAAGGGTTGCAGCAGTACCTTGACCAAGCGTTTTCAGAAATTCAAGCCTGATTCAGAAGAGGACATGAAACAAGGGGATGTCATTACTGATGTCAGATGGATCTTGTCTCAAAGCAGAGAACACCAGGAGGTGTTCATTTGTGTTTTATTGACCATGCCAAGACATCTGACTGTATGGATTATAACAAACTATGAATGGTCTTGAGAAGAATGTGTTTCATAACACTTAATTGTACTCATGAAATTTGGATCAAGAGGCAGTTGTGCAAACAGAATAAGGGAATACTGTATATTTGAAACGCAGAAAAGGTTTATGTCAGGATTATACACTGTGTTAGTCTGGGTAAACTAGCTAAACAAATCCATAAAAACTCATATATGTATAAGAGATAGTTTTATATATAGGGTAAGTGTACATCCAGAAAGCATCCCAACTCCATCCAGTTCAAGCCCATAAGTCTGATTTAGCCCCCGTGTCTGACACAGATCCACAACGTCCTCCTCAATCTCACAAAACACACACAATGATGCCAAATGCAGGAGGATCACAGGCCAGTGAGTAGAAAGTCTTTGAATCCAGTGTCAGTTTTAACATCTCAGCATTGGCAGGAGTCTCCAAGCAGCTTCTCCAGCACCCAGGGCTGCATCAGGGTAAGTCTATGTAGCTTCTCCTCAGGGATGCCTCACAGGAAGTGAGTCTTTCCAGCTGAGTCAAATAACTAGCTCAAGCACCCCACACACTGGCTCGACCATCAGAGAACAAGAGACCAGAGAACCAGGAAGTCGAGGTTCATGGAGCCATTTATCTCACTGCCCTTTAATTAATCCCACATGTATATCAGCCAGGTTGGCACAATAAACCTTAACTATCTCATACCTTCTGACCACATTTAATCAATCCATATGCAGAGCAACTAATCAAAGAAGCTGGATTCTATGAAGAAGAATACAGAATCAGGATAGGAGGAAGGCTTACTACAAGCAGAGCCTCGCTTACTGAAAGGGAGGGTTACCTGAATCAGCACTGGCTGATGAAGGTAAAGACGTCACTTAGTCAAAATATTTGTTCAGTATTTTCACTAGCCTCTCTCGTATTGTACATTGCCTTCACCTAAAGTAATGTACCAAACTTCTAGCTAGTAATTTAGCTTCCCTTCCATTCTCACACCTGGTAAGCATCAAATAATTTTTTTAAGTGTGAAAGTATTTTCTTAACTTTTAACAATCATGTGCTCATACAATAATTATACCTTGGTGATTGACATTTCACTCAGCATAAGACCCTCTGGGTTCATTCATGTTGTGCAGTGTTTTGCAAATTCATCATTACTAGTTAATGTTGTATCATGTTGCATTGTGTATATGCACCATAGATTGTTTTTCCAGTCTTCCATAATGGGCACTTAGGTGGTGTCAGCCCCTGTGCTATTGTGAAGACTGTGATGAGCATGTATTCATGTTATGATTCCTCTTTCTCTATGATATGTAACGAAGCATGTGCTTTCAGGATGGACAGTATTGATATTCAAAACTCCTTCAATGAATCCCTGCTGCGTTTTTCAGGGTGGTTGCATTGTTTTACAATTCCACCAGCAATGTGTGATGGTTACAGTTGTTCACACCCTGGCCAGCATTTACTTTCTAATTTTTATTTTTTAACTGTACTATTAATGCTAAGGTGTGATGATATTTCATTGGGCTTTTAATTTGGATTTCTCTATTGGCTAATGCAAGCACAGGTGGTGCAGTAGGTTAAATGTGGATCTGTTAATAAGGTCAGAGGTTAAAACGCATCAGTCTCTCAGCAGGGGAAGGATGAGGTTGTTGATTCACATAAAGATTTATAGACAGGGAACCCATAGAGAGGTCTGAGAGGCCAGCCCCAATCTCACCTATATGAACAGCCTCTCCTCCCCCCAGAATTCATTTCACAGGATGGCACTGAAGCTACTGTCTGATCAGAGCACACGGGAGCAAATGAAATGGGAGGGGTAGAGAGTGGAGCACATCCTGGCCCACCAAGTCCTGAGGACACTATTCCTGCTCAGAGCAGCCAATGCACAGAGAGGACCATATGGCCAGTTCCACCGTGAGACAAGACATCCCTCACTGACCTATAGAGCTTCAAGGGACAACACTGGAGGCACAGTGCAGGAATTGCACTGGATCTGACCCTACCACGCCAGGGAAAAATGCTAAGGATGTGCAACAGAACAACAAGGGGAGCAAAGCAATGGAGTTCCCAGTGAATACCAAAAATAGATTTGGGGGCCAGGGCATGGCACCCCATCAAACTCAACTAGAAAACACTCCTAAAGGTCAATAAACAGACCTTGAACTATTTATAGGCTTTTCTTTTTTTCTTTCTTCTTTTGTTTTGCTTTTTTTTGGGGGGTGTGCTTGTTGTCTCTGCATGTATATATAGATAAGATAGGCAAGATAAACAATCCAGAGGAGAGAACTACAGGTTTGACAATCCCAGGGGGGACACAGGAGAAGGGGAGAGGGGAAAGGAAGTGGGTATTAAGAAACCCAGGGACAAGGGAACAACACACGATCTAGAATCAATGGTGAGGAGGGCATAGGGAGCCTGGTAGGGCAATGTAACCAGAGAAATTACTGAAACCCAAATGAACATGACAGTGGGACAAGAGGAAAGCACTAGGTGGCAAAGAGCATTTATAGAGGTCTAAATACAGGCATGTACATATGTAAATGTATTTCTATAAATCAATAGGGAAATAGACCTATGTGTATATATTTATATTTATAAGTTTAGTATCAAATTAGCAGACAGACATTTTGGCCTCTACTCAAGTACTCTGTCAACACAAGAACACTTTGTTCTAATTACCAGGCAGTCTGTGATGCTTAGCTTTCCAACATGATCACTGAAGACAAAATGGGTTCACAGCAAATGTGGGGAAGAAAGGTGATGCTGCCCAGCTATCTGGGGTCTTAAAGACTTGAAGATAAACAAGCCGCCACCTAGCTCAGAAGCAACAAAGCCCACATGGAAGAAATACACCAGCCTGCGTGATAATTCCGTGTTGATGGGATCAGGTATCAGGCATCAAAGACCCAGAATAAGAAATCATTTTAATGTGAATGAGGGGGAGTGCAGAGTGGAGATCCAAAGCACATCTGTAGACAATTGGGCATCCCCTTACAGATGGGTCACAAGGAAGAGACAAGTCAGTCAGGGTGAAACATACAACTTTCCTCTAGTTCCTAAATGCTTCCTCCCCTCCACTATCATGATCCTAATTCTACCTTACAAATCTCGCTAGACCAGAACATGTACATAGGTACAGATAAGAGCTGGAAGCACAGAGAATCTGGGACAGATAAACCCTTCAGGACCCATATTAAGAGTAGCCATACCAGGAGGGGAAAGGGATAGGGGGAGATACCAGGAACTGATCACAATGATCTACCTATAACCCTCATCCAGTGGTATGGACAACATAAAAGTGGCTGAAGGTAGACATCGGTCAGTATAAGACATGAAAAAACAACAATAATTTATAAATTATCAAGGGTTCATGAGGCAGGGAGTGTGGAAGGAAGGGGAAAATTGAGCTGATACCAAGGGCTTAAGTAGAAAGAAGATGTTTTGAAAATGATGATGGCAACAAATGTACAAATGTGCTTGACACAATGGATGAATGTATGGATTGTGATAAGAGTTGTACAAGCCCCCAATAAAATTATTTTAAAAAATAAATAAATAAAATGCACCATTAAAAAAATGATTTATAGACTCAGAAAGCCTAAGGAGGAGTTCTACTCTGCCCTGTAGGGTCACTATGAGTGAGAATGAATTCAGGGGCAGTCGATCCAAGGTAAATTATTGCGAGTATTTCTTCATATGTTTTTTGGCTGCCTGAACATGTTCTTAAGTGAAATGTGTGTTCGTGTCCTCTGTTCACTTTTTAATTGGATTGTCTTTTAGTTGTTGATGTCTTTTTTTTTATTTTAAAGATGAGTTGTTTGTGCAATACACTATTTCCATTCCCCTTCATCCTTCCACCACTCTTTTTAAGTAATTTAATGCACTTATATGTTCAATTTGTAGGTGATCCCTGTAATATCTTTTACCTTTTATTGCTTGTGTGTTTTCAACTATTTTGACATTGTATGCATGCCATGTATTTAATCCCCAAACTAAACCCACTGCCATTGATTCTATTCCTGCTTATACTCACATTCTATAGGATTCCTAAGACAGTACATCTGACAGAAGCAGACAACTTCATCTTTCTCCTCTGGACTGGTTGGTGCATTTGAACCACCAACTTTGTGGTTAGCAGCCTAATGCCTAACCCATAATGCCACCAGTGCTCCAAGTCATGTATTAGGAACCCCACATGTGAAGTAAATAAGGCTATTTACTTGTGAGTTCTCCAGTGTGTTCTATTGGACTATGTGTGTTTTATTACTAGTAGTAAATTTGGATTACTTTGTGGTAAATTTTGAGATAATAAAGTTTGAGCCTTTACTTTATTCTTCTGCTTTAGAAATGCTTTTCTTATCAGAGAGTATTTCCTTTCCATATAGAGTTGGTAGTCAGTTTTTCTATCTCTGTAAAGAATTATGTTGGAATCTGGAACAAGATTGTATTGTGTCTATAGACTTATCAAGAGGTATTGACATCTTCACAATGTTAATGTTCCTCTCCAGGAGCATGACATACTCTTCTACTTATATAGGTTTTTGTTGGTCTTTATTTTTTTCAGCAATGTTTTATAGTTTTGTTTGTACAGGTCATTGTGTCTCTAAATTTACTATTAGGTGTTTGAATTTGGGGCACATTTTGTAAATGGAATGATTTCCTCTTCAAAACCCTTTGTTTGTATAAAGGAATCAAACTGATTTTTGTATGTTCATCTTATAACCTGCCACTTTGTTCCATCTTTAAATTAATTCCAATAATTTTCTTGCTGAGTCTTTGGGGTTTTCTTTATATAGGAACATATCATGGGAAAATACAGAACATTTTTATTCTTTGCCAGTTTGAATGCCTTGAATTTCCCTTTCTGGCTTATAGCTCTGTCCAAGACAGATAACATGATATTGAATAAGAATGGTGGTAAAGGGTATCCTGTCTGCTTCCCATTAGCAAAGATGAGACTTTTAGTTTCTCTCTATTTAGAGAAATGTTGGCTGTTTTGTTTTATTTATGTGGCCTTAATGGTGTTGAGGTATTTCCCTTTTATCGATACTTTATTCGGTTTTTGCTAGTTTGTTTGCTTTTAAACAAGAAATAGGTACTGGATTTTGTTAAATGCCTTTGTTCATTGATTGATACACTCATGCAGCATTTTTCTTTTGGTTTATTAATCCTGTGGACTATGTTGATCATTTCTATAAGGATGAAACTTCTTTGCTTATGTGGTATGAATCCCACTTGTTGATGATGTTTTTTTTTTTTTAGGTATCATTGGATTCTATTGGCTAGAAATCTGTTGAGAATGTTTGCATCTATGTTCATGAGGGATATTGTTCTATAATTTTTTTATCTTTTAAGAATGGCATTCCCTGGCTTTGATATCAGGATGTATTACACTGGGTTCTCTAGAAAAGCAAAAACATAAAGAGGCTTATATCAAAAAAGAATTCACACAATTGTAGAAGTAGGTAGGTGTAGCCCAATTCAAGTCTGTGGGTCATATGTGAATTGGAAACTTGTCTTGACTCCTGTAGCTACAGAGGTTGATGAAGAGGAAGCAGGGAGATTATTCAAGAAAACCAAAAGCTGGTGGGTGTAGAACAGGATGAATCAAAGATTGGCTAACTGAACCCAAGGTCAGCTACCCACTGATGGTTCCTAGTGTTAGCTGGCCATGTAATAGGAAATCAAAGGCTCAGATGCAGGATCCACTTCCAGAAACAGAAGTGAGCTACCGTTAGCCCGCTGTCAATCTATACCAAGAATCTGCCATATCCCAAATGAAAGCCCCCTCAATTATATTGAGACTGTTACCAGATTAAAGAAGGAGTGCTCCACTCTGTTCTTTCCACAACTGCTTGGTTGCCTCACAGAAGATCCCATAATAGCATTAGTCACCCCAAGGGAGAATCCTGACTCACCCAAGTTGACGTAAAACCTAACTATCACACAGAGTTATGCTTGCTTCGTAAAATGAATTTGAGTTCTCCATATTATTCAATACTCTGTAATACGTTAGTAGAATTGGTGTCTGGAAGTGTGGTAAAATTCATCAGTAAAGCTGTTTAGGCCTTTACTTTTTGTTGTTGTTATTTGAAGATTTTACAAGACATGATCCATGTCTTCTTTTGTTATTGGTCTGTTCATATTTTCTATTTCAGTCTATGTTATTTTGTGTAGGTAGTGTGATTCTAGGAATTTGTCCATTTGATGTTTTCAAGTGTGTTGGAGTACATACAGTTTTTCATAGCAATCTGCTAATATTGTTTTTATTTCAGTTGGTACTGTTATGAGATTTCTCAGTTTATTTCTTTTTTGTGTTATTTGAATCTTCTTTTCCTTTGTTATATTTGCCAGTGGTTTATCAATCTTCTAAATGCTTTCAAAGCACAAACTTATCTTGTTGATTCTCTTTTTTTTCTGTTTAATTTATTGTGTTAGTCTGGGTAGACTAAAGAAACAAATCCATGGACAGACATATGTGTATAAGAAAGAGCTTTATATACAAGAGCAATTGAACATTGAGAAAACATCGCAGCCCAGTCCAGATCAAGTCCATAAGTCTGATATTAGCCCATATGTCTGATATCAATCTATAAAGTCCTCTTTAGACTCATGAAACACATGTAATGATTCTGAATGTAGAAGATCACAGACCCGTGGGTAGAAGGTCTTTGGATCTAGTGTCATAGAAAACATCTCAATGCTGGCAGGGGTCTCTGTTTCAGGGTGGGTCCATGTGTCATGCCAGCTGCTTTGTCTCCCAGGGTGTGAACAGAGAGTCTCTCCTAGCCCTAAGGTTTGAAATACCAGCTTTCCCAGAATTCCCAGGAGAAGGCAATGCCCAAACAGAAGCCTCATTGGCTATGATCCAATTGACAGACTAGACTCCACCTCTTCACTCATGATCCTCTCAAAATGACAATTATATATATAACTACCACATTTAATTTTGCACTAAACTTTATTATTTTTTTCTCTTCTGTTGACTGTACAGTGATTCTACTGTTCTCTTTCAAATTGCTAGAGGTGTTGGATTAAGGTGTTGACTTTGTTTTTGCTTTGTTATTTTGATATTTCATTTTTCGTTGCTGAAAATGATGTCTTATAATTACTGTACATATCTCTCTCACTGCCAACAAGTCAATGCTGACTCATAATGACCTCCTGTGGGTTTCCAAGATTATAACTGTTTCCCCCTATGCTCTTTACTTTACTTTCTATGCTCTTTTTGCCATGTTTCAATTATTTTTTTGTTTTACCTATTTAATTGATTTATTAATAAATAATTTTATTGGAGATTCTTACAAAGAATTTAACAATCCTTACATCCTTTATATCACATGGACATTTACAATTGTTGGCATCAACAATTCCTAAATGTTATCTTTCTTCTTGAGCCCTTTGAGATCAGCTCCTCCTTTTATTCCCCTTTCTCCTCTACCTTGCCACCCCTGAAAACTGTAATATAACATGTATTTTTCTTATTATTTATACATACTTTATACCATCCATTCTATCCCTTCACCTACTATCCTAGAATTCGTCCCCCTTGAGTTATTCTGAAATCATTGCTATCTGTTCCCCCTCCCCCCTCCTTCCCTATTCTTACTTGACCGTCTGAATTTCTTGCTACCATTACTGATTCTCAGGGGGGCTGTGTTTCCTGAAATCCATATATTGAAAGCTCTCATCTGTGCCACAGTATGTACACCAGTCTAGAGGGATTTGTGAGGGAGACTTGAGATCATAATAGTTGGGAGTTGGGGAAAAGGGGAAGGGCTAGAGAACTAGGGGAGTGTCATGTGTTTGGAAGCTCTAAACAGCCCCCTGGATGCATATTCTCCTCAGTGCCACCTCTCTGCAAGGGAACATCAATTATCCACAGATAGGCTCTGGGTCTCCACCTTGACCCCTCTCCATCACCTAGATGAGGTTGTTTTATTTTACAATTTCTGATGCCTGTTCCCAATGACACCTCATGATGACACAGAGTGGTGTGTTCCTTCCATGTGGGCTTAGTCATTTCCCTGATATATAGCTACTTGTTTTCTTCAAGCTTTTTATGGGAGTAGACAGCTTAGTCATTCTTCCACAGAGCTGCTGGTGGTTTTGAACTACCAACCATGAGGATCACACATAACTACTATAAATTTTCTGTTTTAGCTTTTTAATAGACTCACATGCACTGAGGAAAATGGCATAGCAAGATATATTATGAATTTTTAGATACTTGTTTAAACTCAACTTTTTTTTTTTACAAAGCCCTACTTCCACTGGTAGAAGTAGTTATGGCTAGAACCCACTTTAAGTAAGTCTAGTACAATTCAAATTCCAACTATCCCAATAACAAACCATACTGAAAGATAGTGACTTAAAACAACAATATTTGTTATGCTTATAAATTTGCCAGTTGGACAGGAGATTGCAGAGACAGAGCCAGTCAACATCAACTGGGTGATTCAAAGGTTAGGCTGAAACCATCTGCAGGCTTGTTCACTCACAGGCCTGGCAGCTGAAGCTGAGTGTTGGCAGGAACCTCAGCTGGAGCTGTCAGCCAGAGCACCTACACGGGCCTGCTCCACATCGGCCGGGCTTCCTCACAGCGTGGTGGTTGGGTTCCACGGACAAACACCCAAGAAGGAAACAGCTCAGAGAAAGTTTTATCTCCTTTTCGAACACAACCTTGGAAATCAAGTAGTGTCACATTTACCACATGCTACTTGTCAAAATAACTGCAAAGACCTCACCCACTTTTAGGGGTGAGAATATAGACTATACCTCTTGGTAGATTTTGGAAAATTATGAAATATCATGGAAAACGTTGAAAACCCAAAAATATGAATGCTTATTGGTGAAAACATCATTTTCACTTCATCCTTTGATTACAGTTATCCTGTGTATAGTTAGAATAGATAGACTCCATGGCTGGGGGAAAAAAATCTCTATATTTGCTGACAGATGATTTTTTTTTAAATGACAAAGACTGTTGCAGACTTAACCAGACTATTCTTGTTTGGAGCATTTATCCAAGATTTGATCTCATTTGGGAAGCAAATAAACACAGCCCTTGCTAGCCCACTGCTCCATCAATATTGATCTGACAAATATTTTATCTTTGCTATCCCAGTAAGTACAGACTTTGAAGAGCCATTTGCTATCCCAGGTAAGCCAACAGTACACTTTCACTGTCTTATCCCAGGACTAAATCAACTGTACAGAGTTCATAATTTAATTCAAAAACACCTGATTTTCTCGCCATTTCACAGAACATCAACTGTCTACTATACTGATGACATCAGATATACAGTTTGTGATGGACCCGAATCAAATGGCACGTTAGTGCTGTGGTAAGACCTGCATAAGGAAACCTGGTGACACGATGGCTTAGTGTTCAGTTGCTACAGTTCAACAGTTCAAGCTCATCGGCTGCTCTACTGGAGAAAGATATAAGTCTGTTTCCGTAAGGATTGCAGCCTTGGGAACCATGTGAAAGCTTGGTCTTGTTGGGTGACTATGAGTCAGAATCCACTGGATGTCACAGAGCTGTTGGCTTTTGAGAAGGACGCACTTTGGAAGACTGGAGTTGCTAGTGGTTGAAGGAAGCAGCCTCATCAAATGTCAAGATCCTGCTACTCCTTTGACTGTTGAAGGGTATAGTCACTGGAGACCCCCAAAGACTAGTTGCTGTACCTTGCACTGCTTATCGACAAGGGAAAAATCATGACATTTGAAAGGATTTTTTTTCATTAAATTTTGAGTGAAAATAAATCAATAAGCCACATTTTACATACGGATATAAGCCACTTATTAAGTTATCTGGAGTGAATAATTTGGAATCGGAATTGAACCACCATTAATGTTCGCTCTCCTAGTCCAGGCTTCAATGCAAAAAGAACTTTCTCTTAGCTGAGAGGACCTCACAGAACCAATGCTGACCGGAGTGTGCACAGCATCAATAACAGTACAGATTGTTTAGTGAGTAGTGTTAGGTTCCTATAAGAAAGCTATAGTTTAGTTTTTAAAAAGAAATCATGCCCTCTTCAGTAGAAATTAGTCTCTCTTGCCTTTAAATTGGTCTCTATTAAAGAATGAACACCTGGTCGTAATTTACCAGGGCACACGGCAGCTTGAGCTCCCTGTTATGCACTGAACATCAAAGCCATTTAGGTTTGGCATCCTCACCGATATCCCATAATCCAAGTGCAATTTCTGATACCACACGTAGTCTGTAGGAGCAGTGGCTCAAGTCCACTCTGAGCTTTTTCCTGTGTCATTTATTCCTCAACTCACACCTATCACCACCTGCAATGTCACCTCTGGCCCCTTGTTCGAAGAGGAAACCACACAAGCCTGTGTTATAGACAGACCTTCCATTATGCTGGCACTGGTGAAAAATGGACAGGTAGCGCTTGCAGTCCCACTTGGGCGCGGCCTCATGGGTAATGGGAAAGAAAATCCCCTCAATGATGAGGACTACCAGGGTACATAGTGTGAACCATTTTTCCTGGAAAAAGAAATTGTGTGTATATCACAGATTCATGGGCAGTAACTAATGGTTTGACCAGATGGTCTGGGACAAAGAGATTTGGACAAACATCTCGGAATTAACTCAGAATTAGAGAATATTTTTGTCCCATGCAAATGTTCGGCAAAAAGTTCCCCCTAAAGAGGAGGCTTTGGGTAATTAGAGAGACAAGTTGTTCTAACATGCAAATGCCAGTCAGTCTTATCTCCTCAATTTCCAGCAGAGTTTGCTCACCAGGCACATTCTGAAATGGCCATTGTGGAATATGGAGGTTTTGTACGAGCTCAGTACAGTGACATCCTCTCACTGATGCTGACCTAGCCATCACCACTACTGAGGCCCAGTTGTCCAGTGATGGCAAGCCCCCCTGAGCCCCTGATACACACCCCGAGGAGACCAAATAGCCACTTGGCAGCAAGCTGTTTATTTTGCACCTCTTCCATCAAAGTGGATGCTTCCTTATTGGAATAGACACTTATTCTGGATTTGCCGATGCTTTGCCAGCAACACCATCTGCTGATTTATTTAAAGCCTAGTCACCATCAAGTTCATCCAAACACTATGACTTCTGCCTAAGAATGTTCAATACAGATCAAAAGAACCAATGTTCATGGGATTTGCTAGTCTGGTGCCCCAGACACAACTAGCCTTATGGCGCATTGGAATGGTTTTTTGAAGACTCGGTAACAAGGTCAACTGGAAAACACTAACTTGAGGGGTGTAAAGGTATCCTTTGGTATAGGGTCTCCTTTTTTCAAGGATATAATAGGAGTGATCGTGTCATCTAAAACACCGATTAATACAGTAACTATATAAATCAGAAGCTAAACCCACTAGATTTTAAAATGTATTCACTGAGGTAATTACATTCAAGTTTATGATTTTTTATTAGGAATCTTTTTTCTCAAAATTATAATATGACTATATTATAGATATCCATATTCTACCATATTAAATCCAGTTATAAATATATATGAGCATAATGGAAGGATATAAATATAGGAAATACTCTATTTACCAAGGAGTGACATAGTCACTACCACATAGTATGTGACAATGAGTATTTGGAGGATAAATTTATTTTAATATAAACTCTGCTAATGAATTTTCAGTATCTTTCCATAAATAAAAATTATTTTGCATACATCTACTAAAATGTCTCTGTTATGTAAAACATGTTTCCCAACAGTTTCTGTAATATTACGCAAGTGAAATTAGTTTCATCATTTCTGCAGCCCAACAGTTTCTATTCTTAACTTTAAAAATGTGCTACTTACAGGACTATTACAGCTCATAACAACTCTATAGAAATAATCTGCATTTATCCAATAAATATTTATTATTCCCAGACATGACACATCTTTCTACATAAATCAAAACAAGTTAGTTCCAGTGAGGAAAAAATATGATAATATTTCTTTGAAATAGAAAGAAATACTATTTTAAGAAAATAAATGTATTTTATTATATTCTAGACAGCAGCTTAAACGTGTTTGCCCTCCTTGGAACTATGAAACGTCTCTACTTTGTTCTAGGGTTTCATGTTTAAGTTTTGAACTTGTGAGCTAAACGGGACCATCTTTTACTTTTAGACTCAGACATTTTTAATCCAAATCCTAGAACATTGAGACTATGGGAATTTCAAACAGATACGGGCTTACTTTTTTCAATGGGAACTGATTTCCAGAGATGAGATTTTTGATTTCCCACCTGGCTACCAGAGAGAAAAGGAAAAGCAGGGAAAAGTAGACATCAATTCTGCATGTAAATTTATATGAACTCTTTAGAGATCTACTAATTTCATGCAACAACAATAAAACAACCTGTGAATGAAGCCAGGTTTCACCAGAAAGGGAAATGCATATTAAAATATTTGTCTTGAGGCTTAACCACCCGTTCTTAAAATGGTTCAAAAAGCTGCAAGTCACTGGAGTTTTGTTACAAAAGGAAGAAAAGCAAAAGTCATGTAAAAGTTGTTAAATTACTTAAGAATAAAATAAGCCTTTATGGTGGATTAGAGCTAAACAAAGTAAAAGGGATGATGGATTGTTATCACAAATAAATATTTTATTTAGGCATTTTAAACAATAGTTTAAACCATTTATCTATACCTTCTGATCATAGTGCATCAATCACAATTCAGTCAAAAATTATGTTTCATTATATTACCACTAAGAATAAAAATGTATATATTTTTAAAATCTCAAATTTAAAAGGAATAAATCAATCCTTCAAACTTCATAACAAAATGAAACATCATTGCTTTGTAATCTAAATATTCTGATTTCTTCAAAGTAGAAGTGATTTTGCTGACACACTTGCCACTGTTATCTGTTCTCCACCTCAGTTTTGGCAGATTAAAAAGGGATAATAGTAATGACTACTGTATCAAATCACTATTGCAAAAGTCAAATGAAAGAACTCCTTGAACACTCACAACACCTAATAAGTGCTTGGAATATGTAACAACATTTCATTGGCCATTAAGTTTCTCTCTTCTTTGATGGGCACTCATCTGGACATGGTAGGGTCTGTGGCATACTTACAACTATATTTACGGATCTTTCCATCTCAAAAGTGTCCTAGCAATTTATAAATTATATGATCACCTAATTTAGTGAGTTCTATGCAAATCCATGAATCATAACCAGTTTCTTAATTATATTTATCAAGTATCTACTATGGGCTATGTGTCATTGTAAACACTTTACAAATATTACATTATTTTATTTTCAAAGCAACTGTATAAGGTGTTTGTTTCATCATTAATTATCTTTATCAGTATTTGGAAAATCTGGACATGGAATACCTAATTTGCCTAAAATTATACAGCAAGTAAGCAATAAAGCCAAAAACTGTGCTCAGGAATCCTGGCTCCCAATAGCTGCTGCAAAGTACTACCCTACATTGTTCCTCATTTATAGAATTGTGTTCCCACCTGCAGTGAAGTCCTATTTTTTTCATAAGTTCACTTATGGGTTTTGCCATTACCTGCTGTTTGATCTTAAGCAAACTGTCTAACTCTCTGAGTTAAAGGTCTCGTAAGGCAATATCTAATAATAATGCATGTCCCAGATATTGTTGAGAAGATACATTAAGAGAACACACACATAAAACTATTCAGCGTCTGACAACTGATTTCATTATTCTTGGTAGTTTGACACATAGCCACGCAAAGCACAATAAAACTATGCTGTGAATGACTTCTTGTACAACTTGTTATGGCTCTGCATGTGAGGCTTTGCACACAGGTGTGACAAGCTAACTATGAAGCAAATTCTACCAAATCTTCCATCAACAAAAAATTTCTATTGTAGTATCACAGATACCTAAATGCTGACGTGGTTACTGTTTTGAGGCTTAGCAAATTATTTGTGTAAATATTTGTTTTCTTCTAAAGAAAGAGATAACTTTAAGTGGTTACAATCGCAGTGTGCATACACACGGCTAGAGCCGACAAAGATATGAGAAGATTTTAGGAGGGTTGGTTTCAAGGAGATGTTAACTTTCTTCCTTGTCAGTTAAATTATTTTAATAATTAAGGCTTGTCCATGAGACTTGTCCTTTTGACATAACTGATAAAGGAATTTTGTTTTGTTTTTCTTTTGCAGCCCTCTGCTTATTGAATCAGCAGCAGTAACAGGGAATGAAGCATAGATTTTTTTGCAACACAACTTCTGGTCAGGCTCTTTATGTGTTGATGTGTTTGTGTCTGTGTATTTCTTTGTAATTTTTATGTGCTCTGTTTGCCACCATATCCTGTACTGCTATTGAGGTACAATTTGAGAAAAAGAGCTAATTTGGTGAAGGCTGTTATTTACATTTAAGTATAGTTTACATTCAAAGTAAATAAGTAAATAACACAGATATCAAGTGTTAAGTATGGTGAGTTTAAGCAACAGCATACATTCTTGAAACTAACAGTGAAAACAGGCAATATATCCTATTGAGATATATAATCTAAATATTTATAATTTTTCTAAAAAATACTTTTATTGGGGTTCTTACAATTCTTATCACAATCCATACATTCATCCAGTGTATGAAGCACATATGCTGCCATCATCATTTTCAAAGCATTCTCTTCCACTTGAGTCCCTGATATCAGCTCCCCATTTCTTGCCCCACCCTTGCCCACCCAGCCTCTCACAAACCCTTGATAAGTTTTAGATTATTATTTCCATATCCTACATCATCCTCCATCACCCCTCATCAGCTTTTCTGCTATTGGTCCCCCTGGGAGGGGGTTATAGATTGATCCTTGTAATCAATTCCTCCTCTCTTCCCCAACTCTGCCCTAATTCTCCTGGTATCTCTATTCTCCTTGTTGGCTCAGAGGGGTTTATCTATCCTGGATTCCCTATGTTGTGGGATATTGTCTGTAGCAGTGTGCATGCTCTGGTCTAATCAGATTTATAAAGTAGAACTGAGGTCATGAGAGTGGGGTGAAGGAGGCACCAAAAGCTAGAGGACAGTCATGTTTTTCATTAGTGCTATTCTGCACCCACACTGACTCATCTCTCCCCTGTGACTCCTCTGGGTGGAGATGTCCAATTATCTAGAAATGGGCATTGGGTCTCCACTCCATTCCGCACCCCCTGCCCCTTTCACCTTAGATAGGGTTTTGTTCTGGGTCTTAGATGCCTGATACCTGCTTCCATCAGCACCTCATGATCACACAGGCTGGTGTGCTTCTTCCATATGGGCTTTGTTGCTTCTGAGCTAGAAGCTTGTTTATCTCCAGGCCTTTAAGTCCCCAGATGATATATCTTTTGATAGTTAGGCACCATCAGTTTTCTTCACCACATTTGCTTATTTCAGTGATCCTGTCGAAAGGTGAGCATCAGAGAATGCCGGATTGTTAGAACAAAGTGTTCTTGTGTTAAGGGAGTGCTTGAGTCATGGCCTAATATCCATCTACAACCTTAATTCTTAAAATATAGATACATATACATATACTGTGTACATATACATGTACATAGTTCTATTCCCCTCTCATTATATATATGAGAGAGGGGAATTTTATATATATATGGGGAATTATTTAATATATAATATATATATATTATATATATATCATATATACATGCCTGTATTTAGGTCTCCATAAATGTCCTTTGTCTCCTGGTTCTTTCCTGTAATTCTTACTTTCCGCTTGTCCCACCGCCATGTTCAGCCTTTATTTGGGTTTAGTAATTCCTCACTGCTACATTTCCCTTGATTAAGCCCCACAAAGACCCTACGACCTTCCGCCCCATTGATTTTAGTTCACTTGTTGTTCCCTTACCCCTGGGTTGGATCCCCCCACCCCTACCCCACCCCACCTTCCTTTCTTGCACCTCCCATTTTCCCGTATCCCCCTGGAACCATTGGTCCTGTTCTTTTTATCACCGAATTACTTATCCCACCTATCTTATCTAGAGAGACATACAGACACATTAATAAGTGCAATAACCAGTCAAAGCCAAATAAAATAACAAAGGAAATCAAAACCAACAAAACAATAACAACAGCAAAAACAAACACAAAAATAACAATAACAAAAAGAAAGCCACTGACAGAAATGGAAGAGTTTATAAATAGTTCAAGGTCTGTTGTTGGCCTTTTATGAATGTTTTCCAGTTGAGTCTGATGGGGTGCCACACTCTGTCTCCCAAGTCTATTTTTGGTATTTCCTGCTGGTTTCATCAGTCGCTCCCCCTGCTGCTCTGCTGCATGCCCTCCGTGCCTTGCCCCAGCGTGATGGGGCCAGACTGAGCACTATTCCTGCACTGTCTCCAGTGCTGTCCCTGCAGCATCATGGTTCAGTGCGGGACGCTGTGTCCAGTGGTGGGGCCAGCCCTACGGCCCTCCCCGTGCATTGTCTGCTCCAAGCTAGAACATCATCCTTGAGGCTCGATGGGCCAGGATGTCCCCTCCTCCCTCTCCATCCCTTTGCATTTCTCCTTTGTGCTCTAATCCAACCTGACTCTCTCCCCAAACTGTAGCCCCAGTGCTGTCCTCTCAAGTGCATTCTTCTGAGGGGGGTATGTCTACATAGTTGTGACTGGGGCTGGCCCTGCAGACCTCTCTATTGATTCCCTGGTACATGACAGTATGTTATATTCACATCTTGGTGCATTGGGTTGAAGCCTGGTCTCTCTCTCCCTCTCCTGTGGAGATATAACAATACCATTGCCTTGGGTGGGTTAGTACCCTGCTCTGCGCCCCCTCCCCACCCATGGATTTTTCCTTCTTCTTTCATTACCCCTCTTATTTAATTGGCTGTCATATGTATCCATGGATTGGGTTTGTCCCCTGCCATAGTTGCTGGACCTCACACCAGGAATATATGCATATAGTAGCTTTTCTCCTATCCCTATTTTTTTTAGGCTTAACTCAGTGGACTCATGTTGTACTTGTCCTTTTGAGCTTGTCTTACTTCACTTAGCATGATTTCCTCCAGTTATTCTCATGCAGCAAAGTGCTTCAAGCGTTCTTCACTGCTTTTTAGATATGTATTGTACTCCATTGTATGTATATACCACAGTTTTTGAGTCGTTCATCTGTTGATGGAAATTTGGGTTCTTTCCAACTCCTTCCAATTGTGAACTGTGCTGCAATAAACACTGTAGCACAAATGTTGGGATAGCATTGAACTTATATATCTTGGGCAGAACTGACATATTAACTGTAATGAGTCTTCCAGCCCACAAGTATGGGATAGTCTTCCATTTGTTGAAGTCACTCTTGGTTTCTTATAATAGTGTTCTGTAGTTTTCCTCATACAAATCTTTTCTTTTTTAAGTCAGGTATATCCCTAGATATTTCAATTTGTGCTTGGCTCTTACAAAGGGTACTACCTTTGTAATTGTCTTTCTTTGATCTTGTCTGATATGTAGAGTAGACTGATAGACTTCTGTTTGTTGATCGTGTATCCTGCCACACTGCCATATTCTTCTATCACTTCCAGCACTTCACTTGTGAGTTATGGGGATTTTCAATATATAAAATCATATTGTGATAGTTTATGATAGTTTCACCTTTTCCGTCCCCAGAAGGGTCTACCCTCCTTTCTGAGAGCACTGTAGATGAGAGGTGGAATTACGCTAGTTGGAGAGATGGCCATGAAGGTTGGGTGGATGTTCCAGCAGCAGTATGAAGCCCCACAGACAGTGGGCAGGAGTTCCCTCAGTCACTTGTAGGGCCTTGGAGTGTAAGTGGGATTTTCAGAAGTCATTTGAAGCAAAGATTCCCCAGCCACTTGGGGCATGGTGGTGGATGGGTGGCATTTCCCCATCTGCAATTAAAGTCAACAAGTGCATTTGGGAGCTCCTCTAACTGAGCTGTAAGAGTTGTCCTAGTGACTTTGAGGCCCGTAGTGACTTATGAAAGGAAAGAGAGGGAGAAGAGAAGAAAAAGAGAGAAAGAAGAAAACAAAGACAAGAACAAAAACAATAAACAAACTAACACACAATGCAAAGACAAAGCAAATGTAAAAAAGAGAGTAAGAAAAAGAAAACAACAACAAAGAAAAACTGAATCTGCTGTGACTGTGGCAGGAAAGAGAGAAGAGAGAGAAGAAATGGAAAAATGAAAAAGCAAAAGAAGAAGAAAAGAAAGAGCCAAAGGGGGAAGAAACAATAGACAAAGATAGAGCTGAGTCCCATGCTGCGCCGTGTGGAGCACTGCCTCATACCATGTGTGGCACAGTCTTAGAGGGCAAGCTGGCGCTCTCCCCACTGGGTGGGCAGAATTGCCCTAGACAGAGGGTAGGGGCTGGAAACCACAGAGGCAAACGGAAAGAAAGTAAGGGAGAAGAGAAAAACAGCAAAGAAGAAGAAAAGAAGGGGGGAAAGAGAGAGAGAAAAGAAAGAAAAAGAAAAGAAAGAGAAAGAAAGGGCAAAACAACTGTGCTCACCAAGATTGACTGTGATAGGGAAGAGAGAAGAAACGGAAAAGAAAAAATAGTGAGCAAGGAGATAGATGATCCCTCATTGCCTGAACATGGAGCCAGAGGGGTTTAAACCCTGCCCCAAGATAGCAGGTTGGTGTGCCCTTTTAGTGCAGGGTCCCACTGGTGCAGGACAGAATTGCCCTAGTTGGCAAGATCCCTGTAGAGCAGACTGAGGTGTTATCTGCTGCAGGGAGGGCTGTGGAGGGCTGCCACCGCTTCCTTGTTGGTGTGCAGCGCTCCCACAGAGGGCTGGCTGGAGTTCCCCCGCTCTTTGGTTGGAGTTGCCCTAGGTGGAGGGTCATGCCCCAGAAGCCAGCAGTGGCTATGAAAGGAAAGAGAGAGGGGGAAGAGTAAAAAGAGAGAAAAAGAAGAAAAAAGTAAGAAAAAGAGGGGGGAAAAACTCAGCCCATTGAGACCAACTGCAATAGGAAAGACAGAAGGGCAAGAAATTAGAGTGAGAAGCAAAAGTCCGTATGGAGATAAGATTGCCTGAATGTGAGAATGGAGGAGTTCCAACCTTGCCTCGAGGCAGCAGAGTGGTGTGCCTGCTTGGTGTAGGGTCCCACAGATGCTGGGCAGAATTACCCTTGAAGGCAAGATCACAGCAGAGGCCAGGCAGAGGTTCCCACAGCAGTGTTGAGGGCTGGAGATCACTGGCTGCCTTGTGCTGTATGCAGCACTGCATCAGGTAGGGGAGGGGGATTTCCTCTGCCCCTTGTAAGGCCCCAGGACAGGCAGGGGGTCCCCCAGTCCCACAGAAGACAGGCAAGACCTCCACAGCCATGTGCAGGATCACTCAGGGTGGACAGTAGCTCCCCTGTTGGGATTGCGAAGTTGTCCTAGTTTGTGCCAAGATTGCTGATACCCTAGTAGCTCGGAGGGGTTTTGTTGTTGTTTCCTCTGGTCAGCTGGAATTGAGTTAAATTATTCTGAAATTGAGGCTTCCTCCAGGGCGTCTTTTTTATGTTGAAAGCCTCTGGGCTCTGTAGCTAACTTCTGGCATTCCTTAGCATGGGCTCCTTTATTATGCTAATGTATGTTAAAGGACTGGTTCTACCAGTTTTCTTGGAGTTAAACAATGAGTGGGATTTGCAGTTTTTACAGAGAAAATATTTTTTTCTCTCTTTTTTATTGAGCTGATGGGGTGCCCTGATTTCGGGGCTGTCACACTGACACTAGAGGAAGAGATCTAGGTAATCAGAGAGGTTGTTTTCTTCTCGGCCGACTGGAACTGAATTCGACCCCTGGAGAATAACTACCTGCTCATTTTCTGCCATACCGCAATCTGATTTAGGTAAATTTCCTTACATCTTTTCAATTGCTCCAAATCTACGGCTACCTGCCAACCCCGACCCCCAACCTATAAGCTCAAGGCAGCTAACAGCGAAGGGAGCTCTGTTGTGGAGTCCTGTGAGGAGCTTTCAGCAGTTCTCCTTGTGTCTGGGATTATGCCCCTTTTGGGTGTCATCCTGGGGAAATTGCTACTTGCTGTCAAAGTAGGGCACTGGTAGCTGTTCACCCAGAGCCCATAAGCCAAGCACGCAGAACCTAGAGTGATTTAATGTGTTCTTGGTTCACTTTGTGAGTGAAAATTTTAAAAAAAGTGGGGCTCAGGACAGACCCTAGTACCTTGATTCTAATTTCAGGACCCTACCTCTCCATCTCCTTCCCCTGACCTCCCAATTTTCTGGTTTGGTAACAGGAAGTCTGGGTGGGTAAATCTAACTGGACGCCATTTTCTTTTGTCTTCTCTATAATCTAAACATTTCTATCATCACAGAAATGTTTCTAACAACTGTTTCCAATAAATCTGCACATCTATATTTCTTATTTCTATGGTAAGAAAAGGATGCAGGAATTGATGGAATACCAATTAAAAATTTCAACAAGATGATGTAGAACTAGAAGCACTCATTTTTCTAAGTCAGGAAATTTGGAAGACAGTTACTTGGCTAACTGACTGGAAGATATCCATATTTGTACCCATACAAAAGATAGGTGACCCAACAGAATGCTCAAACTATTGAATAATAGCATTGACATCACATGCCAGTAAAATTGCGTCGAAGATAATCCAATCACTGTTGCTGCAGTACATTGACAGAGAATTATCAGAGGTTCAAGATATATTCAGAAGAGGTCATAGAACAAGGGATATCATTGCTGATGTCAGGTGGATTTTTTTCCCTGACAGTAGAAAATACCAGAAAGATATTTACTTGTGTTTTATTGACTATGCCAAGGCATTCAACTATGTGGGTCATAATAAACTATGGATAGCCTTAAGTAGAACGGGAACTCAAGAACACTTCACTCTGCTCCAGTGGAATATGTGCATGGATCCAGAGGCAGTTGTGTGAACAGAACAAGGGAAAACACAGTTTAAAATCAGGAAAGGTGTGCAACAAGGTTGTATCCTCTCACCATACTTATTCTATCTGTATGCTGGGCCAATCATCAGAGAAGCTGTATTATGGGAAGGAGAATGCGGTATCCAGATGGAAGGAGGGCTTATTAGTAACCTTCAATGTGAAAATGACACACAACTTTGCTGACTGAAAGTGAGGAGAACCTAAAGTACTTGCTGATGAAGATCAAGGATTGCAGTCCTCAGTATGAAATGCGACTCCATGTAAAGAAAACCAAAATCTTCACAACTGGACTGATAGGTGCCATTTGCTCAAGATTGAAATGCTGAATGCTTTTATCTTGCTTGAATCTATAGTCAATTCTCATGGAATCAGCAGTCAAGATATCAAACATCAAGTTGCATTGGGTAAATTGACTGCACAAGATTTCTTTACTGTATTGAAAAGCAAGGATGTTACTTTCAGGAGTAAGGTGTGCCTGACCCAAGCCATGGTATATTCATTTGACTCATATGCATGTGAAAGTTTAACATTGAATAAGGAAGACCAGAGAAGAATGAAGGCATTAGAATTGCAGTGCTGGGAAAGAATATTGAAAATGCAATGGAATGCTAAAAAGGACAAACTGATTTGTCTTGGAAGAAGTAAGTCCAGAGTGCTCCTTAGAAACAAGGATAGCAAGACTTTGTCTGACATATTTGGGACATGCCGTCGGAGACAACAGGCCTTGGAGAAGGACATCATGTTTATAAAGTAGAGTGACAGCAAAAAAGAAGAAGTTTCTCGTGGAGATGGATTCACACAGTGGCTACAACAATGGGCTCAAACATAGAATACTTGGGAGGATGGTGCAGGACTGGGCAACGTTTCATTCTGCTGTGTGTAAGGTCGCTAAGGGTCAGACCGACTTGATGACCCCTAACAACTACAACGTGGTGAAAGGTTAATCTTGCCTACTATTAAACTGTACAAAAATGAAAGTCTTGTATTGTTTTCTGTCTAATTTCTTTTACTCCATGTATTGAGTATGCCTGTAACAGTGTTTTTATGTGTTAAAAAAAAAGAGGGAAAAAGTTGGTACTAGATCTGACATCTTCATCTATCCCATTGCCTATAGCCAATCTAGGCTGCGCTGCTCCTTTCTAAACTTCCTACTTAGGTATAGCCCATCTTTCAAACTTTTTATGAAAAATTATTTTCATGTCTTACAACTGTTTTAATTTGGAAATTTAAAAATTTAAAGAACATTTGTAAAAATAGTAAAAAAAAAAAGGACTCAACAAACCTTTACTGAAATTCATCAAATATTAGCATTTTACATGATCATTCTATAAATTACCTAAACTGAATTAACTTTGGTACAATGCTGTTAGTTAATCTATAAACTTTATTCAAGCTCTCATTTATTGTATAAATGCCCTTTTCCTGGTCCTGGATCCAATTCAAGATCACATACACATTGTATTTTATTGTCTTATCTATTGGACTTCTCCAATCTGGTGTATTTCTTCACTTGACATTTATAAAATCGCTAGGCAGTTATTTTGTATAATGTCATTCAATTTAGATTTCAAAATGTTTCTTCACAATTAAATTTATACTATAATGTTTATCAATAATTTTAAGGAATTGATGCTGTGACCTTTTCACTTATCATATCCAGAGATGCATGCACGATCACAATACAATACGTATAAAACATTGCATGACTGGTACGATAGAGAACCCTGTCTAACACAACTGGTGATTTTCATTCTGAATTCTTTACTAAGTTGCTGTATGGTGGTAGATTACTCCATTGGACACTTTCTCCTTTTATATTAACATATATCTGTGGTGAGATATTTTGAGGCTGTAAAGATATTCTGTTTCTCATTGTATCCTTTGACAATTCATTGTTTTTCAACAAGTATTATGGTATTTGCCAAACAGTGCTTTTTCTATTTTCATCATTCCTTCTCATTTGCTAATTAGAATACTCTTAAGAAATATCTCTTCCATCTCTCGATTTATATATATGTAAAACAAACAAGGGAAATAGTAAACCAACAGATAAATCCTCTTGACTTTGGTTTAAGATAAGATTTTACAGCTATACTGAAGATCGAGAGTCAGTAAAATAAAAGATTAATAAGTTGCTATATAAAGGAAGCAAACATTTTTCCATGCAAAACCACTATAAATAAATTGGATACAATATTTACCACATAGATGAATAACAAAGGGTTAACATCTCTAATATTTAATTTGTTAAAGATTAAAGGACAAAAACTCAATAGGAAAATATGAAAAAGACAACTCACAAATAAATATATATAAATGGCCTTTAGACTTTAAAAGCGGCTTCATAAAGTTCAAGGAAAAATTGAATTACAAGATGAAAGAATTTTTCCATGAATATTTTAAACCCTCCCCCCATATTGCTTTGACTTTTTAATGGAACGTTCTCTCTCAGTCCTCTGATCCTGAAGGGTCAAGAGCCTCACCCTCGGTAGATGTGGTTAAGGGCTGTCAAGTGGGCTCCAACCCATAGCAACCTTACCAAACAGAATAAAGCACAGCCTAGTCTGTGCCCTCTCCACAATTGTTCCCGTGCCTCAACTCCTCTTGTTGCCACTGTGTCTATCCATCTTGTAGAGGACCTTCGTCTTTCTGTTGTCCCTCTACTTTACCACGTCTGATGTCAGGCGCACCTGACATGTCCAAGTATGTAAGACAAAGTCTTGCCATCCTTTCCTCTACACTTGATCTTAGCAAAAGGCTGAGAAGTGAGGCCATCCCTTCCTCTAAGGACTACTCTGGAAGCATGGTTTCCAAGACAGATCAATTTGTCCTTTTATCAGTCCTTGGTACTTTCAATATTCGTCTTAGTACCACATTCAAATGCTCACAATTTAGTAAATAACTAATTGCCTTTGCTGGCATATATGGGTGCTATTAGCCAGGAGGATATAAAATATCACTACAGAAATTCTCACCTACTCACTGAGTGTCCACCACTCTTATTGTCCTTTAGGCACACACTCCCAATGCAAACACACACAGAGACAAATGCTGAACAACTCAGGAAATCTTTCCACACAAGTATTACCAAAATCATGACTTTGAATGATTTGAAGTTTCAATTCTCTTACTGCATTTTAATGTATTTTTACAGAGCTCATTGAATTCCTATACTGAAAAGACTTTTACCATTTGTCCTGAAACATTATACTTAATGACAATTGAAAAACCAAAAAGGTATTTCAGAAAAATGAGCATCCTGGAACGGTACCTAGAACCAATTGCTTCTCTGGAGGGTTTCTGCATGTCATACAAGCTGGATGCAGGATGATGGCGTGCTACTCAGGATGGTTTTATCCTAATTTCAAAGTAAATACGATGCACTATACTCTGAAGCAAACGAAATAGTCCAGTTACCCTCAACGACCAAATAAACTTAGCATTCTAAATGTAAGCTTCTGCCACAGCAGCAAAGAATTTTACAGCAAAATCTTTGTGACAGGTTTTCCCAAATCCATTTGATATACACATTTCAATTTCACATGCCAGTGTTACATAGAAATAGACACGCCGACCTCTTCACAGCATCCAAGTGGCCAGTGGCTTTTGCATCCATCCTTCACACTGCTTCCCTCCTGTTCCTCAGCAATATAGGTAAGCATAGTTCAAACAGGCTTAGACTCTATTCGGTCAATTTGACACAGTCAACATTACCCTTAAAAGCCCCTTTTCAATATATGTATAATTGAAGAACAAATTCAGATTAAATTAAGACTATCTGAAATAATTAAAATATGTATATACCTATCCAGTTCACTGCTCCTGAAAATAATGTTTCATATGTTAGTAAAAGGTAAGATGAATAAAATGAATCCCCCCTGACCATACATGCTGGACCTCTGGCTATGATAGCTCAGTAGCAGACCACTTTCCTTACCGAGACGTCTTCTTGTTAAGCAAACCTTTTTTAAAAGCCAATTTAAGAACGATAGCCCAGGCAGGGACGAATGAGCAGGGCAAATGAAGAATCACTGCTTTCAGAGGCTAAATGTTCTCCACACAGTATATATTTTATCACCCCAGGTTGTCAAAGTCTCCTCGTTTGACCTTTCAAATTTTCAGAAGTATGAAGGGACACAGATATCCCTAATAATCTACCAATCTCACTGCATCTGCTGAAACATCTTGGTATCTACCATTAGTGAGATGGATGATGGAAGGTGAAAATCAGTAGCTCATCGGAGAAGGGCTGCATTCACTCCCCTGGTGATGGATGAAAGCTCTTTCATTGTTAGCAGCAATCCTCCTTTACTGTCATGCAAGTCCTGCAGTGGGAACCAACCGCATTTTTTTCTAGTTTGTTCAAGTAAAGTGACATGTTCATTCCACCCGGGATAACTTGCTGTAGGAACAACTCTAAGAATGTACAAATTGTATTTCTATGTGTTTCATGGAATCTCCTTCATGCCACCTCTGGCTGGGCTTAAAGATGGACTCTTTTTTGGAAATATAGAAGGCATGTTAAATTCCTAATCTTGTAGACAGGGATACTTGGATTCCAATTATGTGAGCCTCTATTAGGGAACTTTGTAAAAGTAATCGTGTCCCTCGATAACCCTGTTACCCCACATACTTATTTTATGAATGAAATGCCACAGGTAGAAGTGTGGCATGTGAAAAAATAAAATTCAGCTGTAAGTTGAAGTAAAATTTTTTCATTAAAAACAAATAAACCGATCCAGGAGAACAGTCACCTTGTGACTGAATGGATAGTTTACAGAAGAGAGAGGCCTCTGCTGAAGATTCAGATGATGCCAACAGAGCTTTTGGATTTGCATTCTCTCCTTGTTGCGGACTGAGTTCTATGAGGCACAGTCTCTGCGACTGAGACTATTTGGAAGCAGTATTTGCAGATGTAATAATTAGGTAAGATAAGGTTATGCTAGAGTACGATGGGCCATAATCCAATCTGACTGATGTATTTATAAGAAGAAGAAAAGAGACACGGAGTAACACAGGGATAATGCCATATGATGAAATAGACAGAAATTGGAATGAAGTACCTATAAGCCAAAGTCATGAAGAATTGCTAGCAACACAGAAACTAAGAAAAAGCCACAGAAAAAAATTGTCCCCTAGAGCTTTCAGAAAGAGCAAAATACTGTTAAAATCTTGATGTCATACATTTGGGGTCCATAATTGTGAGCTGATTCATTTCCCTCATTTTCGGCTGCCCTGTTTGTGGTCATTTGTTATGGAAGTACCTAGGGAAGCAGTAGGAATGACGGTGAGGGGGAACAGGACTGTGCAGTATTTGGTTTGGCTGTGGATAGAGTTGTTATGAGTTGGAGCTGACTTAATGGCATCTAACAACAACCATGTCAGGAAAGCAATATAGATATCTAATCCTAACTTTTTCGAATCCATTGTTGATAGTGCAGGAAGGTGTATCAACAACCGGCTATGTACAGATGACACAACCTTACTCGCTGAAAGTGAGGAGAATTGGAGGCATTTGCTAATGAAGTTCAAGGATTGCCGCCTTCAGTATGAATTACAACTCAATGTAAAGACCTAAATCCTCACAACTGGACCACTAGGTAACAACATGATCCATGGAAAAAAGATTGAAGTTGTCAAGGATTTGGTCTGGTTCCACAGTCAATGCTCATGGAAGCAGCAGTCAGGAAATCACAAGATCAGTACATTGGTTGCATGGACTTCTTTCAAGTATTGGAAAGCAAACAGGTTACTTTGAGGTGTTGTATTTCATTTATGTATTTTATTTTTGGTATTTTCAATAGCCTCAGATGCATGTGAAAGTTGGACTGAAAAAACAATAGATGCATTTGAAATGTGGTACTGGAGAAGAACATTGACTGTCCCATCAACTGCCAAGAGAACAAATAGTTCTATCATGGCAGGAACACAGTCAACATGTTCCTTAGAGACAAGGTTGGCGAGAGTTCCCCTGGTATACTTTGGACATGGCCCTGGAGGGAAGGACATTCTCCTTGGTAGAGTCGAGAGGTAGCCAAGTCAGCGGAAGATGCTCAGGGAGATAGCTTGACACCATGGCTGCACCTATGAACAGTTAAGAGGGTGGTGCAAGGCTGGGCAGTGGTTCATTCTGTTGTTCATTGTGTCACTATAGGTCAGAACTGACTCAATGGCACCTATCAACAGCAACACCCTCACTCCTATCTTACTTTACTGTTCTTATTCATAGCACATCACTTTTAACAGCTCTTCTGTGAAAGGAAACAAAACCATTCAGAAGGAAAACTACAAGGAAGCATACAATCTAGCCCCAATCCACTCATCATCGCTTCATACCTGCTCATCAACCCAGCCAAAAAAAGCCAAAAGAAATTCATTTCCTAAGAAACTCATTCGCATCTAGAAATTTCCATCATCAGAAATGCCCTTCATAGTCTCCTCCATCTGCTGATAAGTTCCAAATTAAAAAAATATTTCTCTATCCTATTCTGAACCCTCTTGCCACATTCCACTTCTTTATTGTGTTCAAAAATTTTTAACTCACAGACAATATTCACAAATAAAGCAGTTTATTAGAAACATTAGCATATGCATATTACTAGAAGTCAGGACAAGTGAACAGTAAAAATACAATCATCGGTGCATATCAGAGCCTCTCCATGGCCAGCAACCAAGTTTCTCTCTAATTTTCAGTCTCTCAGTCAAGTGGTTCCTTGGCTTCTGCTTTGGTAGACCAAGAAGTCTGTCTGTCTCTGCCTCACAGTTCCATAGTCTCAAAGTTGCTCCTCAAGGCCTCCTTGCCTCAGCTTCTGGTCTCAATGTGGGTCCTTTGCTCTGTGTCCAAACCTCTATTGACTCTGTTCTTAGCCTCTGCCACTTCAGACAGACCTCAAATGAGCTTCATTGGTGGCTGCTCTTCTGACAGCTCTTGGACCTCGGTGCATTTCTAAGATGGCTCTTATCTACAGAGAAATCTTTTTGATGGAAGTGTGCTCTTTTGTCTTTCCCCAAACCATACCTCCAAGGGAACAAAGTGTTGTTGCTTGGTTTATATCTTCTACTAAGATGGCGACATCATCAGATCGGACCTTAATCCTGTCTCTTAGAATATCAGAGAACTTCCTCCAGAATGGCATAGGTATGGAGGCAAAATTTATAACACATCACATAAAAGAATTTGACCGGAAGGGTCACATGAATTGATTATAGCTCAAAGAACAATAATAAAGATTCTAATAGAATTTTATTTATCCTAGGTTTCTTCTTCCCATATAAAACTGGTAATTTGTTTCTCCATTTCTTTGAAAAATTGTGGTGGGATTTGGATAAGAATTTTATGTAATTCATCATTTTTGTAATATTGACATTTTCACAATACTTTGTCTATCTAAGGATATGATAACTTGTTCCATTTATGTAACTTTCTGTTTCCTGAAGGAGTATTTTATAATTTTCTCTATATAAAATGTTTGTTTTTCTGGTAAGATTTATTCCTAAATATTATCTCTGTATGGTTATTACAAATGGTATTGTTCTTCTGATAGCTTTTGTGAGATCATCTTCTGTAATGTAAAAGAATTCAACTGCTTATTGTATGTTGATCTTATGCCTGCTAAGCTAACAAATTTTTCAGTTAGTTCAAACAATTGTTTAATTGAATTTTGGGGGGTTTCTATATATAGGATTATGTCTTCTGGAAATAAAGAGATTTTTATACCTTCTGTGCACATGGGATGGATACCTGTAATTTCTAAAACTTCCTAAACTATATTAAATTAAATTGGTGATACAGGGCAGCCATGTATAGTTTCTGTTAAAAGATTTCAATTTCTCTCCACTCAGTGAGATACAGGCTATTGGCTTCACATATAAGCTTTTATTATGTTGAAAATATTCATTTATATACCTATTTTGTAAGTGCTTTTTTCAGGATTAGATGTTAAATTTTTATCAAATACCTTTTCTGCATTGATTGAGATAATCACATGGTTCTCCTTTGTTAGCTTATTTTTCCACTGTTTTTCTAAATATTGGGCTAAAGCCTCGATTTGGGACCTTTCTATTTTTTTTTATATGTCCATTCACTGGTATAAATTGCCCTCCAATGGATGCTTTTTCTATCTCCTCAAAATGATTTATGTTATGTTCTAATTCTCATTGAATTCAAGGAATTTTAAATTTTCATTTATTAATTCATATGTAAATGATTTTCTTATAAAAACAAATAAATTTTATTTATTATTTCATATATCATCCAATAGTTTTTAAGAAGAGTATATTCATTTCTTATTATTTGATTATCATTATTTTTTATTTTCCTATTGTTGATTTCTTATACTATAGTGTTGTGATCTGAGAAGGTACTTTGTAGTGCTTCAATATCTTTAAATTTATTGAGACTTGCTTTGTGGTTTAACATATGGCCTATTCTTGACAATACTTCACATGCATTGGAAAAACATATATTAAATGTTAAACTTCCTCTCGTTTATGCTCATCTGCTTAGTTTTGAGTGAATAAATGATTGCTTGAATTTTGTTGTTGCATTTGAGGGACAGTTTAGTTTTTGGTTGCCTTTCCCCATCCCTCACCCCCCATAGTTTTATATTTGTCATTCTATTGCTTTCCAGCCTGCCTGGTTTCTACCCAAACGTGAGAGCCGAGTTTCATTGTTTCTCCTTTGTAGGTAACTTTCCATCTTTCTGGCAGTGATTTCAGAATTCTGTCCTTGTCTTAAGGCTGGAAAGTTTGATGACAATATGTCTGTCTTGTTTGGAAACAGCCCATTTGGTGTAATGGTGGCCTATTGACCTGCTAACTACAAGGTTAACAGTTCAAAACCACCAGCTTCTCTGAAGAAGAAAGATGCGGCTTTCTACTCCCATGAAGAGATAAAGCCTTGGAAGCCTATAGGGGCCATTCTAACTTGTTCCATAGGGAACTATGAGTCAGCGTCAACTAATGGCAGTAAGCTTGGTTTTTTTTCTTGTTGTTGTTGTTTTGGAGTTTGTTGAGTTCCTTGAATACTTATTCTAATTTTGAATACAAATATCCTAGTTTTTTCATAATTTCAGGAAAATCATTGTCAACAACTCTTCAACAATTTTATCTGTAACTTTATTGCCTTTTTGGGGGTCTCTTCATGTTCTGGAATTGGGATATCACATAATTTATTCCTCTTAAAGATGCCCTAAACAATTCTTAAGTTTTCTTCATTTTCATTGCTGCAATGTTTATTTTCTCTAAATATTTTCTCACAGATTAATATTGGCAGATTTGTCAAGTCTACTAAACCATCTCCCATTAATGCAATTCTACTTCTTTGTTCTTACAAAAATAATCTATTTCTGAAATAGTAATACTAATCTTCTGAATTTCTACTTGCTGAATTTGTATTATTTCTAATTTTTCATATATTTTATCAATTGTATTTTATTGCTTTTCTGTATTCTTCCAATATATGTGTGCTTTACTTAATTTTTAAAAAGTTTCTTCAATCATCCTCTCAAAGTGTTTAAAGTACCTAAATATCTTTTCACTCAATTTTTTAGCACATAGTTGTGCTGTTATTTATTCCTTAGAAAGGGTTTTCTGGTTCTGTTTTCATCTCTTGTTTGAGCTGCTCTGAATTACTTCGTCGTGTGAATTTCAGTTTTCTGTCGTCTTTGAGATCTTGTGGTGGTGTTTATTTACGTTTCACTGGTGAATGTACTCTGCTGTGTTCTTAGGCAATCACCACCTGTTTCCTGGTATACCAGCGTGATAGCGAATGTGTGTTTGCTCACCACACTGTTCTTAGTGCACTTGAAAGTGGGTTTGGTAGTGTTGGCTACTGTTCATTATTGATCTAGTGGTACAGAAATGTGTGCTAGCCCTTATCCATTGAGTGGGGCCGAAGAAGAGATGGTTGGGGATAACCCATTTTGTCATTATTGCTGTCCAACTTCAGTTGGGAAAAGAGAGAGTGAGAGAAAAAGTAGAGCAAAAGGGAAAAACGAGGAGGGACTACAAGAAATATACTTTAATAAAGAAAAAGAAAATAAAAGCAAAAGCAACGAAAAAGATTAAAAAAGAGACAGAGAAAGGTATCACGCATCATCAGAACAAAAAAATCTTACCATAGTGAATGAGGTGGGGAGTGTGGAGTGGGGACCCAAAGCCCATTTGTAGGCCACTGGAGATCTCCTTGGAGAGAGGTCTCGGGGAGGAGATGAGCCAGTCAGGGTGCAATGTAGCAAAAATGAAAAATACAGCTTTCCTCTAGTTCTCAAATGCTTCCTCGCCCCACCCCCACCCCCACTATCATGATCCGAATTCCCCCTAGCAAGTCTGGCTAGACCAGAGGATGTACACTGGTACAGATAAGAACTGGAAACACAGGGAATTCAGGGCGGATGATCCCTTCAGGACTAGTGGTGTGATTGGTGATACTGGGAGGGTAGAGGGATGGTGGGTTGGAAAGGGGGAACTGATTACAAGGACCTCCTCCTTGGGGGACAGACAATAGAAAAGTGGCTGAAGAGAGACATTGGACAGGAAAAGATAGGACAAAATAATAATTTATAAATTATCAAGGGTTCATGAGGGAGGGGGCAGTGGGGAGGGAGGGGAAAATGAGGAGTTGATGCTAGGGGCTTAGGTGGAGAGTAAATGTTTTGAGAATGATGAGGGCAATGAATGTACAAGTGTGCTTTATACAATTGATGTATGTGTGGATTGTGATAAGAGTTGTATGAACCCCTAATAAAATGATTTTTTAAAAAGAGACAGAGACAGACAGGAAACAAAATTAGTGAAAGAATTAAAACAGAGAAGAGAAAATAGAACAGTAATAAAAAAAATGACAGAAAAAAGAAGGGAATAAAGAAAAGAGAAGCAGAAAAAGGGAAATGGGTAAGCAGAGCAGGGGGAAAGTAATATGAATCTAAAGAAAAGAATTTTTTAAAAATGTTTAAGAAAAGTTAAGTGAGGGGAATGGCCCAAAGAGAATAAAAAGATTAAGGGCAAGCACCTTGTGTGGGTCAGTGCTCTGTTATCCAAAAGGGTCATAGGGCAGGTAGGGAAGCAATGATGAGGTGTCTGAGTTCCTGCATTCCTACAAGAAGTCTGCAGTCAGGGTACCTGATCCTGAGTTATTTTGTACCAAGAGGATGTGTTGGGAAGGTGATGGGTTCTGGCATGGGTTCATACCTGTCCAACGGTGACCAGGAAGGGTCACACATCAGCACTCTATGCCCACTGGTCTGATGAGGAAGGGTTCAGGCATCTCAAGAAGTGTGGAACCAGTGCATGGCACCCAGTCCAGAGGTTGCACCTTTGAGCTCAGGGACAGTAGAGGCTGTGGATGGCATGAGGGATTCACAAACCATGCTATAGATGAGGGAGTGATGGCCACACTTCTCTTCGTGTGGAGCTGTGAAGAACAAGGAAAGTACCACACACCTTAATAACTGGGAGTCATAGATGTTCACATTTCTGTTGTCCTGTGTCAGCAGAGAGGATACAAAATCATTGTCCTCCAATTTTGGACGCTGTTTGCAAAAGTTCAAAATGACCACACTATGTTACACCAGCTGACAGTTCAACCATTCCATCTGTCTCTTCTCTTGCTGCTTTTGTTCTGCTTTTTTTAGTCTATATCCAACCCATTTGTATTAGGTTGAATTCTCTAGAGAAGCAAAGCCAGTTTGTATATGGAGAGGAGAGAATTTTTAAAAAGGAAATGGCTCACATAATTCTAGAAGCAGGTCAGGCCAGTCAAGTTCAAGTCCATGGGTCAGATGTTAAGTTATAGACCTTTCCTGACTCATGTAGGTGTTGGAACTGACTAACTAGGAAACAAGATCAAAAGTGGTACATGCAAAAGTAGATAAATCCAAAGTCAGATGTTAGGCTCAGTAGGCAATATGGTGGGTCATTGACTCGAGCCTGTAACACCAGAGGTCAATGAGGCAGATGCAGAATCCTGACCAGCAAGAGGCAAAGAAACCCTCCACAGTGTCTCTTTATAAAGGAGAAGCCACGCCTTTGAGCATCATAGGAAATTTCAAGGCCCTAATTGCTGAGTCACTGAGAATCCTGGCCTAGCCAAGTTGATACAGAACTTAATTGCCACACTACTACTTTCTCCTTTCCATTGAACTTGAGATTCCAGGATGTTCATCCATATTTGTTTCATTTGGTCTCTCATGTGTTTGTTGTTGCAGATCTGGGTGGTGTGTCTGCCTAATGTGCTATCTTGTCAAGAATGTCTCTTAAGCTAGCTTGTATTTTATCTCTTTCCAGTTGGACTGCCAATAAGTTCTCCCAGTGGTTAAAATATATAAACACATCTTCATATGGTATAGGGGATAAATGAAAAGACAAAAAAGATACAAATGTCACCCCCCAGGAGACCAGGGAGCCAAGGGTTAACTGAGCAATGTGATGTGTTGCAATACAAGATGAAGAGCTTGTTGTTCAGACTCCTGGTGACCCCTGGGTGTGGAGGGAAACTGCTCTCTCAGGCATTCCAGGCCATGACCTCTTGGAAACAGAGAACCAGATCTTTCTTCAGAAATCCCTTTGGGAACACATAGGCTATCAGAAATAGGGAAGGACACAAACACAGAAGAGGCACAAATTGACAAATGGGATATACTGAAGATAAAACACCTGTGTACATCGAAAGAATCCACCAAAAGAGTAATAAAAGAGTCCACAGACTGGGAAAGCATCTTTAGCAATGACACATCAGACAAAGGCCTTATTACTAAAATCTACAATACACTGCTAGCTTCCAAAAAGAAAAAAAATAATTGCCCACTTGAGAGGTGGGCAAAGGACTTGAACAGAAGTTTCACAGGGGCAGAAATGTGAATGGCCAACAAACATATGAGAAAATGTTCCTGATCTTTAGCCATAAGAGAAATGCAAATTAAAACAACAATGAGGTACCACCTGACACCCTCAAAGGTAGCCCAATTAAAAAAATCAGAAAGCAACAAGTGTTGGAGGGGATGTGGGGAGACAGGAACTCTCATCCACTGCTGATGGACTTGTAAGTATGTATAGCCACTATGGAAATCAATCTGGCGATATCTAAAACAGATGGAAATCGAGTTACCATATGACCCAGCAATCCCCCTACTGGGTATATACCCAGAAGAGGCAAGAAACAAACCAACGTCAGACATCTGTGTTCCAATGTCCATTGTGGCACAGTTCGCAATTGCAAGGAGTTGGAAGCAACCCAAATTTCCATCAACAGACGAGTGGATTAAAAAACTGTGGTGTATACATACAATGGAGTACTACACATCACTAAAAAGCAGTGATGAACGTATAAAGCACCTAGTGGCATGGGAAGAACTGAAGGAACTCATGCTAAGTGAAGTAAGTCAGGCACAAAAGGACAAGTACAACATGAGCCCACTGAGGTAAGCATTAAAAAAAGATTCAAAAGAGGTAGAGGGAAAAAGCTACTGTATACAAACATTCTTGGGGTGAGGACCGTGTAGTATGCAGGGACCAGATCAAATCCAGGGATGCACATGGTAGACAATTGAGGAGGAGGTGGGGAAAGGAAAAAAAGAGGATGAAAATAAGGAAGAAAAGGGGAGCGAGGGCATGGGGCACTAACCCACTGAAGGGGAGGGTATTGCTTATATCTCCACACGGAAAGTGGGACCAGACTTCAAACCAGTGCCCCAAGGTGTGAATGCAACATTCTGGCATGGAGTAGGGAACCAGTGGAGAGGTCTGGGAGGCTGGCCCCAGTACCAAATACTAAGTGGAAACCTGCCCGTTCCCCCAGAAGAATTTATTTCAAAGGATGGCATTGAATCTGCAGCTCCAGGAGAGGGATATATCTGATCAGAGCACATGGGAGCAGATTAAGGGGGAGTAGGAGAGATGGAGCACATCGCGACCCACCAGGCCTTGAGGACGATGACCCCAATTAGAGCAGTCAGTCCACAGAGAGGACCACATGGCTGGCCCCACTATGAGACATGACGCCCCATCACTGACCCATAGCCCTACAGGGGACAACACCAGAGACACAGTGTAGGAATTGCACCCCATCTGATCCCACCACACCTAAGCAAAGCACTGAGGGAGTGCAGTGGAAGAGCAAGGGAATGGAGCGACAAGGTCCCCAGGGAATGCTGAAGGTGGACTTTGGGTCCAGGCGTGGTGCCCCAACAGACTGGACTGGAAAACACTCCTAAAGGCCAACAAACAATCCCTGAACTAACTACAAGCTTTTCTTTATTGTTGTGTTTTGTTTTGTTCTTTGTCAGTGGTTTGTTGTTGTTGTTTTGTTGTATATTGTTGTTTGATTTTGCTCTGTCTTATTTTTGTGCATGTTATTATTTCCGCAGGTCTTTCTAAAAAAGATAGGCTGGATGAACAAGCTGGAGGAAAAACAATGGAACCAACAGTTCTGGGGGGATATGGGATAGGGTGAGGTGGGGGGTAAGGAAGTGGTGTTAGCAAACCCAGGGACAAGGGAACAACAAGTGATCCAAGTTGGTGGTAAGGTGGGTGAGGGAGGCCTGGTTGGGCATGATCAAGGGTAATGTAATGAGGAGGTATTGCTGAAACCCAGGTGGAGACGGAGCATGATAGTGGGACAGGAGAAAAGTCAAGGGAAATAGAGGAAAGAGCTGGGAGGCAAAGGGTATTTATAGAGGTCTAGACAAAGACATGTACATATGCAGATATATATATGAGGATGGGGAAATAGATTTTTGTGTCTATATTTATAGGTTTAGTATTAAGGTGGCGGAAGGACATTGGGTCTCCACTCAAGTACTCCCTCAATGCAAGAATAATTTCTTCTATTAAATTGGCATTCTATGATGCTCACCCTACTGACACAATCCCTGAAGACAAAGCGGGTGAACAAGTAAATGTGGTGAAGAAAGCTGATGGTGCCCGGCTATCAAAAGAGATAGTGACTGGGGTCTTAAAGGCTTGAAGATAAACAAGCGGCCATCTAGCTCAGAAGCAACAAAGTCCACATGGAAGTGATCGAGTGGTCCCAGGGGGATCAGTTACCAGGCATCAAAGAACAAAAAATCTTATCATTGACTGCACACCTCCATGATAGGATCGCTGAAGACAAATGGGTGCATAAGCAAATGTGGTGAAGAAAGCTGATGGTGCCCGGCTATCAAAAGAGATAGTGTCTGGGGTCTTAAAGGCTTGAAGGTGAACAAGCGGCCATCTAGCTCAGAAGCAAAAAAGCCCACATGGAAGAAGCACACTGGCCAGTGCGATCACGAGGTGCCAAGGGACCAGGTATAAGGCATCATGCAAAAAAAACAACAACGATATAAGTGTGTGTATATATGTGTATATGTATATGCATATATATACCATATTAAATGAAGGGGGAAGTGCAGAGTGGAGACCCAAGGCCCAAGTGTCGGCCAATGGAGAGCCCCTCATAGAGGCGTTTAGGAGAGGAGATGGGTTAATTAGGGTGCGAGGTAGTATCAATGAAGAACACAGCTTTCCCCCAGATCCTGGATGCTTCCTCCCACCAACTACCATGATCCGAATTCTACCTTGCAGGCCTGGATAGGACAGAGGCTGTACACTGGTGCATATGAGGGCTGGAGGTACAGGGAATCCAGGGTGGATGATACCTTCAGGACCAAGGGTGTGAGGGACGATGCTGGGAGAGTGGAGGGTGAGTGTGTTGGAAGGGGGGAACTGATTGCAAGGATCCACATGTGACCTCTTCCCTGGGAGAGGGACAGCAGAGAAGGGGGGAAGGGAGACTCCTGATAGGGCAAGATATGACAAAATAACGAGGTATAAATTACCAAGGACACATGAGGGAGGGGGGAAAGGGGAGGGAGGGGGGAAAAAAAAGAGGACCTGATGCAAGGGGCTTAAGTGGAGAGCAAATGCTTTGAGAATGATTGGGGCAGGGAATGTATGGATGTGCTTTATACAATTGATGTATGTATATGTATGGATGGTGATAAGAGTTGTATGGGTCCCTAATAAAATTTAAAAAAAGAAAAGAGGAGAAAAAAATGATTAGGGCAGGGACTGTACAGATGTGCTTTATACAATTGATGTATGTATATGTATGAATTGTGATAAGAATTGTATGAGCCCCTAATAAATTGTTAAAATTAAAAACAAAACAGAAAAATTAATCTATAAAAAAAAAAGTTTCCCTATCATTTCCTGGTACTTATGCAAAGGAAATGAAGAGATAGTTCATGCCAGGAGAAAAACACATGAAACATATGAAAAAAATTCTCAATTCAAATCCTAATACTAAAATTGCTCAAACAGAATTCAAATTATTTTCCTAATGAGAATATGTGATGTTGGAAAGGGCCTGGTGGACCCAGCACTCAACCACGGCTGACAGGAGCACAAGTGAATGCATCCATTCTAGCAGCTGTTATGTCAACAGTTAATTTTACACTGAACAGAGAATATATAATTCAACCCAGGAATTCTACTTCTAGGAATAAAATAAAAAAGTTATTGTGATGAGTAAAAATAGTTGGCTATGATATTGTTTATCACAGCAATGTTTATAATAAGGTAAAGATAAAAAACAGACTAAATAGTCACAACAGAGAATTGCTTGAATAATTTATACTACATCTAAACAGAGTTATGTAAAATAGTGTTGTAGATCAGCACTTTCCAAATGCTTTTAGTACTGAAACTATTTTATAAAAAATCCTCTTACACATAGCTGTAATGCTTTTGAAGAGATACAAGCAGAAATACTGTATTTGAAATGATCTTAGATAGTCCAGCAAATTGACTCCCGCTTATAAGCCACTATGTTTTTTGAGTGTTTGCTAAATCTCATCGTTAATACAAATAGTATTAACATAGGGAAATTTTCACAATAGAATCTGTGAAACAAATGATAGCTACAAAATAAATGTACATAATGTTTTCTAAATAGGGTGGAAAACAATAAGATAAAGTCCACTATCAGAAGAAACTATGGTCCTGTTAGCAGCAGATAAGAACCCAAACCAGAATTCAGAGGATACTGCAATTTAGTTCTCTATATTTCTTTCCATTTTCCATGCAGCTCATATGGATTATGTCCCAAAATTCAGAACTCCTTCATTTCTGGCTTTCTCTGGGAGGACAAATATTGCTTCACATAGTCCTGTACTCACATTATTCCAAATTCTTCCCCTTATACTTTGAAGGTTATTGGTAATGGAAGTCTTATTAACAATATGCTTCAAAGCATAACTCCATACATCAGTTGCTAAAGTAGCTTCCTTCCTTTGTAATACCCTCAATACCTTACTCACAGAAACCAAAATATCAGGTATAAGGATGGGGAAAAAAAGCAGAAGAAGAATGGATTAAAACTGAAACTGTCTCCTTAGACACAGACTCTCATCTCTAATTCCACCTCAGTTACTTTGTCATATTGTTTCCAGATTTTTATACCCTCTGGTTACTCTCTGCAGTTGCCAGTATCTAAGTTTCTTCCTGGGAATTCCACACCCACATTAACTCAATGCCAACCTGAGATAGTCACCAGAGTTCAGGAGAAGTGCCAGGGTGAAAATTATCATGTGAGGCCCTAGCCCCCTTACAGGTACCAGTTAGCTCTGCAGAGAGCTGGCAATCCTCACCTGGGGAACATGATGCGTGTAGAGAAACCCCCAGAGAGAGGAAACCCAAGCCCTGGACAATAGAAATCATCAACTTGTCAACAGCATGAGTGTTCCCTTTCCAGAATAAATCCTCCAGTCCCTCTCAAGTCTTCAATTAATTGCCATCCAGTAGACAGATACTAGTGGCAAAATGGAAGACCCCCAGGAGATAACTAGGGAGCATAGACCACTCTGACTCTCTAACAGAATCCTGAATGAATGGTGGTGCTCCTGTTTGAAACACTAGGCTTTGGCATGGTTTTGTAATGGAGCAATGGACAACGAAAATACCCTTAGTCCAAACGACTATGATAAGCAGTGTCTCTCAGGGCCCTTAGACCTCTCAGGAGGGTGAGCATGGTGGGGGAGAACACAGTAACGATGGTGCTTCTCATCATCTCTACCAGCACTTATCACTGTTGTCACTGTTCTATATAATAAAAAGATAAGCTTGGCTTGCATTATATAAATGACATTTCCCCCTTTCTCTCTGAAAAAGGAAAAATTAAGAACTTAGCTTTCAGTTCTGGACCATCTATCACCAACATTTAAAAGTCAATCAAAGGAAGAATACCAAAAAACAAGAATGAACTCATTGCCACTGAATTGATTCCAATTCGGAGAACCTGTAGGACAGGGTAGATCTGTGCCATATGGTTTCTGAATCTATAAAGCTTTGTAGGAGCAGAGAGTCTCATCTTCCTTCCACAGAGTATCGTGTAGCTTTCAATCACTGACAATTTGGATAGTTGACCCTGGATTAGCCCACTGTGTCGCCAAAGTAAAAAACAAACAAACAAAAACCTCACTGCCTTAGAGTAGATTCTGACTCACGAGGACCCTATAGGTCAGGGTAGAACTGCCCCTGTGAGTTTCTGAGACTGTCACCTGGATCCTTGAAGAAGGTACAGGTCAAACAAAAGAAGAAGCAACCTTGATAAAAATCACACCAAACTCACTGCCTTCAAGTGGAGGCTGACTCTAAGAAACCTGCCCTGTGAGTGCCAGAGACTACCCCGGTTTATTGGACTAGGAAGTCCCATCTTTCTCCCCAGAGTGGCCAGTAGTCTGTTTTTCAAACGTGTGACCTTGTGGTTCACAGTTCAGCCCCACCAGGGTTCTCATCTAGATAAAGAGAAGTATATTGACTATTCATGTTAAGTGTTTCTAAAAGGTAACTCTAATCAAATGCCATAGAAAGGATAAGAAACAGATATTTTTTGTTGGACTATGAGATTGAGTTGTAATCAGTTCAATGCCAGTGGACTTGGATTTATTGTTTGGTGAAATTGCAAAATTCATCGTTCTCTCTACTCAGGAAACTGGTTGCAACTTGCTTTAGCTAGTCAGCACCTTCTGGTCTCACCCAGTATTACATCAAAATCTCTTTGAATTGTATGGTCACTTTTGATGACCACTTATTTGATTAGATATTAGCTGATGAAATAGAGATTTTTAAAGATAGAGTGGATTCAGCAATTTTCTTTGTTTCTTTCTTACATTAAAGAAAATCCTCTGTCATCTGTTAAAGTATCCAATATTTGTTTGTCTTCGTTAAAATATGGTTCCCGCCTTCATGCTTCAAGGGAGTGAGGGCATAGAAGAGAGAAGAGAGTTTATTGACCTCATTTTTTCCATTCACATCAAATTAGTTAGAGCTTAATCATAAGTGTGTGAATAGTTTAAATCTCCTGGAAACTGAAAACAATATGTCTCAGTCTGCAATGTCAAGCCCAGATCCACAATGGTTGCAGCAGTACATTGAAAGGGAGTTGCCAGAGATTAAAGAAAGATTCAGAAGAAGATATGGAAGGATTCAGAATGTACTTGCTTATGTTAAGTGAAACTTGGCTGAAAGCAGAGAACACCAAGAATAAGTTTATTTTTGTCTCATTTTACAAAATATTCAACTGTATGGATTAGAACATACTATTGATAACACTGCAAAGAATGGGAATATCAGAACACTTACTTGTGCTCATGTAGAATCTGTACATTGACCAAGAGGCAGAACGAGAATACTTAAATAAAATAAGAAGGTGTGTGTAGAGGTTGTATCCTTTCACCATACTTATTCAATCTGTATGTTAAGTAAATAATTTTAAAATGGACTAAATGAAGAACACAACATTAAGATTGGAAGAAGGCTCATTAACAACCTTCAATATGCAGACAATGTAACTTTGCTTGCCAAAAGTTCAGAGGATTTGAAGTATTTGCCAATGAAATCAAAGACTACAGGCTTCAAAACGGATTATAGTTAGATGTAAAGAAATATAAATCCTCACAACCAGAACTATAGCATCATGATAACTGGAGAAAAGATTGAAATCATCAAATATTTCATTTTATTTGGGTCCACAATTAATGCTCATGGAAATAGCAATCAAGAAATCAAACAATGCCTTACATGGGGGGAAATGTGTAGCACAAGATCTCTTTAAAGTGTTAAAGAGCAGAGATGTAACTGAGTCCTAAAGTGCTCCTGACTCAACCCATGTTATTTCCAATTGTCTCATACAAGGGAAAACTGGGCAAAGAAGAAGAAATACAAGAGAAGAATTGAGGAATTTGAATTATCGTGTTTGCAAAGAATATCAAAAATATCATGGATGACCAGAAGAGCAAGCAAATCTGTCTTGGAGAAAATACAAGCTGAACACTCCTTGAAAGTGAAGAGGGTGAGAATTCCTCTCCCGTGCTTTGAATACGTGATAGGAAGAGACTAGTGCTTGGAGAAGGACCTCAAGCTTGGGAAAGTACAATGAGATGGATTGAGATGGTGGCTGCAACTTAAAGCTTAAAATTGTGAGGATGGCGTGGGACTGGGCAGTGGTTTGGTCTGTCGCGCATAGGATCTCTGTGTCTTGATGACAAGATCAAATAACAAATCTTACATCAAATTTGTAAAAATTGTAGTGCAAATAAAAATGTGTGTTAAAATTTACACACATTTTTACTCGTGCCCGGCTGTCAACAGAGATAGCGTCTGGGCTCTAAAAGCCTTGAAGGTAAACAAGCGGCCATCTAGCTCAGAAGCACCAAAGCCCACAAGGAAGAGGCACACCAGCCTGTGCGATCACGAGGTGTCGAAGGGATCAGGTATTAGGCATTATCAAAACAAAAAATATCCTACCATAGTGAATGAGGGAGGGAGTGCAGAGTGGAGACCCAAAGCCCATTTGTAGGCCACTGGACATCCCCTTACACAAGGGTCTCAGGGAGGAGACGTGCCAGTCAGGGTGCGATGTAGCAACGATGAAAAATACAACTTTCCTCTAGTTTCTAAATGCTTTCCCCCCCCCCCCACTATCATGATCCCAATTCTACCTTGCAAGTCTGGGTAGACCAGAGGATGTACACTGGTACAGATAAGAACTGGAAACACAGGGAATTCAGGGAAGATGATGCCTTCAGGACCAGGGGTGTGAGGGGCAATACTGGGAGGGTAGAGGGAGGGTGGGTTGGAAAGGCGGAACTGATTACAAGGATCTGCATGTGACCTCCTCCCTGAGGATCAGACAACAGAGAAGTGGGTGAAGGGAGACGTCAAACAGGGCAAGATAGGACAAAATAATAGTTTATAAATTATCAAGCATTCATGAGGAAGTGGGGAGCGGGGAGAGATGGGAAAAAAAGAGGACCTGATGCCAGGGGCTTAAGTGGAGAGCAAATGTTTTGAGAATGACGAGGGTAATGAATGTACAGATGTGCTTACACAATTGATGTATGCATGAACTGTGATAAGAGTTGTATGAGCCCCTAATTAAAAACAATTACACACATTTCTAAAAGTCTCTCAAATGCTATGTGCAAACTTGCAAAATTCTTTCCCTATAAGTAAAGACGAGTTGGCGTATTGGGTTAAGCATTGGGCTGCTTACTGCAACATCAATGTTTCAAACCAATCAGCTACTCAACAGGAGAAAGATATGGCTGTTTGCTTCTGTAGAGAGTACAGTCTCGGAAACAGTCAGGAGACATCTTTTATAGTCTTTTATAGTCCTACTCTTATAGGGCCTCTGAGTTGGCATTAACTTGATAGCAGTGGGTGGGTTTATAGACGAGGGCAAGGAATCCAGGTGGCACAACCGTGAAGGTGCTTGACTATCAACCAAATGATCAGCATTCCAACCTACCAACCACTCCAAGGGGAAAGAAATCCCAGTTCACTTCCATAAAGATTACAGCTTGGGAAACCCTCTGGGAAAATTCCACACCATCTTTAGGCTCACCCGAGTTAGAATTATCATCATGGCAATGGGTTTTTATAGGCCAGGACAAATTGATCCAAGGCAAAAAAGTCATGAAATTCATTGATTCAAGGCCATCCAGCCAAGTTGTATTCTAATGATCACTATCACATTTCAACTACTAGAACTAAACCTGGGCTGCAGAGATGGGGTAATGTCAGGTGATTTACTATGCAAGAAGCATTTTTCCTTCCACACAAAGCTTCATAAAACAACATAATGATCATTTCGTTGCCAAGGAGGCCAAGTGATTGTTTTCTCCATCTGCACGACACGTATGAAACAGCCTGAGTCATGTTATTTTTAAATTGCAAATCATAATGAAATGATCCATTTACAAATAGTGTAAATCACTCATTATCACACCTCCTTTCTTGAATCTGACACCGTTCTTGTGACAAATATTCTTAAAACTCAGTCCTCAGTTGACTCCAATGATAGCACAACTTTAATGAAGATACTGTACTAACCATATGCACCCTGTGGCAGGCACTGGGTTTAGTGTTTAGAGAAGCACTTAAAGGCATGTACGTTGAAATGTGAATGCAGAAAAGATTTTTAAGAAGCAAGTATTGGCAATAAATGCCATCACCTGAGGTAACATGTCATCAAAATGTTAGAGGAAAAACATTCAAATGTGTGATGCAGAGAAAATTAGAAATAAGAGATAGAGAATGATGCTGGAGACTCAGTCAAGGGCAGGAGCAGTTTTGATTTTATTTGAAAGTCAGTCCAAAGATACCACTGAAGAATGGGAGATAAAGGTCTGAATTAAGTAACTGGTTAGTGAAAAAAAATCATGAAAGAAATGCATATGATGGTGAAAACAAAGCCTGGAGATGATTGAGGGCAGTGACATCTCTGGTCTCAGTGGTAAAAGTCTCGATTTAGGAGATGGGAGGTTGATTCCCAGCCAATATTCCTCAAGTGCAGTCACCGTACAACTTTAATGGAAACTTGTATGTTACAGTGACGCTCAGCAGTTCTCAGTGAAGCTTCCAGAATGAAAAGAAAGGTCCATTTCTGAAAAATTAGCCAGTAAAAACCCTGTCAATTATAACATCGAGCATGAAGATACCATACATTAAAAAAATGCTGGACATTGCGGGCAGGTAAAACCACAAATAGATACATTCATTTGGAATGTACGCACGAGACTACAAGCTGAAAGTGGGTTTGTGTGGCAGAATAAGGGGGAAGACGTAAAGCAGAAACTGTCTAAGAACTGTTTTGGGGGCAGAATTGGCATGAATTGTTTAGGAAAAGCAAAAAGACTGAGTCTGAAAAAACATATCTGGTAATACATTTAAGCCTGCTGGGTGGGACTCCAGGTGACTTCTACTTCTGTGTTGATTCTTTTTCTTTCATATTCTCACAAATGGTCAAAATTAACTTTATTAATCAAGAATATTGACTTGATCGGAGTACAGTTTTGTTTACACTATTTGACAGTAATACTGTAAACAATACATGGAGAACAAACCTTCCAGATACTGAACACAATGTTAGCAATGGTACGATAGAACTGTTGGTGTTTTTATCTTCCACAATCCTTACCCATTGTTGTATTTTACAAATATCCCATGACTCGCCTTTCCTGTACTCATGGAATGCTGATTCAGCACCCACATTCTTCCAAGCACTCGCCTAGGCACGGAGAATACAGCTGCAATAGAAACAGACCCCAGTCCCAACTTTTGTGAAGCCACATTCTGATGAGATGGGAGAAGCCATAAATGAAGCAAGTAAGTAAAATACATAGTATGTTAGATGGTTATAAAACAGATGGTACATATTACTTTGTTTATTGACCAAGTATACCTCTTGAAATACAAATAAAAAAGAAGTAAAATAGAACTAACAAGCGAAGTTCCACATACTCAAAATGAAGCTCAGTGCCGCCGAGTTCATTCTGACTTATAGTAGTCCTACACCAAACTCACAGCTCTCGAATGGATGCTGACTCACAGTGATCCTATAGGGAAAGGTAAAAATGTCCCTGTGAGTTTAGAAGAGTGTACTCTTTAAGAGAGTAGAAAGCCCCATCTTTCTCCCATGGAGCTGCTTTGTGTTTCTGAATTGCTGACTTGGAGGATGCCAGTCAACCTGTAACCACTATGCCACAAGGGCTCCACCTACTTCATTGGGCTTGGTACAACTGCCCCCTGTGGTTTGGGGAGATTGTCGCTATGTTGTTACAGATGTCAGGATTTCGTCTTACTTGGCTCCACAATCGCTGCTCATGGAAACAGCAGCTCAGAGATCAAGTGACATGTATTTGTGATGAAGTTATTGGTCTCGAAAAATTCTGTCATATGTTTTCCATCTTTGTTTCTATCATTAAGGCCATATTCTCCAACTATTGGTCCCTCCTCTGTGTTTCCAACTTTGTCGTTCTCATCACCAATAATTATCAGTGCATCTCGGTTGCATGGTTGCTTGATTTACAACTGAAGATGCTGGTAGAACCCTCCAATCTCTGTCACCTGCCTTTGGTGACTGGTGCATAAAATTAAATAATAGGTGTATTGAATGAGTTTTCCTAAATGAGGACATATTCCTGTCTCAGACAGCATTGAAATGTCCTTTTTGATTATGAATGCAAAGCCATTCCTCTTGATTGTTTCATTCCCAAGCACAGCAAAGCATATGGATTTTTATTGACAATAACTAATACCAATCCATTTCAGCTCACTAATGTCTAGAATGTCTACTTTTATGTGTTCGATTTCATTTTTGACAACTGCCAGTTTTCCTAAATTCATATTTCATGCATTTCAAGTTCCAATTATTCATTGAGGTTTGCAGCTATTTCTTCTTATTTTGAGTCATGCCTCATCAGCAAATTGAGGACCAAAAGGCTTTCCTCCCACTAACTTTCCTGCATCTCTGTCACTAGGGGGTGCTCTACTTTAAGAAGGCAGCTCGTACTCAATCATATTTTGAACGCTTTCTGCCCCAAGAGGCTCGTCTCCTGCCACTATCTCCAATAATGATCTGCTTCTTTGCACGAGGCTTCCGGGATCTGACAGAGTTTGGATTCTGTCCATCAGGTTTTCCGTGGCTAAGCAGTCTGGAAGCTCTGCATAAACCTGTTCCCTGTGGGGAGCTCTGCTGCATTTGACATGCCGGTGACATCGCTTCCAGCATCAGGCAGCACCCAAGCCTCACAGTAGGACAAACTGACAGGTGAGTGGTGGGGTGTAACTCTACTGGAGTAGAAACTTCATATTCCTCCCAGAAAAATATTTCTCCTGGAGAGAAGTATGAGGCTTTCTACTCCAGTAGAGCTGGCCCCAATGTGTAGCCAGTACACCATTGGGACTCAAATTCCATCTTCCCCGTCACTTCTTGGTTGCACCATCCCTGCTGTGAGAACTCGAAGACCATTATCTAATGAGGAATGAGCATAGCACTTACTTGGCTATATGATAGAAGGAGCTGTTTACACATTGAGCTCCGAAAGGCCAGCTCAGTAGTTCAAACCCACTAGCTGCTCCACAGAAGAAAGATGAAACTATTCCCACAAAGATTGAATACCTCAGAAGCACTCTGTGGAGCTGCTCTGTGTTGGAATTGACTCGGTGGCAGTGGGTGTAATTTGGTTTTGTGTATGTCTATGAGGGAGCCCTGGTGGGGCATCATTAAGAGCTGAACTGCTAAGCAAAAGTTCCCTAATTGGAACTCTCAGCTGCTCCCTGGAAGAACACCGTGGTGCTCTGCTTGCCTCAAGATTTACAGGATTGAAAACCGTAGGGCATAGTTCTACTTCGTCCTATAAGATCATTATATGTCATTATCAAGTAAATGGCACTCTTTTGGGTTTTATTTGGGGTATAGCTGTGGCCCTCTCTTCAGGCCTAGAGCAATGAATCAGCACAGTTGGGAGCCATCTCTGCAAAGGACAGAATTTATTTGTATGCATACTCCACGAGGAAGAAGCCATTCTGCCACCCATCAGCCCAGTCATTGACACTGCAACATCTGAGGCTGAGAATCAGTCCAGCGCTGCTTATTCGGGCTGTGAACAATGAACAACAGATGATGGAGAGATCATCACAGCCATGCTAAACTTTTCTAATGTTTTGAGGTTTGCAGGTGCCATATTTCACTGTTAAGTGTGGGGAAACAGGAGTGTCCTCCGTTATATACTGTGAAGATGCAGCTTCTTCTGGAGCAACATCTTAAGGCATTTCAGTGGTTTTGTTGTTTTTTTTTTAAGGGTAGAACAAATGTGTTTGCTTAGCATTCATGGCCTACATGGTAATGAATCTTAAAAATTAATAGTATGCAGAACATTGCATTTTAATGAAAGGATTCAAACATTTCTTATAATGTGCAGCGACTAAGTTTATTCTATATAATGAAAGCAATTCACCAAGTACAGTATGATTAGCTGTTAGCTGCAAAGGGTACTCACAAATCCCAATGCTAGACGAATTATGATTTGGGGGTAAGCTATTTCAAACCTCAATAACTTTGTTCCCTTTGGGTTAGAGTAGGAATATGGTTTATTGATTTTTCTCAAAGCATCCAGTGTTTTTCAGTGAGGAAAAAGTTTCAAGTATCTTCTTGCAGTAATTTCAAAACTCCCTCAAACTATAAACAAAAATTTTTTCCTAAGTAGTTTACTGAATATGAAGCAATACATATTATAATGAGAATCTCATTCTCCATGATGGCAAAAAATGTAATTATAGATAAAACTAATAATCCAAAGCAATACCTTTTCCTGAGAGCTTGGACTATACATCTTAAAATATATGGTATCTGACCCTTCCTTTCACAGGGCATCCCTTTCTATAATTTATAAGTCTATATAGCATTAAAGAAGATTAAAAAGGATGAAGTATATTCTGCTTAAATGTAATGTGTTTGAGTAATATTGGCTTTATAAAATAATACTGGAAAAACTAGAATATGTTTACAATAGCATTTCTGACCTTACTTGTTAGGATAAGAAGCTTTAAAATTAATTTAAAAATATTTCAACTATTTGTTTAAAAATATGGATGAATTATTTTTCTGGTCTTCTTTTTTTAAAAAATCATTTTATTGGGGACTCATACAACTCTTATCACAATCCATCCATCCATCCACCGTGTCAAGCACATTTTTACATTTGTTGCCATCATCATTTTCAAAACATATTCTTTCTACTTAAGCCCTTGGTATCAGCTCCTCATTTTTTCCCCTTTCTTCCCTTACCCTCCCTCCCTCACAAATCCTTGATAATTTATAAATTTATTATTTTTTCATGTCTTACACTGACCCTTCATCCACTTTTCTGTTGTCTGTCCCCCAGGAAGGAGGTTATATGTAGATCATTGTGATCAGTTCCCCCTTTCTCTCCCACCTTTCCCTTCCCCTCCTGGTATCGCTATTCTCATTATTGGTTGTAAGGGGTTTATCTGTCCTGGAATCCCTGTTTCCAATTCTTATCTGTACCACTGTACATCCTCTGGTCTAACCAAATTTGTAAGGTAGAATTGGGATCATGATAATGGGGTGGAGGAAACATTAAAGAACTAGAGGAAAGTTTTATGTTTCATCGGTGCTATCCTGCATCTGGATTGGTTTGTTTCCTCCCCGTGATCCTTCTTTAAGGGGATGCTCACTTGCCTAGAGATGGGTTTTGGGTCTCCACTATGCACTCCCCCTCATTCTCAGTGATATGAGTTTTTGATGCCTGATACCTGATCCTATCGACACCTCGTGATCACACAGGCTTGTGTGCTTCTTTCATGAGGGCTTTGTTGCTTCCCAGCTAGATGGCAGCTTATTTATCTTCAAGCCTTTAAGACCCCAGACACTTTATCTTTTGATAGACAGGCACCATTAGCTTTCTTCACCACATTTGCTTATGCACCCCTTTGTCTTCAGCAGTTGTGTTGGGAAGGTGAGTATCATGGAATTCCAGTTTAACAGAACAAAGTATCCTGTGTTGAGGGAATATTTGAATAGAGGCCCAATGTCCATCTGTTACCTTAATACTAATCCTATAAATATATATACATAGATCTATTTCCCCATTGTCATATATAAATATTTTTACATATGTACATGCCTGTGTTTAGACCTCTATAAATGCCCTTTGCCTCCTAGTTCTTTCCTTTATTTCCTTTTACTTGGATGAATTATTTTTAAATGGCCAAGAAAATTAATAGATAGTGGATAATTATGATTAATTATCCTGAAACACATTCTTTTATAAACAGAGGGATAACTGGATAGAGGTTAGGGATAATTTTTGTTTTCTTTGTACATTTTTTGTTTGACTACATAAAAGGTGTCTAAAAGTGCTATCTTAAGATCACAATATTATAGCAACATTAATAATAGTATTTCTTCACTAATTCGATTTTTCTTTATACATAAAAAATTTCACTCTTACCTCCAACCACATAAATGATCATAAGTCTCAATCTGTTGGTGTTCAAATTATTTGTATGCTATGAAACATTATGTCCTCACTGGTCTCTCAGTTTGCTGAACTATGGTGGGTTTTGTGTTGCTGTGATGCTGGAAGATAGGGTAACTGTAGTTCAAGGCTCGCTTGTAGTGAGCATGTTCCAGCAGAGCTTTCAGACCAAACACTGATGAGAAAGAGGAAAGGGGTGGTGCACTTTTGAAAAGTGAGTTCCTGAGAACGTTGTCAGTAGAATCAGTGCACTCTCTGCTTCGATGCCAGAGAACCAGATCTGTGGTTGGAGGCACCCACAATACAGCTGGAAAAGCTGCCCCTCAAAGTAGTGAGCATTAAAGGCAGAGATGAAGTAAAGTTTCGTTTGCTCGTGGGACATGACTCAAAGTGAGAAATAGCCGTTGCAAAAAATCATTAATAGTCTGAATGTGGAATGTACAAAGTATGAATCTAGGAAAATTAGAACTCATCAAAAATGGAATGCATAAATGTGAATCTCCTACACATTAGTGAGCTGAAATGGATTGGAACTGACCATTTTGGATCAAAAAATAATATCATTTACTATGGTGGAAATGATAAATTCAACAGGAATGGCACCATATTCAACATCAAAAAGAACCTTTCAAGATCTATCTTGAAGCACAATGGTATATGTGATAGGATAATATGAGTAGAACTATAAGGAAGACGAGTTAATGCAACTGTTACACAAATACATGTACAACACTACCTGCTGCGAGGAAATGACATGGAGCCATGTCACACCTGGAGAAAGAGAATCTGACTCTACACAGCGCCAACATCCCTTCTTTTGGCTTCCGTCTGATACCAAACATCCCTCTCAAGAGACTCTACTTCTCTGATGGGCTTTTAATTTGTTGTAATGGCCACATCACGCTTATAGACAATACCAATGATTACGGAGTTTATTATTTTGAGTCTTAACACACCCATAACCACTAGTAAGTTCGCCACTTCAAGCCTTTCTCACTTCTCATTTCAGCTATCCAATTTCAATATTGCTTAGTCTATCAACTCAGTAATCTGAAGAAACAAGCATATTCTTTGGTGTGAACAACCTTCAGTCCAGTTAGAATTTTGAGCATCTGTATCCATAACCATAATTCAGCCAAGAGCAAGCCTTCGGGAGTGTAGCAAACATCTTGATTTTCATATGGTTGGGCTCTCCTGAGCCCTAGCCATGCAAGCTAGGTCAAATGGGAGTTAAAAGGCTCCTCTGTGCACTTCAAACTGCGTGACTCCTTTGCCCGCTCATCAGCCCTAGCATCTGTGGGCTAGGTCATGGTCACAGGCTCAGGATCAGAACAACTCTTTAAACTTCAGATCAGCCAGCCATTCTCTTCATTATCATTGTTAGCTTCTGTAGACCAGGTTAGTGACAGTAATGAACATGTCAGAAATAAGTTGGTCCCTCACACTTCAACCCGGTGAGCCAAGACGTGAATGCAACATTCAAGCATGAAGCAGGGAACCAGTAGAGAGGTCTGTGGGGGTGGCCCCAATCCAAACTATGTGAATACCTCCCCTCCCCGCAGAAGAATTCACTTCAGAGGACAGCACCGAAGCTACAGCTCAGGGAGAGTGGCATGTCTGATCAGATCACACAGGAGAAAATAAAGTGGGAAGGAAAGAGGATGGAAAACATCCTGGTCCACTAAGCCCTGAGGATGAGATCCCTGCTCAGAGCAGCCAATGCACAGAGAGGACCATATGGCCGGCTCTACCATCCCTCACTGACCCACAGAGCTTCAAGGGACAACACTGGAGGCACAGTGCAGGAATTGCACTGGATCTGACCCTTCCACGCCAGGGAAAAATGCTAAGGATGTGCAACAGAACAGCAAGGGGAGCAAAGCAATGAAGTTCCCAGTGAATACCAAAAATAGATTTGGGGGCCAGGGCATGGCACCCCATCAGACTCAACTAGAAAACACTCCTAAAGGTCAATAAACAGACCTTGAACTATTTATAGGCTTTTTCTTCTTCTTCTTCTTTTTTTTTTTTTTTGGTTGTCAGTTTGTTTTCTTTTTGTTTTGCTTTTTGTGTGTGTGCGTGCTTATTGTTGTCTCTGCATGTATATATAGATAAGATAGGCAAGATAAACAATCCAGAGGAGAGAACTACAGGATTTACAATCCCAGGGGGGACATGGGAGAAGGGGAGGCAGGGGAAAGGAAGTGGGTGTTAACAAACCCAGGGACAAGGAAACAACACACGATCTAGAATCAATGGTGAGGAGGGCATGGGATGCCTGGCAGGGCTTGATAAAGGGCCATGTAACCAGAGGAATTACTGCAACCCAAATGAACATGACAGTGGAACAAGAGGAAAGCACTCGGTGGCAAAGGGCATTTATAGAGGTCTAAATACAGGCATGTACATATGTAAATATATTTATATAAATCAATAGGGAAATAGACCTATGTATATATATTTATAAGTTTAGTATCAAGTTAGCAGACAGAAATTGGGCCTCTCCTCAAGTACTCCCTCAACACAAGAACACTTTGTTCTAATTACCAGGCAGTCTGTGATGCTTAGCTTTCCAACATGATCGCTGAAGACAAAATAGGTGCACAGCAAATGTGGGGAAGAAAGGTGATGGTGCCCAGCTATCTGGGGTCTTAAAGACTTGAAGATAAATAAGCCGCCACCTAGCTCAGAAGCAACAAAGCCCACATGGAAGAAATACACCAGCCTGCATAATCATGCGGTGTTGATGGGATCAGGTATCAGGCATCAAAGACCCAGAACAAGAAATCATTTTAATGTGCATGAGGGAGAGTGCAGAGTGGAGACCCAAAGCACATCTGTGGACAATTGGGCATCCCCTTACAGACGGGTCACAAGGAAGAGACAAGTCAGTCAGGGTGAAACATACAACTTTCCTTTTAGTTCCTTAATGTTTCTTCTCCCCCACTATCATGACCCCCATTCTACCTTACAAGTCCAGCTGCACCCAAGCATGGGTATGCGTCCAGCTAAGAGCTGGAAACACAGGGACTCCAGGACCTAAAAAACCCTTAGGACCCTTATTGAGAATAGCGATACCAGGAAGGTAAGGGGAAGGTGGGGGCAGAAAGGAGGAACTGATTACAATGATCTACATATAACCCACTTCCAGAGAGATAGACAGCAGAAAAGTGGGTGAAGGGCGACATCGGTCATTGTAAGGCATGAAATAATAGTAATGATTTATACATAATCAAGGCTTCATGAGGGAGGAAGGGTGGAAGAGGGAGGGGAAAAAAGTAAGGACTGATACCAAGGGCTCAAATAGAAGGAAAATGTTTTGAAAACGATGATGGCAACAGATGTACAAATGTGCTTGACACAATGGATGCATGTATGGGTTGTGATAAGAGTTGTATTAGCCCTCGATAAAATAATTTTAAAATCAAATAAGCTGGTCCCTTCATTGCTGTGTCTTTCCCACTACCTCTAAATAATTAGACCTAGATAGGTCAGGACAGTGAACATTCCAGGTTGCTTGTTAGCTCTCTACCTTGCAGTCCTAGAAGGATGTTTTGTCCGATGGAAATGGATGCTTCCTGCCAAGATACACCCAAAGGCAAACCATTTGCTCAAAAATGGAAAAACCAGGCTTTCCCCAACCCCTTGTAGGTCTTCCTTGAAAGACAAATCTCTCGTGGTGTGAGAAGTTATGGGTGTGCCCGTGGGCCTTTCAAACGGAAAGGTCTTCATAGAGCTACCAAGTTCTACCGATACTCAGTACTGGCTTAAAGTGAAACTTCTATTTCTTCCAAGTAAATTCTTAACTTCTCTTTTAACCAAGCCAATCAAATATAAGCCAACAAATGACTTTCATCCTCTTTCTAATCCTAATTCCCAATATTTATTACTATCATGCAAGTATGCTTATTTTACAACACTAGATAGGATGAATCAGTATCCACAGGAGAGTCAGGCACATGCATAAACCTAGACCCTGAATTCTTTCAGAAGAGTCAAGTACATTTTTACCTTTCCCACTGAGGACTATCCCATCTACACCCTAGGTTTCCGGCCGGGGATATCCATAAGGCCCTGACCTTGAATCAGCAATATTATTTAACCAGCCTGGCTTTTGCTCCAGGAAACTCTCTCCTCGGTTTAACATTTTTTTCTATTACTTTCCACCATTATGTTTAAGAACAACCAAAGTAAAGCACTAAGGATTAAAAAAATGTAACTCCCCATGGCCTTTCGTTATTTCTTTCTTTCCATCTTTGACAAAACTCCATGCTTCCATAAGTGAGGCAACAAGGTAAGAAATTCCACTTCTGCTAACAATTGAGGCAATGGTTTGGGAATCACACCTACTTTCTGTGGCTTTGCTAGGGTGAAGGAATAACCAACTCCGCCCCAGCCCAAGGTGAATCATAAAAAAGCACAGGTGAAGCATCCCTCCACCACCATCCTTCTTTACCCTACTCTGACTCCAAACAGCTCTCATCCACTGTACTTCTCTACAGTGTTTAATAATTCACTGGGTTGACCATACAGAGCTCACAGACAATACTCTCAATTTCGGGGTTTATTAAAGAATGTTAGGCATACCATTTGTTGCTGTTGTTGAGAACACCTTTTCTCAGACCTTTCTGGTTTTTTCGGCCACATGCTCCCTTAGCCTTTCTGCCTTGGTCCATGGGCCAGAACACTCAACACTCTGCTGCACCATTTTAGGGCTGTTCCTCTACTCTCCACCATGACCTTGGCGCAACATCTCTGCTCTGTCTCTTGGTCTTCGTGAGGCCCCTCTGGAGCTTCTACAGCCTCTGCCACTTCAGACAAGGTTCTCAAACCTGCCCCACTGGTGGCTCTTCATCCTTAGTGGTCACTGGCTTCTTTCTTCCTGCATCTGAAATGGTTCTCTCTTACCCAGTGGAATGAACAGACCAACCAACCAGCTCTTTTTGTGTTTCACACACCATATTTGAGTGGTCCACCCCATCTGTTGGTTGAGAGTTACGATGATTTGGCTAGAAGGGCCATATTTAGTAACTACATTCTGCCAGTGGAAAAGAAATCAAGGAATTCTACCAACTTCTTTCTGAAATTAATGAATAGGCAAACAAGATAAATTGATAATTGTTAATTATTAAAATGAGAAAGTTGGGGGGAGAAAGAGAGAGGATTGGATATATGGCCTTAGTGATACAAATGAAATTGGAAATAGCATAATAGAATTTTTGCAAGAAAATGATGTCTTTATTGCAAATACCTGTTTTAAGGAATATAAATGGAAATTACATATGAGGACCTCACCATTTGTAATATTCCGGAATCAAATTACTACTTCTGTGGGAAAAGATCATGGAGAAGCTCAATACTTTCAGCCAACAGAGGTAGAAGGACCTTCATTTGCTGATATGAAAGTTCAGGTTAATGGTGACAAAAGTTAAAAATCCACCAAAGCAAACATACAACTTTGAGTGTATCCCATCTGAATTAAGAGATGATCTCAAGAAGAGATGTGACACATTGAACACTAATGGCCAACAATCAAGGGAGTTGGGGGTTGTCATCAAGAACATAATGCATGAAAAGAGCAAATAGCATTAAAAAGAGAGGAAATAAAGAAAACTCTATATTATATGTTATAAAAGACCTTGAACATTACTCTTGAATGTAGATTAGCTAAAACAAATTAATTGTAACCAGCAGCATAGAGGTAGACATAGCTGACCTCCTCTGAATCCCTTAATACTATGAGGCTGGGGTTGGACAAGCCTCTATAGTCTATCCTTCTTACTATTCTGACACTAACTGTTTCTCCCATGCTAATTTACAACTATGCTGGGTTTAATAATTAATTTTCATGGCCATAGAGAACTCGCAGACAATACTCATGGTTAAAGGAGTTTATTAGGGAAGTTAATAGACTACCACATGTTAGAATCAGCAAGCAGTAAAGAATACAGTCACCGGTCTCACCCAAAAGCCAAGTCTTTCTTTGGTCCTCAGTCTCTTAGCCACATGGTCCCTTGATCTTTGCCTCCATGGGCCAAGAATCCATTCCACCTATTGTTCTGCCCCAAAGTCCACAGTTTCAGGCCAGATGAAGAAAAAAGACCCCACAGTCTCAGTGCTGCTCTAGGTCCCCATGTCATCGGTGATGCCTCTGGTCATAGTGGCCTCCATCATTTCAGACAGAGATTTTGAATGTGCTTGTCCAAGGCCCTCAGACCTCCTCTCTTCTGTTGCTGCTTCAAAGCTTGCCTATCCTTCTAACCAGGGAATTGGTAACAAAAACGGATTATCCCCTCTGTTAGTGTTACACACACCCTATTTGCATTTGATAGGAGTTACAGAGACATGGGTAGAAGAACCATATTAAGCAATTTCACACCACCACAGAAATGATTAAGTAAAATATTTGGACAGAAAGATGCAAAAGCCAGCTCTAGAGAACAAAGTAAAGTATTAAAATGAAATTATTGAAGACCTGGAATTAAAAAACCAATAGAGAAAACACTCAGCATATCTGAAACTGAAAGAACTAAAGAAAAAAATGCAAACTGTGAGTTGTAATATGGGGGATTCTATGGGCAAAACCTTGAATGATAAGGAAGTATCAAAAGAAGATGGAAAGCATGCATTGACTAACTGTACCCTAATGGGTTGGTTGGAATTCAGCTATTTCAAGAAGTAATAAATGATCAAGAACTGAGAGTAGTGAAAGAAGTTCAACCTGCACTGATTGGCATGAGTCAGTTAAAGTTTATTGTGCCAACCTGGCCAATAAACATATGTTGGGTTAATTGAAGGGCAGAGGGCTAATGGCTCCATGAGACTTGCTTTCGAGTTCTTGGGTCTCTTGTTTTCTGATGGTCACACCAGGTTGCAGCTGCCTTAGCCAGTTCCCTGCTTTAGCTGGCCAGGTTCACTTCCTGTAAGAAATCCCTGAGGAGAAGCCACATGGACCTACCCCGATGCAGCCCTGGGTGATGGAGCAGCCAGGTGGAGACCCCTGCCAGGGCTCAGATGCTTGCACGTTCACTGACTCGGCTTTTGTCCTGCAGTTGGCATCATTGTGTGTTCTTTGTGATATGGAGGAGGATTTTATGGGTCGGTGTCGGATGTATGGGTTAATGTTGGACTTGGTGGGCTTGGGCAGCACTGGGTTGGGATGTTTTCTTGAAGTGCACTTTACTTTTACATAAAACTCTCTCTTATACATGAGTTTTTGAGGATTTGTTTCTCTAAAGTACCTAGACTAACACATGACATTATAAAAAAATCAAGGCTACAGGAATTGACAGAATTCCAATTGGAATGTTTCAAAAACACAGAGTGCTGTAAGCACTCACTTGTTCATGGATTAGCATAGAAGATATTTGGAAGACAGCTACCTGTTCAATTGAGTGAAGGAGATCCATATTTGTGCCCATTGTAAAGAAATATGACCAATTAAAAATTATAAAACAATATTAATATCGCATGCACATACAATTTATTAAAGATAATTTTAAATGGCTGCATTGATAGGGTACTACCAGAATTAAATATAGATTCAGAATCAGACTTAGACATCAGATGGATTTAGGTGAGAGCAGAGAAAACCAGGGACATATTTATTTAATGCAAAGGTATTCAACTGTGTGTATCAGAAAAACAATGGACAACGATTGTGAATAATGGGAATTCCTGAATCGATTGTTGTGCTGATGTGGAACTTGTATAGCAAGGCATTTATTAAAACAGAGCAAGAGGATGCTTCATGGTTTAAATCATGAAAGGAGTGCTTCCGGGTTGCATCCTTTCACCATCCATATTCAATCTGTCTGTTGAACAAATAATCTGATTGGAGTCTATGAAAAAGAATGTCCCATCAGTACTGGAGGCAAGCTCATTAATCCTTGATATGCAGACGATGCAAGGTTGCTTGCTGAAAGGGAAATTATTGAAGTGGATCAAAGAAGACTGCCTTCCGTATGGATTACAACTCAATATAAAGAATACAGAAATCCCCACAACTGGACTAGCAAACAGCAACATGATAAACGGAGTAACGATTAAAGTTGTCAAGGATTCAATTTTATTTAGGTTCATAACCAGTGCTTACATGAGTGAAGAGTGTTGTACAGTGAGCGGTGAACAATGTGTTGTATTGGACAAAGTTGAAGCATAAGAGCTCTTTAAAGTATTAAGGAGCACTGATGTCAATTTGAGGACTAAAGTGTCCCTGATCCAAGTTATCGCTGTTTACAATCCCCTCATCTGGATGTGCAAGCGGGACAGTAAATAGACACTACCAGAGAAGAATCGATGCGTTTGAATTATCCTCGTGCTACAGAATAGCTTGTCGCAGAACAAACTAATTTATCTCTAAAGAAGTACAATTAGAATATTCTTTAAGAACAAGGGTGGTGAGACCTCACATGCATTTTGAACATGTTTTTAGGACAGAAAGGTTCCTGGAAAAGAACATCATGCCTGGTCACAAAGAGGAAGCTCCTCTCCAAAACTGATTGCTGCAGTGGCTGCACCAAGGGTCTCAAACATGAGAAGCACTAGGAGAATGGAGCAAGCCTAAGCCATCCTTCCTTCTCTTGGACGTAGAGTTGTCATGGGCCTGAATCAGTTCATAAGCCCCTCACAAGGTCTATGCCACTGTTACTTAACCAAATAGATATGTAGTCCTTATAACTAAAAGAATAGTAATATTAATAAAGCAACTTTTACCAAGTATATGCTTTGTGTCAGAAAATATGGCATTAATTTAAAACATTCCAAGAATCCTGTGCAGTAGGATGATTCTTATTTTACAAGCCCAATTAAATATTTCTCTAAAGTAGCAGAGATCAAAAGCCATGATTTTAGCACCTGTCTAGAGGACTTTAATCTTTTCTTCTTTTAACTATTCTTCACAGCAAGGTATAGAGATTACAGGAAAATATTTCATTTAAGCAGGAAGCATCTGCTGTACCTTCAGTTGTAGATTAAATGCAAGGCCTCTAGATAGAAAGCTAATATTCATTTATCATATACTGTGCTTAACACTGTGCCTGCTTTCGTCCCCTTTATTTCTGTACCCGCTCACTGATGACGTTCTACACAAATAGCCCTTTGATGGAGAAATGCCCTTAAATCCGCATCCTACCAGGCTCTGTGTTAAATGATCAGCATCGCCTTCGAACCATTTCTCTTCCTGCCCAGGTGTAGATTTTAGAGACCCATGAGGGCAGTCACAGGAGTTCTTTGTGTTCTCACTCTACTACAAGGTGTTTGTCACGTTTCAAAGAATCACTAGTTAGGCAGAAAATGAAAATTAATATGTACCTTTGTTTACTTGCGCAAAACAACAGAGAAATTTGTATTCACAATCCATAGAGAAGAATCTAAAAGTCTGTTTTTCTCATTTCTCTTTTTCACTCATTATCTTGCTCATGTTTACCTACAACCAAAATATTTTTCCCCTCATAAATTTTCAAGACTTTCTTTTTGTGTGTGCTTCATATTTTTAAAATTTTATTTAATCATTTTATTGGGGGCTCTTACAGCTCTTATAACATTCCATTCATCGATTGTTTCCAACATATTTGTACAGATGTTGCCATCATTATTTTCTAAACATTTACTTTCTATTTGAGCCCTTGTTGTCAGTTCCTCTTTTTTCCCTCCCTGCACATCTCTGACCCTCGTGAGAATTTTGTTTAGGTACAAATGTTTGCTGAATCTTTCTACATCTTATGCCACCTCACCTCTCAGATCCATCAAGTTCCAAATCTGGGCTTTCAATTCGTTGATATATGAATTATTCTCAACAAAGTGTAAGAATCAGAGCTGAAATACATAGAATGTATAGAAAAATATATATGTTGGTATATATTTACCTTCTCTATTATTTTTATTAATGATTATGTATGTATATCTTATAAAATACTAGAGAAATTTGCTCTTTATGCAAAATTTCATTCTAATGCTAATTATCTAAATAAGTGAATCTCAAGCAAATAGTGTGTGTGAGAGAGAATTAATCATTAAGGACTCTGGGCTGCAAAAATAGCATAAGCTTGGTAAAGTGAAAGATATTGTTCACTAGACTATCTTGACGATAGGAAAGAGTTTTATTACCAGTTGTTTGGGGTAGCACCATATCACTTTCTATAGAGGTTGTATATATTACAATACCACAAGCCATGTAAGGGGTTTCAATCTCTCTGCAGCCTCTTCAGCATTTGTTATTTTCTGTTATTTTAAACTTGGCTTTCACTGTAAAGTTATGATATAAGATTGTGATGGTTAGCGTTTATGTCCCCTGGAGTCTCCGTGTGAAGGTTGAGGCAGAGGCCAAGGTATCAAGCATAGCTAAGCCTGACCTCCTTGGGGGTATGACCTTCTGTATAAGAGAAAAACCCGGAGCAGAGATGAGTGCTCCTGCCGCTTCATCTTCTGCTGGATCTGGATTCTGCTGCTGGTTCATTCTTCTCTTGCATGATTGTTCTAGAAGCCATCAGCAGACTGCCGAGCTCGGATTCACTTTCCTCTACCTCCACCAGCCTGTCCCACCTGCGTCTTCATTTTGCTTCCTGTTCATCTGCTTTCACAGCTACACGAGTCAGGATAAGCTTACATATGATGAATGGACTTGAAATGTATTTGACTTCTTACTTCTACAACTGTGTAAGCCACTTCTTGATAGAAATCTCTTAAAGCATCCTGGTAGCGGAGTGGTTATGCATCGGGTGGCAATTCCCAAGATTTGCACTGGTTCAACACTACCAGCAACTCCTCAGGAGAAAGAAGGAGCTTCCTTCTCCCACAAACTCTTGCCATCTCAGAAACTCAAAGAGACAGACCCACCCTGACCTGTAGGGTAGCTATGTGTCAGCATCAACTCAATGGCAATGAGTAGAGTCACTGTCAATTGCCAATAATGTTTCCCAGTCTGTGGATTCTCCTATTACTCTTTTAATGAATATTTCAAAGCACATAAGAATAAAACCGTTAATATATCCCAGTCATCTATTTTGCCACCTACTGTATACATTTCCTATAGTGTGTATATGCCCTGCAATAGAGCCCTTACGTTTTTCTCTATATTCTCATTGATAGTCTTTGTAGCTCGGGATCTACCTGTAGGTCTTTTATTATCTTGAATTTGTTTTTGTACTTGGGGTGAGGTACGAGTCCTGTTTTATTCTTCTGCAGATGGAAATCCAATTGGACCAGTCCCATTTGTTGCAGAGGCTATGTTGATTCCATTTCCTGTTTTGTAGCATTTTGGTCCTTTCTTGAAGAGCAGTTCTCTTCAGCTGTAGATGGCTAGATTTGTTTCTGGGGTTTCTATTCTGGTCCATTAGTCTAGGAACCATTGTACCAGTAGCAGGCCATTTTGACTCTAGTGGCTGTGAACTAGGTTTTGAGGTCAGGTGGTTTGAGGCCCCCTATTTTGTTCTTCTTCTTTTTTTTTTTTTTACTTTATCTGATGTTTTATTAGTGAATATGTTTTCCCAATCCACAGGTTCTCTGCTAACTCTTTTGATGAGATCCCTTTTTTTATGTTTTTTTTAAATTTTAACAATTTATTAGGGGCTCATACAATTCTTATCACAGTTCATACATATACATACATCAATTGTATAAAGCACATCTGTACAGTCTTTGCCCTAATCATTTTTTTCTCCTCTTTTCTTTTTTTACATTTTATTAGGGACTCATACAACTCTTATCACCATCCATACATATACATACATCAATTGTATAAAGCACATCCATACATTACCTGTCCCAATCATTCTCAAGGCATTTGCTCTCCACTTAAGCCCCTTGCATCAGGTCCTCTTTTTTTCCCCCCTCCCTCCCCTTTCCCCCCTCCCTCATGTGCCCTTGGTAATTTATACCTCGTTATTTTGTCATATCTTGCCCTATCCGGAGTCTCCCTTCCCCCCTTCTCTGCTGTCCCTCTCCCGGGGAAGAGGTCACATGTGGATCCTTGTAATCAGTTCCCCCTTTCCAACCCACTCACCCTCCACTCTCCCAGCATCGTCCCTCACACCCTTGGTCCTGAAGGTATCATCCACCCTGGATTCCCTGTGCCTCCAGCCCTCATATGTACCAGTGTACAGCCTCTGCCCTATCCAGCCCTGCAAGGTAGAATTCGGATCATGGTAGGTGGGGTTTGTTCTTCTTCTTAAGGAGCTCTTTGCTTATCCCAGGCCTCCTTTCTTTCCATAAATATTTAGTATTTAGTCTTCTCATTTTTTTAAAAAAAGGATGATGTTTAGAGCTGAATCAGAATTGGATTGTATTTCTAGATGGTTTTGGGTAGTATTTAGGGGCTTAGTTTTTTGCACTTTATTTTAAAAAGACGTTCAGGCAGAATCCTCCTTAGAAACAAGGATGGTGAGACTTCGTCTCACATACTTTTAACGTGTTCTAAGGAAGGAGCAGTCCCTGGAGAAGGGCATCATACCTGGTAAAGTAGAGGGCAGTGAAAGAGAGAAGAGACCTCAACAAGATGGATTGGTACAGCGGCTGCAACAATGGGTTCAAACATAAGAACAATTTTGAGGACGACCCAGGGTCAGGTAGTATTTTGTTCTGTGGTGCGTAGATAGGGTTGTAACTGACTCTATGGCACCAATAACTATGCCAACAACACTTGCCTATTTGACATCGTAGGAGCCCTGGTGGCATTTTAAGTTAAGCATTGTGCTGGTAACCACAATGTCAATGGTTCAGACCCACCAGCAGATGTGCAGGAGGAAAATCTCTGTGCTCCTGTAACGATTTCTAGTCAGTGGAAATCCTAAAGAGCCGCTCTGCTATGTCCTGTAGGGTCACTATGAATTATATTCCATTCGATGAATGATTCCCTCAAGTGGAAACAGAAGTCATTTAGTTGGTCATATGAGCACAAGGACCACCCCAAGAGCATACGAAGCCCTGGGAAAGTAGCCATTGCAAGTAGCTCAGGTAACAATGAGTGATGAGCCCCTTAGCACCATCAAGTAGGCAGACGAACTCTATGCCCCTGTGTCTATAATACTGTGCTGTTCTTCAAACCTTGAAGAGAAACTATTCCTTGAACTCACCTTTAAACTAAATAGTAGATTAGGACAACCAGTAAATATTGCCACCCTGTGTTTCTTAAAAAATAAAAGGTATCTAGATTAGAAAAGGTGTCACAGTCATTTTAAAGCATAAGTATAATGATTGGGGGACATGTAAATTGTGTAAATAGATGTGAAACAACTAGAAGAGAAATAACAAGAATGCTGACAGAGTGTAAAGATTGTAACAAGTGTAGAAACTAGAAACTAGCTATGCAGTGTATTATGCATGTTTAAAGATTAAAAATTTTTGAAAATAGACATGGGATGCTGAAAGTCACTCCTGTGGGAGAAATGAGACTGAAAGACCATCCGTCTGTAAATGATAAGGAGAGGGTCATAAGTAGTAGGAGAGAAAGGAGAACCACCTAACGCCTATGAGTCCAGGTAGACAGTCCATGTAGCTTAGAAGGCAAAAGGAGAAAAGTTCTTAAAGAGAAAGTTCTTACCCATATAAAATGCTAGTAAAAGTTTTCATAAAAGAAGAAAAATCATTTGCCACAAACATTGGTAATAGGGATGTCACTGGTGACCTTGGTCAGAGTAAGTCTTGGAATGTGCACGAATGACCTCTGCTCACTGTCAATTTGTGTAAAAACAATGTCTCTATTTTTGGCATTCAAGAATACCCATTGTCCAAAGCTGGGTTGAAGCAGATTCTGAAGTAAGGAAATGTTTTACCAACAAGGGTGGGTTTTACTGTATGTCATCAGAATATTGGAGATTCTATATACAGATCTCTATAGAAGAATTACAGAAATAGTAAAAATATTTGTACTGCACACTATTTTCCAAACTGGCCAGTTTAGAAATGGAATCTTTGAAAGTAACTTTTTGCAGAGAAGAGGAACTTAGGGAAGGGATCTTGTCTGAACTTCTGTATAGTTAATCAACTGTAAAGTGGTTTATCCTTAAATTCAATTTCAAAATAAGAATTTTATTTCATGTATATGAATACAGATTCTTCTTTTGGGAGAAAGGTATAGTATCCATAATTTGAAATCTTTTACACTTGTTTTCATACTTTTCTGCTTGTGGTAAACAAAACAAAAGCCTCTACCCAAAGGTATCCATTACAATTTCTGTATCCCATAAGTACTACATCATAGGAGAAGTCTGCATATCTTTAAAAATCGGGACTTTGAGACTGGGAGATTACACTAGATTATCAAGGTGGAGTCTAAATACCATTATATATTCATATAAAATGGAGGTAGAAAGATATTAGATACATACAAATTAAGTGTAGGTATATACATAGGCATTAGATACATACTAAATAGAAGCCATGTAATGGCAAAGCAGAGAGGGATGCGAAGATACTGGCTCTGATAACCAGAGTGATGCAGCCACATTCCAAGACTCGCAGCAGCCACCAGAAGATAAAAGAGACCCTAAGTATGTCCGCCTCCAGCCTCCAGATCGAGCCTGCTCCGGTCAACAACTTGATTTCGAGTGTGTTGCCTCCATAATAATAAGAGAGTAAAGTTCCATTGTTTAACGCCACTCGGTTATGATGACTTATTGTAGCAGGCACACAGGAGAATGTTGACTAGAAGACGCTGCACGGGGTGAGTGAAAGAGGGAACAGTGGCTGTGAAGCGCAGATAACCAGTATAACTCTCATTTCTCTCAGCGCTTCTGTTGTGAGATGAAGCAAAGGAATGGGTTGGTAGCTGAAGAAAAATGATAGTTCAAAAGAAGGTTTATTTTCAGATAATGAGGAATGCTAGTGAGGTAAAACTTGGTGAGAGCAAGGAGGAAAACTTTAAGTTATGCACTAAGCCAGTGTAAATACGTAGGAGACAATTCACCACTAAAGGTTTAGTTTTGGATGAGCCCAAGAACAGTTCATAGTTCTCATTACTTAGAAAATTGACATTCTGTTTTTGAACTTGGGTCTCTTGTGAGCTGTATTAGCAGAAAGCAGCATGCCCGGTTTCAACACTTCAAGACATTGACAAGACAGAGTGTCAACGTATTTAAGGATGAGAGCATCACAAAGAATTGTGGCAAATCTGTGGAAATAAAGACCCTTTTGAAGAGGGCCAGTCTGGAAGGCCAGCCAACATCCCCCTGCTGGCGTACCTCCTTCCTTAACCTCTCTTTGCGCCTCCTTCAAAACTTTTTAAAAGACTGCCTCCAAATTTATGATCCTTTAGATCCCTACCCAAAGCATGTTTTTGTGAATGCATTTAGGGAATACTCATTTTATATACCTTTTAATTGATAAACTGAACCAGTGAACAAGAAAGGAGCTTTTATTTTTCTCCACTTGTACTTGCTAGGTAAAAAAATCCCATAATTGTGAGAACTAGAAAATTAAAGCCAGATGATAGAGACAGTCGTAGCAAGATGGTTTCTGTGGTGCCATGAAAGTGCACACAAAGGTATTTTGCTGCCAGGATTATTGTTGGAGAAAATATATAAACGTCTTATTTAGTGTTCCATTTTGTTACTCATTCTGTGCTTAATTGGTAGTAGAGTTCTATGTCTTTCAAGAAGTAGAAAATAGATCTAGGCTGGAATGTATTAAGGAATGGCAAATCAAGGTTGTTTTCGCGTGAAATGGGAAAATCGTGGGTGGTACTGATGCTGTTGGTTATGCAAATCAGAAAAGCACTAGAAGGGGAAGTTATAGCATTTCTGTGATGGATAGAAATGGGCTTAGGGGTGACAGGCAATCTAAAAATTACTATTACCTCCCATTATAGCCTTCTGAGCATTTCTGTTTGTGCAGAATGGCATTTTAAACATCCGATCAAACACCAGGGTCTGCCTCATCTCCCAATACCGATGATCATCTACCGGGGCAAGATTGTTGCTCTACCTGTATCCTGATGCCATTATGAGCCTGAATGAGGCAGCACTCAGGAAGTGGCTTGTGATTGAAAATAGCCAGCAGAAATGTAAAGGTACGTAAGTATCATTTTTCCACTCCTGAAATGATCAAAGGCTTTGCACAGCAGTGCTGTGAATGCTGGTCTACAGTATAAAATTCATTCTGATTGTCCAGTCTCCAAATGGAAATTGTATCTTCAGCTATCTTTGGGGTAGGACCTTGCAAACTTTCATATTGTTCAAAGGACAAGCCTCAAAGTTGTCTTGTGACACATCTACAATCACAGGACAAACGCCGGCTGGGGAAATCAGTTGCCAGACGTTACAGAGCACCGCTCTTTTGAGCTCATGATTTAAGAGCAAATTAGATTATAATATAGATGCTTCTTTGACTTACAGATGGAAACTCCTACAGTTTTAAAAGTACTTTTTCGTAATTTACTGAACATTTCAGACCTTCTAACAATAAAGTTGAACCAAGCACAGGAGAGAGTGTGGTGGCAATAACGATTTAGTCTTGGTAACGATCAGTTTCCTCACCTAGAAAATAATGGGGAACAATGTGGCTAAAAGGATGAGCTGGGTTAAAGTTGTACAAATTTAGTTTAGCGGCGGCTACACAGTACACAATTAGTCCTAGTGTTCGTACCATTTTCTCTATTCACATCATTATCCTCATTTTTGTTTTCATCATGGAAAAGCAAAATAAAATGATATAGCAGTCACTCATTCACTGCCTTTGAATCAATTCCAACTCGTAGAAACGTTGCAGGACAGGCTAGAATGGTCCCCGTGGGTTTCTGAGACTGCGACTCTTTAGAGAAGTACAAAGTCCTGGCTTCTCCCACAGAAAGCTGGTGGCTTCAAACTGCTGACCCTGTGGTTAGCAGTCTAACGTGTAACCACCACTCCACCAGGGCTCCTACTGGTATCAACAGGTAGATATACATTCATTTACAAATGGAAGATGCCAATTACTGTAAGGTTGATAATGGCTCAGAGAAGTCCTACAGGACAGAGAAACACTGCCTCATAGGATTACCAAGGCTGTACGTCTTTACAGAACAGCCCCCAGAGCTTTCTCCCGCAGAGCACCTAATGGATTTGAACAGCCAACCTTTCCTGTAACAATCCGTCAATGTACCACGGTAACACCAGGGATCCTGAGATAGAGTATATGCATAGATACTGCATATGCATATAATGGGACAAGCCAAAATATTTCTACAGAATAAGAGAAAAGTTTCTTTAAAGTATGAAAATGTGAAGCTATCCAGGCTTGACATAGTGCTCTGTCGACGTTTGCATCCCTTTCAAGGAGGTGTTTCAGTCTTTGTAGTTCTTCTGCCAAGCATCTTGTGCTTTCCAACACAAGCCGCGCACATCTGCGGGGGATGCAGACCAAGCTCCTGGGAGGCCACGTGGATTGGGGGAGCAGAAAGAAAAAAGTGTGACAGGGCCACGTTAAAGATAGGTACGGTTTCTGAATGAAATGCTCATAAGAAAACCCCGTTGCCCTCAAAGAAGAAACGGTTGTTTTGTTATAGAAAAAATTCATCTGCACAACTTGCCTGGATGCTTTTCTCACCAACACATATTTCAATTTTCTTAAAACTTCTTCCTACCAAGTCATCTTGATCATTCATTGTCCTTCAAGAAAATATGTCAAAATTATACTTTTGGAAACCTAAAAATGCCCCCAAAACCCATAACCTTCTGAGATATCTGAACATGAACTGGTCCCACAGACTCCCTGAGAAGCCACTATTTTTAATTTAACAGTTAAAGTGACATATATGTCACATGTCATACAATGCAATGGTTTAAAAATATTAAAAAACATTTGTTCAATCACCACCACAAACAATTTTAGAAAAATTTATTCAGTTTTTTGCTCATTATTGTTGCCTGTCCATTTCTTCTAAACCTCCCCTGGCATAATCTGAAAAAAAATATTAATCTAGCTACTGTCTCTAGAGATTTACCTCTCCTAGGTTTAATAATAAGAAAAATCCACCTAAGTATATTTACATATGTACATGCCTGTATTTATACCTCTATAAATGTTCTGTGCTTCCTAATTCTTTCCTCTATTTCCTTTTACTCCTCCCTTTCCCACTATTATGTTCAATCTTCATTCAGCTTTCAGTAATTCCTCTCAGCTACATTGCACTTGATCAGGCAAGTACATGTTAATATATTTATATACAATGATAGGGACATAGATCTATATACATAAACTATACACTAAATATTAAGGTTGCAGATGGACATTGGGCCTCTATTAAAGTACTCCCTGCCTCTATTCAAGTACTCCCTCAGAGTAAGAAAACATTCTAATAACCTGGCATTTTGTGAGGCTCACCTTCCTGACACGATCACTGAAGACAAATGGGTGCATAAGCAAATGTTGTAAAGAAAGCTGATGGTGCCCAGCTATCAAAAGACATAGCATCTGGGGTTTTAAGGGCTTGAAGATAAACAAGTGGCCATGTAGCTGAGAAGCAACAGAGCCCACATGGAGGAAGCACAACAAACTGTGTGATCACGTGGTGTTGATAGGATCAGGCATCAGGCATCAGAAGACCCAGAACAAACAATCATATCAATTAGAACGAGTGTGTGTGTGTGGCGGGGGGGGGGGTGGAGACCCAAAGCCTATATTTAGACAATTGGACATCCACTCACAGAAGGGTCACCAAAACTGTCAAGCCAGCCAGTATGCCGTATAGCACTGATAAATCATACAGCATTCCTTTAATTCTTCCTCCCCCCAACAATCATGACCCCAGTTCTACCTTACAAATCTGGCTAGACCCGAGCATGTACACTGGTACAGATAAGAGCACTTGACACGCGGAATCCAGGACAGATAAACCCCTCAGGAGTAATAATGGGAGTAGCAATATCATGAGGGGAGAGGGAAGGTGTGGGGAATAAGGGGGAACACATCACAATGATTGATGTATAACCAACCCCACACCAACCCCCATGGTGATGAACAACAGTAGCATGGGTGAAGGAGACAGCAGACAGTAAAGATATGAAAATAATAATAATTTATAATTTATCAAGAGTCCATGAGGGAGGGAGGAAAAAATGAGGAGCTGATACCATGGGCTCAAGTCGAAAGAAAATGTTTTGAAAATGATGATGACCACATATGTACAAATGTGTTTGACACAATGGATGTATGGATTTTTGAAAAATAAACACATACACCCTCCAAAAAAATCTCAACAACAATAAAAGAAAACCCTCAATCCAAGGGAAAACAGAAAGTAATAAAAGCTACAACAAATTTAAAATAGATCAAAAGAGAGAATAAATGATAAGATATTAAATTTTAGCCTATCTACATCTGCATTAACCTATTTCTCCAATGGGGTCTGTTTGCCAGCCAGGCTATTCACATCGCAACCAGCCAATGATCCGAGAGTCTTCTCTGGAGATTTAATCTGGGTGGGGACTCTGCAAATAGATGTGGACTGTCCCTGTCATCCACAGCCTTCTGCAAGCAGTTGCTCAGAATTTAAGCCCCAATGCAGTTCCCTTCTCTGGCCTTGTATTTTATTATTTACAATAATTGGATCACACAAGTTGGTGTGCTTCTTCCATGTGGATTTAGCTGATATCTCACTTATAGGGCTGTGTGCTTTAAGACACGTCTTTAAGACCCCAGATGCTATTTTTGTTCAGTGAGCTGGCCATTATCAGATTTCTTCTCCAGATTTTTCTATAGTAGCCTTATCTTCAGAGACGTCATCATGAGGGTGGGAATTGAGTAGGGTTATGTTATAAGAACTAACTGTTCTTAAATGTGAGTTATGATTAAGTGTGAGTTCTAAATATATTCATATAGCTATGGTTTGTAAGTGCCCCTGGTCCATTTTAGAGACAGCATTATCATTTTATTGGGGAAATTATAAATAATCCCATGGGGCATATAGTAACTCTATTGATAATATCAGTAATACCACCAGTAACATAAAATTTGAAAATGTTGTTGAGAAAGGGAAAGTATGCACATATAGGACATATTTTAGACTAATATACATGGATTGTTGACTTGTACAGATTAAAAACCTAAGTGACTCAGCCTTATTGACACAAACAATGCAGATGGGACATTCTTTTATTAATGCTCATTCACCAGGACAGAACTATGCCATCTGGAATAAGACACATCATAAACAAGTGAAGAGGGCATGAAAATAGCAAATGTATGGTAGCTTTAAATTGCCATTTATTGGGTAACCTCAAAACAAGAGATTGACCTAAAGTTCAAAAAACAAAACACACTGCCAACAATACTGACTCACAGAGATCTTAAAGGACATGATTGAATGGCCCCTTGTGGGTTTCTGAGACTTAAAACTCTTTTTGGGAGTAGAAAGCCCCATCTTTCTCCTGTGGAGTGGAGCACCTGCTGGTCTTGCTGACCAAGAATGCCAACCTTGCAGATCGCAGCTCAGCATGTAATTGCTACACTAAATCCATAACTTGGGGACAGGACTCATCTGCTACTTTTCACATTAGGGCACCTCAGCCTGAAGTGCAAGGGAGTCTTTCGGTTCTTTTAATATGCTGCAGGTGTTTTTAAGGTAAAGTCCAATTGACATAATGGGCTTTCATAATTGGAACTTTCTGGTTTGGCTTATGAAAGGTATTGTGCACTTGAAAAAACAAAGTCTAAAGTTGAGTGACCAAGGGCTGCATAAAATCTCAGTCAAAAGTTTCCGATTTGGAACATAATACGAGGTGTGTTCTATCAGAGGGCGATATAAGTAAAGTTAAGAATTTTTCCCAATGTCAAGTTGACCCCCCTGGTTTACCTACTAACAGAAGTGGAATCACCTTCTCCAAGACAGACATCCCTACCCACTTCTGGAACTGAATTTGTTCTTAAATTGGGCTATTGTTGCCTGTGTAAAGTGATATATTTTCATCATTTTGATTTATATCTCCCAGATTATGAGTAATTTTAGCATTTTTAATGCATTTGTTAACCATTTGAGTGTATTTTGAGATAAACTAGCTGTTCATATCTTGTGCCCGTTTTTAGCTTACTTGTTATTCTTTTTCTTCTTGAGGTGTTACAGAATTCTGCACATTTTAGATTTTAGACCCTTGTCCATTTTGACCTTGCTACAGATTTTTTCCCAGTCCATGGGCTCTTCTGTAATCTTTTGATGAAGTCTTCCGATGCGAATACATGTCTTATTTTCACGACGTCCCAGCCATCTGTCGTCCACTAAGTGTTCCCTTTATTATACTTGGCATTATTGTATGCCCTGTATTAGGACCCTGAAGTTCGTCCCTATTTTCTCTCTGATGATACTTATAGCACTGGGATTTACATGTGAGTCTCTGATTCATCTTGAATTCATGTTTGTGTATGGGACAAGGTACGGGTACAACTTTATTCTGCAGATGAAGATCTGATTTGTCAGTATCATTTGTTAAAGAAGGCGTCTTTTTTCCCCCATTTAACATTTTTTGGTCCTTTGTCAAGTATCAGTTGCCTGCAGGTGACTGAGTTTACGTCTAGATTTTCTATTCTGTTTCATTGGTCTATGTACTGATCAGTATACCTGTACAAAGCTGTTTGGACTATTGTGGCTGTCTCATAGATTTTGAGGTCAGATGGTAGTAGGTCTTATACTTTGTTCTTCTTAAGGAGTTCTTTGCTTATTCTACATCTCTTCGCTCTCCAAATAATTTTACCGTTTCCTTAAAGAATAAAATTTGAATTTGGATCACAATTGAATTGTATTTAAAGATTGCTTTAGGTCATAGAGACATTTTCACATATTGTCTTTCTATCCGTGAACATAAAATATTTCTCCATTTCTTTAGCAGTGCATGCTGAGGTTCAAAGCTAGTTATGTATCAATTTGAAAGGACCACGATTCACAGAGATTTGATCCTTATGTAATATGTAACCTGACAGTTATATAACAATGTAATTTGGCAGTTATGTAACGATGAAACCATTCTGCATGGCAGCCCACATTACTCTTGCTTTGAACTTCAGCATGTACTGCTGTCAACAGATATTATCTAAGTTCCAAATAGTCAAGGCATAGATTTTTTCTCTTGTAAATGCAAGATTTTAACTAACAAGATAGCTAATCACGTATGCACACAGACATATATATGCAAACACACACATGAAAGGGAGCATCAAAGATTCATGAAAATGGAATTAAAAGGCAAGGAAATATCCCCACAACGTCTGAAGACATAGACATGATTTCCTGGGTAATGCAAATAGTCAAGCACCAGACTCGCCCAAGCAGCATTATTTCAAAACTCAGCCTGGTTATTCGCTTCCAAGAGTCACTCCTTGACTTAGAACACGGAATCACCGTGAGTCAGAATCATCTTTCTGACAACCAACAACAACACAGCAATAATAGAAGTGTATGTATGTGTGTACATGTTTCAACATAGACTCAAATGCCAGAGCAGGGCTTTCGCGACGCATCTCTCCATCCCCTTTGATGGTGTACAAGGGTAAGATTCCATTGATCTACTATGACTCTTCTCGCAAATGGATCCAGGAACTAAGGGAAAAAGGGTAAAATAATAGAGGGATGGGAGGACAGGGGTTACTAAGCAGAGTACCTTGGAGAGATGAGTAGAGAAGGTCAAAGTGATAAACCCGACTTGAAGGGTTAAAATCTTGTCAGTTGCTCCTCCTCTAATGCATGCTGGACCGGATCTGGTTTTCAACATTTTCTGTATTTCGTTTTTCTTCTTTTGTTTGTTCATATTAGGGTTTATCTCAGGTGTGTTATGTCATTGGGGGTCACCCGCTTGAATTTGTGTTATATGTTTTTGGGGGGCTTTTTTCAGTATTTGAAATCCAAGATTGATAAATCGATGGGGACAGCAAGTAGGTTTCGGGGGGAGGGGGCCACCCAGGGGTGGGGGCAGAGGTAAAAGAGAGCTGATGTCAAGGAGCCCAGGAAGGAAAAAAATGTTAGCAAGCTGATTGTAGTAGTGATGGTAGAATGCTGCATATGTGATTGAACTATGAAATGATATATGTATTCACTGCCAATTAAAAAAATTCATGTAAAATAAATTATTTTGACTAGGTAGATAATGCCATTTAGTTGCTATAGTTATGTATAGTTCCCCCCCCTCCAAAAAAAAAAAAGAAATTCCCGAATTTCTAAGCCAGAGCAGCTGACAGCTTCTAAGGGGCAGTATCTTAATTAAGGATCACCGTGCAGGGATCTGTCTTCAACTAGGAAGGGGGAGAGAGGCTGTTAGAAGGCAGGCAGGCAGAAATGTACTAGAGATGTCCAGAGGGCAAAGGGCTTTCCTGAGCATAAGGGTCTCTTTTTTTGCCTAAGAAAGCTCAGTGATTAGACAGAAAACTGTCACAGACACATAAAAGCCATTTTAAGCACCAGTGAAGGCAGTTTCTTTTCTTTTCTTTTTTTAAGTTAGGCCAGTGAAATGAGAACCTCTCTCCCATTGCAGCTGCCAATTATTTAAGAAGAAGCAGGCATCTAGGGGTCACAAACAAGCACGAAATGATAAAGTTGAGTCCAGACGTGGGTACAGTTTATGGCTGTTTTGATGGCCCTTCAGTGAGACCAGGCTGGGAAACGGTCAGAAGAAAGTAGACGCCAACGTGGCTTACTTGGAAGCACAGGCTTCCAAAAGGATCAAATCAGCTTATTGAGAATTAGCTGTTGCCAGGAGCATTAAGGAGAATCACCGCGTCTCATTTAGAGAGCAGGCATGTAAATGAAATGTGGTGTTCAAGGAAACACATAGACTCAAATTTGAAAGAAGACAAGAACTCCCACTAGGAAGTATGCATAGATATGATAGACAAAAATGACAACATGGATTCTAAAAGAAATCCAAATTCCTGGAACAGTCTCAAATTAAACGTTAAAAAGAAAAGAGGCATTATCTGAAAATCCCTGTTAGATTTACCATGTGTGTTTACATATAAAATACTTTCTAAACATTTAAAATGTGTTAGTGTTTTATTCAGTGATTTCACACGTATTTACGGAATACTTGGTGTCCACCAGGGATTATGTGAGGGACAGGGATCACAAGCAACCAAAAAACAATAACAGAAACTAAAATTCCTGACTTTCAAGGGTTCAAAATCTGATGCGGAAATGAATTTTAAACAGAACATACAACTTGTGCGATAAAGATGAAAGTTTATAAGAAAAAGGGCCTGGTTTAGACTAAAGAAGTAATAAGGCTTAACTAAAACACGAAAATCTATTTAGGATTCGCTCCAACCATGAGGATTTAGCAAATGAAGCGTCCAAAGCAAAGGTGTGAGTGGAAGAGAAGTTGAAGTGAAAGAATTCAAAGAAGACCAATGTGATTAGTATTAAGTTCGTCAAAAGGAGAGAAAGAGAAACTGGAAATGAAGGTAACAATAAGACCATACAGACCAAGCAAAGCATTTTTAACGTATCCTAAGTACAACGAAAGTGCCATTGGATGGATTTAGGAAGACAGAGTGGAATGATTAGATTTTCATATCTGAAAAAAGAACATGGGACAGTGCTGCAGAGAACACAAAGGCGTAGAGACCTGTTAGTAGGCTATGGCCATGGTCAAAGTGTGAAGATTTGAGGGTGGCTCTGCATACACATGAGAGAAGTTGTTGTGTTCAATATCATTTCTCTTCCAGAAGGAAGATGGATAGAACTGGTGATCAATTAGATGTAGAGCAAGATTGTTGCCATCAAATTGATTTCAACTCTAATGCAGGGAGTGCTAAGAACATCTCCCTGGATGGAATCACAAAGTAGAGGGTGATGCTACTTCTTGTTATTAGGTGCTATGGAGTCAATTCCAACACATAGAAACCCTGGACACAACCGAACTAAACACTAGCCAATCCTAGTCCTTCCTTACAATGGTTCTTATGTTTGAACCCATTGTTGTAGCCATTGTCAATTCACCTTGTCAAAGGCCTTCCCCTTCATCACTGCCTTTCTACATTACCAAGCATGATGCCCTTTGCTGGGACTGGTCACTCCTGATAACATGACCAAAGTATATGAGACAAAATGTCATCATCCATGCTTCTAAGGAGCATTCTGGCTGTATTTCTTCCAAGACAGATTTATCTGTTCTTTTGAGGGTCTATGGTACTTTCAATATTCGTGGTCAGCACCATAATTCAAATGTGTTTCTTCATCAGTCTTCTTTATTCAATGCCCATACGAGGCAAATGAAAATACTATGACTGGGTTCATGTGCACCTTAGTCCTCAGAATAACATGCTTCTCCACACTTTAAAGAAATCTTGTCTACTCAGGGCCCAGGATGGATAAGGTTGAGATGGTCCAAGAGAAAGTCGTGGAGTTGGCATACTTGGTTCAGAGGCCTTGGAAACCTGAATAGACAACCCCTTCTAACAGAGTAGAAAGGATGTGGACCCAAAACCCCACTTCGCCCCTTTTGTCAGCAGGAAGTAGCTAGAGATGTCGTCACCCAGTACCCCAAAGATTTGGGTCCATATCTCTTCAGGGGGGAATGTTAGGCAGTCTAGTGTAGGTGCTGGCACATCCATAACGCATGTCCAGAGGTCCAAGCTACGGAAACAAAAGAGTGGCATACTGCACACGTGCTCGGAGGTTCAGGTTTCCCGCCAAGTACGTGTGGGTGGGTGCTGTACCTGGATTGGCCCACCTAATTCAATTCAGCCAATGGGGTCGGCCAGGGGGTCATCCACCACACCTCCCTGCAGAATAATTGAAAAGGCAGTAGCCCAGAGTCGATTGCGGGACTTTGTGAGCAGTTTCCAGGCAGGCTGCACTTTCAAGAGGAGCCCTGTGGGTGCCTGTATCAACCTGAAAATTTCTTCTACAGCTCATAAAACTCCCTTGGATCACACACACACACACAAAGTGATCTTGTGGGCTAGATTTACCTATTAAAATGTGTCATTGGATCCTTGAACATTTATTGTATATCCAAGTGAGATGAAATTCTTGAAAATTCAATCTTTTCCCCATTTATCATGATGTTACTTATTGATCCTGTTGTGAATATTTGGGTTTTCTGTACATTGAGTTTAATCCATATAGAAGTCTTCAGTCCTTCATCTTCATCAGCAAGGGCTTTAAATTTCTTTCCTGTCAGCAAGTAAGATCGTGTTACTTACTGACATGAAAAACAAAACAAAAGCTGGCATATTGAAGAAGTCTAAGAGGGAAGGGCAGAAAAATGTTATGCTTTGTTACAGACTAAAAAGTGAAGATACAAACTCTTGGAGAGTGAGAGAGCATGGCACCCAGGAGAATAGATTGTTTCAGTAAATATAAAGTCATCACCGAGTGGCACAAATGAGCAGGCACTTGACGCCTAATGAAAAGTTGGTGGTTCACTGTCACGCACAGAGGCCCTTCAGAAGATACACCTGACAATCTGCTTCCCAAGGGTCACAGCCTGGAAATCCTTATGGCATCACTCTGAACACATGATATTGCATGAGTTTGAATCAATGTGACAACAGCTAACAAGAGCAATAGTTGTGTGGACTCCTGCAGAATAATCAAGTTCTAGGAGGACACCGGACGGCAGCTAAAGCTTCTTGGAGGCATAATGGGTGAAGTTTTCGCCTGTTAAACACAGAGCCAGTAGTTTGAAATCACCAATGACTCCACAGGAGAAAGATGGGGCTTTCTACTCCCACATAGAATTTCAGTCTTGGACACCAACAGAGGCATTTATGCCCTGTCCTATAGGGTCACTTTGAGTCAGAAGTTACTTTTTAGCAGTGAATTGGGAGAATTGGAAGGTTCCCTGGTACACAGTGATCAAACACTTGGCGCCTAACTAAAAGGCCAGTGTGACAGCAACTCACAAGAGCAACATCTATGTGGACTAAAAAGATCTAGCAATTGACTCAAATAAAGATTTCAGCATAGGAAATCTTACTGGGCAAGTCTACTCTGTCCTGTGTGGCTACTATGAGTTGGAATTGATTTGATTCCACTTAACAACATCAGTTTAAGGCCCATGAAAACGTGAGTGTCAGTAGGAAGTTAGCAAGATTTAAAAACACAGATCGGATGCCCTACAGGAATGACTATAAGAATCAACAGGTAATTTAAACAAATATTGTGGATAGACAATTTTCACCTCTCCTCCTGCCTCTACTCCTTGAAATGATAGAAAATGATTGTTTTTAAATGAATATACATTTAACAGCACATGAAAACATATTGTCAGCGTTCCACTTGTGTGAAACATCTCTGAAAGATGGAAGGTAGCTCTGACACAGAACATAAAAATAAAGCAAGCCCAAAATGCATGTAAAAATAGACAAATACTCCCTTAACAACATTTAAAACACTCCATAATTTACTTACATATAAATTACAATGAATGGTGTTCACAAAGGACAATGTTTATTGTCTGCTTTGCTTATGCTGCAACCCCAGGGTGCCTGGACCACCCCCCTCAGGGCCTGGAATATACGACTCAATAAATGTTTACATTAACAATGGATAAAAAATTTATTTAAGACTATACTCCTTTGCTATGACCCCCAGGTTTTATGTATAATGCTCTCATGATCTAATTACTAGATATTTTTGTTTATTTGTTTTAATTCAAAGCTGTAGTCTTTTAAGAAAGGAGCTCTGAATCATTGATGCTAGTTTTCCATTCACTAATCATTCAGATCCTCTAGATCCCCCATCCTCACACATCATCAGTCATAATTCATATTTTAAAATTGCATGTTCAGAAATAGTCTTAGTAGATTCTTCTCTTCTTGGTCTGAATCTACGACCTCTTTTTGAGACTTCCTTCACTCTTTCAAAGACTATTGTCATCATCTTGATTACTGGTCTCCCGGGCTACTCTCATCCGAACTCTTTTTGATATAACAATCACATTTGATTTCCCAAAACTCAAATTTAATCATATCTTCATCATATTTAAAATTCTCCATTGGGATCTCATTGCCTGCAAGATTAAAAAGAAGAGGAGAATAAGAAAACTCAGGGTCACTGAGTAGATTCCAACTCACAGTTTAACTTTAGGACAAAACAATATTGCCCCTGGGGTTTCTGAAGCTGTTATTCTTTATGGAAGCTGGAAGATTCATCTTTCTCCCTCTGAGCAGCTGGTGGATTTGAACTGCTGACCTTGTGGTTAGCGGCCCAACCCATAACCCACCATGCCACCAGAACTCCTCTACCCCTATAACACCCACAATTTTGGCCATGCAAAAGTTTTTATACACAGTACTCCACATTCTGCCCTAAATCTTACAGGATATTCATAGCCTCTTTAATCAGTCACTCATTGGTCATCTTTAGGTCTTTTCCTGGAGTGTTCATACCATACTAACCCCCATAACCAAGTTATTAAATTGCTACTCTCTTAAGGCATTTATTGTGTTTGACTGTCTTGTAGTTTTTAACATTTTGCATGCTAGTAGTTTTCATTTGCATGGCCCCCATGCTAACCAGTAAGCGCTGTAAGACATGGAACCGCTTTCTTCATCCCTGAGTCTTTCATAGAGGATCCCTCGTGGCACAGTGGTTACATGTTAGGCTGGTAACTGCAAGGTCAGCAGTTTGAAACCGCCAGCCACTCCGGGAGCAAGACTTGTCTTTCTTCTCCAATAAAGCATTACAGTCCCAGAAACTCATGTGGACAGTTATAATCTGTCCTATACGGTCCCTGTAAGTCCACATCTACTCAATGGAAGTCAGTTTGTTTGTTTCGGGGACTTTCATAGTTAATTATTTGTTGACTGGCTGACTGAAAAATTAGCAGACATCAAAAAGTATCAGATGTGTCTGACAATGTCATATTACACTCCACAAAACCAGGTGCTAAAGGAGTCAAAGCATACTGCCCCTGAGCCATGGCTATACACACATGGAATACTGTTTCATGATGGGGCTATGCTTCAGAGATATATATTTCCCCACAAGAATTAAAACTCCATTCATGCCAATCCCTAACCAACTGTCCTGAAGGAGACAATAAGAATATATCTGGGTCAAAAGACAAAGGTGGAGGAGATCAGTTAGAGCACAAAGTTGCTGATTTCAGAGGGCTATGAGCGTCTAGGAGACACACCAGAATCCTTTGGAAAGTAGAATAATTTGAAAAAGAACATCAATATTTTAATATTCTTCTGTGATGACAACTTGTACGTGTGTGCGCATGTGTGTGCCTGCATGTGGGTCAGAAAGTCTTCTTGGCTAAAGGGAGCCGAGGTCCCTCTCTGGAAGTGCATCTGCGTCTCCAGCGACTGATGGTTCCCAAAAGGAAGCATGGATTGAAAACGACAAAGAAACGCCAAGTAAGAAAAAGCCTCCGGATCAAGCAAATAATCTAAATAAATAAATGATTTGGGGATTTAGTAAGCAATAAAGGTGGCTAAAATTTTGTAGGGCATGTAAGCAGGAAACAGAATCACCCCAAAGACCCCTGGTGGCCAGTGGTTAAAATGCTGGACTGCCAACTCAAAGGCCAAGGGTTCGAACCCACCAGCAGCTCTGAGGAAGAAAGATGTGACACTTGCATCAGTGTTTGCAACCATACGAACCCAGTGGTGACTTCTTCTCTGCTCCACAGGTTGCCACGAGTCAGCATTGACTCCACAGCAGTGGTAGCAATAGACAGAACTCCTCAGAGTAAGACTCAGTTGTCAAAGATGGCACTTGATCAGGTGTATAAGCAGAGACTGCAAACCTGTCTGACTAGCATTCTTTTTTGAGAGAATGGCATCCAGCATGCAGAGAATAGTGCAAAATGAGGAGCTATGGGACCCATTGCGGGGATGCCTCTTAGGTCCCTGGAACCAAGGTGGGACCACAGTAAAATTTTCCCAGCAAGACCCAATAGGCAAGGTTTATCACTCGTGCTGGAGTGAGGAAGCCTAGGAGATTGATTTCAGAAACTGTTGTTTGTCGTTATCCAGTACTGAATCATCTCTGCCTAGTGAAACACCTGTGTAGCTCTCATTAGAGTGGGTTCAGTCAATCTCAACCAAAATGTTGTCTCTATCAAATCCAGAGTTACAATATCTCTCCAAGTGTTGATTTTATAGATAGGTGTACTGGTAGCTTCTACCTGATTCCTTCCATCACAATTTTATGCCAGGGGGGCAAATTCACATTAACAGCAGCCTTGACAAAATGTTACCTTAACAAGGCTCAGTGGTCTGTCCTGTGTACTCCCTGTTACCGTGGTGTAAGAAGAAGCCAGTGCATGGCAGACTGTTTTAGAGCTTCGCAATCAATACCTTCCCTAGCTTTTCATCTGAATCTCTCTGCCAACAAACCCTTGCTTTGAGCTCAGGGGATACAGAGCTCCTTCGCTTTGAAATAACCCAAAGCTGCCTACATTTATTCATTTCCTTTCTTTTTTCCACAGGTTCTCCACTCCTACTCATTAATCATTTTCATTATTCTTCTCAAGACTCTCTCCATACGCTGCCCTGCTCCTCACAGTTGCAGAGCGCAAAATTAGACTCAGTAAGTACCCTGCCTGCCCAACGCCAAGTCTAATAAGATGACATTTTCATGAGTTCTGCCTGTGTGCGACTGACAATTAATGAAAGCATGATGCGATGCCAAGATCTCAGAGAAAATCTACTATGCTCCCTGATTCCTGAATAAAAGTAAGTGCACAAACCGAGATTGTGAAGCAGCTGTTTTCCAGCACCCAAACTCCAAAACACGTGTCTCAGCTTCTCAATGGTATTAAGCACAAGACCACCCCTCCCCCTGCCGTCACCACCCATAACACTATGGTTTTCTCCTTGTTTATTTTTTTTTAAATTTTAACAATTTATTGGGGCTCATACAATTCTTTTCACAGTTCATATATATACATACATCAATTGTATAAAGCACATCTGTACAGTCTTTGCCATAATCATTTTTTTCTCTTTTCTTCTTTTACATTTTATTAGGGACTCATACAACTCTTACCACAATCCATACATATACATACATCAATTGTATAAAGCACATCCATACATTCCCTGCCCCAATCATTCTCAAGGCATTTGCTCTCCACTTAAGCCCCTTGCATCAGGTCCTCTTTTTATTCCCCTCCTCCCTCCCCATTCCCCCCTCCCTCATATGCCCTTGGTAATTTATACATCGTTGTTTTGTCATATCTTGCCCTATCCGGAGTCTCCCTTCCCCCCTTCTCTGCTGTCCCTCTCCCAGGGAAGAGGACACATGTGGATCCTTGTAATCAGTTCCCCCTTTCCAACCCACTCACCCTCCACTCTCCCAGCATCGTCCCTCACGCCCTTGGTCCTGAAGGTATCATCCACCCTGGATTCCCTGTACCTCCAACCCTCATATGCACCAGTGTACAGCCTCTGTCCTATCCAGCCCTGCAAGGTAGAATTCGGATCATGGTAGTTGGGGGGAGGAAGCATCCAGGATCCGGGGGAAAGCTGTGTTCTTCATCGATACTACCTCACACCCTAATTAACCCATCTCCTCTCCTAAACCCCTCTATGAGGGGATCTCCATTGGTCGACACTTGGGCCTTGGGTCTCCACTCTGCACTTCCCCCTTCATTTAATATGATATATATATACATATATATACATACATATATACATATACACATATATACACATACATACACACACTTATATCTTTTTTTTTTTTTGCATGATGCCTTATACCTGGTCCCTTGGGCACCTCGTGATCGCCCTGGCCGGTGTGCTTCTTCCATGTGGGCTTATTTGCTTCTGAGCTAGATGGCCGCTTGTTCACCTTCAAGCCTTTAAGACCCCAGACACTATGTCTTTTGATAGCCGGGCACCATCAGCTTTCTTCACCACATTTGCTTATGCACCCATTTGTCTTCAGCGATCCTATCATGGAGGTGTGCAGTCAATGATATGATTTGTTATTATTGATAAAGGGATTCTGAGAAGGACGAGAGCAGAAATGACAATCAGAAGGTAACATAGAAAGAATAATTGTTTGGCAATTTTGCAGGATTGTAAAGTGGATAAAAGGAGTCAAGGAAGGGGACTCTTAAAAAAGGAAAAAACAGAAAGTGATTCAGCTCAGTAGACACACAGTTCCCGAGACAGAGCGCCTTAGCGCTATCCAGTCCTACCTCATGGGTCGTATGCAGTCAGTCTCCTGCAAATCAGGAGTTGCACTGGGGATGAGGAACAAGCTGGATTGTAGGAGGCAGTGTGCATAGGGCAAGCAAGGTAGGATTAGAGAGTATGTAGAAGTTTTCCGAGGATTGGGCATTTTGAAGAATTCTGCAGACTTCAGGGGCATAGGGACTGTTTCTAATTGTAGGGTACCCGGGCCTAGGGGTGATTAGTCTGGGTGCAAAGTACCCCAAGAATATGAGAACCTAATAAGAGGAGTGGTTAGAGAGTACACTTAATTGATTCCTGAAAAGGGGAATGGTTCAGCCCCCAGCTAGGCTGTCAATATTACATTAAGGCAGTGTCTTAAGAAAATGATATTATAAAGTCAAGTACATATGACATAAACTCTAGAGGATGAATCGATAGTGAGAAGCACCTAAGGGCCACATTTCTGAGTATGAATTTTGACCCTGCCACTTATCAACTCTTTGATAATTAGATAGCTACCCAATCTCTCAAGCTAATGTTCCCCAATTATAAAATGAGGAACATGGCTCACACATCATGGAGTCTGACAGTGATGGAATGAGTTAACATTTGTGAAAGACTAAAGTTTAGATTTGAAACACAGTTATTCTACATGTGTTTATTTTTAAAAGACTCGTCATTTGATTAAAATAAATTTATTTGATTAAAATAAGCAGGGTCATTTAGACCAACTTTGAAGGTGAATCATGAAAGAAAAATGAAAATTATTGACAACTCTTTTATAAACAGAAAGTGTAAACTCTTGATACACATTGTAGCCTTGCCACTGATGTTTTCAAGGAATGTAAGTAAATTCTATATTTGAGCACCCTTGACAATTGGGGAAAATTAAGAAAAGCATGTGGCAGAGAGCAAATGACCAACACCCTGTCTCGGGTCCTGTAACGTGGCACTCCTCAGAGCAAGAGATAGAATCCATTCAGTCGGAGTATTTATTGAAGTCACTTATTTTAACCATGAACCAAAGTATTTGAAATTATCAGCTTCCACAGAATGTCATAGCTAAACACAGGTTCATTGGTATTTTTGCATATACACACTGGTACACAGACTAGCACTCAGTTCTCATAAGTGATTATTCATAAGGAGATGATGCAATAAAGAGGCTGAATGTGAGTTGACTTGGTCTTGCTCACTAATGTGTAGTAGACAAGTTCACATACGTTTCACCACGTCTCTGGTGGTAAACCTGTGAAACTGTTCTCAACAGAACAGTAAGTAAGCACAAGTGAACAGTTGTGTACTTTTCTTATTGGATACTCTGCCCTTGTCAGGAATTGTAAATTTGAGAAGAAACTGTGAGTCTATAGAAAAACTGTGTGGTGCTTGGAGCAAGACAGATACTTGCCATACCACCTAGAAGTAAAATCTTTTATGGATTGGGAAAAAAAACATTAAGTTCTTCATTCTTGATTAGCAATTAATCACATAGATTGTGTTGGTGTAGTGGATTACTTGTTGGTCTGCTGACTACAATGTCAGCAGTTCACACCCACTAGCTGCTCTGTGCGGAAAAGATGAGGCTTTCTGCTTCTGTAAAGATGTCGAGTCACAGAAACCCCAGAGGGGCACCTCTGCTCTGTCCTTTTTGGTTGCTAGGAATCAGAATTGACTCGATGGCAGTGAGTTTGGGTTTGGTTATTGGGCAGTCTAAAAATGATTATCTTTCATGACCTTCATAGAGAGTGTACCACAGAGCAGTCAGGAATTACTTCCAGTACTGTCTCCTAAAACTGCTAGTGTTGCTTTACCGGCCTTAACAGTTAAAGGAATCATGGTGGGCCATTGACTTAGGTGTTGGGCTGTTATCCAAAAGGCTGGCAGTTTGAACTCACTAGCTACTGTGCGGGAGAAAGACGGGGCAGTGGCTTACTCTATGAAGCAGGACGACGCTTTCCTGTGGAGGAACCGAGTCCGAATTTACTCCACCGCACTGATCTTAGTTTTGAGGGTTTATTGAACATTTAAAGTTAAACATTTCTTTTATATTTCATTTAATAGTCACAGACAGAGTAGAAAAGGCCAAACACATACAAGTGTGCACAGCGTGATGCCACTTATAGAAAGTTCTAGAAAAATGTAAACTACTCTATAACTACAAAAAGCAAGTCAGTGGTTGCCTGGGCCTGGAAGGAGCACTGTAAAGGGGCACCAGGGACGTTTGGGGTAGGAATGGAAGTGACCTTTATTGTAGTGGTTAAAAACAACAATGCTGATTGACACACCCTTCTGAAACATCTATTGGAGGATTTGAACTGCCAGCCTCACAGAAGTCGAGCAGTAAGCCAGCTGCACAGGGATCCCACTATGTTGGTAATTTCACAGTATACAATTTTAAAAAACCTATCAATGTCTCAATGTTAATAACACAATTTATGATACATAAACTATAAATCAATAACGTTAACTTTAAACATAAAAGTCAGAGAAAATGTTTAGGTCTCCACATAAAATGAAGATGGAAGCAACCAAGAGTTGGATTTGTAGCTAAAGATCAAATTCAGTTCTATTCAACTCTCTAAAATACAGGAATAGTGATTTTTACCAGCCCAAATTATATTAAAAGTAGCATTTTAAAGAGAGTTGTAAAGCCAGGCTGTCATCCAAGATAATACGATGATCTGTGTTTTTATAAACCTGTCACAAAAGGAATAAAACAAGGAGATGCACAAAAGTTAGAGTTGCCTGTCTCTTGACAGAAAATGACACGGGTGGTTGCATACAGAGTTGTCAGGGATATTACAGTTAGTGAGCGCTCAACCTAAAAATTTTATGTAATCAGATATTACAAGTCTTTTCAAAACTCTTACTGGAACCAGCATAAAGGACCCTTTCTGAGTATTTTCCTCATACTTCATAAAATCCTCCATCCCACAACAACATTTTAGAACCTCATTATAATTAATTGTGACTACAGAATGTTCGCACATGCAAAGGGGTCATAGAGAAGCTTTTATGTCTCAGACATAAAACACCATCCCAGAATACAACATACTACCAAGCCCATTACAATTTACCACAAACCTGACAAAATAATCAAATTAACTGGATTAATTTAAATCATTTTTCTCATTTAACGAGCACAGTCTGCTTCACAAATTCAAAGTTCAATTATGGCTATATTTCTGTACATTCATCCATTTCATTACTCAAGCCTCCATTGACCAAATAGCTGTAATTGCATTGTCTTCCACTTCCAGTTTCTCTTTTGCCCTAAGTTATGCAAGGAAAAAGAAAGCAAGAGATGAAATTTGGGAGCAGAGTCAAGGGTATTCTGTGCATGTTAGTGACCCCGGCCAGAATATCAGGTCCCCAAGAGTCTGCCCTGGTACTCTCCTTTCTTATAACCCCCCACTATCACACCTCCCAATAATAATTTTGCTAGTCCATCCAACCCCTGCATAGTTCAAACAGGTAAAGAACATGGCTACTAAGAACAACGCTGGAAGTTCCAACTCCACCAGAGGTTCCTCAGAAGAAAAACTTGGTAACCTGCTTTCCAACAGCTCAGAGCCATGAAAACCCTAAAAAGCACTGGTTCTCCGTGAAACACCTGGGGTTACCAGGCCTTGCAATCGACTTCACAAAAACTACCTTTCTAAATCCTTGCATACAAAGATTCTTAGAGAACTAATAGCCTTGAGAGGGATGGTTTCTGATTTGGGATTATTTTTATTTTTAATTCCAGTCTATTATGTAAGCACACCCCATTCCTTTGAGATAAGTCAATGCTTTCAGACTTGGGCTCTGTGTTACTCAGGGTTCTCTAGAGAAACAAAACCAACACATTTATGAATATGTATATGTATATATACAGTGAGAAGGAGTATAGCAGCCAATCAGCAGTACAGAAGGCTCAGTTCAACTCACTTTCATGGAACAGTTAACATACTGTAAATCCTTCAACTCATACGAGCTGTCAGGTCCAAGATCAAGAAAACAGACAGAGGAGTCTTGCCTCAGGCAAGACAGACAAAGTCTGCCCACAGGCTGCACACAGCAGGATAGGCCAGCAACAGCCACTAGTGGGGGAGCTTAGCAAAGCAGACCCTATGCAATCTCAAACTCAAGCATTGCAAGCGACAGAATGCACCAGCCTCAAGCTCAAGCAATGTATGCACCAGCAGTGTGGCAAAGCAGGTCTTGAAAGAGCCTTAAGCTATACTGACATGATCCATGGATTGGCTTAGTCCACAGGTAGTACAATGCACAAGTTGAAGCAGAGAAATAAAGCAACAGCACGCTGGTCGGGTCACCAGGAAGCAAGAGAGAGATTTACCTCAGTTGCCCTCCAATCAAGCTGTGACCCGATCAAACTCCACCTGCATGTTCTTATTGGCCTAGTTGGCAAAATAAACACACCTATCACAGGCTCCCTTGGGTGTTGATACACCTATGTTTATGCATTGTTTTCCAAAGTTCAAGCTTGGGAGTGTAAGGGGACCTCAGAACCTTTGTTTAGAGCCTGAGGCATCAACCTAGAATCTGTGTCGAACGAATTATATTTCAGGAATATCTGTGTCCTTCTTTGTCCAGGGAAACCCTCAAAAATAAATAAATAAATCGTGCTCACTGCTATAAAATCCATTCTGACTTATAACAATCCTATAGGACAGGGTAGAACTGCCGCTGTGGGTTTCCAATCCTGTAAGTAGATACCCACCACCCCGGGCTTACATTTCGGGAAATTGGAGGTTAGTGTGCTGAGTATTTTCCTCCGAGAAGTCTCAATGATCATAATGCTAAATGATCAACTCTCTCTATTAAATCTTTGCATACCAAGAATCTCAGGGAAATAATAAATTTGAGAGGGTCAGGAGATTATTTTTGATAAATTTTAATTCCAAGAAAACAGTTATCCAGTATAGAAAAAAGTACTCGTACCCAATGACGTTGCCTGGTAGTCACCATTTCTGTGCATGCCTCTCGCCCTCCCAACTGGAAGTATTTTACTGAGCACTTCCTCTGGATACAAGTGTGCCCTTTGCCCATACACTGGGAAGGTCAGGAGCTCTGAGGATAGACCACGTCCTGAGCACAACCCTCAGTAAATGAGGAATGGGAGCTGCTGGCTAACTAACAAAATGTCCTCACCCATAAGTGAGACATTATGAAAAATCATCTAAATTGTTTCCCAGAGTCTCCCAAAGGATCTATCTAGGCTCCAGTTACCCACTGTGGTAATTTGCTTATTAACTCGCTTTTTAATTGCTTCCTTCACTTACTTCTTCCATATTTCCCTACTATTGTTTCCTAAAATCACTTCCCAAATAAAGCATTTGCATTCAGAATCTTATCTCAGAATCTGCTTCTGGAAAAATTTGAATTAAGATAACCACTTGGTAGTTCAGCATGCATAAGAGGTCCAAGGTTGGAACACGCTCAAGAAAGATGGCCGAGACACAATCTCTGGGTACACGGGTCACTAGGGGAAATAACCGTGCAGAAACCAAACAGGAACATTTTAGGGAAGAAAATCCAGGCAGGTGGTCAATACGCTCTGGTCATAATTGGAGGAGTTAAGAGAATGGCAAAGCACAGAGGAGGCATTGGGGGAGAGGACTCATATATAAATGCTATGGGCTGTTAGCACTATCCCCAGCTACTGGGCTAAAGGAAGCCCTGGGGAAGCGTGCACAGATTCCTTAATCCTGAATCCGTGCTTCTCAGAGCACCAGTAATGAGATACCTTCACAGCAGGAGGAACTTCAGCGACCATGTGTATCAGAATTGCTTCTATATATTACCAGAGTGTATCCTCTCTATTGTCCCAAGAGACCTGTGGAAATGAATCTTGTCTCTTCAGGAAGATTATGCACTTAAATATATTCCTTATACTAGCACAGTCCAGACATTCAATAAAATCAAACCTGATATATATATATATATGCACACACACACACACACACACATATGTGGCAGGCTCACGCATGCAAATAAATAAACCACAAATAACAATTGTACTACTTTACTATTTACAGATAATTATACATGTTGCTAAAGCCTCATAGCCATTTGTAAGGCAGCTCAGACAAAGGAAAGTGTCTTTTCTATTCTGGTGGTTATGTACAGGCAGTGTCTGTGGGTGTGTCAAGTTACTATGGATAAATTGGGTCACTTGGTATCACAGCACAAGTAAATCCCAGTCGACAATATAAATGTTAATATTCCATCAATTGATAAGAACTTCCAGCAACTCCAATGCATAGATGCTGAAATGTAAGAGATTTCCAGCTCAAAATAAATGTAATCTTTTTTTAAATGTTAAAAATAGAGCAGGCTTCCTCCCCTTGACATTTTCTCCTGAAAATAAAATTTCTTTCTTAATTTTTCTCATCAATCATACAAAGATTTTGTTGTTGTTTTTGTTGTTAAAATTATTATTTTATTGACTTTAATTTTGTGGTCCAGAATACTTCAGTCAATAAATATATTTGAAGTCATTAATTTTCAGATGTGAATTTGTTATGAGTTAATGATGGTCATATTGGGAAGTTTAAAAACCTACAGATTTCTGATTGCTGAGCTACTGAGAAAAGAGTATGGATCACCTGCTTAAAGGTATTTGAATAATTGTTTTATTACTTAGAAGGTAATTTATCTCCTAATGGGGAAAAGGTAGCAAAAAATAATTATCACAAATCTTCATCACTTTCAGCCCTAAGCCTGAGTCTATTCAATTACACTTCAATATTTGTGAATTGTTGGAAAATACTATTCTTTACTTTAAAGAAAATGGTATGGAAAAGTATTATCTGACTTAGACAAAATAAATTAGTAGGGCAGAATTAGGATTATTTGTCAAAGTTATTTAAACTTTCTGTGATGTAGTTAATCTGCATAAAGTTAAGATAGTAATACCTAATTAAATTTGGAGGTTTGAATGAGAATTAAAGAATGTTGTTGTGACTTCTAGGAATATGGCTGCAATGTAAAGGAAACTGCATTGTGAGTTGTGGTGGCTGGTTTTGGGGATAGGGTAGCTGAGTGAGGGGTTCAGGACATGCATTGGGGCCTCAAGCTATCCCAGACATCTGTACCACCACATGAGCAGACCTTCCTAACAGCATTGTCCCGCACTTCCCCTCTTGTGTGCCCAGCTAAGCTATAGCGGCATATGGCCAGATTCCCAGGCCACATTTCCTGCATCACCAGCCCAGATAAGCACATGGCCTGTGGTCTTGCCACAGCAACTTTGTAGATCACGGCTCCACCCACACTCACCACACTTGCTACCCAACCCTCTCCCCTCCCCACTGGCACCTCATACTTTCACTTTGTGCCACGCACACTCCAGAGCCTTTACCCTGTGCTTCCCATGCAAACAGCCTGCCCAGGGCAACCCCATTCCTGGCGACCACCTCACTCATGCGGCCTGAGTGGGCCACCAGAACTGTCCACCAAACAGAGAATCCTGGCTGCTCAGGGAGAGAACAAAACCCCAATGCGATAGAGACACAGCACGATCCCTCAGCACAGTGGGCTCCAGGAAGGCCTTAGAATCATTCTTATTGGAGAGTCAGCCCTAGTGAGATAGAGACGCAGTTTGATCCTGCAGCACAGCTGGCTCAGGTAGTCCTTAGAATCATCCCTACTAGCTTCTGAGAAAGAATTCACAGGGCTCTTGGTATCCCATCCCAGAAAAATGGCACTGAGCTCCACCAAAATGTCACACAGACAACAACCCACACCATCAGACACTACAATAAAGCAAAATAATCCAGGGGGACCAATCACAATGATCTACATGTACCTCCTCCCTTGGGGGGTAGACACAGAAAAATGGGTGAAGGGAGACATCGGTCAATGTAAGACATGAAAAAATCATAACAATTTGTAAATTATCAAAGATTCTTGAGAGAGGGAGGGGGGCAGAAAAATGAGAAGCTAATACCAAGGGCTCAATAGAAAGAAAATGTTTTGAAAATGATGATGGCAACAAATGTACAAATGTGCTTGACACAATGGATGTAGGTATGGATTGTAATAAGAGTGGTATGAGCCCCCAATATAATGATTAAAAATAAAAAGTTGAATGCCAGAGGAGGGCCTGTACCTAGTGATGTGCATAGAAGAGGGAGACTTTGAACTACAACAGAAAGAAATCCTTACTACTCTCCCTAGAGTCATAAAGAATATGAAAAAATCAACACAGAAAAAGGATGAAAAAATAGAGAACATAGATACCACTTACCAAAGGTAAATAAAAGAGTTAAGGGAAAGCACAACAGAAGCAGAGCAAAGGGTAAAAGACCTTACCACCAGACTGGAACATGCAGAGAATCCTATCAGCAACCTCAAAAAGTAGTCAAGTAGAATTCAACATATGTGAAAGACAATTAAACAAGATAATCAAAGAAGCTGAAGAAAACCTGTGAGCAATGAGTGATGCTATGAAGAGGCACAATTTTAGAATAATCAGGTTGCTGGCGCAAGACATAAAGAAAAAAACAACAGCCGAGATAGTTTCTGGAAGAAAACTTTCCCAATTTAATGAAGGAGAATCAGACAGTCAACCAGAAAGCAGAGAGGACACCAATTAGATTAAAGCCCAAGAAGACCACACCAAGGAATAGAGTAGTCAAACTGAGGTAAAAAGGACAATTATAAGAGCACCTAGGGAATAAAAGCAGTACTCAGATAAGAATTCACTGAGAATTATGAGTAGGAACCATGTGAAGAGTACAGAATGGAATAGCATCTTCTAAAAGTTGAAGGAGAATAACACTAAGCCAAGAATATGCTATCCCCTCAAACTCTTCATCAAAATAGTCGGAGAGGTAAAGGTTTTCCCAGATCAGGAAAAATTTAAAGAATACATGCAAAAAAGTCCGATACTACAAAAATTACTTTCCAACGCACTTTGGTCTGAAAACCAACATCCGCAAAACACAAACATGAAGCCACCTCATACTATAACTCTATCCAGAAGTCAGAGCAATGAAAACAATGCCCAAGATGTCTTTGACACAATAGTGAAAAGAAGGCCAGAATGAATTCCCCCCCACATACATAACACACTACTACTAAGACGAGAGGGAAGAAAAGGTCTATCACAAAAGGTACAAGATGACAGCAAAGAATCCACCAATGGATGTAATAACCCTCAATGTCAATGGGTTGAATTCCCCCATTGAGAGATAAAAGCTAGAAGACTGGATTAGGAAACAAAACCCAGAAATCTGTTGTCTCAATAAACACATCTTAAATTCGCAGACAAAAACAGATTAAGGACCAAAGATTGGTGGACACTATATCAGGCTATTGGCAATCTGGGAAAAACAACAACCAGGATTTGCAATTCTAATCTTGGACAAAATTGATTTTAAAGTACAGGATGTAACAAAAGATTAGTATGGGCATTAAATAATATTTAAGAGATCAGTAGACTAAGAGCCAGTGAGCATAACAAACATATGTGCCCAATGAGAGACTCACAAAATTCATCAATCAAATCCTTCAAAAGATGAAAAAATAAATAACGAGATCAACAATTCTGTTAGTCCAGTAGACTAGAGGAACAAATCCAGAGACACTCATATGGGTATAAGAAAGAGCTTTATATCAAAGAGTAATTATATATTAAAAAAATCCAAGTCCTGTCCAGATCAAGTCCATAAGTCCAATATTAGACCATATGTCCAATACCAGTCTATGAATTCCTCTTCAGACTCACACAACACAAGCAATGAAGTCAAATTCAGGAAGATCACAGGGCAGTGGGTGGAAAGTATTGTAGATCACAGGCTAGTGGGTGGAAAGTCTTGTAGTGGTGGTAGAAGTATCTCAGAGATGGTGTGGGTCTCCATATGGTTCCTCCAGCTCCAGAGCTCTGGCTGCCATCAGTATGGCTCCATATGTCTTGTCAGCAAGAAAATGAAGCAGAGAGTGTATGGGGGTCTGGCCTCCAGTGAGCTACTTATAGAACTTCCAAATGAGGCCATCAAGCTGCAAGCTGGTTGACAGGCTAAACTCCACCTTTTCACTCTTAATAGTCTCAAGTTGACACTAGATTGTGTAATCACAACAATCATGGTAAAAGGCTTCAATACACTGCTCTTTGAGAAGGATAGATCAGCAAGAAAGAAGCTCAACAAGAAGGCTACAGAACTAAACTCTGGTAAAGCCTGTGGGAGGGGACTGTTCAGGATCTTCATCTGCTGATGGGGCACAACTCAATGTGAGGAAAACCAGTTGTGCAAAAATCTGCTAGTGACCGGAACTTGGAATGTCCAAAATAGGAATCTAAGAAACTCGGAATTAGTCAAAAATGAAATGGAATACATAAAGATCTTAGGCATTAGTGAACTGAAATCGACTAGTATTGACCATTGAGAGTCATAAAATCATATGATTTATGATGCTAAGAATAACACAACCAAGAGGAATAGCTTGTCATTCATTGTCAAAATGGACATCACAAAATATATATTGACGTACAATGCTGTGTGTCATAGGATTATATCCAGATGCCTTAAGGAAATCCAATCAATACAATATTATTCAAATTTATGCATCAACCACAAAAGCTAGTGATGAAGCAATGGAAAAATTCTACCAATAGCTTCAGCCTTAAATTGATCAAACATCCAATTAAGATGCATTGACAGCCCTCTTTAACAAGTGGTGTTGGAAAAAATGGATATTAACATGCAGAAAAATGAAGCAAGACCCTTATCTCATTCCATGCACAAGAATAAACACAAGGTGGATCCCATTTCTTGAAGTTAAACCCCAAACTATTAGGGCCATCAATGAGGGAATTGGGACCAACTTGAGAACTTTGGCACAGGGAATACACAGGCTATCAGAAACAGGGAAGGACACACACACAGAGGAGGCACAAATTGACAAATGGGATATACTGAAGATAAAACACTTGTGTACATCGAAAGAATTCACCAAGACTGTATAAGAGAGTCCACAGACTGGGAAAACATCTTTAGCAATGACACATCAGACAAAGGCCTTATTACTAAAATCTACAGTACTCTGCTAGCTTCCAAAAAGGAAAAAAACTAATAGCCCACTTGAGAGGTGGGCAAAGGACTTGAACAGAAGTTTCACAGGGGCAGAAATGTGAATGGCCAACAACATATGAGAAAATGTTCCTGATCTTTAGCCAAAAGAGAAATGCAAATTAAAACAACAATGAGGTACCACCTGATACCCTCAAAGGTAGCCCAATTCAAAAAATCAGAAAGCAGCAAGTGTTGGAGGGGCTGTGGGGAGACAGGAACTCTTATCCACTGCTGGTGGGCCTGTAAGTATGTACAGCCACTATGGAAATCAATCTGGCGATACCTAAAACAGATGGAAATAGAGTTACCATAGGACCCAGCAATCCCCCTACTGGGCATATACCGAGAAGAGGCAAGAAACAAACCAAGGCCAGACATCTGTGCTCCAATGTTCATCGCAGCACAGTTCACAATTGCAAGGAGTTGGAAGCAACCCAAATTTCCATCAACTGATGATTGGATTAAAAAACTGTGGTATATACATACAATGGAGTACTACGCATCACTAAAAAGCAGTGATGAACTTATGAGGCACCTAGCAGCATGGGAAGAACTGGAGGAAATCATGCTAAGCGAAGTAAGTCAAGCACAAAAGGACAAGTACAACATGAGCCCACTGAGGTAAGTATTAAAAAAATGCAAAAGGCGCATAGGGCAAAAAGCTACTGTATACAAACATTCTTGGGGTGAAGACTGTGTAGTATGGCAGAGACCAGATCAAAACCAGAGATGCACATGGTAGACAACTGGGGAAGAGGTGGGGAAAGGAAAATAAAAGGATGAATATAAGGAAGAAAAGGGTAGCGGGGTGGGGGAACGGGGGCATGGGGCACTAACCCACCCAAGGGGAGGGTACTGTTTATGTCTCCACAGGGAAAGTGGGACCAGACTTCAACCCAGTGCCGCAAGGTGTGAATGCAATATCCCGGCGTGGAGTAGGGAACCAGTGGAGAGGTCTGGGAGGCTGGCCCCAGCACCATAAATTAAGTGGATTCCTGCACCTCCCCCAAAAAGAATTTGTTCCAAAGGATGACATTGACTCTGCAGCTCCGGGAGATGGACATATCTGATCAGAGCACACGGGAGCTAATGAAGGGGGAGGAGGAGAGAGTGGAGCACAGCCTGGCCCACCAGGCCGTGAGGATGATGTTCCTGATTAGAGCAGCCAGTCCACAGAGAGAACAACATGGCTGGCCCTACTATGAGACATGATGCTCCTTAGTGACTAAGGGCGATACAGGGGACAACACTGGAGACACAGTGTGGGAATTTCACCTGACCTGATCCCACCACATTGAGGCAAAGCACTGGGGGAGTGCAGCGGAACAGCAAGGGAATTGAGCAGCAAGGTCCCCAAGGAATGCTGAAAGTGGACTTTGGGGCCAGGGCGTGGTGCCCCAACAGACTGGACTGGAAAACACTCCTAAAGGTCAACAAACGATCCTTGAACTAACTACAAGCTTTTCTTTCTTGATGTGTTTTGTTTTGTTCTTTGTCAGTGGTTTGTTGTTGCTGTTTTGTTGTCTGGTTGTATACTGTTGCTTTGTTTTCCTCTGTCTTGTTTTCGTGAATGTTAGTGTCTCCACAGGTCTGTCTGAATAGGACATGCTGGATGAACAATCTGGAGGAAAAACAATGGGACAGACAGTTCCGGAGAGACTTGGGATAGGGGGAGGTGGGGGAGGTAAGGAAGTGGTGTTAACAAACCCAGGGACAAGGGAACAACATGGGACCCAAATTGGTGGTGAGGAGGGAGTGGCAGGCCTGGTAGGGAATGATCAAGGGTAAGGTTACGTAAAGAAGAGGTATAGCTGTAACCCAGGTGGGGACGGAGCATGGTAGTGGGGCAGGAGGAAAGTCAAGGGAAATAGAGGAAAGAGCTAGGAGGCAAAGGGCATTTATAGAGGTCTAGATAAGGGCATGTACATGCAAATATATATGAGGATGGGGAAATAGATCTATGTGTCTATATTTATAAGTTTAGTATTAAGGTGGTGGAAGGACCTTGGGCCTCTACTCAAGCACTCCCTCAATGCATGAATACTTTCTTCTATTAAATTGGCACTCCATGATGCTCACCCTCCTGACACAACTGCTGAAGCCTAAGCGGGTGAACAAGTAAATGTGGTGAAGAAAGCTGATGGTGGCTATCAAAAGAGATAGTGTCTAGGGTCTTAAAGGCTTGAAGGTGAAAAAGCAGCCATCTAGCTCAGAAGCAACAAAGCCTACATGGAAGAAGCACACCAACCTGTGCGATCACGAGGTGCCAACGGGATCAGGTATAAGGCATCATCAAAAAATATATATATATATATCATAGTGAATGAAGGGGAAAGTGCAGAGTGAAGACCCAAAGCCCATTTGTCGGCCACTGGAGATCCCCTCACAGAGGGGTCTAGAGGAGCAGATGAGTCAGTCAGGGTGCAATGTAGCACCAATGAAGAATACAGCTTTCCCCCAGATCCTGGATGCTTCCTCCCCAACAACTACCATGATCCGAATTCTACCTTGCAAGACTGGATAGAGCAGAGGTTGTACACTGGTGCATAGGGGAGCTGGAGGCACAGGGAATCCATGGTGGATGATATCTTCAGGACCAGGGGTGTGAGGGGCAATACTAGGATAGTAGAGGGTGAGTGGGTTGGAAAGGGGGAACCGATTACAAGGATCTACATGTGACCTCCTCCCTGGGGGACAAATAACAGAGAAGGGGGTGAAGGGAGACTCCGGATAGGGCAAGATATGACAAAATAATAATCTATAAATTATCAAGGGCTCATGAGGGAGGACGGAGCGGGGAGGGAGGGGGGAAAAAAAGAAGACCTGATGCACAGGGCTTACGTGGAGAGCAAAAGCTTTGAAAATGATGAGGGCAATGAATGTACAGATGTGCTTTATACAATTGATGTATGTACATGTATGGATTGTGATAAGATTTGTATGAGCCCCTAATAAAATATTTTAACAAATAAAAACAAAAAATGCATTGAATGTTATTGGTGATTGGAATGCAAAGTTGGAATCAAAAATGAAGGAATATTAGTTGGAAAATATGGACTTGGTGAAACAACTGAAGCTGGAAATCACATGATAGAATTTTGAAAACCAATGAATTGCTCACAGCAAAAATCTTTTTTCAAAACACAACAGGTGACTATATACACTTGGGCTTCTCCATATGCAATACACAGAAGTCAAATTCACAACATCTGGGAGAAGGAATGATGGAGAAGCTCAGTATCAGTAGCCAGGCCAGTCAGTTCAGGATAGAGCTGGAAAAAATCAAAACAAATCCACAAGAACCAAAATATGCCCTTGAGTCAACTCCACCTGGATTTAGAGACCATTTCAAGAATAGATTTGGTGCATGGAACACTAATGACAGCAGACCCAATCAGCTGTGAGATAACATAAAGAACATCATTCATGAAGACAACAAAAAAAATGTACAAGGACAAGAAAAGAAGATATCAAAATGGATGTTAGAAGAAACACTAAAACTTGCTTTAATTGAAGAATCCCTGAGGCAGAAATGATGAAGTCAAAAATTGAATAGAAAAAAAGTTAAAGGACAGCTGGAGAGAACAAAGTAAAATATTATAATGCATATGCAAAGACAGAGCTAGAAATCAAAAAGGAAGAATATGCTCAGCATATCTTAAACTGAAAGAACTCTTGAAAATTTCAAGCCTCAAGTTGAAACACTGAAAGATTCTATGGGGAAAATATTGAATGATGTAGTAAGCATAAGAAAGGCATCAAGAACATAATTTCTGAAGAAAGCAGAGGATCATTAAAAAGATAGTAAAAATTCTTAGATATAACGAAGCGCCTTTAAGGAATGAGTCCTGGGCCTGTGGAATCAGAACCCTAGTCTTAGGAAACACAGTGCACCAAGGTCAACTGGCATAACATAGTCTACAAAGGCATTTAATGAGTAGCTACTGGGGTCTTAAAGCTTGGGAGCAGTTATCTAAGATGCAACTATTGATCAGTCCCTGTCCAGAGGAAATAAGAGTGGTGAAAATCAAATACCCTAGTCCAATGGAAAAGACTAGTCCACTGGACCAATGAACTGTGAAACATCAGTCTCTACAACTCTGAGACCAGATCTAGACACGCTCTAACCACCACTACAAATTGTTCTAAAAGGGATCCTATGTAAGGTACTGCAAAGCATGGGAGAAAAATGTGAAACAAAACTCACAATCATAAAAAGACCATGCTTACTAGTCACATAGATTAATGGGACTCCTCAGAATACGACCCATAGTCACCCTTCGTGTCTAGAATAGAATTCATCTCTGCAACTCAAATATCAGTTAAACTATAGAGAGAGCTATATGGGAACCAAGAACACTAATGAGGTAATGTTACCTCATTACCAGTTACCTGGTAAATCAAATGCTTGGCATTTCCCCAAAAATACATTCAGAAAGGCTAGGGAGAAGGAGGAACGGAACCAGGAAATGGAGTACATGGAATAAGACGAGGAGATTGTAATAAATTTCATTCACGATGTGTACGAATTGGTGAATATAAACTGGTGATCTGCTCTGTAAACTTTCCCCAGTTTATAATGAAACTATTTAAAAAATAAAGTATGTATGTTCTCACACATATAAAAACATGAAACTGAGTGGAAAAAATAAATCCCATCTTCTGCCATCAACCTATCATGATCAATTAAATCCGTGCAAGCTATTATCAATTCTGTTCCCCTTGATTTCACTTGTGTAATGATACCAGCTGCGTATGCAGCACCTTTTCCTTCGACCCTAGCCACCAAATTTATCTGGCCCATATTAAAGGAATAGACGTGTTATTTAAAGCAATAAAATAATGGAGTTACTAATTTCAGAGGCACTCAGTTAAGATAATCCCTTTCACTTTCTCTCAAGCATCTCTTGTGAGTACACTCAACCTCTCTCAGTATCCATGTGGAAAGGTGCCCAGTGAAGTCTGATGAATTCCAGATCATCAAGATCCATGCCTCTTCTCAGTAAACGCTAATTCCAGATTCGGCATCTGAGAAACATCATACTAAGAAGCATCTATTTTCTTTGAAATAACGGAAGCCACTTATTTTTCCAAACTTGGCCTATGTTATTCTCCCTCCACCCCCAAAGATGAAGAATTAACTTCTTACTCATTTATACAATCTACTGTAATTGTTTTGAACTTTCCTGACCAAATGAAGAAATCATTTTTTTCTAGTCTAAAAATAACACAGTAGTGTTTAGTTAGTTTTTCTCAAGAGAAAATAAATTTATACCCACAAAAGGGCTGTACTCTGCTTCAAGGGAAAGGAATAATTAATTAGTGTTTGAAGGAAACTGATTTTCTTATTCACATACCTTTTGTCTTGCAGTCTATTCAGAAAAGGGGTACATTTTTTTTCTCAGGTATGCTGGGCACAGAGAAGGGCGACATTACATCATAGAGGAATTTTTATGTATTTATCTTAATAGATTTTGCAAGAAGTCAATTATAATTTGAACTCTCACCATACCAATTTAAATTACAGTTAAAACCCCACTCAAAAATGTCAATAATGAATCTCTGAAAATATCCTTCAGCCTCTCCTGACAAGTATAGCATGGCCTCTTTAAAGCGATTACCGTAACTCCCAGAGATTTTAACATTTATGAAACAACAAAAAGCCCACTGCCAGTAAGTCGATTCTGACTCTGCCATGCTCTAGGACAGAGTAAAACTGTTCTTTGGAGCTTCTGGGTCTATAAATCTTCACAAAAGCAGATAACCTCTCTTTCTCCAGAGGAGTGGCTGAGTAGAGGAGCATGTCTGACCTTGATGTTATCAACACAATCCAATACACCACCAGAGCTCACTGATTGCCCCAAGAAACCAAGGCCCTAAATTGGGAAGGGGCCATTACCATCAAGTTCACTCTGATTTGTCATTAGGTGCTGTCTCATCCTCACAATTTTTTTTTATGTTTGATCCCTTAGCTGAAGCTACTGCATCAACTCACAATGATCCTTTCAGGGTAGTAGATTTCATGTGCTGCAAACCACAAGGTAAGCAGTTGGAAAAAAAACCAACCACCTGTCGGAGAAAGATGAGGCTTTCTAATCTCATCACAGGTTACAATATCAGAAACCCAGATGGGTATTCTAGTCTGTCCTATATGTTCTTTATGAGACAAAATTGACTAGATGCCAGTAAACAGTAGATAAACCTGTTAATCTTTATTACAAAACAGATAACGCCAAGGAAGCAGAGAATGTATCTACAGAAAATAGCACCGATAGCAATTAGTTTTAAATTGCTTAGTGTTCTTTCACACTTCGCAAGAGCAATTGCGAAGGCCAATGGAATATGTTCATTGGTCCTCACAACAAACAACACCAGGGCACGTTCCATACCTGCCTACCTGAGATGAAGCTGACCTTGGGATTGCTGCCATCAAGCTGAGTCCTAGAGACCCTGTACACATCAGAAGGAAACACTGCCTGGCCCTGCACCATCCTCACAATTGCACCTATGCTGGAGTCCATTGTTGCACCACTGTGTCAATCCATCTCATTGGGAACTTCACTGCTTTGTGCTGCTCATTTATTTTGCCAAGCACAACGTCCTTCTTCAGGGAATGGTCTCTCCAGACAGCATGTCCAAGTACGTAAAACCAAACCTCTCTCTCCTTGCCTGGAAGGAGCACTCTGGCGGTACACGACCCCAAACAAGATTTGTTTGTTATATTAGACAGGATTCTCTAGAGAAACAAAACCAAAATGCTAATAATTTTATATATATTTAGATGGGTAGATAGATAACATAAGAAATAAGCAGTTAATTAAATTATAAAGCAGTACAAATGGCTCAGTACAACTCACTCCATGAGACAGTTGTGACACACTTGCAGTCCTTCAAGTCTTGAGGGCCACAGGGTAGTCTTCTGTAGAGCAATTCGGGCTATCTGGGCACAGGCAGCAAACAGCAAGGCAGGTCACCAACAGTCAGGCAGATGACAGGGTCCAACAGTCCCCAGTTCAAGAGATGTAAATTCCAATTGTGTGGTGAAGCAGGCCTTGAAGGAACCTCAAATTACAGCGACACACTCCACGGGTTAGGTATCCCACGGGTACTGTACCTTACAAATTGAGGCACAGAACAAGCAAGGCAGTCACACACTGGTCCGATGATCAAAGAGCAAGAGACGAGAGGTGAGGCTCGCTGAGTCCCTTATCGCTCCACCCCTTCAATTAATCCCACATGTGTTCATTGGCCATGTTGGCACAATAAACGTTAACTATCTCATTTGCCCTTTTTACAATCCATGCTGCTTTCAATATTCTTCATCAGTACAATTCAAACACATTGATTCTACTTTGGTCTTCCTATTCAATGCCTAACTTTCACATGCATATGAGGCCATTGAAAATACTATGCGCCAGGTCAGGGTGCACCCTATACCTCAAAAATAACACTTTGTCAACACTTTGGAATGTCTTATGCAGGAGATTTACTTAATCTATCTTTTGATCTCTTGACAGATTTTTGCTTCCATGAACATGAATTGTAAAGCCAAGAAAAATAAAAGCTTTGATAACTTCAGTCCTTTTTCTGTTTATCATGTTACCTATTGATCCAATTGTGAAGATTTTGATCTTTACATTGAGGATTTTTTTAAAACACTTTTGTTGGCACTTCAACTATGTGTCATATAATTCAAAAGTTCAATAATATCAAACAGAGTTGTACAATCAATCATTATCACAATCAATTTTAGAATCCTTCCTTCTGGCTTTTACCCAGTATTATTTGTAATGATTATTGTTTCAATTGTGGCAAACATAGATACAACAAAGCATTCTCTGGTTTAATAACTTCTAAGTGTTTAATCTTGTAACATATATTATACTCTTCCTGTTGTACAACCTTTTTTGAAATCTTCAAAATTATGCTACAACAATTAACATAAACTCAACGCACCCTAATCAAAAATAGGGAGGGATCAAGTAGTGAAAACTGGCAAGTTAAAAGAAAGGAAATTAGAATGCCTTGTTTTGTGATGAGATAGGAATGGGAAATAATATTTGAGAGAAAAAAAGTGTAAAAGTAGTGTCAGCTTTTGGTTTTATAAGGATGTAAAGGGGGAAAAAGGAGTAAGAAGAAGAAACGGGGGAAGGTTAAAAAAGGGCTATGGAATAAAAGTTTAGATATTAAAGTTAAAGAAAGGGCAATAGACACAAGTATAAAAAACAAAATAGAAAAATAATACTAGAATAAGAAGCAGAAGACTTGTTAATGTATGTTTGTTGGACTCCAAGGATACATTTTTTCTTGATCCACATCGAAAGCTGCGATTCTTGATGTTCTTCAAGTCCTCCTCGCTTTCAGCAAGTACGGCTGTGTGATCTGCAAACTGAAGTTTGTCAATAAGCCTTTCTCTTATCCTTATGCTGTGTTCTCTTTCATATAATCTAGTTTCTCTGGTCATGTGCTCAGTCTACAGATTGAACAAGTATGGTGAGAGGATGCATCCTGGACACCCACTTTTTCTAATTTTAAACCATGCAGTATTTCCTTGTTCCATCCCTACAACTGCCTCTTGATCAATTGAGGTAGTTAGTTTATTATGCCAACCTGGCCAAAAAAAAAACACATATGGGGTTAATTGAAGGGCAGAAAGATAAATAGCTTGATGAGCCTCACCTTTCGAGTTCTCGGGTCTCTTGCTTTTTGATGGTCAGACCAGAATGCAGCTGGCAAGTCTCACTTCCTGCAAGACATCCCCAAGAAGAAACCACATGGACCTGACATGATGCAGCCCTGGGTGCTGGAGCAGCCGTGTGGAGACCCCTGCCAGTGCTGAGATGCTTACATGTTCACTGACTCGGCTTTCCTCTTGCAGTCGGCATCATAGTGTGTGTTTTGTGAGATGGAGGAGGACTTTATGGATTGGTGATGTACTCATGGGTTAATGTTGGACTTGTGGGCTTGGGCAGCACGGGGTTGGGATGTTATCTTTATATGGGTTTAACCTTTATATAAAACTCTCTCTTATACATGAGTTTTTGTGGATTTGTTTCTCTAAAATTTTTACACATCCATGTAAAAATTTTATATGAGAACGCTGAAGCATTCTGGAATTCCCTTTCTTCCCAAGGTTATGCATAACTTGTGATCCACATAGTCAAATGCTTTGTCAGTTATTCAAACACAAGTAAACCTTTTTTATATCCCCAGCTTTCAGCTAAGCTTCATCTGATGTCAACAGGTGATATCCCGTGTTCCACATTCTCTTCTGCATCTTACTTGAATTTCTAGCAGCTCCCTAAAGATGTACTGCTACAACCATTGTTGAATTATCTTCATAAAATTTTTTTTCTCTAAGATATTAATGATATTGCTAGATAATTTCCACTTTCTGTTGGATCACCTTTGTTTGTGGTTGTTGTTTGCTCATTTATTTGATTTTTAAAGGCATCTTGTCATCACTACAATAATGCACGGAGATATACACACATTGTCTTATGTACTTCCACATATTCAATATAAAAACACCCTAAAAGTTAATTTTCCTCCTGAACACATTAAGTAGGAGAATATTTGCCTTATCTAAGTATTTTTTTACTTTCCTCTCCTTTTCTAATATGTCATTTGTTTTATTTATTTATCCATTTAATCAACATATAATTTGTGAACATTACCATTAAATAGTTTAAATATATTTACAAGAATGGTGCAATCATCTAAATCACTACAAATCAATTTAGATGATTTTCTTCACTGTTGTATCCATTATCTTTAGCTCCCCACCCCAACTTCCCACTCCCCTGTCATAACTCTGTTAATTTAGTTACTATATCGATAGTAACTATCCTGGATTTTATATAAAAGACATATAATTTATATAAAGAAAATCACACATGGAAAAAAAAGAAGAAAACCAGCAACAACAAAATAAAACAAGAAAAATTCAATCCAAAAGAAAGCAGAAAAATATTAAAACCTAGAACAAGTTAAAAATCAGTCAGAAGGGGAAATGCATGGTAAGATGTTAAATTTTGACCTAACTATAGCTGCAGTAGCACCATATCCAACGCACACTGCCTACAGACAATACTATTCACGTTCTCAGTCAAGGTAGCTGGATGCACACTTCATCCACCAGCCCTGTGTTTTTGGAGTGCTTACAAACATGGATCGCTTCTAGTTGGTTGGCCAGGCCATTTTCTTCCTGAAAATTTCTTGGTGCTAGTTCATGAGTGTTTCTAGTATTTCATCACCTGGTTGAAATATTTCAATTGATGTTCGATCCACTTCTGGAACCTTGTTTGCTTCCAATGCCTTCAGTGCAGTGTGGACTTCTTCCTCCAGTATAGTTGGTTCTTGACCATGTACTAACTCTTAAATTAGTACCATTTCAATGAACTCTTTTTCAAACAGTGACTGCGTGTTCTTTCCAACTTCTTCTGATGTATCCGACATTATTCAATATTTTGTCCCATGGAATCCTTCAATGCTGCAATTCAAGGCTTGATTTTTTTCCCTCCAGTTCTTTCAGCTGAAGATATGCTGAGCGCGTTCTTCTGGTTTTCTAAATCTAGATATTTCACATTTAATTGTAAGAGTTTACTTTGTATTTTCAAGCTGCCATCTACATTTTCCCCCTCAACTCTCACTTCATAATTTCTTCCATTTTGATATCATTAGCTGAAACATCTTCCTGAGTATTCGGTCAATTCCTGGTCCCTAGCCTTTCACCATTGCCTTCCGCAGCTTGCATTTCTTCCTTCAATACAATTGGTTCTTGGTTAGGTGCTACCTCTTGAAATGGTTGAACATTGACCAGTTCATTTTGGTGCAGGGTCACTGTGCGTTCCTTGCACATTCTTTGGATTCTCCCTGCACCATTCAATATTTTACACAAAGAATTCTTCAATGTTGCAACAGAAGGCTTAATATTGTTCATCGGTTCTTTCAGATTGAGAAATTCTAAGCGTGCTTTCCCTTTTCGTTTGATACATTGGCACATTTCATTACAATAATGTGTCTTCTCAAGCTGCTGTTTGACACATTTTCAGCTCTTCTACTTCATCATTCCTTTCAGCAGCGTTCTCGACTCTATATCTCAGAGCAAGCTCCAGAGTCTCTTCTGACATCCATTTTGGTCCTTTCTTTCTTTACTATCATGTTAACAAGGTTTTCCTTTCCTCGTGTACGTTGTTCTTGATCTATCCCCGAGTTTATCAGGTCTTCGGTCATTTGTGTTCAATAATCCCTATCTAGTCTTCAGACGGTCTCTAAATTCAGGTGGGATATACTGAAGGTCACACTTTGCCACTCATGGGCTTGTTTTAATTTTCTTCAGCTTTAACTTGAGTTTGTATATGAGAAATTACTGTTTTGTTCTGCCTGCAGGCCTGGGCCTGTTCTGGCTAATAATACAGTTTCTCCACCATCTCTTTCCACCAGTGTAACCAATCTGATTTCTATGTATTTTATCAATTGAGGTCCATGTCTACAGTTATTGTCTTGTAGAAAGAAGTAATTTTGAATGAATAAGACACATTGTTGGACGTGTCAAAATGTTATCCTGTGATCTCCGCCTTCATTTATATTGTCAAGGCCATATTTCCAATGACAGATTCTCCTTCATTCCCAACTTTTGCCTTTGAGTCAACAGTAACTACCAAAGCATCGTGATTTTTATACCAATTTTAGACTGCAGCAGTGAATTTAAAATATTCAATTTTTTTCATCTTTTGCATTATGTCAACAGGTGATCCCGAATTCAACCATGATACGATCTAACATAGTGTGGTAGACCTCGTGATGGGATCTCCCGTGAAGCAGCCAAGCAGTTGTGGAGGGAATGGACTGCAATCAATCGGTTAGGAAGAAAATGTGCAGCATCGCTTAAACTGAAAGAAAAATTCAAGCCTCAAGTTGAAATATGAAAAGATAAAATGGGAAAATATTGAATGACAAAGGAAGCATGAGAAGGTGGAAAGTATACAGAGTCACTGTACCAAACCAGCTAGTTGACATGCGACCATTTAACATATGAGCAAGAACCAATGGTACTGAAGGAAGAAATCTGAGCTGAACTGAAAGTATTACCCATAAACAAGACTCCAGAATTCATGTAATACCAATTGAAATGATTCAAAAAGCTGATGAAGCACTGGAAGCATTTATTCATGTATGCCAAGAAATTTGGAAGACAGCTACTTGGTCAACTGACTGGAAGAGATAATCTTTGTCTTCATTCCAAAGAAAGGTGAGTCAACAGAATACACAAATTATAGAAAATTATCATTGGTGTCACATGCAAGTAAAATTGCACTGAGGGGTATCCAATAACATTGACAGAGAGATGCCAAAGTTTCAGGCTAGATTCAAAAGGTGTATAACAAATGATATCATGCTTACATTAGATAGACCTTAGCTGAAACAGAGAATAACAGAAAGATGTTTAGTTGTGTTTCATTGACTATGCAAAGGTATTCCACTGTTTAGATCATAACAAACTATGCATATATATGAGAAAAAATCTCGCCGTTTTTGTTTTTAAGTAGCATGCTAGGTGTGCTTCTTTCAATATAGATCTATTTGTTCTGACAGACCATGGACCTTTCAGTGTTCCTTACTAGCGCCATAATTCATATGCATCGATGCTTATGCGGTCTTCCATATTCCTGTCTAATTATCTCATATGTATGATGCCACTGAAAATGTCTTTTCTCAGATCAGATGCATCCTAATCCTCAAAGTGACATCGTTTCTCTAACACTGTGAGAGGTTTTTGTGGCAGATCTGCCCAGTGTCCTATGCTGTTTGATTTATTCACTGCGGCTTCCGGGAGTTTTTATTGTTGATCCAAGTGAAAGGTTCTTTCTCAGAAGGAATTTTTAAAATATCCTTAATTTGTTATTCCTAACTTAGTAGATCTTATGGTTGTCCAAAATGGGCAAAAGCAGTCCATTTCAGCTCAATAAGGTTTCATATATTGATCTTCAAGTGTTATCTCTCATTTTGATGCCTTCGGTTTTCCTAGTTTCAACCATTAGTCTATATTCCAATTATTAATTGATATTTGCATCTGTTCCCTCGCATATTGAGTCATGGCATATCAGCAAAGTAAGATCAGGCAAGCTTTACTCTGTCCACATCAAGGTCATTTCCATGTTGGAAAAGTAGTTATTTCTCAGTTGTACTTTTAGTGCCTTTCCACCTGATGACACATTTTCTGGAATTGAGTCTCTGCTGCTCAGATTTTCAATGGGACATTTTTTTAGGAGGCAAACTTTCAGGTCCCATTTCCTAGTCTTAATCTAGAAGCTCTGTTGAAATCCATCCCCCATAGGTGAGCCCACCTGTATTTCAAAAATCCGTGCAATCACTGTTAGCATCACTTTAGTCTGAAAAACGTACAAACAAGTGTTGGGGGTTGAAATACATTTCTCTGGTTTACTGTTTTGCTTAGCTTCAAATGGTAGACCATAAATTGAACTTAAAACTATTAACATGAGGAAAATTAAAGGATCAAAACTTTAAAATAACATTTAAGATAATAGGCATTATTTTAGAAATGACAGTTTTGTCTAAATAAAAATTAATGTTTAGTTAATAAAGAAGAAAGACTTGTATTATTATTTCAGTGTTATATATAATATAACACTGAATATTAGAATTTTAATTTATGGATAGTTCTCTTTTTATGCTTTTTATTTTATCCTACAGACCTCGAGGTCCTCGCATGATAAGGTACCCCATAAATTATACTGTATAACTTCATACCGCTTAGCCATGCATCATAAATGTTAAACTTCTCTTTTCCTTTGGCATTGAACAAAAAATATCTTAGAAACATAAAGGAAACAGGTCAGGATAAGCTGACATGACTATTTATTTCACTTTAAAGAGTTGCCTTGGACCAGGAAAATGTGTCAGATTTATTGTTCCAAACATCACTAACTGTCCTAGGTTTGGGCAAGAGTTTTCTAAAAAAAAGTTATTGAAATACACTTAATTGTTTCATGAGATTTTCAGTATCTAACCAATGATAATTTTTTAAATTGTTTCAAAATGAAGCTTTTTACTCATACCTTCATTCTCATGACAAAGAAAATTGTTCTTGGACACAAAAAATTGAAACTCACATAAAATAGCACATATACAATATTAACCTGTCAAGAACCAGATTTTTAATTGAATATCCAAGGATATCTAAGTCTCTTGAGATAATATCACATTGTTTGTGCATGAACCATAAATAGCATTGTTCTTCACTGGTGAATTAATTGTCTAATATCCATAGTATTGCAAGCAGATTTTTTTTTAATGTTAGTTTTTTTACTAACCTCTAGAGAGTGGTTAGTAAAAATGGAGACTGGTGGTAGCATATATCTTGACATTATTTTTGTGTTTTAATATGCATTGCTACTTAAACTAAAGTTCCCTTAAGAGAATCTCCCATATTGAAAATAAGAATTAGAAATGAAAAATATATATAAACAATATTTTAAATTACCCTAAGAGAAAGATACATTTGGTCAAAAGGAATAAAATATCTGAGGGGGAGAAATGGCCTGAAGGATAATAAAGAATTCACTATATGGTAATCAATGCCTTAGCCTTTGTAAGAATGCCACTATATATTAATGGCAGAACTAAAGAGAGTAGCCATGAAATTTTCATATACAATTTTAATTACTTGCTTGGGAAACCAAAGTATTGCTTGTAGTGGGTTATGATTTCAGTTTAGATAGTATCTTAATAAAACATAATGCAGTTTCAGTTTTTATTCATTTAATGTGCACATATATGTATATAACTATATAATATGACAAGTTCTTGATTGTTGTTACAGTACATATATACAAAATAATAAACATGTCAGGAAACCAGCTTAATTATTTCATGATGTTTCTTTTGTTTCTTTATTGCTTGCTATGTTGTTCAATATATAAAATGTTACCAAGTAAAACAATGCTGCTTGTTCTAAGGAACCAGGACTTGAATTTTACCATAACCATAAATGAAGAGTATCCATAGAAAATGAGAGAACTTTGACACACAATTATTTTGTATCAGAGACATATTTTTTAAAGAGATGGGGAAGAAGTCTCTGTGAGAAATATTCATTGCAAAAGATGAGTAAAGGGGTTCAATTTATGAAAAATAAAGCAGTGTAACATGGCAATGATTGTTGGGTCAAATCTTGTTAGCTACAGCCTGATGAAAAAGACTTCACATATTTGGAAACCAGGAAATGAGAACTTAAAAATAATTTTCAGGTGGTCTAATGATACTCTAGTACAAAACATAAAGAATATTTGAAATGACAAAAATTATTCAGGGAATATGAATGGTGAGAGCCAAGGGCAAAGAATTCTAGTACACTTGAGAAATGCTGGATTTGGGAAATGTAAGGGAATGATCAGACAATAGAACTACGCTCACCAAAGGCATGACGTTCCCATAACAATGAATGCTCTTGTTGCTTTTGGTTACTCTGTCTCCAGTGTGGAATCCAATCCATTAACTCTGTAGTCGGACAACACAGAAGGGTTGCCAGCACATGCGGTGCACTAACAGACAATGCTGCTACTCATATATTGGTGCTTGATGGTGATCTCATTTCAAGTATGACAGTGAAGCCAGAATACATAAACATTCAAGTTGGAGATGATAAGAATTTATAAGAACCATAACATGTTTTCATATTTTACAAATGAAATGCCATTATTCATTTCTCAGTTAATATTTCTCAGCTGGTGGTAGCTGGCAGGGATTGTGTAGGTGTGTGTACCATATCTTTCTCCCTCATGAGATTCTCATTCAAAATGTCCATCATGGAAAATTGAGATAACTTGGTTACAGTGCCTATGGATCAGAAATATCATTCTTAATATTTTTTATTATAGATACTTTCACAATTCTTTGAAACATAATAACATCAATAAGGATCAGAAGTGTGCATTTTCTTCTCATTCTATATTCTTTCCTGTGTTAGTCCAGGTAGACTAGAGAAACAAATCCAGAGACACTCATATGTGTAAGAGAGAGCTTTATATCAAAGAGCAATTGTATATTAAGAAAACATCCCAGTCTAGTCCAGATCAAGTCCATAAGTCTGATATTATCCCATATGTCAATAATGATCAATAAATTCCTCTTTAGACTCATGCAGCCATGCAACCATGCTGAATGCAGGAAGATCACAGGAAGGTGGGTGGAAGGTTTTGTGGATCCAGTGGTTTGGGAGCATCTCAGCACTGATGTGGGTCTCCACCTGACTCCTCCAGCTCCAGGGCTCTGGTTGCATCAGTGTAGCTCCATGTGGCTTGACAGCAGGAAGACAAAGCAGAGAGTCTTCCGCTTCCAGGGAGGAATACAGGAGTTCCCAGAATCCTCAAGAAAAGGCCATGCCCACACGGAGGCCTCACTGACTATGGCCTGATTGACAGGCTAGATTCCACCCCTTTGCAAGTTGACAGATTATGTAACTGCTACATTTCCCGAACATATTATTTAATTAAATATGAATTTATACCTGAGTTTGTGATTACTACCCTCACTAGCTTCAATGGCAATATTGCTATAATCTACGATGGTCTCATATTATGCTGCCCTACTAGAAATTTATTGTCCTCTGAATCACCTGAATTTCCTTGGAACTTCTAAAAAATTCTAGTAACCATACTTCTATGTAAGCATAATGGTTAAACTTTAACCTGTGGTTCTCAACCTTCCTAATGCCGCGACCCTTTAATACACTTCTAGTTGTAGTGATCCCCCAACCATAAAATTATTTTTGTTGCTACTTTGAAACTGTAATTTAGCTACTGTTAGGAATCGTTCGACCACTGTGAAAGGGTCGTTAGACCCCCAAAGGGGTTACAACCCACAAGTTGAGAACCACTGGGCTGAAAAAATAGATCCTGAGAGATTGGGACCTGGTTTGGAATACCAATGCCACGTTCTAGCTCTGTGATTTACCTAGATGTGTCTCATTAAATTCTTAAGAGAGTTTTATTTTTCTCAACTGTAAAATGTGGCATAATAATATTCACTTAACATGTTTATTTTAATTATCTTAGTTAAATATTCACTTAACATGTTTATTTTAATTAATGAGATATTAAGAGGACTTCAAAAATTCCTGGGACAAAGAGACAGCCACCAACTCTTGCAGCTTGATGAAATGCTGTTGTGAATTCACAAAATAAAAAGTAGCCCCTGGGACTACTTCATTACCTTTTCATTCCATTTTCCCATGAATTTTTGCAACTCTCTTGTATATGTAATACTTAACAAGTTTCCATAAACAATAGATTTCATCAGGGTTTTTTACGTCTCTTTTAGTTTCAATTGTCTATATTTTTTAGTTTTCAGAACACATATTCTGCACCTATCCCGTTAGGTTTATGTCTAAGTGCTATATCTTTTGGAGCTATTATAAATGATGCTATATGTTTGATGTGAGATGGAACTTGGCTCAAAGCAGAGAGTACCAGAAAGATGTTTATTGTGTGTCATTGACTATGCAAAGGCATTCAATTGCATGGACCATAGCAAACTATGAACAGCCTTGAGAAGGATGGGAATTCCAGAACACTGCACTGTGCTCATGCAAAACCTGCACATGAATTAAGAGGCAGTTGTGTGAATGGAACAAGGTAGTGCTGCATGGTGTAATATCAGAAAAGGCGGGAACTGGAGGTCTATCCTCTCACTATACTTATTTGCTCTGCATGCTGAACAGTTAATCAGATCATCTGGATTGTATGAAAAACATGTGACATCAGGATTGGAGGACTGTTTATTAACAACCGGAGATATGCAGATGATAGACCTTGCTTCCTGAAAGTGAAGAGGACTTGGGGCACATGCTGATGAGAATCAAGGATTTCAGCCTTCAGTGTAGATTACAACTCAATGTAAAGAGAACCAAAATCCTCACTACTGGACCAGTAGGTTACATCATGATCAATGGAGAAAAGATTAAGCTGTCAAGGATTTCATCTTGTTTAGATCCATAATCAATGCTCATGGAAGCATCAATCAAAGGATGTATTACACTGGAAAGATCTGCTACAAACACCTTTTTAAAGTGTTGAAAAGCAAGAATGTTACTTTGAGGACTAAATTTAGCCTGATCCAAGCATGCTATTTTCAGTGGCCTCATATACATGTGAAAGTGGGCCATTGAATAAGGAAAACCGAAGAATAATTGAGACATTTGGATTATGGTGCTGTTCAAGGATATTGAAAGTACCACGGACTGCCAAAAGAATCAACAACTCTGTCTTGGAAAAGTACATCTGGATTTTGACTTAGAAGCAAAGATAATGAGATTAAGCCTCACCTGCTTTGGACAAGTTTTCAGGATAGACCAGTCCCTGGAGAAGGATATCATGCTTGGTAGAGAGGCATCAAAAACAGAGGGAGACTTGACACAGTGGCTGCAACAATGGTATCAAGCATAAAAGCAATAGAGGATGGTGTAGAACTGAGTAATGTCTCGTTCTGTTGTTCATAGTCAGGGTCCTTATGAGTTGGAGCCAACTGTACAGCACAGAAGAACATCATTTTCTTTGATTTTCAACTTTGTATTATTATTGAAAACACATACAACAGACAACACTAATTCAGCAGTTTTACATGTCCAATATAATATTAGATTTCTTTCTTCGAGTCGTACAACCATTCTTTGTGTTGCTCTTCCCTATTAATGTAAATACACTGCTTCCTGTGTTTCTGATGTACTCGATGGAAGTACTGGGATCAATTTGATCCCCCACTGGTAATTCTTAAAAGAGCACAATCTCCCAAGCACTCATGCTTTATTAGTTTAGCTATGCTATTGTTCCATGTAGAGTGGATTCTAAGGGATATTTTTGGTTTAAAGTTTAAAAGTAATCTCAGGGCAATTATTTCACATTTTTAAAATTCTCTATGACCTTTTCCCCCTTAGTCATGAATTGTCTATAGAATATTTGATCAAAATATTTATTAATTGTAGCTGGATAGGATCCAATTCTTTTACTCTAAAGGAAGGCCTTCATTCATGGAAATAATTATCATGCATCACATTTCCTCCTCTTATTCTTTCTTTTAATAAAAAATCAAAATTAATGTATTCAGTGGTTCCATCAAGGCAAAGCTAGATTAAGGATTTTAAAGCTGCTTTCAAATAACATTAAATATAATTTTAATATATCCCCCTCCACATACTTTTATTCTATAAATTTAGGAGGTAGGGAATCATATTAGGTAATTTACAGCAAGTTAAAATATTTAGCAAAAGACGTAAATAAATATTCAACCACACAAGCATTTTATTAAATATATTCTCTGCTTAGAATAAGCATACTTACCTCGTGTATATATATCTTTCAAATCACTAAATTTCATTATATTTCTAAATATATTTCCAGACAATGCCAGTAATTATTTTTCCTGATTTATAAGTGGCCAGTAAACAGGAATTACAAAAAGAGAATAAAACAATAGAGTTTTAAGACTATTTGCTTTTAGTTCCATGTAAAAATTTTCCGATATATAGAAGACACAACATTGCTAAATGTAATGAAATGAAACCTGTGATCTTTTATTACCTATTTTCAAAGGTCACAATACCTATGCACAACCTACAGACTGTTAACGTTTGACAAGGGGCTGAAATCCATTACATGGGCAAAGGATGTCATTGTTGTTGTTGGGTGCTACTGAGTCAGCTCTGACCTATAGTGACCCTTGTACAACAGAACTAAACACTGCCTGGCACTGCACCATCCTCACAGTTGTCCCTATACCTGAGCCCACTGACGTAGCCACTGTGTCCATCCATCTCATCCAGGGCCCTCCTCTTCTTTGCTGCCCGTCCACTTTACCAAACATGATGTCCTTCTCCAAGGACTGGTCTCTCCTGACAATATAACCAAAGTATACAAGATGAAGTCTTCTGTCCTTGCCTAGAATGAGTGCTCTGTCCTTAATTCTTCCAATACAAACCGGTTTGTACTTTTAAGAATCAATGGTACTTTCAATATTCTTTTCCAGCACCACAATCCAAATTCATCTCTTCTTCTTTGGCCTTCTTCATTCAATGTCCAGTTTCACAAGCATATGATGCAATAAAAAAATACCATGGCTTGGGTGAAGCACGCTTTATTACTCAAAGTAACGTTTTTTTTCTTCAATACTCTAAAGAGGTCGTGTGCAGAAGATTCACCTAATGCAACATGTCTGTTGATCTCTTGACTACTGCTTCCAGGAGGATTGTGGGTCCAATAAAACAAATTCTTGAAAACTTCAGCCTTTCTCTATTAGTCCAGTCGTGACTAGTTGTGAGAATTTTGGTCTTCTTGACACTGAGTTGAAGTCCATACTGGAGGCTGCAATCCTTGATCTTCATCAGCAAGTGCTTCAAGTCCTGCTCACGTTCAGCAAGCAAGGTTGTGCCAACTACACACCCAGAAGCATGGAGTGAATTCTAACACATAGTGATCCTGAGGTTTCCACGGCTGTAAATCTTTCTGTAGCAGATAGTTTCATCTGTCTTAAGGAGCTGCACGTGCATTTGATCTCCAATCTGTTCTTATCAGTCCAAGCTTTACTCAACAGTGCCACCAAACTCCTTGGGCTGGAACTATAGTGTTCTTAACAAGTAGTATTGGAATAGCTGGGTATTCCTTTGAAGAAAAAATTCTCTCACTAATTGAAAATACTAACTCAAGGTTACCAAAGACCTAAATATAAAGCCTAAAACCACGAAGAGTATAAAAGGAAAAATAAGAGCAAATTTAGGGCCCTAATTGAGGAAGTCTATGACAACATAGAATTAAAAATAATGAAATTATCTCCATGAGGTTTTGTGTGTCATAGGCAACAGGGAGAATCTGTTTTTCTTTTTTAATATTTTATTGGCCTATAATTCACCTACCTCACAATTCAATGGTTTAAATCTATTTGAATTGTGCAATCACTATTGCAATTTTGGAACACTTTATTCATGCGTTCACCCTTTTGCCCATTACTATAAGCTTCCAATTACTCCTCAACTCCATGACTCTAAGGTACTACTAATCTAGTTACTGTCTCTATAGATTGTAATCTACCCTGGATTTCACATAGAGGAAATCACTCAAAAAACCCAACAATGAGATAAAATTAAAACACAGAGAAACTTCATTCCAAGAGCGGGTAGAAAACAAGATAATAGAACTAGAATAGATTAAAAGTAAGATGAAAAAGAAATCAAATGATTATATGTTAAAGTTTAACCAATTATATCTTCAGTAATCCGTTTTTCAATGTACTCTGTCTGAAGCCAAGACTATTCAAATCGGTCAATGGTCCAAGGGAATTCAATGGACACTTAATCTGAAAATAAATGTAGGGCTTTCACTGTCCTCCACAGGCTTCTGCAAATCAGGTATTCATAATTTAATCTCTAATACAATTCTCTCCTCTGAATTCAAATTTTATTTAATTCAATCATTGAATCATGTAGGCTGTTGTTCTCCTTTCATGTGGACTTAGCTGTCACCCCAGTTAGATGGCAGGTTGTTTTAAAGCAGCCTTTAAAAACCCAGACCCTATTCTTACTGATAGCCAGTCGCCATCTGACTTATTATACCAAAATTTTTATATCATCTGTATCCTCAGTGATTACTTCATGAGAGCAAATTTTGAGCAGGGCCACATTGTAAGAACTAATTGTTCTTAGATTAGGGTTTATGATTAAATTCAAGATCAAAATCCTATGATATATCTAAAAGTTATACATATACCTAGTCCACTTTGTAGGCAGTGTTAGCAACTACGTATAATATTATACATTTGTGTTCTTGAGATTCCCTTTGAAACTTTCAGTTCCGCTCTTTGACTTCATCCTTGCTTCCACGTGCCTTAGCTACAATTAAGAGTAAGTTTCAGAGTCTTTTCTGACATCTGCTTTGATCCTTTCTTTCTTGTTATTTTTAGTTACCTTTTACCTTCCACATGAATAATTTAGCGGATGCCATTTCACAGCTCATTGGACCTTCTGTAATTAGTGTTAATGGATTAAATTTGTTCTTGAAATAATCTCAAAATTCAGGTGGGATAGACTCAAGATCCTATTTTTTGGCTCTTGTGTACTTGTTTTAATTTTCTTCAGCTTCAACCTGAACTTACGTAGGAGCAATTGATGATCTGTTTCTTAGTCAGCCCTGGCCTGGTCTTAGCTGTTGATACTGGGCTTCTCAATAGGCTCCTCACATTCATGTAGTCTATGTGATTTCTGCATATTCCACCTGGAGGAGTCCGGGAGTAGAGTTACCTTGTGTGTTGTTGAAAAAAGGTATTTTCTAAGACAAAGTTATTAGTCTTGCAAAATTCTATCATGTGATCTCCAGCTTCAGTTATATCCCAAGGTCATATTTTCCAATGATTATGCCTTCATCTTTGTTTCCAACTTTTGCATTCATGTGGCCAATAAATATCAATGAATCTTCATTGCATGTTTGATCAACTTCTGACTGAAAACATTGGTAGGATTCTTCAAGTATTTTCATCACTAGTTTTATTTGTGGAGCATAAATTTGAATAATTTATTCAAATGTTATTCAGTTGGGTTGATTGGATTTCCTTGTAGGCGGATAGATATAATCCTATCTCAGACAGTGTTGAATTTCAAGATAGACCATGAAATGTCCTTTTGACAATGAATGCAAAGCCACCCTCTCTACTGTACATTTCAAGCATAGCAAATCATTTGATTTTCTGATTCAAAATGGATAAAGCCAGTTCATTTCAGCTCACTAACACCTAGGATACAAATTTGTATGCTTTCCATTTCATTCTTGACAACTTCCAATTTTCCTAGATTCATATGGCAAAGGCATCAAAATGAGAGCTAACACTTGAAGATCAATATGCTAGACATTATTGAGTTGAAATGGACTGACAACGCCTATTTTGGACAACCATATGATCTACTAAGTTAGGAGTCACAAATTGAATAAGAATATTAAAAAATTCCTGGTAAGAAAGAACATTTTACTTGGATCTACAATCAAAACTCATGGAAGCCACAATGAATAAATCATATTTTCATATGTCATACATTCCAAGTTCTGATCATTAGATTTTTTTCAGCTGTTTATTCTCATGCCCAAATACCACTGATCACCCGGTCTTTCTTCAAGTTTTATATTAATCATAAACTTTTCTATCACGAGTATTTCTACTGGGATTTGAAATATCTGCAAGAACAGTGAGTTACTTTATATGGCTGTTCTAGGCAAAGCCTCTAAGTCCCACAAAACAACTGCTCCCTGAATATATCGGGCAAGAAGGTGGTGGAAGATAATGACAGGATTCACCAGTGAGTCGATGCAAACAGGATCCCTTGGAGGGCCGTCCTGCTGTATAGAAAAGGAACGCTCTGAGAAGCAGGAGGGACGATCTCATTACCAGCAAGAATCAAGAGTGGAGCACATCCTGTGGACCCAAGACACCTTCCATCCAAGCAAGTCTCCTGGAGCAAGATGACAGATAAAACATCAGAGAAGCAGCAGCAGCACCAGGATCCAGAGCATGGAGCAGAGCATGGACTTTCCCACCCATGGAGCAAATAAAGCTGAGTACTTTTGTGCAGGAGGCTGGCTTGCACAGAGGGTTGACTCTGGGCGCTTAATTGGGGAAGATGAACTTGTTGACCAACAGAAGTGGAGCTGAGTGCCTTTGGCCTGGGGTTTCCTGGAATGGTGTGCCTCTCAGATGGATTTGCTGACCCATGGAACTTGAGCTAAATGCCTTCAGATTGAAGTTTAGAGCAGAGGGGCATCCCTTTTGGACTTTTGTGAGCAGACCTAAAAGAACTTTGTAATGTGTCCTGATAAACAACTTAATCTTGAGCATTTCTCACTGGCATTACTACGTATTACCTTTCTTAAGAAACCCTATAATCATTAACTTTGTCGACGATTTCTGCAGTGGATATTAGAATGCAGAGAGAAGGAAACTAGAGAGCATGAGTTAAAACTACACAATACAGCAGTCGAGCTTTCGGCACTGTAGCAGCGTTGCTAGATGCCTCTGGTGGGAAATACCTCAATTCAGCATCCAACTTCCTGTAGGGGATCCCTAGGCGTGGAGAGGAAACCCCCCATCTTACTATCTAACAGCGTAATATGACATAGTCACCACAGCATGAAAAACTGAAAATGGGGTTGGCTTCTAAAGAATTACAGTCTCAGAAACTGACACGGGCAGTTCTCCCCTATCCTATAGGGTCACTCTGTGTTATCGGCATTGACTCAACAGCAGGGTGACCTATGAGATATTGTTACCTGTTTCAATAAGCTCCTATAATATTAGTGATGAAAGAATCCCTTTGTTTTCATTAGTGGCGTTGTGTTAAAAGACCTAATTGCTGTAGCTTTAAGATTGAGCACAAGGAATTGAATTATAGAACGCCTAAATAGATTCACCACCACCTATCATTGGCAATTTATTGAAATATATCCACAAGGATAATAATTAGCATCTAATTAATACCATTCCCTTTGAAGGGCAAATGCAAGCCCATATGCTTGGAAAGCAGAGCCCCAAAGGGCATTCTTCCCCTTAAGAACAGCCACATAAAATAATTCACTGCTCTTGCACTTATTTCATAACCCAGTAGACTTATTCCTGAAAGGAAAGTTTTTGATTAATATAAATTTAGAAGAAAGACCTGGTGGTCACTTTCTGACAATTAGTGAAGATTGCCTGGATTACACCAGATTACAAAGAAATTTAAGACTCCCTTGTGCTAAATAACCTGAGCAAGTTCGCAGGTGGCCTTCTTCTGTCTCTTTCGTTTGCCACTCAGCTTCTAAGGAGTAAGCCAACAGGACTGAGACTATTGTTGGGAGCCGATAGCCATTAAGACCCTGGCCTCAGACACGTAGCAGAAACTTGGCCGCTTTCTAACAGCAAGGCTTTGTTTCCTGCCCAACTTCGCCCCCACATTCTAAGCTACTGTAGCATGGGCAGTTCCGATAACTGACCTTGTTGCCATTAGTCAAAGTACTGAGCACCCATTGAACTGCAGATATACCATATTAGGAACATAGTGATAACTTCACCCGGTACGTCACCACAATGTCTTTGAGTACTGTTGCGCACCCTTTGTACCTTATTGGGAACATGTGGCTGATTGGTTGTTGTACAGTGTGCGGTTGTTACACAGTGTGCTTCATTGGAATATGTGCCTCCCACTTCCTTCTCTGTTGTGAATATATACCCAGAGTTTTGGCAAAATAAACGGGCTTGATCAGTACTTGTCTTGCCCCATGTATCTTTCTTTTTCCCATCCAGGTTCGTTGTCCCTCCGGGTCACTGCGTGAGAGTCTCTCTGGACGAGACCCTAACAACTATGGTTTGTATTTACTTTTGTCGTCTGTCTAGTCAACCACAGGTACCCAATCACCAAACTCTTTGCCATTGGATTGACTCCAACTCATAGCAACGCCAGAGCATTTCCAAAGCTGAATATTGACATAACCAGCCTGCAACATCTTGACCACTGCATCGTCAGGTCCCTTTAGAGTGTAAGGCGGGCACTCCATAATACTCATTGAATTCAATTTCATTTCTCATTGTTGGCTGTTCAAACGACTGGTCTTCAAGTTTCTTTCTAAGACTGTGCCTTATTGAAGTTCTTCAGCTTTGGGGTATAGCATGAATTCATGTACATTTTTAGTGGGGAAGGCAAACAGCCAAGCAGGAAAGCATGGTTGCTCAAATGATACGGCAGGACTAAACGGTCACAATCCAGCAAGGACTTGCAAATGCAGTCTTGATCCTTCTACGTTCTGTAAATACGTGTCAGTCTCAGATCAGAATTATCTGTTCACCGTGCTATGAAACTCAGTGTGCATAAGGAATCCCTGTGTTTAATCACAAGAATTTCTGTATACAAAATGAGTCAGAAAGCAAGAGATAGAGTTAACTATAGGCTGTTCAAAAAAGTCAGAACCTTTATTTTTAACGTTATTTATCACTACCTACAAGTAAATAGTTCGTGAAAAAGCACATAAGAAAATTCAGCACAAGCTGAATTTCATATCAGGTAGCTCCCTCTGAGCTAGTTCTAGTACCAGAATACTAAGCAAAAAACATCTGTAATTAGCTAGTCATTTCTGTGAATGCATGATGCCTCTGGAGCCAGCAGCGAGCGTTCCCATTGTTGCTAGTCACTAAGAGCTGAACATCCAATAAAATGAAACTGTTTTAGTCCCAGCCTACTTTGCCTTGTGCAGTAACCAGAGAATCTAAGCAAACCACACCTCCTGTCAGCATTCTGAAGAAAGCAGCGGAGGACAGGCTATCAGTGACTTCCTGTGCCTTTAACTTTTACCACATTAGCCAAGAATAATTAGCAATGGTCTGAAAGGAATTAGATTTTTTTTTAAGGCAACAATTCACACTTCAGCATTTATGCAAATTTGGGTAATTTAAATGTATGAGATGATTAAGAAAGAATCTCCTCTTTAATTCCCCAAGCATTGCATGTTCCTTTCTCCTTATGCAAATTTCCAGGAGAGTCTGTGCTTTGATTCTTTTCTTAGATCACCACACTGCTTAAAATAAAACATTGTAAATATACACAATGGAATCAAAGTCTTGCCTATGGCTTCACTTGAAATTATATAAACACTTGGCAGGAGAGCTTTGTTTTACCTACTTTTGTATAGTGACACGGCTGCATGGAAAATGGTGATGGAGAAAAATATACAGGCAGATATCTATGGAAACTCTTTAGGATAATTTGTCAAGTCTGATAAATGTAGCGCCTGTGTCTAAACTCTTAAGTGCCTTTACTGCCTTGTGCCCTTGCATCAATTAACATTTAATTTGACTTTTTAACAACCTCACTTATCACTAGTTTTTTCATGCCTGTGAAGCTAACAAATGTTAGCTTTTCAAAGTTGACAGTTTATGATTACTTATAACCAACACACAATTTCAGGGTAATGCAATAAGAGATTAATGGACCACGGGGATGATGCAGCCACAGGGCTTCCTATAAAAAGAGAGAGATGAACTACAATCCTGGTGAGTGCCTCTTTTGAATAAAATATATTTGAAGACCAGCTAAACCAATGTCAAGAAGCAAAACTTCATCCTAAGTATATTAACAGTGCTTCTAATTGTACTCTTCAGAAGTGATTTAAGACCCCTGTTTATGAAATTTCTCTCCTCTAATGACATCTGGTGTTGAAAATGAAGTGAAAACCGTGTCAAGTTCAGCTTGATTAAACAGCATGAAGAAAACAATAATATAAAACTCCTGTTCATAGAACTATTTTGTTGCAGAAGAAAGAAATCAATTTAAAATTAAACACATATACAACATGGTATCGCATTTGGTGCTGATGTTTAGGAAGTGTAAAAGGCTGCAAAGTGCATTAAACTGAAGGTAACATTTTTTTTAAATGCTATAGTGAATTAACCAAGGTTTAAGAAACGTCATTTAGCTGTCTTCACATATACTCAGAATATTTTACATTTCAAAAGAAAGTGTTCTTACTCTCTTCCTTTGCTGATTTCAAAAATCGATCAAAATCAATTCCAAAAGCAAGTAAACACCAGTTGAACCAATGAGGCCATTCAGCACTGGTTCTTATTTTCTCTCAACCACATCTTAGGCCAAGGAGCTCTGTTGAAGCAAGGGTTAAGCCGTTGGTTGTTGACAGATTGTTAACACCCACCAAGTGGGCTGCTTGAAAAATTTAGAAATTTTATTACTGATATTATGTGCTCAATTTTACCTTATTTTCAGTCATACTCATATTTTATCAAAAAAGGTCAGGGACATTTTTGAAATATTTTAGAATAAAGAAGTTTTGTTTGCTTGTTTGTTTCTGGCTCTTCATGAACAAGGAAGACAGAAGAAGAACAGGTGTACTTGAATGATGTTGCTGGCAAAGGATATTGAATAGATAATGAACTGCCGGAAGAACAAACGAATCTGTACTTGAAGAAGTACAGCCAGAACAATCCTTAAAAGCAAGGACGGCCAAACTTTGTTTCACATAATTTGGACATATTATCAGCAGGAATCAGTCCCTGAAGAAGCATATCATGTTTAGTAAATTAGATGGTCAGCAAAAAAGAGGAAGGCCCTCAACAAAATTGACAAGATTGATACAGTGGCTACAACAGGGTCAACCATAGCAAAAATTATGAGGCTGGCCCAGGACAGGGCAGAATGTTGTTCTGATGTTGTTTTGAGTCAATTCCACCTAACAACACCCTGTTTTGAGGAAGTCTCTGTTTGGTGAAAACAGTTAACATTTTGAGCTGTTAACCAAAGTTTAGAAGTTTGATTCCACACACAAAAAAGTTCTTATGAGAAAGGTCTGGCAATTTACTTCTGGAGAATCAGCCACTTCAATCCTATTGTGTTAGGCTAAGTTGACTAGAGAAACAAATCCTGTGACATGCATATATGTAAAAGAAGGAGCTTTATATCTAAGAGTAATTATATATTAAGAAACCAGCCCAGTCCAGATCAAGTCTATAAGTCTGATATTAGCCCATAAGTCTAATACTAGTCCATAAATTCTTCTTTAGACTCATGCAGCACATGCAATACTGCCAGATACAGGAAGATCACAGCTGGTGGGTGAAACGTCTTGTGGATCCAATGGCGGTGGGAACTCTCAGTACTGGGGCAGGTCTCCATGGGCTTCTCCAGCTCTCCAAGTATCTCAACAGCAGGAAAGAGAAACAGACTCCACCCCTGCACTTATTTATCAAGTTGACATGAAATCATGTAACTACCACACCTATGGAGCACAGTTTTATTCTAACACACATGGGATGGCCATGAATTATAGTCTACTTTTAGCAACTGGTCTAAGTTGTATGTCAATTGATCACAGTTATTGTCAAAATATCAAGCTACCTTACTGGTAGTTAAAGAAAATGCACACAGGGTAAATAAAATATATATATTGCTACTAGCAACCTAGCTCATATATGCAGGTATTTATTCTCAGTAAAATGTACTTAAGTACATCTCAGCAATGAATGTGTGGCTACAACACACATATTTTAGTCTTGTTAGGGTGCCTTCTCTAATTAAAAAAAAAAGTCCAATAAAAACAGTGGTTTTCAATCAGATCAGCTGACCCGGCTAAATTCCAGACAGGACTATTCAGTAGGTAATGGTGAATTTTCAGAAATTCCTTAGGAATAATCTTGGTAGATTTTCTCAAAGGACACAAAGTAATCATGACAGCTTACTGGAAGAGGTTTTAAGAAAATTGAAAATGGAATTGGTGAGAAATAGGCCAGGAAAGGTCTACTGAGGAATTTTGTTTTCCATCATGACAACGCACCTGCTTTTTCTTCGAAGGTAACAAGAGCTGTAGTACAGGCTCTCATTGGGAAACCTTACCCAACTCCCCTCCAGCACAGATCAGACTTCTGTTTTTTCCCTCAAACTCAAAGAACATTGGAAAGGAACCTGATTTTGAGTCCCTAAAGGGTGCCTAACCTGACATTTTGACATGTTTGAAGACCGCAGAAGTCTTTGGGAAATGGTTAGAGAAATGAAAACATAGGCGACAGAAATGTATAGAGCTAGTTAAAGAATAGATAGAGAAACACTATGTATCTTTATATATTAAAAAATAAAATTTTCTATGATTTTGTAACACTACTTTTATATTCAGAGTTAAACTGGGCTACACACACTTCAAAAATATTTTTTGCCCCTAAAAAATTTTTAAAAAGAAAAGAGGAGAAAAAATGATTAGGGCAAAGACTGTACAGATGTGCTTTATACAATTGATGTATGTATATGTATGAACTGTGATAAGAATTGTATGAGCCCCAATAAATTGTTAAAAAAAATAAAATAAAATATTTTTGAATAGATAAATGACTCCTTGCAAAATTAAGACAGAGAAAATCCATAAATATACCTTTCTTTTAAATAGTGCCCCAGATTAAACCACACTCACAGCCACTGAGTCGATTCTGATGTATAGAGACACCATAGGACAGGAAAGAACTGCCCCTCATGAATTCCCAAGACTCTAACTCTTTATTGGAGTGGAAAGTCTCAGCCTTTTTCCATGGAATGGCTGGTGGATTTAAACTGCCAGCCTTGAAGTTAACAGCCCAATGTGTAACCACTACATATTAGCAAAACTCCAACTTCGACCTATCCGTCAAGATGCAAAATAAATACTAGCTTTTCTGTGCCTTTTTATGACACCATAACTCCAAAGCTTCCCCTGCTTTTTATAGGTTCTCTCTTTATATACTGTATACAATAATTATGTGTATAAAGAGCTCTTCTCCATTATAAGATTGTCAATGCCTTTTTAGCAGGACCAATAATAGTATCTGCTTTGTACATAGCATGTAATCAATCAGTATTTGTTAAGTGAAATAAGCAGTAAATAAAAAAATATTGAAATTCATGTGTGAACAATTTAAATGAGTGAACAATTTAAATGAGAAGAAACCATGTAAAAACTTTTCTAAAGAATGTCAAGAAAGATGGTTTCATTTAAATAGCCGGAATGGCTTTGTTTTATTAAAATATAACCCTGTTGTTGGCATGTTTTGTTGAATCTATTCTATATGATGGCTCCATGTGACAGTAGAGTTGTCCCATCAGGAGTCTTAGATGGACTCTTTATGGAATCATCTCACTGAGCGGGTTTGACTGTTTGGTTGGCAGTGAAGTGCTGAAATCTGTGCCACCAGGGTTCCTACAACACTGCTTAGGGTCATTTAAAAGGTTAAAAGGGAAACATATCTTATTGATTTCAAATTAGACATTTGTCGTGTGCTGGGTAAATGATAGGCTTACTCATAGCAAGGTCAGTCATTCAAACCCACCGGCTGCTTCATGGAGGAAAGACGAGGCTCTGGAAGACTTACAGTCTTAAAAACTCTGTGCAAGGCTGTTATGAGTGAGAATATGCTTAATGGCAGTGATTTTGTTGTTGGTTTAGTAGTATAACGCCGAACTGTTCAACTACTAAGTGGAAGACTGGTAATTATAATCCACCTAACGGTACCTCTAAAGAGTGGCCTGGGGTTTGATCAGCTGGACCAACGTCACTGAGTGCCCAAGGGTCTGTGGATACAAAGACAAAATCTCAACAACCAAAGAAGCCTGTTTGGTTGGAAGGTGAGACATACAAATAATCACATGGATTGTTAGGCTTAGACACAAACTCCTCACTCCAGGAAACCTTTCCCCATAAGTGATACTCGGAAAAAGTAAGGAAGATTCCACCAGCAAAGTAAGCAGAAACCCCTGAAGGGAGGCATACTCTTAAATAGGGCGGTTGCTTGGAGTGATGGTTAAAGGCCAAGTGCAGGCATCAAAGTAAGACCATGGTCATGCAGTCGATTCTGACTCATGGTGGCCCTGTGGGATAGGGTAGAACGCCTCCAAGGCTGTGGATAACTTGGAAAGAAGACTGCCCCATTTTTCTCCTGCAGAGGGGCTGGTGGGCTCCCACTGTCGATAGTTCAATAAGCAGCAGGGCCTTTATCCGTTGTTAAGGGCGCCCGCGTGTCATAATATAGGGTGACAAGCCTGTGTGTTCCACTCGCCAGCTAGGCTATTTCATAGAGATTCCTCCACTTTTTTCCCTCTTCTGCTCATGTCTTAAATCATATGATTATAATATTTAATTCAAGTGGGGAGCTTTGATATTGTTTAATTCAACTGGGGAGCTTTTAGGATGAACTGCATTAATAAATGTTGCCTACGATGCCTCATGACCACTCAGTCCTTAAATAGAGACAGGTAGAATGAGTATTTATCATTGCACCATATATCATTATAATTCCTTTGGGAAAGAGAACAGACTTTAAAGGACAGCTCTTTAAAAAATAATAGAATTACTCTCAAATCAAAGAAGCAGTGGCCTCAAAGGAGCTGTTCCTGGTAATTCCACAATTAATGCAAAGCTTACAGAGAAACTAGGTCTTGGTTCTTAGAAAACTAACTCCAGAGTCCGACCACAAGACAAAGCTATTACTACAGCTCTCCGCATAAAAACGGAATTTCAAATTTAAGAAGCTCTCAAAGTGCCTGGTGTGGAGTGAGTTGTGTCCCCCAGCCCCCACTCCACCCCCCCCAAAAGGAAGAAAGAAAGATACGCTGATATCTTGAGACCTGGAATATGACCTTGTTCAGAAATTCAATCTTTGCCGGTTCAGTCAGTTAACTTAATATTGGTCATGACAAAGGAGGATAGATCCCAATGCGACCTAAACGATGTTTTCATGAAAGATAAGGAAGACAGAGACAGGGAAAAGGAGGCAGGCGGATAGCACTGGAGCCCTGCTGCAGATACAAGGAAGGATTGTCCAGGGTTGTCAGAAGCTGAGGGAAACCAGGAAGGAGCTACTCTAGACTGACACCTTCAATCCAGACTTCTAGAATCCAGAACTGAAGCAATAAATCCCTGCCTTGAAAGTCACCCACTTTGTCACGGCATCTGTATGCCACTAATTCAGTAGGCATGGGACTAGAGGAGGAGTCTTTAGCCCCGGTAACTGAGAGATTCTGCACAAACCACTTTAGAGTATTGAAAAGCAAGGGTGTTATTTTGAGGACTATGGTCTAAGGACCAGGCTGTGTTTTCTCTTGTTGTACATAAAGGCATTATAACCAACTTAACAACACCTACCAACAACAATACCCAAGCCATGGTATTTTTCGTTGCCTCATATGCATATAAAATTTGGACATTGAATAAAGAAGAGCGAGGAAGAATTGATGCATCTGAATTGTGGTGCTGGAGCAGGATATTGAAAAGACCTTGGACTGCTAAAAGGACAAACCAATCTGTCTTGGAAGAAGTGTGACCAAGTGCCCCTTCGAGGCAAGGATGGCAAGACTCTATCTTACATACTTTGGACATGTTGTCAGAAGAGACCTGTCCCTGGAGAAGGACATCATGCTTGGTAAAGTAAATGGTCAGCCAAGGAGAGATAGATTGTCTCTCAGAGAGATAGATTGGCACCGTGGCTGCAACAATGGCTCAAGCACAGGAACAATTGTGAGCATGGTGCAGGGATGGACAGTTGTGCATAAAGTTCTGTTGTGCATAAAGCCTGTGTGGGTCAGAACCAACTCAATACTATCTACCAATAACAATCGACACCTGCCACCACCTCCACACCAAAGTCGTAATGAATCGTAGGGAGGCGAGGAGAGGTGAGGTGTCAAATGAAAGAACTAGCAAATACTGCTCACAAAATATTTAACATTTCAAAATATATGTCTTACCAAACCCAAGTGCAACCTATTGTCCTTGAGTCCATTCCACTCACAGAGACCTTACAGGGTGGAGTAGATCTGCCGCCTTAGGCTTTCTAAGGCGTTCAGCTTTACGTAAGCAAACGGTGACATCTTCTTTCCATCAAGTGGCTATTGCGTTTGAACCTAATGATTAGCCGCCAAGCACTTAACCACACACCAGTAGGGGTTCACAGTACAAATTATAGCAAGCTGTTAACTTCTCACCACATGCAATAAAAGTAGAAATAAAGAGTAGACCAGATTATCTATGCGTTGATACATTCAAAAACATTTTCCTTATTTATGAGCATCCACCACATACGATTTAAATTGCAGGAAACACTGAAGCTTAAAAAAGAAAGAGAAAAAAATTATTTTTGGGCAGTGATTTTGAACACCTGGAGACTTAAGGAAAATTCTAAAACTCAGATTCTAGACCCCAAGCAACAGCATTTTAAAATCTGTTTAGAGTCTCAAGGGATTCTAAAATGCTGCAGCTTATGAGAAGCACTCATCCGTGCAATCACCGGCCGACAATCTACTTTGTGGGGTTGAACTTGAGGGAAGAGGACAACTAGCGACTGAAGATTTGAGAGCTAGAATTAGCAAGTTGGATGCTAACTGTTGATATTGAAGAAGCCTTCTTTTTTAAGAAGAAGCATTTTATTAGCTTTCATATAATACTCTTTGTTTTGAATATATTCCTCTCTGACAATAAGTTCTGTGTTAGTCTGGGTAGAAAGTCTTTGGGTCCAGTGGTGTTGTAAGCATCTCTGTGCTGGCAGGTGTCTCTCTGTGACTTCTCCAGCTTCAGAGGTCTGGCCATGTGGCTTTTCTGGCTCAGGGCACTAGGGTAGTTCCATGCTTCTTGTCAGTTGCAATGTCTCCCAGGGAGTGGCAGAGAAAGAAGTGTCTCCCGCCTCCAAGGAGGAAGTACCAGATTTCCCAGAATTCTCAGGAGAAGGTCATGACCACACAGAAGCTTCATTGGCTGTGATCTGATTGATAAGCTAGACTCCATTTTACACTCTTAATCCTAAAATTGATGAAAGATTATCTACCACAGACCACCCCTTGTCAATTTGATACCTTCACACAACTCTCTAACAATATATAATCTTCAAACAATAATGAAATCACATCTGTACCTAATAGGATCACACAATTCAAATTTGTCACCCTCATTTAAATGCAACATTTTATAAATGAACAAAGTAAAGATATCCTTTGCCTAATGATTGCAGTTAAGTAACACCAACACCTTAATCCTCTAATTCTATGAATATATTCCCCTACCTATGAAAGTTTGTAAGATAATCATTCATGCCTTTATCCCCACCCCACCCCAATTTGGGGTATCCAATTTCTACACTGCCCACTAACATCAATCCAGTGCTCTGAGAAAACAATCATATTTTTTGACACGAAGAATCTTCATTCCAGTTGGAACTTTGTGAAATCTGCATCCATTAGCAAAGTCAAATCAGGATAGGCCAGCCATAAAGTCAATAGCAATATGCACCAGTTCACAGGCTCAAAAATCTCTTCATCTGGTTGGGTTCTGGTCAGCCTCACCAGGGTGTCCCTTGGTCGCCTTGCCTTAAACCATGGCCCCATCACAAATTCTCAATAACCCTAGTCCCTTGTGCTAGGTCATGAACTTCAGATCAGTCAACCCACTCTCATCTTCCCTTCTAGTTCCTGGAAACCAGGTCCACGGGTGCCAGTGGCCAGACTCAACCTATTTCTCTATTGCTGCTTTTCTCCCACTTCCACTCAGCAAGTGGATCCAGGTGGTCACCTAGCAAGCATCTCAGCCTGCCCACAGGCTCCCTTTAATGTTCAGTCCCAGAGAGGAGTTTCCTTCATGGTTCCAGATTTTTTCCCAGCTTCTGATAAAGAGCACTAGAGTTCAAACTTTTTTTTAAAATCTTCAATCTGTCAATCTTGTCCCCAGGCAAGTCTCTTGGAATGCAAATGTCCTGAGTACTCCAAAGCACTGGGAAGGACCTATCTTTTCAGAGTCCTCTCTGTTGGTGTGTCCTAAACCCATCTAAAGATCCAATTTTAATGGATGATGAAAAATGGGCTTACAAACTCTATTTTCATAATTCCCAATAAACATTTCTCTAAATTATTATATCAATAATAATAAACAGAGGAAATCAGTATAAACAAAGTAGGATTAGATACTAAACTCAATTCTTAAAACAATCAAGTTCAATCCCCATTTAGCTTATCTGAATCATTATCTAAACTATTGTATGTATACAATAATATGGGATTAGACCTCTTGACAGTATCAAGCCAGAGTCAGGCTTTCTGCCAGCCATTTTGACCTTCGGTCAACCATTTTCTCTAACCAGCATGGTCTCTGAGAAATTCAAATGGTGATTTCTACCCCTGAGCTTAAAATATACATTAATCACATTCATGCTCAGCAATTCAAACAGGAATAACCAAGACTACAACCAAACAAAATAATCATAGTTTTTACTTCCCATATTCTTTCTAGAAAACAACTCAGTAAACTGCATGGAAACATCTGACTTCTGGCGAGCCACAGAAGAAACACTACCATGAGGCAGAAGTCAAACAAACATCTACTCTCCATTTTTATGATTTGTTTCTCTAGTACCCCATTCCCAAGGTACCATAATGTGTGTCCATGGGTTTGTTTCTCTAGTCTACCCAGACTAACACAGACAATAAGTTCAAATATCTTTATTAATTTCCAACTTGCCACAGGTCCCATCATTTCCCATTATACTGATCAAATTTACATGTTTACATTACCTGCCTGCTTAGTGCTGCAACTAACAGTTGTTGATGAATCAGTTCCTACTCATGGAGTCTCCATGATCTCACTATGAAACCATGTTCTATAGGAATTTTTTGAGAAGATCACTAGGAATTTATTCTAACTAAACATCTCTGGAGTGATTAACCCAGTATGTTAATCATTTGCACCATCTACATAGCCTGCTATATAAACAAAACAAAACCAGACAAACCAATGGCCACACAGTAAATTCCTACACATGGTGGCCTCACACGTCTCAGAGAACTACGGTCCACTGAGTTTTCAATGAGTGTTGCCATTCCATAGTGGAATGCCAAGGCTTTCTTGCAAGTTTCACCTGAGTGAATTCAAACCACCAATGTTTTCTTTGATAACCATTTTGTGCCACTCAGTAAAGCCCATTACTTACACAGGCCCCAAGTAAGAGGATACACCCAGTATTATGTTCCTAATCAGGTACTTGGGTGGTGAAGTCGGCTGAGAACTATAGACAACTGTGATTTTAGACCTTTGAGGTGCACTACACACTTCATAGGTCACGCCAGAAGAATCTGCTTGGGAAACCCCAATAATTGAAATGGACTCTACCTTAAACACATTGGTAGCAGATATAAGAAATTGAAATTTTGATTTAAGGCAGAAAAGCCCTATTGTGAAAAGAAGCCACTGACTATTCAAAGTTGTGGATTTGGAAATCTTTGTACTTTTTTTTCAAATCTCTTGCTATAAGGATCCCCAATACTTGGAAATTTAAGACTACCATCTATTTGCTATTTTCATATTCTTTTTGCTTTGTATGACATCAGGGTCCAACAGGCGTAGTTTGCTTTACTGAATAAGCATTATTGTGAATTTTGTTCTATATTCAATTCTCCTCATTTGGGTATATAATATCCAGTCACTAAGGTTTTTAACTTTTTCAAGTAAACAATCCATATATTCTAGTCTATAAAGCTGTCCTATATATAAAGCTGGCCTTTCCTTTTATATACAGTATCTTACATTCCATATCATTGGCTTTAATTAATGATACTATCAATAGAATTGGGAGCTCTGGTGGCATAATGGTTACATGTTAGGTTACTAACCTCAAGATCAGCAGTTTGAAACCAACAGCTGCTTTGCCTAAGAAACATGAGGCTTTCCACTTAGGTAAAATATTACAATCTCAGAAACACCCAAAGTAGTTCTACCCTGTCCTGAAGGATCACTATGAGTTGGAATTGATTTGACAGTACAGAGTTTTTGAGTTTTTATCAGTAAATTACCTTATGCCCCATAGGGATTATTTATGATTTTCCTTACTAAAATGATAATGCTGTCCCTAAATTGGACCAGAAACAAATATAAACCATAAAATATGAATGAAAATTTTATCTCCGACTTAGATGGAAGCCCTAATAATTAGTTCTTATGAAGTGGCCCTACTCAATACTTGCCATCATGAAGAAATCTCTGAAAATATGGATGCTACAGCAAAGTGTAGTAAAGAAAACAGATGGTGACCAGCTTTCAGAAACAATAATGTCTGGGGTCTCAAAGGCTTGTAAAACAAGCAGCCATCGACATGTGGTATCAGCATCCGAAGAAGTACGCCAGCCTATGTGATCAAACAATTGTAAACCATAAAATTCAAGAACAGAGGAAAAGAACTGTCTTCAAGTTTAAATTCTGAGCATCCACAGAAGGCTGTGGATGACAGTGAAACCCCAAAATCTAATTGCGGAATTCACACACGGATTAACTAATTCCCTCTGACCATTGACCAGGCTTGTGAGTAGCCTTGCCATCAGACAGAGAGCACTGGACAGTGGATTAAGGCAGATGCAGTTAGGTTACATTTTAACAATTTATCATTTGTTCTCCATTTTGATACATTTTAAATTTGTTCTGGTTTTTATTTTCCACTTTCTTTTGGATTGAGGATTTTCTGTGTTTTTTTGTTTTATTGTTGTTGAGATTGCTTTTGGTTGTTTTCAAATACAGGATATGAAAATCTTATAGATACAGTAACAAGATAAACAGTTTCTTAGAATTATTGGGGGGAGTTGGAAGCTAATAATAATAAGTTCAAGAAAATGTTCCAAAATTGATTGTAATGATGGTTGCCCAACTCCTCTTAATATATTTAAGTCACGAAATCACATAAAATATGAATTATATGTCATAAAGATGTTAAATTAAAAGGGCTTTGTAAATAAATATTAAAAATGCTTTAAAATTTGAAAATTAAAAAAAATATTAAAGCCATTAGAGTATGTAAGCTCGTCTAAAGGAAAAGGAGAATTAGAGAGGACTGTGAGGAATTAGAATGGAGGGGCAACGTAAGAAAGACCAACGGAAGAAAATCAGAGGGAGCGGTAGGACAATCAGAAGAGAAGCCAAGAGAAGGATACCAATTAAGGACATAAAATGAAATGGAGAAATGGTTATAAATACACCTTTAAATTAGTCTACTCTTTGTTTTATAAATCTCAGTTCCATCACTACTTGAAAGGTTTCATACGGAGACTATTCATAATACTTCACAGCAGGCAAAAGGCCACGCTTGCAAAGCCAAGGGTGGAGTCCACGGTGAATCTTTGAATAAATGTCTACATCCAGCAAATAAGACATATACATTTATACCTAGAAACAATGTGATTGATCAAGGTGTAACTTTTATAATCAATTCATCACAAGTCTCAACTGCAGTGACCGCCTACTGGATTAAATAAAGGAGCGCTCTTTTTAATATCTAATTAACACTTTCTTCCTTAGAGAGTGTTGAAGGAAATGCCAACCAGTGCTGTCAGTCAGCATCTGCATTTTGACACCATGTTAGACTGACTGCATGGGGGAAATAAGCTCTGGAATGCCATTGGATTGCTCAAATTCCTTTTCAATCAGTAATACCTAAAAGAAAACTGATTATATATCTTTTAATACTTATCAACTTCCATACATTAATTCACTAATACAGGAAAAGTATAAACTCAAAACTCATGGTGGTATACATGGACTTTCTCTTGAAGACATAGCTGTAAGCTCCACGAGATCAAGGACTAGTCTGATTCGCCTGGGTGTCTGTACCACTAGCGCCAACCCTAGTAGATGATTCATTTCCAGTTTCTATCAAGTTGCCTCTGGTTTTATTCTATCAAATTGATAGAGACCCAAGAGTCTTAGAATAGAATCGAGCTCCACAGGGTTTTCAGTAGCTGACTGTTCACAAGTAGATCAGCAGGCCTTCTTCAGAGATCCCTCTACATAGGCTCAAACCCCCAAGCTTCTGGTTACCAGCCGACTTCATTAACCACTTACACTACCTGAAGACACTACACAACAAGTATCCCAATGTGTTTATCATACAAAAATAAATGTTGTGATAAAAGGAGAATTTTATCTCGCTTTGATCCACAGTCAAGGTTCATGGAAGCAGGAGTCAAGAAATCAAAAGATGTATTATTGCATTGGTTAAATTTATGGGCACAAGACCTCTTCAGAGTATTATAAAGTAAGGATGTTGCTTTGAGCATAAACATGCGCCTGACCCAAGTCACGGAATTTTCAATTGCCTGATAAGCATGTGAGGGAAGACTGAAGAACAATTTATGAGTTTGAGTTGTAAGGCTGGCAAAGAACATTGCCCAAAACATGGACTGTCACAAGGACAAACAAATCTGTCCTGGAGGAAGTTCAACCAAAGTGCTCCTTGGAAATGTCGAGGGAAACACAGACAGGAAGGCCTTAAGATGGATTGACGTAGTGGTTACAGTACTGGGTTCTAACATGGGAACGACGGTGAGGGTGGTGCAGGACTGAGCAGTGTTTCCTTGTGTTGTAGGCAGGGCCGCTATGGATCAAAACACACTCGATGGCACCTAACAACAGCAACAACAAATCCTGAATAAAAATTCCTAACAATTATGAGTGAAGAGGCCTGAGTAAGTAAATAATGGACAACTGTAAATGACTCGATAAAGCAGTAGCTGCGCTAAACCTCCACTTACCGGAGGCTTCAACGCATGGGAATGCAATGCCCTCATTTGCATGTTTTCAAACGTAGACCTTGCTAATTCTTACTATATTGAACCTACACCAGTCATGTCAACTGATATCCATTTGCCAAATAATTAATTGCTCTAGGAGTGGTGACATAACCAATTTTGATGTAAGACATAACCATTGACACAACAAATGAGATATAAGAGAAGACATGCTAGAAGTTTTTGTAAGAATTTTCTTTCTTCTTAGAACAGAGAGAATAAAACACAAAGCGTGTTCGCAATTATTACTTCTTTGGAAACCACCACGTGAAGAGATATTTGAAGCATCACACCTGTGTGTCAAGAAGAGAAATAACACCAAAATGCAGATGGTAGGACAGCAAAAAGTGCATGTCCTTGGGAAATGTTCTGTGCCAGCCACTGAGCCAATATGGAGACTGTCTAACTCCAGGCCCTTTGGCTAAGAGGAAACATCCTTATGGTCTAAGCCAGCGTGGGTCAGGTGTTCTCGTTCCTTTACCAAAAACCACTCTGATGTGAGATGACAGCAAAAACTGTTTGTAGCTGCCAACAAGTATTCTTCCACTTTCTTCTTCTTTTCCAAGTAGTTTCATTAGCATATTGTTCACATAGAATACAACTTAATTTGTCAGTCACATTCAGAAGAGTTGTGAAATCATCACCACATCAACTTCAGGATTTTTTCTCATGCTCGTTGCTATTAACTCCCCTCCCACTGCCATGCCCCCGAGTAACTATTGATCCAGTTACTTCCACGATAGACTTACCTATCCTGGATTCCATATATAGAAAATCATACACCAGAAACAGGAATCAAATGTAAAAAACCAACAACAATGGATGGCAAGACAAATAGAGGAAAAAGTGTTCGTTGAAAATATTAAAAATGGAAACAACTTTAAAATGGGCTTATAGAGAGATCAAATGAAAAGGTGCTACATTTTAACCTAACCACATCTGCTATAATCGACTACAAGCCCCTCTGTCTAAGCAAGACTCGCCACACCTGGTGGTGTATTGTTTAGGCATTGGGCTCCAATCTGCATGGTGGTCAGTTCTAAACTACCAGGAGCTCTGCTGGAGAAAGACTGAGCTTCTGCTCCTGTAAGCAGGTACAGATTTGGAAGCCCATTATGAGACAGCTTTGACTCAATGGCAGTGAATTTGGGTTTTGTTTGTTTGTTTTTTTTTGTACTATGTTGGGGTAGGGAGCATTCATTGGAGGCTTAATGCACGTGGGGATTCTGTAAATCGATTTTGGGCTTCCACTGTCATTCATTGCCTTCTGAAAACCATCTGTTCACAATTTAAACATTGATACTGGTAGTTTCCTACTTTGGATTTGGATTCTATTATGTACAATCCTTGGATCCCAGAGACTGGTGTGCTTCTCCCATGTGGACTTAGTTGATGCCTCACTTAGATGGCTCCTTGGTTGAAGATAAACCTTTAAGACCCCAGATGTTACTCTTTCTAACAGTCAGGCACTCTCTAGTTTCTTCACCACTCTTTGCTTCAGCACCCATATCTGCAGTGAGCGCTTTATGAGGGTAAGTATCGAGCAGGGCCACGTCACAAGAACTAATTTTTCTTAGATTGGGGTGAGAATTAAGTGTAAGCCCCATAGCCATTTATATTTCTGTAATTTATATATGTCTCTGTTTCACTTTAGGGACATCAGTATCATTTTATGATACAGAACATTATAAATCATCCCCCTGGGGCATAAAGTAATTCTATTGATTGTGTCAATAATTTAGCCAATGGAATAGAATTTAAAACCCTAATGTCTTCTTTGCCAGAAAAGAATCAATGCTGCCATGACCTAAAAAGATCATACACTTGGTTTGCCATCCTCATTTGGGCAGACATAAGTACATAATGTCGCTATGGCCTTATTGTTAAAGAGTATCTACAGGAGAGTTCTGATACAGTTTTCTCCATCCCAGGGGAGCTGCATCAGGAGAAACACCCATGCCCTTCCTCTAAGAGAACAGGCCATGTGAAGGTGTGAAGTTGGAGTGATGGTAGTAATTTTGTGATCATGGTATAACTCTACTAGATCTAGAAAGAACCATATAGCAGACACTTGATATGGCTAAACCACCACAAATCACCCATCTTCCCCTGGAGTTGTGGCTATGTGAACAAAGTAAGTACCTAAATATAAGATACTTTCAGATGGACATTCTATTATTGTAGATGGAAGAATCCTAACTGAAACACTTATTCAATAGAGAGTGGTAGGGGTTGAATGAGAAAATTTATATAAAGTGCTTAGCACAGTATCTGGTATAAATAAATACTAAAGAATGTCAGCTAATATTACTTATTTAGTAAACATATATGTTATTCTATCTAGTCAACGTAGGGTTTTTTCATACAATCAATCTCCTTATTTTTTTAAACATTTTATTAGAGGCTCATACAACTTTTATCACAATCCATACATACATCAATTGTGTAAAGTACATCTGTACATTCATTGCCCTCATCATTTTCAAAGCATTTGCTCTCCACTTAAGCTCCTTATTTTAAGTAACTAATCCCTCTCTGTTCAATTTTGATCCCATAACTGGATTGGAAGCTTCCTTCTTCTAAAAAGATCCAATTTTCCAAGTCACTATTCTTATTAGAGGAGAGAAAAATAATACAAAGTGGATCTATGCATTATACTCTGTCATGGGAAACTTCCATTGAGCTAAGTAACTACTTATATGCACCTTGTTTTTCTAGATGCCTAGCAGATTTGAGATTGATTAAGAAAATACACAGATCAAAGGTGAGCAAAAATAAAAAGCACCTCATGGATTCAAGTCCTGCTCCCACAAGTGTCCTGGGTATTGCTTTTCTGAGGAATTCCCTTGACTCTGTGAACTATCCATTACCATTCTAACATGTTGTTCATGATTGAGTTTCTTTCACTTGATACCATTATAAATCTAATTACAGCATTTTCCTCTAACTTATAAAATCCTATTCACCATTTACTAAATGTCAACTATCAATTTAAGTCATTCAACATTTATCAATTTAGCATATGCAATATGTCAGACACCAAATTAAGTACTACAGATACAACAAATATAAGGAAGACTACTCTGTACTTGCCGGTTGACAATCTTCAGAGACATACATGTGTGCGTCAAGATGTAAATGGAATAATGGAATCAGACAAGAAGGGATTTATTTTGACTAGGGAAAGGAATCTATGCATTTGAATTAAGGTGCTCATGAAGAATATTGAAAGAACCACAGCTGTCAAAGAACAAACAAATCTATCTTGAAATAAATATAGCCAGAGGCTTCTTAGAGACAAGGATGGCAAGATTTCATTTCATGGACTTTGGACATGTTGTCAGGAGAGCCCAGCCCCTGGAGAAAAACATCTTATGATTGGTTAAGCAGAAGGGAAGCAAAAAAAGATAAGGGCTTCTATGAGCTGGATTAACACAGTGGCTGAAGCACTGGGCTGGAACACAGGAGGAATTGTAAGGATGGAAAAGGGCCAGGCAGTGTTTCATTCTGTTTTGCAAAGGGTCGTTATGAGTCAGAACTGACTTGATACCAACTGCAAGGCAGTCAATACAGGGGCTAAGGAATAATTCAGGACTGACAGCTGTTGGGGCCAGGGAGCCCATCTGGGGCCACTTGTGGAAGCAGATACAGAGTCCTGGCAAAAGGAAAGTAAAGGGCAATAGAGACGGTCCCAATTTGTCTCATTCTTCTACAAGGAGATGCCATCAGATGACCATTTGATTGACAGATTGGACCCTGCCTCAACTGCCACACAGGTAGTATCACGTTGACTTAAAATCTAACTACCACAGAGAGGAATCTCAAAGGACTGATAGGATTTATGCATGGTGGCTGGGAGAGCTAATCAGGAAAATAACTGGATCAGCTATATGTAAAAGCACCCAAACTTAGTGATGACTGAATATGGGGCTGAAACAAATATTTTATAACTTTAGTTGTCTCTTAGATTCATCACTAAGTTGGAAACTATAGACAGAGATATTGTTTGTGTGGAGAAGAAAAAAACAGAAAAATTATGGACACATTGAGTTTCAAGTACCCTTGAGAAATTCAAGTGGAGATAGTAGGAACACTGATATATGGGCCTGAAAATTTCCAAAAGCATTATTTGGCCTACAAATTGATATTCCAGGGTTATCAGCATATGCCTGGCGGGCAGGTGCAGTGGTGCAAGTCCACGCACTCTGTGAAGAAAACACGGAGGGAAAAGCGGCCCAAGAATGAACCCCTAGGGGCGCCGTCAGGCCCTGAAAACCAAGAGGAGCATTTCAAGAAGGACAGTGGTCAATAATTCATAGCTAGAGAGAGAATAAAATAACATTACTACTGAGATATGTCCTTCGAATGTAGCAACAACCTTGACAACAGCAGGTTCAGATTTGAAATACAATTTTATGGATTGAAGAATGAATTAGAGGTATACAAGTGTGGACAGGAACCATAAATTACTGTGCTCTTTTGAGATGCTTAGTTATAGAGGGGAAGAAAGATCCAGTGATACCTAAGGCCATTGTTGACTTCTTGAATATGGAGAGAAACGCCAGCATATTTATAGGATGAGAGAAAGATCCAATGATAAAATAAAAAATTGGTTGAAGGAAACAAGGCCAGAAATCCAAGGAAGAGTATTATGGCAACAGGAATAGCATCTGAGTGTCATCCTATGATGCCAGGATGATGCCAACTTCACACTCCTGGGTAAAGGTAAGGTTGGAGCCCAGCCTGTCAATTGAAGCAGAGACAGCTAGGGGCTCAGGCTGGTGGCTGCAGTGGTCTGAAGTTGACATAGTGAATCCACGGTTCCTGGGATCAGCAGGAAGCACAACAGAAGACTGGGGTACTACAGAAGGTAGAGGACAACTCTCCTAGATAGCTCTCTGTTATACAAAAAGGCTGATGTCACAGGGGTGTCATTAAGAGTCTCGAGGATTAATAATATGATCTCATATTAAATAAAACAAAACCCCAAAACTCACTGCTATCAAGCCGATAGCAACCCTATAGGAGAAAGGAGAACTGCTGCTTTGGATTTCGGGCCCCCAATAATTCATAAAATAAATACATTATTTATTGAACTTTTCCAAAGCTACAAACAAAAGTGGCATTCTCCTGGGGTATTAGTTTTTATCTAAAGCCTTAAAAACACCCAGTGAGTGGGTTCTGTATATCCCAGGCTCTCAGAGTTCATGATATAGCGCAAATCATGCAATAAAAACAGCAAAGTACAAAATAAAGACCACTTTAAAAAGATCGATTTCTTGCATGCAGCTTTTATTCCCCTCGTGGAATTGCTAAACAGAAGGCTTAGTTGAAGATCCTGAAAGTTCGTTCCTTTTCCGTAAGAGCTATGAGAATGCTCAGGAAACTCTTTTTGACTAGGAACCCACCCATATGTTTTATGCTGTTTTTCAGGCAGTTAGTCTAATTAAGCCTCCTAGGCAGGTTAAAGTCCCCCTGTGGAAGCCAAATTAGGTTTTAATACAGAATTATCTCCCAAATCTATGAGCTTTTGATTGATGTTCCAGTTAATTTTAACAATTGAAGTAGCTTCTTACTTCTCTTTATTTTAGGAAGATGAATAATTATTGAAGTGACCTCATTAACTCTTTGATATCAGTCACTGGAATTTATAGATGCGATTATGCCCAAGCTCCAGGCCCAGAGAGAAAAATAATCAGTCTAGTAGGCATATTTGCTTCAAATTTTAAGCCTTATGCCACTTCAATGTCACAGTCACAGGCACTCCGAGATGCAGTGCATTTTGTAAATCCAATAATACAAGAGACCCAAAGCAAACAAGCAGCATCTCAATTCAAATGAACAAGATCCTCATTAGACCTAGAGCCCCTACATCTCAAGAGTTTCATTTTTAGCCTCTTGGATAATGGATTTTATCCTCTGTGCCCTCAGATCACCTCAGTCAAGGTAAGCAAGTGTTCAATCACCTTAATTGATGGCCTTTGCTCTGAAGAAAAGGCATCATGAGAGGCATCAAAAAGAAAAATCCTAGAATACTAAAAAATAAATGCAAAAGCTCATTAACACAAGTTTTGGAGTTGATTTCAGCTCAAGAAAAATGCAATAGACATTAGGAATTAAAATTATGATACAACTAAAGTTATACTTTGTAGAACACTCCAGCATCTCAGCTCATCAGAGAGAAAAATGCTCAAAGTGTTTTATGTATTTCCATTCACCTTTTAAATCACTACCTGGAAAAAATTTACCCACTTTCCTTTTTGAAAAAGGTATGTATGGCAGATAAATATTATTCAAACAAGAATCTTTACACATTCTATAGCATCCTCTTTTTATTGTAATCCATGTAGAAATTAAAATCATAATATAATTAATATCACATGCAAGTAGAATTTTGCTGAACACTATTTAAAAATTAAAACATTAGCAACAAAGAATTGCTAGAAAGTCAAGCTGGAATCAGAAGAGGGTGTGGAATGATGGATCTATCCTGAAAGCAGAAATACCAAAACGATATTTATCAGTGTTTTCTTGACTATGCAAACATAGAAAAGCATGGATAACATTACAAAGAATGGGAATTCCAGAACATCTCATTGTGCTCATGTGGAGACCCATCAGCAGCTGCTTGATCAATGGATACTGAATGGTTTCGAGTCCAGAGAGGTGTGTATCAGGAGTGTATCTTTTGCATATGTATGCTTAGTTAATGATCTGAGGAATTGGATTGCATGAAGAAAAAGTAGACTCGTTAACAATGTGCTCGATGTAGATGACTCAACTCTGCTTGCAGAAAGAGAAAAGACCTTGAAGAACTTTTGGTTGAGAATCAAAGCCTTCCAGTATGGGTTGTCACCTCAGCATAAGGAAACAAAATCCTGACAATTGGACTGATAAAACATCATCATAAGTGGAGACAATAATTATGGTGCAGTGAGATTTCTTCATAGGGCTTTCAACCCAAGTCTCCGTAACTGCCATCAAATGATTAAGTAGGACTATACAAGCATGGCATATGGAAAAGTAATAGAGGGCATTGATCCGTTTTAGTGTCCATGCCCACCCACACCCCTAGGCTATTAGGCTGAGGCATCTATAAAGCAGGAGCACAGAGAGAAAAGCCAGGGCCTTGTTCCAGGAAGAGCACCTTTCAGATATCCGTATGAAATGTGCAACGTAATGTCAGAGAGTGGCACAGAGGCAAGGGAGCAGCACCAAGACTACTACAGAGTACCTGCTCCTCATCTGACCTCAGACTATGGAACTTCGAGACTAACGACAGGTGGGCAACTTTTCTGGTCCACAGAAGTAAAAGCCAAGGAACCGTGTGGCTGAATGGTCGAGGCTGGAGAGAGACCTAGCTGCCAACTGAGAAGGACTGGTAAGCACCAGTGACTGTATCATTATTGTTTACTGATCTGGACTTATGGAAAATTAGTAACTTCCCCAATTAATTCCCATAATTGTAAATATTTTCCATAACTTCTGTGTGGCCATTCCAATGTCGGCATCAACTCAGCAGCAGTGTTTGTTTTTTTGAGTTCTGAGTAGTAGAGTGCCATGGGAAGAAGAGTTATTGTAAGAAAAGGTAACGAAGGATGGAGCATGGAGGCGTGTCTGACCCCTGCCTCGAGCTAATAGGTCATAGATGACCATGCCCACATTCATTTACTACTGAGATTCCGTCAATTGGTATGGACTGTCAGTCTCAGAAACTCACAGGGACAGTTCTACCCTGTTCTATAGTGTTGCTAAGAGTTGCCATCAACATCATGGCAGTGAGTTTGCCATGGCTTTAGTTTTGCACCAGTCACAATTCTTTATGTTGTAGACTATAATTGTGGATTATCTATGCCTAGGGCTATAATCCCATTTTGGAGGCATCAGCTAACAGGAAATGAGGTTTTTGTTGTTAGGTGCCATTGAGTGTACTCTGACCCACAGTGACTCTATGAGCAACAGAGTGAGACACTGCACATCCTGTGCCATCCTCACAATTGCTCCTACACCTGAGCCCATTGCTGAAGCCACCATGTCTATCCTTTTTCTTTGCCCTTCCCCTTTACCAAGCAGGATGTTCTTCTCCAAGGATTGATCTCTTCTTCAATATCCCCAAAGGATGTAAGATTAAGTCTTGCCATCCTTGCCTCCAAGAAGCACTCTGGGCATACTACTTCCAAGCCAGAGAGGCTTGTCCTTTCAGCAGTCGGTGATACTTCAATTTTATTCTTCAGCATCATAATTCAAATGCATAGACTCTTCGTCAGTCTTCCTTATTCAATGTCCAACTTACATGTAGATGAAGCAATGGAAAATATCATGCAGTGGGTCAGGTTCACTTAAGCCCTTAAAGTAACATGCTTGCTTTACAATACTTTTGTTTTGTTTTAACAAAAAGAGGTCTTGTGAAGCAGCACCTAATGCAACACATCTTTAGATTTCTTGACTGCTGGTTCCATGAGCACAATGGGGGATCCGAGCAAGACAAAACCCTTGACAACTTCAACTTTCCTCATTTTATTATGATGTTACCTGCTGATCCAGTTGCAAGGATTTCGGTCTTCTTTGCATTGAGTTGTCATCCATTCTAAAGACGGAAATCCTTGATCTTCATGAGCAAGAGCTTCAAGTCCTGCTCATTTTCAGCAAGCAAGCTGTGTCATCTGCATTAGTAGGGTGTGAATAAGCCTTCCTCCAATCCTGATGCCAGTTTCTTCTTCACATACTCCAGCTTCTCTATTTGCTCCTCAGATAGACTGAGCAAATATGGTGAGAAGACACAGCCCTGATGCCAATTTTTTCATGACGTTAAGCCATGCAGTCGTCCCTTGTTCTGTTTTCAAACTGCCTCTTGATCCTTAGGCAAGTTCCACACAAGCACAATGAAATATTCTGGAATTCTCATGCTTCGTCAGGTTATCCGTAGTTTTTTATGATCCACACAGTCTAATGCCTATCCATAGCAAAACAACAGCAACAACAACAAAACACAAGTAAACACACTCCTTGAAATCTCTGCTTTTAGCCAAGGTGCATCTGACATCAGCAATGAAATTCCTTGTTCCGAGTCCCCTTCTGAATCTGACCCGAACCTCTGGAGCTCTCTGTCAATGGACGGCTGCAGCAGTTCTTGGACGATCTTCAGCAAAACTTGATTTGCATGTGCTATCAGTGATATTGTTCTATAATTTGAGCATTCTGTTGAATCACCTTTCTTTGGAGTGGGTCCAAATGAAGATCTCTTCCAGCCGGTTGGCCAGATAGCTGTCTTCCAAATTTCCTGATATAAATAACTAAGTGCTTCCAGTTTCACCAGCTCGGTATTGCATCCACTGGTATTCCATCAATGACGGGAGCTTTGTTTCTAATGCTTTTAGTGCAGTTTAAACTTTTTCCTTTGGCATCACTGGTTCTTGGTTACAATGCTACCTCCTGAAATGGTGGCATGTTGGCTGTTTGGGATTTTTTGTTTGTTTGTTTTGTTTTGTTTGTATGGTGAGTAACTGTATATTCTCTCCATCTTCTTTTGCTGTATCCTGAATCATTCAATATTTTTTCCATAGAATTTTTCAAGATCACAACTCCAGGCTTGAATTTTTTCTTGAGTTTAAGATCTACTGAGTGTGTTCTTCCTTTTTGGTATTCTAACTCTAGGTCTCTGCTCCTTTCATATAATACTTGGCTTTGTTGTCTCAAGCTGCCCTTTGAAATTTTCTACTCATCTCTTTGACTTCCTCAGTTTTGAAACTGTTTGCTTTAGTTCCTCCATGATTAAGAACAAGATTCAGGGGCTCTTCTGACATCCCCTTTGATATTTTCTCTATCCTGTCTTTTGCTTTCTTCATGAATGATGGTCTTGATGTCCTCCCATAGCTCACCAGATCTCCTGTCATTAGTGTTCCGGACATCAAATCTGTTCTTAGGATGTTTCAAAAATCAGGTGGGAGAGGCTCAAAGTTGTATTTTGGCTCTTGGGGACTTGTTTTCATTTTCATCAGCTGTAACCTGAATTTATTTATGATCAATTAATGGACAGAATTAGAGTTGGGCTAAGGCACCACTTGAGTCACGTGTGTGGATCACGGCACACTCTTCCTTGTGGTCCTCGTTAGAGTCTACCTCAGAGAGGGTGGCATCCAGTCACATTCTTGATTTCCCCGGAGGATCCTTAAGACTTGACTCGAGAGTGTGACTGGGAACCTCTGGTGGTGTAGTGGCTGCAGTGGTTGCAGTTTGAAACCATCAACAGCTCTGAGAGAAAGATAAGAGTTTCAACTCCTATGCAGAGTTCCACTCTTGGAAACTCACAGAAGCAGTTCTACCCTGTCCTTTATGCCTCTATGAGCTGGCTTTGACTCAGTATCAGTGAGTTTGAGTGAGAGGTTGCGACTTCAGAAACCATCTTCATTTTCTTTGGGGCCAGGGTCTGCTGCAGGACAATCACGCCTCCATCAAAGCTATTCCTCAGTGTATGAGAGCGATCTGGGATGGAGAGACAAGGCTGAGGTCATTGGAAGAGCCCGTCCATGATCTCTGTTGGAAGGGGTGGAAGCCACCGAGACCAGATGCACCAGAGACTGGCACAGCGGCTTAGAGGAGCACTGCTTAGACCATGGGTACCTTCTCCTCATCTGGCCAGAGATTGTGGATTTGTGAGACAGAGCCACAGGCTGGCTGGCTTCCTGGTCCATGGAGGGAAGAGGCAATAGGCCACATGGCTGAGAGGCTGAGACCCAGAGACATATTTGGCTGCTGGCTGAGGATACCAATGGCTGTACCCTTACTGTGGCCTGAAGCTGACTTAGGATAACCAAATAAATTCACTTATAAGCCCCTTTAACCCTAAATATTGTCTGTGAGTTATGTATGGTCATTGCTATGAATTATTGAATCAGCCTAGATGTGGAGTGGCATGGGGGAAATGATTTGTGTCAGAATAGGTAAACATGGAAGGATCATGGAAGTCTGTCTGATCCCAGATTCGTGGCAATAATAAACTTGCCACCGAATTCATTTTACTTCAAAATATAATCAATGCTTATAGAAGAAACAGTTAAAATTAAATAATATGCTACACTGAACAAATCTTCTGCAAAAAGGCTTTTGAAAGTCATCCAAAGCAACAATAAAAAAAGTCACTTTGAGTACTGAAGTGCATCTGAGTTATTTCCTAGTCTTTTCAATCACTTCATATGCATGCAAAAGCTAGTCAATGAATAGAGAAGACTAAAGACACACTGATTAACTTGAATCACAGTGTGGTTGTAAAATATTAGATATATCACAAATTTCCAGGAGAATGAACAAATCAGTCAAGGAAGAACTATAGTTACCAAGCTCCTTAGAATCAAGGATGGGGAGACATTGCCACACATGTTTGCATATGTTATCAAGAGGGACAAGTCTCTGGAGAAGGCACCCGGCTTTGTAAAGGAGAAAGTCAGAAAAAAACTAGTAAGGTCCTCAAAAAGATAAATCGGCAGATAAGGACAAGAACAGGCTCAAACAAAGCAAAGACAGTGCACATGTTAGAGGACTCGGCAGTGTTTCATAAGGATGCTGTGAGTGGGAAGCAAGGATTGCACTTAACAATGAACGATAGTTGAAATCCCATTGTAACTCTTGCATTTGAAGACAATTAGTCTTTTTTATCTTTGACTTATCGTTAAATTATCTTATATTCACTTTGAGAATATTCCAATATGTTGGAATGTTGCAATACAAATAAAAATGTATGTTAGAAAGTGTTCAGTATTCTATCATATTATCTCATTTCCATATACATATTATATATATGAAGGATACAGTAGTTCCAACTTTGTGGGATTACCCTCGGGGACACAGAAAAATCAAGACTACCCTAAACATATGCAATTTTCATGTTTAATTGACTTTCGAAGCATAGTACCCTCTCAGACAAAGATAGTGGTTAGGATTCCCTCATTGAACAGAAAAGGTCTCCAGGAATCCCCAGAGAATTTTCTGGAGATTTTGCAGCCATCCTAGGAGCCCAATAGCAAAACCCAAGCCCCTTTCCACACTCAACCTTTGGTAGACTGATCCGTCATGCTCCAGAGAGCCTTCATGCCCCTTCTCAGATAGCGCTCACTCCTCTATTGCCAAGGCCATTGGCTGATTGCTCCCCTCAAGAGTCACATTCGAGAAGATTATCCAAAACCTTCCGTGAAAGATGCTGCTGAATGAAGGCAGAGGAGCCAAGAGAAGCCTTCTTTGTTTTCAGTAGTACGTATGAGCTCAGATAGAGTTCTGACCAAAGCATGTTAAACAACTGTGCTGAACTGGAATTGTTTTGTATTTGAGGTTTTATTCAACTTGCTAAATGTTTTGTTTTATGTAAAGCAGAGTACCTCCAAGAAACACCAGTGAGGATTGTGCTTCCCCCAAAATATTTAACTTGCTTTGGGCAATACTACAAGAATCTATATAAGCAGTAGAATTATGCTTTAATGGACCATACAGAATACCAGAATTTCTTCTTCACCTTACAACTTCACTTAAGTAGAGAATTAGGACTGCGGTTATACTGGAAGGAATGCTCTTCTGCATCTTAGGGTGTTTGTGTCTGAATTTTATTCTGGCTATAATAGAGGGGTCAAACTGTGCCCCAGCCCCATCACTCTTCCCAAACTACTGCATCCGCTTCAGAAACTATTTTTAATCCAACTCTATACTATACCCTATAAGATCTGAAAAACAGCAATGTCACTTTTTATAATGCTTGTCAGAGTTCAAGACTCATTTGCACGGTATAGCTACACCTATGTTCCAGAACTTTTACTTAAATTCCAAATCTATATTTCCAAGTGTCTGCCTCTGCTACGGACTAATGGATGGCCATAAATGAGCAAATTTGCTTTTCTGGGTTTTGGTTTTCTCATTTGAAAAATGAAAATATCGAGTGAAATAACCTCTTAGGTCTTTTACAACTTAAATAGGGATTAAATTTGCTTATTCTAATACTACTTTAATAACCTAAAAGGCATGTCATAGTCAAAATAACTAAAACTAAAGTTAGGTTTTTTTAAGAAATAGATTAATTAACCTGCTTATTTCTACTATACCCATTCTGGTAGCATTCAGGGATCATCCCGTGCTAAAACCACAGATTTTTTTTTTAATGTCTTACATTCTGACAATTCTAAAGCCCCAGATGGCCTCAAATCCACATTTTTTCTTTTTAGCCTTCTTTGGGAAAACTCTATCTTTAATACCTTCCCTGAATTAATGAAACAGTCTCCGAACTAATCTACCTTCTAGTAGTTTTTTTTAAATCTTCTAGTAGTCTTTTAAGGTTCTAAATCATCTGTAACTCCAACATCAGAGTCCTCCTCTTCAATCATAGGTTTAATAACACAGTTCTTACTATAAATGGCTCTTTGAGTCCTTCAGGAAGAAGTTCACATTTCTTATCTTGGCATAAAAGACATTCTAAAATAAAAATCTATCCTGACATTTTTATTTCTACTTACCCTCCACCTCGTACAAGCTTACCTTTCCCAATCAAAGAGTGATGAAGCACCTATTGCTTAGGGTGGTTGTGAAGATCAAAGGAAACACAGGTAGTCCCCAGTGACAAATAGGTTCCCTTCCTAAGCTTTGCTAAAATGAAATGTGTACCTAAGTCAGAATAGTCAGGTCCAGTCGATATCTATCATCAGTTAGTCAAATGTTGTTCTAGTATATATATTACATGTCATTTTTATCTGCATAAATTTAAAGAAACACAGATACACTGAATCCTCTAATACAGTCGTACAGTAACAGTAAGAAGGTCGGGATGTGAGCCCAGATTACTGCTCATTTGGCATTACAAACCATTGCATGTACCTCGAATTTCGACATATTAGCATTGATGGGATTGGTTCGTAACTACAGGCAGGACCCAAGTTGAATGTTCCTAACTTAGCGTCTGTCTATAAGGCATTTTTAATCCTTGCCTGGAAAGGGGGCTCAATTAGTGTTAGGCACTGTTCCATTCACTATGGCTCTTGAAGTCTCTGGACTTTCTGAAACCTGCCTTTGCTCTGCCTCATTTGATTTCCCTGAAATAGTCGTTCGCAGTGAATTTCCAGCAAATGAAACCCACCAAGCTTTAAATTCAATTCAAATGCCTCGTCCTTTGTGAAGTCTCTCTCAAGATGTGTCCCTATAGGATTCTTCTTATAAATGTACTGTATCAGTTTCCAGTGTGCCTTATATTATAGTCAGTACATCCATCCATCCAGTCGTTGAATATAATTCTAATGCTTGCCTTGTGGCCAGCTTTGTTGAAGGTTTTAGATATAAATCACAGAACAACAACCCCAAAATGGGGTTTCTGCTTTCATTAAACTCACAGTCTAGTGAGGAGAGATGGATAATAAAAAGTAAATATGTAATAAAACCAGTGTTATGACGTGGTTAGGGTAGAAATAAGAGACCCAGTTCTATAGATTTGTAATCGTTTCCAAGGACCACTGAAAGAAAGCGTCACAAAGTGGAGGGCTTTATACAACAGTTGGGAGGCCAGTTGTCTGACTTCAGGGTGTCCGCAGGGTCAGCCCTTCTCCAAAGGCTGTCGGGGAAGAATACGCCTGTGTCTCGATTCTCGGGAAACCTCGGGCATTCTTTGTGTCCAGGAGTATCCTTATCACATGACCACCTTTCCTGTGTCTGTCTTTTTGTGTGCGTTTCCTCATTGATCTGGACATCGCTTCCACTAAGGTCATTACTGTAGTAGCACCCACCCTATCTCATCTCACTTCAGGTTAATTGACTTTAATTTCAACTCCTTCAAAAGCCCGACTGCCTTGCAAGGTCCTGTTCACAGGTATCAGAAGCTTAGATTTCAACATCTCTCTTGAGTGTGAGCACTTCAAAGCGCAACAATACACAAGCCCTTTCCATGTTGGGAGGCCCTTGTGCCCTTAGATCACATCAGTCTCCTTTTCTACCCCATTTGGCATTGTAGAAAATGAATGAGTATTGTGATGACCATGGATTTCTTAGTGAAAAACCTTACTTTAGACTAATATTGTTGAAATGTTCTGCTTCAAATGTCTCCTTGGAAAAAGAAAATAGCAAAACTTGCTTGATATGTAACAGACAAGAGGAAATGAAAAGTTCATAAAATGCTGCTCCAGCCTGGACATTGTATACAGTAAATATGAGCTCTTAGGAGCAATTGTTGTTTTTAACAAGTGTCTCCAAAAGTCTATTAGCAATCAACTCTTAGAAGAGCAGAACTGATCAAAAGAATCACTTCAAAGACTGTTTTGAAACTTTTTTTCATAGAATTTATCACTGGTCTAAGCCACCTGTGGAAACGTAGAAATGGCCTAGATACTTTTATGGTGTCCATTACAAAAGAACCTTCTACTTGGTAAATATTCAAACTTTGAAGCAGATTTTAAGATACCAAGCGATCAAAAAATTACTCTTTTGGAAAGAGTTATTTAAAAAATAATAGCCAGTTCAAGAGGCTCTAGACATGTTCACATAAAAAGTAATAGAAAATCCATCAGCTCATCTCATGGGCTATCCATGATGGAAGAGACCTTAAAATCTTTTGGTCCAATCTTTTATTTTATTTACCTATGAGACCATAGAGGAGAAATGACCTGCTAAATGCATCCCAAAGAGTTAGCAGAGCAAGCCCCAAGCTTGGACTTCCAGAAACTTCTTCATAGAAGAAATATATTTATATAATGAAAAAGGGGAAATGGATCTGGGTACAAATATCTATAGGTTTAGTATTAAGGTAGCAGATGGACATTGGACCTACCCTCAAGTACTCCCTCAATGCAAGAACACTTTATTCCATTAAACTAGCATTCCATGATGTTCACTGAAGACAAAATGGGTGCATAAGCAAATGTGGTGAAGAAAGCTGGTGGTGCCTGTTTGTCAAAAGATATCACATTTGGGGTCTTAAAGGCTTGAAGATAAACAAGCAGTCATCTAGCTGAGAAGCAACAGGGTTCACATGGAAGAAGCACACCAGCCTATGTGATCACAAGGTGCCGATGGGATCATGTATCAGGCATAAAAGAACAAACAATCATATCATTGTGAATGAGAGGGAGTTCAGATGAAGACCCAGAACCCATCTGTAGACAACTGAACATCCTCTTACAGAAGGGTTGTGGGGAGGAGATGAGCCAGTCAGGGTGCAGTGTACCAAAGGTAAAACATACAACTTTCCTCTAGAGAATCCAGGACAGATGAGCCCGTCAGGACCAGTGGTGAGAGTAGCGATACTAGGAGGGTGGGAGGAAGGTGGGGTAGAAAGGGGAAACTGATTACAAGGATCTAGATATAACCCTATCCCTGGGAAACAGACAACAGAAAAGTGGGTGAAGGGAGGTATTGTAAAGTGTCAGAAATGACAAAGTGATAATTTATAAATTATCAAGAGTTTGTAAGGGATGGGGTGGTAAAGGAGGGGGGAAAGTGAAGAGCTGATACCAGGGGCTCAAGTAGAAAGAAAATGCTTTGAGAATGATGATGGCAACAAATGTACAAATGTGCTTGACACAATGGATGGATGGATGGATTGTGATAAGAGTTGTACGAGCCCCCAGTAAAATGATTTAAAAACAGCAACAAAAGGGAGGGAATAGGGGAGAAAAAGATCTTTATTCTCTTTTAAATGGAGTCTGAGGTTTTTCAAAGGAAAATGATTTAAGCGGGCCATACTCTGAAGACTTTTTCTGAAGCAAAGGCACATACACTTTGGTAGTTTCAACCTTTGGGTAAATAGATAACATTAAAGAGTGCCTTTCTATTGTAATCCATGTAGGTATAATATTTCTTTAGTTGGGTATTTGAAAGTTTCCTCCAACTTTATTGTGACCTAGCAAACATGCAGAACTATTTTCCTGACCAGCCTGGTGAGCAGGGAGGTGTTACATGCTAATCAGCTCAAACTGTTCTTTATTATGTAGCATTTCTGGAGGCTGTTCCCCCAAACGACCAGAAAAATCAGCAATAACCGACATGGGCTCTTTGATAAATAGAGTAAAGTCTTAAGCAGGAGAGAGAAGCAAATAGAGTTTAATAAAGACACCGAATCACAGATGAAAGAATCCAATCAAATACTGACAAAAGGAAAACATCTGAACCGAAGGGTAAGCCACAACCTGCATGGAGCACCATAACCACCCTGACAGCTGAGCGTTCACACCGACTCTGGGGAAATTCAACACCCCATCAGAAGGCCAGGAAGCCGGCTTCCTGAAAGGGAAAACTCTATCGCCAGTGAAGACAAGTTGAGGAGGCGTTTTCAGAATCGCTGCAGACATGACACCACAGATGTTGACTTTCTTTCCTCTTCCAAGTTGTCTGGAGGGGGGGGGGGCGATAATGAGGAAATCTGAGTTATCACAAAAGAATATAACCCTCACTCCCCTAGAGTGTGAGAGGAAGAAAACAAGGCCACTTCATAAAATCTTTCCTTTACAATGATTCCCTACAGAGGTACCAAACTACATCTTCAAAAATATTATTCGGGGAAGGCTAATGTGCATTTGCATTTCCCAAAGTGTAAAAAATTGTTATATGCTCACAATAATAATTGCATGCTAATACGAATCATACTGCTTATAAGGTTATTATTGATCAGATATTCTCCATCTATTCATCGCCACCACTGAGCCTTGGCCACCATGATGGCTTACTCTGTTGTCTCCCTGGCCTTGCTCTGGTACTACCTTATTTTCTGTTGTTATTTTGTCTTGTTTTTTAACGCAAATCTTCCCTGCTTACCAGATCCTCTTAGAGAACCACCTGGTGTTTCTACCCTGAGTGGTTTGTCACTTCTATTCTCTGACTCCTAGCTTTTTTTATTTTTTAAGAGTTTTATTGACCTATAATTCACATTTCATCATATTTAAAAAAGAGCTGTATAATCATACCACAATTAATTATAAAACATTATCTCCTTTCTTGTACTTATTATTTGCTCCCTCTTTCCCCGTAACTTCCACTACCATAAATCTAAGAAACTTTTAACTTATATATATTTATCTATTGTGGATTTCATATACAGAAAAACATAGACAACCAAAACAAACAACTCAACGAAACAGCAAAATAAAACAGACACACCTCATTCAAAAAGAAAGCAGAAAGCATTAAAAACTAGAATAAATATTTAAAAGGTCTGACCCCTGTCCTTCTTGCCTGGTGCAGCCCTCTTCTGCCAAATTGGGTTTGCACTGTTCTTAAAACAAGGCCGGCTCCTTCCTGTCTCAGGGCATTTACCCCTCCTGGTCCCTCTCTTTGAAGCTCATCTCCTTCTAATCTTTGTGCCTCTTTATTGTTCCCTTTGTTCTCATCTGACGATCACTCTCACCTCCTCAGAAAGGCCTTCCCTTATTGCCCCACCTCTCCTCTCCCTCTCCTCCTGCTAGCGTTGCCATTTTACTCCGACTTTTCACCTCCATTGCAGGTGTCACTACCTGGGATTACATCACTCAGGTCCTTGTTCATTTGTTTGTCATGTGTTTCTCCTCGCCCTTCCATAAGCACCAGTGAGGTAGTTAGTTTATTGTGCCAACCTGGCCGATAAACACACATGGGGTAAATTGAAGAGGTTAATTGAAAGGCTCAGTGAGCCTCGCCTTTCTAGTTCTCGGGTCTCTTGCTTTGTGATGGTGGCACCAGGGTGCAGCTGTCTTAGCAGTTGCCTGGGTCAGCTGGCAAGGCTCACTTCCTGCAAGACATCCCCCAGGAGAAGCCACATGGACCTGCCCCGATGCAGCCCTGGGTGCTGGAGCAGCCGTGTGCAGACCCCTGCCAGCACTGAGATGCTTACACATTCACTGACTCGGCTTTCCTTCTGCAGTCGGAGTCATTGCGTCTGTTTTGTGAGATGGAGGAAGACTTTGTGGACTGGTGTTGGACATACGGGTTAATGGGTTAATGTTGAACTTGTGGGCTTGGGCAGCACCGGGTTGGGATGTTTTCTTGATGCACACTTAACCTTTATGTAAAACTCTCTCTTTTACATGAATTTCTGTAGATTTGTTTCTCTAAAGTACCCAGACTAAGACAACCAGTCTATATGGAATGGACCTCGTTGAGACAACACAATCTCTCCAATGTTCAGAATAGTGACTGACACATAATATGATACAACATAGATATTCTATCATTATTTATCAAATATATCCGTGAAGTCCGTGAGGCCTTCCATGGCAGAGGGACATTTGGTTCACCCAAATAAGAGCGAGAGAGTTGGGCAGCACCCATGCTCCACATCCCCATGTCCCAGCTGGATGAATGATGACATGCCTGGGCTCAAACACAGATCCACACAGGATATTAGCATCTCCCACCCACCCCCATTCCAGGTATCAGGAATAGGGAACACATGCAGAGAGGAGGGGAGCTCCATGAAACTAACAAAAAGGAAGCTGAAACACCCCAACTTCCCCATCATCCCTGACATGGGGAGATGCACACATGGCCACCCGCTGGCCGCTATAGCTTCTGCAAAGTGGCACTCACAGACACAGCACGCAGTGCCAGTGAAGAGACTGATACTGAACCCTTTGTGACAAAGACATCGTGGGCAGATGAACAGGCCGAGGTTCTCTGGAGTTTGTTGTCTTTCTTCCGTGGCGAGCTATTTTGTCCTTTAAAAAAAAAGGCTTCTCCAGTCATTAGCCCACATTTCCTGGCACCATAGAAGGCAACTTTGGGCTGGGGATGTGACAAAATAGATCAATCAGTTCTGGTTTAGGGAGTTGGTCTTCATCAAGGTTTTTGTTCTGTTTTGTTGTTTTCTTGATTGTTTGTTTTGTCTCTCCTATTGTGTATATGTTGGGGTTGAGATGAAGTATATTAGGTTCTGTTATTCTGTTATTAGGTGGTTTTCTTGTTTTGTTATTATTTTGTTTGTTATCAATTCCTTCTTAGAGTCAGCTGTCACCACATGATCCAGCCACCACAGAAGCTTCAACAGCTATAACTAGTGGCAAGAAAAATTATCCACTCAATTATCACCCGACCGTCAAACAAAAACAGACACACAAGCAACTCTTTCTCTCCCAAACACCAAGCAGTCTCAGTACTCATGGGGAACTGTTATCTACTAGAAAAGAAAAATTAGATCAGGAAAACAGAAAAAAGAATAAATAAGGCAAAATTTTAGTTTTGGGAAAGCATTAACACAATTAAGAAACCATTGGAAAATGTAACAAAGGAAAAGAAGAAAATGCAAATATCATAAATAATAAATGGAATGCACTAGAACATAGCAGTACCAACCAGAATTAAAAAGGAATATCATGAAGGAAGTTACTCCAACAAATTAGAACTTTTAGAAGAAGCGACAGATTTCTAGAAACACATTACCTAAATTAACACAGGCTGGTATTTAAAATTTAATATATCTGTAACACAAGAATAAATAAAACATGTCATTAAAGAACTAACAAAAAATTTAGCACTAGATAGCTTCAATGGGAATGACATCAATTCTAAACAAAATATTCCAGAATATGAAAAAGGATAGAAAACTCCTAAAACCATTTTATAAAGCAAGCATACCACGGATATCAAAACTAGGCAAATTCATTACCAGAACAGAAAATTACAGCCCAGCATCCCTTATGAACATAGATGAAAACATTTTTAAAAAAATCATAACATCACTTTTAATACATTGAAAAATACATAATGATCAAGTAGGAATTAAAACAGGCATGCAAGAGATGGTTCAATATTAGATTAACAATCAATAAAATTCCTCATATGAATAAAAGATAACAAAACAATAATATAATAATAGCAATCAACATAGAAAAGACATTAATAACGATTATAAAATAAAATATTAATAGAAAGGAAACTCGTCTAAACAACAAAGGCAATGCCAACAGCCAGCACTTCGTTTAATGGAAACTTCCACCATGAATGGAGCCAGATAAGGATTCCCTTGTCACCACTCTTATTTAATGTAGTCCTGCAAGCTTTTGTCAGAGCTGTTAGGCAACAAAAACAATCAAGAAAACCCCAAAGATTTGACAAGATAATTACATAGCAACATAGGAGGCCACAAAGTCAACGAATAAAAATAAGCCAATCCCTGTATACTAAAGACGCACACTTAGAAATGAAAATGAAGGAAAGAATGCCATTTATAATAACCACTTAAAAGAAGAAAGATTTAGGACTAAACCTAACTGGAATCACAAGACTTGTATAAAGAAAACTATAATACATTACTACAAGAAATTAAATTATCTATATCAATGGAAGAATGCTGCATCTTCACTGATAGGAAGACTTAGCATTGTGAAAATGTCAATCCTACTAGAAGAAATTGATACATTTAATGCAATGTCAAGCCAAATACCCACATCATCTTTTAAAGAAATGGAAAAATGGATCAATAAGTTTACATGGAAAGGAAAACAAAGATGAGTAAAGCACTCCTATAAAAGAAGAACAAAATAAGATGTCTCTCGCTTCTTGATTTCAAAACCGATCGCATAGCCAAGGTCGTTAAAACAACTTGATAATAGCACATCAGTAAAAATGTAGACCAAAGGAACAGAATGGAGAACACAGAAATAAAACCAAGTACCTACACCCGAGATTTTTTTTCCTTTTCACTATAAAGGGCTAGAATACATTGAATGAGAAAGAGATTAGTCTCTTCCACAAATGATGCAGGCAAAATTGGGTTTCTATTTGCGTAAAGATGAAACAGGACCTAAACAACATACAAAAATGAACTCAAGGTGCACTAAAGACCTACATATAAGCCCTAGAACTATAAAGATCATCAACAAAAAACAGGCATAAACTTAAGGACATAAGTACACTATCAAACATGATTAAGGATATGCACACACACAAAAAAACAAATTATAAGACTGGGAACTTCTGAAAATAAAACATTGTCTGCATTAAAGGACTTCATCAAAAAATAAAAATAGTGTCCACTGATTGGAAAAAAAGTTTGAAATGATATATTGGATTAAAAGTTCATTCAAAAGTTGTAGAAAACTACAATATCTCAATAGGAAAATGATTATCCAGCTAAAAAAGGAGCAGGAGACATGAATAGACAATTCACCAAAGATGACATCTGGTCGGTCAACAAGCATATGAAGAAATGCTTGCAATTGCTAATCATTCAAAACATGCAAATTTTTAAAAATAAAAGATGATACTACCTCATACCAGCACTAATAGCAAAGTTCAAATAAAACAGAAAATAAACACTGGAGAGGATGTGGAAAGATTGGAACGCTCATATACTGCGGGAGGGATTGTAAAAGTATATAACCGCTGTGAAAATCAGTATGGAGCTTCCTCAAACGCATGAAAATAGAAATACTACTACAATAAAAGGAAGACTCAAGACAAAAAAGGTTTTCACATCAAAAGTAGCAAACTTTTATGGTTACAGAGAAGCCAAGTGAGGCGGGGAGAGAGAAAGAGAGAAGAGGAAGAAAGAAGGAAAGAATGAATCAGTGAAACATAACAATCATGTATTAAGTATCTATCATTTGCTACAGAACCCCGGTGGCATACTAGTTACCTGTTTGGCTACTAACCCCGAGGTCAGCAATTCGAAATCACCAGCCTACTCCACAGGAGAAAGACGAGGCTTTCTATTCCTGTAAAGATTTACAGTCCTGGGAACTTAACATGGGCAGTTCTGCCCTGTCCTGTAGGATCACTATGAGTAGGCATTGACTCAATGGCAGTGAGTTATCATATACTAGCTTGTTCCATTATTGTGTTTCTAAACCTACACATAAAAACTCTTCCAGATAAACATTATTATTATTCTCATTATTTTATTGGGGTAGAAAAGGGGCAGAGAGGTTGAATAGTTTTTCTAAAATTGTACTTTAGTAAGTGGCTGAACCAGGATTGAAATCCAAATCTATCTGATTAAAAAGCCTAGTTTCCTTCCATTGCACAAGACAATATTTTGAAGTTTTAGCAATATTAATGTTTTTTAATTTCACAAGCCATTTGCTCGGTACCAGACATGGCTATGATTACTTGGTCAGTACAGGCTCGTGTACTCCTCACAACCACCTAATGATATTCCAGCTTTTATCTTGCCTGATATGTAAGGAGGCAGAGAGTCGATGCTTCTAATTTTGATACTACGCAATTAAGGTCAGTTGTTTTCTTTGTGTCCAGGCTAAAGTGAGATAGGTGAAGTGACATGTGGCGTCAATGTCCTTGCAAAGATGTCACTCAGTGTCCTTGAATGTCTCAATATGCAGAGCACATATGAGCTGGGAACTACCTAAAACCTAGTCTACCAGGCTGGGGACCAAAATAATAGATAGCTTTTATATAGTGCTTCAATTTACAAAACACTTCGGCCTAAACTTCCTCAACTAATTTTTAGAAAGGTTTTTATTTGAGCTGATCTTGTTCTGCCAACTACACTATTTTACCAAACAAAGCATTATAAATCACATGTGTATTTGCCAAATCACTGGTCCCACTAAAACCCATTACTGTGAAGTCAATTCTGACTCGCAGAACTGCACCCGAGGGTTTCTGAGACGCAAATCTTTCCAGAAGCAGGACCGCCTCATCGTCCTCCGGCAGAGCAGTCCAGCATGTTGCCAGCAGCCCAGCGTGTCAGGCCCTCCTCTGCCAGTGCTCTTTCCTGGAAGCTAAGTTTTATTCCCATTTTCCTGAAGGAAATTGAGGATCAAGGAAGCTAGTGGATAAATATGAAATCAATGTCACCAGGATTCAAAGTGAAGATGCAGGCTCCAAACAATTGGTAAATAAAGTAATAACGTCTGCAAGAGACAATGAGCCTGTCGTCTCTGCTGGTGCTTCTTTGAGAAGTCCTGTCGGGTCATGCTGGCTTTTAGCCGGCATTGGATAACTCGGCTTGGCACATTTTCCCTAAGACATAGGGTTTTGGCTGATGTGCTATTTGCTTAGACTGTACACTTGATTCTTTTTAATGGTCTATATTCACTTTCCATTTGACCGTCTAAAATTTTGGAGGGCATGGCCCCTACCTGATTAGCTCTCAATGAAAATCCTGGACTATGGTGGTCAAACGGGCTTTCCTGTGATATGACAGACACACCACACTCATGTAGCTTTTTTGTTGAGGGGGAGTATACGCCATGTAAGCTTTCACAGGAGGGAAAGAACATAGGAAGCTAACATGTGGAATTCTTCAGATGCCATCAGGGGGTTATGCACGTGTGTGTGTGTGTGTGTGTGTGTGTGTGTGTTCCTTACAAACCTAGCAATATATCATTACTATATTTTCTGTAAGAAATCTTAATTGTGGTTAGGATGCCAAAACGTGTGAGTTCTGGCTGTGAATAGCCTAGCATGTGGATGAGATCTTCCAAACAGAAAGACAATAGCCCTTGACCAAGGTAATGGAGGTCAGGAGCAATGAAAGCAACTCTCTGAGAGCCCACAGATTCCAGGGGTGACAAAATCTACACCGTCAGCATCCCTGGTGAGGGAATTCACTCAGTGGAGCAGCCCCGGGTGGATGAAGACTGCCCACGTTGGTTCATCATCAGGCAAAGGAGGGCAGGACATGGCTACCTGAGCAATTGCAGGATAAACACTCAGACTTTCCGAGAGAGTTGAAATTCCAGGAGAGAAAATGTCTTTTCTTGCATGAACCTCTGCACACTGATTAGCAGCGCTGTGCTAGAGCTGTGCCGTGGGAAGGGGACCTTAGAAACACAGGCCCTTTACGTATGTGAGGGAGGCCGAAGCTCTTTTTGTTGTGACTTCTCTGTGGTCTCCGTTCTCCCTAAAGCCCTGCTTTCAGACTTACGGGCTATGATGCCCTGCAGCTCTCTTTCCGGATGTTTCCATCCGCGGACCTGGAGGAAAACATTTTATGGGGACTGTGTGGATGAGAAATGAAAGGGTTTTGCCCCACTGTGGTTAATAAGTGGCATTAGTCTAGCAGGCTCGCTCTCCAGCCGAGGAAACGATTCCTCCTGGAGTTGGGGGAACTAAATTTGCCCATAGTGGACATGCCTAGGAGTCAGAGAGCATGCTTCATTCGGATCTGGGTGCTCTCTCCTCCCCTAGGTCTGCAGTAGACGCTTATGCATTTGTTATTGGGTTAACGAAGGAAGAGCAATGCCTATGTCTAAGTGGGACCTGAATTTTGGTCTATTTTCATAGAGCATCTTCTCAATATCTTGCAAAGTATTTTCTGATTCCCCTAATTTCATGCAACCGCTTCCTCTTCAGAATACCCATCATATTCTGTCATCCCTGTGGTAATTATCTTAATCTACTTTGACAGAGAGACATCTGTTTATTTTATTTTTTATCCTCTTCCCTGCACCCGCCTCACCTAGACCCCGAAGGCGGACACATCTTCCTCCCATTCTTCCTATTGTGAGTAAAACAAAGAGCTCTCTATTAACTTGACTTTACACTCCCAGAGGGAATGGTGGTTCGGTAGTTAAATTTCTGCTTCCATGCAGTAGGCCTCGTTCCAGGCCCAGCCAATGGACCTCGCCGACAGCCACCACCCATTTGGCAGGGTGTGCTGTTACCACGCTGAACAGGTGCAAGCAGAGAATCCGGTCTAAGACTAAGAAGAAAGGCATAACCGTCTACTCTTAAAAACTAGCCGACAACAACAAAAATCTATTGATCACAGCGTCTGATCCTATTCCTCAGAAAAGCACCATGAGCTGGGAGCTGACTTTCACCAACGAACAACAACCAAAACCATGCATGCAAATCGGTCTGCCCGTTTTCTCCTACTTCTGTTCTCGCGTGAGCGTTATCCTTAAATGGCATCCCAATATTACCCCGCCGTTTAATTTTATAAAGCACTTACTGTCCTCCTCGTTATGTACCTCCTGCAATCAGATCACAATTTTGGGCATTGCCCCATTTCCAGTCACTAATAAGTAAAACCTCTTTCTGGATGCACACTGTTCGTGGTTTGGAGAAATCTATTCCCTCTATCCGGTGCCGGTGCTGGACGGCTGTGCATCTTTTATCTGCAAACATGATTTATGCCTCACATTGAGCTGGAGCTACTCTGCAGGGACCCTGAGGATAAAGGTTGCCTCACTGACTAACTTGTTAATCCACATCGGCCCAAACACTTCTGACTTCTCATTTGTAAAATGCGATTTAAACACCATCATCACTATTTATTAAGCATCCCCTCTACCCAGGGGACCTAATAAAAGAGACTGCACTCAAAGAGCTTAAAGAGAAGGCCTCGGCTGGGACATGGTGGGAGCGCTCACCCAGGGTCATTCTATTCCAAGTGCTTTACATGTTTCAAAGTGCCAATCACCTGTGAGATCAGACTTACAATCTGTGAGAACGACCAGCAGCTGAGTCCTAAGGGAGAGCTTGCATCCTGAGCAGAGAAGTACTAGGATTAGAGATTCCTCAGCTAGAGCAATCTAATAACGAAGAGAGATAGCATTAAAAGTTAGTTCAGAGTATAAAAGAGTTTTGCCCTGAGAATAAGGCCTTTTCTTTTGTGGAGCTGCGAGCAAGTTGTGTCCATGAAGATGAATATTGTGAGCACTTTCGTGCATCACCTAGGAGAAGGATTCTTTCGTTTATAGCCACGCCGAGTACAATAACCATCCACTGTCTGAGTCAAGTCACGAAACTCAACCCAAAGCGAATCATGACTAGACTCCCGAACAGGGATATATATAAAAAATAAAAATACACCCCTAATTGGTGTCCCTTTCACTCCAGTGTGCAGACGCTTTCCACCCTAAGCTCCCTCCTATTCAAATCGAGTCTGAGAGTGGCAGCCTCATTTAGAAAAAAATTAATTATCAAAAAATCTCTCTTTGAATTGAGAGTTCCTTTCAAAATTTAGCCTGATTCTCTTTAACCCTTTCCACTTCTCTGAGTAGTGTGTTTCTTGTTTTGTCTTGCTATGGGATTAATTAATGAAGCCCAAAGCCTTTGTTTTCATGTAATCAATAGTAGGGGCTCCAGCACCAATTAGTTCCAATAAGAGGCATCCATTGAAAAGTCAAAGTTTTTGTTTTTATTTTTTTACAGTTTACAGCTTAAGGGTGCAGCAATGATTTCTATTTTCTCAGTCCCGTTTGTTGAATAATCATAGAACTTAGAGTTCAAGTGAAACTTGGGGTGATATAAAACCATTCCCTATACAGAATGGGGAAATAAAGACATTTGATAGCCAGGCCAGAGCCTGTGACCCCATACCTGCACCTCTTTGAAGCTATGTCCAACTCCCAAGGGGGAAATCTTACCTTTTATTTTCAACTCCATTTGAGATGCAGCTTCCAAAGAAAACTATCACTAGAAGCTGTCATACAAATCATGTCTGAATGACTTGGAATGTGTTAATAAGGCTTCACACTGAAGGTTTATCTGAAAAGTTCCCACTTTTTGTTCGGTAGTATTTCTTATAGAACACATCCCTTTACTATGTGATACATTAAGCCAGATTATAAAAAATCAGCTTCCGAAATTGAAATTGCATCAGATCTAATTTACATAAATAATGTCCTGCTAATTACTCTTTAAATGAATCTAAACATTTCTAGTGAGGGGAGGGTAGTTTAAGGTTTTAGTTCCCGGAAAGCACGTGCTATTTCCAAATATAGTTTCTAATGGCATGTTCTTTTGTATTTTATCAAATATAATCACAGCTATATATAAACAAAATTTCCAAGTGCTATAGAAAGTTGATCATTTTTATTTCCTTAAATAAAATTCATAGTACATAAAGAAAACAGTTAAAATGAGATATATTTAAAATATAAGATCTTCTATATTTGATATATTTGATTCATTTTTGAAAAGGTAATTTGTAGATACAAAAATAATTTAAACATTATATAAGTACAATGTAAACATGTTTTTTTAATATGTACAAGTTAGCCATTTATTTGCCTATACATTCCATGAAATCATTGGATACTTAAACAAGCTATAAGGCCATTTTATAGTATTTAAAAATAAATACATCTAATATTTAGAGTGGCTGGGGACCCAGGCCATGTGCCATAAGCTGGTGGGAGTTTAGACCCTGTGTTTTCAAGGCACAGAACATCCTTCATAGGCTACAACAGAAGGACCCAATGTGGAAATCCCACTAGGTGAACTGCACTCTCCCTCCAACAGCCCTGTAGCCCTTGGATTTAAGGCTGACACTAAATGGAGTGTGAATAAACAGGAGACAGCTGACCCAAGGGTGTAGAACTGGCAATACTCAGACTACTACATACTTACTACTTCAATGCATTCCTTGCTTTCTTCAGGTAAGTCTTAATCTGATAGACGTGGTTCTGCCATTGTCATTGAATATTATAAGTTTTGCCTTGCTACAAACACCCATTGTTTGTGTAAATAATGTCCAGTCTCTTAGGAATTTCATCTGTACAAATCAATAATCCATGTTTTGAGACTTGTAACCAGCCTGCACTTATTTAATCTCCTTTTCCCAATTGCATTTTAAATGTATAACCGTGGGCTAAATTACTAACACTAAGCAGAATGACCTTCTCCTCCAGAGAAATGGTTGAAAATGTTCTCTAAAACATTTAAATAAATGTTTAAAAATGACAAAGATGACAAGAAATGATATAAAATGACAAGGATATCTCTAAGGTGAACCATAGATACAGGAATGGATTTGTGGCTCACACGTAATCTTTGCCCCAAGCTAAGAACAATTAGTTCTTATAACCTAGCCCTGTGTGGTATGTGCCCTTATGAAGAGATCACTGAAAATATGAGTGCTACAGCAAAATGGAGCGAAGGAACTAGAGGGTGCCCAACTATCAGGAATCATAGCATCTGGCACCGTTAGGGATTATCTTCAAACAAGCAGCCATCTAAGTGAGATAACAACTAAGCCCACCTGGAAGGAGCCCACCAGCCTGTGTGATCTAAGCATTGTAAACAATATAATCCAAAACCAAAGAAAAAAATTGTATAAGATAGTAAATTGTGAACACTTGGTTTTCAGAAGGCTATGAATGACAATTGAAGTCCAAAACATAGAGTAAGCCTCTGGTGAATCCTCTCTGACCTTAGTCAGGGGATAGGAATGGCCTGGTTACTAGACAGAGAGCATGGTCAAGTCAATTATGGTAGAAAATATAATATCCTATTAGATCACTCTTTTGACTCATTTTAAAGTTGTTTCCATTAATTTTTTTAAAAAGGTATTTGTTGTTGTTTCGTTGTATACTGTTGCTTTTTAAAATTTTTGCTCTGTCTTGTTTTTGTGCATGTTATTACCTCCATAGGTCTGTCTAAATAAAACAGGCTGGATGAACTATCTGGAGGAAAAACAACAGGACCGACAGTTTCGGGGGGAAATAGGATAGGGGGAGGTGGGGGGTAAGGAAGTGGTGTTTACAAATCCAGGGAAAAGGGAACAACATGGGATCCAAATTGGTGGTGAGATGGGAGTGGCAGGCCTGGTAGGAAATGATCAAGGGGAAGGTAATGAAGAGGTATAGCTGAAACCCAGGTGGGGATGGAGCATGATAGTGGAACAGCAGGAAAGTCAAGGGAAATAGAGGAAAGAGCCAGGAGGCAAAGGGCATTTATAGAGGTCTAGACAAAGACATGTACATATGCAAATATATATGAGGATGGGGAAATAGATCTATGTGCCTATATTTATAGGTTTAGTATTAAGGTGGCGGAAGGACCTTGGGCCTCTACTCAAGCACTCCCTCAATGCATGAATACTTTCTTCTATTAAATTGGCATTCTATGATGCTCACCCTCCCGACACAACCGCTGAAGCCAAACCGGGTGAACAAGCAAATATGGTGAAGAAAGCTGATGGTGCCCGGCTATCAAAAGATATAGCATCTGGGGTCTTAAAGGCTTGAAGATAAACAAGCAGCTATCTAGCTCAGAAGCAACAAAGCCCACATGGAAGAACACACCAGCCTGTGTGATCACGTGGTTCCGAAAGGATCAGTTATCAGGCATCAAAGAACAAAAAATCATATCATTGGGTGCACACCTCCATGATACAATCGCCGAGGACAAACGGGTGCATAAGCAAATGTGGCGAAAAAAGCTGATGGTGCCCGGCTATCAAAAGAGATAGTGTCTAAGGTCTTAAAGACTTGAAGGTGAACAAGCGGCCATCTAGCTCAGAAGCAACAAAGCCCACATGGAAGAAGCACACCAGCCTGTGTGATCACGAGGTGTCGAAGGGATCAGGTATAAGGCATCATCAGGAAAAAAAATTACCATAGTGAATGAAGGGGGAAGTGCAGAGTGGAGACCCAAAGCCAATTTGTGGGCCACTGGAGATCCCCTCGCAGAGGGGTCTAGGGGAGGAGATGAGTCAGTCAGAGTGTGATGTAGCACCGATGAAGAACACAGCTTTCCTCCAGTTCCTAAATGCTTCCTCATCCCCTCCACCCCCACAAACACACACACCAACTATCATGATCCGAATTCTACCTTGCAGGACTGGATAGGGCAGAGGTTGTACACTGGTGCATATAGGAGTTGTAGGCACAGGGAATCCAGGGTGGACGATACCTTCAGGACCAGGGGTGTGAGTGGTGACACTGGGAGGGTAGAGGGTGAGTGGGTTGGAAAGAGGGAACCAATTACAAGCATCTACATGTGATCTCCTCCCTGGGGGATGGACAACAGAAAAGGGGGTGAAGGATGATGCTGGATAGGGCAAGATATGACAAGATAATGATTTATAAATTATCAAGGGTTTATGAGGGAGGAGGGAGCGGTGAGGGAGGGGGAAAAAGAGGACTTGATGCAAAGGGCTGAAGTGGAGAGCAAATGCTTTGAAAATGATGAGGGCAAAGAATGTACAGATGTGCTTTATACAACTGATGTATGTATGGATTGTGATAAGAGTTGTATGCGTCCCTAATAAAATGTTAAAAAAATAAAAGGTATGGATTTAGCCTCTGGTGAATCCCATCTGATCAAAAAACAGGGAGGTGACTAGCTTTGCTACCATGCCAGAATGCATTGGCAAGTGGATGGTTGCGGGTACAGCTAGGCTAACATTTAACACGTCATCGTTTGATCTCTCTTTTAACCCATTTTAAAGTCGTTCTAGATTTTAATGATTTCGACTTTGTTTTCCACTGAAGTTTTTTCTGTTTTATTTTGTTATTATTGTTTGTTTGTGTGTTTTCCTGTACATGAAATCCAGTATGGGTGTTTCCAGAGAGACAGTAACTAGATCAATGGCTTCTTGGGGTTTGGCAGGAGAGGATGTGGGGAAAGGAGTGCAAGAATGTAGAAAATGTTCTGAAATTGAACGTGTTAATGCTTGTACAACTCTTCTTGATATAAGTGGATTATTGAATTGCATAACATGTGGATTATGTGCCAATAAAACTGTTTTAAAACTTTAAAGTAGCAATCTATAAAAATACAAGTATATCACATATGTAAATTGACTCTACTTTACATATTTAAATATAGTTATAATAGTTCCCAAATGTTTTTACTTCTTCACAGTGTACAATTTATCCAAATAGCCTTCAGGTTGAACTCCTTGAAGTCTTCCAGCCTTTTTACCAAAAACCTCCAAACTCACTGCCATGAATAAATTCCAACTCTTGGCAAGCCTTTGGAAGAGGGTAGAACTCCCGTGGGTTTCTGAGACTATAACTCTTTCCAAGGGTAGAGAGTCTCAGCCTTCTCCCTGGGAGGAGCTGGTGGTCTCAAACTTCTCATTCGGAGCCCAACATGTAACCTCTATGCCTCCACTGCTCTTGTGGTTGTTGTTAGGGCCACTGAGTCAGTTCCAATTCCTAGCAACCCCATGCACAATGGAACTAAACACTGCCTGGCCCCGTGTCGCCTTCACTAGCATTGCTATGTTTGAGCTCACGGTGTAAATCCATCTTATTAAAGATGTGCCTCTTTTCACTGCCCTGCTACTTTACCATGGATGATATCTTTCTCCAAGAGCTGCTTGCTCCTAAAAACACCCCCAAAGTATATGAGCTGAAGTCTCACCATAGTTGCCTCTAAGGAGCATGCAGGTACTACTTCTTCAATGACCAATTTGTTTTTATCTTTTGGCAGTCTCTGGAACATTCACTGTTCTTCAACAACCCTGTTATTCAAATGTATCGATCCTTCTTCACTCTTCCTTATTTAATATGCAACTTTCACATGCGTATGAAGCTATTGAAATGATCATGACTTGAGTCGGGCATACCTTAGTCCTCATAGTAACATCCTTGCTTTCTGAAACTTTAAAGAAGTCAGCAGGTTTACCCATTATTTGATCTCCTGAATGCTGCTTCCATGGGCATTGATTGTGGAGCCAAGCAAGGCAAAAAATCTTTGACAACTTAAATTTTCTCCATTTATCATGATGTCCTCTATTGGTCCAGTTGTGAAGATTTGGGTTTTCTTTACACTGAGTTGTAATCTATACAGACCTCTTGATTTTCCTTGATTTTTCATCAGCAAGTGCTTCAAGTCCTCCTTGCTTTCAGGAGGGAAGTTGTCATCTGCATCTCGTAGGTTGTTAACAAGCCTTCTTCCCATCCTACTGTCACATTCTGTTTCATATAATCCAGCTTCTCAGATTATTTGCTTAACATGCAGATTGAGTAAGTATGATGACAGGACATATGCTTAACACCTTTCCTGACTGTTCTGATTTTAAACCTTGTTCTGTTCCAACTACTTCCTCTTGATTCATGTACAAGTTCTGATTGAGCACAATGAAACATCCTGCAAGTCCCATCCTGTGATCCGTGATCTGTTACAATCCACAGAGTCAAATTCCTTTTCTTACTTAGTCAATAAAACAAAAGCAAACACCTTTCTGATACTCTCTATATCTACTCAAGATCCATCTGACATCTGACACCAGCAATGATATCCCTTATTCTAAATCCTCTTCTGCATCCAGCTTGAATTCTATCCATGCAGTATCCTATCCACACCCAGCTGCAGCAGTTTTTGAATTCTTTTAAGCAAAAATTTACTTGGATGCGATATTAATAATACTGTCAAATAATTGCCAAATTCTGTTGTGTCACCTTTCTTTGAAGTGGGCATAAATATGGATCTCTTCCGGTCTGTTGACCTCATCATTTTCTTCCAGATTTCTTGACATTTGTTAGTGAGTGCTTCCAACACTTGACTCGCTTATTGAAACATTAACATAAATAGTCTGTCAATTCCTAGAGCTTTGCTTTTCGCTAATGCCTTCAGTGCCGTTAGTACTCCTTTGATGCCACTGGCTCTTGATGCATGCAAGACAGAATTCTTGAGAACATCAAGCTTTTCTCCATTTATCATGATGTGACCTGAGGGTCCAGTGGTGAGGAGTTAGATCTCCCTTACATCGAATCATAATGCATACTGAAGGCTGAAGTCCTTGATCTTCATCACCTAATGCTTCAGGTCCTACTCACTTTAGCAAGTAAGGGTATGTTATGTGCATACCACAGGTTGTTAATAAACCTTCCTCCCATCCTGATACCACATTTTTCTTCATATGATTGAGCCTCTCTTGATTCCCATCCTCTCAAGGTTACCCACACATATCCTCCCAAGGTTATGATCCACACAGTCAAGTGCCTTTGCATTATCAATAAAACACAAATAAATATCTTTCTAGAATCCCTCCTTTAAGCCAACATCCATCTGACATCAATAAAGATACCCCTTGTTTCAAAGCCTCTCCTGAATCCGGCCTAAACCCCTGGCAGCTCCCTGGCAGTAAACTGCAACAACACTTGTTGGATGACCTCCAGCCAACTTCTACTTGCATGTGGTATTACTCTATAATTTGAGCATTCCGGTTGGTCATCCTTTCTTTAGAAAAGGTACAAATATAGATTTCTTCCGGCCAATTGGCCAAGTAACTGTCTTCCAATTTTCCTGGCATATAAGAATAAGTGCTTCCATTGCTTCATCACCTTATTGAAGCATTTTATTTGCTGTTCTATCACATCCTGGAGTGTTGTTTTTGGTTTATGCCTTTATTGTAGCATGCACCTCTTCCCTTAGTACCATTGGCTCTTGCTCTTAGTGAAGCAGTGTTCTAGAAGGAAATAAAGTTGTGCCTTAAGTACAACAAATATAACTTAGGCTTATTCTACAAAATATACATATATCCCAATAACTGGTAGAAATTGTATCTTGCTTACTTTACATATGTTTTTGTTTTGCATTCATGGGAAAATAGTTTCCATTGTTAAATATCAAATAAATAACAGGTTCATATTTATTTTGAAATCGTCTTTCCATTGAAAGTTTGATGGGAATGACCTATTTGATTATATATTAAACATAAATTCTTGGTATATATTAAACATAAATTCATAAGTATTTACAAGAACAAAACTAAGAGTTTTAAGAGGTGAAGACAAAGTATATGCCTGTCATGTCCATGGCTATGTTTTCAAGAACTAGAGGCATTCCTGGCACACTGTATCACTGAATAAAAATGTTCTCAACAAGGCACCCATATTTCCCATAGTTGTCAGGCTCCTTAACGACACCCAACAAGGCAAACTCAGAGACAGTAAAACATAAGTTAGATTTGTCAAGTTAAGTAATTTCTGAACTTTTAGGAGCACCAAAAAGAAAGGTTTGTAGGCTCTTCATCCAGAAACAAATTGAAAGCCCTTGGCCACTCTCACGCAGCTCATGGGTGCCAACTTTGGGCATTAGATGACAATGGTCCTTAAATCTGTACATTACCTCTAGTCCCTTTTCTCCTGCCTTCTTCTCTGAATACGTCATCTTGCTGCTTCTTGCCAACACAATCAGTGTTAACATCTGCTTTCTACTCTTTTCCTCTAGTGCAAAAATCATTAAGTGCATGATCTGCTTCCAGCGTAACAATTTTTCCATCTTGAATAAAATACATCATTATGACTTCAGCTTTTGATATTGGTATCTGAAGACAATACTCGGTGATTCAACTTTTGATGTTTGTGTCAATGTTTAATATTATATCATTTAGGTGTTGTGACAGCACCTCGATGCTGATTACAAATACCTGTGCCAGTCAGAATACACCAGATCAGGCTACAATAACAATAAAGTCAAAATAGTCATCACCTAACACAACCGAAAAAAGACATTTCTCACTTTCGCTACATGTTCAACTTGGGTAAACATGGAGGCTTCGTTTTTTTGTAATCAGTCAGGGGTGCAAGCTGAATAAGCCTCGGTTCCGATGTAGTTTCTCAGTGAACGTAACTCACATGAGCTATTCAGGTCACATGAACGATTAAGGCTCTGGCCTACTCTTCATTGATTAAAGTAAATCACGTGATGATATCTGACTGGAAAAGGAACAAGGAAGTGCAACTTCAAGAGCCTGGAAGGAGATACAGACTTGGCTGGTGTACAGCATTTAAGACTGAACCATCTTTGGAAGGCAGAACTCTTAATGTAAGAAATTTCTGAAATAGAACAGATAGCCTGGAGATTTTGGGTGAATAAAAAAAAGTTGAATATTTTCATTGAAAATTTAATCCAAAATTATTTCTTTAAAGTATATGCTATCAATAATTAATATATATATAATACTAGCAGTTAACCTTTAAGACACAAAACTGTATAGAATTTGATTATTGTGCTTTATGTACTAATTTCAAGTGTGGCAGAAAGACCATAAGGTAACTCCCAATAATCCCCACCTGCCAGTGTCCATGCTTGTGTGTAATCCCCTAGCTTGTATGTGGAAGGGACCTGTGACTTGTTTCTAAATGATAGAATTTGTAGAGGTAAGGGGAAGCCGCTTGCATGATGATGTTGCTTTATGTGAGATTTTCTCAATTGACTGGAGGGAAAGTTTCACCTCTGGGCCTTGAAAAAGCAAATGCCATGCTGTGAACTGACTGTGGAGAAAACCTGGTGGCATGGAGCTGTAGGCAGTGTCTAGGACCTGATGAGACTGCAGTAACAACCAGTGAGAAGCCAGGAGCCCGGTCGTAAACCATGAGGGAACAAGATCTGCCAAGAGCTTCGACTAGCTTGGAAGGGATGCTTCTTTGGTCAAACCTCTGCAGGACAGACAACAAAGTGGTCGTGTGAACAGATTTGCATAATTTAATGCACCATTTGAATTCTTGACGTAATGCTTTCCATGAGTATTGATGTGGATCCCTGAGAGAGCAATTCCTTATCAGCTTCAACTTTTCCTCCATATATTCTGATAGTTCCTATTAGTCTAGTTGTGAAGACTTTGGTTTTCTTTACAGTGAGCTGTAATCCATGCTGAAGTCTGCAGTCCTTGATCTTCATGAGCAAGTGCTTCAAGCCCTCCTCACTTTCAGCAAGCACGGTTGTGCCATCTGTGTACTGCAGGTTGCTAATCAGCCTTCCTCTAAACTTGATGGTCCCTTCTTCTCCATATAATCCAGCTCCTTTGAGTATTCGTTCAGCATACAGCTTGAAACGGTATGGTGAAAATATACAACCCTGAGGCGCACTTTTCTTGGGTTTGACCATGCAATATTCACTTGTTCTGTCCCCACAACTGCCTCTTGATCGATGTAAAAGTTTCGCATAAGCTCAATACAGGGTCTGGAATTCCCATTCTTTTCAAGGCTGTCCAAAGTTTGTTAAGATCCACACAGTCAGTGTCTTGGCATGGTCAATGAAACACAAATAAACATCTCTCAGCAATGATTGCCCCCTCCCCGCCCCCCGATCCATGTCCTCTTCTGAATCTGACTTGAACTTCTGGTGTCTCCCTGTCAGTGTACTACTGCAACCCTTATTGGATGATTTTCAGCAAAATTTTACTTGCATGTGATATCAAGGATATTGTTCTATAAATTGAGCATTCTGGTGAGTCACCTTTCTTTGGAATGGGTACAAATATTGATTTCTTCCAGTCAGCTGGCCAGATTTCCAAATTTCGAGGCATAGACAGCTTCATGAGATTGTGAAAATATTTCATTGGTATTCCATCAATGCAATGGAGCCTTTTGTTGCTTTGTTTGGATTTATTGTTACTTTGGTGTTAATACCTATGCCATATCATTCCATAGCTCAGCGACATCAATGGAGCCTTGTTTGGGGCTAACTCCTTCAGTGCAGCTTGGATTTCTTCCTTCGGTGCCATAATTTGTTCTCGCTCATGCCCTGTCCTTAAAAGGGTTGAGCATTTACTCTGTCCTACTTATAGTGACACCATGGACCACAAAACAAAATGCTGCCTGGTTGTGCATCATCCTCACTACTGATCGAATACCCTGAGCCCATAGGTGCAGAGTGCAATCGTACCGTCGGGTCTCAAAGACTACGCTCATCTAAAAACAGTCACAGCTCTCTTCTGCAGAGCAGATGGTGAGTTCAAACCACTGACCTTGCAGGTAGCAGCTGATTGCTTCAGTAGGAGCCACCCAAATCCTACTTAATTCAAATCTAATTCAAAACCCTAGGATGCATTCTAATCTTCATACTTTCCATATTTGTTAGTCCTTTCTCCAATATTTAGAATTTAATACTCATTATCTTCAATATATTTAGTCAGTTTTTCAAGCCTACAATACGCAGAAGTAATGTCAAAATCATAAGCACATGATTAGAATTCAGTATTTTATATAGTTATTTTAGAAGAGATGGTTAAATTTGCTAATAAAAACAAGCACTAATTTTAGGTGTATGATTTGATCATTTCTGGCAAAGACATAACCATTAACCCAACCCTTATAAAAATATAAAATATTTACATAATTCCAGAAAGTACCTCTCAATCAATTCCCCAACTTTCTGATTTTTCATCATATATCAGTTTTGATTATCCTAGATGTTCATATGTAATTACAAAGTATGTCCTTTTATTTGGGGAAAAATTATGTGAGATCCACCCTGCATGTATTAGTGATGCTCTCCTTCTTATTGAATCTACCCTCTTTTATAGACCTGCTCTGTTGGTGAGCATTTGAGTTGTTTGTATTTTCAGATTATAAAGATTTTATGAACATTTTAAAAGTATTTTTGTCACAGGTATCTTTATTTCTCGTGGGCAAATACCTAGCAATGGAACTGCTTGGTTAAGAGGTAGACATATGTTTAACCATATAAGAATCTGCTAACCATTTTTCAACCATATAAGAATCTGCTAACCATTTTTCCAAAGAATTCCTTTGGAGTGTACACTTCACACTCCCACATGTAAGAAGCTCCATTTCCTCATATATTTATTGTCAGCCTTTATAACTTGAACCAGTTTGATAAATTTGGAGTGGCTTCTAATTTTCATTTCCATTTCCTAGTGCCTAGAGTGGCTCAGAGTGGTTTCACGTGCTTATGGGCCATTGGTTTATCTTCCTTGGTGTTAAAGTCTTTTGTATATTTCTGACATTGAATTTATTATTACTGAATGTACAAAATATTTATGTATTCTGGGAAATGTTTTTTTGTTTTTCTTTTCTGTCAGATATATATTTTTGCAAACATTTTCTCCCAATTTTTGACTTGCCTTTGCAACTTCTTAATAATTACTTGATAATCAGAGATTTTAAATTTTGATGAGGCTCAAAGTAACAATAAAATTCTGTGGTTATTACTTTCTATGTTTTTAAATATATATATATATATATAATGTATTGTGATAGGTTTGTGCAAGCTTGAATGGGTCAGGGTTCTCAGTGGTAGGCCTTGTAATTCCCCATAATGTTATATAACACAATGTAATCAACTCCATAATGGCATCTACGATGAGCATCCCATTAGTGTAAGAAGATTAGGTCACAGCCTTAATGCAATTAAAATGGAGTTTCCTAAAATTGCCAGTTTTCCAATTCCTAAGCAAGCAGACAAGGTGAGGAAACTTGTCTCCCTTTTGCTGGGCCTGGCCTATTGACCTCTTTGAATTGGAGTGCTCGTCCTGCCATATTACCTGCAGACCCCAGGAACCATCGGTGGCCTGCCATCTGACCTGAGGGCCTTGGATTCATTCACTTCCCAAGGTATAAGTCTAACCTTGAATTTATTTGCCTCTGCAGCCTGTGGTTCCTGACAATGCTGGGTTCATCTGCCAGTTAAGAGAAACCTCCAGTTGAACATCTGACTTATAAACTTGAAACAAGATACGACATATAACCACTTCTACAATTGTGTAAGCCGTTTTCTCGGTGATAATTTCTCTCATTTTATATACATCACTGGTTTTACTTCTTTAGAGAACTCAGCCTAACACAAGTATGAAAGATTTTCTCTAGCTATATCAAGTATTTCCAAAACAAGAAAGGATATTAGTGATATTTAGCACATCTGTAATTAAAATTGTTTCCTCTTTACATAGCTTTCCTTTATCCTCGATAACTCTTCGTGTAATCTAATGGTTCAAAGTTTGAGGTGAATTGTCCTTCCACTCACTTCTGCCCGAAGACATCTGGCAATGTCTGGAGATGCTTCTGATTGTTACCATTGGAAGAAAAGGCTGCCATTGGCCTCTAGTGAGTACAAGCCAGGAAAGCTACAAAGTACTTACAATGCAAGGTTAGAAACATCTAGGGGAATCTGATTTGGGGAAAGGAAAGATTGATAAACATTATGCATCCCCTAATTTCATTTTTTTTTAATCAAAGAGGTTAAGTGTTAAAGCAATAGCAGAGGACTCAGATACAAAAGGCTTGATTAGTCTGCTCCTGGTGGGGGGTTGGGAGCTGATGTTGAGTTAAGCCACTGAGATTTCCTGGGTCAGAGGGATCTAAGTCAATGCTTTCCATGGGTAAAAACCAAACCAAAACAAAAATAAGCTCTGGTTTACCTCTTATAGAAAGAGCCACATTAGTAAAGGGTTAGTGATCAAGCTAAATTAAAACAAATCACTGACATTTTCTTCCATTATGCCCACAGATCTCCCATAAAAATCAACGAACGCCACATCTGTGTAACTGAGATCAGAATGTGGCTAATTCTCGCTCTAACTTGTCCCCTTCCAGGGCTCATAAACCCCTCAATAGTTGCTCAGGAACAGGAGCACCATGTGATGAAAACAGCAGCTCAGGCCAAATCCTGGATGAATCATCCAGAACATTCTGCTCTCTGCTTTATTAGGCGGCTGAGGAATCTTAAAGTTCTGGATGTGATCACAACTGGAGCAGAACTCCAGGGAATAGCCCCGCATCCAAAGAGGTCCTTAGAAAAACGGCTTGCTGTTTTCAATTATTAAAGTGGCCTATATTTACATTAGGACATGTGAAAACACAGAAAAATGTAAATTAAAACAATTACCCATGAACTCATCACCCAGGAACAATCACTAGTAACACTGTCAGATTTTCTTTAGGTGAAATTTGCCAACATACTTCTTTTTATACTTACTCAAGATCTTGCTATAGATACAATTTTCTAGACATCCTTTCACAGAAATTTTTTCTAGGCCATTAACATTTTTGAAGTGTAATGTTTTGTTACTGATATTACTTCACTAGGTTGTTCCATAATTTTTCTTACCAATTGCTTATTTCATACCACACATTTAGCTTGTTTCTATACCATTCCCAACAAAGCAAACAATCTAAGGACAATTATCTCTATGCAGATATCTTTCTCTAAATTTTGGATAATTTATGGTACATAATTCCCAAAGTGAAATTGCAGGATTATGATTCATATTATTTTCATACTCATGGAAAATCTCTGTTGATGCAAACAGTGAATCACTTACGTGCTACCCAAAAGGTCAGTGGGTTGAACCCCACAGCATTGCACAGGAGAAAGCTGTGGCAGTCTATTTCTAAACAGATCTCTTTCTTGCTGCAATCGAGTCGACACCAAATCATAGTGACTCTATAGGACAGGGTAGAATGGCCCCTGTGAGTTTCTGAGACTAACTCTTTATGGGAGTAGAAAGCCTGATCTTTCTCTTGAGGAGTGCCTGGTGGTTTTGAACTGATTACCTTACAGCTAGCAGCCCGACTTGTAACCACTCCACCACCAGGGCTCTGCCATAAAGATCACAACCTTGAAAACTCTATGGGGCAATGTTTCATGTATTGTTAGGTGTCCTTGAGTCACCTCTAACTCATAGCAACTCTATGTACAACAAAATGACTCATCCTACGCCAGTTTCACAACTGTTGTTATGATTAATCCCTTTGTTGCAACTACTGTGTCTATAGCTGCAGTTCTCAACCTGTGGGTCGCGACCCCCTTGGGGATTCAAACAACCCTTTCACAGGGGTCACCTAAGACTATCAGAAAACATATTTCCGATGGTCTTAGGAACCAAGACAACTGCTGCTCTATCCATCTCCAGGTGGGTCCGGCCACATGCAGATACCCCCACATAGGAGAACCCATCGTGAAGACTGTTACCCATGCTACACTATGCTTCCAGACAAAATTTTATTTATTTGTCCTTAGAAATAAATATTTTACACTATATAATTAAATATTGTTTGTGATTAATGACTACGCTTTAATTATATTCAATTTGTAACAATGAAAATATATCCTGCATATGAGATATTTACATGACAATTCATAAAAGGAGCAAAATTACAGCGATGAAGTAGCAACGAAAACAATTTTATGGTTGGGGTCCGCACACCATGAGGAGCTGAATGATAGGGTAATGGCATTAGGGAGGTGGAGACCCACTCTCCTTAGTATCATCATGAGTCAGAATTTGACTTCACGGAAGTAGATTTATGGTTTGCCATTGTGTTGCTTTCCTGGTGCCCTTCAGGAAAAGTAGACCTGCTCCTTCAGGTTTCCAGGGGTGCAATCTTACTAGCGCCGTATTCCCACCGGCAGCCACATCTTTCTACCAAGGGATACTGGTAGGCTCCAACTGCCAAACTTTTTTTGCTAGCCAAGAGCTTACTTACTGTGCCACTGTAAGGTAGTCTAGCGTAGGCGCCGGGGCGTCCATAGCGCATGCCCAGAGGACCAGCTACGAAACAAAGGAGTGGCACACTGTACATGCTCAGAGGTTCAGGTTTCCCCCCAGGTGCACTTGGGAGGGTGCTGCACCTGGATTGGCCCACCTAATTCAATTCAGCGAATGGGATTTGCCAGGGGTCATCAACCACATCTCTGGATAATTGAAAAGGCAGGAGCCCGGAGCCCACCCCATGACTTTGAGAGCAGGTTCCAGGCAGACTGCACGTTCGGGAAGAGCCCTGCGGGTGCCTGTGTCAACCTGAACTTCTAACGCTCATAAAACTCACTTGGATCACAAACCAGGCTTTGGCGTGAGTGAATTCTGTCTCGCCCAGAGCCAAGGACCGAGGTATACCTTTCCCCAGAGAGATCTAACACCACCAGAGATTCTTAAGCCCATATGAAGGGGTTTCCGACAGTTGATGAAAAAAAATATATCTTTTAAGTTTATTTTCCGTGAATTTACTACAACCCTCATATATATTGCCAGCATTTTCTGAAACTCTCTATGCTGATTTACTCTCTCTCCGTCACCTCACTATCAACCCAAGTAGCTTTTTTTTCCCTTTTAACTCTATTCATTGTATTGGGCAATTTGATATTTATCTATTTTATCACATCCTTCTCAGGGTGATGTGACACAAGAATGCATCCCAGCAGGTGAAAGTGTTAGGATTAATTTACCTTTGAGTTGATAATAATACACAGTGTTGTGCTGTCACATGTCAAAATATCAAACAACAAATTCTAAAAGTCTAAAAAATATACTGTTCTGAAATGATAAAAATCTTACCTTTTAAAGTAAGGAAGTATGGACTTCCATGTTATTAAAAAAGATTCCCAAGTTCATATACATATGAACAAAACAAATGCCTGCCCTGTGAATCTTAGACCCTTGTGTGATTAAAATTTTACGTACAAAAGCAATCAGCCAACTTGTGAGCCATTGTTTGCTGGGATTTGGTTGTTGTTGTTGAATATTTCAGTAAACCATTATCTTGACCAAGTTTTTTAGCACTCCCTTAAATTTTCACCCAGCATACCTCACTAACTTTACTATATATAGTCCTCGTCTGGTGATTTGTATCTTTGAAAAGTTGACAACAAATTATGGACTGGCTCATCATGGTTGAAATTTCTTTGGGACAAGAAGCCCTTGCTGTAATTGTTGAGGAAGCATTGGCTTGCTAAAGGCAAGGTTACCCATTTAACTCTACCAGCTAGTAGCTCAGTGGGAGAAAATTGAGGTTATCTGCTGCCATAAAAATTTCTAGCCTCAGAAAGCTTTCGGGTCACTATGAGTCAGAATCAACTCAGTGGCAGTGGCAATGGTTTGGTTTTAATTTGCCAATGACATTAGTTCATCCAGAGCCATTCAGAAGCCCGTCATAGCACCATCAGTAGCAGAGGCATTTACATTTAGACCACATCTCAGGAAGAGCAGCGACTGTATTCAATGATGAATGTTTTGAGTACCTATTCTGTTCCTAGCAAAAGCCTAGAACTTATGACACAACAGTGAGCCTCAGGATCAGGAAATAGCTCCTGTAACCAAAATGTTTACAGTCTAGTTGGAATCAGAAGGTAGAGAGTAAACAATGACAACAAACCAATAAAGCAATATCTGATACTAGGAAACGTACTAAGGAAAAGAAACAAGATCATGGGCTAGCCCACCCATGTGTGTGGGGGTGGGGTGGGTAGGGGTCAGGGAGCACACATGCGCACGCCTGAGCGTGCAGGGGACGGAGCTTGATTGGGGCACTGGCTTTCAAAAGTTAGCACCTGGATGAGGAGAAGAAGCCAGGTATTCAACAATCTGAGGAAAGACCATTTCAAGTAGAAGAAATTAAAAATACAAAGTGTGGCAACAGGGAAATCTTTTTTTCTTCAAAAATTAAGGAAAGTTTATGCTATTGAAATGTAGGGGGTGGAGGAAAGAATCATGACTGAAGTGAAGTTGGAGACGTTATAGGCTGAATCAGGAATCATCTGATAGATTTGGGTCTAGGTTTTTATAGGAAGTCACTAGGTAATTCCAATGGATTTACATCGGAAAAGGACACTCTGGTTTGGATATAAAGAAGGATTTCCATTGGGATAAAAGCTGAAGCAGAGCAGCTGGAAGATGGTGATTTAGATATTACTAGAAGTGGGTATGGACACAGAAGACAGATTCTGCATAGACATCGTAGTAGAGTCAACAGGCCTTTCATAATCTATGTGGCTCTCAGTTTTCCCATCTGTAACATGGAAGAAAATAATAGTGCCTAATTAATTCCTGTGGGAGAAAAATGAGGCTTCCTACTTCCTTAGAGTTACAGCTTGGAAACCAGAGGGGCAGCTCTGTTTTCTCTAGAGGATTGCTAAGAGTCAAAATTAACCCATTGGTAGAGAGCTTGAGAGGGTTTGTGTTCGTGCCTAGTTCACGGGACTGATGTTCTTAGATGAGAGCGTGGCACACCTTAAAATGCTCAATAAGTATTCGTTGTGACATCATTTTTTCATTTGAATATAGAAAAGATAGGAAACAAAAATACCCACCAGGCAACTGAATAGACAGGTTTCTTTTGAGGTAGAAAATGATGGGAAGCATCACATTGGGGTAAAACACTAAGGGCGTGCCACAGAGCAGCAAGGGGAGCAAGTCAATGCATTCCCCTGGGAATGCCAAAAATAGACTTCAGGGACCGACTGTAGCACCCCATCAGTCTGGACTGGAAAACACTCTTAAAGGTCAGAAAACAGACTTGAAACTATTTATAGGCTTTTCCTTCTTTGCCATTGGTTTTCTTTTTGCTGTTTTTATTTTTGGGGGCGTATTGTTTTCTTTTGTCTTCCTTTGTTGTCTTGCTTGGCTTTGTCTTGTTTTTATGCTTATTATTGTCTCTGTGTGTCTATCTGGATAAGATAGGCAGGATAAACAATTCAAAGGAGAAAACAGTGGGACCAATGGTTCTGAGGGGGGCACGGGAGAGGGGAAGTTGGAAAAAAGAAAAAAGAAAAAAGAAGGGGGTGTCAACCAACTCACAGACAAGGGCAAAACAAGAGAACTAAAATCAATGGAGAAAGGGCATAGTATGCCTGGTGGGGCTTAATTAAAGGCAATGGAACTGCAAGGAATTACTGAAACCCGAATGTAGACTGAACATCATAGTGGGACAAGAGGAAAGTAAAAGGAAACAAAGGAAAGAACTAGGAGGCGAAGGGCATTTATAGAGGTCTAAACACAGGCATGTAAATATATTTATATATGATGATAGGGAAATAGATCTATGTACATATATTTTTATGTTAAGTAGTAAGTAGCAGATGGACATTGGGCCTTGACTCAAGTACTCCCTCAACGCAAGACACTTTGTTCTAATAATCTGGCCTTCTGTAATGCTCACCTTCCTGACACGATTGCTGAAGACAAAATGAGTGTATAAGCCAATGTGGTGAACAAAGTTGATGGTGCCTAGCTATCAAAAGTTGTAGTGGCTGGGGTCTTAAAGGCTTGAAGATAAACAAGCGGCCATCTAGCTAAAAAGCAACAAAGCCCACAATGAAGAAGCACACCAGCCTGTGTGATCATGAGTGTCCATGGGATCAGGTTTCAGGCATCAAAGACCCAGAACAAAATATCATATCAATGTGAATAAGAGGGGGCATGGAGTAGAGACCCAAAGCCCATCTGCAGACAATTGGACATGCCCTTACAGAAGAGTCATAAAGAAAATACAAGCCATTCAGGGCACAGGATAGCACCAATGAAACATACTTTTCTCTAGTTCTATAATGCTTCCTCCCCGCCCGCCCCACCCCCACCCACCTTGACTTTAATTCTACATTAGAAATCTGACTACACCAGAGCATGTACACTGCTACAGATAAGAGGTTGCAACACAGAAATTCCAGAACAGATAAACCCCTTAGGATGAATAATAAGAATAGAAATACCAGGAGGGGAAGGGGAAGGTGGTGGGAGAAAGGGGGAATGAATCACAAGGATCTACATATAACCCCTCCCTAGGGGGGATGGATACCAGAAAAGTGAGAGAAGGGAGACAGTGGTCTGCATAAGAAAGGGCTGGTGGGGGTGTGTGTGAAATTATAAATTATCAAGTGTGCATGAGGGAGAGTGAGGGAGGGGGAAATGAGGAGCTGATATCAAAGGCTCAAGTAGAAAGAAAATGCTTTGAAAATGATTATGGCAACATATGTACGAATATGTTTGACACAATGGGTGTATGTATGGTTTGTGATAAGAGCTGTAAGAGCCCCCAATAAAATGATTTTTTTTAAAGAAAGAAAGAAAATGATGGGAAGAAGCAAGATTAAAAACTCAAACTCTCCAGCGTCAATTCTGTTATACTCTGAGCGGCCCCAGAGGACACTCCTTTCTGTTTCTAAGGCTTTACAGGAGCGTCTTTCTCCCAAGAACAGCTGGGAGTGGCGGTGGGGGCCTCGTCATTAGCAGTCGAGTGCGTAAACCAGGATACCACCAGATATAGATGATGTAGAATTAGGAGCCAGGAAAATGTATGTTCATTTAGAGTTTGCCCTGGCATTTCATACAAGTTTGGGACTCAAGGCAAAGATTAGTGTTGAAGATATAAATTTGGGATTTATCAGCATATACATGTTTGTTTGTTTTTTTAAGGTTCATGGCTGTGTGGATTTTTTTATTGTTTTATTAGGGGCTCATAAAACTCTTATCACAATCCATACACACATCAATTGTGTAAAGTACATTTGTACATTCATTGACCTCATCATTCTCAAAACATTTGTTCTCCATCTAATCCCCTGGAATCAGCTCCTCATTGTTCCCCTCCCTCCCTGCTCATGTGTTTAAAGCCATAAAATTGGAACAGATCACCTAAAGAGATAGTTCAGATAAAGAAGGGGAAAAAAAGAAACAAGGCCAAGTGCAAAGCCCTGGCTAATGCATTTAAAGATGAGGCAGCAAAAGAAAAACTAGGAACCATCAAAATAGACTGAGAAGAATAGTTGGAAGATGGAAGTCAGCAAAACGTGTCTGGTGATGTGGAAACCAGAGAAGGATCTTGTATTTTCACTCAGATATTGCTTTACAATGAATGGCTATAATTTTTCTAATAGAATAAAAGTTCGAAACACAGAAACTATTTCAATTTCTTTATACCTTCTCTATAACAATGAATGCTCCATACCAATTTTAAAATCTTGCGATGGAAAAGTTAAGGAAGCACTTTTGTAATTTGTTCTGCAATACATATCCTTTTCCTAGTTTAGGAAGAAATACTCAGAACTCCATCCCTAGAACATTGGCATTCACTGGGGTAAAAGTTAATAGATACAATAAATGGAAATTATCATATAAATGCCAAGTTCTATTACTACAGATGAAATAAAGGCCCCATATGACTTCAACAATATGGAAAAACAATGCGTAAATTCTATCATTCACTTTGGAAAGATCAATACAAGAGACTGATACCATTTATATTGAAAGCTGAATTGCACATGATTGCTAAGGGAAAGCATGTTTGGGGAATTCACATTATAGAAAAAAGTAAGTTAAATTCATGAACTCTTTCGTGATAAGTAATATAAAAAGGATATCAGATACAAAATTCCTTTGGGAGCACGGACAATAGCATTGTTTTCTGGCCAGGTGGTAACTCCAGCATGTGGCAGGCACAGGAATGCTTATTGTTAAATTAGTGATCGTGTCACAGACTAAGGGAGGAAAATCTAATCTGTCATTTCCAATGCCTCTGTCATTCTTTTTCTTCATTCTTACAGTTTTCAAAATAAACAAATGGAGCACGCCCATAACCACATCCTTTGTTTTTGAACAGCATCCTTTTGTACATATTCAAATTATTCCATATTTACTTACATTCTGGTTTGTTCAAACACATATGTACAAAATAAAGTGACTTGACATTGCACCAAAAATTAAAGAATAAAACAATTGATAGCCAATTTCATTTAAGCAAAACTGAAGCAGACTGTATAGGTCTGACCCATTCCCATGAGTGGTTTCTGCCTAACCTTGTCCCTATAATGGGCTTCTGTCCAAGACTTTATGGAAGCAATTGACTTCCCTTTCCTTCTGTGGAGCTCATGTGACTTAACTGCTGGGACTGTGGTTAGCCATCACCCCAGATGCCACCCGGGCTCCATAGGTCTAGGTCTGACGAGGCCCAAAGTATTGGGCTTACGTTCGCAAATGATCACAAAAAGAGAGAGAGAAACGTATGAGATCCAGGGTCTCAATAAAAGTTTCTAAAAGATTAAAGAGGGGCAGAGCTTTGCCTGACATAAAGGTCTAACAGAAAAGTCTGCCATACATTTCACATATTTAATTTCCTTTATTCTCACAGACACAAAAAGATAGCTTTCTAAGGGAGGCTTGATGAACAAAGTATTGCGTTAGTATGTAAATAGTCCTTTTCAGTGGTGGGGCAGTTTGTGCTCACTGGTTTTGACCCACACAACGAAGTCCTGGGAGAAATGGGGGCCCATGTGCTGAAATCCACTAGGCAACGTCAGGCTAAGCATTTTCAGCATTTTATTTTCATGTTTCATCCTAATCTTCAAATCTTTCCTCTACATCTCTCTTGTAGCCAATCAATCTCAAGTTCAATTAGGTTTTTCTTAATTACTTCTCAAATTCTTCAATTTCTTCGTTCTCCACTGTCACACAAACTTGAAGTTAATATTGCATCCCAGTTCCATAATACCTTTGAACCAAGATACTTAGCCCTCTAGCTATTCCTACCATCTATTGTATAATGCTATGCCATGCCTTAAAAATTCATCAATGTCTGTCCATTCTCTTAGAATAAAAGCCAGGTGAGTTAGTATAATGTATCAGTCCTGCATAGCCTGAGTCTTATCCATGTCTCTAGAACAAACTCTCATTCATCCCAACCTCCAGTCTCTCTCTCTAGCCATCTTATAAATTGTGGCAAACCCTGCAATATACTAAGTTTTCTCTCACCCATGACCTTTGTACTGTTTCCACTGTTTGGAATAGAAATGCCACCTTGACCCGGCTGTGTGCCATTCAGTCAAATGTCTCCATCGATCTCTGGTCAAAGCCTTGATCTTCCTTTTATCTAATTAATGAATTATTCAGTTATTGCTCCGAACTGTGTATTTCAGTTTTGCTTTGTCAAAGTATAGCCCTTAGATAACATGGGTTGGTGTTACCTGAGATGTTTATTTTTTAAAAATCAGATTACCATTCCTCAACCCCAGGCATGAATCAGAATCTCTGAGGAAGGATGCCAAAAACTGTGTTCTTTAACAAGGCTGGTGTTAGCCAACAGAAATATAATGAGCTCTGCAAATACAAGCACTCTGTAATCTTAAATTTTCTAGTGCCCACGTGAAAAGATATAAAAAGCAACAAGTAAAACCTACTTTATCTGTATGCTGTCTTTAACCCAATATATTTTAAATTGCATGATGTTTACAGCTAGCTGCTCCACTCACTCAGCTCACTGCCAGGGAGCCAATTCCACCTCATAGTGACTCTATGCGGCTGAGGAGAACTGCCCACGTTGTGTTTCCAAGAATTTAAATCATTAAAGGGCCAGACAGCCCGCATCTTTCTCCTGAGGAGTGGCTAGTGGGTCCAAAGGGCTGGCTTTGTGGTTAACTACTTAATGCATATCCCCGTCTGCCACCAGGACTCCCTTAAAGCTGTCATCAAATCAACCCCACCCATGGTGGCTCTAAGTGGAACAGAGCAGAAATGCCGCATGGGTTTTCCTGACCAACAGCTGAGTGAAATCCAATCCCCAGGACTGTCTTTCACGGGACTGCTGGCTGGGTTCAAACATCCCTCTTTAGGCTGGCCAAGGGCAAACCATCTGTGCTTCCTAGGGTCCATATTTTAAGAGCCCAGGTGGTAGAGTGGGTTACTTGTTGGGTTGCTAAACACAAGGTCAGCAGTTCAAACCCACCAGTTTCTCTTGCTCTACAAGAGAAGATTTATAACCTTGGAAACTCAGAGGGGCAGCTCTACTCTCTTCAATAGGGTGATTCTGAGTAAGAATCAACTTTGTGGCAGGGAGTTGAAAGGGACCGTGTTTTAACAGGCAATCACTAGGGAAACTATTGATAAATATTCTACCTATTATGCTAACTTTTCAAAGTCCAATGTGTAAGGTAGATATATCTCAGTTCAGATTAGCAACATTTGAAACGCTTATTAACCATATGCAAAGAGAGGGTACCAATTCGGACAACACAGCTCCAGGTGGCACTTCAGTAGGAATAAACTCTTATTGAGAAGACTGTGATGGTTCATTTCAGGGATCAATTTGGCTGATCCAGTGGTTCTCAACCTTCCTAATGCCACGGCCCTTCCATACAGTTCCTCATGGCGTGGTGACCCCCCAACCATAAAATTATTTTCTTTTTTTTATTGTTTTATTAGGGCCTCATACAACTCTTATCACAATCCATACATACATCGATTGTGTAAAGCGCATCTGTACATCCATTGCCCTCATCATTCTCAAAACATTTGTTCTCCACCTATGCCCCTGGCATCACCTCCTCATTATTTCCCCTCCCCCCTCCCCACTCCCCCTCCCTCATGAACCCTTGATAATTTATAAGTTATTATTGTGTCCTATCTTTCCCTGTCCAACATTTCCCCACACCCACTCTTCTGTTGTCCATCCCCCAGGGAGGAGATCACATGTTGATCCTTGTAATCGGTTCCCCCTTTCCAACCCACCCTCCCGGCACTGCCACTCTCACCACTGGTCCTGAAGGGATCATCTGCCCTGGATTCCCTGTGTTTCCAGTTCCTATCTGTACCAGTGTACGACCTCTGGTCTAGCCAGATTTGTAAGGTAGAATTGGGATCATGATAGTGGGGTAGGAGGAAGCATTTAGGAAATAGAGGAAAGTTGTATGTTTCATCGTTGCTACCCTGCACCCTGACTAGTTCGTCTCCATAAAATTAGTTTCATTGCTACTTTAAAACTGTCATTTTGCTCCTGTTATGAATTAGGTGACCCCTGTGAAAGGGTCGTTTGACCCCCAAAGACGTCGCAACCCACAAGTTGAGAACCACTGGGCTAATCCATGGTGCACAGTTGTTTGGTTACACACTAGTGACGATATTTTGTAGTTGTACGGTGGTATTTTGTAGAGAAGTGCTTTGTTACTAACCAAAAGTTTAGCTCTTCAAAGCCACCAGCCGTCCCATGGGAGAAAGATGAGGCCATTCCCTTATGCAAACATAGACGGCATGAGAAAACCTATGCGCCAGTTCTATTCTGTTCTACAGGGTTGCTGGGATTCAGAATTGATGAGATGGTGTACAACAATCACAACGACGATGACCAGGATTATCCTAGGTAATATGCTTAAGACATATCCAATTAGTTGAAGGTGTTAATAACAAAATTCAGGCCAGGAAGTCTGCATTGAGACTGCACCGTAGAAATCCTGCTAAAGTTTCCAACCTCCCTTATAGGTTTGATCATGTCAATTCTTAAAATCATATGAGCCAATTCCTTGAAACAAATTTCTATCGACATCTACAGCTACAAACACATATATAGACATATTTGCGTGTGTAGTTGTGTAGATACAAATCTACATGAGATGTATATACACATAAATACACAGTAATATGAGGGGGCCTCAAAGTTTACCCCCAAAATTTGTTTCTTTTAATTTTGCTTTTCATTATATATATATATTTCCAGTTTGTAAAAAATGTGACCAGGGAGTTAACTCCACTCATGCGGACCCCATGCATGTACTAGTAGAATTGGACTGGGCTCCACAGGGTTTTTAATACAGATTTTTCTAAAGTATATCACCTGGCTTTTCAACTGAATAGCCTGGAATCTCTGGTCTCTCACTTAGTCACTGAACATGTTAACTGTCTCCATCACTCAGAATTTATCCTATCTCTCTACATGAAGGAAGTCAAAAAAGGAATTACTGAAAAACCATAGAAATGCTTTCCTAAAAGTAAAATATCAAACTGTGAAGTTATTGTTTCTCCACTTACCTAGATCTGTAAAGCTCTAAAGGCAGTAATTCCCTCCCCTAGGCCTTCCCCAAATAATTCTGCCCTTTGATTTACCATCAAACCAGCTGTTTTGGCTTTCTCAGGAAGCTCTAATTGTGTTCTTTGAGCTTGGAGAACAAAAAGAAGTCAGAAGGGACCACATCGGTGCTGTCGGTACACAGTGTAAGGTTTCACAACAAAATTCTTATAGGAAAGTCTTTGTTTGCTAACCTCAAAGAATGAGCAAGTGCTTTTGGGGATGGAAAACATTTTTTCTCAGTGCAAACTTCCTGGCCTTTTTATCACTGTGTGACTTTTAATTTTCTTAAAGCTTTTCCATAATAAGCACCCAACAGCATCCTGTGTCCTTAACAAACCTTTTAACGAGATTATCATTTGGGGATTAAAAAACAAAACAAAACAGTCACCATCACCTTTGGCTTTGATCTTCCTACCTTGAATTGGACAGACTCAGCAGATCACCCCTGGAGCCACTGTTTTAACCGGACCTTCTTTTTGAAGCTTCCAAGTGAAATTAATACATGTGCATTGTTTGTAGCCATCCACTGATCCTAGAGACATGATTAAACATGCTTTGTTTAGAAGAAGAAACCCAAGCATCTATGAACCAGAGCCTGAGTAGCAATACTCTCTGACTTACCCTTGTCCTGTTTCTCAAGAATATTCACAAAATCAGAGGCTATGGCCACTTTACCAAAATGTTCATTCCTGTCATGTATGTCAGGCATATAGGAATAAATAAATACATGCTTGCCTAAGTGCCTCCTCAATATTATACCCACTGGTACAACATTAAAATGCACTGGGGGGTAAAAACCAGGATGGAAATCATTTTTTGTAAGAATAGCCTTGAACCTGAAACCTGGCAAACCCAGCATCACAAAGCTAACATAAAAGTTGCCGATTCCCTCGGCGCTTACATCATGGCTGCCACGTTGCTCTATTATCATTCATCTACGCTCATGTGAGAAGGCCCTTGAAAACATCTTAAGCTGAGAAACATTATGATAAGAACATGGGAAAGGGTGGCGTGAATCCAGATGTAATTACACATATAACAAAAGGTTACAATAGAAATACACTTGTCTGTAGAGCAAATGCTTTGAAAATGATAAGGGCAAAGAATGTACAGATGTGCTTTATACAATTGATGTATGTACATATATGGCTTGTGATAAGAGTTGTATGAGTCCCTAATAAAAGGTTTTTTAAAAAAAGAAATACACTTGTCCATGCACATAGTTCAGTAGCATACTTCTCTGAGGCCCCCAGCTCCCCGTCCACAAAGTCTGCTGCCCCTGTTGTAACCCATTCCAGCTTCCAGGTTGGTGATTATTTCCCCAGAAAACTAAGTGAGGAATTAGGCTCTAAATGCTGAGCTGCTAATTACCAGAAAGTCTGCTGAAGCTCATTCTAACCTGGTGAATGTCTGTTTTCTCACTTTCCTAGGGAATGAAAAAGAAGCGCCCTGGCTTATATAATTTATAACAAAGAATCTCATCTGGACAAAATGTCAGCACATCCTTTTCACGTCTCTCCTGAAAGAGTAACACAGCAACCTTGAGAGGAAGGACCGAAGCCCAGAAGCCCAGCTTGACCTCACCTTTGCGGCGCTCTATTATGTGGAATGTGCAAACCGGCAGGCACTGTAACAGCAGCTGTTCTGCATCCTGTTCACTTCCATCGAGGAAGGAGGTGGGAAAAGCCACCTTGTCATTTTCCATATGGTAATCGAACTCATGGGTTGCTTCTGCTATTGGTGGATGAGACATACTTAAATTCAACATCTTTAAAAATTGCCTCAACATGTCTGTCTTCAAGGAGAGAGAACTTTATGTAAAAATGACCTATATTGCCTTAAGGATCATGAGCAAAGAGAAGAAATGAGAAATGCTTCTCTCAAAGGAAACTCAGAAACCACTGTTTGAAATTCCAAATCTACCTTTGTTTGCTTGCTCTTCATTCTTTTCCGCCTTCCATACCTTCGGCTTCTGGGGAGTACGTGTCTGAGACTCCTTCTACCTGAGCAGAAAGCACACAAAAAGCCTGGTTGGGCTGAAAACTTGCTCTGGAACATTGTTTTGTTTTGTTTTTCAATGTGAGTACTTGTCCTAATCTGAGGTGCCCTTGTGGCATAGTGTTTGCTGCATGTCGAGTTGCTAACGGCAAGTCAGTAGTTCAAAACCATCAGCCGCTCCATGGAAGAAAGATGGGGATTTCTAGTTCCACAAAGAGCTAAGAGCCTTGGAAACTCACAGGGGCAGTTCTACTCAGTCTTTGAGGGTTGTAATGAGTTGGTATTGACTCGATGGCAGTGAGTGTGGTTTTGAGTTTAGGTCCTGCTGCCTGCTTTTCCCAGGTGTATTAGTACTATAACTCTGTTTCCTGAATTTGTGTCTAGACTTCCAAAAACCCTTCTGTGTACTCCTGGGTCTCTTGTGCCTCATCCAGAGAATTCATCTGACTTAAGGCTGAGTCCTACAGGGTCTTACACACCTGTTTCTGGGTCATCTCTGAGCCCAGAGTGCACCCCCAAATCTTGGTCCCGGCACCAAAATCCCTGACCTCTGGAGAGGCCTGGCAAGGCCACATTTCTATAACTAGAACTCTAGAAATAGTTTGAATGGAAACATCATAAAAACTATAGAAAGATGTGTAGTCTGAACAAAGCACCTCAGTGTAAAAGACAAAATAGGCCTCAAGGCCTGCTGTTTTGGCCGGGTCTGGACCAGGCAGCCCCCGCCTCCTCTCCAGTTCCTCAGGAAGATGAAACCTCACAGCCCCCATTCCCAGCCCCTCAGGAAGATGGATGACCTATTGAACTTTGCAACTCCTGCTCCAACACCCCGAATAGCTTCTCTCTCCAGACTGGGTTTGTGTAGCCCCTTCCTCAGCACCCCAGGAAGCAAGTTGTCTTCTGAGGCCGGTTCATATAACCCTTTTCCCAGCACTCCAGAGAGCAGGTTTGCAAACAACAACATGACTTCCCATGGGTCGCAACCTGACTCAAGGCCCTGCAGCTGCAAGCAATAAAAATTCTCCCTTCCTTCTGTCAACGTATACTTCCTTAGCTTGAGCCCTATATATCTCCCACCATTTCACCGACAAGCTGTGAGTTCCCTGACCTAACTTGTTGGATCTCAGAACTGCCCAGGAGCTCAATATTGTCCTGCCCCTCTCTCTGCTCTCCCTTCCCTCCTGGGAGCATCTTCCCTCCCCTAATAAAGTTGCTCTTAATCTCATGTTCTTTGTCTCAATCCTATCGCCATTCAGTGTCTCAGGGTTGACCTCTCACCTGCCAGATGGCCCCACAGTCTCTAAGGCCATCTTTCCCTGGAGAGATCCACAGCTATGAGATGCAGGGCAGAAGGAAGCCAGGGTGTTACTTCATTTCATGAAGATTTACAACCATGCAGCAAAGATTTTACAGCAACTTAAGCTAAATCCCAACTGTAGGAAAAGGTTAACATTTGATTCTCATTTCCTCCACGGAAGCAGCAACCATCTCTTCTCCACTTCCTGTCACTTCAGACCCCATGAAAACTAAATATTGTCTCTTAAAGTGTGCCTTTTAAGAAAGGACAGCTATTCTTCAAGTGGACAATCGATTACTAAGTTTTATTCTCCAAATATGGCTGCAAATTGAGACCAAATTGGGAGTAAAGAACTGAGCAGGGCCCATCGGCTGTGGCAATCAAGAAACGAGTAAAGGCTGTGAGATGAGGGTGGTTAGAAAGAGGCAACTTTCAGTCCTTGGAGAGGGGAAGCCACAGGGCATTCCTTGAAAAGTGAGAGTATGGAAGCCGACCAGGGTCAAGAGTCCTGACAAGGACAAAGCAGAAGGATGCAGGTCGAATGCCTAAGCGAAGCAAATGTGTGAGTGCTCAATGACTAACCAAAAGGTTGGCAGTTTGAACCCCTCCATGGGAGCCGAGAAGAAAGACCTGGATCCTGGTTCTGAAAGGGCACCTTTAAGACACCGATGGAGCACAGCTCTAGTCCAACATCTGGAATCAGAAGTGACCCTGCAGCTGTGTGTGTGTGTGTGTGTGTGTGTGTGTGTGTGACAGAGAGAGAGAGAGAGAGAGAGAGAGAGAGAGAGAGAGAGAGAGGAAGGGTGCGGAGGGCAGGCATGTTTCAGTGCATAGATATAGTAGATCTTAAATTCTGTGGGACTTTGAAAACGTCCAGGGAATATATACCAATTCAGTTCCACATTTATACACAAACAAGGTTTTAAAGCATAAAAGTCCTACAGGTCATGTATTCTAAACAAAAGTGAGTGGCACTTCCCCAGCCCACACAAAACACAAGCCAAAAAAGAAACCAAGATTCACAAGAAAATCATAAAATCTAATTTTAAAACAAATTATAAACTTGAGTAAAATGAAAAGCTACATATAAAACCCTAAAGCATGTGATTCAGAATGCACCCAGAGGAAAATGGCTGGACAAAAATGCAGTTAATCAAAGGTAAGGAAGAGATATAAATGTGCTAAGCAGAACTCAATTAGAGAACCCAGATTAAAAATAATAACAGCAATCAAATAAACTTATAAGAAAATGAGCCTGGCAAACTCATTGTATTTAAAGTGAAACATTAAATGAAACCCCACAAATTCAACATTTCCCCCTGAGATTATCTAGTTCTAGTTGCTGTCAAGTACTTTCTGAATCCTGGCAAGTCCATGTGTATCAGAGTAGAACAGAGCTTTACAGAGTCTTCAAAAGTTCGGTTTGGGGGAAATCAGATCACCAGTCCTTTCTTCTGTGTATCTTTTGGCCACCAGTTGAGCATGTGAACCATTTGAACCTCTCAAGCACTTTCTTGGAGATTCAAGTCATTATAAAATAAGGCAGGAGACACACGCAGCATAAGTGTCTTTTTAAAAGATAGAGTTTTTATCTTTGGTAATAATATCATTGACTTATAACAAATAATAGAGATCAGCTGAAATATTAGCCTTGTTTAGGGAAGACATTTCTTCAGGTGGTAAGAATGTGGAGGGAAAGCGCAGAGGCAGTGGAGGCAAGGGAGAGGGAGCTGGGCGCTGTGAGGAGACGGCTTGAGTGTTTTGTGAACATCTCAAAGAATCGCCGAGGACAGCACTCGCTGAGCATCTGGAAATGCTTTTCTGGAGTTGAGTTTCTGGCCCGTACAGTCAATGATAATGACATGAGATGCTCTGGGGGTGTGATGCCGGTGGGACTTTTTGTAGTGAGCCCAGACATCGGTGAAATATTCCCATCAGCTGGTTTGGGGACACGTGACATTTTGAAACGAGGAGTTTTGAAAGGAGAACTGATGAGAACCCTAAGAAGCGCCATAACGGATGCCAATCGACACAACTTTGCCAAATGATCACAAGGAAGCGTATCACCTGTATCTCTTCTTCTCGCTTGTCCGTTTATGTTTGCCTAATGCACAGTAAAGGGGAAGATCGAAGGTGTACTGAAAATAACACTACTATGTCGTTTTTGAGTGTGACTCTTACACTGTGGACAAGGGGTGGTGACACTTCAGCCTTTCAACACTATATTCACTATTCGAAACAGATGAGGTTCTGTTTGAAACAAAGCATTTCCCCTCTGAACTGAATAACAGCAATCTAATGGTTTCTGCCCCTGCTTGCTGTGGGAATCACAGATGTGTTTCTTTAATAATCTCGGTATCCTGTATACAGTTTAAACGACCTTATACATGCACCCATGCAGGAAGCACACACACACACACATGTACGTCCACTCATCTCCACATATAAAAGCTAATGATTTTGTTTGGTGCAAAATTAAATATACTCCCTTTCTCCATCTCAGTAGGCCATGAAAATTATTTCAGTCGGTCTAGTCTATTCCCCGCTCCTGGCAGTGCACGGCAGCGCACATGTCACTCATGGTGAAAACTCTGACAATCATAGCCGCCACGGTCAAGTGTATTTGAAGGTCCTGTGTATATAGGTGAATTCATTAAAGCAACAGTTTCAGAATTATGATTGGGGAACTTATGTGCCCCAAACTCTCAGCCCGGCTAACGGAATTTGTGCACATATGCCTTCATCAACTCTTTGGAGCCTAAACATCAGCAACTGTGTTTTGCATCCAGGTTAGTACTAGTGTTCAGGTCAATGTGCGCATCCCAAATCCACAAATGCAGTGGGGATGAACCTCATTGTAATGCACTGTAATTCAGGCATCTCATGTGAAACAGAATGCTGTAAATTCAAAAGCATAATCTGTGCTGCGAATGCCCAAGCTGTACTGTAAATTCAATCACATGCTCTCTAATGGGAATTTATCCTGGAGATGCGTACAGTATTGGATGCCTGGCTGTGTAATTGAGTGGGGCAAGGTCTAACTGGGAAAAAAAATCTGCATTTAGATAGCCACACATATCTAAGAAGGCAAGATGATATATTTTTAGAGACAATATAATTTTGCATGTCCAGAAAATGTTTAAATATTAATATTGCTTTCTGTTCCATGTTGTGAAGGTCAATCCCTCATACCTGTTTTCAAAGCAACAGGAGTATGAATGGAAACACGCCTTGGTTCAAAAATGGCAGTGTTAATCACCGGGCTCATAAGAACACTGTGAAGGCCATAGCTGTTAGAAATACATTTATAACATATGATGGCTTATGAGATATACATTTATGATATATATATTGCATCAAGCTGATTGGCTGGAAATCTCTGAGTTTTCTTATTGACTGATTCTGCCTATTATGGTATAGCCTTGGAAAAGTCACCACCTTTTGTTGTAGGTATTAATTTTACCTCCTGGCAACAAGGCTGCGAGTCAGCTATTTTTCCTCCTAAAACTGCCATGAGAATGGTCTCTACCTTATAGATCTATGTTTCTCTGAAAACACACGAAATGCCCAAACACAAACTGGGAGGAGCACTACCTGGAGTATATACCAGGTTCAGCAGGGTCGTCCTGAGCTCTGGAAAAGACCAGCTCACAACTCCTACTGAGTCTTGCTACTCAAAGCTCCTATCACAGACATCAACTGGGGAGAGTGCAGACCTTACATCAATAAAGCTGCATTTTAACAAGACCTTGTAGGATCTGCCTGTACATTAAACTTTGAGCAGCACTGCTGTGAAGTACTCCCTGAGATTTCAGAGAATTCTCAGCTTAATGCTCATGGCCAAACTTCTCTTTGGCTTCCTCTCCTACTCTTATTCTCAATATTCTGGCTGCATCCTGCAACTGTTCTGTTATCTTTTTGTAATTAAAATAAAATAAACTCTTCATGATTTATACAACACAATACAACACAAACACATACATACACACAAGCGTCATCATGAGAGATCTCTGGTTGTTGCGAAACATAAAATGTACCAGGCAATTTAAGAGATGATTGTATCCAGGTTATTACACCCGGAAGAATGGTCACTGATGAGGAACCTCACAAAGCAAAGGTAGGGCAACTGGGGTTTTATAGAGGCATGTAAATGTGCCAGTAATCCTTGAGTCTTAAGGGAGTCATAAGAAAGGATGGAGAAGCCTCTAGTTCAGAATATGCAAGAGCAATACAGGCCTTTGGAGTTAGGCATTTCCCAGGGCATAAAAGAGGAGAGACAAGGACTAACCACCACTGCTTTCTGGAAGCGCAGGGCCCAGGTAAATGTCAGCACTCTCTAGCCACCATTTTGTTCAAAACCAATGAATACCGTTCATTGATGGACAACACAAAGCTGCTCATAAACTTCTTGAGTATGTTGCAGCAGAATCTAAGAAATGTCTCTGGAAATTCCTGTCTAACAGGCTAAACAACATATGGAGAGGTAGTGGAAACGGCCGGCTATTTAAGGATCCCAGAGAGATCAAGCAACGTAAAAGAAGAATATTGTTAAGGATTAACATCTGTACTAGAATCCTAACTTCTATACATACAGACCCACCACTCATCTCTCACCTGTGCCATACCTGTTCTGTGATGCTAGAAAGTGGGGTCACTGGTATTTTGAATGCCATCAGGGTCACCTGTTCAGGTGAACAGGCTTCATCAGAGCTTCCAGACTAAGAACACACTACCCAGAAGGATGAGACTCAAAGCATCATGAGTAGCAGTAAAGCACAGCCACATATCAGTTCAGGAAGATGAGCCCCTTAAGTTGGAAAACACTCAAAATATGACTGAGGAAGAGCTGCTTCCTATCTCTCCAGGTACCGGTGTCCTAAAGAACGTTGAGTGGGGTCTTTGCAAGGCCATGGACACCACATGTCACATCACATGTCTCATCCTGGAATTGACACAAAGAAAACAACTGTCCTCACTTGAATAGTATTGAGATTAGAAGCGCAGTCTCAGCTTTTTTACTGAGCAGGCAAGAGGAAAACACTAATGTCATTAAGTTGTTGTAAAGAGTACACAAGTTAGAACAGAACAGATCATTAGATCTGTACATAGTAACTCATAACTTTTTTTAAAAATACATATTAATATTACGGTATCTGCCATTTATCTGTCGGTTAGTTGTACTGTGGTATCTTGCATGTTGCTGTGATACTGGAGGCTGTATCACTGGCATTTCAGATACCAGCAGGATTGTCCAAGTTGAATACGTTTCAGCAGGGCTTCCACACTAAGCAGACTATGGACAAGGAATAGGCTGTCCACATTTGAGGAATTGGCCACTGAAAACCTTATGAATAGCAGTGGAACATTGGCAGTTACTGAAATGCTCATGAATAGAAGAACATTTTTTTTTTTAAAGATGAAACGACCACATACCGTATATACTCAAGTATAAGTTGATCCAAATATCAGCCGATGCACCTAAGTTTATCACAAAAACTACATTAAAAAATATGCTGAAAAACTCACTGATGTACGATTAAATATGGTAATCAATTTTATATTAAAAAGCTGACATTTAGCCATATGAAAGATAGCGTATGATCAAGAATCAAGAGTACTGAAGGACAAAGTCCAAGCTTCACTGAAAGCATTAGTGAAAAACAATGATTTGGGCATTGATAAAATACCAAGTGAAACGTTTCAACACACTGGTGAAAGACTGAAAGCACTCGCGGATCTCTATCAATATATTAGGAAGACAGCTATCTGGCCAGCTGACTAGAGGAAATCCACACCTGTGGTCATTTCAAAGAAAGGTGACCCCCAAAATGCAGAAACTGTTGAGAAATATTACTGATATCACATAAAAGCAAACGCTTGAAGATCATTTAGCAGCAGTTGCATCAGTACACTGACAAGAAGCTGCAGAAAATTCAGGCCAGGTTCAGGAGTATGTGGAATAGGAAACATCATTGCTGAAGCCAGGTGGATCTTGCCCTACAGAAGGGAATTCCTGAAAAAGATTTACCATACTTACATTTTATTGGTTACGCAAAGGCATTCAACTATGTGGATCATAACCAACTATTGATAACATTGAGAATAATGGGAATTCCAGAACATTTCTTTGTGCTTCTTGAACATTTAATTGCTCATGGGTCAAGGGGCAGTTGTTCAAACAGAAGGAGGAAACACTGCATAGTTTAAAATCAGACAAAAGTGAGGCAGGGTTCTATCCTTTCAACCTGCTTACTTAGTATAAATGCTGAGCAAATAGTCTGAGAAGATTAACTATCTGAGGCACTGAGCATGGTGACTGGAGGAACGATTATTAGCAACTTGCAGTACGCCGGAGACACCACCTGGCTACTTGGAAGAGGAGGACTGGAAGCACTTGCTGATGAAGATCAAGGACTGCAGCCTTCAGTGTGGATCACAACTCTATGCAAAGAAGATCAAACCCTCACAAGGAACCAGTAGGTAACATCATGATACATGGAGGAAAGATTGATGTTGCCCAGGATTCGGTCTTGCCTGGATCCAAAATCAATGTTCAAGAAATCAAACAACACATTGCACTAGGCAAACCTGCTACACAAGGTCTCGTTAAAGTATTAAAGAGCAAATATGGCATTTTGAGGATTGTGTCTGACACAGGCCATAGTATTTTTAATTGCTTCGTGTACATGTGACAAAAGGACATGGAATAAGGTAGATGAAAGAAAACAGATTCATTTGCATTACAGTGCTGGTGAAGAATATTGGAAGCACCGTGGACTTCCAAAAGACTAAAGAAAGCTTTCCCAGATAAAGCACAACCTTAGCGATGTCTAGACTTTGTCTAACATACTTTGGACATGCTGGCCAAAGAGACCAGTCCCTGGAAAAGGGCATTAGGCGTGGTCATGCAGAAGGGTTATGAAAAAGAGGAAGATCTTCGAAAAATAGGTTGACACAGTGGCTGAAATATTGGCTCAAAGGGGAAAATTGTGAGGACAGCACTGGGCAGGGCTGTGTTTTGCTCTGTTGGACACGGGGCTGCTGAGTCAGCACAGGCTGGATGGCACCTAAGGACAACAACAACATTCCCGTGGATGCGCACCTGTCTGGAAATAAGGTTTTCATTGTTGTGTTAGGTTTTTGTATCTGAGAATGATGGGCTTTCAATCTAATTACTTCGGTGTAATTAAAAAAAGAGTAGAGATACAGAAATATATACACACAGTGGAAGATATAGGCCACATGAAATGAGAATCATCTACACGTCAATGAACAAAAGAATTTTTGATACTATCTGGAAAAAATAAACAGACTGAGAGGCTAATTTGACCTTTTAGCCTCTACAACTGTGAGGAAAAAAATAACATGGCTCTTTAAATCCAGCCATTTGTGATATTTCTGTTACACCAATGTTAGATAACTAATGTAGATGCCTAAAATGAAAAAGATAATATTGATAGAAAAGAATGATTTCAAGAGTCATGAATATACCCTTAATGTAATCCATTTAGCGGCTTGTAAAAGATCAACTCCAAAAGACCAAAACAAGCTCCTTTCTCACAAGTTCTGCAAAACATTTGAGCACAGCTTGTGAAAGTCATTGCCACTATTTAACAAGGCTCATCTTGCCTGCAATGTGCAAGAACTCGTTCAACAAATCCTTTGTGAGTCTCCCCAGAAACACATTTGATGTCCACAGTCATAGCAATATCCTGCGTACGATAATAGAAGCTTTCTCTATAGTATTTCTCACATCTTTCTAAATCCTCATATGATCGGCACAAATGTCAATAATTCCACCAATAATCCCTTAGAGGCAAGCAAGACTCACTTAGTAAGCGCTCCTCCAGCTTCTTCGACATTGTAGGATTGGGGGGTGGGAGCTGTGTCTCTATTGTCTGCTACCCAATTCTATCTTAGTCATCCAGTGTTGTCATAGCAAAACATACCATAGTTGGGTGCTTTTAAAGACCATACACTTATTTTCTCACCGTTTTCGAGGCCAGTATTTGAAATTAGAGCATGGATGGTAAGGGAGGGTCCTTCTTTGGCATTCCATTGTGTCTTCTTCCTCCAATGTGTTTCTCTGCTTATTCTCATCCAGTTAGAATTCAGAAGTGATTAGGGTTAGAATTCACTTAAAATAATAAAAGAAAATTTAGATGTTCAAACAGGATGATAGGTATAGGCCTACGATTGAAATATTTATGTTGGAGGAGACAAAATTTAACCCATAAGAAAATAATTTCAACAAGAATGGCAATTTACCCTTCAGGCCTTTTTTTTTTTTTTTTGAGTTTGCTTTGCTGGACATTTTCCCAAGGAATGCAAAATGGACTTTAAAAATCTTCTAGAGCTGGCTAGGAAGCCAGGTCAAGGGCATGCCACCTGTAGTCCCTACAAATGCAAATGAGCTCTTCTTGAGACCACCAACACAACCTACATTTCCAGAGCTTCCTGGAAGGTAGTCTTCCTTCCCCATATGCAAAGTTGGGAACAATGAAAGCAGGTATGAGGTGAGTTTTTCCAGGAGGCCTTTGTAAGTATTCTTAGACTCTTTAATTAGCATCATTATCAGATACCACTTTCAGGTAAGCTCCTGGTTGCATAACCAGTATTTTCTGTTGTGTCCTATCAACAGAAAGGGCAGACCATTACTGAGTTCATGCAAATAATTATAACACCAAGGAAATAAAAATGCTCGAGTTTAAAATTCTAAAGTGGTCTGCTGGGATGAAAACCGTATCATTTACAGTTGTTCACTGCAGTTTCCTAAATCAGAGCCAACGATCACGAGTTATAAATAACTTCAGAGAAAATTAAGAAGAGTTCCCTGTAGAGTTGACAGCAGCCTCAACAAACCCTATAATCACACCTTATCAATTCACTCCACCTTCTGTCATAAACTTTGATTCGTTTTTTTTTTCAAGTGTACTGTCTCATAAGACCATCGGCTTCTTTCCTAGAATTCTTAAAACCCGACTCAGCCTATGTGGTAGTTAGTTTATTGCGCCAACCTGGCCAATAAACACATGTGGGATTAATTGAAGGGCAGAGAGATAAATGGCTTGGTGAGCCTTGCCTTTCTTGTCTCTCACTCTTTGATCATCGGACCAGTGTGCGGCTGCTTTGCTTGTTCTGTGCCTCAATTTGCAAGCTACACTAACTGTGGGACACCTAACCCGTGGAATGTGTTGCTGTAATTTGAGGTTCCTTCAGGACCTGCTTCGCCACACCATTGGAATTTACATCCCTTGAGCTGGGGACTGTAGGACCCTATCATCTGTCTGACTGTTGGTGACCTGCCTTGCTGTTTGCTGCCTGTGTCCGGATAGCCTGAACTGCTCTACAGAGGACGACATGGCAGCCCTCAAGACTTGCAGGACTGCCAGTGTCTCACAACTGTCTCACAGGAGAGAGATGCACTGAGCCATTTGTACACCTTTATAATTTAATTAACTGTTTATTTCTTATGTTATATATCTAACAATCTGTATAAATAAATATATAAAATTATTAGCATTCTGGTTTTGTTTCTCTGGAGAACTCTGTCTAACAGTCTATTAGTATGATCTCAAAGTTATTTAAATAGTTCCATCAAATTACTATCTCTTAAAGTACTCAGCGTAGCCCCTCTCCAAAGGCCTCTGAAACAAGGTTTTGTTGAAGATGAAGCAGCTGATGTATAATTGTGTGTAAGTACTCTTGTGAGGAAAACAAAAGTCATTATGGTATGCAAAACAAGAAAAAAGTCAATCTAAACATATTTTCAGCAAAGTAGCTTTAAACCAAACACCTTTAAAGAGAACAGTGGATGTTCTATTTCATTTCTAATGATAGATTAATATAATTTTTACCTGAAATGCATTCAGAGATAATGTTCAATAATCCTGAGACATAATATCCTATCAATACACCAAAATTTTAATTTCTCATAGGAAGATAAGTCAAAAAACATTCCTATTGGAATTCCAGTTCAAACATGCATGGATATATCCCCAGCAAAACATATTTAAACATGTCTCTGTGATTGGTGGATGACTGCAGACAAGATCTCTCATTACACAGTTGTCTTAGTCTCATTAGTGTGTCTACAAAAAAAAAAAAGTTTGTTCCTAGAGGATCTACTGGATCAGTTAACTGCAAGTCAGATGAGGCAGTTCCACTGTACCTGATCCACTCAATGGCAGTCAGATGAGGCAGTTCCACTGTACCTGATCCACTCAATGGCAGTCAGATGAGGCAGTTCCTTTGTACCTGATCCACTCAATGGCAGCAACTTTGGTTTTGGAATTCAGTTCAGAAGTTATGGAAACTGTGTTTGGGGATTTCTATGAGAAAATCTTTATAGAATTTTTCTCAAAGGACACAGAATGACCATAGAGGGCTAATTTTAAAGACATCTTTTTAAAAATTGAAAACTTCATTGATGAGAAAAGTTTTGGAAAATTATGCCGAAGAGTACTGTTCCATCATAAGAATGCAATTTTTCACTCTCCCAGGTTAACCAGAATCATGCTACATGGAACTCTGGGGACATCTCACATCATCTGCACGGCCTTTATCTAGCCCCTACAGACTTATTTTTGTCTTTCAAATTCAAGGAACACTGAAAGGGAACGCAATTGCCACAAAGTGCCAAAATTGCACTTTTGACATGGTATAAATCCCAAATACCAATATTATTGGAGGAAAAGTTAGAGAAATTGAAACCCTGCATTCAGAAGTATATAGCCCTAAGTGGAAGATATGTCAAGAAACAGTATCTTCACATTTTTGTATTTTTGTTTAATAATGGTTTCTATGATTTTATAGCAATACTTTTTACTTACCCTCATAATCCAAAAATGCTCACGCAGCAAGAATATCAAATAAAGGGATTAAGTATGTCTATAATTAATCATAAAAATCTTTTAGTGAACCTCTATAAGTAAGTAATAGGTAATACCTGGAAGTTTTAATAGTATTAATAGATAATGCCTAGAATATGCTACATTTTGACCAAGTTAACAATCTGGAAAACAACTGATATCATAACTGTAACACTATACTATTATTGTTTGATGTCTAACAAAGCAACCCCAGAACTCTGAGACATATCATTAACCAATCTCTATAGCCTTCCCATAGAGCACACAACTTCTGAAACACACATATTACTAACATTTTGCCCAATTACGACAGAGAAGGTTAGATATCGCTTCTGATTGGATAATGCTTTGTCATCAATAGTAGCTCATCCATTATATCAAATACCGTATATACTCATGTATAAGCCGAGTTTTACAGCACAAATGTGCTGAAAAACTGGGGTTCGGCTTATACACGGGTCGGTGGCAAGAATGGATGTCATCTGGTCAAGCCCGACTAACAAAAGGTGGAACTTGCATGAAGCCTGACATAGAGTTAATAGCAAAGTGGGTTCGAGATGCATGGGAAGGCATTCCAGAAGACATGGTGTGATGTGCCTTCCAGAAATGTAGTATTAGTAATGCTATGGATGGCAGTGAAGACTGTGCTTTGTATGAAAATGACAGCAGTGATGGTGATGACGGCGATCTCAGTGAGGACAGCGTTTATGATGACCTCACACCAGCTGAAGCTCTGCATTGGGATACCTATGATGATGAGGAATCCATTTTTGAAGGATTTTAACTCTTTACATTTTAGCTTGGTTGCTGACTGAGCTCAGGGAATAGTACTCTTAAGGTATCATTGTTGATACCTTACTGCTTTTGTTGAACCTATTTTCCACTTACTGTGCTGGTTTACTAACATTAAATGACTTGTAGTCCTTTTATTTAAGTTTTTTATTTAAAATAAACATTTAAATCCATTACCCACTGATGTCTCAAATTTTAGTAATTTTATTTTCATTTGTTTTGATTATTGAAACTCACCAATAGCCTAGACTTAATCAGTTTTTTCTGGTTTCCCAGGTAATAATTAGGTACCTCGGCTTATACTTGGGCTGGCTTATACTAGAGTATATCTGGTAAGTTTAGTTATGTTCAGCCCCCTTAATTTTACAAAGCAAAAGATTACATCTGTTGTACTTTTGCAAGGTACTTTGGAAAACCACAAAAATAGAAATACAAAAGATATTATTTTGTATTTGAGTGTGAGGGATTTGCAGGATGTTTGGCATCTAAAACCTGAACACGGGTGTTGTGTTCGGCTGGGTTGTCCAGAGAGACAAAAGCGTTGAAACTCATGTATGGGTAAGAAAGAGCTTCATTTCCAGGACATTTCCACCCATTCCAGTTCAAGCCCTTAAGTCCAATGCAAGCAGGAGCCCTACTCAGACTCACATACTTGCAGGCCCATGATACAGAGGAGTGAAGCAGGATGCAGGAAGATCACAGGCTGGTTGGTACAGAGTCTGATGGATCCACAGTTGATGGGAACATGGCAGGACACTGATAGCTTTCAGGGTGATGGCCTACATGGGGCCACCACTAAAGGCAGGGAAAGTCTCAGCCAGCAGGAGAGCAAAGGGGCAGAGAGAGAGGGAGGTTGGAAGGTTCTCCCTTATAAAAAGACCATTCCCCCAAGGAGGCATCATCAGGCTGTGACCTGATTGATAGGTTGAATTCCAGCCCTAGCCAGGAGTGTCTAGTTGGCATAATATCTAACTACCACAGGTGCATAGAAAACAGCCTTTGCTTTTCACTTTACTAATAATCCTATTTTAAATTAAAATAAAAATATAACATGATTGCAAATAATAGAAAAGTAAGAAGCCTTCATTTTCTTAAAAAAAAATCAAGGGCATAATATAGCCAACATAAACCACAGAGGATCATTTGTGGTAAGATGTTAACTTTCTTCTCTGGATGGTGGATGCAAAATGCAATTAACTGTTTATAACCGCTTATTAAGAACCAATAACTTAATCAAATAACATTTTCACAAAGAATAAATAAAATTATTGATTTGTACCATGCTAATAGTTGATACTTATGCTCTTTCTTTTAAAAATCTCATAAATCCATTAAACTTTAGCTAGTGTTGACCACATACAAAATTCTTTTTCATTGAAGGCTCTGCACTTTTCAATGTCAAGTTAGCTTTGCCCTACATTTTAATCTTTCTTATTCTGGATCAGCCAGTTAGTGTTTTTAGTAGTTAGTCATTTCCCAGTACACAAATGGGTAAGGACATTTCTAAGAAAAAGAAAAAATAATTTCCTGCTTTCTTGAAAAATAAAAATGTAACTTGATTTTTTTCAGACGAATAAGCCAATTCAGCTCTGGGCCCCCCTCTAGTAAGTAAAAATTGAGCAAGAAACCAACATTGCCTCTTTCAAAGTCTTCAGCAAACACACAGGATGCCATGTCACTCCACCTTGGGTTTTTCAAAGAAGGAAGATGTCATTCTTTCTACTACAGTTAAACAATTCCCAAAAGAAAAATTATTTGAAGGGTATGTTTCCATGGTCTCTGAAGTCATGAAAAGGAACGGTTGGTCACACGAACCTTTCTGGGCCTCGACATGTGTTTCCCACATCTCTCTAGCAGTACACTTCGGTAAAGAGCAGTGACCTTTAACTTCTAACCTCCTCCCCAATCAAAATGGACTAGGCAGGTGATCTTCCTCTGCAGCCTCAGAGCATCATCCGCTGGGAAATATGCTCAGAAGATAATTTTTGCAGACATTTTACAAACACAATTTGGGCAGTTGTCTACCAGCAGGTCTGAAACTGTCTTGTAATATTCAGTTCAAGGGATATAGGAATAGGTACCCGGCTTGGCCAGTGTTCTGGGCAGTTTTCTGAAATTTGGTTTACTATCAATTGGAACTCTATGATGCTCACTCTCCCGACACAACTGCTGAAGCCAAAGTGGGTGAACAAGTAAATGTGGTGAAGAAAGCTGATGGTGCCCGGCTATCAAAAGAGATAGTGACTGGGGTCTTAAAGGCGTGAAGATAAACAAGCCACCATCTAGCTCAGAAGCAACAAAGTCCACATGGAAGAACACACCAGCCTGTGTGATCGAGTGGTCCCAAAGGGATCAGTTATCAGGCATCAAAGAACAAAAAATCATATCATTGGCTGCACACCTCCATGATAGGATCGCTGAAGACAAATGGGTGCATAAGCAAATGTGGCGAAGAAAGCTGATGGTGCCCGGCTATCAGAAGAGATAGTGTCTGGGGTCTTAAAGGCTTGAAGGTGAACAAGCAGCCATCTAGCTCAGAAGCAAAAAAGCTCACATGGAAGAAGCACACCAGCCAGTGCGATCACGAGGTGCCAAAGGGACCAGGTATAAGGCATCATGCAAAAAAAAAAAGATATATGTGTGTATATGTATACGTGTGTGTGTGTGTGTGTGTGTGTGTATATATATATATATATATATATACCACATTGAATGAAGGAGGAGGTGTAGAGTGGAGACCCAAGGCCCAAGTGTCGGCCACTGGAGATCCCCTCATAGAGAGGTTTAGGAGAGGAGATGAGTCAGTCAGGGTGTGAGGTAGCACCAATAAAGTACATAGCTTTCCCCCAGATCCTGGATGCTTCCTCCCCACAACTACCATGATCCGAATTCTACCTTGCAGGGCTGGATAGGGCAGAGGTTGTACACTGGTACATATGAGGGCTGGAGGCACAGGGAATCCAGGGTGAATGATACCTTCAGGACCAAGGGTGTGAGGGGCGATGCTGGGAGAGTGGAGGGTGAGTGGGTTGGAAAGGGCGAACTAATTACAAGGATCCACATGTGACCTCCTCCCTGGGAGATGGATGGCAGAGAAGGGGGGGAGGGAGACTCCGGATAGGGCAAGATATGACAAAATAACGATGTATAAATTACCAAGGGCACATGAGGGAGGGGGGAGCGGGGAGGGAGGGGAAAAAAAGAGGACCTGATGGAAAGGGCTTAAGTGGAGAGCAAATGCTTTGAGAATGATTGGGGGAGGGAATGTATGGATGTGCTTTATACAATTGATGTATGTATATGTATAGATTGTGATAAGAGTTGTATGAGTCCCTAATAAAATGTAAAAAAAGAAAAGAGGAGATAAAAAAGAAAATGATCAGGGAAAAGAATGTACAGATGTGCTTTATACAATTGATGTATGTATATGTATGGATTGTGATAAGAATTATATGAGCTCTTAATAAAATGTTTAAAAAATACTAAAAAAAATGAACAAGGGGTAGGATTATTTCATATGTTTAAGCCTTAACATTGACCGGTGACTTAAGTCAATTTTGCTTTAGTTCTTTTATGTTGGTTTGAAACTGCTATTACTGTATCCTCTAAGACTTGACAATTATAACTTGAAGAAATGTTCATTTTGCACCTTTGATTTGCCATTTCAATAAATTTTTATTTCTCAGCATTGTCTCCATCTCTGTATCCATTGTTCATTAATTCTTCAGGTAAACACTTATTCATCGCCCCTCTCCATGGAAATCAGTCACTCATGACTTCTGATTGATTAATACGTAAGTATTAATAACTGATTTGTCTTAAGTTATAATGCTTGGACTCTCATTGTAACTGAGCAATCATTGAGATAAAAAAGATTCATTACAAAAAAGTATATCCCTTCAACTGCTCATTCAGATGATATCCTATACACATATACTTTTTAGAGTACCTAATTTTAAGAACTTATTCCACACTACTGCATCAGAAACTGTGTAGAGCATTTTTCTATTAACTCATATAGTGCTTCCTCTATAAAGAACATATTATTAGTTTGACAAATCAAGGGAGAGTAAAATGTAATAATTACCCAGGCCAAACAGAGAGGAGCACAGCCAGGCCTTAATGCTAATCTTTTTAACTCTAAAATCTATGTGTTTGCCTCTCTTCAACTATGAGTTTTCAATATGAATTGAATTGGTACTGGACGTGTGTGTGTGTGTGTCACTTTAAGATGTAAAATATTATTTCCTGTTTAACGCTAGTTGGGACCATCTGGTATCAGGAGCAGGAAGGGAGCCAGTGGTGTAAAAGGGAAGAGAGACTTGTAGAAGGGGACCGCCACACGATCTGGAAGAACGATCGGAGGCCCAGGCAGAGCACAGACTGAAAGTTGCATAGCGAAGTCTGAAATATGACCATGACAGACTAAGATCTTGCTTTTATGTTGGAGGCCTGAAAATAATCCCTAGCCATGAATCCAAATAAATTAAAGTCGCAAAACCTTTTCTTTTTTTCCATCTTCAATGCCTAAATAATTGGATGCTGGCACCCACAAGGTGCAAATAAAAAACTGAGTCATAAATGCAGAATGATATAAAACAAAAAGGGAGTAAATACATACACCACAAAATGCTTCTTAATGCACATATTTTCTGAAATCCAGAAAAATCTCATTTAAGGATCTCATTAAAATCCCAGGAAGAAAGAATTCCAAGTGTGTAGGAACCCAAATAAGGTAAATATAAAATTGGAGAGTTTAAGATTTTACTAAAATAATGTTAATTTAAATTGCATGTAATACTCCTTCAATTTGTTTCTTTGAACGATACATTCCAAGGAACAAAGAAAATAGAAGAGCTTTCATTCTTATATTTTTGACCTTGGCCTTCCTTTTCTCTTTCCCTCTGGAAATGTAAATTAACCAATCTTGAGTTTTTCTACATAGAACTTTGTTTAGGAACCTTTCAGCCTGGTGGTTGGGAGATGGTTTAATCTATCTGATGGCTAATTTTCTAGTTAAGGAGATGAAACAAAAAAGCAATTTAATTTTCCACCTACAGAGAAGAAATTACATAAATAACATGCTCACCAGATGAATTTGTAAAAAGCAGTTTTTAATGTTGCTTTTCCTAAATGCTGAACCCTGAGAACCTTTTCCATATGGAGGAAGACAGAAGATCCAAGCCCCAGAGCGACCAAGGTGGAGCTGGTGTCGGGGAACAGGAATGGCAGAGGGATAGAGTAGACACTATCCTCGCAGATTTCAAAGAACAGAAAATCCATTCCTGCATTAATAGAAGGAATGAGACCCTCTGACACCAGGCTGCCCAGAGAAAAGTGGATTTTTAAAACAAAAACAAAAAAAGGATACAGAATTAGGACAAACCCGAGAACCTTGGCACAGGGAATACATACATAGGTTATTGGAAATAAGGAAGGATACAAATACAGAGTAGGCACAAATTGACAAATGGGATATGCTGAAGATAAATCACCTGTGTACATCAAAAGAACTCACCAAGAGAGTAATAAGACAGCCCACAGACTGGGAAAACACCTTTAGCAATGACACCTCAGACAAAGGCTTCATTACTAAAATCTACTATACTTTGCAAGCTTACAATAAGAAAAAACTAACTGCCCAATGAGGAAGTAGGCAAAGGACCTGAACAGAAATTTCACAATTTCAAAAATCTGAATGACCAATAAACATGTGAGAAAGTGTTCCCAATCTTTAGTCATAACAGAAATACAAATTAAAACAACTATGAGATATCATCTAACACCCTCAAAGATAGCCAATTCAAAAAGTCAGAAAGCAACAAGTGTTGGAGGGGTGTGGAGAGATAGGAACTCTCATCCACTGCTGGTGGACATATAAGTATGTACAACCACTACGGAAATCGATCTGGCGATATCTAAAACAGATGGAAATCGAGTTACCATATGACCCAGCAATCCCCCTACTGGACATATACCCAGAAGAGGCAAGAAACAAACCAAGGCCAGACATCTGTGCTCCAGTGTTCACCATGGCACAGTTCACAATTGCAAGGAGTTGGAAACAATCCAGATTTCCATCACAAGACAAATGGATCAAAAAGCTGTGGCACATACATACAATGGAGTACCACGTGTCCCTAAAATGCAATGATGAACGCATGAAGCACATTGCTGCATGTGAAGAACTGGAGGAAAGCATGCAAAGTGAAGTAAGCCAAGCACAAAAGGACAAGTACAACATGAGTCAGCTGCGGTAAGCTTAAAAAAAAAAGGGGAGGGGAGGGGGACATAGAGGAAAACCTGCTATAAACATACATCCCTGGGGTGAGGTCCAGAAATTATGGCAGGGGCCAAACCCAATCTATGGATACATACGGCAACCAATTAAATAAGAAGGGAAAGGAAGAGAGAAAAACAAAAGACATGGGTAAGGGGGAGCAGGGCACTACTTCACCCAAGGGGAGGGTATTGTTTACATCTCCCAGGAGGAGAGAGAGACCAGGCTTCGGACCGATGTGCCAAGATGTGAATACAACATACTGGCACATACCAGGAAACCAACAGAGAGGTCTGCGGACCAACTCCAGTCCCGACTATGTGGCCACCCGTCCCCCCCCTGCCCCCTCTCAGAAGAATGCACTTCAAAGGACAGCACCGGGGCTTCAGTTTGGGGAGAGGGGCAAGTCGGATTAGAGAACATGGGAGAAACGCAAAAGGTATGGAGGAGGAGAGGACATCCCTGAGGACGATGTTCCTGCTCGGAGCAGACCACGCACGGGCAGGATCGTAGGGCCGGCCCCACCACAAGAAACGGAGTCCCTCACTGAACCACGACGCTGCAAAGGACAGCACTGGAGACACGGTGCGGGAAGAGTACACAGTCTGTCCCCATCACGCTGAGGGGAGGCACTGAGGGCGTGCAGCAGAGCAGCAGGGGAGCAGAGCGATGAAACCCCCAGGGAAATCCAGAAATAGTCTTGAGACAAGAGTGTGGCACCCATCAGACTCCACTGGAAAACACTCATAAAGGCCTACGAACAGACCTTGACCTATTTATAGCTTTCTATTTATCAGTGGCTTTCTTTTTGTTGTTATTTGCTGTTGCTTTCTGCTGTTGTTGTTATTGTTTTGTTGGTTTTGATTTCCATTGTTGTTTTATTTGGCTTTGCTTGGTTTTTGCACTTATTAACGTATCTGCATGTCTGTCTAGATAAGATAGGTGAGATAGAGATGAAAAGAATGGGAGCAGTGGTTCCAGGGGGATATGAGAGAAGGGGAGGTGGGAGAAAGGAAAGGGGGCGGGGGCAACCCAGGGGCAAGGGAACAGCAAGTGAATTAAAATCAATGGAGGGAAGGTGGTAGGATGCCTGGCGGGGCTCAATCAAGGGCAATGTAGTACCAAGGAATTACTATACCAGAATGAAGGCTCAACATGATGGTGGGACAAGAGGAAAGTAAAAAGTAAATAGAGGAAAAAACCAGGAGGCAAAGGTCATTTATAGAGGCCTAAATACAAGTGTGTGTGTGTGTGTGTGTGTGTGTGTGTGTGTGTGTGTGTGGAGAGAGAGAGAGAGAGAGAGAGAGGAATAGAACTATGTACTCATATCTATATGTTAGGAATTAAGGTTGCAGATGGACATTGGGCCTCAACTCAAGGACTCCCTTAACACAAAAACACTTAGTTCTAACAATCTGGCTTTCTGTGATGCTCACCTTCCCGGCATGATCACTGAAGACAAAATGGGTGCATAAGCAAATGTGGTGAAGAAAGCTGATGGTGTCCAGCTATCAAAAGATATACTGTCTGGACTCTTAACAGGTAGAAGATAAACAAGAGGCCATCTAACTGAGAAGTAACAAAGCCCACATGTAAAAAGCACACCAGTCTGTGTGATCATGAGGTGTCAATGGAATCAGGTATCAGGCATCGAAGACTCATAATAAAGCCATACCCAAGGTGAATGGGGCGGGGGCCATGGAGTGGACACCCAATGCCCATCTCTAGACAATTGGACAGCTCCTCACAGAGGGGTCACAGGGAAGAGATGAGCCAGTCCAGGTGCAGTATAGCACTGATGAAACACATTACTTTCCTCTAGCTCTTTGGTGTTTCCTTCACCCCACTATTATGACCTCAGTTCTACCTTACAAATCAGATTAGACCAGAGCATGCACACTGCTACAGATAAGAGGTCGAAACACAGGAATCCAGGATACATAAACCCCTCAGGGCCAATAAGGAGAGTAGAGATACCAGGAGGATTAAGGGAGGATGGGGGAAGAAAGGAGGAATTGATCATAAGAATCAATCTAGAACCTCCTCCCAGGTGGACCAATAACAGAAAAGTGTATGAGGGGTGACAGAGGACGATGAAAGATATGGAAAAATAATCTATAACTTATCAAGCTTTGTGAGGGAGATCAGGTTAGGGAGGGAGGGGGAAGAAATAGGGAGCTGATATCAGGGGTTCAAGAAGGAAGTGAATGCTTTGAAAATGATGATGGCGACATATGTGCAAATGTCCTTGACACATTGGAGGACTGTACGGACTATGATAAGAGATGTAAGAGCCCCAATAAAAGTATAAAAAAAACAAACGAGAGTTCATGACACATGGAATCCAGGCCTCATAATCCCCTCAGGAACAGAAATATGAGTATTGATACCAGGAGGGGAGAGGGAAGGTGGAAGGAGGAGGAGAGGAAGGGGGAACTAATTGCAATGATGGACACATAACTGCAGAAACATGGAGGAAGGGAGACAGTGGTTGGTATAAGATATGAAAATAATAATCATTTATAATTTATCAAGGGATCACAAGAGTGGAATGGGGGAGGGAAACAGGAACTTTTTAGGGCTCTAATAGAAATTTAATGTTTAGAAAATGATGATGGCAACACAAGAACAAATATGCTTGATATAATTGATGTATGTATTGTTATAAGAGCTTCAAGAGCCCCCAATAAAATGATCTGAAAAAAAACTGAGAATCATGGGATAGATCATATCTTCATACAGCATTCACAAATCTCTCAATGGATTCTGCCAATCCAATTAAGTCTCCTCATTAAAACTGAGAATTATAACAAAATTACTTTTGTGTGCTTATAACATAGAGCCTGCAAACTTTGCCAGTCTTGTAATGGATTGCAGTTACAAGAAGAATTTTTCATCACAAGAAAGTACTGTTCAGAGACCAGAAATCACAGAAGGATTCTCCATGAACCTGATAGCTCAAGGAATGACAGTGGATGGTGAATGGTTGTGAGGTAGTTAGTTTATTGTGCGAACCTGGCTGATAAACACATGTGGGGTTAACTGAAGGGTGGAGGGATAAATGGCTCAGTGAGCCTCGCCTTTCTGAGTTCTCAGGTCTCTTGCTTTGTGATGGTCGGACCAGGCTGTAGCTGCCTTAGCCAGTTCCCTGCTTTAGCTGACAAGGCTCACTTCCTGCAAATTATCCCTGAGGAGAAGCCCATGGACCTACCCTGATGCAGTCCTGGGTGCTGGAGCAGCTGCGCAGAGACCCTTGCCAGTGCTGAGATGTTTACACATTCACTGACTTGGCTTTCCTCCTGCAGTCGGCATCATTGCATCTGTTTTGTGAGATGGAGGAGGACTTTGTGGATTGGTGTCGGACACACGGGTTAATGTTGGACTTATGGGCTTGGGCAGCACTGGGTTGGGATGTTTTCTTGATGCGCACTTAACCTTTATATAAAACTCTCTCTTATATATATATGTTTCTGTGGATTTGTTTCTCTCAAGTACCCAGACTAACACAGTTTGGCAGCCCAGTACTTTTCCATACACAAGAAATCCTCTAAAAACTATAAATCCACTGTCACATCCTTGCAGATAAATGGCAGGCGTGCTCATCATTTTATCGAAAACTATTTGGGCTGCTTACTAATCAACTGTTGTTGTTGTTGTTGTTGTGAGGTACCCTTAAGCTGATCCCAAATCCTAGCAACCCTCTGTGTACAGCAGAAGGAAACCCTGACTGCACCATCCTCCAAGGAGTGGTTACGTTTGCGCCCATTGCTGCAGTCACCGCGTTCCGACATCTGGCTAACATTTTTCTCTACTAGGCTCCCAAGAACATGTCCAAAGTACATCAGATGAAGTATCGACACATTCACTTCTAAGGAGCCTTCTGGCTGAAATTCCTCCAAGACAGATGTGGTTGTGTTTTCTGGAAGTCCGTGGTATTTTCAATATTTTTCATCAATACCATAATTTAAATGCAGCAAATGTTTTCTGGTGCTCCTAATTCATTGTCCAGCTTTCACATGTCTCTGGGAACACTGAAAAGACCTTGGCTTGGATGACTTACACCGTAGTCCTCTATGTGAAACCTTGTTCTCTAACACGTTAAAGAGGTCTTCTGCGAAAGAGCTGTCGAATGCTATTGTTACGACCAACTAATTAGTCATCCTTATAAAGTGAGTGCAACTGGCTCCTAGATAATCTTTAACCTTCAATTTACTCACATACCTATTAGGGTTTTAGTGAGGAGGTTGATCTTAAGGACCCAGAACCTTGTTTTATAAAGTGAAGTGGTGCTAACATTCATGAATGCTCCATATGTTTCTGTCAACAGGTTTACCACAACACCTCTGTTTTGTTTCCCTCTAGTGATTTGTTTTCATGACTAGAAAGTTGCAATTGGTACAGATGGACATCTATGGGGCCCTTTCACACTCACAGATGAGCGTGGTTTGAAAGTTGAAGAACCACAGTTCTAGAGTAAAACCAGCCATGAGTTTAATTTTCTCTGTCCACAGAGGAAAGTGCATACACATATGTAAATTTTATCAGTAAAATGATAATGATAATGCTGCAGTTGTCCGTGTGGCCTGAGAAACTCCTTTTCACCACCTAATTGACTTATCATCACAGCCTTAACACAAGATCTAAGGTGCCTCGGCACACTCAGTATACGGTTTCTCCAAGTCGGATTCGCTCCAGTCCCACCGTTCTTTATACCTCCTGATGCCTGTGCCAGACATCCCTGCACACAGATTCCCAGCTCAGCCACCACCCCGCGTTCACATATCAGCTGCCCACTTCATAGGCCCTCTTGAATCTGTTTGTCAACGTTCTTCAAATGTTTGTGGACATGCCTGCATGCTTGTCAAGTCAGTTTTCAACTCACAGTCTCCATCAAATAAAGTAAAACTTCTGGTTTTCATGGTAATCTTTTTGGAATCTTTCTTCCATGGAACCACAGGGGGTCTGGGGGGAAGCATTCAAACTAGTATCAATTTTTCTGATAGCAGCCATATCCTATCCTAGTGCCAGTGGGGATTCTTGCTTCAAACAACATGTTCAAAAGAAAAATATTGGTTCTCTCTCTCTCCCTCTCTCCACATTCTATCTTTCCTAGTCTGTTCACTTCAGTAAGTGGATCCACTTAATTTCAAGGCCAAAAATCAAATACATTTAAAAAGATACCTTGTTGGTTCCACATTCTCACCTCCATATACTTTATGGTCTCCCCACTAGGTCTTCCAGCTGTAATTCCAGATAATGACCTCTATCTCCTCCTTTCCTGTGTAGTGTGTCCTCCAGCCCAAGCTACCACTCTCTCTCCCCATAACTACTATAATGATGTCACAGGGAACGCTCTGGTGTCTACTTTTAGGGACCTCTTCCCTCGCACCATCCCTGCCACCTGTTCTCTATACAACAGATTGTACAAATGCAAATACCGCCTTGTTATTCCTCTACTTAAAGTCTCCATTGAGTTGCATCGCCCCCATAAAATAAACTCTTTACAGAAAAAAGCCCCATTCGACAAGAATGTGTGTGGTCCAGCTCTGCCTTCCTTTCCGACCTTCTCTCGGGCTCTGGTCGTGCCAATGTTCTTTCTCTTCTGCAACAGCGCCCATCTCCTTCTTCCCTTTGGAGCGGTACTGTTTTCTCCACCTGGAATATTGTGTCCACCCCCATTGTAAAAAAAGACTAAATATTTCATTTCACTCAAAGCTCCTCAAAAAGGTCCCTCCTGACCATCCCATGGAAATTGTCCCTCCCCTCGTGGTCAATGGCACATTACTCTGCTTTAGTTTTGATGTAGAACTTATCATGATTCATATGATCACAATGTGTTTATATCTTAAATCCTAGGTCTCCTGGTAAAATGCAAATTCTATGCAAATCACTATAGAGTTTAACAGCACTTAAATGGATGGAAGAGTGGATGTATGGATGAACAGTTGTCCATTCAAGAGAAAAGTCCTCTTTCCTATGCCAATGACATGGAAGTCAACAAGAAGGAGAGCATGTTAGACCATTTTAATATCCTCTTGTGCACAATCATAAGAGTAGCACATTCTTCATCTAGAAAAGATGTTTTTCTTTAAAAGAGCACTTATCTTAGAGAAGGAGAGAAGAACAGAACATCTTTTCCTCCCACAAGAAAGTTGATATAAAGACAGCACTTACAGGAGATTCACAGAAGATGATGGCAGGTATTAATCTGAGCCTCATATAGACGTGTCATGGCAGCACAGGGAGTTCAAACTGAGTTAGTGCCAAGAGCCATTTTTTCATGAAACCATAAACTTCACTAAACGTCTGGAGAGCTCTTTAAGCTTCCTGTCCCCTTAGGAATGCTTATATTCATCAGCTCCTCAGACCAATCCAACAGGAAAGAACCAGGTTCTCCATTAGTTTAGCCACTACCTTCTCCAAAGGCATAATTAGATTCAAAGAACAATGTAAAACATGGAAACATACCTGAAACACATGTAGTGGTGTTATTATTACAGAAAGTTCCTAAATGTTTATTAAAGTACAAGAAATCCATGAAGCATGATTTCATTAGCAACACAACGTTACCTCAGAAGGATCACGGAAAGCACACGTAGTCCATTGTTGTCTTTGAGCACTCTAGCTTGGTATCATAAAGGAGTTGAAAATTTACACGTACATATAATACAAAATATAATATAAATTATGGAATTAAATCAAAGGAAATTTAATAAAGCTCAGCATTCCCTGGTGTATGCTTGCCACAGTGGGTGATACATTAAGCTTTAAACTTCCCAACAAACACAAAAATAAAAAAGTGAATCAAATATAAGATTAAATCAACCTGGAAATTCAAGAGAAATTTTATTTTCTCAAATACTCATCTGAGGGAAATTTTTCCTAGGACCTTATGATGGTCAATTTATATTATTTGTTTTGGCTTGGCTATAGTCCAGAGTTATTCAAAAATTCAATACTTGTGTTGTTGCTGTGAAGATATTTTTAGGTATAACTAAAATCCATAAGTAATTGGCTTTAAATTAGGTAAATTATATGATTGGGCCTGCTTCCATCAGTGGAAAGACTTTACAAACAGAACTGAGGCTCAGAACAAGAAGACATTCCACCAATGGAGAGTATTTCCAGCCAAGCCTGAGTGTTCTCTCCTGCCCTTCTGAGGATTTGACAGCCTTCATGATGAAGTTAGTCAAGTCCTTCCAACAAGCCTGCTACCATGCGGCTCCTATTGGTTCTGTTTCTCTTGCTGAACCTTGAATGATCGCTGGACGTGCAAGATGCTATTGTAAAAGTTACCCAAAACTGTGGAAGTGGTATTGGATCATAGGTAGACACTGGAAGAATTTGGAGATGTTTTATAGGTAAACTTTAAGTTTTTTTTAATAAACTGTTGATAAAAATAATTATGTTAACAAGTCTGCTCATGAGGACACACAGAGAAGTGAGCAATACCTTAAAGAAATGCTGTGTTGTCATAAAAATTGTTTAATTGTTGTAAATCCGTGGCTAATGTTGTTGTTCGGTGCCATGGAGTGCGTCTTGATTCATAGTGACCCTATGCACAACTAAACAAACACTGACCTGCACCAACCATGCAATCGTTATGTTGATGATTTGGAAAATGAAGAACTTATTCGTATTGCAACGGATACTAAAATTCGTAGAGTCATTGTGATAAAAGGAGCTCTAGATAGAAAGCCAGCAGTGTGCCTGGTCAATCTTTTCCTCCTGCTTGGGGAGAATCAAAGTCAGCATATTCAATCACACAGAGAGGTTTTTGAGGGGATCAAGTATGGGACTCGTGAATTCTTCTCACCCATCTCAGCCGAAGCCTTGGATAGAGATAGCTTTATCTGGGAAAGATCTGTCTGTGAAGGTCCCTCTTGTCTAATAGAGTGAATCCATGTGTCTTACGTGGGAGATCCCCAAGACTCTAGAGAATGGATACCAAGAGAAACACTACCACCGTGAACCCATATGGAACAAAAGAGTACAACATGAACTTCTACAGACAGGGGAAGAGTGGATAACACTACCCAATGGCAATTACCGGCTAGGTGTTCTTAAAACAGCCATGAGGCACAGAGCATTTTCCCTTGGCTTTGAACCCTAGAGGAGTTTGGCCAGCTAGATGTTGAAATTGCTTAGCTCTGCTGACTTTTTCCTTCACCACTTCCTCCCCTTTTAATAGCAATGTCTATAAACTCCATGCAATGTCTATTCTACAATTATGTTCTGGCAGTAGATAAGTTGTTTTTGAGTTGGACAGGAACAGAAGTGGAGAGAAATAGTCTTCCTGGCTTGGTTATAGACAGTCTCACCGAATACCTAATTTAGATGCTTGAGATAATGAGACTTAGCTGGAATCTTTAAACTGGAGCTTTTGATGTACTGAACTTAGACTTCAGGGAACCTTGAAATGGAGTAAATATATTTTGTATGTGAGACAGACAAGAATCTTTTTGGACCAGAGTGAACTTTTCCTCCAAACCAAACTCACTGCCATTGAGTCAATGCTGATACATAGCCGCCCAGTCTTACAGAAGAGAACTTCTCTGTAAGTTTCCAAGACTGTCACCCTTGGAATAAGGAGCCCCATCTTTCTCCCCAGAGAGCTGGTGGTTTCAAACTGTTGAGCTTGAAGATCACAGTACAGTGTGTAACCACTATACCACAGTAGACAGAATAATGGACACTCAAGGATGTCCACATCCTAATCACTCGAACCTGTGAATATGGGGTTTTGCATGGCAAAATTAACTTTATTTATGTATGAAGTTAAGGATTTTGACAGAAGGGATGTTCCTGGATGACTAATGTTCAATGTTTGCTTTCTCTAAAACAACCTGTAGTATACATTTTCTGTAATTATGATTAAATAGTGTGTTTGTGTGTAATGAAAATTATACAAAGAATAGAGTTTCCTTACGACATTTTTCAGGCATCACTCCAACCATGGCTGAGCTACTTCTGTGTACCTTCATGAAGCAAGGCTTAGAAAACACTTTCAAATCAGACTTTTAAAAAAGAATCATAAAAAAAATCGTTAGAAAAAACCAAAATAACATCTATAAAATGTGTTTCTTTTCCAAAACAAGCTAAATTTCTATTTAAGCTAGTATCTAACTTATACTACCAATTTATGAAAGGGGAATCTCATAGGGGTATATTTTCTAACACCTCAAGAATTCGATTAACTTAAACAGAGTATAGAAAGTTTTAGAGAAAATATTTTGGCTTCTTCCACAGGTTAGGCCGGTCATGGTTATTATTAGGTTCCATCAAGTTGCTTGTGATTCCTCGTAACCCTATTTACAGAAGGACAGAACGCTACCCACGTCCATGCTACCCTCCCCATCGTGCTGATGCTTGAGCCCACTGTAACAGCCCCATGTCAATCCATCTTGTCAAGGGCCTTCCTCTGGCCCTCTAATTTACCAAACATGGTGTCCTTCTTAAGGGACTCGTCTCTTCTGAAAACATGCCGCAAGTTCATGAGACAGAGCCTCACCATCCTTGCTTCTAAGGAGCATTCTGGCTGTGTTTCTTCAGAGAGCTATGTGTTTGTTCTTTTGGTGGTCCAGAGTACTTTCAGTAGTCTTTGCCAACTACACAGTTCAGATGCACCCATTCTTCTGTTGTTTTTAGTGGCCAGCTTGCATAGGAGGTCATTGAAAATTCCATGGCTTGGGTCAGGCACACCTCAGTCCTCAAAGAAAGATCTTTGCTTGACAACACTTTAAAGAAATCTTGTGCAGCAGATTTACCCTGTACAATCCATCATTTAATCTCTTGACTGCTATTTTCACGAGCATTGATTGTGAATCCAGGCAAGATGAAGAGCTTGGCGACTTCAGTCATTTCTCCGTTTGTCAAGATGTTACCTACTTGTCCAGTTGAGAGGAGTTGGGCTTTCTTCACATTGGGTTGAAATCCATACTGAAGGCCGAAAACCTTGATCTTCATCTGCAAATGCTTCAAGTCCTCCTCACTTTCAGGAAGCTTGATTGTGTCATGTACATATCATATATATTGCAGGTTGTTAATTAAGCCTTCCTCCAATCCTGATACGAAATTTTACTTCATACAATTCAGCTTCTCTGATTACTTGATCAGCATACAAATTGAATGAATATGGTAAGAGGGTACCCTGATGCAACATTGTAATTTTAAATCTTACAGGATTGCCTTGTTCTATTCACACAACTGACTCCTGATTCATATATAGATTCCACATGAGCACAATTAAGTATTTTGAAATTTCTATTTTCTCAGTACTACACAGTTTGTTATGATACACACAATTGAATGTTGTGGCACAGTTAATGAAACACAAATAAACAACCTTTTGGTATTCTTTATTTTCAACAAATGTCCATCTGACATCAGCAATATAGTCCCTGTTTCCATGTCCATTCTGAATTCTGTCCTGGACCTCTGAAAGCTCCCAGTCAATGTACTGTTGCAATGATTGTTACGTGATCTTCAGCAAAATTTTACTTGCCTATGACATCAATGATATTTTCATATAATTTGTGCATTCTGTTGGGTCACCTTTCTTTGGAATGGGTACAAATATGAATCTAAAGAAAGATTCATTTCACACCAAAGCATTCTTTGTAAATAAAACTTGGTTTTACTTTATTTACATATTTGAGTTTTAGATAGTTTCCTTTTTCAATGTGTAGATGTCCTTCTGAAATGTATTTTTGGAAAAACTTTAAAGGGAAAAGAGAATAAGTATGTTCTTCCAACAATTCTAAAGTGAAAATGAGAAATTTTGAAATCCTCTCACTTTAGCTTAAGAATTTATATAAATACTGCAATTTTTAATAACTACATACTGATTACATTGAACATAACAAGATTTTAAATTACTACCAGGGGGAAACTCAACAGCAATCATGGTGCATGTAAGGTCATCATATGAAATTTAGGAAATGGGCTAATTTAATGAAAGAAGCACCGTGCATCATCCGTTTAGCATCAGTTAGCAGCCAATTTCTATTTGCCTACTTGATATCGCTATATTTTAAAAACTCCTACTTTCAAATATGAGAATAAAAATAGAACATTTTCTCTGCTAAATAGAATGTATGAAATGTAGTACAGAGTTTAAAAAGAAAAAAAAAACAGCTGGCGCACTCAACTGCTAACCTACAGATTGGAATTTTGAGTCCAATGAAGTACCTTTGAAGAAAGGCCTGGTGATCTACTTCCAAGAAGACCAGTCGAGGAAACGCCTAGAGAGCACAGGTCTGCTCTGACACAGAAGGGGTCAGCATGAACCCTAGTAGACTCAGTGGACACTCAATGGACACTCAATGGACACTCAATAGACACTTAATGGTGTTTTGACTTTATTTCTGTGCAGGGCATCTAATTTTGTATTCATTAACTCCATTAAAGCTTGCTATAAGTCTAGCATCCCAAATAACAGTTTCCTTCATTAAATCTGCATCTAATTCTCAAATCTCTTTTATGAGTGCAGCAACAAAATCTTTGCTCACAATTGTGTTTCCAGGCCATATGACATCAACTAAATAATGGATTCGTTTTTGTGAGCCATTCATACCTGACACTTTGTCCTAATATCTCTTTTCACTGGAAAGAGAAATAATAATTTGAAATTTTGACAGTTCCTTCTCTGTCCACAGTGCTGCTACTGTGATCGGAAATGTGGCCACATAATACCCGGATGACTGTTTTCCTGCATGTTCCTTCTCATCACTTCTCCCCTCCCCCCACAATGAGAAGACCCAGAAGCTGACTGCTCACAGTGGGCTAGATTTGGTCAACGGTGCGACTGCTTTGGGTATTTTTAGAGTTCCTAATGGAAACCTCCTTTCAGACATACAACTTTGCTGTGTGCACATGTCTGAAAAAACCTTATTAAAATTCTCTGCTAAAAATGTCTTTATCCGTGAAGCGCTTTGCAATCATTATCAATATAGCAAATCAAGCCAATTTTTAAAATTAATTACAAGTCAACTATTGTTGTCCACACTTATATCAAGCAAACTAAGCCTTACTCTCAGTCAGTCTTAGAAGCATGAGGATGTTTCATGAGGTGATTTTTTTGTTATTGTTGTTAGCTTAGTTGCCTGCTTTTGATCCAAAATAGATCCAGCCATTTCTATCACACAGGATTGCTTAGCATAGAGGTGTCACCTCTCAAGGTGAAACTAAAACTGACCCTATGAATTTTAAAAGTTCTTTTATTTTATTAGGTGGATCCTTGGTATCATTTCTAAATACAACTCTTCTAATTTTAGAGAATGTGTCTTCTAAATGTTATATGATTTCTAAATGTTATTGTGCCACTAGGGAGATTTTTATATTTTCTATTTTATAAATAAGAAATACTAAGGCTTAAGCTCACCTATGTTTCTCTGAAAATGTCCCCATTACTAATGTTCTTAAAATACTTTTAATTCTCTCTGCTGCTGCTATTCTGTGGTTGTCATTGACCTAATGCTAACATTTCTGTCCCTCTGAAGTTCATCATTGGGAGTCCCTGGAACATGTCAAGTCTATTTCACCTAGCTGATATTAGGTTGTGAATTTTCTCCCATAATCCACTTAATTTTTAATGGTTTTAGCCTACACTATAGGGATTTTCTTTTTAATTGCCAGATTGAATGCTACCTGTTTAAAATTTTTAAACCATTATATGTGAAGAAGGTGAATGGAGAATGACTTTAAAATCACAGTGCATATACACAAAAATAGAATGTGGGGCATTCATTATGAAGAACAATGATATAGTCATATGGAGACTCTATCATTATGTTCATCAGGAAGCACAATTTTAAAAGGAGAATGTTTGTAATAGAAGAAAGAACTAGGAGGCAAAGGGCAATTATACAGGTCTAAATACAGGCATGTATATATTTAAAGATATTTATCGATGATGATGGAGAAATGGATCTATGTGCATATACTTATAGGTCTAGTATTAAGGTAGCAGATGGACATTGGGCCTCTAATCAAGTACTCCCTCAATGCAACAACACTTTGTTATTAAACAGACATTCCATGATGAGCACCTTCCTGACAGGATCACAGAAGACAAAGTGGGTGCATAAGCAAATGTGATGAAGAAAGTCGATGGTGCCCGACTATCAAAAGATATAGCATCTGGGGTCTTAAAGGCTTGACAATAAACAAGTGGCCATCTAGCTGAGAAGCAACAAAGCCCACATGGAAGAACACACCAGCCTATGTGATCATGAGCTTTGGATAGGATCAGGTATCAGGCATCAAAGAGCAAAAAACCATATCATCGTGAATGAGGGGAAGTGCAGAGTGGAGATCCCAAACCCATCTGTAGGCAGCTGGACATCCCCTTACAGAAGGGTCACAGGGATGAGACGAGCCAATCAGGGTGCACTATAGCACTGAAGAAACTATAACTTTCCTCCAGTTCTTTAATGTTTCCCTCCTTCCCCTCCCCTGCCTACCCCACTATCATGATCCCAATTCTACCTTACAAATCCGGCTAGACTAGAGGATGTACACTGGTACAGATAAGAGCTGGAAACACAGGAAATTCATGACAGATAAACCCCTCAGGACCAATAATGAAAGTAGAGATACCAGGAGGGGAAGGGGAAGGTCAGGGAGAAAGGTGGGGAACCGATCACAATGATCTACATATAAGCCTTCCCTGGGGAATGGACAACAAAAGCAGGTGAAGGGAGACATTGGACAGTGTAAGACATTAAAAATAATAATAAATTATCAAGAGTTCGTGAGAGAGGTGGTGAGGGGGAGGGGGAGAAAATGACGAGCTGACACCAAGGGCTCAAGCAGAAAGAAAATGTTTTGAAAATGATGTTGGCAACAAATGTACAAAAGTGCTTGACACAAAGATGTATGTATAGACTGTGATGAGTTGTATAAGTCCCCAATAAAATGATTTTAAAATAAGAAAGAGGATGTTTGGTAGAATTGGAGCAAGAAGTTGAAGTGGTCAGTGGAATTCAATATTTAGTCAGTAAACAAAAATTGAAAACACCTGTCTCAAAATTAAGAAACATTATATTTCAGAAAAACAGAATATGGACTGCCCACAGACTTCTCAGCATTCACATGGTATGCTCTCCATCCCAACAGACAATATGGATACTTCAGACTATTCAGGCTGAACTATCAGCTTCCCTCTCGTGAAAAAGTAGCCAATCTATAAATTTCCTGTTTCACGTTCCTTTTCTTGAGTCTACAACAGTAAGCAGCAACCAGATTAATCAATCTAGTCATTTAAATTTTTGCTTACATCAAAACCATTTTCATGAAGTTTAATTATGCCAGTCCCCTAAAGAAGAAAGGTGTAAACTAAGTTACAGCATTATCAAGATGTCCCTCTTTAAACCTTCAGAAATGCTCAAGAATAGCACCATCAACATTCACTTTGCCCTTCACCTGGATCTATTTCCCAACCCTTTTCCAATTTTTGATGTTGTGAGATGCTGTTGAATTGATTCCAACATGTAGCCACCTTTTATACAACAGAAATACTAACAGTCCTGGGTCCACCTCATAATTGTTATGTGTGAGCCCATTGTCGCATCCTCTCTGTACTTTATCAAGCATGATGTCCATCCATCTCCAGGCATGGATCGCTATTGAAAACAAGTTAAAAGTACATGAGGCGAATTCTCAGCATACCCACTTCTGAGGAATATTTTGGCTGTACATTGTCCAAATTAGAAGTATTTGCTCATCTGGCAGTCTATAGTAACCTTCCTCGTTCTCCACCAATGCCGCCACTGAAACGCATCAGTTCTTTGCAGAGAATCCTTATTTGGTGTCTGCTTCCACATGCATAAGAGGTGATTGAAAATCTACTAGCTTGGGTTCTTGGCATCTGGGTCCTCAAAGTGATATATTTTCTCTTTAACATATTTAAATGGTCCTCGGGGGCATATTTTCCCAATGCCATGCTTTGTTGGATATTTTTTGACTGCTGCTTTCATGAGTGTTGACAGTGGATCCAAGCGAAATGAAATCCTTGACAACTTTTCTCCATTTATTATAATATTGTTCCAGTTATGAGGATTTTTGTTTTTGTTACAATGGATGGTGACCCATAAGGAAGGCTGGCGTCATCGGTCTTCATCAGCAAGTGCCTCAAGCCCTCCTTCCTTTTCAGCAAGCAAGGTTGTGTCATCTGCACAGCACAGGTGGTTGTTGTACTTTCCACCAATAAAGCAGAGTCTTGGGTTATTTGTTCAACATATATATTGAATGAGTTTCATGAAGGGACATTTGCCTGAGTCTAGAGGTCCACAGGAACCTGTGGACCATCGTGATCTTGCTGGTATTTGAAATGGCATTGGCATAGCTGTCAACATCACAGCACTACCCGAGCACTACGAAGGGACGACAAACCGACCAATGCATGGTTGTGTAGGAGGCTTTTAAAACAATTGTTTTCCTAAACATTATCCACCCAATGAAACTTATTACTGCAGACAGCATTAACTAGAGTCTTTGTATATTTGTGCTCCACATATTAAAAAGAATAAAAATTTTGATTTCACAATAATCAAATGCTACCCCTTCCATTGAGAATCCATTACTTACATACGAAAGGTAACATTTTTCCAAGTCTGATATATACTTACCAAATCCACTGCTATGAAGTCAATTTCAGCACATAGTGACCATAAAAGACAGAGTAGAACTCCTTCATAGGGTTTCTGAGACTAAATCTATACATGAGCAAATAGGTATTAAATTTAAATCAATTAATTTGAATACATATATCATTTAAATCCATTAAATGTAATACATATATATTTTATTAGAATTATATGAGATTTTATAACTATATAAGATAGTTTATAAGTTATATAAACTTACACCCACAGTCATTGAATTGATTCCACCCATTGAGACCCTAATAAGACAGAGTAGAATGACCCTGTATCATTTCTAAGCTATGATCTTTACAAAAGCAGGCTGATACTTTTATTTTCCCATGAAGTGTAGTATCCAGAGCACTGGAACTTCCAACTTTCAGTTTAGAAGCCAGCACTTACCCACTGTCCCTCAGGAGTCCTTAAGACCATATATAAAGGTGTCAGCTTACGTCTGAGTGTTCACTGAAGTCGTACATCCTAGTCTTGCCATGAGAAGCGAAGTGGCTGGTTCAGGTATTCAAGCCTTGTTACTCATGACTGAGTCCATTCTGACTCGCAGTCAACCTAGAGGGCGGGGAAGAACAGCCCCAATCATTTCCTAGGCTACACTTTGTCAAGCTATAGATTGCATTGTCTTCTCTTTCTTCAAGTTGCTGGTGGGTTTGAACACCCAATCATTACTTTAGCAGTTGATTGCTTAATCATTGTGCCACCAGAACTCCTTGGCCAAGTCTTAGCCTCCTAAGTGGATATATTTGGGCTTTTTTTAGAAGTGGTGACAAGTTTATTGTATTAAATTAGATATTAACTGGTTTCTTCTAAAATCCATTTTGCAAAATAATCAGTTACCTATATATAATTGTGTGCCCAAAATTTTTAAAGAAATATTTGCATGATAAAGGTATGCTTACATTTAGTACCAAAAAGTAAAAGCTATCTTCTTTCTCTTTCTTCAAGGAGTGGAACCCCATGCCTTCAAGTCCACTCCAATGATAGCCAGCCTGTCTGACCGGGTAGACCTGCCCGTAGGGTTTGCAAGCCTGGAATATTGGTTGACGCAGAGTGCCATGTCTCTCTCCCATGAAGCAGTGGGTTGGTTCAAATTGCTAATCTTGCTCCACTAGGGCACAAAGCAGATGACATAACCTTGCTTGCGGACAATGAGGAAGACTTGAAGCACTTGCTGAGAAGATCAAGGATATCAGCCTTCTGTGCTGATGAGAGCTCAATGTATAGAAAGCTAAATTCCTCACAACTGGCCCAATAAGTAACTTCATGAGAAACACAGAAAAATTTGAAGTTGTCAAGGATTTCATCTTGCTTGGCTCCACAATCAGTGCTCACAGAAACGGTAGTGGAGCAACAGATCCATTACATTAGGTAAATCTGCTGCCCAAGATTTCTTTAAAGTCTTGAAAAGCAAGGATGTTGCTTTGAGAATTAAAGAAAGTCTGACCCAATCCATAGTATTTTCAATTTTCTCAAATGCATGTGAACGTTGGACATTGAATAAGGAAGATGAAAGAAGAATAGATGCCTTTGAATTATGGTACTGATGATGAGTCCCAAAAGTGCCAGAGACCGTCAAAAAACAAACACACCTTCCTTGCAAGGACAATCAGAATGTTCCTTAGAAGCATGGATGGAGAGACTGTTTCCTGTACTTTGGACAGGTTCTCAGGAGAGACCAGTTCCTGAAGAAGGACAGACATCATGCTTGGTAAAGTAGAGGGGCAGCGAGGAAGAGGAAGACCTTTCACAGGATGGGTTAACAGAGTGGCTGCAACAATGAGCTCAAACAGAAGTGCAATCAACTGTGCAGATGGTGCAGGACTGACTGGAAGTACAATCAACTGTGCAGATGGTGCAGGACTGACTGGAAGTACAATTAACTGTGCAGATGGTGCAGGACCGACTGGAAGTACAATCAACTGTGCAGATGGTGCAAGACCGACTGGAAGTACAATTAACTGTGCAGATGGTGCAGGACCGACTGGAAGTACAATTAACTGTGCAGATGGTGCAGGACCGACTGGAAGTACAATCAACTGTGCAGATGGTGCAGGACCGACTGGAAGTACAATTAACTGTGCAGATGGTGCAGGACCGACTGGAAGTACAATTAACTGTGCAGATGGTGCAGGACTGACTGGTAATGAGCTCAAACAGAAGTACAATCAACTGTGCAGATGGTGCAGGACTGACTGACATTCCATTCTGTTGTACATCGGATCACTATGAGGCAGAACTAACTTGACAATGGCTTACAACCCCTAGGACTCATTCATAGAGTGTCAACAAAGTTTTCTGAATTATACATCTATAATAGAAAGGTTACGTGTTTCATGAATGAAAAAAGTGATGATAGTACAAGATAATATGCCCCTCGTTCAGAAGTTCAGAGATAAGAGTGGCCACCCCCTCCACTTCTACCAAAATACACATAACAAATGTATACTAACAAATTATAGCCAGAGTGGAAAGGAAAGGGCAAGTAGCTGGGGGAAAAATGTAAACAATAATAAATTAAGCAATATAAACTGCTCCCAGAAAATGAAATACAAATGCTTGTGCATATATTAATATATGCTAAGTCTGACTTAGTAACATAAATGCAAGTTTAAGCTACAATGAAATACATGTCCCCAATCAACAGGAAATATCAGCAAGTTTGCAAGTACATTCTGTTGACCTGTGTATGTGCAAGCATGCCCTCTGATAGTATGTAGGCTGGAGTGACCTAATCACACTCTTTCAATTTGGCAACATGCGGTAAAATATTCAAAGCATAAATTTCCTTGAAGTGTGGAATTTACTTCTAGGAAGTGAACCTATAGTGATATGTGTATTAAAAAAGACACAGTATATACTAAAATTATATAACTTTATAACATAAAAATGGTAGAAACAAAAATGTCGATTAGTAGGGTGCTAAATAAAATATCATAAATAATAAAATAGAATAGCATCAGTTGTTAAAAATAAAATGCTATTCTACATATATGCTATGGAACAATCTCCTAGGCCTAGTGTTAACTTTTTTAACAACAACAAAATGGAAATTACAGAAAAGAATCTGAATATTTCCATCTGTTAAAGTATAAGGAGCGTCAAATTATTTACGGGAAAATTGAATCACCGATTATGGTATTTTCCCATGAACTTCTTGAAGTCCCCTGAAATGAATTATAGTTATAAAATATTATATGAACAGAATATTTCTCATAGGATACATGAAACCAATGGCTATGTAGCTTTCAGAAGAATTTTTGAAATCAAGGAGCTAAAGGACAGCCTCACTTTTCATTTTATATCTTTTTGAATATAGAATTTTCCATCACATGCATGTACTGTGTACTAAAAAGTACACGAAGAAATATGAATATGGTTATAAAGAATGAAAGTCAGCACATTAGAAGCATCATCTTTGGTAATTAAGTGAACTGCACTCCAAGGAAGTAGTAGATCTGTAAGACTGGATTTTTTTTTTTAATTTGTAGGTCCAAATGATAAATATTTTTTGTTGGTGGGTCATGAGGTCTCTGTCAAAATTGCTCTCCCTTTTCAGGGCAGCGCAAAAGCAACCATAGCCAACGTACATACACATGAACACGGTGGTGTTCAAATTCAACTTCCTTTACAGAACAGAGAGCAGGCAAGACTTGGGTCTCAGCCTGTAGTTGGCTGACCCCTGGCCTAACTCGTGGTGGCCATTGTTATGTATTGATTTTTCCTCTCTCTATCCTGTACAAATCTATAATTTCTGGTTAACAAAAGGTCTGAAAATGATGCTAGCTAAGATTCCAGAAACAGATAACTCATAGACACAAATAACCCTTATGCAAAATTGCATATCTAATACAAAAATGTGTTGTTATCCACATCATCGTATCCATTAGCTTTGGGGTGAGCCACTTTTTATCTTCTTTAAGTAATGTATAGAGGTCATACATTTAAATGTTGAGTAAACATAATACAGAGAGTAAGCAGACGCTATGCTTACATATTTATGACAGCAGAGATTATAATTTAAGTACCCTGTTGAAAGCTAATTGCAGCAGGCTAATAGATATATCACATCTCAAAATAGTAAATATTGACAAATAAAACCAGACCAATTTATGAAACTGCAAAATATAGCCACTCTTACAGCAAGCCCTAATGCAGTATATTGAACAGATAAAAGTTTTGAGCAGATCATAAAAGGTAATGGTTTGGCTTTAATAACTTGCAAGTTACAAGGGCCTAAAGTGAGGCATTTATTTTTAGCAGCCCTGGACGCAGTGTTCTTGCTTATTAGTCAGTTTTGCTTGGTCATGATAGCAGTGATTTGTGTTTCCTTGTACTCTACATCCATTGTCAAGGATTTTTGTGCATCTCTAGCGACAAGAGAAATATTGTTGACTTTGATGTAATTTCTTGCGGGTTTCCAGTGTGCGTATTTCAAGCAGAGTCCTCCACACCCAAGCCTATCTGTGCCTTGCACGCAAGCGCTTAAAAGTCAACAGAAACTTCAGAATGCTCCACTTGCATCAAATAGAAAGTATCAGATGTTAACATTTTAAGTAGGATGAATTCTGGAAAATGGATATTATTTTGTATAGACTACTCTTATAGACAGGGTTGCCTATTCGACAAAACATACCCACGTGGAGAGGGAGTAGGGGGATGCAGACTAGAGTACCTAGTGCAAGGGGGAAAGGACACCATGATGCTCTTAAGGTCGTTTTAAATAACTACAGGGCCGTGTGTGGGGCCGGGTACCAGGAAGGCCAGAGCAATCGAAAGAAAGCACCAAGGTTCACACAATTGGACGGACCATGCGGTTAAAAAGAACAGAGTCCAGAAAGAGTCTATCAAGACAGCGGCTCCAAGACTTTCCTGCACGTCTCCCTCCGCGTGGTCAGTGAAAGATAACAGATCAAGCCTGTGGCGGAGACAGCTGCTAGTTCACTCGGAATCGGGCCTTCGGGGGCATATTTCACTTTTAGTCTTTTGCCTAAAATTGGTGGGGAAGATCAAGGCGTCTCTCTTAGAGCCCACGTTTCAGCCAGCAGAGCCGTTTGATATAACTACAGTATTTCCCTGTAAGGCAGCCAGCTCGCCTTCCTTGTCAACAAATCAGCATTTCCGTACAGCAAAGAGTTTTCTAAATACTTTGGGATGAAGTGTGCTCAGATACAGGAAACAATATGTCTTGAATTCTAAAAAACACACCAGTTACTTATAAGCTACTGTGAGACTTGCCAACGTAATAACCTCTGTCAAGAACCCACCTGGCTGCTCCACAAGGACCACAAGGACCTCGTAGCCGGAATTTGAGAAGCGCGTTAGCTCTGTATATCCTCCCGGTAAGAAAGGGTTCAAAACCAAGTCTCCTCCTCAAGCTGACTTTAAAGTTCCAGGAATTTAGACTCTTCCAAAAAATAAAAGTCTCTTCACCAAGACATCAGCATAAATATTAATACCTCTTCTGTAATAAACAGCAACAGACGGCAGAACAACAAACCTTAAAGAAAACACTTAAAAATAGTTCTGTTGTTGGGGTGGCATAAATGGTGGGAAGAATAAATGTTTACGAAGCACTACAAAGGCAAAGCAGACATGTATGTATGGCATGAACATACAGATAATATATGTATCTATACAAGAAGTCTTCAAAAGTTTGTGGGAAAATTCCATTATTTTTCAATTCCATCCCCACCCCCAATTTTTTTGTCGCAGCCTTGCATATGCTTTTTTTGAATAGTTTATTTAAACAGCTCTCGCACTCATAAAGTACTACCAAATGGCTAAAGGTCATAAACAAGCATTTTCAAAAGAAGAAATAAAAAGTCATTATATTTAAAATACAAATCAACTAAAATAATACAGTCTTTTCAATTATCTGGCAAAGACTAAAGACCAAAAATTGTTTCAGTGTTAGTCTAGAATGGTGAGATCTATGCCTGTCATTGACATATAAATTGGTATTAATTTCTTGATAAGAATCTCCTAACATCTATCAGATTGTAAAGGATGGTGCCAGAGTCTAGAGTGTACAATAGAGACAATGTGCATAGATGTTCTCCTTCTTAGCAGAGACACTACAACAAAAATGTTCACTGTGACACTCCTTACACAAACCCAACCCAAACTGACTGCCAATTGAGCTCATTCTGACTCAGAGTGACCCTTAGAACAAGGTAGAACTGTCCTTGTGGGTTTCCAAGACTATAATTTGTTATAGGAATGGAAGCCTTATCTTTCTCCAGGAGGTTGCTAGTGGTTTCAAACTACTGACCTTGTGGTTAGCAGCCCAATGCATAAACACTACCCTACCAAGGTTCTACTTATAATAGCATAACTGATCATCTAAGTGTCTAAACAGTTAATATTAGATTCTCGCTGGTTCACATTACCAGTAGGTACTTATTACAAACCATGCACAGTAGTGAATCCTTTGCAGTGCATTTTACAGAGCATTAATAAGCTTAAGTGATTTTTCCAAATTTGCACAGATAAATTGTGTAGCCACTAAAATGCAGGTCTTTCTGATTTAAAAACTGCATAGACTTCAGAATAATTTATAAGACATGAGTCCATTTATGTACATCAGTGCTTATGCATTCATCGGTCTTGAGGATGTAAAGAAGAAATCCATAAAGTCTTTTTTGACCCAAACTGAATGACTGAATTAAACTCAGCTGTGGCTGAATTAAATTGTTCCTTCCCTTGTGTGTCTGTCAGAGGATTCTTGTGTGCTTAGTTACAGTCAGGCAGGTCCTCACAATCTCCTCTTGCCTGGCTAGGCTGATTGCTAGAAGCCGTAAAAACTAGTAAGTATTTCCTCAAGATGGTGGAAGAAATGGTGTGGAGGCCATGCCTGACCTACTCCAGCTTTGGAGGGAGAAGGAGACTCCAACTCCGTATGAGTCAAGGCACTCTACCTCTCTGCTGGGTTCAATAATCAGTTGCAATGGCCACACATAACTCAGTGGCAATTTTTATGATATGGGTGTTTTTTAATATGGGTGTTTAATCAGGAAGGTAAACATTAGAGATACATCTTTGTATTCACAGCAGCACCTCTTCTTAGCCAGCAGCCAAGTCTCAGCTAATCCTGTCTTTCCAACACACGGTCCTTTGGCCTCAGCCTGTTCTCTGAGCCAGAGAGCCAATTGCGCTGCCTCACCATCTCAGCATCTCCAGGGCACTCTGCTGCTTCTGAGACTTCCAGCAGGGATCCCGCACCTTCTCTACAGGTGGCTCATGATTCTTGATTGTCGCTGGATTCTCTTGCTGCGCTTCTGAGATGACTCTCTTCTACCCAGAGGAATGGCAAAACTGACCAATCTTTCTCACAGTGTGCCACGTACCCTAATGCATGGTCTCCCCCAGTCATTTAGTGGGAGTTAGAAAGACATGGATAGAAAAGTTACATTTATGCAGCTTTATTTCACCACACTATCAAGCCAGGATGATAACCACAAAGAAAAAAGTGGTCTGTGGTAGGGACTCTTGACACCACAGTCTTTTGCATAAAGTAGACCCAGTAAATATTTCTCCAGGACAAGGGAGTAATAAATAGAATTTTTGGAAGGTTTTGGATCTTGCCTTGTATAAAGCTTTATGCACCACTTAAAACACTTTAAGGCAATGAGATCCTGGTACCAAGAGAGGTTTTCACAAATTCCTAAGATGTCTAGTTAAAGCTGTTTAAAAGTCTACCAAGGATTCCCCCTGAAGGTGATGGGATTCTGATAGATTCAAAATCAATCAAACTCACTGCCATCAATTTGATTCCAACTCATAGCAGCCTTATGATGACAAATCTCTTTAGGTAGATCCTAAAATGAATCACTGTACGCTTCCATCTCCAATAACCTATAGAACCCATTCCCCACTTCTAACACATCCTCCTTGTGGCCTTAAACAAAAACTGACAAACCAAACAACTATTTTGTATTTTTTTTGTTCCCTGGTTTTCCTGTCATTGTTAGAACTTGAAGTCACCATTTATTGTTTATATTGATTGCTGTCTTCTGCAATGAAAAGCAAGAGCACATTTTTTTTCCTTTTTCAAATAAATTATCTTAATCTAATTTTAAGACTGAATGCTTTCTCATTCATCCTCTATGACAAAAACTATATAAAATGGTTTGGATTGTTAAAAAACTTTAAATTTGTGTCATATAATTCTAAATTACATCAATTTTTGATGTTCCATACCATTTCAGTAATAAGCGTTCTCAAATAGAAAATAATGGCAATTAAATCAATGAGATGCCAGTTTTCATCTATTGAATTTGTTTAAAATATATAATAACAAATGTTGGTGAAGGTTTAGGAAAATTGACATGGTTATAAATTTGCAGGGTATGATTATGGGTAACTTTAATACAATACTTTTTAGTTCTAATTTTCCTGCTATGACTGCATATATTTTGGACTTTATTTAAACTAAGGTATAGGAGATGATATCAACTTAGAAAACATTCAGCAGGAGAACTGATTCAAGTGCAAAATGAAGTATCCAACTGCCTTTCATTTTTTTCTGTTGTCTTTCTTTGAATAGACTATTATTATTTACTCTGGTAGGCTGAATTTTGTTCACTTTAGCCAAAGTTGTGATGGAAAATCTGGTCTTATGCAGTACTCCTGATATTTTTTTTTCTTTTTAAATCATTCAACTCATCACAATCCAAATATGCATCCATGTGTCAAACCCATTTGTTCATTTGTTGTCATCATCATTCTCAAACATTTTCTTTCTACTTGAGCCCTTGGTATCAGCTCCTCATTTTGCCCCTCCCTCCCACACCCTTCTTCAAATATTCTTGATAATTTATAAATTATTATTATTTTGTCATGTCTTACACTGTCCAATGTCTCCCTTCACCCACCTTTCTGTTGTCCATCCCCCAGGGAGGGGATTATATGTAGATTCTTGTCATCGGTTCCCCCTTTCTCCCCCCCAACTTCCCCTTCCCCTCCTGGTATCTCTAGTCTCATTTTTAGTCCTGAGGGGTTTATCTGTCCTGGATTCACTGTGTTTCCAACTCTTATATGTACCAGTGTACATCCTCTGGTCTAGTGGGATTTTTAAAGTAGAACTATGATCATGATAGTGGGTGGGAGAAAGCACGAGAGAACTAGAGGAAAGTTGTATGTTTCATCAGTGCTATATTGCACTCTGACTGGCTCATCTCCTCCCTGAAACTCTTCTGTATGGGGATATCCAGTCGGCGACAGCTGGACTTTGGGTCTCCACTCCATACTCTCCCTCATTCACAATGATATGATTTTTTGTTCTTAGATGCTTAATACCTGATCCTATTGAACCTCATGATCATACAGGCTGGTGTGCTTCTTCTATGTGGCCTTGGTTGCTTCTGAGCTAGATGGTCACTTGTTTATCATCAAACCTGTAAAACCCCAGATGCTATATCTTTTGATAGCCAGGCACCATCAGCTTTCTTCACCACATTTGCTTATGTACCTGCTTTGTCTTCAGCAATCTTATCAGGAAGGTGAGTATCATGGAACACCAGTTTAATGGAACAAAGTGGTCTTGCATTGAGGGAGTACTTAAGTAGAAGCCCAATGTCCATCTTCTATCTTAATACTAGACCTATAAACATATGCACATAGAGCTATTTCCCCATCATATATAAATATATTTATATACAAAGCTCCTGAACTTATTGACCTCCATCAAAGTGAAATTCATGGACAGATAGAAAAGCATTTGCTTATATAGTGTATACACACCTGCAACCGTAACTTCTGTCTCCCCAGAGTATTACTGCCTTACCCCAAATTTAGATGTGAAGCTAGTAACTGTAAAGGATGCTTCCAAGCCTTCCACACTCCTTTCTCCTCTGTTTCCTAGGCTGCCTTTTCAGCTTATGCCATTCTCTCAGCTGCACAAGCGTTTTCATACCTTAAAAACCTTCCACTTCTAATGCAGTGGATCTCAAAACTTGGAAGGCAGGTTATAATTGAGATTGCTGGGTCCCACCCCCAGAGTTTTAGATTTCTAAGTCTGAGGTGAAACCCAAGAATTTACATTGCTAACCATCCCCCTCAGGAAATGCTACTGATACTGCTACACACTTTTAAGAGCCAGTTGATGTAATGTTACATTAAAGCCTTGTCCTCATTTGCCTTACCTGGTATGCAGACACAGTCAAAAATACTAGCTCATGTTTTTACTATGTCAATCATCTGCCTTTGTAGTTTCCACTGGGATGAGGGGCCTGTGATCTCTAGGAAGCTACTAAAACTGTGGTCCCTAGCCCAGTAAAATTGGCACCATCTGGAAGAGGTTAGATATGTTAAACTCTTAGTCCCACAGAACTTCCCTGTAGGGTACTTAGACTCTAAATCTTCACAAACGCAAACAACCTCATCTTTCTCCCATGGAAGTGTTGATGGGTTTGAACCACCAAACTTGAAATTAGCTTAACCCATTGTGCCACCCAGACCCCTTGGAAGCCATATGGGCAGTTATACTCTGTCACATAGGATGGCTATTGCTACAGAGCCAATGAACCAAGGTGGAGTTTTGGACACAGCATGCTCAGAGTCCATGACAGCATTCGGGAACTACATTTTCCAGGAGTCCCTGCCATCCCAATGGACAATCCTGAGAATCTTGGGGGAGTAGGAGGGGGAGGGCAAAATGCTTAAAAATTCTTGGTATGGGGGCTGAGCAAAAATACTTAGGTCAACATCATATAGCCCATTTACATCTAGAAACCAACATGACGGCAACAATTACCAGGACAACAAGGTCTCAGATGGAAAATAAGACAAGATAGAAACTCTCCACTCAAACACAGTACACTGATATGAAGTGAGATAGGTAAAGAACCAAAACACAAAACAGGGTATGACAACTATGAATCCACAGAAAGTGATAATAACTCTGAATTCCAATGGACTCAATTTGTACATTAAAAGAAAGAGGCTTGAGGACTGGCTCAGAAAACGTAATCCATCAATCTGTTGCCTGCAAGAGACACATCTTAAGCGCACAGACAAGAATATGCTAAGAATAAAGGGTTGGCAGAAACTTTACCAATCAAACTGTAACTCCAAAAGGGCAGGAGTGGCTATCTTAATCTCCAACAAAATGAACCTCAAGATCCAAATCACAGAAAGAGACAAAGAGGGACACTACATAAGGCTCAAAGGTTCCGTAAACCAAGAAGCACTTAGCATATTGAATATTTACGCTCCAAATAATGGTGCGGAGAATTTCGTCAAACAATCAAAAAGATGAAAAAAGAAATCACGGACTCAACAATAATAGTAGTTGACTTTAACACTCCGCTATCAGAGAAAGACAGATCACTGGGAAAGAAGCTCAGCAAAGAGGCCATAGAGCTAAATGATGTAATTAGGCAACAGGTCTTGATAGACATTTATAGAGCTTTCCATCCAAATACAAAGGATTTCACATTCTTCTCAAGTCCATATGGATCTTTTTCAAGAATAGACCACATGCTGGGACACAAGTCCAGCCTGAGTAAATTCAAACACATAGATATTATCCAGACATTTTTCTCAGACCACCATGCCATAAAGCTGGAGATTTATAAGAGGACACCCAGAAAAGGAAGGGCAACCAATTGGAGGATGAACAATGATCTCCTGTGACATGAATGGGTACAGGCCCAGATCAGAGAGGATATTAGGAAGCTTCTAGAAACGAATGAGAACGAGAATACAAGGTAGCAAAACATATGGGATACTGCGAAGGCAGTTATCAGTGGTAGCTTGATATCATTAAACGCATGTGTAAAAAAAAGAAGTGAGGCGTATGACAGATATGTTAACACAAAACCTCCAACAACTAGAGCAGAGTCAGCAGAACAACCCCTCTAATGGCAAGAGAAAAGGAATAATAAAAATCAGGGCGGAGTTAAACCAGTGGGAAGACAAGAGAACAATGCAAAGATAAATGCAGCTAAAAGCTGGCTCTATGAAAGAATTAACAAAATTGATAGTCCTCTGGCAAAGCTTACCAAGGATAGAAAGGAGAAAACATCAATAGCCAGGATGAGGGATGAAACAGGGACAATAACAACAGACCCCGATGAGATTAAAATGATGAAGGTCTGTATTCTAATGAATTCAAAAACATGGAAGACATGGATAAATATTTGGAAAAACAGTCGCTCCCTAGATTATCTCAGACAGAGGTCAAGAACCTCAACAAACCCATAGTGAAAGAAGAAATAGAGAGGGTCATCAAGAACCTACCAACAAAACAAAACAAAAAAAAGTCCCAGGGTCAGATGGCTTCACAGCAGAATTCTACCAAGCATTCAGGGAACAGTTGACACCGATCCTCCACAATTTATTCCATAACATAGAAGAGGATGGCAAACTTCCAAACTCATTTTACGAAGCCAGCATTACTTTGATACCCAAACAGGGCAAAAACCCCACAGGTATAGATAATTACAGACCAATATCTCTAATGAACATAGATGCAAAAATCCTTAACAAAATATTGGCCAATAGAATGCAAAAGTACATAAAACATATCATCCACCACTACCAGGTAGGATTCATTGCAGGGATGCAGGAATGGTTTAAAATCCTAAAATCCATCAATATTATACACCACATCGAAAGGAAAAGTGATAAAAAATATGATAATATCCGTAGATGCAGAAAAAGCATTTGACAGCATCCAGCACCCATTCCTAATTAAGACACTCATGAAGATAGGATTGGCAAGTAAGTTCCTCAAGCTGATACAAGCTATCTATGAAATGCCAACGGCCAACGTCATAGTCAATGAAGAAAAGATAAAAACAATCCCACTGAAACAGGGTACATGACAAGGATGCTCCTGGTCCACACTTCTTTTCAATATCGTTTTGGAGGTCTGGCTATCAATATAAGATAGAGGAAGGACATCAAAGGGATCCAAATGGGAGAGGAGGAGGTGAAACTATTGCTATTTGCAGACGACATGATCCAGTACATTGAAGACCCCAAAATCTCCACAGCTGGAGTACTCACAGTGATAGAGCAATATGGAAGAGTGGCAGGATACAAGATCAATAGACAGAAGCTGGTAGGTTTTCTATACACACCAGACAGGACCATGGAAAAGGGGATTAAGAAGGAAGTACCATTCATAGTAGCTAAGAACAAACTGAAATACCTAGGAATATATTTAACAAAAAATACTAAAGACCTGTGCAAGGAAAACTATAAGACCCTACTACAGGAAACCAAAAGTGACCTCCACAAATGGAAGAACATCCCCTGCTCGTGGATTGGGAGGCTTAACATAGTAAAGATGACAATCCTACCTAAAGCACTTTATAAGGTCAATGCTATGCCAATTCAGATACCATCAACCTTCAAAGAATTGGAAATACTTATCACCAATTTCATATGGAGAGGGAAGAAACCCAGAATTAGTAGAGAACACTTCAAGAAGAAGGACACATTTGGAAGATTCGCCTTACCCAATTTTAACGCCTATTACACAGTTACAGTGGTCCAAACAGCGTGGTACTGGCACAACGACAGACACTCAGACCAGTGGAAAAGAATAGAAAGCCCAAGAATAAAACCACCAGCATATAGATCTTTGACAAGGGTTCCAAAACCATCAAGTGGGAAGTGGATGCCCTCTTTAACAAGTGGTGCTGGAAACAATGGATATCCACATGTAGAAAGATGAAACAAGACGTTTACCTCACCCCATGCACAAGAATAAACTCAAGGTGGATCACAGACCTAGAAGTTAAACCCCAAACCATCAGGACCATCAAGGAGGGAATTGGCACTAACATCAGAGCACTGGCCCATGGAACTCATAGGCTCACTGCAATAGGGAAGGGTACACACACGGGTGAACTGGAAATTGACAAATGATATTTAATAAGAATAAAGCACGTGTGCACCTCGAAAGACTTCACCAAGAGGTGACAAGACAATCCACAGACTGGGAGAGGATTTTTAGTAATGACACATCAGACAAAGGGCTCATAATTAAAATCTAAGTTTCCATCGATAGATGAGTGGATTAGTAAATTGGCACATTCACACAATGGAGTACTATGCAGCACTGAAAAGCACGGTCGATCACATGAAACACGTCATTTCGTGGGAAGAGCTGGAAGGAATCATGTTGAGTGAGGTAAGCCAAACTCAAAAGGACATGTATAACATGAGTCCCCTGAGGTAAGTACAATCAGCATGCCGGGAATAGAAGAATAAACATCTATCTCGCAATAAATGGGCGGAAGCATAGCTAGTTGGAGGGAGGGCAGGTTACACCTAGGGAGGTACATAAGAGTCCAACATAAAAAAGGGAAAGGAGGGCAGGTGGAGGGAGATGTGGGGTGGGGAGAAACTGAGTTGATGGCACGGGGGGAACAGGGCACTAACCCACCCAGGGGTAGAGTATTGGTTGTGTCCCCACAGAACTGGAACATGCATACAGACCCTATCATGACACGCAACGTAACGCGGAGGAATCCACAAAGAGACTGGACCATACACTGGCCCTAACCAGAATTAGCCCGACCCCCACCATCAAAGAGAGTACCACTGAAAATGAAAATAGATCGTCTGGTGTGGGAAAGGAACTGACCTACCACACCACACCCAGAAGGAAGCTGAAGCAAAGGAAGGAGGAAGAATGGAGCGGAGCACACTGGGCCCACCAAGCTCAGAGGACGATAGGCCGGCTCGGAGGGCCCAATGTACAGAGAGGACCATATAGCCAGCCCCACAGCAAGATACGACATCCTGCACTGACCCACTGCCTACATGGGACAGCACCGGAGACACAATGTAGGATGTGCGACTGAGCTGCCCCACCACACTGAGGCAAAACACTGGGGCGGGCAATGGAGTGGTGGGGGAAGGAGAGCAAGGAGATCCCGAGGGAGTATAAAGGATGGACTCTGGGGCCAGGATGTGGCACCCCATCAGATTCGTCCGGAAAACACTCCTAAAGGTCAACAAACAGACCTTGAATTACTAACAGGCTTTTTTTTTCTGTCTTTTTTTTCTTTTTTAATTTTTCTTCCTTTTCTCTTCTTTAAAATTTTGTCAGTGGCTTTTTTGTTTGTTACGTTGTTGGTATTGCTCCCGTCATCGCCATGTTCTTATGTGTCACTTTGATGGTGTCAAAGCCATCCCCAATTTTATGCACATATTAATATATCTGCAGGTCCACCTAGATAAGACAGGCTGGACAAACAATGTGAGAAGAAAATAACGGGACCAGCGGTCCCAGAGGGACATGAGAGTGTGGGAGGGAGGGGAAGGGAGGAGGTGTTGCCAACCCAGGGACAAGGGAACAACGAGTGGTTAAAAACCAGTGGCAGGGAGGGGATGGGAGGACTGGTAGGGAGTGACCAAGGGCAAGGTAACTGAGGAATTACTGAAACCAGAATGAAGACTGAACATGGTAGTGGGACAGGAGGGAAGCGTAAGGAAATAGAGGAAAGGAGTAGGAGGCAAAGGGCATACAGAGAAGCCTAAATACAGACATGTACCTATGTAAATATATTTATGATTGGGGTGGATAATAGACCTATGTGCATCTCTTTATAAGTTTAGTAGTAGAGTAGCAGGTGGACATTGGGCCTCCTTGCACGCATTCCCTTAATACGAGAGCACCTTGCTCAGCTAAACAGTCATTTCACGATACCCACCTTCCCGAAATGATCACTGAAGACAGACGTGTGCATAAGCTGATCGTGCCCAGCTATCAAAAGATATAGCATTTAGGATCTTAAAGCCTTGAAGGCAAACAAGCAGCCATCTAGCTCGGAAGAAACAAAGCCCACAGAGAAGAAGCACACCAGCCTGTGTGAACACGAGGTGTTGAAAGGATCAGGAAGCAGACACCAAAGGACAAAAACCACCATTGTGTGATTACCTTCCCCACATAAACGCCGAAGATGAATGTGTGCATAAGTAATTGTGGTGAAGAAAGGTGATTGATGGTGCCAGCTATCGAGAGATATAGCGTCTGGGGTCTTAAAGGCTTGAAAGTAAACAAGCGGCCATCTAGCCCAGAAGCAACAAAGCCCACATGGAAGCAGCACACCAACATGTGTGATCATGAAGGGCCGAGGGGACCAGGTTTGAAGCACCAAAGCATGGGAGGTGTGTGTATCATATCATCATGAATGAGGGGAGCACATGATGGGGACCCAATGCCCATCTGTAGACAACTGGACATCCCTTGCAGAGGGGTAGTGGGGAGGAGATGAGTCACTCAGGGTTCAGTGTAGCAATAAGGAAACTCACAACCTTCCTCTAGTTCTTAAATGCTTCCTCCCCCTACTATCATGGTCCCAATTCTACCTTGCAAACCTGGTTAGACCAGAGGATGCACAGCAGTACAGATGGGATCTGGAAACACAGGGAATCTAGGACAGATAACCCCTCAGGACCAGTGGTGAGAGTGGCTATACCGGTGGGAAGGGGTGTTGGAAAGGGGGAACCAACCACAAGGATCTACATATAACCTCCTCTCTGGGGATGGGCAACAGAAAAGTGGGTGAAGGGAGTCACCGGGCAGTGTAAGAGAAGATAAAAAAATAATAATTTATAAATTATTAAGGGTTTATGAGGGAAGGGGGAGTGGGGAGGGTGGGGAGGAGAAAAAGGAAAATGAGGAGCTGATTCCAGGAACCCAAGCGGAAAGTGAATTTTGAGAATGACAAGGGCAATGAATGTATAAATTGATGTATGTGTGGATTGTGATAAGAGTTGTATGAGCCCCCAATAAAATGATTTTTTAAAACAAAACCTAGGTCAGCCATGGCATCTAATAAGAATTTCTTCCTCTTAGGTGATTCCAAATAAAGGTCTCTTACAACGTCTTATGTCTTCCAAAAGTAATCTTTCCTTGATAAGAGAAGAACTTGAATTCAGGTGACATTATGAATGGAGACTGGCGGATTCCACAACACTTACTAGGCAACTTCACAAAGCAGTGACGGCAACAAAACCATCATATGCATTCTACAAACAAATGACTGTGCCTGAGGACCGATAAGCTTTATTTACAAAGCACAGCCATCTCTTTCTAAGAACTACCCTTTTCTCGTGTGGTTTGTACTAACAAACTTGATCTAGTGGCTTACAAACCAGTTGAGGAGTGAAAAATAAAAAACCATTGAGTCAACTCCAATTCATAGTGACTCTACTGGACATAATAGAATTGCCCCTGTGGGTTTCTGAGACTGTAAGTCTTTACTGGTTGAAAGACTTATCTTTCTTACCAGGAACAGATGGGGAGTTCAAGCTTCAGACTTTGTGATTAGCAGCAGCCTGGCGTATAATCTAGTATATCTCCGGGTCTCCTGTGAGGACTCAAAGATGATGGAATACAGGTTATTAACTTCCTGGTTAGCAACATGGCACAATGTAGTTCATGGCCTTAGTTTCATATTATATTCAAATATTGATATAAGGATCCACCTCAAAGTCCTTAAATTAGACTTGGGGGCTGGTGAGACCAAGACAGTTGGATTAAAACAAAAAGGAAAAAAAATTTTGATGAGTTCAAAACGATCTGGTTTCTTTTTCCTAAGGGGTTCCCAGGGATGCAGGATTTACAATGCTGAGATTAGGCCAATCTTGGACTAGGAAACACAGCAGTGTAGAGGCGGAAAGATACAAAATTGAGTATAAAGCTGATTTCTTTCTTTTATGTGCTGAAAGGTTTTCCTTAACTTTACAATAATTTTTTTCTCACCGTAAAATGGGGTTAAGGCTGCCTAACACATGACGTAGGACTAAGTGCTTTGCATAACACCTGACATGCAGTAAATATCGAACAAATTCTCTTTCACTGTCCTTAATCTAGTAAAACTTCTATTAAAAGTATCCAGGATCCTTTGGAGCAATTTCAAATGGAACTTGAATATCCTGTGTGTGTTAAAACCGATCAAGACTCCTCTTGAATGTGGAACACAGTTATTTAAAGTACAATATGTTTGAACCTACATGGATTAAGAGAACAGAAGTATAGATGATAACATGCAAGAGTTTTCAACAGATTCAGAGCGCAGGAACTGGTTTAGTGGAATGAAAATGGATCCGCAGAAGATATTTCCAAGAAGCAAACCAGTTAACTCCTGAGCGAGTAGTGACACCAAATACTGAAGAGAAAGGAACTGAACACAGGAGCCAACGCATGAGACAGGTGGACAATCGGTGTATGGAACCTACAGACCTCCAGTGTTCCTCCCACTCCATGGGGCTCGATGATGCTGTGACATCAGCATTCCAACCCACCTTGCATGGGTGCTTTCAGTTTTGTCCTTTGAAGAATAAGAAGGATAAGGACTGGGACTCAGGCACATCAGGTACACTAAAGACCACATGGCCTATGAGGTTGAAAAACGTCTGCATCTGAATGGTGGTTGTTCTCGCCCAGACTGCTTTCTGCCTCACTAGAATGCTGCAGCCAGGCTGCTCTTCCCAGACACAAGATTGAATGCGTCTTCAAATGGCCTTAGAGGAAACATATGAGTAAATCTTTCTGCTGACAACTAGGAGTGCCCCAAATAACATAAATTGGTTCCCTACAGATCCTCCTGCCATGAAAGCAGGCCCCCCAGATGCTCAAGAGATAGCGGCCACTATCCCTAACTGGGCAGGGGCTGCGAAAGCAGGGACAGTGGTGACTGAGGGGACTTCCCAAAAGGAAAGGAATAAACAAAACGGGGGGGGGGGGGCGTCAGTGCGTGCCAAGCAGATGGGATGACACAGTCCTAAACACAAGGAAATAGAATGTATTGAAATAGAAAAATGGGAAAAGGACGTGCTAACAAGCAAGAATAAGCCTGGCTAAATGAACAAACACACACACATGCACACCAAAAAGAAATTCCATCAAGAACTCTTGGATATTAAAAATCAGAAACCAAAAAATCCATACGCTAGTAAAAATACAACGTCAGAAAATCATCTGTAAAGTAAAACAAAATAACGCACACATACAAGCTGTTTGTTTGTTTTTAAGGAAAGGAAAGAGTGGAACACATCGTGGCCCACCAAACCCTGAGGATGGTATTCCCGCTCAGAGCAGCAAAAGCACAGAGAGGACCATCGGCACAGAGAGGACCATCGGGCCATCCCCACCATGAGACTCAACAACCTCACCGACCCATAGCACTACGGGGACAGCACTGGAGACACAGTGCGGGAATTGCGCCGCGATCTGACCCCACTACACTGAGGCAAAACCCTAAGTGTGCGCAGCAGAACAGCAAAGGGAACAGAGCAATGAAGTCCCCGAGGAATACCAAAAATAGACTTTGGGGCCAGGGTGTGACACCCCATCAGACTTGGCCAGAAAACACTCGTAAAGGTCATAAAACACACCTTGAACTATTTAGAGGTTTTTCTTGTTTTTGTCGCTGGTTTTGTTTTCTTTTGTTGCTTTGTTTTGCTCTGTCTTGTTTTTATGCATATTTTTATCTCTGCAGGTCTATCTAGATAAGATAAGTGGGATAAACAATCTGGAGGGGAAAACAACAGAACCAACAGTTCGGTGGGGAGTGAGGGGGACATGGGAGAGGGGGAGGGAGGGGAAAGTAAGTGAGAGTTAACAACCCCAGAGACAAGGGAACAACAAGTGATCTAAAATCAATGGTGAGGAAGCTGTAGGAGGCCTAGTAGGCCTTGACCAAGAGCAATGTAACCTAGAGGAATTACTGAAACCCAAATGAGAGCTGAACATGATAGTAGGATAGGCAGAAAGTAAAAGAAAATAGAGGTAGGAACTAGGAAGCAAAGGGCATTTATAGAGGTCTAAATACAGGTATGTACATATGTAAATATTTCTACATAGGACAATCAGGAAGTAGCTCTATATGTATATACATATAGGTCTAGTATTAAGGTAGCAGATGGACATTGGGCCCCTAATCAAGTACTCCCTCAATGCAAGAACACTTTGTTTTATTAAACTGGCATCCCATGATGCTCACCCTGACATGATCGCTGAAGACAAAGCAGGTGCATAAGCAAATGTGGTGAAGAAAATTGATGGTGCCTGGCTATCAAAAGATATAGCATCTGAGATTTTACAGGCTTGAAGATAAACAAGTGACCATCTAGCTCAGAATCAACCAAGCCCACATAGAAGAAGCACACCAACCTGTGTGATTATGAGGTGTTGATAAGATCAGGCATCAAAGAACAAAAAATCATATCATTGTGAATGAGGGGGAGTGCAGAGTGGAGAGCCAACGCTCATCTATAGACAATTGGACATCCCTTACAGAAGGGTCGCTGGGAGGAGATGAGCCAGTCAGGGTGCAATATAGCACCGATGAAACATACAACTTTCCTCTAGTTATTTAATGCTTCTTACCCTCTACTATCATGATCATAGTTCTACTTTAAAAATCCATCTAGACCAGAGGATGCGCTGTGATACAGATCAGAGCTGGAAACAGAGAATCCAGGACAGATAAACCCCTCAGGTACAATAATGAGAGTAGCAATACCAGGGGGTGAAAAGGAAGGTATAGGGAGAAAGGGGGAACCGATCACAATGATCTACATATAATCCCCTCCCTGGGAGACGGACAACAGAGAAGTGTGTGACGGGAGGCATCAGACAGTGTAAGACATGGAACAATAATAATAACTGATAAGTTATCAAGGTTTCATGAGGGAGGAAAAGAATAGGAGGGAGACAAAAAAATGAGGAGCTGATACCAAGGGCTCATGTGGAAAGATTGATGATGGCAACAAATGTGTGAATGTGCTCGACACTATGCATGGATGGGTGTGTTTCCACACTGTCACAAAAGGATAGAGCACATCAAAGTTAAGCAGTAAATCATTCCTTCGTGTTCACTAATCATTGTCTAGAATGGTGATCCAGAACCATCCCCAGAAAACATCCAGCACCAAGTCAGCACAAACTGGCAATCAAAGACACAGTGCTGCTTGGACCAAACTGTTTGCGGTGTAAAATAGCTTCAAATCTAATCACAGATTTAATCTGGAAAATACACTTCGTAATTAAAAGTCAAAAAGTAATCATTACAGCTAACATTAATTGAGATGTTTTTATTCATTTATTCTACAATGATGTATTGAATGTATGCAGTATGCTAGGCTTTACTCTAAGTGACAGGGATCCGGTAGTGAACCAGGTGAGAACCCTGTCCTAATAGAGAAAGGCAAAAATAAAAATAAACCAAGAAGAATGTAATACAGAAGACAGTGCTGAAGATATAGCCCGGGGAGAGTGGAGGGTCTGTCCAGACCACAGGGTGTGAACTAAGAGGAAAAGAGAAAGAGAGAAATAGAACCTCATCATGGCCCACCAAGCTCTGGGGAGGACATCCCTGCTCAGAGCTGCCAATGCCCAGAGAGGACCATAAGGCTGGACACACCCCAAGACATGACGTTCCCTCACTGACCCATAGCGCTATGGGGGACAGCACTAGAGACACTGTGCAGAATGTGTGCCTGGTCTGCCCCATGTACAGCGAGGTGAAATGTGAAGGGAGTGAAATAGGGCAGCAAGGGAGCAAAGTAACCAAGTCCCTGAGTAATCCTGAAAATAGACTTTTGACAGGATTTGGCACCTCATCCAACCTGATTGCATAGCATAAGGGTCAGCAGACAGACCTGGAACTATATTTACATTTTTTGTTTTGCTTTTCTTTTTTCTTTTGCCCTAAGTCTATCTATAGAGACAGGCACAATAAACAATCCCAAGGAGAAAAAAATGGAATAGCAGTCCCAGAGGGGCATGCAAGAGGACGGGGTGGGGAGGGGGAGTGGAGAGTCAACAAACTCAGGGATGAGGGAACACAAGAGATCTAAAAATGATGGCAAGAAGACCTGCCAGGATTTGATCAAGTGCAATGTATCCAAGAGGAATTACTGAGAGCAGAGTGGAGGGTGAGCATGATAATGGGACAGGAGGAAGGTGAAAGGAAATAGAGGAAATAAATAGGAAGCAAAAGCTATTTATAGAGGTATAGCTATAGGCAGGTACATATGTAACTAGATTAATTTATTAGGAAAGAGATAGAGGCCAATGTACATATATTTATATGTTAAGTATCAAGAGATCAGATGGACTTTGGGCCTCTACTCAAGGCCTCCCTAAACACAAGAACAATTTGTTCTAATAACCTGGCACTCTTTGATACTCACCTTCTTGAAACTCTCACTGAAGACAAAATGGGTGCATAAGCAAATGCGGTGAAGAAAGTGGATGGTGCCAGGCTATCAAAAGATATAGCATCTGGGGTCTTACAGGCTTGAAGTTAAACAAGCATCCATTTAGCAGGAAAGCAAATAAGCCCACACGAAAAAAGCACACCAGCCTTTGTGATCATGAGGTGTCCATGGGATCAGTTATCTGGTATCAAAAGATCCAACACAAACAATTATATCTATGTGAATGAGGGGGATTGGAGTGGAGATCCAAAGCCTATCTGTAGACAACTGGACATCCTCCCACAGAAGGGTTATAAGGAAGGGGCAATTCAAAGAAGGTGCAGTATAGCACTGACAAAACACACATCATTCCTCTAGTTCCTGAATGCTTCCTCTCCCCCACTACCATGACCCAGTTCTACCTTACAAATCCAGCTAGGCTATAGTACACACATTGGTACATATAAGAGCTCGTGATGCATGGAATTCAGGACAGATAAAATCCTCGGGAACAGTAGTGGGAATAGAAGCAATATAATGAGGGTAGAGGAATAGTTGGGAGGGGGGAAAGGGAGAAAGGGAGAACCCATCACAAGGTTGGATATATAGCCCACCCCCAGGGGGACAAATAACAGAAATGTGGGAAAAGGTAGACAATGGACAGTGTAACAACAGCAATAATAATATATAAGTGATTAAGGATTCACAAGGGTAGGAGGAGAGGGGAGGGAGGGAAAAACAAAGAGCTGATATCAAGGGCTCAAATAGAAAGATAGAAAGAAAAGTTTTTGGAATTGGTGATGGCAACATATGTACAAGTGTGCTTGATACAACTGAATAATGGATTGTAGTAAGATTTTTACAACCCCCAATAAAAAGATAAATAATAAATAAATGGGAAAAAATTTAAAAATAAATCATCAAAAAAATAAGCCAGATAGTGCAAAGTGCTATTAAACATGGAGTATATTGAACTACACACACACACACACACACACACACACACACACACACACACACACACACACACACACCAAGGAAGGCCTTACCGATATGGTGACATCTGAATGACTCACTAAATTCTCACCAATCCCCGTTTTGTTTACTTGCAGCCTAAAGCTATCACATAATAACTTCAGACTCTACAATCCCAAGATTACCTTTGACCAAGCTCTTTGTTTTGAGACATACCCGAGACTCTCTCCTGGTGTGGCCTTCCCTTTTCAGGAAGTTTAATTAAATAGTTTTGTATAACGAGCAGGCTTCTCCAGAGACCTTTTGCGGCACTTTCAGCATATAGCTGGCAGGCATGCAGTACAAGGCTGGAGAGATTACCCAAACATTAGTGCAGCAAAGGATGTGGCATGAGTCCTGAGGAGGGAGAACTAGGGGCTCCTAAAGTTACAAGTTCTTGTCCAGTAAAGGAGAAAAGGAAGCCAAAAAGGAAAGGAGAAAGGAAAGAAATAAGGGAGATTGTGCCCCAGAAACTGTGAAATGTTTTCATCATTAGTCTTAAAAAGAGATCAGCTCTCAAAACTTAAGAATACATTAGAATAAAAACAGATTGACTAGGGATAAGACTAATTTATATTCCAAGGTCAGTAAGAGACACACAAGAAGCAAATGATTAAACTGGACAAATACCATTGACCCATCATTTTGGACACAAGAACTAGCATGAGGGAATTTACCCAAAAAGTTAATTCTAAACAAAGTGATAGATGTCACAACATATAAAAATATTTCCTCAATCTAAAATATTCAGAGGCTGTGGTTCTTAGGCCTCTCTACCTACATCCTTGATGAACTATTTTGTCAGTCACTGCACATCCTTCTTACTCCTCTTCAGCCTTATTCATCTCTTTCTTTAATCAATCTTCCTTATTCTCAGCATGAGCTATTGCTGTCCGCTTTATGAAGCTGTCAATGCCAGAACCAAATTTAAACTAAGCAGACACAAGCAAAGGGACAATCAAACCAAAGGAAGCCTTACAACATCTAAACCTCCGAACCAAAAGGAAGGTGCATGCATATGAACGTATCCAACATCAATCTTCAGGCCACATATAAATTACAGATGAAAATTGTATCATTTTAAAGTTGGAAGTGACCTCAGAGATCACCTAGGCCAAAGATACCTGTGACCTTTGAGAAAGTGAGTCACAAAGATGTTGCCCAAGACGGATTTGAAATAAGCTAACTCCCAGGCTAATGCTCCTTCTACCCACCCACCCCACCCACCCTCTATTGGAATGTATCAGAAGTATGAATTTCAAATAAGAAAGCACACACTTTTCTCTTTTCCACACGTGTTGTTTCTCAAATAAACCAAATATCCATGTTTAATATTGTATCTGTCTGTTTAATGATTTTGTTTTTAATCATAGTCTTGAGCTAAATTACTTTCTTTATGTGGGTAAAAATCATCTCTCTCACTCCTTTAAATGTTTCTAGCATATAAAAAGGATAACCATATATGAGTATAATTGCCTAAAAACTCCAAGCAAAAACAAAACAAAACTTTAAGGAATAAAATTGTTGTATCAGTCTCCATTTGCTATGTTTGAGGTCAGTGGTTGGATTCCTTAATCAACTTTTGTCAGGAAGCTGGTTTCTCCCAAATCTGGAGGGTGTACATAGACTTCTACAGTGAAACAAGATTTCTTCTTCTTCTTCTTCTTCTTCCCATACATTCCTTTGGTGACATGACTAATATTTTCCCATCTGACTTATTATTTTTTGTTATATCTCTGAACTTTTTCCAGACTTTCAAAAAGCTTGAAAATCTTCAATGAAGATTCAAATTTTAATAGTTTTTAGAGGGCATGCAGTCTATTCCCCTTATTTTGCCTTTTATTGAATCTAGTTTCTTTTCTCAATAGAAGTTTATAAAAAATATCCTAAAGGAATAAATTTAGAAATAAAAGTATAAAATCTTTCTTATATAAAACGTTTAAAGCTATAAAAGGATGAATTTCAGGTTTACTCTTAAATATGAGATTAATTAATATGATTATAACTTTATAATCTAGATTGTTCTTAAAGGATGTAAAGCAACTTTGAAAATAACATGTATTTCCACAAAGACTTCAAAAAAGTTTTTGACAAGAAGGAAAGAGAAAAACACACAATAAAGCAAAGTTTCAGATGAAATCAAGAATAAAGTGCTTGAGGAAGAATAAGGATAAGCAATCCAATTAAAATATAGGCAAAGGACATGAGCATACACTTTACCAAACAAGACATTCAGATAGCCAACAAATATAACAAAATACTCTTGCTCGTTAGCCATGTAAGGTATGCAAATCAAAACGATGACGAATAAGATAGCTAGCCTCAGCATTCATAGAAAAGTTAAAAATAATTTTAAAAATAGAAAACAATAAATGCAGGTGAGGCTGTTGAAAGACTGGAACTCATATACGGTTAGTGGGTGACACCATTAGAAACCAGAGTACCAAGAAAGGAGCCTTGTTGGCATAGCGAGCTACAAATTAGGCTTCTAACCCCAAGTCCCACCACTTTCTGTTTATCATTCCGCAGTGGTTTACATGTTGTTGTGAAGCTGGAAGCTCTTTTACCGACATTTCAAGTACCAGCAGGCTCACCCAAAGTAAACAGGGTTCAGCAGAACTTTCAAACTAAGAACAGAAAACGAAAAGGGGCTAGGTCACTCATTTTTGAGAAATTAGCTGCTGAAAACCTTACTGATGGCAGAAGAACATTTTCAGGCTCCGAAAGCCTCAACAATAGCGGCAGAACACCTTCCGGTCTAGTACCACTGGATGAGCCCATCAGGTCAGCGGGCATTTAGAATAAGGCAGAGGAAGAGGGCCTTCTAATGTAGAGTTGACCATAATGACAGAGATGGAGAAAAGCTTTTTTTTTTTTTTTGCTGAAAGGGTACAACTGAAAGGGAGAAGATATAGCCACAAACTTGGAATGTGGGTAGAATAAATCAATACAATTATTAATCAAATTTATACACCAATCATTAAAGCTGGTGATGAAGAAGTTGGAGTCCACCAACCTCTTCAGTCCGAAGATGATCAAATATGCAATCAAGGTGCTTTGAAAATCTTTGCGATTCAAATGCAAATGTAGGAAATGAAGAGTAAGAATCAGTAGTTGGGAAACTGTGGCCTTTGTTAGGGAAATGAAGCTGGAGATAGAATCTTGGAAGACCAACAACTTCTTCATTGAAAATATCTTTAATCAACAACATAAATGGTCAGTACACACATGGACTTTGCCTAATGGTATATGTAGGAAACAGACTACATCGTGGGATGAAAGAATGGCGAAATTCAATCTGAGCAGTCAAACCATGGCCAGGATGGGACCAGTTGTTGGAAGGACCACTGTCACTCAGATGGAAATTCAAGTAGAAGTTGAAGATAATGAGCACAAGTCCGCATGACCAAAATGGGACCTTGAATACATCCCACCGACTTTCAGGAACATCTCAAGAGCAGATTTGTACAAGAATCGCTAAGGACAGAAAACCTGACAAGCTGAGGGAGCTCATAAATGAACAAAGCAAAAAGATGGGAAAGAAAGAAAAGGCCAGAAAATGTTAGAAGAGACCACTACTGTTCTGAAAAGTCAAGAAAAAGGCTTCACACTCGAATACACATTCTCTGAGGGTTACCCTGCGTGAGAGGGAAAGAAAGGTTGCCTTACTAGCTAGAGAGTAGGCACAGGTCAACTTGGATATAAGGAGAAGCAATATCCAATAAGAAGGAGGCTGGCAAAGAAATGGCAGAGGCAAAGGAAAGTGCTAGGAAGAGAGCAGAGGTGAAGCGAAAACGGTAAACTGTTATGCACAATCCTGCAATATCCTGCCCAAAGACACAGGCTGACCGGGTGCAGAATGATGTGTGAGTGTATGCCTGCTAACATACGCAGTTTTGACAAAGTTATTGTACATGAGTACGTTCCTTTTGCTGTAAATTGATCCATATAAGCCATGGAGCTCACAGGGGTCAAAGTTATGAAAACTTCTTAGACATTACCAGACATCTCGAGGGAATGCATCCCTGGGTCTGGGGGCTCACGATCATCGTCCCAGAGGACACCATGGTCAATTGGCATCACATAGTCCACAAAGATAACGTTCTACATCCTGCTTGGTGAGTACCGACTCCAGGCGTAAAAGCCAGGGAGTAGCCATGTCAGGTTGCTGTATTCTGTTACAAGAGCCATGGGAAGAATTAGTCCCGTGGCCCATTCAAACATCAGTCTCCACAACCCAGAGATGAGAAGAACTAACTGGTGCAGCTGCCAACTGCCATGATAGGGATCAGATTAGAAGGCCTTGGATATAGAGTGGAGGGAAAATGTGGAACAAAACTCACAATTATAAGAGAATCCAGGTTTTGGGTCTGGAACTGAAGTCTCACTCACAGCTCATTTCAGTCCAACAATGATGAGCCTCTGGGGACCATGGCACCAGTGAGATGTGCACACCTTAGGCTTTCGAACCCTCTAAGATCCAAGGGGCCATGTGCACACAAGGACACCGTTCCGAAAGGGTAGGGAAGAAGTCCGAACAGAAATAGCAAACACATGTAGAAGTGAGCGGTGATGTGATGTCGTGGGGACTGGAATCAGTGACATGAAACAAAATGTGTGTGACTTATTGAATGCAAAACTGATGATCCTCTCTATGAACCTTCCCCCAATTCACAACAAAAAGGATTTTTTTAAAAAAGAAAGTGCTTGTGGGGACATTAATGTGGACACATGTGATGCGGTTAGCTTTCTATATCAGACAAAGAAGAGAGAGCTGGGAGAATAATCAAGTGTTCATACGAAAAAGAAAAAGAAACCCACCCAGCGACTCAGTGAAAGAATGTGTTACAGGCACTATAACTAGGCCCAGATCTACACCCAGATCTAGAGAGAGTACCTAACGGCTAGAGAAAATGCCTTTGACGGGTTATCTGGATGCATTTCTAGGTAAGATATGTACAATATCCTTGGCATACACGTAATAAATAAAAGCTTCACGGTATTATTTCCTCTGCTACCCCTTAAGTACAAATTAAATACAAGGCAGCAACTATATAAGATATTTAGATTTTTGCCTCTTTCAACTGTGCATACCAATTTGTGAACATTTGCAAGATCTTGCAGATTCTACTTTTATGATTTCTGTAAGTGGCTACTCTCCTAGTCTCGGTCTCAGTAGTTCTCCCTGATTTATATTGATAGCTTCTTAATCTCTCCACCTTACATTCCTTGCCTTCCCATTCCACTTATGATTCAGATCCCAGATTACATCTTTCCAAAGTTTGTTACAGCTGTGCCAGTCCTTTCCTCAAAACAGTGTGTGTGTGTGTGCATATATATGTGCATATTACTAGCTTGTACATACAAATTAAGCCCAAATCCATGGCACGCTAGTCAATTCCAATTCATATACATCCTCTAGAACACTCTAGACCTGGCCCAAAGGGTTTCCCTGGCTTTAGGGAAGCAGACCTTCCATAGCTAAAGCGGTTAGAGTTAGCTGCTGAGTGTTGGCAGCTGTGTGCTTTAACTACTGTGCCACCAAGCTCCTCTGCTTATGCAAGATCTTTCGTGCTCTGGCCTGCTCCATGACGCCAATCTCCAATACCAACAGAGGTGAGGCTGGATGGGTACGTTGCTTTTGAAACCTTTTGACTCATGGCACCCCCCTGTGTATCTCTGGAGACCTGGGCTCCCAAACGCTGGTTTTTCTGCAGGTAATTGCCAAACATCTTCCAAAGAGCTTCTGGGTGAACTCAATCATCTGACCTTAAGTTAAAAGTCAGATTACATAGAGGCCCCATGCCCAGTGGGCTTCAGCTACTTGGCTTTAGTTGTTCGTTGCCATGGGCAATATGGGCTTGACATGTCATCTCGATGGCTCAAAAATATCCAGAAATAGGTATCCTCTAAAAACTTGCTAACACAGTTTCAAACATGTGTCTTAGTTCTCAATCTGCCCTTTCACATTGGCAGCTGGAGGGCATCTGCTGCCGCCTTAACACCCCACGACCCCCGTACCATTCCCTCCAATAGGAAGGTTACAGAAGGAGCAGTTCCCCAGGAATCAGACTACAATCTGTATGGCAGCAACACTCTACCAAGTTCAATCATTATTTCCCTGAATGATAATTCTGTCTCCAGTTACACAGCCACAGAGGCACAGACACCATGGACGTCAACTACGAATCTCACACATCAACCTAAGAAACGGTGTCTACCCAGTCAATACACCATGTGCAAGTCATATCCAACAACACGTTTCCTAAGAGAATTACAGTGATGCGCGGTGCTCTTGGCAGCCCGCACCGCGGTACTCAGCACGGTGATGCCACGCGAGAGGCAGATGCCTTTCTTTCCCCCTTCACAGCTTGTCTGCATCTCCGATAAAGAACTGTCTAGCATAACATCCGTTTCCATAGCCCTGAGTTCCTTATTTCCCCGTGAAATGAAGGTTTGCAGTCCCTCAAGCACATCCTTAAAATATCTTGACTCTGCATGTAATGTTTAGACGGTTTCATAAACCAATTTCTAGGCCTATGATATATGTGTGCCATTTGTCTGCAAATACAATATTTTCAAATTTATGTAAGTTGACCTGAGCAGTAACACAAACTGAGCCGTAATATCATTTCACATCTACCCAGTCACTATCTTACAGCCCTGAATAGTTTCCTCAATTAGATTAGTTTATATTGAAATATACTTTTCACAAGATTCATAGGTTTTAATTCCGAGATTAAAGAAACGGGTTTTCTAAAAGTCGTTCCGTGCAGCTCGGCTTCCCCAGTGGCCTCACGCTCCTGGGCGCCTATCTTTATCTTCATTTATAACCGTCTTGGCAAACACCACGACAGGTCGAGGCTTCAAAATATACCACTCATCTCCAATGGTCTTCACCATAATTTCAACATTAGAAACAAAGGCGGGAGGCCTGCAGAGAAACCACTGCAGTGTCCAGAGTGTCGCAGACACAGAACTCTCCTACGGCCTGAAAGATGAAGAGCCGGGTGACTACGGTGCCTGAACGGGACATAAGAAAACCGGAAGGCTTGCGCAGAGATGAAATGTCAAAGGAGTTAGGAGACTTTGGTTGATATTTGAATCTGAGTAGCTGAACTTCACACTGGCATTTTCACAGTTTAAGCTGCATATTTAAAGGAGGAAAAAGAAAGAAAGGAGAGAAAAAGCCAAGCGCTGAAAATTGAAATCCTCTCGTGAATAGTCATTCTATTTGAAAAATTAGAGACTTGTCAAAGAACAGCCATAACATTTACCAAAATGTAGGGACAGAGCAAATTAAATGACAAAACCAGGGAGCCGTCTTTGGAGAAGCTAAGTGAAATAGACATACAAACGTGCTGTCATTTCCTTTTCAAAGCTGAAGACTTGCTAAAAGGGCGAACGCTCTAAATCCAACCTCCCTGTGAAGGAGCGAACTAACGGGCACTTTGATACAGCAGGCGCGAGCCTTTTTTGGAAGTAGATAACAATAGCATTCATCATGTTGACGATTGGACAACTGCATAGCAAACCCTTTTCTTTTTTATAAAGATCACTTTACTGGAGGTTCTCACAACTCGTGTTGCAATCCATACTTCTATTTAAACTCTCAGAAGAACTCTAACTCGGCACAGTGGCTGTATCGCTGGGCTCCAACATAAGAATGATCGCGAAGCTGGCACAGGACAGAGCCGTGTTCTGCTCGCTTGCCTATTGGTTGCTGTCAGTTGGAACAGACTCGACTCCTACCCAACAACATAGGATGGCAAGGAAGTCCCTGGGTGAGGCGATTGCACAGGAGCCTCGAGGACAGATGCCACATGCTGGTGAGAGTGAGGATGGTCCTGGAACGGCAGCGTTGTGTTCTGTGACACACCACCAGAGAGAACTTGATGGCGGTTAGTTCTCCATGCATTACACATATGGTTTAAATCAGGAAAGCATGAACTCTTTACCCATTGTAAACCTGATACGGAACCAAGAACACCCATAGAATTGTAATTGCCTTCGTCGACAACTCTAATAAATACGCTAGGAAACAGCTGTGCTTTTTAGCAGTGAAAATGAGGTTGGTGTCAGTAAGTAAAATAATCAGGTAGTAAATGAAAATAACTTTGTGATGCGTTTCACCGGGAAGGCAATGAAAAACCTGGGCAAGGGGGGGCTACAGCCTTGGAAGGAAAATGTCAAGTTGAGAAATGCTTTGACATAAAGATAATGCACAAATGAAAGGGGAGAATACTTGGGGAGAGGGAACAATTGAAAGAAAACAATTTATGTGTAATATAGACGCTTCTGTATGCATTTAAGCCGTAAAGGGGCTAGTGAACTTTCAGAAGATGATGAAATATTTTGTTGATTTCATAGAGAAAAGGAAGAAAACCTCACCGGAGGAAACCAAGAAAAAGCAAGAAAAACCACCATGGCGATTGCCAGATTCAAACAAGCTCCTAACTTTTTTGTGATAGGAAACGCTTCTTTATAAACATTTGAAGGACAAAAAAATAAATAAACATTTGGAATGGAAAGCAAATTTCATGGAGAAGAAACACAGAGAGGGAGGGAGGAAGGGAGGAAGGGAGGAAAATGCACCCCTTCCCCAAGATGCCCACCTCCTGGAACCTGTGAAGATGTTTGTTACATTACATAGGAGAAAGGACTTCGCCCATGTAGTTCAGTCAGGAACCTTGACTGGGGGAGGCTATTCTGCGTTACCTAAGTGGGCCGAATCTAATCATATGGGTTCTTAAAAGTAATGACGCCTTACTGACCGCTTCAGAGGCAGAAATGTGACTACAGAAGACTTTCCAAAGACATGTACATTGCCGACTTTTAAGACAGAGGCAGGAGGCCAGGATCTGAGACATGTGGGTGCCTTCTAAAAGCTGGAAGGACAAGGCAAAGAATTCTCCCCTGGAGCCTCCAGGAAGAAAGGCAGAGTCCTGCTAACACCTTGGTCCAGAGAGACGCCTATCAGGATTTCTGACCTCCAGAACTGTCAGAAAATATATTTTTGTTGTTTGAAGCATTTGTTTGTGGCTATTTGTTACAGCAGCAATACAAAGCCGGTATGCATGGTGAATTTCAGAGCATGCATTTTAATGCATCAGTTTTCAAAATGTATGTTTAAAACCAAGCACAAGGAATAAAGAAGTCTCAGTCTCAACTTTATGGTAGAGTGGCCTGTGATGTTGCATACAAAATATGCTATAAAAACAACCTTGTGAAAATATCTCAAGAAGAAGCTTACACATATTTGGAAAAGTTGCTGAGGTGCCAATACCCTTGAAAGTGGAGGGCCTGGTGAAAAGGTGTGACTATGAAAATTCCGTTTGAATTTCATTTGATACTTCACATTTTAAACTCGGCCATGCCTTCCCCTATGGAAAATCTCCCAGGGTATCTTAGTTTATTTGAAATTTAATGCAAATCCATACCACAGCCTATCCATCCGACATGATCTGGCTCTTGCGCTCTCATTCTCTCTCCCTCTCTCCCTTTTCACTAAGTCCCAACCACACTGCCCTTTTAAACATGCAAACTTATTCTCGCCCCACCCTCCAGAATTTTCAGGAGGACTTCTACTTGACAAGTGTGCAGAGCATTCAGGAAGATGGTCACAGCAACCCAGGAATCAAGTGCATCCGCAGTACTAAGATTCGGAAGTAAATCTGAAGAGTCATCAGAACCTCCTCTATACCAAACCCACCCCACTGAGTTGATTCCTATTCAAAGCAACCCAATATAGGGCTTCTGCGGCTGTAAATCTTCACAGGAACAAAGAGACCCATTAGGGTAGAATAAAAAATATGCAGAACTCAGGATACCAATCCACCTTGCTGGAGTAGCTCTGTATGGATCCTAGAAGTTTTGTATTTGTAATTGGCCCAGGGCATGTAGATGCTAAGGACCCCACACCTTTGAGATTGGAGCAATGTGGTCCATCAGTGACAACCATGCATTAGAAGGCAAGCTGCCTTTCTCTACACTGAATACTTATTATCAGGGACACAGATTATTAGCTTTAATGATAACTTTGAGAAGCCATACAGTGTAGTATAGTGGTTAGGAGGACAGACCCACAACCCAGACAATACTTAGAACAATGCCTGACCAATAGTAATTGTACAGTAAATGCTGGCCTTGACTTGTTTAAACCATCACCCTGGTAAATCAGTCATCCTTTTTATTGGGGCATGATCCACTTTTAATGTAGATGTTTCTAGTGTTTGAAAAGCGGTCCTTCGATATCTCAGTAGACCTGACTCTTGTTTTTCCAAGGAGTTCAAAATAATAAAGTGAAAAGATTCTGTTCTTCCTATTGGCTTCCAAGAAGCTTGATCAATGAATGGTGTAAACATGCAGACCATAGAATCTTTACAGTTACTTTAAATGGTTGCTGTCTGTCTCCTGATGTGTACTGGCTTGTTCAAAGCCACAACAATATAGGGATATGAAATAAAACTTTCTTTTTTATCTTCCCAGGTTCCCTGATGGCTTCTCCCCTCCTCTAGTGCTAAAATGAAAGGGCATAGATTGCTGTAAAAACAGCTCTCTGTAAGAAAACAGTAACACTTAAACCAAAATAATTAAATTCAGGGGGATTCTACTACTGGTTGAATCCTAAGTCTAGCAAAAATGTGAATGAATCAATACTGATCCTTTAGTCTTGATAAAGGAAACCCTGTCTTAGGCTGGGTTCTCTAAAGAAACCATCAGTGGCACTTATATATGTATATAGAGAGCCATTTATATCAAGCAAATGGCTCATACAATTTGGAAATAGGAAAATCCAGGTGGGTTCTTAAACTAGAGGTCTCATGTTGCTTCAGGCTTGAGGAACTCAAGATCAAGATCAGGAGGAAGACTATCAGCTGATACAAGACTGCAGGGGCACACGAACACGAGGTCAGCCAGTGAAGTTTGTAACTGGCGAGGAGAGGGTGAGTACTAAGTTCACAGGTCAGATGGCAGGTCTGCTTGCAGCCTGCTGGTAGCTCCCACGATTGGCAGGCAATAGGACAAACCATAGGCTCCTGTCCAAAGAACAGAGGCCTATGCGCCAGAGTCAAGATTCAGACCCAGCAAAAAGCAAATGTGTTTTTCCATAATATCCACTTGAAAGAAGGCCACACCAGCCAAGGCAACCTCCTTTTAATTACCTCAGGACGATAACTTGAGCAAGCGTGTGGTAACCCACTCTAAACTTGAAATGAATCGGCTACTCACCGCAAACTCCATGATAGAATTGATTATATCATGTTAGGCCATATCATGGAAGGAAATTACCGTATATCTTCACTGTCAAACACTGAGAATCCTGGCCCAGTCAAGGTGACACCAAACAAAAGTATCACAAGCTCCTATTGAACCTGTAGAGTTTAGATAAAGAAGGCGGCGGCCAGCTACTCAAGTTATGAAAATGAGGAACCCTAGTGCCAAGGTCATTAGAAATTACAGAGCCTCTCATTTCCATCAAGGAGACTAATGGGTTCACAAATGTGTCCTTTGCTGCTGGGCAAAGTCAGAGAACCATAGAGAAATGGCAGTGTGGCAAGGCTCAGTAGACAGGGAAAAGGAGAGAAGGTCCCTGGACATTTTCTGTCTGGCCTTTCCTTCCTAATCCTAGTTATGGAAAGGATCCAGCAGTGTGTGTGTGTGTGCATGACGTGGGCGTGTAGGCACGAGGCTGGGCGAGTCCACGCAGATCACCTCCGTCAAATGGTAACTCGGAGCAAGAGTAACGGAAGGGCAAGCTCCCACAAGAAGTGAACACTGGAGAGGCTTTCCTAGTGGGCATCAGGAATAAAGACAACTGGGTAACGGAAATCACCCAAAGGGCCTTAGTAATAATGCAACCGTGAGAGTTAAACTTTTCAGAGTGTGGGTGTTGTTCGCGAGAGAAACCTACCCAGTGACACTCATCTATGGATAAGGAAGGAGTTTCACATATAAGAAACCAAAAGTTTATGTAGAAGAAGCCAAAAGAAGCCAGTGACCCTCATATGTGGACAGGAAAGGACTTCATATCAATAGAGAATTTTGTACCAGAAAAGTGGTCTAGGCCAGTCCAACTCAAGTCCATGGGTCAGGTGCTAGCTGGAGCCTTGTTCAGACTCCTGCAGCTGCCAGTGGATGCATGGGGAAGAAGGAGATCACAACCGGATGAGTGCAGAGTCACGTGCATTCTAAGGTCCCAGGAGGATGGCAGGGCACTGACAGAAGGCCATATTGACTTCCAACCCCAGAGTCAGATGCACAACCCACACAAGGGGAAGAGGCAAGCGAGAGAGAAAAGTTCTCAGTATCTCTCTGATAAAGATGCTCTCCCCAAAGAAGCATCATCAGGATGTGACCTGGTTGATAGGTCAGACTCCACCACTTACCTTCACACAGGTACCATCAAGTTGATATAAAATCTAATCATCATACAAAGCATGATTGGTAAGGTATGGTTTGTCTCAAGACTCGAACCAAAATGTAGACAAGTATACCCAGCCCAATGCTCCACTAGAGATATCTTACTGCAGACAAGCTTTGGACATCATCAGTGCAGTGGAGAGTGAGGACAGAGGAAACGGAGCTCAGAGAGAAAGAGACCTGGCAGTTGAGCACTATTATGAACTTGTAAACGAGCCAAATTATACCCACATTGAACTAGAAAAACATTGAATGGACTGACCTGAGGGAAACTCAGTTTTAAACTGGAAATAATTAGAACAACCAGAGGTGAAAAATGCAAACAAAATAACTTTCTGCTGAGGGAAAGAATGGGGACGCAAAGGGGAAATTAAGTTACTAAGTCCTTATTTAGCTATCATTAAGTTTTTGTTAATGGGGATAATAAATATGCTGAGGAATAGAGGTAATTGTTGAATAGTGTAAATGATGTAATTGATTTCATTGTATAAATTGTACAAGTGACCAAAAATGTTGTGTTCTCTATAATTTTAAGACAGTAAAAAAATTAACAATATAGAGATTTATTGTGTGCATAGCCAATATGAAATTATCAAATTTGTGTATATTACAACATTAAATTATAAAGAGCCTTTTTGGGAGCCCCAAACTAAAATTGTGTTTTTCAAGCAATACATAGACCAAAACTGGGGGGAAATGTGGATAAGTCATTTCCGCTAGGTTAAATTGAACCATCAGTATTTTCTCCATGAAATAGATACCTCACACCTTGCAGTCTTGGTCAGAGCATGGCTCCGGCTTTCTGGTGTCCAAAATTACATTCCCTTCCAACTCAATGATTTAATGGCAAGGCATCAAGTTGCTCTTGGGTCTTTATTTAGAATAAGCACATAATTAAGACACTTAAAGGTGTGGGATCAGTTCCCCTCTAGGGAGTTTAATTACCCCAAGAGTTAGAAATGGCCACACGTTCAATATTTATTTCCAAGTCTCTGGGGAACAGTCATTCTGTAACTTGATCTGGGTTTACCTACCAACCTCTGTTTGTTGCAGGATTAACACATAAAGCAGACAGGTATAAATGAGTCCTCACCAAAGGGCCTCTTAAAAAAAAAAAGAATTAAACTTTAGCATGCCATTAACTAGTTCTTTTGATTGAATAGAATGTTAAAGCAAGTTTTATACCTCACATCGTACTTTCCTGCTAGAAGCTAAACTTTCCCCCTGGAAAAATAAATGGTGTTATTTATTTTGGTTAATAAAGGCATTCGAGAATAATAGCATTTCCAGTATTAGCGAATTTGAAAACTCCATAAATCCCCGGAGCCATTCCCCTTTACATCTCTTAAATCAGGAGAATCTAAGTCTCTTTTAAATCGCACAGAATGTGATTCCCGGTGATTTACTATCAATCCCCACACAGCTAGGACGTGTTAATGCATTTTGTTCAATAAGAATGTCTTATGGGTGTACAGCTATCATGTTTTCCAATGTACGATTCTGTTCACATCTGCTATAGGCTTTGGAGGAGTGGCAGGCGCTGGCACCGTTGTAAAGTATTCTTAAAGCAATAGAAAAGCAAAAAGAGTCATCATTTTCTATGGGGATAATTTCTGTGCCACACTGACACTTTTAAATGTTTTCAATAGTGTTGATTTATTGGAAAGCTTGGGAAGGTACTGCTTAGCACCAGCTTTCTCCATACAATCTCAGTGACAGAGAATAACTTTTACATCCTTCAAACTGTCCATTGTGAAAGATTTTTTCATTACGATGAAGGTGTTTAGAGGTTTTTGATTTAATGTAGAATGATAACTCCCATGAGTCTCAGACTTCTGGTGAGAACAAACAATGAAACAAACCCTTCCCCTGAGTGAGCTCAATAATGGAATACGTTTGGCTGTCCATGGCAACCAAGCACTTCCCTGCATCGCCTGAGTAGTGTCATCTGAAACACTGACTCTCACAAATTAAAATTTATTTATAAATATATTGCCGTGACCTTGTATTTTCCAGATGGGAGATGCTGCACTGCCTCTATTCATCATTGCTATTACGGTTAATTTGGGCAGTTTCCTATTCAACTCATACAGTGAGCAAAAAGCAAGGCAATTCTAGAAGCCTACTGTTCTGAAAGCTATTTTATTAAGCGAACTTTGATTTTTTAAAGATGAAAGTGCAAAGTTATGGGAATACACTAAACATGCCAGTGAATATTCTAGACAGTTGTCTTAAATAACTTTTTAAAATTAATTCCAGTTAGATTGGGGCAAGGGTAATAGCTCAAATACAATACAAATTGGGGGGCTTTTGTCCTTTAAAAATACCATTTTTAAATTGTATTTTCTCCACCACTCTTAACATTACTTCTATAGTACTTTTCAGGTTCCATTGTCTGAGAAACTGCTCCCATCCTGAATAAGAGGCAAACCTGGGCCAGGACGGCCCACCATCCTGGTTAGTCCTAGTCTGAGAGATTTCCTAGGAAATCTGACTTTTAATGTGAAAAGCCAGGGAAAACAAATGTTTGCTACCCTACACAGATGCCCAAACTACTTGTTGGGCTTGTGAAAACAAGGATTTCTGGGCCCAGGTCCGGCTATTTTATATATATATATATATATATATAATCTGAAGGAATGTCTAGGAATTTTCATTTCTAAAAAGTTCCTAGTGTTTGGGACACTGCTGTTTGCCTGGTGACCGTACTCTGAAAATCCAGTCATGAGCTAGCCAGCGCAGGAGGACATCACTGATCTGAGCTAATCTTCTTAGAACATCTCTCACCCGAATTTGAAGTTGGAGCTCAAGGTCTCTCTTCAAAGAAATTATATTTTATTGTGAATTAGGTGGGGGGTTGCATTTCAGGTCATCAATTTTGTTTTCAACTGCTTAAACTACTTAGAACCCCCCCTCCTACACACACACACACACACACACACACATCCCCCCTTTGATTTCTCTTCTTCTTGTGGATAACTGTCTTCCTTTCCACCCAAGTTAGTGCCTCTGAACCTGTTTGCCTACTGCTTCATCTCCTCTCTCCTGATCTCCCCTCATAAGGAGCCTCTGAAGTCTGTTCCCCCGATAAAAAATTCTATCTTGGTATTTGTCTTTTTGATAGTGGTCTCAAGGTCTTTTATCAATTATCTTGGCCATGTAGAAAGATTTCTGCCAATTGATCCCAGGGGCATGGTGAAAAAGGAGTGTGTGTGTGTGTGTGTGTGTGTGTGTGTGTGTGTGTAGGTGATTGTCTCGGTACCTGATACATTTTCTGTCCTTGAGCGCTAGGTGTGTTAGAAGATTCTTTGATAAATTACTGTTTGTAACATCCACTCCTTTGACCAGATTTCTATCATGTGACAATACTATAACCTTAAATAAGGCGCAGATGGGTAAAATGATCTCATGTAACTCATGGTGATCAAGTTTGATCTATGTCTAGTAAAATAATGGCTTGGCTCTGAGCAACTCTAGTCTCATCTCCAACAGTGTATTTAAATGGTTAAAATAAACCGTTCTGACCATTTGTGTTATGGCCCTGTCTCTACTGCTCAATTGAGTCCTCCTCTTAGAGACCCCATTGGGCAGAGGAGACTGGACTACGGAGTTCCTAAGGTGATGAGCCTTCACATGACAAGAGTGCCTCATCTTTCTTCTGTGGCATGACTGGTCAGTTCACGTTGTCCGTTTACCACCATCTCAATGCTTAGCCCACAGCCTCACCAGGACTCCTTCATGTTGAGACAGAGCTGACAAGTTGGATGCACTTTAATTCAGATGCTTCAAACACATAGAAAAGACTGTAAAGAAAGAAGAGAAATGAAAGGAAAATTACCAAGGATGTTAAGGCTATCCAAAGAAGAAATGGGATCACACTGGGGCCCATTGAAAATCTCATGAGTCTTAGACTTTTAAAGCAAATGACAGATTAGACTAAGTGGTTTTGCACTTCGTAGGATTTTAAAAGCAAATCTCACATAAAAAAATTATGAGTGCTGTATTTTCCTCAATCGTAAATGGAAGCGTATTTTAAAGACTATTGAAGAGGATTTTAGAAACACAAAGTTCAGTGCAACCTGGGCCATTGCTCTACTTCCCTTTCATTATAACCCAGGAAATTGTCTTTCTGAAAGAGAATTTCAAATACTCCTCCAAATAGAACTTTGCTAATGCTTAGCAGAGTCTACTGCCTGAAAATACATCTATGGCTTCTCTAAATCGCCTAACATCCATTTTCGGTTGTTACTTTTAAATTAAGTAAAAGCTAGCCAGGAGTTCTAAGTAACAGAAGAATATTCTTACAGGCCGTGCTTAATTTTGTCTTTTGACCTCTTTCCTTTGCTCTAAAATCACGTGAAACTATTTCGTGTATTTGCTAGTCAAACCAGATTTACCAGTTCTGATTTTTAAAATTTGTTTATTAAATAGCACTGTTCTCCCGGCTCAGTCCTAACACTCTCCCCTTCCATGGAGGAGACCTGGGTATGTTTCCTGGCCAGTGTATGTACCTCATTGGAGCCATCTGTCTGTCTGTAAAGGCTTAGGTGTTACTGGGAGGTTGAACAGATTTCAGCAGAGCTCCCAGACTAAGACAGACTAGGAAGAAAGGCCCACAATCTACTTCTGTGGATCAACCAATGAAAACTATGGATCATAACAGCCTGCTATCCAATTGACCATGGGGATGGTACAGAACTGGGCAGCATTTCAGTCTGCTGTGCATGGAGTCTCCATGAGCCAGGGCCTACTAGATGGCAGCTCATGACAACAATAATTCTCCTAAATGCAATCTTTTCTAGTGAACACCCTAGCATGTGTTGTCTTTTGCAGATTTAATATCCCTCTGAAATACCCAGCTTGGAGTGTGACCACTGTGTTCCTCATTCTACCCTACCTGATTCTAAGAACATTTACCAGAGTTACGCTCGCTTCAGTTTATCCGAGTGATCCGCTAATGCTTATTTTGTCATCAATTAAGCTATCTCCCATCTCCTCATTCTGAACCCCCTCCCCAAGTACCTAAAAAGCATAATGAATGCATTTGTTTTTATCTTTTGAATAAATGCATTACATTTTTCACAAGGCTGCCATTGAAATCAATCACTAGCATTTGATTTGTGATCCACAAAGAATTCAGGCTCAGGAGCCACAGCATTTGCCACACGGTGCACTCTGGGTGGAGTGCGTGATGATACCGTCTGCATTTAAACCATATTCTCTGCTTAGCCCGTGGTTCTCTCGTCTAGTAGTATTTACCGGAGTAGTCCCCATCCAGTTTCATTAGAGCCTCGTTAGGACGCGTCCGTTACCTCCTCACCGCCAAATCAAGAGGAAAGGTTCTTTTTGTTTTATGATCCCTGTGGGCAGATGTCATTCTTGGCTGAACACATCGAGTGCCCATAAGGTTCTAATAGTTGAAGTGCTTAAAGCACCTGCCATCCATCAAGGTTTATGATGTGGTTACCATAGCTACCAACACCTCATGCATTCCCGATCACATGGATCCACTCTATTAAGAGAGAGAGAGAGAGAGAGAGAGCTGCCAGGAATTGTTCACATGAATTAAGCCCCAATTTTAACAATTAAAGGCAAGGAAGACATGACACAATGCATGAGCAAAGCACAACAACAATCCTGAGATTGCTAAGAGAAGCAGAGGCCAAATCAAGGCCAGGCTGGCTTCAAACGGATGGACAAAAACGGGCCCGTATCATTTCTCCTTTGTGCCACATTATGTCAACAGACAGCAAGGTACACAATTTCCAGCCCTTCCTTAGAGATCACCTTTGGAATGAAAGTACCATAGTACATAACTTTTCATCAAAAGTCACTGTGGAAGCCCTTTCTTCTGTCCCCAAAGAAAGTTTTCTTTTAAATAACAATACCAAAGTTGTATTTCATACCAAACCTTTCAACCAGGAGGCACAGAATGCTGTGCAAATGTATTAATCCTCACAGCCTTCCTGTAAAGCACAGGGGGTAGCAAACTCCCCAGATGTGCATATTGAATTTTTAAAAAGCCGTTTAAGTTGAATCAATAGTCTATTCAGAAAGGAAGGTTAAAAAGGTAGGTCTTGCACTGTGTCTTAATAACCAAAGTCCACTAGGAATTTATTAGACTGTGACAAAAGAAAAGGGAAGACAAAACGTAGAGCTTTTATACATTGCCTATGTAGCTTAAATTGGATGCTGCCTTCCATGCTTGCAATAACTTTGGGGGAGGGAGAGTGTAATTCAATATTGCTAACTTTGCATGCTGTTATATCTCTTTTAAAATAGAAATGGGCTCCCACACACCTCTCCAAAATAATTCTGTAAGAGGAAAATCTAACTAACGTGAAATAAGATGGTTTTCGTTTCACTATGTTATTATTTTAAAATACAAAGGCTGTATCAAATTGGGGTTGTAAAAAGCAAATATTCTGACATAGCTGTGTTATTTGGGTAATACATATTAAGGATTTGTAAAAAGGCTATTTTCTGGACCAGTAATTCCACTTCTGGGAATCACTCCTATCCCAAGGAAAGAATACAAATATTTTAATATTATATGCAGTAAATTAGAGCTGCTAGATATATAACTAAAGTTATCATGAAATACTCTGATGCTAACCATTATTTTCATTCATTTTGCTACTTGTTACACATCTCCTATGTTCCAGACACAAGCGATACAAAAACAAATACGACATGCTATTATAAACATGATCCTGGCCTTCTAATGAATGAGAGTTTGAATTAGAGATTAAGATATGAAAATACATGGATGGCCAGTGCCTTGATAAGATACGTGCATGGCATGGCAGAGAATCACAAAGGAGAGACTGCTCAATTTTCTATTGGGGAGATCAATGTCAGGAAATGTTTCATTGAGTTGCCCTTTAATAAATGTCGTGAAATTCAAGTTGATGTTTGGCAAACACACCAAAGATCACCAGCATTTAATGAATATGGGGGGATAAAATAGATTGAGCCAGGAATCAGAGAAACAGGAAAAAGAGCACAGTATTTCAGACAAAATCTAGGATTCAGTTGAGGCAGCAGTTTTTTTAAGTGGAGAGAAGGGGCAGATGTTGGTGTTGGGAAAGAAATTCTCTTTCTAGATTTTCTGACTTGGTGAACAAAGGGCCTGGGCCAGGTGGGATGAAAGAGCAAAGACAGTTCCCAGTATGCTAATTTTGAGCAAAGGGTCCTGATGAAAATGCACTGGAGAGAAAAGGGGAATGGCAACATTCAGACATGAAGAGTAGCAGGTGTTTGAAAGGCCCTCGGGGACAGGAGCAAATAGAAAAGTGGGTCTAGTTTGGCCTTGAAGGGAAAGGTAGTGGAAAGGCGAGTGTGAAAAATGAAAAGAACATTGCGAGCCAAGCCCTGTGTAACACCAGCACAAAGAGGGCTCGGCATTGGAACAGGAACCCACAAAGAAGCGGTGACCTGCAGAAGTCAAGACAAGATCGAAAAGAAACACGTGTACTGAGTGACCAGTCAGTGGTGCCGTTTTCCACATCAGGTTGTGAAAAGCAGGAAGCAGAAGGATAAGGCAAAAGGGAAGTGAGACCTGGTGGAACACACTGAAAGAGGGGCCTGGAGTTAGAGAATATCTTCAAGATGGAGCTGTGCATACTTTCACAACTTATCAATGGAAGTACGTGATTGAGAAAAATATTAAATCATAAGAGAGAAAAGTGCACAAATCTCGGAGTGGTGCAGCCTTTTCCATACTTTTAAATAGCACATGAGTGGGTACCCCCAAGAAAATGGAAATAAGCTCCGCTGGGCAGAACTTTCATAGCACACATTTTTCCCACTAGGCGAGTATCCAGCACCTGGCTCTGAGTGAGCGCACCCAGTGGCATCGCCTGGGAAGGTTCTCTCTGGTCACAGTGACTTTTTTCCTAAAGGGAGTTTCATTATAACCTGGTGTGTGTGTGTGTGTGTGTGCGCGTGCGCGCGCGCGCGCGCATGCGCGCGCATTGGCAAATTTAAGGGAACAGACTGTAGCTGTGAAATCTTGTTTCCTGCTCAGGGAAAACTGCTGCAGAAACTGTTGTGATGTTGAACACAGCTTACAAGGACAGTGCTATGGGAAAGACTCATGTATTTGAACAATTTTCTTATTTCCACAAAAGGTGAAATGTCAATTGATGACACACCTCGTTCTGGACATCTGTCAACTTCCCAAACAGATGAAAACGTCCACTCATAGAGCATTTGGGGGTCCATTTCACCAGATCAGATGGGTAAGCACACTGTCTATTTAGCTCAGGCATACTCAAACTACAGCCCTCAGGCCATATGAGGCCCGCTGAGAACATTTATCTGGCCCACCGGGTGTTTTTGCCCACTTGTTTTTTTTTTTTACTTCAAAATAAGACATGTGCGGTATGCATAGGAATTTGTTCATAGTTTTTTTTTTTAACTATAGTCCAGCCCTCAAACAGGTCTGAGGGACAGTGAACTGGCCCCCTGTTTAAAAAGTGTGAGGACCCCTGATCTAGATGTTCTGAAAAGATTGTGCAACTGTGTGTGACAAAAAAAAAGTCCTGACTTGTGGCCAACAGGGGACTGGTTTTTGCCACCATGACAATGCACCTGCTCAAGCAGCCATCTCAGTGCTTCAGTTTTTTGGCAAAAAACAGCAAGTCTCTCTTGATCCATGCACCTTACTACCTGACCTTGCTCTGTGAGACTTCTTTTTGTTTCTATGGGTACAGAGGGACACAAAAGAACAGCAATTTGACAACATAGAAGTGATGAAGAACAAAAATGAGGGAAGTGCTGTCAGTCATCCAAACAGATGAGTTTGAAAAATGTTTCCAAGAATGTAATTACATATGTGACAAATGTATTAAGTGTAATGGAGAGTACTTTGAAGGTGAGAAGGTTGTTTTTCTTTAAAAAAATTAAATATATAGTGAGGTATTTCATTTATTGTGCCAACCTGGCTGATAAACACATTTAGGGTTAATTGAAGGGCGGAGAGATAAATGGCTCAGTGAGCCTCACCTTTCTAGTTCTCTGGTCTCTTGCTTTGTGGTGGTCGGACCAGGGTGCAGCTGCCTTAGCCAGTTCCCTGCATCTGCCGGCAAGGCTCACTTCCTGCAAGACATCTCTGAGGAGAAGCCACATGGACCTACCCCGATGCAGCCCTGGGTGCTGGAGCACCTGTGTGGAGACCCCTGCCAGTGCTGAGATGCTTACACATTCACTGACTCAGCTTTCCTCCTGCAGTCGACATCATTGCATGTGTTTTGTGAGATGGAGGAGGACTTTGTGGATTGGTGACAGACATATGAGCTAATGTTGGACTTGTGGGCTTGGGCAGCACTGGGTTGGGATGTTTTCTTGATGCGCACTTACCCTTTATATAAAACTCTCTCTTATACATATAAGTTGCTGTGCATTTGTTTCTCCAATGTGCCCAGACTAACACAAATAGCTTTGAAAAATATTCCTCTTTTGAGTCAGTACCCCCTCATATATGTGCAGAGACAAACCATTTAAGTAACATTTTAAAGAGTTTTAACTATAACAAAAGGATACTTTGCATAAGTTGAGTGTAAGTAAAAGATATAAAATTAAATGTATACTGTCAACATTTTAAAAAAATGATAAACAAAATATTAAGGAAGACTAAATGAAAAGGCTGGGCCCTGGTGGCGTACCTGTTATTCTTTGGGTTCCTAACCGCAATATTGGCAGTTTGAAACCACCAGCTGCTATCAAGAGATAGACAAGGCTTTCTACTCCCTAAGGACTACCAGTCTTGCAAACCCATGGGGAAGTTCTGACCTGTGTTATAGGGTCTGTGTGAATTGGAATCAACTCGATGATAATGAGTGAGGATAGCTTTGAGTGGGGAAGAGATACTTAATTTTACAAAAGAAGCATGAATCCAATTTATAATAAATGTTAAAGCTTTAAAAATAAAGTGAGAAAATAGAAAACGAGGGAGGAAGACCCAATGGAAATGAAAGGAAGCCAAAGAAAGAAGGCAAGAAGGAAGAGATGAGCTACCTAAACCGGAATGGAGGGAATCTCTGAACAACCACAGCACACAAAAGAGCTACACCCGGGAGCCAGACTAGAGCGTAGAACGTGTTCCAGACAAATCATTGTACCGTGCGTTACATACAAGCTGTGTTTATATTTGGTCTCTCTAAATCTTAAGAAGGGTTTGTGTATGTGTATATAGAGATAAAACTGAAAGATGCTGCATCTTCACAAGTTGTGACATTTGCTATCTCACAAATGTTCATATTCTACTCAGGGTGCTATTATGTAGCGAGAATGGCAAATTCTTCCCTGTAAAGAGCAATCAGAAATTCTATTGTTGGAAAGGAAAAATTTGGGCAGCATCACTTTTGCAGACTAAAGATGCGATTGACTGTAAACATTCTCTGAAAGAAAATGTGATACTCATAAACAAAATAGATAATAAAACTACTTTGAATTGGGAGATTTGTTCTGCTTTGAAATTTCTTAAAAGCCTGCCAATTCAGTCATGCGGTTGACATTTTATAAACCAAGAAAATGAGATGTCATTGATCCAGGTATAACATTACTTATTGATCCGCACATACTACACCAGAAGTTTCTTGCTGTTTTTTTTCTTTTCTTTTCCAATCCTTTGACAAAAAATGTGGCCACGTGGAGTAGTCATTTCCCAGAAGGCTTCACTGTAGGTCCTATAAATCGAGAAAGCATCCCTAGTAAAACCCAGCCAAGACAAGGCTTCTTTATATGTGGGCACGCCAACTGCAGCTCCATTGCACTACTACGTTATAAGGATGTGTTTCATTTTTATTATTGAGAACTGCAGCACAACGGGAGCTTGGAACTACAATCAACACCATTTAATTTTCCTTGAGAACATTTAAAATTAGACTAGGAAAATCACAGTCAACTTAATATTTCACCATTTGCTTGGGCTGTTTTCATTTTTCCTTTAGGAGAGGGGGGAATGGTGTTATCTATTCCAATGATGGCAGTCACATCTCTAAAAAGTGATGTCACTGAACAAAGCTGTGGATCATGCTTTTCGTTATTGTAAGTCATTGCAACGTGCTTGAGACACCGCAGCACACTTTTTCTTATTAACACTGGACTTGGATATACTTTTCTGATCAATTCTCCCAGGTATAGGCTTCAGTGGGGAAAAACTTAATGAAGAAATATACACACATGTATTGTATGAGCCCTACAGGTAATGACCAGCTGGACCTGACAATGAGCTATTTATGCTATATTTGATTTAAAACATAAGACCAGCCTAGAGAACATTTGTTTACAGCCAAAATACTATTTAACTTTCTCTTCCTATTTAAATGAATCCTTCCCAAAGCACGCTCCGCCCGGTGTGCCGCATTTTCAGACTGCTGTAGTACAAATCTCTTAGGAACTTTAAACCTATGGGAAGTGTGCTGAGTCTCCCATTGGAAGCTAAAATAAACAAGTAAATCCTTCCTTTAGGTACTGGACAGATTTCACCTCACATGAAAGGTCCATGACAGACTAAGTAATAAAGGTTGTTGTTGAATCCAGTACCCTAAGTCACAAGCTCACTGCCATCTAGTGAATTCTGACACACAGGGGCCCGACAAAGGCAGGGCAGAACTGCCCCAGTTGGTTTCTAAGACAGCATCGCTGTCCAGAGTAGTCAACAGCTTCACCTCTCTCAGCCGGGCATGTCGAACTGCTGACTGACTCATAAGCCACTGCCACCAGCACTCCTCTGGCCTCCACAACCTATTTTCAGAAAGGGAACGGGGACTCTCCGTGCAGTCAATGAGAAACATAAATCCTTTCCACTGGAGGGCCATTAGTTCACTCCAATCAAGCAGAAGCGAAATAAACTATGCATCTTAATCATTAAATGGACTTTTATTCTCAAAGAAATAATATACTAGCTTTATAATAGAGCAAATAATTCTTTACTTGATTCTTTGGTGCCTTCTTTGGAAAGGGATGAAAGAAGATGTGAGTGTCATGAAAACAATAATTATTTTACTTCTATCGATAGAATAGCATGCTGATTTTGTTCAGTTATCCTGGACTAGTGCTACCCCTTTTATTCAAAATGTCAAAAGCATAAAGCAGATCTCTGTCAATGAAGAACTCAAATGTTGGTCTCTTGATGGATCTCTAGTTGCATATTTGACTGGGTGAGTGTGGGGGAATCCAACCTGGCAGATTGTTCCAATTAGCTAATTACATTAACTAGAGTTTTGTTTTGTTTTTCCCTCCAGTTCTCAGAATGCTTACAGATGGTGCACAGCACAGCCTCGTAAGTCAGTCCAGTGAAAAATACTTGTGTAGGCAGACCAGGAAAGAGTAAGAGGTCTCTGTTTTCCTAATCGCCCTGCTATAGAGAATGTATATGGCATTGAAGGAACAGTCTCGGATGTCATCGCCAAGCAGGTTTCCATGGACAGCCCTCGGACACAGAGAAAGAGGGTGGGAGGGAGCTTTGCCATCACTGGGCCATCACATAGGGAATTGAATGTTTCATTGGGGCAGTAACACACACACCGCACCTCGCAAAGACAGATTTCATTCAAACCATTGCTAGATCTCTGTGGTTATTTCTGTTTCTCTTTCTGCCTCTCTTTTATAACCATCTAGTTCTTTCCCGTTTCCTTCTTCCTTTCCATTGTTGGCTGTTTCTCCACCTCCACCTCTGATCTCCTGTCTTTGTCTGTCCTGTGAACCCGGGCCCCAGTGTGCCCTCAGTGAGAAGAGCCACACAAAAGAGGTCAAAGGGTTGGCATCTGTGGAGCATGGGGCTCATCTCAGCCTGACCCTTCACTCCCCTCTTCAGCAGAAAACGAAAATTATAGGACTTCCCTAGATGCCACCTGGACCATAAAGTAACATGATCACTTTGACAGCTTGTACGTTACCAATTGATTGTTTTTCTTAATATTGTCTTTAGATATTGACTAAGCTGAAAACAAAACAAAACAGCTGCCTAAAAATTTTTTTTTTTTTTAGCAAACCAAATCAATCTTAAGGTTTTTCCCTCATCCAAATGTTTTGATTTATCTGTTTTTGCTGACAGGTTATCAACCACAGTCTAGAAAATGGGGAGATACCTTTTCTCTGATTCATATGACACCTTATAAACTAGCTTACCTTAGTTGTAAATAGGTACCTGCTTCTGAAACACTTGTGCACATTTACCCTTAAACATGATTATAGTCTTATCATAATATGACACTCTTTTGTTGCATTGCTTCTCTTTCAACTCAAGTTTTCACCCTCCAAGATAAATCATTTTCCTTCCACCAAGTTTTCCTGGATAACTCAAGATAGCACTCAGTCACATTTCTCACCTCCTCCAGCCATCTTCCTTTGTATCCTACCTACTGGGCTACATACGATACAATCTGGAACTCCTTTTAAATAAATGTTAAACATTGTCTTCTGATAAGATTGCAACATGTTTGAGGGCAAAATTTCTCTTACATATGTATGTTTCAGGTATATACAGTCTTGATTGGAGCTCTGGTGGTACAGTAGTTCAACCTTGGGCTGCTACTGCAAGGTCACCAGTTTGAAACCACCAGCTGCTCCAAGGGAGAAAGATGAGGCTTTCTATTTTCATAAGGACTGACAGTCTCAATGTGTGCATGAGCAAGTGAGTGCCCAGCTATGAAAAGATACAGCATCTGGGGTCTTAAAGTCTTGAAGGTAAACAAGTGGCCATCTAGCCCAGAAGCAACAAAGCCCACATGGAAGAAGCACATCAGCTTGTGCGATCACGAGCTGTTAAAGGGATCAGGTATCAGGCATCAAAGAACAAAAAAATCATATCATTGTGAATTAGGGGGAGTGAAAATTGGGGACCCAAGACCCATATGTAGACAACTGGACATCCCCTTACAGAAGGGTCGTGAGGAAAAGAAAAGCCAGTCAGGGTGCAGTGTAGCATCAATGAAACACATAACGTTCCTCTAATTCTTAAATGCTTCCTCTCCCCGCCTCCCCCCACCCCCATGATCCCAATTCTACCTTACAAATCTGGCTAGACCAGAGGATGTACACTGGTACAGATAGGAACTAGGAACACAGAGAATCCAGGACAGATGATCCTTTCAGGACCAGTGGTGAGAGTGGCGATACCTGTAGGGTGGAGGGAAGGTAAGGTAGCAAGAAGGAAGGGATTATAAGGATTTACATAGGACCTCCTCCCTGTGGGGGTAGACAACAGAAAAGGGGGTGAAGGGAGATTTCAGGCAGCGTAATATATGATAAAATAATAAAAATTCATAAATTATCAAAGGTGAGGGAGGGAGGGGGAATGGGGAGGGAGGAGAAAAAATGAGGAGCTGATACCAAGGGCTCAAGTAGAAAGCAAATGACTTGAGAATGATGAGGGCAACAAATGTGCTTGACACAATGGATGGATTGTGATAAGAGTTGTATGAGTCCTCAATAAAATGATTTAAACTTATAATATTAAATTAATTTTTTAATATGGACAGTCTCAGAAACACACAAGGAGAGTTCTATTCTGTCGTACAAAGTCACTATGTGTCAAAATTGACATGATGGCAGTGAGTTGGTTTTTGTTTTTTGGGTTTTTTTGGAGTACCTATCTTGGTGATATTTTTTAAGTGCCATTAAAACAGTTTCAGCTTACCTCTACCCATGTAAAACAGCAAACAAATCACTGTCCAGTCCTGCACCTTACAACCACCATAATATTTGTACCCTGAGTTGTCAGCACTGTGGAATTAAGTCTCATAGAAGGACTTCCGCTTTCTCTATGACCCTCCACTTTCCTTCTTCAGGGCCTTATCCATACTAATAGCAGGTCAAGGATTAAAAATAAAAGAATGCTTTAAACTATAAAAAATGTATTTCAAAGAAATGCACATTTATTGTAAAAGATTCAGAAAAATTAAAACTAAGATTAAAATTTAAAATGAAAAGAAAAGATGGAGACATCATGTTATCCTATTATATTGAGTACACTGCATTTTAGTTTAAATTGTGTGTCTATTGTTACAAATTTTTATATGTGTTTACTTTTTAATGTGATACTATTACACATGCTTCCTTGTGACTTTTGTTTATGGGTTTTTGTTTTTTTTCATTTGATAATAGATCATGGACAAGTGCATGGACCTATATTATAATGCTATATCCCATGCCAAACCCTCAGGAATTCTGTGTCACTCGAGAACAAATAAGGTATCAGAAATTTCCGAGGCACCTAGCACTTGGTTCAAATCCCAAAGTATAGCATCCTGCATTTTAACTTGGTACGCAGAGAGCAATTACTAACAACAAAACGCATGGATCAACATGTCTCTCTTATTTCCTTCAGACACATAGATTAAAAGCTAATAAAGCAAAAGCAAACCACTGCCATCAAGTTGATTCTGACTTCCAGTGACTCAAGTGGCCCAAGTCACTTCCAGTGACTTATAGGGGCCCAAGACTATAAATCTTTACCGGAGCAGACAACCTCGCCATTCTGCCTCAAGGCCTCTAGTGGGTTCAAACTGTCAACCTTATGGCAACAGCCCAGTGAGTAACAAAGTATGTCACCAGTACTCCTACTATGCTACCAGTACTCCTCTTAGCTATTATCTAATAGGTACTCTGTTAATAACGGTTCATTTTCTTAAGCGCAAAACCAAAATACACTTTAGAAATGTTCAAGCACAAATATCTCTAAGGAATTTGTGAAGACTGAGATAGAGTGGAGGAGATTGTGTGGCTCTTGACCACTAAAAAAGCTCAGGACCTCCGTCACGGTAAAGACAATGCTCCAAAATTGACCTCCTATTGTCATTTTTCAGAACTGCGGTTGACTCGATTCCGACTTGTGGTGACCTCGTGGGTGCAGGACAGGACTGCACTGTGGGGTTTTCAAGGTCACCATTTGCAAACCCGTTGCCAGGCCTGCTTTCCAGGGACCTCTGGATGGGTTCGAACTAACAACCCTTTGCCCGGTACAGTCAAGTGTAGCATTTGGGGCCGCCAGGGCTCAGATTACACAGAGTTCAACATGAATTATTCACTCGCCCTCAAGAACTGAAATACAGTAGTGTAGCTTACAATATCTTTAAAGGAATGAAATAAGGAGCCCAAGCTTAGCTTTTGTTCTCGAGCCAGCTACCCTTCTACGTTATTATAGGAGCGTTGGGCTGACTACCTGGAATCATGTTATTTCATGAGATGATTAATCACAAACAGCAAGAGGGAAGCCAATTACAAGTCTTTCTCCCCAAGGTGATTGGTGTCATCATACCTGCTGATAAAATCCTCCAGCTTCAGGTGCACTTTATGAGGCCAGTTCTCATCTCGGTGTGACAGACTGAATCTTTGAGCATCATCATTAAAATCAATGGGAGCGCTAACGGAGTCAGAAGTGTGGAATTGGGTGCACAGGCTCTGAAACTGCTGATGTTCATTTGAGCCCACTGTTCATTTTGCAAAGCAAAAAGATTTATCCCATCTGACAGAGCAATCCAAAGAAGCTCGCTGGTCCAGACTTCAGCACTGAGCTGAAAATTACAAAAGCTGATAACTGTATGTTAAATTATATCTTTTCTGCACTTGCCTGCTCTCTCCTTATACTTGAATCCCTGGCTTAACTGTTTTAGGAATAGATATTCATTACCAAGAAATAGTCCCAATCTGCCTGGGAAGAAGGACATCCAGGAAAGCACCTTAAAAGGGGGGATGATGAGATTTCGTTTTATTTACTTTGGACATGTGAGCAAAAGAAGCCGGTCCCTAGGGAAGGGCGTTATGCTCAGTAAAGGGAGGAGTCTTTGAAAAAGAAGAAGGCGCATAATTCCATGGACCGGCATGGTAGCTGCAACAGTAAGCTCAAACATAGTAGTGGTGGAGAGGATGATGCAGGACGTGGTGGTGTTTTGTCCTGTTCTACAAAAAGGTCCCTGTGAATCAAACTGACTAGATAGCTTTGACCACAGTAGCATGCCCTAGACAGGAAGCCTACCGAAGTACAAAGTATATCCTGTCTCCATGGAGAACAGATACCTGTATGGATTAACTTTTCCCAGTGGCTAACCGAGATAACAAAAATTCACTGCCATCAAGTCAATTACAATATAGCGTGAACCTATAGGACAGAACAGGACAGCTCCTTTGGGGTTTCTGACGCTACACATCTTTACAGGAACAGAAAGCTTCAACTTTCTTCTCTGGAGCAGGGGGTCGGTTCAAAGAGCTGACCCTGAGGTAGCAGTTCTATAAGTGACCCACCATGCCACAAACCCCATACGGTTTTGCTCCTGGCTCTATTGCAGGGAGAGAGGGGCATGGATTTTATAGGGAGGAATTCGCCAAGAGGGAGAGGTAGTATGTACTTAGGGCATGTAGGAACATTTTTGGTTTTGTGTCATTTAAAAGAAAAAATTAAGTTTAAGATATTATTATATTTAATTGTGAATGGCATGTGAAAATCGCATATATTTCAGATTGAAGCACAGATAAAGGAACAAGTTTTCTGTTTCTCACTGGGAATCCAGGACAGATAAACCCCTCAGGACCAATAATGAAAGTAGCGATACAGGAGGGGAAGGGGGAGTTGTGGGGACAAAGGGAAAACTGACCACAATGATCTACATATAACTTCTTTCCTGGGGGACAGACTATAGAAAAGTGGGCGAAGGGAGACACCGGACAGTGTAAGACATGAAAAATAATAATAATTTATAAATTAGCAAGGGTTTGTGAGGGAGGGAGAGGAAAAGATGAGGAGCTGATACCAAGTGCTCAAATAGAAAGAAATGTTTGAGAATGATGATGCAACAAATGTACAAATGTGCCTGACACAATAGATGGATGGATGGATTGTGATAAAAGTGGTATGAGCCCCCACAAAAATGATTTAAACAAAAGTTTTCTGTTTCTAATTTAACACAGACTGAAGTAATTCTATCTCAATAAAATTATTTTGTGGGGAAAAAAACTAACTAAAATGGGAAAGTATAAACTACAAGCCTGAGTTTATTATTATTATCAGATATTTAAGAGACATAAAATTACCCAAACTGCTATACTGGTTTGCAAGTGCTCACTCTCCTGGTGCACCCGCAGGTCTGCAGACCACCCTCTGGGTAGCGCAGCATTCTAAAGGACTTAATTGGGCCTTGATCCAGAATTACAGCAGCAAGAAATTTTTTCCCTTTTCTTGAATATTTTATTAACTGATTTCACTACCAGTAGAATTCAGCTCCCAACTCTCCAACCATTTTAATTCTCTATTTTTCAGAATATGCTCAATTAGCAAAGTGCATTTACTAAAAGAATGAAAGAAAGGAGCTTATTGCTTCATTTATCCAGTAACGCAGCACAGACTCTTCAATCAACAAACGTTTACTGAGGCGAGCAGTGTTGGAGTATGTAATAATGAGAGACACAGTCCCTGTTCTCCAGCAGTTTTCCATCTAGTCCGCCAACTAACAACTGCTGTTGGTGGTGATGGCCCTCCGTTGACCCCGACTCATGGGAACCTCATGCACAATGGCATAAAATACTACCTGGTCCTACACCAAACTATAATAAGTGGGAACTCAATCCATTGTGACCCATTGGGTTTCAGTGACTGATTTTCATCAGCAGATCACCCGGCCTTTCTTAGTCCCTGAATGAAACCTGCTGGGCACCATATTAACACATAAGCAGCTACTGACAGACAGATGGGATAAAGACATGCATGAGCTACTTTGGCAGCGAATCAAAACCAGGTCTCCCTTGTGGAAGTTAATGATTCTACCACTGCATCACGACGCCCTTCATGCTGTTTCCTGGGGACTTTACTTTGCCTGTTAGTCTACCTAATTCCCTCAACCCGACTTCTTTATTCCCCTACTACACACTCCCGGTGTTAACTATTCTTCTTCCTTGTACATCTGCCTAAAGAACTTCTAGACAAGAAGATCATGAATATTCCTGATTTGAGCAGATTTTTTTTCAATGGAGAGACCAAACATCTGCCAACCATAGCCAACACCATTATGATCACTCCTATAATTCTGACTCAAACAGCCATTCTAAATAAACCAAGTTGTCCTTGATATTTTTATGTATAAACCAAATTTTAAAACCCCTGCCATCAAGTCAATTCTGTCTTATAGCAGCCAGACAGGGCAGAGCAGAACTGTCCCATAGGATTTTCCAGGCTGTAATCTTTACAAAAGCCAACTGCCATATCTTTCTCCGATTTGGAAGTTGCCGATTTAGAACCGCTAGCCTTTCTGTTAGAAACCAAGAATTTAAATATTGCATCATGAAGGCCCCCCTTTGAAAGCTGTCCAGTGCCCTCGAGTCAGTTCTGATGCTCAGCAAATAGTACAACAGACATAAGCACTCTTGTCCTGCCCCATCCCTACACTCGTTTTGTTTGAAGCCACTGCTGCCACCATTGCATCAATCCTTCTTGTTGAAGGTCTTCCTCTCGTATGAGAGACCAACTCTCGTGACCCTCACTACTAAGGAACATTCTGAATGTCCCTCTAATACAGTCCTCGGCGATTTCCCCAGCCGCACAATTCATATGTTTTCTTCCGTGAGTTTCCATATTCATTATCCAGCTTCCACAAGCATATGAGGAATTGAAACACCATGGTTGGGTTAGATGCACGTTAGTCCTCAAATTGATATCTTTGCTCTTTAACACTTTAAAGAGATCCTGTGCAGCAGACTTTCTCAAGGTAATAAGTTCGTGAACATTAAATGTTAATCAAAATAAAATTAAATCCTTGGCAGCTTCGATCATTTTGCTATTTATCATGATGTTGCTTGTTGGTCCCATGGTGAGGGGTTTTGTTTTCCTGATTGTAATCCATACTGAAGTCAATGTTGAAGTAATGGTCCAGCCCCTCAGTAGAACTGTCCTGTGGAGCAGTGTGCGCAATTATGGGAAATCCAGAAGATAGACAGCAGAACACAGGGGACTGATCTCCGTTTGAGAAGAGATTTTCAACCCTAGGGAGGTATAGTACCCAGGCCTGCCAGCCTGCTGCTACACGTACACAGTAAATGGGCAAGGTGTTCATCTTAAATTAACAGGGACAGCTTAAAGGGAAGGCCAGGCATGCCAGAGACAAAGGTGCTAATAGCTCCTTAGCACAAGGGACAAAGGGAGTGGTCGCCCTTGGGATAGGCATCCTGTAACTGCACAGTGGAACCCTGGCCTCCACCGCATGAGCACTCCACATCACCGGGTTTCCACGCGAAATGTCGAGAACATTTTGCATCGAAGCTGGAACAAAGCATCAGAACCCAACCCAACATGCGTGATTTTTATAAACAAAAGCAGTTTGTGATTCAGTCACTCATTTAGTTGACATTGTTAGTCCGTGTTGTTTAACCCTTTTACGGCTGTGTTCCAAGCGTTTTGCTATAATTTTCTTAGTTCCTGTGGCTTTTTCCACTGTTTTTAGATTAAAAAACAAACAAACAGGTCCTAAGACGGTGTTTTTTGAAAAGCAGCATCATGGTAAGGAACTGGTTAACTGTGTTATCAAGATTCTTGATGGCAATTTAGTAAACCCTTTTAGAAAACAGTTAAGAAAATGCCAATGCAGACCACAGTAGACAGATTTTTATCATAGAGAAAGCCAGCCAGGTCCTAGTGAAAAAAAGACAAGGGGAAAAACTAAAAAGCAACTTCCGGTTGATTTTCTGGAAGGGGATTCCCCTTCCAAACAATGCCTCTCTCTCCATCCCCCCCTCCACATCCGTGTCCACAGATCCAGATCCTCATCACTCTCAAGGTATGGGCCACACTGTAGTTGTTTAAAACTTTTTAAATGTTGTGTTTCTTATTTAAATGATATTATTTAACTCTGAACTTATTTACTTTAAAATTTTTGTGTAACGTTTTGTATAAACGGCAAGGTCGGGGTAAAAACTTGGTGGCTGAGAACAGATTAATCTGTTTTCAATTATTTCTTATAGGAAAAATTGATCCAGAACTTGACTGCATCGCATCTCCATGCTCCTTCTAGAACAGATTAGTGTCGTGGTCTGGGGTTCTACTGAAGTTCAGCAGCCCGGTGTCTGTAGGAGACAGCTTTACATTAGCATTTTGGGGGGTAGATGTGATGCGAGGAAACATGCTTCCTGGAATCTATGCATTGCAGTGTTTTTCCCAGATGTGCCTCATGCTGGGGCTGGCGTGCTGGGCCCTGTGGTTATGAGTGCTGGGAGCAGGCCATGTACATATTCTTCCAGGTCCTCAGTTCTCCACACTCTTTGAGTGAAGAAAGTCAAGTTGAATTATCTGCATTTATACCAAGGATGGAGTCAAGAGAATCCGGAAAGGAGGAGAGAGGGAAACAGGAAGCACAGGGGAACGTGGGATAAGTGATCAAACATCCAGGGCATTGCAGTCCCTGAGGTGAAATAAAATGTGGTTGAGTTGAACAAAATGTTGAAAGTAAAAGTGGTAGCTTTCTCTGTAAGCCTTCACCTAATCACAATAGAATGTTAAGAAAAAATGAGAGACAATTGAATCATGGCATATTGGGGAAGAATCTTGAATATACCATAAAATGTCAGAAGAAGAAGAAACAAATATATCTTGGAGGTAACAGCCAGATTGCTTTTTCAAACAAAGATGGTGGGACGTTGTCCCACGTTCTATAGACACGCGATCAGGAGGAACCAATCCCTAAAGAAACATATCCTATTTCGTAAATCTGAAAGTGGATGAAAATTAGGAAGACCTTGCAGAAGATGGAATGCCACAGTGACTACCACAATGGACTCGAACAGAACACCCATCATGAGTAAGACATCAGACCTGTTGTGCTGTCACACCTGGGGCCGTTGGGAGTCCGAACGAACCTGATAGCACCTCACCATCACAGAAATAACTTAAATCGAAGCTTTAAACCAAACCAGACCCACGGCGTTCATGGCGATTTCAACTCAGAGCAACCCTACAGAACAGAGTAGAATGGAGTCCTTTGAATATCTGACTCTTCATACTTACAACAGCAGGTGCTGCTACCGTCCTCCTGCAGAAGGGCTGGTGGGTTCCCACCACTGACCTGGGTTGGGGTTGTGGTTCTTGTCTGTGTCATCAAGTCCACTCACCCCATAGATCCAATGGAAGGAAACACTGCCTAAGTCTTGCGCTGTCTTCGCCATCATTCCCACGATTGAGCCCACTGCGGCAGCCATTGTGTCCCCCACCTTATGGGGTGCGCTGCTTTCCCCTGCCCTTCCACTTTGCCAAGCAGGCTGCCCTGCTCGGGAACCGGGCCTCCCTAATGACTTTCCCAAAGCACAAAAGATGAATTCTTGGCAGCCTGGCCTCTATCCTTCTTCCAAGACAGCTTCGCTTGTTCTTTCGGTAGTTCAGGCTGCCTTCAGTATTCTTCACCAGCATCATAGTTGAAAGGCCTCGGTTCTTCTTTAGCCTTCCTTTTCCAATGTACAACTTTCCCAGGCATATGAAGCAATGGAAAATACCACGGATTAGGTCAGGAGCGCCTTAGTCCTCAGAGTAACATCTTGCTTTTCCACACTTGGGCAGCAGATTTACCAAAAACAATGTGTTGCTTAAGTTCTTGACTGCTGCTTCTTTGAGCATTGATTGTGGATCTAAGCAAGATGAAACCCTTGACAACTTCAATCTTCTCTTCATTTAAACTACTGACCTTTACAGGTATAAATGCCTTGAATTCTTTTCTTCTCTGATAGAAAAGCCAAGGGAATGCTGTCCAGTTTGCACAGAGAAAATGGTTACTTGGTATTTTCCTGTTTCTTTTCCTCACACAGATACTGATGACTATATCCGTTACACTTCTCCAAACCAAAAAATGTCTATGTATTCCACAGTGCTACAAAATATTCCTCCCACATCTTTTTTCTTCTCATTAAAAGTTTTAAATGAAAAGATAGATGCCGTCGCATTGTTCTCTCTTTAATAGTCTCTTTCTGGTACCGTATTTTCATTTTCCTGTTACGAATGGCTAAAATCATTCTGAATATTTTCTACCTTTTCACATCTAAGTAATCTACAAAATATTTTTATTTATTGGTCTTTAGTAATGACAGCTCCCTGAAGACCTAACTCAGTTCAAAATTAAAATTAAAGATTCATCACCCCTTCTACTGAGTCAAAACAATATCAAATAATACCTATCAATAGTATTTTTGAGCACCAAATAAATAAAACTAAAATGTTTTCCAGTAGGACTCTGTTCCTAAAATAAAATAATCTTATTAATAATATTTTGAATTATTAGATGCAGCAAAATTCTTTCTACAGAATTTTGTTGTATGAGTCTACTGGATTGAATTAAAAAGCAAAAAAAAGTCCCTGCCACCAATTCTGATCCATAGTAACCCTATTGGACAGAGTGGAAATGGTCCCTATGAGTTGCCAAGAATGTAACTCCTTTTTAAATTTTAATTAGTTTATTTGTTTTTAATCGTTTCACCCACCTGCAGTTCACACATCCCGCATTTCAATAGTGCGGGCGCAGTCATAGGCGTTGTGCACCCATCACCACAATCAATCCCAGCACGTGTCTTCTTCCTTGGACTTCTGGTTGTTAATGCCCCGTCACCCCAGCCTCCCCCGTTATGTCCCTTTGAACCTATTGATGCAGTTGTGCTCTCTACAGTTTGACCTAATCTGGATTTCACATACAGAAAAACACAACCAAGACAAAATACAAACAAATTGCCCAACAACCATGTCAGAATGATACAGAGAAAAGCCTCAATCCAAAAGAGAAACTATTAAAAAATGGGGCAATTATACGTTGGATCAAGAGGGAAATCAATGACAAGGTGTCACCTTGTGACCTAGCTGCAACTGCCATCACCTACTCTTCGGTGGACTGTGTTCCCATCTCTGGTCCATAGAGAGGATTCGCCAGACTCCCTACACCTGGAGCACCCTGGGCATGAGTTTTTACTTCCACTGTTATCCTCAGCCTTCTGCAAACAGTACTCAGAATTTAAGCTCTAATTCTAGCCCCTCCTCCAGGTTTGGATTTTATTAGTTATAATGTTTGGGTCACACTAGCTGGTGTGCTTCTTCTGTGTGGATTTAGTCAACATCTCACTTTGATAGCTGCTTATTTGAAGACAAGCCATCCAGTCCCCAGATGTTATTCTTTCTGATAGCCAGGCACCATCTGCTTTCTTCACCACAATTTGCTGGAGCATCCACACCTTCAGTGATCACTTCGTGTGGGTAGGTAGTGAACTTCAACTCTTTCTGGGAGTAGACAGCCTAGTCTTTCTCCCATGAAGCTTCTGGTGGTTTCAAACTGCTGACTTAGCTTTCAGCGGCCAACTGTGTTCCCCAATTCTTGTCTACTCATACCTGCCAGGGTGACCTTATTTGCAAATGGAGCCATTGCAAATATATTCTAAAACCAAGTTAAAAATGAAGTCATGCTGAATTTCTTATTGTTGTTACTTGACTATGAATCCATGTCAGATTCATAGTGACTCTGTATGACAGCCCCATAGGGCTTTCTAGGTTTCGTCTTCACAAGAGCAGATTGTTGAGAGGGTTGGCAGCCAGGCACTTTGCCTACTGTGTGACCAGGGCTCCTTGCTGGATTAGAGTAGAGCCGAAATCAGTCTGAAAGGAGTTCTGATCAAAGACAGGGGATTTGAACAAAGAGAGGCCAGCGCATGTGCAGAAGGAGGCAGAGGGAGGAGCGATGGCTGCTCCTACAAGTCGGAAATTCTGGGTATTGCTGGCAACCGTCCGGAACTAGAAAGACAGGAAAGGATTCTTTTCTGAACCCACTGACGTAAGCACAGTCTACCAGCCCCTTGACGCCAAACTTCTAATCTTCTAATTCGTTCAGACCACGAACGAATACATTTCTGCTGTTCTTATCTATCTGGTTTGCAGTTCTCCATTACAGCAAATCTAGAAATGAGGACGGGGGGTACTCCTGCTGTTCTATGTGTTGTCTTCATTAGCACTCTTGTTAGAGTAACTGGCCTTGTGTGTGTGTTTGTGTTTGCCCATGTGCTTCAACTTTAGAATATAAACTTTTGATATCTACCTTGTCATGTATTTGGGGAAGAAAAAATCATAGTAAACACTTCTTCTGGGGAAAAAAAGAAGTATTTTCTCCTATGATTGCCCTGAACTGTATAATCGCCTGTAGCCCCACATGATGGTTAGCCATCCTTCATCAGATCCCTCATCTTCTTTCTAGTGGACCCTTCTCAACCGAAGTAAGTACTTGAGAGCTCGCCGAAGTTGTAAGTCATTTCATTTCCCTCCCCTCCACGGTGATACAACAGTTAGGTTCTTCACTGCTAAGTGAACAATTACTGGCTCAAATCCACGCAGCTGCTCCACAGGTAAAGGACGAGGGGACCTGCTCAAGTAAGATCACCACCTAGAAAACCCTGGGGCAGTTCCACTCGGTCACAGGGGGTCACAATGACTCCACACCACGCAACAACTGCAGCCCTTGAAAAGGCCCACGAAGTTAGTTTCTGTCCCCTAAGTGAACACCCATCAGGCTCACAGCATTGGAAATAGCTCTGGTCTCTTCCATCAGCTCCAAGTGTCATCATAGGCACAATTGCATGCTTTGGCAACAAATGTACAAATGTACTTGACACAATGGATGGATGGGTGGGTGGATGGATGGATGGATGGATGGATGGATGGATGGATGCATTGTGATAAGAATTGTACAAGGGCCCCATAAAATGATTTTTCAAAAAAGAAGAAAAGAAAAATAGATACTTGATGCTACTACCCTTCCGTAACCCAACATTACTTTGAAAACAGCCGCACTTTGCATATTGTGTCTGTGAACTTAAGGAAACAGTACATATTAATGCAATTCTTTATCTATGATGAGGGAATAAAGGTCCCTACCTGATTATGTAGCAGAGTCAAAATATTAGGGCTGGCAACAAACATCTTGACTTGACTTGATATTACTTGTTGCTGCCATAGTATGGCATGGTTTTCATTATATCCTAGGAACCCTTCATGCGCTCAGGGAAAAATGAAAAACTTGACAACGTACGTTTTTCTTGTTCTGAGTTTTAGGTATGAAAGTCCTGTTCATCAGAGAAATAAAAGAATATATCTAGAATCTTTCAAAGTCTGCCCATAACTTGGCCTTTGCTTTTATGGTCTCTTCTACGCATTAGAATTTACTGGCATTTTCCATGGCTGCCCTCCTACCCCCGTGCAAGTGCTCATCAGAGCATTACTCTCGACAGTGCACCCGAACCAAAACAGTCTTCCCACTCCTCAGAGCAAGAATAATGTGCAGCACCTTAGAAATACATTCAAAATTCTAGAATTACTTCCTAAGCTTCACCAGTGTGATCACAGACTGAGAAAATACCAATTTTCCCCCACGCAAAAACCATAATCCTCTTCTTGAGGAAATCCGATTCATTTTTATATCAAACCTTAAATCGTCAACTCTAAAGTTTACCAGCGCCACATCCAAATGCTCGCCCCAGCAGTCTTTGAGTCGTGAATATCACCATCATGCAAATAAATAATTAAGATGCAAATGAAACTAGAAATGGCAATGGGAATGGAGCCAAATACTATTTAATTCGTTATATGCTTCTTTGGGTCATCAGTGTTCACTGCGATTCCATGAACATCTGGAAAGGTTGTAACTTACAGGAGAGCATTTTGCAAACTGTGAAGGCATCATTTGGGGTTTTCTAAGTGCCTGACACTTACTTAAACTAACAAATGTGTGGTTTGTGCAGAAAGCCAAAACATGAAACTGATTTCTCTAAATTCCTCTCATCTTCGACATATAACGATCAAAACCCCTAATGAAGTATCGATTTCTAGTCATTACAGACATCCCCTCTCCGTCTTCCTTAAAAACCAAGATATGTGTATCAAATGGTACCATTTTGACAAGCCCACTTTGGCAAACAAGAGAAAACTCAGGCCACCCTTAGAGGCTACCCCAAGATTTCAGTTATATAATTCAGCTAAGATAAATTTTTACTTGCCAAGTTTAATATTAACTCGTGGATTCATCTGAGGACAAATATCTACACAAGACAAGCATGAAACAAAAAGAGCCAGTGTGAAGACGGGGACAATGAGTAAGGACAACAATGTACCAGGCACACACATTTTCTACATATTTTGACATTACAAAGATACTGGTCATGTAGGGTGATCTTCACAGGTATTTTTTAGAGTTTTATTTTCCTAGCTAACACCTACATACACACTACTCAAAAAAGAGAGCACAGATCTCAAGGTAGGTTGTTAAAACTAATTGTGAGCTAACTTGTGTCACACTCCAACCCACGCAGAGTGAGTAGGGAAGTAATGTTCCAAGGTAGCACCCTTGTCTTCCACGTGGGACAGCCAGGTGTACTTGGCCGCCAGTACTCCCCATGCATGGCCACCACCCATCTGGGAGCGGAGGCTTACACGGTGCTGTGATGGGGACTAGGTTTCAGTGGGGCTAATAGACTAACAGGAACAAGGAAGGAGAGACCAGTGACCTACTTCTGAAAACCAGCCAACGAAAGCCCGATGGATCACAAGGGTCAGCAACTGCCCACAGAGATGGCACAGGACCGCTTCACTGGCTTGTACATGAGGTCACCTTGAGCTGGGAGTCTAGATGGCAGCTAACAAGGACAACGGCAAGGTAAAGCTGCACCGCTTTACACAGCACCTCTTAGCAGGGCCAACTAATGTGCTTTGTTTGCCAACTGTGAGGTCAAGGAGATAGCGGTAGCCCTTTGTGGTAGGTCAAAGGATCCAACTGGATACACGAGTATTAGAAGCTGCATATGCATTAATTAACCGCTGTTAAAATGCAATTCAACTATTCTTGCTCAATTCTTCTTTCTTATCAGATAAAGAGCAGAAGGGAGCAGACCCCATTGGGCACAATTTCATTTCATTGCACTGTAATTTTTAGAAAGGCCAGTTCTGTTTAATTGCTAGTTCTAGTTATGAAGTAGGACTTGATCAGCACTATCATTTCCCTTGTATCACCAAGACGCAGTCTACAATGATTTTCCTTTTGCTTTTGTAGAGTAATTTAACTTTAAACTTTCATTTTAAACTCTCATTTTTAAATTAAAGAATGAATACTCTGGAAACGTCCATTAGACTACATATGCAGGAAATCACAGTCAAGCCCAGAAGCTGTCTCTGTATCTATCTACTCTCCCCCTCATCCCCCTTCCCAGTGAATGCCTCCCTTGGAGGCCCCTTCTTTGTCTTCTCTAATTAGCCAAAGGCCAACTTGCCAGCAGCCCAGCTGAAGATCAGGTAAAGAACCAGGAAGTTCTTTCTCAGCAGCATTGAGAAAAGCAAAGATCATCAGATGGTGAATAAATGAAACAGCCCACAATACTGAAATCTACAGTCCTACGTACAGGTCACTGTAAGCAACTGGCAGATTTGAACACGATAATAATAGGAGGTAGATGGAAATATTAAGTAACAATCATTTCACCAAGTTTGGCATCTCCCAGCCGTTATATTGATTTTTTTTAATTGTTCAGTAAACATAACAAATAGCTTAGCTGGTCTCTCATTCATTCATGAGATATCTATGACAGGAGTCATTGCATTCAGAGGCTAACCCACACACTTTCGAACTTCACGAACGTGGAGTTGAATTTCAGCTCTGAGACAAAATTTTTGTGATACTCAGCCAGGTGTTACTGATGCCATATCTACTTCATGGTAGTTTTTCCTTTTTACTTTTTGGGGAAAGGTTAAATTCAATAAGGCCTCTAAAAGTAGACAATGCATGTTAAATATTTGGTCCTAAGTTGGCTGTTTTTTTGTTTTTGGTTTGTTTGTTTGTTTGTTTTTTGAGATGCAGGAATTGGGAGTGAGGGTAGCTCCACAGAGAGAGGAAGTTTGCAGATATGCACCTGGCAGGATACCTAGCCCCACCTGCAAGTTATCTAACCGCAGCCCTGTAGAAAAGTTAATGCAAAGAAAACAAAATCACTGGTTAATCTTTTCTGGAAGTAGCTATCCCCTGGTGGTGGTGCTGTGTGCGTCTTAATAGTCAGCCATTTAGTGAAACACATCTCTCAATACCTCACAAGAAGCTACTTCCCCATCAGCCACATTTCAGAAGTTATTCGCTAGTATCCTAGCTTTATAACTCCTCTAGCCAATTCTGCCTTCCTTCCCTGGATTCTTGAAGCTGGCCCAAGAGCTTCCCATAGTGTTCAGGCCGGTCACATAGGTGAGCCCCACAGCCATTCCAGGGACACAGAGGGAAGTCAGAGCCCCTTCTCAGGACATCTGCCATGTCGGCTCTACTCGGTCTTATCCACAAGCTTTTTCTCTGAGATGACTAAGTAAATTGGTCTGCTCACTAGATTACCAGCATCAGAAATAGCATCCCCCTGAGCAAGACTGGCAGGTGCAGAGCCAGGACCACTGGGAACTCCTAATCAATGATTGTTGAATGAATGAGAGTCATGTGGTCGCTGGGACAAGATCCAACCAGTAGTGAATCATGGCCTGGCCCTTTACCTTGTTGGAATTCTGTCAAAGGGAGACTAATCCAATTAGAGAATTGATATCCAGAAAATATCAGAGCCGTTTTAGCCATGCGTTTTTGGTTCAAGGTTATTATTGTGTGACATTTGAGTGCCTTCAGATGACACACAAAAAAACCCACAGAAATAAAGCAACCTCAATCTAATAGATAGAAGTGACATAATACAGGATATACAAAGAGCCTCTGAAAATAACAGCATAAAATTCATGTGAAGAGTCACCGTTGGTTTTCTTCCTTTCTGTGTAAAATCTGTAACAAGGACAAAAGGACCTTTAGAAAGGACAGCTACATTTCATATAATTGTGAACACTCTCCTCTCTGGGACACTTATTTTTAAAAATGATAAGGTTTAGGTTAAATATAACAACACAAAAATTTTCTAAACAATTGATGTCCTAATTTGGCAAAAATCAAATTTGGTTCCCTTGGAACTTATGGTGCCTCCATCTCTCACTGGGGGAGTGGAGATGCCGAATCAATCTCCCTAATTGCCTTGGTCACCCTCACATGCTATTTGGACAGGACACCTGTGAAATCGCATCCCAAGGCCAAATAAGACATGACATTGAAAGGAATCTAGCTCCAAGACTGCCCTCAGCCCCCTGCAATTTGAAGGGCAAGGATCTGTTTTCTAAATTCTGACAGGATAGAAATGCCAGAGACTGCAAACATAGCCACACACTTCTCAAGTGCCAAAGCTGGAAGTCACCTTGGAAGATCATGTCGTCCGATGTTCATTCTCTACGCAAGAAAAGGAGCCAGCTCTGCTCCCCCTTCTGCCACCTGAAACAAGAGGTTGTTGCCCTGTCACTACACGTATGGCTCTGCTTACAGGTGTCTCCTACACATCTTGCTCTCCCCCCCCCCTTACATTCACACATACACACCCATTCACACACCCACCATTATCTGGATTTCTTTGAAGGCAGTGGCCATGCTGTTCACCTACATGATTCCGAACTTGTCAGGAACTCAACCAAGCTTGGTTAAATTGAAGTACAGAAGGCGGTTTAAATGATTCCAATAGTCTTAATTCAGAGCAGCCTGGTGATTCCTCTGAATTTTCCTTGGGTTCTTCATTCTCTCCCTCTCCCTCTCCCTCTCCCTCCCCCCTCTCCCTCCCCCTCCCCCTCCCTCTCCCTCTTTGTTTGCTGAGCAGCTCTCCCTGTGGAGCTGGGATTGGGAGCAGGTAAGGGAATTTCACTGCTCTGTGGCTCCCCATCAGCTGCACCAGGGACCCATCTGCGGAGCAACGCTGCCACCTGCTGCGACTCTCGTCAAAGTCACTGATCAAAACCGGCCAGCCACTGCGGGATGCCTTTGTTCTTCAAATCTCACATCAAGCTGCAATCAATCTACACTTATTAAAATTAATTCTTACACGTTCATTAACTTTTAAAGAGAATTACAAGGCACGTAGCATTATTGAATGTCTACATGAAGTCCTTTCTCTCTCCAGGAGAGAGAGCAACGGTAATAAGACGGGAGGCACTGACCCTGGGGGCCCTGTGATACTAAACTGCTAGGTCACTTACAGACCGAATTCCTCAGATGCCCTTCAATCGGGTCCTCAGAAACCTTAGGCCTAAACTTTATGGGTTTGCTGTCAAATATCCTTATCATGCCCCCAGTCTGCATCCAAGGGTCGCCCCACTTTTTCCTGAAATGACTTCTGGACACAATTTAAGGAGTCTGAAATGTCAACTTAGGAACCCTGGTGGCTCAGCGGATGGCTCATGGACTGAGGCTTCCACCATTGGAAGTCGGCCTGCCAGGGAGGAAAATGAGGCTTCCTGACCCCACAGTCTTGCAAACCCACTGGGCTTTGTCCTATGGGGTCTTCTCTGTCCGCTTGGGTCCCTTTGAGTCAGAATTGATTCACAGGCAGCGAGAAAGTTGGAGCAATGTCATTTAAGAATGAGTTCCTGCCTGACATCTGAAGACTGACAGCGTACGTCTCTATGCCACCTTAACCTTAGCCATTGAAAAAGAAATTGATTAACATGTGCTTAAAAGTCCTTTGAAGAATCAATCCTCAAAATATCCTCAATAAATTTTAAAAACAAGAAGCATCAAATTTAAGACTTTCCCCTATCCACCCCCTTCCCCTCTTTATGTGGAATTGCTTTGGGAGCCTATAGGGAGAAATTTATTTTTCTTTCTACTGAGAAGTAAAATATTCACCGACCTCATCATAAAATAGTAATCTGCTCGGTGACTAGAGTAGTAAAGGGCACGCAAGGTGGATTTTTCATTGGTTTGGGTTATTGGACTTTACATTTTGCACATCACAGAAATTATACAACAGCTCCACCCTAGGGATCCCTGTGGAATAACATCCGTCTCTACCAGGGCAATTGCCTCCTGGGTGGATAGGCAATTACACAAATGTCTAATCTGGCACAAAATGTGATGGCATTTCAGTATTAGCCTATTTCCTTTGTTTCTGCAAGGTTCAAAGAGCCATAAGCCATTATGCTGCTATCAAAAAATTATCCCACTGGTCAAAAGGTGCAGACAACTCTTTTCGGTGGATTGGGTCCACTAGTAATGATGTACTCTTGGGACAAGTCCCAGTAACTGCCCTGAGCCTCACTTTCCCCATCTGTGATATGAAAATATTAGTTCAAAAAGCTACACAATCACCCAGAAGTAGCCATTGAAATTTAAATTAATTAAATAAAATCTAAAATTCAACTCCTCCATCACAATAACCACATTTCAATAACCACATGCGGTCAACGCCTGCTAAATTTGGCAGCACATGTATAAAACGGGACGTGATCGCAGGAAGTCCTAGTGGATAGCACTAGTGAAACTAATATTTCTTCTGCCTTCCAAATCAAATCTACATGTACAGCAGAAATGCTTTAGGGCCAGTCTGACCGAAGGTGAGCCATACACATAGCACCCATTTGAAAAGCACACCAGGAAAAAGGGAGGGGACAGGAAGAGAGAGGGAGGGAGAGAGAAAAAAGAAGACAAATAGAAAGTCCAGAGACCCAGGTTCTAGGCTTCCTGGTGCTTTCATTGCTATCTGATAAAACACTCATGTTTTAATTCCTGTCTTCAAACCAATTCATCTGCAAAATGAGGAGGAACCAAGCGCCCACACCCACCGTCAGCGATTCAAACAATGGAGGGCCTAATGTGTAGCATAAATTTTCAAGGGTGACAGCTCAAGCAAGAATCTGCTGACAGTTCTGTGTTTGCCTGCGGAACACAGCCCACCTAGCAGCCTGCCTGGTTGTCTGGAGACATTGAGGCGATTTTCTAACATTCCACACCGAAGCTGTTCCCAAACAAATCAGTTCTGGGCTGGGTATTGCAACGACTCTGGCACATCCTGGCCCGCCACAGTGGACGTTGGCCTCCCTCCAGAGAGCAATGTGCGTGGGACCTGACAGCATGGACTGGCAGGTCCGTCTGAGCCACAGCGAGGAGCCGAGCCTGTGCATAATGGAGCCACAAAACCGGTCTGTGATTCCTGAAGCCACATGACAATGCTTGGCTCCCGCCAGCGCAGGCCTCTGCCAGAGATGTGGTCAGCAATGCAAGCCGCTGCAGTCAGCTTTCTTAAAGGTTCCCTTGTAGAAGAGAGGGCGACGGGGTGAGGAAGGGAAACTGTGGCATCATTAAAATGTGGGGGCTCTTCCTGGGGGAAGCCCCATGCAAGTGGCCAGATCATTTCGCTTTCCCTGTCGAAAACGTCCTCAGTGGCCCTCAGCTCTGAGCAGGGCGATGGCTGAGGTCAAAGAGGCTTCGTTCTTCACCTGTGGTCAAGCTGTCACCGTAAGGTTAGGGAGAAGGGGAAGAGGTCATCCAAGTGCTGCTGCGCATCCTCAGAGAATCCCTGCTAACCTGTCTGGAACATAGCCAAGCAGGACACGATGCTCGCAGGAGCCCAGGCTGGCTGCATGTGACCAGTGGGAAGAATGGGAGCAGCAGGGAGCAGGGAGCCCGGTGAGCAGAGCAGTCGCAGGTGGGAGGACAGGAGGCTCCCCGTAAGGATCCCCAAGGCACAGCCTCAGTAACATTGACTGGAAGAACTCGGTGCACAGAGAGCAGAGGGAGGGGCAGGAGAGAGGCTCTTTGTGAGTAAGGGCAGCTGGTAAAGTCCAAGTGCACACAGGCTGTGTTAGTCTGGGTACGTTAGAGAAACAAATCCACAGAAACTCATGTAGAAGAGAGAGTTGTATATAAAGGGTAAGTGCGCATCAAGAAAGCATCCCAACCCAGTGCTACCCAAGCCCACAAGTCCAACATTAACCTATATGTCCAACACCAATCCACAAAGTCCTCCTTCACCTCAAAAATCAGACGCAATGATGCCAACTGCAGGAGGAAAGCCAAGTCAGTGAACGTGTAAGCATCTCAGTACTGGCAGCTGCTCCAGCACCCAGGGCTGCACTGGGGTAGGTCCATGTAGCTTCTCCTCAGGGATGTCTTGCAGGAAATAAGCCTTGCCAGCTAAAGTAGGCAACTGGCTAAGGCAGCTGCACCCTGGTCTGACCATCAGAAAGCAAGAGACCCGACAACTAGAAAGGCGAGGCTCACTGAGCCATTTATCTCTCTGCCCTTCAATTAACCCCACATGTGCTTATTGGCCAGGTTGGTACAGTAAACTAACTACCTCACAGGCAGAACTGAAGCTCTGGCCTGGATCCTGGGTAATAGTTGCCTTGCAGGCAGGGTTGGATAACCTAGGGAAAGCAAGGTAGACCCAGGTGCACTTTGCTTACTGGATAATCCACCCTGCATACTGGGCTCCTGTCTGGGTGGGTGTGTCCTTCAGTCCCCTTCCTTGGCTACGCAAGTGCAGCCAAGAACAACTGTGCTTACCAATATCCTCTCAACCCAGAAGACAATAGTCATTTAGGTCTCTTAAAATCTTTCCTTTAGCAAATGGCACAATTTTTTAAAAATAAAAAACTTACCCACAATGACACCAAATTCTGAGGTTGATGCTCATCAAGTATGTACTTGGAATGGCCCACATACCCTTCATGGAGGAAGAAATGATGACGAAGTCTTGTGTCCTGGAGAAGGGGTGAGAAGAAATGTGTGTGTGTGTGTGTGTGTGTGTATGTGTTTAAACCTACTACCAGTGAGTCCATTCTGATGCATAGCAACTTTGCCTAGTTTCATCATTTTCTGTGGAGCAGCTGGTAGGTTAGAAATGCCCCCTTGTGTCCACTTGATTGGTTCCATGCTGAACCAATAAAACCACCACGGCTTATATATACGTATATACCTATGCATGTGTGTGTATGTGGGGTGTGTTTGTGTGTGTGTAAAGAGATTTCAAAAAGTTCATGGGCAAATGGAGTTTAAAATAATAATTTTTCATGAGCTTTTTGAAGTCATATATAGATTCAAGTTTGTATATATATATATATATATATATATATATATATATATATATATATATATATATATATATATATAAACTCAAGTAGGCTTTGACTGTGGGTAGTTCTAGAGAAGGCCTGCATGTACTTATTAAGGTCAGAGACTAAGTGTGTGGGAGGTCTTGAACCCAAATAGCACAAGGCTTTCTGCAGGCCACAAAATGCCCTGCCTGTCCCTGGCCCCACAAAGGAAGGACATGTCCACGTGCCGGCATGAATATCGACACAGATCTGCGCAGATTCTGAAACAAAACCCACCTAAGGCATTTTTCATACTGGTTCATCAGGGGCTCGGAATATTGTGTTTCCTAAAAGAGAGGTACAGTGGAAGTTTGGGGAATGTGCACCCTCTTAATGAAAAGAATTATACCCCGCCTCGGAGGCAGTGCGAGCATGGGGGCTGAAGCAGTACAAGTCATGGTCAAGGATAAAGAGATAAAGGCTTAATGACCCCATTTGTCCAGGCCCCAAATGAATTCACCTGCCATGCCTGGACCTTGACATATGTGGGCAAGGAGGCGCTCACCGGCTGAACCGTAATAAGAGCAGGCCTTGCTCGTGGCTCTGTTTTCTAATTCCGTGAGATAATGCAGGGAGGTTTGAAAAGGCATCATCACTCACATCCACAGCTGCTTTGGGAAGAAAAATCTCCCCCAAACCACCAGACCATTGAAAACTGTGAGATTAAAACAGAACAAACAAACATTGACTTCACATGACCACCCATCACTTGCATTTACTGGATCCGGGTACTATGGTCATCATAACGGCGGGGCTGTTTCCTCTTGTTGTGCGTAGGTCACCAGGGCCAGAGCCACCTTGGTGACATGGCCATCATCTTACCCTTCCTCGGCTCTCTTCCCCTTTGCAAGAAGCCCCCCCAAAAGGGCATTGGAGCCTTCCCCTCATTGTGGTCTTTAAGGAAAACATGAGGCAGGCTAACACCACTGTTACCACTATGTCAGAACCAAAAGGTTGGGCAGGAAATGCATCTCTGGGTTCCTAGACCCACATCCCCTATCTACAGGTGGAGTCCACTCAGCATAAACTACGTTATTAGGTTATACTATTTAGCTACATAGTATCTTTCCGAAAGACTATTAAAAGCAGGATTACGAATGAAAACCTATAGAGTGTGAGGCGCGAGCAGAACAGAGCTGAACACAGTTTTTAAGCAGGCCTATAGGGGTCTCTCAGGTCTAAACGGGACTGAGAAGAATGGAAAGACCATCTTCAACATGGAGGACGGAAGGAATCGGGGAAAGTCAGTCCTGAGGACTGAAACAGAAGGGTGAGTCTGGGTTTGGCATGAAGTGCTCAGAGGTGAACACTCCGTGCAGGACTAGTCTTACTGTTCTTGCAAGTCTGGGTTTCCTTAGATCCACGGGGAAGAGGGAAAAAATTAAATAGAGGTTCCTGGCCACTACCCCAGATTTATTGAATGAGACCCCTCAAGACCTCCATTAGAAAAACCTGTTTTAGATGGCAAAAGAAAGACAGACATTTATCTTCCTCAAATAAATCCCTAGGCTGGTGACAGTGACAACCTGGCATCGTTGCTATTCAAGTAAAGACCATTTTGGGCAAAATGCTATGTTTCTCTTCAAAATACATGTAGGTGCTAATCTGACATTTCTCGGCATGTCCCATTTTTATACTCCTCTTTATCCAAGTGTAACATACACTCCTTGATGTAGTCCTTTCAAGTCAATCTTCATCTCTCAGCTGTTTATCCCTTCATTTTCCTTAGGCAGATAATCAGAGTACCTGTCACTCCACCAGGCGGGAAATGATTCAGAAGAAACATTGAAAATAGAGGTGTTGTCTGCTCTCCTGAGGGATGTGAAGAACAAAGGTTAAACAACTCCACCCCCGCCGTCCAAGAGTCCTGTGTTCACCGGTCTCTGTAATAAGTGCAATGCTCTGAATGGCAGTTGTGGGACTTACCTGGTAGAGCAGCATTTCCACTGACAGTGTGAATCCAGAGGCCCTTTGCACCAAAGGGAAGCTAGGCCTTTTCTCATCGTAAAAGCTCTCTTCTGCATCCAGGTGAATACTTAAGAATCGTGTAATCTTTTTCATTAGAACAAGTACCAGCCACAGATAGGAACTGGAAACATAGGAAATCCAGGACGGATAATCCCTTCAGGACCAGTGGTGAGAATGGTGATATCGGGAGAGTGACGGGAGGGTGGGGTAGAGAGGGGGAACCGATTATAAGGAGCTACATATAACATCCTCCCTGGGGGACAGAAAACACAAAAGTGGATAAAGGGAGACATTGGACGGTGTAAGACATGACAAAATAACAATTTAAAAATTATCAAAAGTTCATGAGGGAAGGGGGAGTGCGGAGGGAGGGGGAAAATGAGGAGCTGATGCCAGGGGCTTAGGTGGAGAGCAAATGTTTTGAGAATGATGCGGGCAATGAATGTACAAATGTGTTTTATACAATTGATGTATGTATGGATTATGATAAAGGGTTGTATGAGCTCCCAATAAAATGAAAAAAGTACCAGCCAAGAGATTGACACGTCTGCTTTATTTGGGGCAAGGGGCGTGGGGGTGGGTGGTGGAGAAACACGTTATTTATGAGCTCATTTATTTCTGAATGGGTCTGGGCAGGCCTGGTCGGGGTGACTAGAGGTGCAGGGGAGCTGAAAAGGCACTGAGTGAAATGCATTGCTCTCTGATTGGCGATGTCCTTGGTGGGTTTAAAGGCTGACTTTCCATCTGCGGGGAGGATACAGGTGCATTAGCTGTGTCTGCGCAAACCGCGGAAGCTTGGCTTTTCTGCCTGTTGGATCTTCCCGAGGAGCTAAAGTAGGGCAGCAGCCCAGTAGGAATAGTGTAACTTCCCCTCTGCTGCAAGTTGCTCTTACACATTTGCCATTTGTCCTCCCATTTGGGGGGCTGTGTACCGTCCAAGCACTCCCTTACTGACAATTGTTTCAGCTCACAATCTGGGGCCCCGGAGGCCACGTGGCCCAGCCATTTCTCAGGATGAATGTGCACAGGAGGCAACTGCATATTGTCTACAGATAACTAGAGAATCGGGGGGCGGGGCGGGGAGGCAGGGGGCAGACATTCCATTGGGAGCATGCTGTGAAACTGCCCAAAACTATCTGGAGCTCATTATTTGGATAAAAACCTGAACGAAGTGAATGCAGACTCAGGGAAATGTCACCTGTACCCCGATGGTGCCTTTTCTGTGCCTTGGCCTCCATAGGTGGCTTGCCTTAAAAGTCCAGGCAGCGGGACCATTTCTTTCCTTTTCTTTCAGAAGGAGGTAACAAGGGGTTCCACTGCTGGATTAGGCTTTGTCTCCCTGAATACAGGCTGATGGAGGGACTTCTGTTAGCACAGTATTCTCCGTATCTTCCTTGAGGTTACTGGTCTCATTCTACCCAACACAATTGTGTATAAATGTCACGAAGACCTCTTTAAAATAAGGTCAGATTCTCCCTCTTTTCCTTTGACAGGCTCTTTTTGATCTCAGTAATGGTTTTGGTAAACCCACAGTTTGAGGCAGGCATGTAATCTGTGCCAAGGACTGGGCTGGGCAGCACAGACTTGCAACTTCATTTGATGCTCACAATTCTCTAAGGCAGGAGGTACAGCTCCAAAGGCACAGATGGAGAGGCTGAGGCATGCAGAGGTTGAATCAATTGCTTAAGATCTCAGAGTTTAAGAAGTGGGTATGGAATCGGAGCCCAGGCGATCTGATTCCAATACACATATTAAGTCCACTACACGATACAACACTCCAAAATAGAAAGCAAGGCCACTGGGAAATACAGGAAATGCACTGAGATTGCCTTTCCCTATTCATCTCACAGAAACAGGCAGCCCTAAACTCCCTGAATAGCTGCTTCTAAGATTCTTCACTCAAAACCTCAGAGGGGATAAGTGGAACAATATTTTTCAAGAAATATCACTCAGTACCACCATCAAAAGAAGACGCGTGTTTGTGTGTGCATGTATGTGCATGTGCGCTGCAGACATAGGCACTGATTACGTCTTCCCACTTGGTGTCCATGAAATGCCCAGCCAAGAAACACCCAGGCAACTGTTATTTTCCGTTCCTTTCTTTAAATTCCTGTGGAAGAGCAAAAACGTATCGCAAAGTGCCAGAAGTGGATAGATTACACACAATTCAGCCCTAAGAGTCTGTCTAATCAATGTACTGGCCCGTATTTTTCACATTTTATGGGACAGCAGGGAAAATTGTTGAGAAGAGCCAATTTGCAGCTGTGTTCTTAATTACGCCTTCTCTGTGAAAGGAGGCGAATTTTTCAGCAAGAGACAGCAGCTGTGTTCCTAAGGCAGGAAGACCCCTGTTTACAGCAGATAATTGAATGCCGTAAAGGTCTCAGATCCCAAGGTGGACTGAGCAACAGCCTCTCTGTGTGGCCCGGTCAAGCCACTTGACGCCATTGTGGCTCAGTCAAGGCTGCTGCCAGAGTGGATGCAAGCAGCAGGAGCAGACCGAAAAACAGATGCTCTATGTGGGTAGAACTGTCCTGGATAATTATATTCCCCCAAGTCACTGTCACTTGCAAAACAGTGAAGTTCCAAAGTTCCCGGCTGCATTGAGTCTTTGAGCTGTTAGCACTGCTGAGTCAGAAATGTCTCTTTCACACATGGCCAGTTTCCTGGGAGCTCTCTTGGGAAGAGAAGGGAAAACCCCGCGTATCTGTGTGGATGAGCGCCAGGGTCAGAGGTGAGGACGGGCACTCGAACAACCCACGTGTGCAAGACGTGTGACTTTATTCTTCTATAACTAAACCCGACAGACATCCAAACCTCAGTTCCCTGGGTAATCCTGCCCATTCTCCCTGTAATGGCATCTAACTACCAGGCTACCACTGTTTGTAACAAAGCATTGGGAGGGCCATCATGCCTGAGTCACCATCTATCTATGTCCTGACGGGTTTCTTGTAGTCACTGTGACTTGTCCTGATACCCAACGCGTGGCTCCCGGGGGGTGGGTAGTGGCGGGGGCCCCTCTGGAGCATGAGGAGCATTCTGCCTCTGTAAGCAGTTCCATGAGTCTGCCTTGAGCCTGCCGTGCCTCCTCTGTCATCACGCCGTCACCTCGTGGGTGACAGAGGAGAAGTATGCTCCCTACAGTGTCCCATGCGTGATTTTTCAGAGATAGAGCACCAGGTTTGCTTGCAAATGGCCTCTGGGCAAACTTGAACCTTCAAACTGCGGACAGCATCTGAGCTCCAGAACCGTTTGCTACTGGCGTGGGAGCAAGTGAATCGTTCTACTGCTCCACCATTGCTGGAGTGCAAGAGAAACAAGGGGACCACCTGGAACAGCACCCCAGTCTCCTCCACTCTTAGAGTCCTCATCTGAGCTTGTCTCCTCTGTCCCACCAAGGATTGCAGGAAAGTTGGCCAAAGGCACAGGAATGCAGGTGACTGCTCTCTCCCTGGCTACCCTCTAATATTCTCGCCCACCCTCATTCAAGGCGGCGCTACAGGTGCGTGGTTAAGTGCTCATATGCTAGTTTCAACTCACCGCAGGCTCTGGGAGAAAGACGGGGCAGTATGCTGGAGACGTACAGCCTGGGGAACCCCGTGGCCAGGACTAGCACGCCCTTCAGGGTCACTGTGAGTTAGAATCTACTCATCGGCAATGGGTTTTTGTTGTTGATTTTTGCCTCCAAGTTCAGATAGACTTCATCAGGAGAAAGGAAACTGTGTTGAGGCTATTGTCTACACTCAGAGCTCATTAGGAGCCTGTGGTGTCTGTGTCTCTGTGCTCACCTGCCTCACAGAGGCAATGGTTGCCCCCTGGTGTATGAAGGAGCAAGAAGCAGCAAGCAATACTTACATCCGTATCTCAGACACGCCCATCCTAGGTCAGGTGTATTGCTTTCACCCTGAATGTATCTGGATGACTTTGTCTCTTTTTCCCCAAACCCAACCAAATGAAAATATTCACGATGGTCTCTGCCTTAGCAACTAGAGACCTGACCTTCACTCAGTGGGCACCACCAGAGCCACAACGATTGCTAAAATAGTGCAACCACGCTGGTTGGTAAATAACAGCTACCCATGACCCCAAACACTGCCGTTCCGGCCGCTCTGTCAGCTCCAGCTGCCCTCCAACCCGCCTGAGCATGAAGAAATCAAGCCTTAGGACTTTCTGTCCCAGGAGGATTGTCAATGCCACTCTCACTGCGCAGTCTCTCCTGTTCCAGGAGGATTGTCAATGCCCCTCTCACTGCGCAGTCTCTGTGCCTTACACATCACTGAATATTCTGTATTTCACTCCCGGGTGATTGCTTCTGAGGAGGAGAGGCTGACTTCTAGAGATGCCTATTCGCCCTCCAAGCAGGGCTGTGCAGGCCTCTGAGTTACCGCTGCGTCCCTTGAGGAGTGCAGGCCTCTGAGTTACCGCTGCGTCCCTTGAGGAGACCCACGAATGCTCGAGCTGGAGGACTGCTCCTGATTTAAAAAGCAAGGAAGCTGGTGCCAGAAACGCCGAAATGTAGTCTGAGGTACCACTGATCACTGGCCTTGTCGCTTTGAGCAAACAGCTCATCTCTGTATCTACTAATCTCTGTAAGAAATGATAAATGCTCTTGTAGAGGACAAATGTAAATATACAAAGAACGTGGCCTTTCTTCCTTTATTTCTTCCTTCTTCCTCTCTTCCTTTAATAATCCAATCCAAGGCAGCTGCATAGGGGTGCCCTGCGAGTGTGGCAGGAGTGGAGGTGACACAGCCCTGCTTGGCGTCAGAGCCTCAGCAGTAAGGTGGGCAATCAAGCCACCTGGCACCCACGAGTGATGGCAGTGGTCCATCACTCAGGTTCAGAACCTGAGTCAGGTGACCATCATATTTCTAGAGGGTCTGGGAGGTCAGTATGAGGTTGGTAAATATATGGGAGGATTGATCAAATACAGATTTTTTTAAAAAACAAAGATAATAAGAGCCAAGCTTATATTACTAGAGAGGAAGTTATAAATATGAATAGAGAGAAAACTAGACTAAATTTTGTGATGACGGATTAGAATTCGAAGTAGTGGTATTTCATTATTTTCAATTAAACTGGTAAGAATAGACCATGAATGTGTGTGTATATTATGTGAAGCCAAACCCACTGCCATTGAATCGATGCTGGCTTGTAGTGACCGTATAGGACAGGGTAGAGCAGCCCCTGTGAGTTTCTGAGACTATAATGTTTTACAAGGGTAGAAAGCTCTGTATTACGCTGAAAGATCGGCTGGTAGTTTTGAACTGTGGCTTTTCAGATCACAACCCAACGCATAGAGAGTATATTATTTCACACGCAGAGAGACGCACGCGTGCACATATTTTCTAGGTCTTATCCAATGAGAGGCACTGAAACTCAAGCATAATAAACTCACCTAATGCTCTAATAAAGATCGTGGTTTCTAAACACCATCCTCCACTAAGAGGAAGTAGGATTTCTTGGAGAAAAAGCTGGAACAATTTAGAATGGTGTTGTATGCCCAAGAGTCCAATAAACCCATTATATCCAGACAGTTCCAACTCACATTCCTCTGGAGAACAGAGTCGTGATGCTCCATAGAGCCGCTTTCAATGCTGTCATCTTTATGGGAGCAGACTACGTCACCTTTCTGCAGTAGGGCGGTTGGTTGGGTTTGAACTGCTGACTTAAATTAACAGTCAAGTACTTTAACCATGATGCTACCAGGGGTTCTTAAAAAATAAAATAGGGCTGCAAAAATAATAACAGTTGTTCACTCAAAACTGTCTGGTATTGAGTTGAGTCTAACTCAAAGCAATCCTACAGAACCAAGTAGAACTGCCCCGGGGGTTTCTGAGACTGGTTTTTTATAGGAGGAGAAAGTCTGAGTGGATGGTTTTAAATTGCTGACCTTGAAGTTAGCAGCCTACTATGTAGCCCGCTATACCACCAACACTCCTAATAACCATTGATAACCCTTTAAATAAAGTAGTAATCCATGACTCTATAGTGACATAAATAAGCAAAAGAAGGCGGTTTTAAAAATTGAATCTCATATTAATTTTGATTAACTTGAAACAAAATAATAGAATAAGAAAATAATCATCTAGTAATCATCCTTATAGAAAGAAATTTAGCTTTAAATTTAATGAAGCATCAATAGATTCTAAATTCAGGGGGTGAAAATTGATAAGAAATGGCATATTTACAAAGTCACAAAGTACCTCTCAGAAGCCAAAACAATCATTACTGAATTAATTCCAACACATGATGACCTTCATCTGTTTAAGAATAGAACTTCACTCTGTAGGGTTTGCAATTGCTGTGGATCTGAACTGCCCACACTTCAGTTAGTTTTTTTTTTAAAGGCACTATCATCAGGTCAAGGCCAATTCATTGCAACCCTAGAAAGCAAGCGTTTGCACCACGGAGGGACTCCCACCTCCCCAGGAAGCTCACTGTCGTCTGTCAATTCTGACTCATAGTGACCCTATAGCACGGAAGGACTCCCACCTCCCCAGGAAGCTCACTGTCGTCTGTCAATTCTGACTCATAGTGACCCTATAACACCCAAGGTAGAACTGCCCCTTTGGGTGTCTGAGTCTTGAAATCTTTACAGGAGTAAAAAGCCTCATTTTTCCAGTGGGTTTGAACCACTGACCTTGTGGATAGTTACTCAATACCTAGCTCACAAAGCCCCCAGGCCTCCTCTCCCCACTAAACACATTTTAATTATATAGGGGAAAACTCTACAGTGGTGAAAGTTGAAAAACACAACTTTAATAAAGGAATTATAATTAGCATCCCCATTAAAGGATCAAAGAGAATGTATGTACTACCTTATAGGATGCAGTGAGAAAAACAAAATCACTTCTGTAATAGTCCAACCAAAAAATGCACAAACTAATTTTTCACAAGGAAAACTCAAACACGCTTAAATAAGGGCATTCTGGAAAATTACCTCCTTGTAATAGTCAAACATGGAAAGATCGGCAAAGACTGAGGGACAGTTTCTTATTAAAGAAATATGACTACACAGCTCAATGCATGCTACTGAACTAGATCTTAACGCTGTAGTAGACCTTATTAGGAAAATTGACAAGACCCTAGATGAGGTCACGAAAGTAGATGGAGCAATAATATCAATGCCAATTTCCTGATTTTAATAATCATCTAGATCAGGGCGCCAAACTCAAAACGAGAGCCATGTGGTGCAGTGGCCACAGCACATTTACAAATGTTGTTAAATTTATATTTTGAAGTGAGGATTCAGGAATATGGATAGGATAATTAAAATACTATATAATTGCTTTTATTGGAACATTTATTTAATGTATTTATAAAACTAAAATTGTTCTCTTTTACCTGAAACTTGCCAGCATTTTCCGCCTACTAGTTTTCACTTACCTCGTATGTTGTTACCAGAAAATATAACAAAGTAACTAATAAAAAACACAAAATGTTGGACAGCCGACAAAAGTGATGCACAATTGTAATGGCTTCCCTCTAAAAATGTTAACTCGCGCAGCCCCTAGGTATGATTCTTAACAGCACAACCCAGAGTGCTCGCTTTAACCTTTTCGCTGTCGGGATCTGTTTACATGACGTGACACTGAGAGTGGCGGACAGATCGCTTCCAAACATCTCCGGAACCGAGTCAGCGCGTTTATACACGTCCGCAGGCCCCCAGGACAGGCACTGTTGTAGACTCGTCTTCAGTAGTTAAAGGGTTAATGAGGTAATTGTGTGCGTGATATTTCCTTAATCTCCCCTCAGTGCTATTTTCTTTATAACAATTTTTTCTATTGTCGTTTTATTTCAGAGCATCGCAGGCCACAAAAAATTGCCTCAGGGGCTGCATGTGGCCCACAGGCCGCCAGTTTGACACCCCTGCTCTAGAAGAGCATTCCCTGTGTGGGGACTACAAGCTAGAATACTGTAGGGTGATGAAGCATTGCGACAACAAATTATTCTGAGATGGCTTAAAGGAAAAGTAATTCTTGATTCTTCTGGCAGCTTTACTAAAAATGTGATTTGATCTTTATATTAACCTTGTTAAAGTAATTGGGGCGGGGGAGATGTAAACGAATGCCTTCTGCACAGGGAGTGGGGGTGCGTGTCCTTAGTGCCATTGAGTCCGTTCCGACCCATACAAGCCTATGCACATAGCACACTGCCCGGTCCTGCGCCATCCTCGCAAATGTTCCTGTGCCGAGCCCATTGTCCCAGCCGCTGTGGCAATCCATTCTTGGGGCCTTCCTCTTCTTCACAGCCCCGCTGCTTCACCACGCTGGGTTTCCTTTTCCCGAAGCTGTCCTCTCCTGACATGTCTCCAGTACATGAGATAACTTTCAGTTCACCATGCTTGCCTCTAAAGAGCATTCTGGATGTACTTCTTCCAAGACAAAAGGGTTTGTTCTTTTGCCAGTCGGTGGTACTTTCAGGATTTTCTTCAAGCACAAACCGTAGAGCCAGACTTCCCATCTACAGCGCCTGGCTCTACCACTACAGAGCCCTATAATCTCAGATTTCCCGTCTGTAAAATGGGATGATGATAGTACCTACTTTATAGCACTATTGCAGGAGGGAAGAAATTCTTTTATGCAAAGTATTTCAAATACGAATTCTCTTGTGACAAGTGATCAATGAACATTGGTTATTGCATAGGGGATGGATATTGTGTAGAGGATGAGGGGAAAGCTGGACCTGACTTAGACTTGCTTCCACAGGACTTCTAGATGAAAAATTGTCCGACCCTGTTTGATGCTTGGAAAGAGACACTTGAGCATATTGCCTTACCCAACAACACACAAAACAAGACAAACAAAAATTTCAAAACACACGAAAGCAGAAGGAGGTTTGGAAAAATCAAGGACCAACGAATTAAGTGACATAGAGAGTGTACAGGATCCCACCAAATTATTTTAAACAATTCTCATGCTCTTATAGAAGTGACGTATTAGGAATAAACAGCGTGCAGGTATCGCTTTGACTCTAAAATATTAAAATCCACCCCAAGAATGGCTCAAAGCATTGTTACTGCTAGTTTTTGATCAGAAACAAAAGCAATGAAAAATTAATACCTCTCATTCTTTTAGACAGACTCAGCAAAACTAGTCAAAGGGACTTAATTATCTTTTCAGTGAAGGACTGAGAGTGGCAGTCTGACTTCTCCTTACTCATGGAACTCCTGCATCTAAAAGATTCCTTAATTTGTGCAAAGTCCAGCCCAATCACATCTATTACCACGAAACGAACTTCAAATTACTTTCCATGGCTGAATAGAGAAACTGCCTAAAAAAACGCTGACCTACACCTTTTGCTTTTCTAATGATAAAGAAATTGAAACAGATCCAGTAGAGTTGTCAAGGCGACAGGGAAGTAAATTAACAAAGAATCGTATAGGTACAAACCCTGGAGCCAGACTTTGTGCTATAATTCCTGGCCTAATTACTACAGAGCTCTATAATCTGAGGCTTCCCATCCGTAAAATGGGATCATAATAGTCACTACCTTCTAGAGCTGCTGCAAGATTTTGTGCAGAGTCTTTCAAAGAGTAATTGTGATAAGTGATTACTGCATGTTGGTTATTTCAAAAATTACTATTTATCTTCTTTTCTTTTTTCTTTTGTTTCTGTCTTGTCTTTTTAACGAACTTTTTCTCTCCTCGTGTTTGAAGTGCTTGATGTTGTTTAAAACTCGTATGACCTTTGGTCAGTAGAGTGCAGTGTGCTCACCTTTATCCTGGAGAAGGTCTTTATCCTGGAGAAGGTCTCTAAATCCAGGGGGATCGACTCTAGGCTAAACGCTCATGTACTTGCTTTCATTGTCTTCAGATTCAATTTAAACTGCCATGTGAGCAATTCATGTCTGTTCCAGAGTCATCTCTGTTCCTATCCAGATTGATCATCTTAATCTGTTCCATCTTTTCTTTCCATCTCAGTCACTTCTATTAACCTGATTCCAATCCATAGTGACCCTACAGGACAGAGCAGAACCGCCCAAGTGAGTTTCCAAGACTGTAACTCTTAAGGGGAGTAGAAACCCCGGTCTTTCCCCCGCAAAGCTGTTGGGGCTTTCAAAGAGCCAATGCTGTGGTGAGGAGCCCAATGTGAACCCACAAGGACTCCTATTTTCTTGGCTGCAGGCGATTTGATAGCTGGGCATTCTATCTAGTGAGGTCCATCTGTGTAGTCCCCATTTATGTTGTTGAAAATAGGTATTTGATCAAACCCCACCAGGCATTATACCCCCTCCTCGCCATCAATTTTTTATCTATTTTTCTTCCCTTATTCCCGAGTTGGTTGGCTCCCCTCTCCCCAGCCCCAGCCCCTCCTCTCCCATATACAATGTATCCAATAGGAATTACTGGGAACCGAATGGAGGGTGTGCATGATAGTGGGACAGGAGGAAGGTAAAAGGAAATAGAGGAAAGATGTGGGAGGAAAAAGCCATTTATAGAGATATAGCTATAGGCAAGTATATATGGAAATATATTAATTTATAATGACAGAGTAGAGGCCAATGTACATATATTTGTATGTTATGTATTAAGAGAGCAGATGGACTTTGGGCCTCACTCAAGGCCTCCCTAAACACAGGAACACTTTGTTCTGATAACCTGGCACTCTTTAATACTCACCTTCCTGACACGCTCACTGAAGACAAAATGGATGCTTAAGTAAATGTGGTGAAGAAAATGCATGGTGTGTGGCTATCAAAAGATTTAGCATCTGGGATCTTAAAAGCTTGAAGTTAAACAAGCATCCATCTAGCAGGGAAGCAACAAAGCCCACATGGAAGAAGCACACCAGCCTTTGTGATCATGAGGTGTCCACAGATCAGGTATAAGGTATCAAAAGATCCCAAACAAACAATTTAATGATTAATCACTGTGAATGAAGAGGGTGGAAGTGGAGACTCAAAGCCCACCTGTGGACAATTGGACACTCCTCCACAGAAGGGTTACAAGAAAGGTATAATTCAACCAGGGTGCACGATAGCATGGATGAAACACACACCGTTCCTCTAGTTCCTGAATGATTCCCTCTCCCCACTATCATGACCCAGTTCTACCTTACAAATCTGACTCGGCTGGTGTACACACATTGGCACAGATAAGAACTCTCGACATGAATAAACAAAAGTATTTGTAACCTATATAACAGTTTTAAAGATTATCTAAAAATCACAGAGTTCTCACAAGCTTATAAGAAAAAAGACAACCTAGTTTACTTTTAAAAAGAAAAGAAGGGAAAACCACACACATGAATCATCAAGTAGAAAAAGCAAATTGGTTTTTTAAACATATGAATAAATGCTCATTTCCACTAGCCATAGGGAGAATAAAAAATAAAACTAAATTGAAGTACTATTTTCATCCATCAGACGAGAAAACATTTATAAAATAATAATACCTATTGCTATTGTAATGCTTTTAAGTGTAAGTGTGAATTACTATGCCAAATTTAATTTGGAAATTCATTAAAATTAAAGATACATTCCTCCTTGGTTCCTAAACATCTCATTTCCAGAAGTAAAAGTGTCCGAGTGATGAAATGAGTGTTGTTGCTATTGGTTTTTACTGTTGTGTGTGACAGACACATCTATATGTATATCTATGTGTTTGTATACATATTTGAAATGAAGCTCACTGCCACAGAGTTGATTCCAACTCCAAGACTGTTAACACTGCAGGAGCAGAAAACGTCGGCTTTCTCTGGTGGAGCGGCGGGTAGTTTCGAACTGCTGACTTTGTAGCCCAATGCATAACCGCTACACCCCCAGGGTTCCATCTGCACACAAAAAGCATCTTAGGAGCACAGTAATGAAGCACTTGGGCTACTTGTCAAAAGGGCAGTACTTTCAACCAATCAGCTCTGCAGCAGAAAAAGAGGGTGTTGTGCTCACCAAAAAATGTCAATCCAGGAAACCCCGGGGTCCGTTCTACTCCATCATAAGGGTCACTCTGAGTCAGCATCAACTTAATAGCACAGGACAACATAGATCTACGCATGTGCGCATATAGTACTAATTTCCTAGTGAGGTTGTAACAAATTACGGACATCTCAGAGGGTTTCCCAAACCCCAAATTCACTGTCATCCGCGACCCTATAGAACAGGATAGAACTGCTCCCTGTGAGTTGCAGAGAATATAAATCTTTACTAGGGTTAAAAGCCCCATCTTTTTCCAGCGGAGACATGGTGGTTTTGAACTGCAGCCCAAGGCTCAACCACTAGCCACCACAATACAACCCAAATTTATTATCTCACAATTCTCGATTGCAGAAGTTCCAAAATCAAAGTGTTAGCAGGTCTGTGTTGCTCCTGAAGGCTCTAAGGGAAGTCGATTTCTTTGCCTTTTCTAGCTTCCAGAAGTCACCTACCTTTGGTGGCACCGAAACCCTCTCTTGTTCAGTCTCAGCTAGCGGCACCTACGCTTCTCTGACTGTGACCCGGCCCCTTTTTGTATAAGGACCTTTGTGGTTACAGTGGAAACCCCACAGAGTCCAAAATAATCTCCCCATTGTAATTTAAGTACATATCCCAACTCCCTTTTCCCTGTAATGTAACGTGTAATCACAGGTTGGTTGCGAACATATTTGTCAGGTCCGTAGGATGAAGTTGAGGATACAGACATAGGTAAAGATACAGGTAAAGATATAACAAGATGATACAAATGCACACACCCATATATTTCAGCTCACCATGAAAAAAAAGTTAAGCCCCTCCCATATACAAAAACCAAAAATAAATTCTAAAAAGACTAATTACCAGAGAGCAAAAAGTAAGACTCTAAAACCTCTAGAAAAATTGGGAAACACCTTTATAAACTTTTTTTTAATGTTCCTTAAATAGACATAGTAGAGCACTCTGGGGTGATATCCTAGAGACATTTTGACAAGTGTATATGATGAGCTGTTAGCACTGTGTTTATTAGTGAGAGATGTTGTAGTCAAAATCAAAAAACAACCTACATACCTATTTGTAGGGGGAGATGAATCCACCGTGACATGCTCTTAGCACTTACGTGGGTGGATGGGGAGGGGAGGTTATGAATAGTAGTCTTAAAAGAAAAAAAGCTTAAGTCAAAAATCATTTCAACCTTTTGTTGTAAACCCAGAGAAGGTGCCCATTTCACTCAAAATATCAGTTTAAAATCTCCGCAAAGATCGGTGGGGCCCTACAGGACCCAGTGCTTGTATTGCTCCTCTGGTCTTAATATTCAGTCCACTCCGGCCGCAGCAGCATCCAGGCTGCCCCGGGATGTACCAGCCACACACTCACCTTAGAGCTTCCTCTGCCCGAATTGCCTTTCCCTCCTAATTCCTTCACCATCTTCAAAACTTTGCTCAAATGCCTCCTAATCAATGAGGCCTGGGCTACCACTCAAATTGCAACGGAACTCATTCCAAGCCCAGACATCGCCTATTCCATTGTCCCCCTTTTTCTATAGCACTTATCGTTTTCTAGCACACCCTAAAAGTTACAGATTTGTTGTGTCTATTTTCTCTGCGCACAGTGTAATAAAAATCCAAAAGGACTGGGATCTTTGTTGTGTCCACAGCTCTTGTCTACAGCTGTGTCGCTAGAATACTGCCTAAAACTATTAGGTGCTCAATAAATGAAGACATATCTGTTGTAATGGTAGAGGAAGCTGAGAGAGTCAGCCTGCTGTTAATCAAAATACTAGAAACATAATTTAAGATTTGGTCATTGAAAATCCAAAATCTAACAGGCAGTAAAAGTTTCTTTTAAGCTGAGTCAACAGAGATGGCTTTCAAATGCAGGGAGGCAGTAAGTGAGGCCCATTAAAATGGGCAGGGAGGCATGTAGCCCCTAATTAAGATAAGGCAGTATAGTGCTCTGAGTGATGGTGATCTGGTAAACAGAATCCCAGAAAATTGTTTCCTGTGATCACTGAAAACCCTGTTTTTGTCACATAGTTTGAGGCATACAACTTGCTTGAAATTCATTAGATTTTTGGAAGCAGTTTGGAGATAGCAAATCTTACCGCTTCCTTCTGCCTCGAGTTTGCAGAATAAACGGTTTCTTCAATCAACCTGGTCCCCTCCTTTAGCCAAAATAGTGGCAGGCAATCCTGGGCCCTTGTTCCCAGTAACAGTATTGATGTAAGGTCTGAAAATTAGGAAGAGCCTAATTGCCAACAGCAGTGACGTGGTACATTACTTATTATGGATTACCACGCAGCTGTTAGAAAGCAGGAGCTAGATCCGGAGCTGCTGGTTTCCCAGAGGTTCATAATGGAAAAGGAATGAAATGGCTTCTAAAATAATGCTCACAGTAGTTACACTGAGGAAAAACAGACCATTTAAAAAATAATAAACTAGTAAAATATAAATATATAAGGTACAATATTCAGTAAAAATATCAAGTCACAAGGTCATTCCATATTATGCATATAGTATATAAACGTTTCAAATACATGTGACCAAAGATTATAAGTAATTTGGGCACATGGAGATATTGACTAGGTTTCTGTGTTAGTCTGGGTACTTTAGAGAAACAAATCCACAAAAACTCATGTATAAGAGAGAGTTTTATATAAAGGTTAAATGAACATCAAGAAAACATCCCAATCCACAAGTCTATTAACCCATATGTCCAACACCAATCCACAGTCTTCCTCCCTCACAAAACAGACTCAATGATGCCAACTGCAGGAGGAAAGCCGAGTCAGTGAACGTATAAGCATCTCAGTGCTGGCAGGGGTCTCCACACGGCTGCTCCAGCACCCAGGGCTGCATCAGGGTAGGTCTACGTGGCTTCTCCTTGGGGATGTCTTGCAGGAAGTCAGCCTTGCCAGCTGAAGCAGGGAACTGGCTAAGGCAGCTTCACCTGATCCAACCATCAGAAAGCAAGAGAACCGAGAACTAGAAAGGTGAGGCTCACTGAGCCATTTATACCTCCGTCCTTCAATTAACCCCACGTGTTTATTGACCAGGTTGGCACAATAAACTAACTACCTCCCTTTCAGTGGGCAATTTTTTTAAATCTCAGCTTTCTTTTTGTTTTGATAGCTTTTCTAATAAAGTTAACATTTTTAATCATTTTTATTAGGGGCTCATACAAGTCATCACAATCCACAGATACATCAATTGTGGCAAGCACATTTGTACATTCATTCTCATCATTCTCAAAACATTTGCTCTCCACTTAAGCCCCTGGCCATCAGCTCCTCATTTTATCCCTTCCCTCCCCGCTCCCCCCTCCCTCATGAACCCCTAATACTTTATAAGGTATTATTTTGTCCTATCTTGCCCTGTCCGACATCTCCCTTCACCCACTTTTCTGTTGTCCGTCCCCCAGGGATAAAGTCACATGTAGATCCTTGTAATCAGTTCTTTTTGTTTTAATAGTTTTTCTAATAAAGTTAACATTTTTAAAAGAAAGAAAATAAAGAAATCTTGACCTTTCATGGTTTCACAAAGGACTTCTAAAATAGAAGCATTTTCATTGATTTTTAAAGTAGAAAAGACTCCCTAGCTAATGATTTTTTTCCGAAATGTAGCCTTAGAACGTATCTCATTCAATCTTTCATTAACCGTTAGAGAAATGAATACTTCCCAAAAGAAACTTGTAATGTGCCATGCAAAGGCGCTTCTGGAATCTATTTAACATTAGTAACAGTAAAAGAAGCTCATCCTGTTTCCTCTCAATAATGTTACTGTGCTATTTTGCATAAGGAGGGTACTTTATAACAAATATTGCATTGATTACAGCCTATTTACATAACAGCTGGCTATTGATATTGCTGTCAATAATTTGTACACTTATAAAAAGTTGAGTTGCCAAAATTTACGCAATAGATGCTCTTACAAAAAGAAAGTGCCTTCTAAGGCTGCTTATGTACAATAAAAAACCTCACAGGGTTTGTTTTTGTTTGTTTGTCTGCTGGGGGGTTGGAAGTTTAGAATCAGGGTTTTATGGGACAGCCAGTAAATTAGCCTAGTAATTTAGTGTTTCTGTTCTACCTCCTTCCGAGTTATTTTCCTGGGTATTTAAAATCTTGCAAGCGACCATGTAAAGCACAATTTGTCTCTTTTCTCCTGGAGTAACAACCAAAGGAGAGTCCGGAATAGAGGAGGTTGTGGGATCCGTAGCTAATTTCCTCCAAGGACAGCTACCTCCTTTGTGGAAAGACTAAAGGAATGAGATGGGACTGGTGACCATTGCTGTCAACTTTTTTTTTTTTTAATTTTAACAATTTATTAGGGGCTCATACAATTCTTATCACAGTTCATACATATACATACATCAATTGTATAAAGCACATCTGTACAGTCTTTGCCCTAATCATTTTTTTCTCCTCTTTTCTTTTTTTACATTTTATTAGGGACTCATACAACTCTTATCACCATCCATACATATACATACATCAATTGTATAAAGCACATCCATACATTCCCTGCCCCAATCGTTCTCAAGGCATTTGCTCTCCACTTAAGCCCCTTGCATCAGGTCCTCTTTTTTTTTCCCCTCCCTCCCCTTTCCCCCCTCCCTCATGTGCCCTTGGTAATTTATGCCTCATTATTTTGTCATATCTTGCCCTATCCAGAGTCTCCCTTCCCCCATTCTCTGCTGTCCCTCTCCCAGGGAAGAGGTCACATGTGGATCCTTGTAATCAGTTCCCCCTTTCCAACCCACTCACCCTCCACTCTCCCAGCATCGTCCCTCACACCCTTGGTCCTGAAGGTATCATCCACCCTGGATTCCCTGTACCTCCAGCCCTCATATGTACCAGTGTACAGCCTCTGTCCTATCCAAGCCTGCAAGGTAGAATTTAGATCATGATAGTTGGGGGGAGGAAGCATCCAGGATCTGGGGGAAAGCTGTGTTCTTCATCGGTACTACCTCGCACCCTAATTAACCCATCTCCTCTCCTAAACGCCTCTATGAGGGGATCTCCATTGGCCGACACTTGGGCCTTGGGTCTCCACTCTGCACTTCCCCCTTCATTTAATATGGTATATATATACATATACATATACACATATATACACATACATACACACACTTATATCGTTGTGGTTTTTTTTTTTGCATGATGCCTTATACCTGGTCCCTTGGCACCTCGTGATCGCACTGGCCGGTGTGCTTCTTCCATGTGGGCTTATTTGCTTCTGAGCTTGATGGCCGCTTGTTCACCTTCAAGCCTTTAAGACCCCAGACACTATCTCTTTTGATAGCCGGGCACCATCAGCTTTCTTCACCACATTTGCTTATGCACCCATTTGTCTTCAGAGATCCTATCATGGAGGTGTGCAGCCAATGATATGATTTTTTGTTCTTTGATGCCTGATAACTGATCCCTTTGGGACCACTCGATCACACAGGCTGGTGTGTTCTTCCATGTGGACTTTGTTGCTTCTGAGCTAGATGGCCGCTTGTTTATCTTCAAGCCTTTAAGACCCCAGTCACTATCTCTTTTGATAGCCGGGCACCATCAGCTTTCTTCACCACATTTACTTGTTCACCCACTTTGGCTCCAGCCGTTGTGTCGGGAGAGTGAGCATCATAGAGTTCCAATTTAATACAAGAAGGTATTCAGGCATTGAGGGAGTGTTTGAGTAGAGGCCCAAGGTCCTTCCGCCACCTTAATACTTGACCTATAAATATAGACACATAGATCTATTTCCCCATCCTCCTATATATATTTGCATGTACATGTCTTTGTCTAGATCTCCATGAATGCCCTTTGACTCCTAGCTCTTTCCTCCATCTCCTTTGACTTTCCTCCTGCCCTACTACCATGCTTCATCGCCACCTCGGTTAGTGTATACCTCTTCTCTAAGCAACCTTACCCTTGATCATTTCCCACCAGGCCTGCCACTCCCCCTTCTCTACCATTTGGGGTCCCATGTTTTTCCCTTGTCCCTGGGTTTGTTAACACCACTTCCTTACCCCCCTACCCCCCCACCCCAAGTCCCCCCGGAACTGTCGGTCCCGTTGTTTTCCTCCAGATAGTTCATCCAGCCTGTCCTATTCAGACAGACCTGTGGAGTCACTAACATGCATGAAAACAAGACAGAGGAAAACAAAGCAACAGTATACAACCAGACAACAAAACAACAAAAACAAACCACTGACAAAGAACAGAACAAAACAGTTCACAAGAGAAAAGCTTGTAGTTAGTTCAGGGTCAAAGAGTCTGTAGAAGACTCCCGACCCAAAGGGAGGATACACAGAACAGAACATCAGATTCTCATGGACTCGAGGCTTCCTGGGACCCTGAAGGTTGTATGATCACTGAAACTATTGCCCTGAGAAAATCTTTAAACCTTGCACAAAAAACATACCCTCAAGTCTTCTTAAAAACCAACAATAACTTACCTGAACAAGTGAAAACTGTGTACCTTGAAAATTATGAGCTTCTAAGAATTATCCACATGGGATTTTATTCACCACAGCAGCTTGCAGGATTTGGTAGGAATTTTAGAGGGCACCGAATTTGGATTCATGGGGGCGGGGGGGGGACAATTCAGAAAGGACGGTGTTTCCAGCCGCACAACTCAAAGAACTTCAACAGTGTCACTAGGTGGGGCATGTAGAAACTGCTGTTTGCTGCATGTTTGGCTGTGTATGCATATTCTCAAAACGATAAAATATGGAAAATTAAACTATAAGAATTTCTTTTCAAATAGTGCATGTTTTTCGCCTTACGCTTTGTAAAGTCTGATGACCTTGGTAGAGCTGGTATCTTTAGTCTCGTTTTGTAAAAGAAAAGGAGACAGACAACGTGAATGAGACCCAAGGTCCCATAGCGAGTTAAGTAAGAGCAATGCCGATTACCTAGACTTTCAGTGTTTTTCCATTTTTGGCTGTAAAAATTGGGCAGTTACATTCTCATACCAAGTTTTCAATGGGCTATTAAAATGTGTTTTCAAAACTCTCCTGTCATCAGCTGAAGGGATCACTCACCAATTGCTTTCCCTGTGAGATAAAAGAAAATTTGAATTTTATAACCACCAGATCACAGCCACGCCCTGAGAGTCATCAGCGGAAACAGAGATCAGGTGATCTAAAATGGCATCTACATCATTGCTCATAATTCATAGCCACCAGAAAAATTAAGTTGATGTCAAAACAAATAAAATAATATAGGTTGGTAACACAATATATGTTGTGAATAAGTGGGCCCCAGGTAGCTCTTATGGCAGTAAATAAACATTTTCCTTAAGGTAGGTTTTTTTTTTTTAAGCCAAACTGCTTTTTCCATTTAATTTTCAGTTGAAAGACAACTTAGAGAAAAAGCAGGTCACTGGGATAGTCTCAGAATAAAAGGATAAGAAAACATGAAAGGAACAAAGAATTAGAAAAGTTCCACGTACTGTGTTGTCAGTAAAGAAACGAATCCACCTACCCTGGTGCTTTTAGTGACTTTTAGTTGACTAGAAACTCTCTTTGATTAGCCACTGACGGAGACCAGCCTACATTTGTGAGAGGGATTACCTGTCTTAGAGTTACTGCCCCTGGCCACATGAAGAATGAAGAGAATGAAGAGAATGCTCATCCAGGGATAGAACTTCTGTTGCCGATTGACTTCATTACTGCTCTTTGCTCCAATGCCCATGCATTAAGGGGAAGGAAAGGTGAGACACGGAAGGCAGACGGAGAGGAGAGCCTTGGAAGGGCGAGTGCCTTCTCTTACAACATACGGAAGCCAAACAAAACAGTCACCAATGTGGTTTCTGAAGCTTTGAGCAATGCTGTCACGTTCCTTGGGTTATCTAGAGGGACCCCCACCCACCCCCCACCCACCCATAGAGAGCAATTTGCCTTCTGGGAAGGTCGTTTAAGATAAACTAAAAACCCCAACTCGCTGCCATTGAGTCAAGCCTGACTCGTAGTGGCCCTATAAGACATGGTAGAACTGCCCCTGGGGGGTTCTGAGACTGAAGCCTCATCTTTCTCCCTGAGTGGCTTGTGGCTTTGAAGCCAAATCTAAATAGATTCTTTCAAGATTGCAACTCAAGGTTTACATTTTTCTTGAGTTCTTTCAGTTTAAGATATACTGAACATGGTCTTCCTTTTTAATTTTCTAACTCAAGGTTGTTGCAATTTCATTATAATACTTTGTCTTCTCAGCTGACCTTCGAAATTGTCTGTTTAGCTCTTTGACTTCATAATTTCTCCCATTTGCTACGCTAAAATTAAGAGCAAATTTCAGTTCTCTGGCATCCACCTAGATCTCTTCTTTCTTTCTTGTCTTTTTAATAACCTTTTGTCTTCATATATGATGTTCTTGATGTCCTCCCACAGCTTATCAGGTCTTCTGTCATTACTGTCCAATGTGTGTAGTAGTTACATAATCCGATGTCAACTTGAGACTATTAAGAGTGGTTGGCGTAGAATTTAGCTTGTCAATCAGGTTACAGCTTGATGACATTTGGAGGTGCTATGGAGATAAATAGCTCACTAGAGGCCAGACCCACACTCTTCCTGCGACACATTCCTGTTAACAAGCCACATGGAGACACATCGATGGAGCCAGAGGCCTGGAGCCAAGTGGAGACCCATGCCAGTATTGAGATGCTTTCACTGCTACTGGATCCAAAAGACTTTCAACTCACTGGGCTGTGAGCTTCCTGTACTCAGCATCACTGCATGGTTGCATGAGTCTGAAGGGTAATTTATAGACTGGTATCAGACATATGGGCTAATATCAGACTTATGGACTTGATCTAGTCTGAGCTGGGATGTTTTCTTAATATATAATTGCTCTTTGACATAAAACTCTCTCTCGTTGTGAGAATCTATAGATACAGAGTGATTATGTGTGGGAAAGAAAGGACAACAAAAGCAGTCCTGTGAGAATAACGGGACAGTGGTATGAGTTATGCTAACTTACACATGTGGCAAACTTGTATTAACCTCACCACCATGCACACATACACAAATAACACATGCATAACTGGTGAAATCTCAGTACATTTTATGGATCATACCCTTATCAGATTCTTAGTTTCAATATTGAACTGGGGTTGTGTTGGATGGTGGCTTTGAGGCTTGGGGGAAGGATGCATGAGGCTTTAGTGTACACTTATTGTTACCCTCCTGTGAATTGATATTTTATTTTTAAATGTTGAAATAAATCACATTTATAGAATATTAATATAATATTTCTCCTCATTGGAAAGCAGACCCAATTCTGAATAAATTGCTATTCTACAGTTTCTTCTACAAATATGTGTTTTTCCTCATTCAATTTAGCATTAATTTTTTATCCATTAATTTGCCAACTATTTATTTCCAAAACATTAAATGCCTGTGTAATGAAATAAAATTATCAGGAGGCAAATGCACACCCATAAAGACTGTTTACAGGTTTGTGAAATGTAGCTACACAAAAGGAACCAAGTCTCATGAAAGGATAGTCGTCTCAGTCATACAAAGAATGTGATATTCTGTTATTTTAACAGTTTATGGTCTCCTTGAAGTGAAATAAGTTTTAAGATTCAGAATGCTGTATACTATTCCACCACCAGACATTTTTATCAACTGGGTTGGTGCCCTTTCAATACCAAATTGATGAGCAATCATGGCAGACAATATTATTAAGCTAGTTTGCATATTTATGAAGACCCTGTAGCTTAATAAACTCTTATAGGGCAATGAAAATTTATAGAGATCACTAGAAATCTCAGAATAGTACTCTGAAGACACAATAAAATTTAGTAATTCTCATTTAAATCCCAGCCCATCTAAAATAAAAACCAGTAGTTGTTTTATTAGCCTGGTCTCACTCATAACAAAATCCAATTTTCTTATATAGTGTTCTGTTTACCTAATATTTAGTCGACCATATTGAAGTCCTGCCATGAACTAGGGTGTGTGCAATAAATTTAGAGGATTTAAGTTTAAGTTCACAAAAGTTGACTTTTACTCACTGTAGTTGTACATATAAAAGTTGATGATTTTTAGACAGAAAGAGAAAAGGGGAATGGTAGCTACAATTATAGATAACGCACCATACCAATAAATCTATAGCAATTCAATCCCTAAACCTCAAAAATTATACTATCACTCTGCAGTTAGTAAATAATGAATCAGATTCTCCTGTTTTAAGTAGTACATTTTCAGCTTATAATCTGTCTCTACAATGATAATCATTACTGCTCTAACCAGAGTTGTAGTTAAGTCTTTATGTATTATATAAACTAAATCAACTGATAAATTTCTATTGATAATAGGAATCCTCTAGTTACGTATCAGAATCCACTTGCAGCCTGGCCCTTTTTCCACAGTGATGGGATTCACCAACCTCCCCTCTTCCTGAGCCTGTTTGTCACATGCACCACTGAACACTGGGACACCAGGATTTTCAGGGTGACTGAAAAACTAAGGGAAAGCTAGGCACCCACAGCTGTATTATAGTGTGTTTATGTATGTTTATGTAGAATTATATACTATATTTATGCTGGATTATATATCTACAGAAATATCTATATATCTACAGATAAATATACTCACTGCCATTGAGTCTATTTCAATTCATAGTCACCCTAGATGGGGTTTCCTCAGCTTTACATTTTTAAGGGAGAAGATTGCCTCAGTTTTCTCCTATAGAGCAGCTGGTGGGTTTAAACCACTGACCTTGTAGTAACCTTCCAAACTCACCAGACAGCAGAGTCACTATGAAATGTCATAGATGTATTTCATATTATATGTACGTATCATGTTCCAGTCTATCATATAGGGATATTAAAACATTTATGTGAAAATCAAGGAATATCAAGGAAGAAATATTTAAATAAATATATATATAGTTGTTGTCCTTTTAAGTAACTCCAAAATCTAAAGATTACCTTAGAGAGATCATAGTGCAAACTAAAATGTCCTCTGATTAAACAAGTTTAGATGCATTTTTTTTTTTTTTTAGTTCTGCACATGAAGATGGCCCAGGGCCAGTCAGTATTCCGTTCTGTTGTGTATCAGGATGCTGCGGGTTGGAACGGACTCCAGGACACCTGACAACAACAACACATTGTACCAAGGAGATTACCTACACAGCCCAATCACACAAACTGCTTCTATCAGTGTGGTGTCAGGGTTTATGTCCACTAGACACTCTTGGTAAGGGCAGGGCCATGCGATCCAGCTGATGTGATGGTGCCTGAGGTGGCAGTGCCAGCTAAAGCTACATTTTAGTCTTCCACAGCCCCTGCTGACGAGTCACCACGCAGAGCTATGGTATTTTAGCAAAGCTCTGCCATCCTTAGCAGACAGCTACTCTCCTTTTAAGAACAGCTTTGGGGCTGTTACTGAGCCTTGGTGGAGCAAGAAAGCCTCCCCAGTGGCCACTAAGTCACCATGAGCCATGAGCCGCCCATCATGAACTGGGTTTTGTCTGACTCACAGAGTCACAACGTTGGACGTGCAGCAGCACATCATGAAATGGGAGAGTTGTGTTCAAGATTGGGCTAAAGCAGGAGCTGAAGGTACAGCAGCAAGCTGCAGGAAGAAGTGGCCCATGCCTGTCACTGTACCACCTTGCACCTATGGCTTCATGGTGAGCTCCTTATGGTCATTGACCAAGGCACAGAAAACCCATGCTTGGTGTACGCAATCTACAGGTAGCCCTCGAAAGTGGGCAGCAGCAGCACTACAGCGCCTTCCTAGCAGGTCCCTGGAGGAGTGATAAAGGGGAATCCTCCCAATTGGCAGAACTTCTAGCAGTACATCTGCGTGGAAGGGAAAATGGCCAAATGTGTGACTATATACTGATTCATAGGCTGTGGGCAATGACTTGGCTGGATGGTCAGGGACTTGGAAGGAGCATGATTGGAAAATCAGTGACAAGGACATGTGCAGAAGACACGTGTGGACAGACCTCTCAGATAGGCAGAAAAAGTGTAAACATTTGTGTCTCGTACGGATGCTCACCAACGGATTACCTCTGCAAAAGAGGACTTCAACAGTAAAGTGGATATGATACGCATCCTCTTTTCTCAGCGCTCCTTTGCTCGCCCACTGGGGGCATGAAGAGGGTGGCGTGCTGCAGGGGTGGAGGTTATGCAGGGGCTCAACATGGACTTCCACTCACCCAGGCTGACTCGGTTCCTGACACTGCTGGGTGCCCATCTGCCAACAGCAGAGACTAACACTGAGTCCAAGATATGGGACCATTCCTGAGAGACATCAACCAGCAACCTGGTGCCAGGTTGAGTCCATAGACTGCTTCCATCATGGGAAGGGCTGCACTTTGTTCTTCCTGAAAAAGACATTTCCTCTGGATATGGATTTGCGGTTTGGGTTGTATGAGTGTTAGTTGTAACATGTTAGGCACAAGTCTGATTTTATTATTGTCATTGGTGATTATGTCAACTAGCCCTACCAGAGTAAGGGTACGGGCAGAACCCAACTTATCAATGGGGTTGCAGACTGATGACACCTTTGTGGGGGTGTGGCCTTTTGTGTAAGAGAGAGACCAAGCAGAGACAAACCTTCTTTCACCCTTCACCTTCTGCTGGACCTGGGATTTGCATCTAATTCCTCGATCTTCTCTTGCTTTGCCTGTGATGTCAGGAGTCATCAATGGGATTTATTTGGTGTACTTCTATATCATATTACCTCTTCATCTGCTAGCCTATACCTCTGCTGTCTGCTTCACCATCCTGCTTCTTGCTTGTCAGTTTCCACGAGTCAGGAGAAACCTGACGTGAACAAGACTGGACTTAGCTATTTATACAGCTTTGTAAGCCAAGCCATTTAAAGATACAAATCTCTATCTTTACACAAACATACTCAAGTATCACTGGTTTTGCTTCTCTAGAGAACCCAATCTAACACACTTATAAATTAAATTGCCTCTCATAGAGGGAGGGGAAAAACAATGAGGAACCAATATCATGGGCTCAAGTAGAAAGCAAATGTTTTGAAAATGACGATGGCAACAAATGTAAAAATGTGCTTGACACAATGGATGGATGTATGGATTGTGATAAGAGCTGTAAGAGCCCCCCCCAAAATTTTTTAAATTAATTAACCAGTCTATTTTCCATGTCTTCAATCGATAGATGTTTGAGATAACTAAAACAAAGATAAAAGAATTAGAGTCTAAACCAAACCAGAGGGTAAACAGACTCTAGATTTTGTGTCATTTTTAGAAGATGCCAGAGGGTAAATAGACACTAGATCTTGTGTCATTTTTAGAAGATGCATCCAACAGTTAATTATAGTAGAAAGTTTTCTGTTTCCTGTCCAGGGTTCTTCATCAGCTCATGCAATCAAGCATAATTGGACTTTCCAATAGATTGGCTACAGGGGGATTCTTAATTCACCTTACTCTCTTGGTGATACACTTTTTTATGTTTTTTAATCTTAATAAATATATTTCTATTTTCCACTTTCTCCTTTAGTCCAGAACCTAGTCATTATAAGAATAATAATACATAAATAAATAGATGAATAAATAAATAAAGCCCACTGCCATTGAGTCAACTGCAACTCATACTAAGCTGATAGGAAAATAGAACTTCTCCCGAGTGTTTCCAATGCTGTAAGTATTTACTAAATCAGACAGCATCCTCTCTCTTCTGAGAAGGGAGCGGTCAGTTCAAATTGCTGATCCTGTGGTTAGCAGCCCAATACGTAATCCACTATGCCGCCAGGGCTCCTAGGATCCCCATTTAAATCCTATGTAAAGAAGTTTTGCTCTTTTGACTGAACTGAATTCCCTTAAATAATAACTGTGACATCCTTAGACGCTACCGAGGGCCAATACCAGTGTCTCCATTTTTCAGTTGAAGATATCGAGGCTGAAGGGAATTGATTTCCCAAAGCTGCACAACTATCTAAAAAAGAATAACAATAAAAGCCTGATATACGGCTTCCTCCCACCTGTACAGTGCTCATTTACAATGAGCCTACGTACATTCACAAATCCACTTGTTAAACCCAAATTAACAAAGACATCCATAACATACACCATTTGTTTCCCTTTTAGAGTTCAGTTGGATAACCCCCTATGCTGTTTTTACTCTCTGCAACTGTAATATAATCTTAAATTTGTCTTTAATTAATTCAAAGTAGGAAATCTTTAACAGACACCTTTTTAATGACTTTAATTGATTCCGCAGCCAATTATGTTTTATTTTTAGTCTCCCACAGAGCCCAATTCTTAATAATCTTCCTTTTGTGCAATTTAACCACCTAGGATGAATCCTCTCTTTTTAAAAAACAGACTTGAAGGGTAAGTACAGGGAGTTTAGACACGTAGCTTCTGAGGGACCCCATCTAGAGAGGCACCATTCCCACACAAAAATGGAAGCATTCGGAATTGAATAGAAAAAATTTTAGGATGGTGGCAGCAAAGTGGCTTTCTCCTAAAAATCATTATGATTTGAAAATTTTCTGACAGGTGGAAACAAAAAGTCTTACAAGCAAATGGCTTTAGAATGTCCCAGAACTGTGTCTTATGGGCTAGCAGAAGTCAGGCAGAAATCAAATGTCTGTGGAGCAATAGTCACAACAAACCAGCTACTAAAGAAACTTTAAACTTGTCTAAAATGGAAGCTATCCAAATTTAGAGGAAAGGGGGGAAGTTAACTTATGTGACAAAGTGAGTTAACTTCTTTAATTCATAGTCTTTTAAAATTTATTTGGAAAAAATTTTAAGGAAAATATAAGTAGAAAATTAACCAGAAAGTTTTATTTAAAAGCCAGTGGAGAATGTTCAGTCTCATTACTGTTCAGAGTGAGGTTGGTAAAGCTGCGGTGAGAGTGCAATCAGTGTGCACCGCTAATGGGATTGTGAGCAGGACAAATCCTTATAAAGGATGCATACATGTAGTTAGGACCATAGGAATATTCATGGCATCTTTGCCTGATCGTCCCAATCTTGGGATTGTTTTTTGTTGTGGTAGAAATTGTGGTCATCCCTGACCCTTTTCCAAAATGCCATCTATGGCCAAGTGCGGCCCTATGTCACAATTCTGGTTAAAGAGAGTAAGAGTAAGTGCTGTGGACTGTGCCTTTCATTCTTCCTTCTTCCTGCTTTAAATGAGCATGTCTCAGTTGTAGCTGCAACAGTCATCCTCTGAACAAGAGAACAGGCCAAAATATTTGGGAACCATAGCCTTGAAGTCATGATCCTACTGAGTCAGTGTTAACAACCACCACATAACCTTCAGATTGGCTATGTAGGAAAGACAAACCCTGGTTTGATTGACTCACTTGGTACATAAAACAAGCAAGTGTGGCGAAGAAAGCTGATGGTGCCCGGCTATCAAAAGATATAGCATCTGGGGTCTTAAAGGCTTTGGGGTAAACAAGTGGCCATCTAGCTCAGAAGCAACAAAGCCCACATGAAAGAAGCGCACCAGCCTGTGCGATCTTGAGGTGTCGAAGGGATCAGGTATAAGGCATCACCAGAACAAAAAAAAAAAAATCTTACCATAGTGAATGAGGGAGGAAGGGCAGAGTGGAGACCCAAAGCCCATTTGCCGGCCACTGGAGATCCCCTTGCAGAGGGGTCTGGAGGAGATGAGCCAGCCAAGGTGCGATGTAGCACCTATGAAAAATACAACTTTCCTCTAGTTCCTAAATGCTTCCTCGCCCCCCTCCCACTGTCATGATCCGAATCCTACCTTGCAAGTCTGACTAGACCAGAGGATGTACACTGGTACAGATGGGAACTGAAAACACAGGGAAGCCGGGGTGGATGATCCATTCAGCACCAGTGGTGTGAGTGGCAATACTGGGAGGGAATAAGAAGGGTGGGTTGGAAAGGGGGAACCTATTTCAAGGATCTACATGTGACCTCCTCCATGGGGGACAGACAACAGAAAAGTGGGTGAAGGGAGACGTGGGACAGAGCAAGGTATGATAAAATAATAACATAAATTATCAAGGGTGCATGAGGGAGGGGGGAGTGGGGAGGGAAGGGATAAAAAGAGGACCTTGTGCCAAGGGCTTAGGTAGAGAGCAAATGTTTTGAGAATGATGAGGACAACGAATGTAAAAATGTGCTTGACACAATTGATTTATGTATGGATTGTGATATTTGCATGAGCCCCTAATAAAAAAATTTTTTTTTTAAAAGAACGGGAATTCTAGAACACTTCCTTGTGCTCACTGGAACCTAAACATGAACCAAAATGCAGCCATTTGAACAAAACAAAATGAATTCTGCATAACTTAAAAGGTTGCATCAGGATTGTATCTTTTCACCATACTTGCTTGTTCAATCTATATGTTGATCAAATAATCTGAGAAGTTGATCTGTAGCTTCTGAAGAAGAATGAGACATAAGGATTGGAGGAAGGCTTATTAACAAGCTATCATATGCAAATAGCCCAAACTTGCTGGCTGAAAATTAGGAGGGCTTAAAGTACTTGTTGAAGAAAACCAGACTGTAGATTTCAGTGTGGATGACAACTCAATTGGTCAAGAAAACCAAACTCCTTATAATTGGATTGACCTGATAAGTGGAGAGAAGAGTCCACTTTAATTGAATATGCAATCAAGGTTCATGGAAATTGCAGTCAAGAAATCAAAAGTTGTATTTCACGGGATAAATCTGCAGCACAAGATCTCTTCAAAATGTTAAAAAGCAGACAGAAAAAAAAGTCAAAAAGCAAATTGGTCACTAAGTGTGGTGGTTTTATTAAAAATCTTAATTTTCTACCCTCTCTTGTACTCACATCCTTTGCTGTAAGACTTGGTAGCTATTATCAACAGAAAGAAAAGTCTATTTTCCTATCTCTTGACTGAGTTCAGTCATGTGATTTGCCTTGGCCAGTGGGATATTAGAGAACACAAACCAAGTAATCTTGAAAATTATTCCTTCAATTGTGCCTGTCTTCACACTAGCATCCTTCAGTCTCCGTGAGAACAATTCCAATCTCACTTCCTGTAGGTTGAAACAAGTAGAATGTATTTCCCAAATTCTCCCATCTGAGGCCTTTTTATATCATCAGACAACCAAACAAGCCAGATCAGCCAAACTGGTTTAGATGACCTAATAGGGACCCACGAGGCAGGTCCGGTGAGATCAACAGAGTCCATCACACATCAGCTGACCTCTTTTAAACACTTAAAATAAATGTTTAGTATTCCATGTCACAGGGGTATTTGTGGTGGGTATACACACATGTTATTGAGGCAATATATAATTGACATTAAGAAAAATAAGGTTTTTTTAAATATCCCTTCATCCATTTAATGTGTTGCGCGCCCTCAAGATGACAGGCATTTTAATCAGGGAAAAGAGCAGACCCACCCAGCATCCTATTAGTCTAGGATCACTGGTGACCTAGTGGATTGCAAACTGGGAGAAAGACAGGGATTTCTAGATGTACAGTTTCAAAACACCCACAGGCACATTCCTGATCTGTCCTACAGAGTTATTGTGAGTTTTTTGGTAAGAGCATACATTGTAAACAGAAGATATATGGCAAAAGTCAGGTGAATACTAGATCATAAATTATTTTTGTTTGGTTTATTAGTTTAGCCTTCCTTTAAAATAGTCTTTCGATTGCCACACCTGTAGGATGTTGGCAGGGGGAGGGGGATAACCAAGCAGTGTGCCAAGTGAACTTGAACTCCTGAAGACACCACGTGTGTCAGAGAACTGTACTGCAGCGGATTTTCAGTGGTTGATCTTTCAAAATCATTTTATTGGAGGCTCTTACAGTTCTTATAATAATCCATACATCCATGTGTCAAGCACATTTGTACATATGCTACCATCATCCTTTTCAAAACATTTTATTTCTACTTGAGCCCTTAGTGTCAGCTCCTCATTGTTTTCCTTCCTTCCCCGCCATTGCTCCCTCATGAACCCTTGATAATATATAAATTATTATTTTCATATCTTACACCGACTGCTATCTCCTTCCACCCACATTTCTGTTGTTCACCCCCCTTGGGATGGGGCAGGGGGGTATACATCAGTCATTGTTTTTGGTTTTCCCCCTTCTCTCTCTACCTCCCCCACTACACTCATGGTATCAATACTCCTATTACTGTTCCTGAGGGGGTGATCTGTCATAAATTCCATGTATCTAGAGCTCTTATCCCTACCAGTGTACTTGCTCTGATCTAGCTGGATTTGAAAAGTAGAGTTGGAATCATGATGGTGGCGGGGTGGGGGTGGGGGTGGGTCGGGGTGGGGGAGGCATTAAAGAACTAGAGGAATGTACCAGGCTGACTCATTCCTTCCATATGACCCTTATGTGAGCGGATGTCCAATTGTCTACAGATGGGCTTTGGATCTCTACTCCACACACTCCTTCCCCTCCCCTCACACACACCGTCCCTCATTGACATCATGGTGATGAAAGCTGATGGTACCCGACTACCAAAAGATAAAGTGTCTGGGGTCTTAAAAGCTTGAAGATAAACAAGCAGCCATCTAGCTGGGAAGCAACAAAGCCCACGTGGAAGAAGCACACCAACCTGTGTGATCACAAGGGGTCGATGGGATCAGGTATCAGGTATCAAAGACCCAGAACAAGCAATCATCTCAATGCGAACCAATGGCTAATTTTTTATGGGCAGACCTCTGAGGGAACTCAAACTACCTACCTTTTTGCTGACAGTCAAGTTCATTGTCCCACCCCTGTCTGGGGTGGAAGCTGAGGAGCAAATTTGAACTTAAATAATGAGGGCCAAAACGGATGGCAGTAAGAGTGTAGAAGTGGGTAAGGACACCTCAGGGTAACGAATCCGTCTTTTGGTACGAGGAATACAAGAATAGATGTGTAGGCAGAGCAGAAGCACTGGAAGGAAATGAAGCATTAAAAGATAAAAGAGATAAGAAAGTGATCCTGAAGTCATTTTCAAAACAGGATCCCCAACACCTGAACTGTAAAAGTAAGAAAAAGCTACCTCTCCCTCTAGAAGAGAGGGAAAGGATGGGGGAAAGAAATCAACCAGTTCCATCAAATTGACTCTGACTCAGAGCAACCACGCATATTTCACAGGAGCGCTGTGCTCCACAGGGCTGTCGATTATAGATTTTTTTCTGACATAGATCGCTAAGCCTTTCTTCAGAGGCACCTCCGCACGGATTGGCAACTCCAACCTTTGGTGCGCGGGTGAGTACTTCAGCCTGCTGCTTCACTCAGAAGTGCCTGTCAGAGGGCAGGGGCATAATCAGGCCTGAAAGTCTGCATTTTCTTCAGCCCCAAAGCAGCAAAAGTATCTAAGAGTGAGAGCATGAGGTGAAAATAGGAGGAAAAGAATTTGAACGAGAGTAAAGATCTATAAAAAGAGGTTGTCTGGATAACCCCAAGGATTCCTGAACTGTGCTGAAATTTATTATTTGTCTCAAAGGGAAATTCATGCTTGAGAAAAACTTTGAAATGTACTTTGAAATTACTGTAGAGTAAACTGTATCTAAAATCAATGACTTCATTATTGCATAGGTTATTGGGATTTCTGAAATGTTTTTTTTAACTCCATGTTATTTTATCTAGGGTTTAGCATAGATTCAGTAAGATATGGATGTTTAAGTATCAGGTAGAAAGAATTTAACAGCAGACCAAAAAATAATTAAATGTGGAAAAAATTTTAAGCCATCTTCATTCATTCAATTTACAATTATAACTTTAATTAGAACATCCTAACTGCCCCATTACTCGATGTATTTTTTCCCTAATTCTATTTTTGCTGCCTTAATAGTTCCTGCCCTAAAATGCATTAGAACATTCTATAGTCGTAATTCTTTAGTAGCACTTTGGGATTAAATATAACCAAAGGAATAGATTGAAACAAAAATATTCATATAAGAACATTTGAAAAGCATTTTATATATATATAGATATATATATATATATATATAGAGAGAGAGAGAGAGAGAGAGAGAGTGAAGGACGAAGTTGATATTAACGATTTGTCAATCAGAGATATTAAAGCCTCACATAATGAGAAAAAGAATGGAGTAAGGTCCAAAGCCTACAGTTTCCTTCATTTCATAAAGGCAAAGCATGACTGGAAAGAAGCAGTGTGATTACTTCTGTATTCACAGACTGTTGTAGCCGCAACAAAAGATAACATTTACATGAGCAGATTCTGCAACATTTTCCCCAGCGGGTTTTAAACCTAGTGGGACCATAATGTCGTCTCTCAAAAACATGCACACCCAGCAATAAAAAGGTGCATTTGCACACACATTGAAATTCCAGGAGAATGTCAGAGCTCACGGAGGAGGAGTTTAGGTCGAGAGACTTATCTAAGTTTAGATCTTGTTTTCAGACGTTCAAATTAATTGAATCCTGGACCATACAAACTATCTTAACTGGAGTGACCGTACAGTGTTACCTCCTGCATACTGAAATCGACCTTTCAGCTGAACACCAAGACAACAGAGCAAAATTATCAAAACCAGTCCCTGATCCTTGACAAGGTGTCCCCAGGTGGCACATATGGTGATGAATCAAACTGCTGATCAAAAAGACTGCGGTTCAAACCCACCCAGCATTGTCTCAGGAAAAACACTGGACGTTCTGCTTCGGAAGGATCCCAGTCTTAAAAACTCATCAGAGGACCATTCCACTTTGCACACAACATTCAGCTCCAAGGCAACTTGCTTGAGCTTTGGGTTTTCTAGACCTTTCGTCAACTAAGTCACAAGCATTAAAGGGGTGGCATCTGTTTCAAAGAAAGTACTTTCTTTTCAGAAAAATTTCTTTGGGAAAAAGCAAGACGTCGTTTCAGCCCCAACCACCATACACTCAGAACACCAACTGCAGAAATCCCTCCACCCCTGGAAAGCAAACTTTCCTCCCAGCTGGCCCTGCAGCGCAAGAGCAGTAAGCAGGGATAAGGGGGCTTCAGTGGGACACACAGAGAGCCTGGTGTGTCAGTCTGCGTACTTTAGAGAAACAAAGCCACATAAACTCATGTATGTAAGTGCACATCAAGAAAACATTCCAACCCAGTGCTGCCCCAGCCCACAAGTCCAACATTAACCCATATGTCTGACACCAATCCACAAAGTCCTCCTCCAGCTCACAAAACACACACTATGATGTCAGCTGCAGGAGGAAAACTGAGTCAGTGAACGTGTCAGCATCTCAGCTCTGGCAGGGGTCTCCACATGGCTGCTCCAGCACCCAGGGCTGCATTGGGGTAGGTCCATGTCATGTGGCTTCTTCCTGGGGATGTCTCACAGGAAGTGAGCCTTGCCAGCTGAAGCAGGGGACTGGCTAAAGCAGCCACACCCTGGTCCAACCATCAGAAAGCAAGCGACCTGAGAACTAGAAAGGCGAGCCTCACTGAGCCATTTATCCCTCCACCCTTCAATTACCCCCACCTGTGTTTATCAGCTAAGTTGGCACAATAAACTTTAATTATCTCCCCTGGTAAGTGTGATGTAAGGCCCCTCCATTGGAAAGCATATTGAACTGGAACTTGAGTCCTCGTTTGAAATCCAGAGAAGAAAAGAAGAGAATGACTGACTAGTGGGGAATCTAAGAGAGTTGCTGTCGGTGGAACTGGTCTGGACCCGCAGAAATTGTCAAAGTGTAAAAGTAATTTCCATGCAACAGATGCACCCAAACATGAGAACTAGGAGCATCTGTGAGCATCCGTCCTGACCAGCAGACAGGGAGAGACTCCGCAACAAGAGCCTGGAGGTACCTGTCGAAAGGCTTGGTTTGATAGATGGGAGCCAGAAAGGCTAGGGAAATTGGTGCTCATTTCCCATTCCTTGGTACAGCTGAAGTTTGAGAGGAGGCTTTGTGGAAGCAGTGGGAGGACCCCGAGCCAGGAAACTTCCAGTCTCTGTCTCAGCCAGATCCCAACGGTACATTCACCGATAAAAACTACAGTATACTCTTTACACTTTGGGCTCTCCTCCCACTTCTTCCCCTCTTCCCCTGCTGAAGATAACAAGATGCCATTAGTTCAAGAAAGAGCAAAATTAAAACCACGACACTCTCTCTCATTGCAGAGAGGAACTAAAAGAAATGAAAAGATAGGCAATAAATCAATTTCCAAAATGTTGATTCTTGTAGAGGACTGAAAGTTCTAGAACTTTTTATGATTTAAATTGATTGCAGAGCTGTTTTACTGAAGAGTGATCCAGTACACCAAATCTGCCTACATCTTCATTCCATGGCAAAAGAAAACTCACTTCCATGAAATAAAACTATAAAAGCTCCAAGGGATACAGAATTGAAGTCTCCCTTTAAATGCACCTCAGACATTGGCCACGAAAATAAAAGAGCAGGTTGACATTGAGCTCAACTCTCAGTGATTCCAAGCGTGTCAGTGGAATGGTGCTCCACAGGATTTCGGTGACTTATTTTTCAAAGATAAATCACCAGGTCTTTCTTCGGAGGTACTTCTGGGTGAACTTGAAATTGCCTTCCTTATGGTTCGCAGCTGGGTACACTAAGCCTTAGTTCCATCCACCGACTCTGTTCAATGTATAGACTGGAGAATCTAACAGTATTTCAGAAGTGGCAAATTTCTTACATGCAGGTCTGATAGGGCTAGGAGATGACTTTCTTTAACTGACAAAAATGGTCATTTTCTCATTTTAATTTGCATACATTTAGAGAAAGTCTGCATTTTCATTTCTGCCTCTTTGGGGCTCATATCTCCTCTCACCTAACCTTCAAAGTCCCTCGCAGCTATCCCAGCTTTTGAGTTGAAGGGGAGATCTCCAACTGAGGATAGGAGCTAGGTGTGATTGGTATGCAAAGAACTCGAAGTCAAAACCCTGCCTGCAGTGCATGTGGAAGTTACATCATCTGGCGTCAACTTGAGGATTTAGAGTGTAGGAGGGGAGTATAGTCTGTCGATGGGGTCATAGCCCATGAGGCCTCTGTGTGAGCCTGGCCTTCTCCTGAGAATTCTGGGAAGTCCAGGATTTCCTCCTTGGAGGTGGGAGACACTTCTCTCTCTCTGCTGACTCCCTGGGAGACATTGCAGCTGAACTCCGCTAGTGCCCAGAGCTGGAGAAGCCACATGGACCTACCCTGATGCAGCCAGAACCAATGACCTAGAGAAGCCATGGAGAGACCCCTGCCAGCGCTGAGATGCTTACAACACCACTAGATCCAAAGACTTTCTACCCACTGGCCTGTGATTGTCCTGCATTCGGCGTCATTGCATGTGTTTCATCAGTCTGAAGAGGACTTTATAGATTAGTATCAAATATATGAGTTAATATCAGACTTAGGGGCTTGGACTGGACTGGGTTGGGATGTTTTCTCAATATTCAGTTACTCTTGTATATAAAACTCTTTCTCATTCACATAGGCGTTTATATGGATTTGTTTCTCTGATCTACCCAGACTACCACAATACCTTTTGGATCCGTGACCATGGACAAGCTATTTAATGTTTCTGAAACTCAGAAATGTTTAATCTATAAGACACATTAAATGTCTGTCTTATCAGACTATTGAGAAATTAAATAAGAGATCGTCTATGAGGCACCTAGCGCAGAGTGGTGGCACAGTAACGATTAGTCCCCTCGCTCCTCTTTATTTTTTCTGAAGTTCATTAGATGAGAAAATGGGGTTTTATAAATAACTGTTCCTTGCATATGCTGCTAACTTTTCTTTTAGCTGTTTTTGAATGCTTTAGCAAATTACATTAAGGGAAAATTTTACCTAATTATAAATAATAACCAAAAATTGAGTTGGCCTCAATTAAAACAATTTCATCCAAGACTCTTCAAAACATTAAAGTCAAATATATAGCAACTGTTGTAATTAAAAAGTCAAAAGTCTTGTAATTGCCTTGTTTGTGCAGTGAGTAAAGGTAAGCGTGTGATTTTTTTAATTCCCTCCCAAAAGACTGTGTTTACCTTTCATTTGGCTTCATCAGCTTTTATTTGTCTTCCACTGTCCCTTTCAGGCCCTTGTCAAAGCCTGCTTCAGTAGCTGAAGTTTCAGGGTGATTAAGCTTTGTCATTGGCTGACAAACTTTGCCACGAATCACGTGTCCAGACTAGCATCAACAACTCACAAAGTGAACGGTTACATTGGCTTATTGATGGATCAAATTCTAAGCAGAGCCATGTTTATGTTGAGAAGACTAGGAATTAAAGATAAAATCAAAACATCTCAGAAGTAGACGTAACCCAAGTAGCTACCTCATTCAGCCATGCATTCCCTGTGTGTGACCATCTCAGTGGCGCCCTGATGCATGATGGCCCGCCCGCTAGTAGGAAACCCCCAGGAAAAGAGAACTCAGCATCACCAAGAGCATCAAAACACAATTCCCTAGACAGGTGTACTTTTTAGAGAGCATGCCCCTGTATTAAACTGACACCAACTAAATCATTGGCAGAGCTGTCTCAAGTCTCTCTACTGTTAGACCCATGGATTTCTCTGCTCAGACCTAAGCCAAAATGTCATCTAAGATAAACAGTGCCCAGCTGTTGGCAGGCTGCCGATAAGCCAGCTGATAATTGCATATACCAATCTCAAATTGATTCCTTTTAAAATTATGGGTGTGAACTTGTGTGTGTGATATTAACTTCTTTAGAAATACAATCAGGTATAAGGAAAGTTATCAGGCAGAGTTGGTTTTGGGTAGTAGTACCTAATGAAAGTTGGGTCTCAATTTATGGGAGAAAATACATTCTCTCTCCACATACTCCCTACCCACCCTGTTACTACTCCAATGTTTTTTTGAAGTAAAGGAACTTCTGGTAAATGAACTTGAATTCCAGGAGATCTACAGTGAATGGTTTATAGTTGGTGATAGGCTGATTGAAGTTCACCTCTGTAACAGGCCTACCTAAGTGCCTTATATGATTCTCATTTAAATTCCCAGTCACCCACATGATAGCTATGATCCTCATTATCGATTTATCAATCATGAAGCTGAAATGTACAGAGGCAAAATAACCGCCCAAACCCACACAACTGGTCAGTGGTGAAGGATTTTGACCATCAGTTGGATTTCAGAGCTCAATCATTTCACTTATTATTTATGGTTTTCTATCACATTCAATTAAACAAATAGTTTAATACAGTTTTCCTAATCAATTTTAATCCCTGGAGGCCACCAGGAGACTCAATAATCTATGTAAGGTTTTCAGAAGTGTCTGTAATAAACTGTGCAAATTTGAACGTCTTTGTCGAGAGCACATGTCCTCTAGCAAAGAAGTTCAAGGTAGTGTCTGGCAACCACAGGCAAAATTGTGAAATAGACTCCTCCTTGGAATCCTCTAATTAATACCTTCCTCTGCTCTACCTGCTGGGCCGTTATTGAGCTCTTGAACGATTTATTTATTTTTGTGTGTGTTTGTGTTTGTTGTTTTAATGACATAGAATCCACGTACCATACAATTCAATGGTTTAAATATATTAAAAAGAGTTGTGATAACGTTACCACAATCAATTTTAGAACATTTTTTTCATTCTTGAACCCATAATTATTATTACTTCCAAACCTTCCCTGCCATAACCCTAAATAATTATTAGTTCCGTTAATAGTTACTATGTCTTAAATCTATTTATTATTTCTATTGATCTAAATATGACCTCTATGAATTACCTATCCTATATTTCACATAAAGAAAACCATATCTAAAACATCAATGACAACAAAATAAAACACACAAAAACTGCAGTCCAAGAAGAAATAGAAGCTAGAGCATTTTAAAAATGAACCAAGAGGGAAAAAATGATGATATGTTCCATTTTAACCCAGCTAAACCTACAGTCATCCACTTTCCAATGCACTCTGCCCGAGAGCAAGACTGTTTACATCCTAAGTCAGTGGTCTGGGGGAGCTCAAAAGAGGCTCGTTCCCTGTGGTTGAACTCTGTAGAACAGAGGTTCTCAACCTGTGGGTCGCAATCCCTGTGGGTTCACCTAAGCCCATCGGAAAACACAAATATCTCACAATATATAATTACATATTGTTTTGTGATTAATCACTATACTTTAATTGTGTTCAATTTGTAACAATGAAAATACATCCTACATATCAGATATGCATTACAATTCATAACAGTAGCAAAACTACAGTTATGAAGTAGCGATGAAAATCTTTTTATAGTTGGGGGTCTTTACAACATGAGGAACTGTATTAAAGGATCGTGGCATTAGAAGGTTGAGAACCACTGCTGTAGACCCTTACCTGACTAATGAACTCTGAAGAACATTAATTGTATAGTCCTGAAACCAGTCAAAACAATTCCAACTAATTATCAGCTAAGGAACTAAGCCACCCTCCTTAGGGAATAATTTTACAATGAAGAAACTTGCCCACCTCTACATTCAGCCAACATTCCTTCAACATCCATATGCAAATACATACCAGCTCATACATATAAATTTAAAAATTCAAAGAAAAACATGTTAAATCTGAAATTACAACCCTCATTTAGGCTATCTCTTTTACCCCCAAGCAATCTGAGAAGAAGAATGGCCCAAGGACTGCATCATCAAGAGAGACAAATATTTCTTTTTCAGGCAACAGATTGGACGTTTGAGATCAACCTTTCCTTTATACAACTCCCAATAGGACCTAGACCAGTGGTTTTCAACCTGTGGGTCTCGACCCCTTTGGGGATCGAATGACCCTTTCACAAGGGTTGCCTAAGACCATCGGAAAACATAAATATCTCACAATATAATATTATATGTTGTTTGTGATTAATCACTATGCTTTAATTATGTTTAATTATGTTCAATTTGTAACAATGATATTTACAGTACGATTCATAACAGTAGCAAATTACAGTGATGAAGTAGCAATGAAAATCATTGTATGGTTGCGGGGGTCACCACACATGAGGAACTATGTTATAGGGTCATGGCATTAGGGGGGTTGAGAACCCCTGATCTAGGCCATGCTGACCCAATCTTCCCCTGCATCAGAAGTAGATACTACCTCATCTTAAACTGTCTGTATAATCTGTTCCCTCTTGGTAGTGATTGTTTCAAAAACATTTTAAACCCATATATATGCTTTTTAGATGCCTCTGAGGATCTGATGGCATAGTGATTAAGTGTTGGGCTGCACCACAAGGAATGAAGTTCAAAACCACCAATGCTCCACAGGAGAAAGACCAGGTGTTCTATTCAGAAAGTCACAGGGTTAATTCTACCCTGTCCTATAGGGTCACTATGAGTCACCATCGACTCAATGACAGTGAGGGGAACTTTTCTGCTCCAGGGATATGCATATGTCTTAAAGTACTGTACAAAGCATCAAGAAAAGATTGCAGTCAGGAAACATTACTCACAAAGATTTGAAATTAAGATAGTATATTGCTCTCTCTTAAAATTCAAAATACTCCCTTAATGCAAGAATACTTTGTTCTATTAAACAGGCATTCCATGATGCTCACCTTCCCAACACTATCATTGAAAACAAATGTTTGCATAAGAAAATGTGGTGAAGAAAGCTGATGGTGCCAGGCTATCAAAAGATATAGCATCTGGGATCTTAAAGGCTTGAAGGTAAACAAGCGGCCATCTAGCTGAGAAACAACAAAATCCACATGGAAGAAGTACACCAACCTGTGTGATCAATGGGTGTCTAAGGGATCGGGTATCAGATATCAAAGAAAAAAAAGATCATATCATTGTGAATAAGGGGGAATGCAGATTGGGGACCCAAAGTCAATCTGTAGGCAACTGGACATCCCCTTATAGAAGGGTCTCAGGAGGAGACAAGCCAGTCCTGGGGCAGTGTAGCAACAATGAAACATACAACTTTCTTCTAGTTCCTAAATGCTTCCTGGCCACCCCACCCCACCCCCACCGGCCCCAAACTATCATGGTCCCAATTCTACCTTACAAATCTCGTTAGACCAGAGGATGTACATTGGTACAGATAGGAACTGGAAACACAGGGAATCCAAGATAGATGATCCCTTCAGGACCAGTGCTGAGAGTGGTAATTCCGGAGGGTGAAGGGAGCGTAGGGTGGAAAGGGGGAACTTATTACAAGGATCTAAATATAACCTCCTTCCTGGGGGACAGACAACAGAAAAGTGGGTAAAGGGAGACATCGGACAGTGTAAGATATGACAAAATGATAATTTATAAATTTTGAAGGGTTCATGAGAGAGGAGGGAGCAGGAAGAGAGGGGGGAAATGAGGAGCTGATACCAAGGGCTCAAGTAGAAAGCAAATGTTTTGAGAATGATGAGGGCAACACATATACAAATGTGCTTGACTCAATGGATGGATGTATAGATTGTGATAAGTGTTGTATAAGCCCCCGATAAAGTGGTTTTTAAAAATTCAAAGTGTTGAGGTGGCTCTCCTCCATGAAGCTATCAGATGTCCCCACTCTTTGTTCTGCCCTTTTTGCTCCACACCATCTGAGCCCACAAAGGAACCCTCATTTTGTCCAGTGAATGAAGGAAAGGAGAGGGGATCCCCTTCTCCTTGAGGGCACAACCAGAGGTTGTACACACTGCCTCCCCCACCTTCTCCTTGACAGACGAGAGGCATGAACCTGTGTCACTTGGGTACATCTAAGTCCATCAAAGGTGGAAAAATGCCACCTCCAGCTAGAGGGTCACGCTTCTAGCTAAAACCAAGACTAGTTTCAAAGAAGGAAGAATGGATCCAAAACCAGACTCCAAACTCACCGCCGATTCCAACTCACAGTAACCCTACCAAACAGAGCAGAACACCCCTGTGCATGGCAGAGACTATGAATTTGTTGTTGTTGTTGTTGTTTTTTAATATTTCTTTTTACTAATCATTTTATTGGGGGGTTCTTAACAAATCTCATGATAATACATTATGCAACTGTATTAAGCACAGTTGTATATATGTTGCCATCAACATATCCAAATCTTTTTTTAACATTTTATTAGAGACTCACACAACTCTTATCACAATCCATACATATACATACATCAATTGTATAAAGCACATCTGTACATTCTTTGCCCTAATCATTTTCAAAGCATTTGCTCTCCACTTAAGCCCTTTGCGTCAAGTCCTCCTTTTTCCCTTCCCTCCCCACTCGCCCCTCCCTCATGAGCCCTAGGAGTGGCAAGCCTCGCTTTTTCCTGAGGAGCAGGTGAAGGTTTCCAACTGCTGACCTTGCGGTTCATAGCCCAAGGAGAATGGGTATTGGGAAATAATTCAATTCTCTGACACAAGAAAGGGGAGTTTTTTCTTCTGGGCATGATCAAGGAAGCATAATTGCTTGGCTGTTGCTGACAGCTATCTGTTAGCCTAAGCAAACGACAATTCCAAAGAGTAAAGAGAACCAACAGAATAAGAGAGAAATGTCATGAGAGCCGGGTTCCCCTCCTAACTGAAGGCCAGGCTACAGTTTGTCTACCTGCTACGTGAGATAATAAATGCTTTATGGGTTGAATTAGGCTTCTCATTAATTGCAACTTGAAAGGACTCTATTATAATGGCAGAAAGACGCACAGAAAAAGGAGGCAAGGAGAGAAGTTACTAGACCCCGGTGGCCTTGCCATAAATTTTTTGTGCGGGCTTTCGTTCCTTATGTTCTGGGTGGTGCAATTGATTAGAGCGCTCAGCCAGTCGCTGAAAGGCTACAGGGTGGTGTCCACCCTGAGGCACTTCAAAAGAAAGGCTCCCATATCTGCTTCCGCCCCAAAATCAGCCACTGAAGTCCCAATGGGCCACGAGGGTCGCTGTTACACTTGGGTCGCTGCAAGGAGGAAAGGACTTGACATTGCACATCAGCTGTAAGATCCAGGTTCTCACCCGGGTTTACTAGGTTTTACTTTCCTCCCAACAAATGCTTACTGGCTCTAGGAGTTCTGACGGGTAGTTTTCTACAGGAATGTTTTAGATCATCAGTATTTAAAAACAGAATAACCTGATGCACATAACAAGATAGGCTGCCTTGTTCTGAATTGTGGGTCTCTCTAAGCATGGCAAACAGCAATGTTTCTTAATTAGAGAGGTTCATTGTGATCACTAAGTCTATTGAAATTGCTCATTGGTTCAGTTTTAAGTAGTGTTCACTGAAGCTGCAGAACTGTGAATAATAATCTAAAATAATCATTGCTGCCTGCTAAGAACAACACCTAATATCAGCATACAGCATAAAAGTACAAGAAAGAACTGAAAATGTGATCATTGTCATTGTGCTACATAATATCCTACAGCCACTTAAATATCCACACCAAAAACACTGCATTTAAACAATTCGACGTTTACTCTGTAATTCCATAGCCGAGTTTAACTCACAAATTCATTCCTCAGACAAAGCCATATTTACAAGCCTGTTGCAAGGAGCAATTTATGCTCTTCACACATGCAGGGAAAATGACTACCTCTGTCACCTGTTGGAGTCAAAACCATGACAATATAACCATGTGGAATTGCAGGGTAAATTCAGTTGTAAGTAATACATACACTTCAACTAAACAAAACATGAAGATTATATCAGTAACACACTCAAATGTCTCTTCACACTATAAAACATCCTGCACCTCCCCCACCCAATTATAACCTGCCCTTCACAACAACCGGAAGAAAAAAAAATCACAGTGCCCCAAGTTTAAAGACCAATGGATTATTTAAGCTATGTCTGAATGATTACTATTGTCACTTCAACTCTTAATTAATGAATAACTACGTAGATACTTGTCACAAATGGATACTCCCAAATCATTATAGCCCGAGTGTGGATTTGTATTCCTCCTGCCATAGATCATGGCAATGTGTTCATTTTTAATATCAATTCTTATTGTTCAGGATAAAAGAAAGTCTTAGAAAGAATGTTTCCTTTAAAATGCAGTGTTTTCTACTAGCTTCTGAACCTAACGATTCTAATAGAGATGTCAGTTTGTGGAAGTCCTATCTGTAAAATATATATCAATATATACATGGATGTCTTGTGGTATTAGTTGAGAAATATTCATCATCTATTTTTCCACCTAGTGGAATAGTCCCATAGTGGAATGATAATATTTTTATTCCCACAGTGAAATCATATAATAGTCCACTATGGAAATATTATAATTCTTAGACCAATTGTGAGTTTGGTCATCTAATTTTTTAATGGAATTTGTGCAACCATGACTCAGATCATGTTCAAGTAGAAACTTTGTGAGATCTTGCAAGTTCCTGCCACTTCCTTGAGATTTTGCCCTCTGCCATTGAGACATTTTTTTCTCTAGGTAATAGCTACTTCTTAAGCATAGGTTGCAGATTGAAGAGACACACAGAATTGACTTGTGTCAAGTTCACTACCTGGAGCCCAAGCCGACAGAGTCAAGCAGAACTAAGCGAGACAGTGCAACAAAGCTGCAAGCATGTGAGTGAGAAAGAAACATCTTGTCGTGGCAAACCACTGAAGCTTGAAGATCGGTTGTAGCTGGAGAAAAACTGACTAATATATACCCAATATTTATGAAAATGTGTAAAATAAATGTAACCCTAAAGTGACCCATTGGAACTCGATCCTCAGAGGTAATTTGACCAGGAAATAGTCCATTGGAAATCACATGGCCATTTTTTTTCTTGGTCCATGAATAGAGCCTAGTAGAGCTCAATAACTCAAAGCTACTACAAAATGCTTCAAACACCTGAAGGCAAGAGATGGAAAAAAATCTTTTTGCATTAGAGCGCAAAATCTACCTTCATGAGGTCATGGAGCCAAATTGAACCCTGAATTTAGCTTTTTCCATTTTAATCTCTCAGATTCTTTCTCCTCGCCACCTTTTGGGTATAGCTGCGAGGACCACATTCCAGTATAAACACCCTGAAAGGTAAGAGCTTGCTATATCTACATCTCCATGTAAATTCTGTCATACATAGAATAGATCTTACAAAGAAGGCAGGTAGATAGGTATCTCAGTAAATTGGTAGGATGATATATAGATTGGGTTAATCCAGACAACTGTACATGATTTTACCTGCAACATAATTTATGGAAGATTTGATTCCTCTAAAAGAATGAGAATATAGATTGACTTTAATAAATTGTACCTCATCATTCCAGCCATGTCCTACACTTTGCAGTTCACCAGTCTCTGTTGAAGGTCTCCCTGGAGGGGCCTCTATCAGCGATGGCAATCCCTTCTCCATCAGACACAGACCTAGAGATCCTTCAAGACATAGTCGAATGTCATGTCTTCTCTCCCACTAAGCTGCCAGCTACTGAAGACAAAGACATATTCTTCTTGCTTTAATGTGATCCCTGACACGCCATAAGGACTCAATAGAGATTTATTATCTGACTAAATGAATGAAAAATCCCCCACCCCCAATCCTCCCAGAGCGTCCTCAAATCTTCTTTTGTTCTCTTCTGATAATAAATACTTAAAGAATTTTCAAAATTGTATAAGATCACCTATCATGTATCTGACAGTTAGTAAATGACTAGTAAATAATTGAGAAATTACATATTGAGGATAAAAACAGACTGGAATTCTCAACTCCGTGCCCACATTGTTTTTAACACAAGTAACTGAGACTAGCTTTGATAGTGAGATATTAAATAATGGCGCTCGCTTTGAATGTACAACTTAGATGGTGGCTGGTTGTTTGACCACACGGTTCCAGCTTGGGGGTGGAAGACTATTGGAATTTAGCTAGGCACGCTCCTTTTCTCCCCGCTAGTTTTAGGTCCTTTTTCCTCAGCATGTAAATCGCCTTCAAGGATATTTATCCGTACTTTATTTATATTTATTCTTACTTTTTTGTTTTATCTTTCTCTCATTTCCAAGGTCATCTGAAATCCTTCTCCTGTGTTGTGCTCCACCTCCCAATTTCCAACATGGACTAACCTTCTAAATATGCTCTCTAACTTCTAGAAAATCGTTGTGGCGACATTCAGACGAACTTCCCCAAGGTATCGCACCTAAAAGTTCCAAGGCTGCCAACAGCCACTCATGGCCAACCTTGAAATGCAGTCTGGATACATATAGTCTGGGTATAGTCCTGTGTTTCTTAATGCCTTCCCTCTTCCTATTAAATCAATCATCTGCTGATGAATAAATTGTTTTCCTTCCTTCATCTAACCTTTGCACGCTAGAAGGAAAGCTTAGGGAAAGTGAAGTACAGCAGGATTTAAGAGAGAGAGAAAGTTCATTCTTACCCTCCAATCTCCCACCAAATAAGTTCTCCAACGTTTTCCCAATGCTGAAATTCTACCAACTAATATCGTGTCTGTTGGCTTTATTTTCTTTTTAAAAAATATCTATGGAGAAAAGTAGCCAACAAAGGATCATCAGTCACTTGCATCTAAGCACTAATTCTCATTCCTGGAAGCAAAGGTTAGTCCTGCAAAGACCGTCAGTAGGAGCTCCCGTCTCAGGGTTTGGGAACCCTCCATGGAAAAAGCGAGAGGGCTCAAAAAGCCAAACTTGACCTACTTACAGGAAAAGGAGATGTGGATTAAAGCACAAGCATGTGTATGCAGGCAAGATAAAGCATGCCTATAAATCAGCTAAAAATCCTGTCCAATCAACCAGTTTCCCCAGTTGACTCAGTCATGAGGACCTCCTGCATGCCAGAGAACACTGGGGTCTATAGGAACCTCACGTGTGTCAGAGAACACTGTACTCCATAGGAACCTCACGTGTGTCAGAGAACCCTGTGGTCTATAGGAACCTCGTGTGTGTCAGAGAACACTGTACCCCATAGGAACCTCGTGTGTGTGTCAGAACACTGTGGTCTATAGGAATCTTGTGTGTATCAGAGAACACTCTACTCCATAGGAACCTCGTGTGTGTCAGAACACTGTGGTCCATAGGAACCTCGTGTGTGTCAGAGAACACTGTGGTCTATAGGAACCTCATGTGTGTCAGAACACTGTGGTCTATAGGAATCTCGTGTGTATCAGAGAACACTCTACTCCATAGGAACCTTCATGTGTGTCAGAACACTGTGGTCCATAGGATTTCCAATGGCTTTGGGCTGTGGACGTCGAAGCTTTTCTTCTAAGGCAGAAGCACATATCCAGCCTTTTGGGGAACAGTTGAGTACATGGACCATTTGTACCACCCAAGGATCCCAAAAATAAAAAAAGACAAACAACCTAGTAAAATTGAGCCAAACAACTGAATAGCACTTGACAAGAGCGAGCATGCAAATGGCATGAAGATGTGTTCAACTCCCTAAGTACTACAGGGATGCACAGCAGGGCTGATCCCCAGACAGAATGGGGAGGAGAGTAGTCAGCTCCGTCGGCGTCCCCACTGCATGAACCCAAATTCACTCACTACAAATCAGAGTTGTGATGTTGACTGCAGGGTAAGCACAAGGACACCTTCCGGGTGCTAGAAAGTTTACAGATTGTGAGATGGAGTATAGCCATCTGCTTAAAGTCATTGGGCTCCAGCTTCAACATGTGTGCACTTTTCTCCATCTGCAGTCTATCCCAGTACTGTCCACCTGTCAGTCTGTGCATCTTGGGTCGCATGAGTTGGTGTACAAAATCTAAGCTTTGGGTTCTTTTCCCTCAAGAAGGGCAGGTAAGTTGCTCACCAAGATCCTTTCCGAGTCTGCTGTTGTGTGAAGTCCTGCTCCCGAGGTTATGTTCAGAGGAAAGTGAGGGGGACCCTTGTGTCTACTTTGAGCCTTGACTTTGCCAGCCTCGGGGGCAGGTCCACTTCCGGTTCCCCGTAGAAAGGAGTTCTTTAGCTCTCACTTTCCTTGTCAATCCAAGGACTTAGAGACAAGATTTAGAGCCCCACCAGCGATTGCGAAAATGTTTTTCTTAGATCTTCTGTTTAGCATTTTTCTCCTGTGCAGCCTGAACTTTTGGAATAAATTACTTGCCTAGTACTCCTTAAGGTAGTTAAATCGGAGCATCCATCAACTAACTTGCTGAATTAAGTGTTTTCCCAACTCTTCCTGTAATTGCCGTGGCAGTGAGGTCCTTGGTCACCTCTGAGACAAAAAGAATGGAGCGACCATTGTCTCTACTTAGCTGCCTCTTCCATTCGACTGTGACTTCCTTGAAGACAAGAAATTATCTCATTCGTCTTTGCATCACTGGGCATGGAGCCTGGTGCCTGGTGCATAGTAGGTGCTCATTAATTTTTCTTGAATTAAAATGAATGAGTAAGACCTTCAGGGAACCTTTTGCCAGAGGCAATTTAACTTGCATTCAACATCCAAGGAGAGTGGGTGTGCTGCTTTGGCAATGACTGTGACATTGAATAATATGGACGTTCCAAAATTCGTGTTGCTCATTTATCCTCAAGAGAAAAAAGGGGAGGGGAAGCAAGGGAGGATTGCGTTTGTGGGCCTGGCAGTCACATCTCAGACTCATCGCCGTGCAAGATGGATCAGATGAGGAAGCAGCAAGACCAAGGCCAGCTGCCCTGCTGCTGTCTTCTGACTGCTGATGCTACCTTAATCAGTGAGCCGATGCAATTTCCTGCTGCTGCCCCTCGCCATGGTCCACTGGGAGGTCTCATTTGTCACTGCCATTACCTTTCAGATCAGCAAAACATCCATCTCTAGGTGGGCTTTCTTTCAATGCCTCGCTCAGGCGTAGGAAACAGGTGGGCAGTGTGGCACCCCAAGACAGTGCGCCTCAAGAGTGTTCAGTGAGTCCACATCCCACTGGATATTAGCTCTTTGAATCGTAATTCTGAAGAAAGGCTGAGTTTCCCTTTCATTGTAAAAGAGTGGCACTGCTTTCATCTGCCTTTTATGGAACATACTCTTTTGTGTCTACGGAATGCAGACATTTTGCAGGGAGTCGATTAAATGCACAGTTCTGATTCAACCAACAGCATCATTTCTAATCCTACACTGAGCCCCGCTATTCCTGATTTCACCTCCTTCTCTACTTACAAATCCATTAGCTGAAAATGAATATATTCTTGACTCTGAAAAGGATTCTGAGCCACACAAAATTGTTCCCTCTCTCACATTTCGCAGGAATAGAGCTGGCTTTCATATATAGTTAGTTCACAAACACCCATCTTGCACTTTCTACACATATGTGCTGGACACCTCAGGGTTTTGAAAACTTAATTTCATTTAACTCTTACATGTCATTTTACAGTGAGGAAGATCCTCGAGGCACCAATAGGATATGAGTTTTGCCAAAGGTCATGTCAGAACTAAGTGCCATTCTAACCCGTTATGCCTGGCTCTTGACATGTTCTTAATCACTCCAATCATAGAACATGGGTTCTTTAAAATTAAAGCAGGCCACAAACTTCCAATAGTGTTCTGAGAGACCATTGCTTAATTCATTTACTTATTTTTTCAACCCTGATCCAAAATAAAAGTGTGTGTATGTACCAATATATGTGGGTGTAAGATAAAGGATACATAAAATAGACCCACTCCCATTTTAATTTAAGAGCTTATATGTCCTTGGCATATCATGGATTAAATCTCCAAAAACAGAGGTCAACACACAATATGAAGCACAATATATTTCTTCACCTGAAAGGGGAAGGCAAAATTGATCAAGGGAAGAAGTTTAAGTAATAACAGGCCAGCAAAGCTACAGGCAACCAGCAGAGAGATCTGGAATGGCCAGCCCTTCTTGCTCTACTTGGCTCTGTTACCTTGAAGGAGCTGAAGGCTGGATACTCTCTCCGCAGCAGAGGATCTAGTTTGCCTCAAAGGGGATCACCATGGCACATTCTACATGTACAGTCAGGGTAGAATCTCAAGTCTGTACACTAGCTCAAATCATCCTCCATAATCTGTACCCATCCTTCTCCCTCTCCCTCTTCCTCTCATTTTTCTTTTCTCTCTCTCTCTCTCTCTCTCTCTCTCTCTCTCTCTCTCTCTCTCTCTCTCTCTCTCTGTCTTACACACACACATACACACCCTCTTCAGCCACACTAGCTTCCTTGCCAGGCAAGCTCCTACTTTAGGGAGTCTGTGCTTGTGTGTCTCTCTGCCCAGAAGCCTTTTTTCAAAAATAGACATATGACTTGTTCTTTTGCCTTCTTCATGTACTGGGGCAGGCATTACATTTTCAGTGAGGGGCCTTTTCTGACTCTAATTTAAAACCCCTTTCACCACCACCACATTCCCGCTGCCCCTTCCCGCTCTAGTCTTCTTCTCTCCAGGACACTGCATAGCTCCTCCCACGCTACAGAGCGAGGGCAACTAGAGCACTGCTTAAAGGTAAGGATGGCGAGACGGTTTCAACTGATTTGGACATGCTGTCTCGAGAGACCCATCCCTGTAGCAAGACATCGTGTTTGGTAAAGCACAGGGGCAGTGGGACTGACACCTTCCCCAAGACAGACTGGCACCGTGGCTGCCGCAATGGACGTAAGCATAAGAACGAGTGGGAGAAATGTTCAGGACTGGGGTGTGTGTGTTCTCTTTTATACAGAGTCCCTATGAGTCCAATCCCACTTGAGGGCACATCACGCGACAAATATGACAAATACTGTCTAGATTCCTTTAAAAAAAACTCTCAAGGCAGAAAGTGTTCACTCTCTTTGCTTATTGATTTCTCCTCAGTGCCAAGAACAATGCCTACAACCCATAAATTCTAAATAAACAAGTGAAAACATTGAGAATAAGAGAGAGACTTGGGGATTTCACCTTCTTGCATGAGCTCAAGACAAGAAGTATCTTCTAACATTCCTGTCTCAGAAGGAAAAGCCATGAATATACAAGTCTCAATGCCATGTCTTTTTAACTCGAAGGAATTCTTATGATTCAAACAACAGTAAATGTGTTTGCCTTCTAAAGCGCGTCCACCACACTTTCTGTCCAGCAAGTTTACTTGGGCTGTACACCAGACTGCTCAGAGTACCCATCTACAGACTCCTTTATCAGCAAAACCAGTCAAATGAACTTGAACTCATCTGAAGTTTGCAAGACTCTCTCTGCCATTACATTTCTACTAAGATATCAATGGATCCCCATGCCCAATATCCAACCTCTTCCCACTTAGGACACTAGTCTTGAGAAATTGGGTAACTACCATGCCTTTTCCCATTTTGCCAGTCTGCACTAGCTACTGTTTTGAGTAAAATGGCCCCTGCTCCACTAGGCTGCGCTCTGGATTCAGACTTCTTGCTGTCCTGACACCTTCCTCTACCAGATGGGTATCTTTGGGCACATTGCTTACCTGCTGAAGGTCTCCTTAGTTGGGTCATGTCACTAGGACACTTGTGGTGAAGTGGAATTAGTGACGTATGACTCTTGTATCTATTTCTGTAGAATTTCCACCAAGTGTTTAAATGGGGCCATAGAAATATGGTGTGGAGGACTCGAACTCAGGGATTTCTCCGTTTGCCATTCCCCTGGGTCTAAGAAACTGCTCAGAAGCAGGAAGAGACATTCATTTGACTAGCAACATAGCAGAGCCCCTAGCAAAGTGCATGCAAGACCCCTGTCTGAAGTGGCACGGGCAGCAGAGGACCCATGTGTAGACACAGAGCAGAGAGACCACCAAGACCTCAAGGCAGTGACACAGGGCACCAGGTGGTCATGCTGGCCTGTGGAGGCAAAGGACAAGAGATGTCATGACTGAGGACCAGAAAGAGATTGGATGCTGGCTGAGAAGAGGTACTGGTATGGACAAATCACTGTGTCCTTAATATTTTCTGATCCTTTCTGGCTTGTGGTAACATGGTAACTTCCCTAATACGCCCCTGCAGATCATGACTATTGTCTGTGAATTCTGTGTGGCCACTGAAGTGGAAAAGTAGAGCGCCACGGGGCAAAGGCTCGTCTCGGAATAGGGTAAAAGAAAGATGGAGAATGGAGGCGTGTGTGACCTCTGCCTTCTACCAATTGGCCTTGGATTTGATGTGAAGTTGGAATCTTCTTCTCCCCGCTGAAGTCGGGTGAGGTTACATGTGGCCCTCACACCATTTCCCTAGCACCTAAGGCAGTTAAAGCACTGCAGCTGACACACTGTTAAAAACACACAGCTGTGGAATTGATTCTGACTCGTGGCAACCCTACAGGACAGAGAAGAACTGCTCTTCAGGGGATTTTTACTGAAACAGATAACCTGAGCCGAGTGGCTGACCTCTCCTGCTGCGCTACCAGGAGTCCTGGCCACACTGTTCCCCCACCACCCCACAGCTGTCATGACAACTCCTCTTCAAGGGGACCCTCTCTAGGGTTCCCGAGGCTATAAATCTTTACAACAGCACCTAGTCTCGTCTTTCTTCTGAAAAGTAGCTGATGGGTTCAAGCCACATACCTCACTGTTAGCTGTTCAGTGCTTGCTTGACAGTCCCCTGGGAGAGTTATTAGCACTCCATACTTCCACATTTAATAGTATAGAAATGACTAATTATGTGCTTTCTAATGAGTATCAATAAATATGATTTTATAAATAAGTATACTAAAGAAAATATTGAAGTCATATTTAATTATGGATCATAAATAATAATTCCTACCTGCACTGCCCTCTTTCATGATGAGCAGCTGCAGTTTTCTCCATTATTTCTTCTCCAAAAGTCCTTCATCATTGTTCAGCATTCTTAAGCCCTAGCCTTTAGGTCTCCTTCTTAAGATGAGTTTGCAGCTTTTTTTATGGACTGTATTAGGGTAGTTCGACTGGGACTGAAGTAGGAGATGAAGTTGGATCGTGCTCTTCTGTTTTAAGTTTCTCCCTGCAACCAACCACTCAGAATCCCTTGTCTCATGTCCTAAGAGAGGGGCAACGAGTGTACTTTTATGAAGCATAATAAAATATAAACCATGAATTTAATAAACCAATGTCTTCATCACAATAGCTAAGTCACCATTTTATTTAGTTTACAAAGAATTTTTTTTAAAGATAGAAGCAAAAATAATCTGTGAGCACCACCTTGTGGCGAGATCCACAACTCCACCTGAATTTGGAGCCCACATCACATAATGTGCCTGCTGGAGACAGAGCAAGGAACAAACACAAATCCCTGGACTTGCGGAGCTTGCTTTCAGGTGGAAAAGCAGAAATACAGAAGTTTCAGTAAATTATGTGTATGCATGATAGATGGTCTTGTGTACTATGGTCCCCCAAAATGGATAGAGTAAAAGGATCTAGGCAAAGAAATATAAAATCAAATAATCAAAGGAATACTCGTGGAAAAGTGACACTTGAATAAAGGCTTCAGAGAGAGGAAGGAGCTGGCCACAAAGTGATGTGGGTGAGAGTTTTCTGTTTCAGAACAGCATGGGGAGACATGCGGGTCGATTCCAGGAGCGGCATTGGAGGCCGCACTGAGTGAGTATGGTGCATACAGCAGGAGATGAAACCGGAAAGAATGCGGGGCGAGATCGCAATGCATCTCTCTGGCCACGTCACAACAAAGGTTCAGTTTCTACTTGGAATGAGGTGGGCCCTTCTAGAAAGTCTGAGCAAAGCTGTAGGATGATCCAACTTCCTTGTTAACAAGATTGCCTTGAGAGCAGTTTGGAGGACCTTGAGGGAGAAAGAGGTAAGATCCCCTCTAGATGCAAGAAAGAGGAGCTTCTTCCCTTACCTGAGAAGGTAAGGATGACTTCAGGTAATCCTGTGTAAAACATATACTGACTGCGTAGTCTAGGCCATTGGTAAAGTAGTTAGTTTATTGTGCCAACCTGGCTGATAAACACATGTGGGGTTAATTGAAGGGTGGAGAGATACATGGCTCAGAAAGCCTCACCTTTTAAGTTCTTGGGTCTCTTGCCCTCTGATGGTCATACCAGGTGCAGCTGCCTTAGCCAGTTCCCTGCTTCAGCTGGTAAGGCTCACTTCCTGCAAGACATCCCCAAGGAGAAACCTCATGGACCTACCCCGATGCAGCCCTGGGTGCAGGAGCAGCCGTGTGGAGATCCCAGCCAGTGCTGAGATGCTTACACATTCATTAATTCAATTTTCCTCCTGCAGTCGGCATCATAGTATGTGTTTTGTGAGATGGAGGAGGACGTTGTGGATTAGTGTTGGACAAATGGGTTAATGAGTTCATATTGGACTTGTGGGCTTGGGCATCACTGGGTTGGGATGTTTTCTTGATGTGCCCTTTATATAAAATTCTCTCTTATACATAAGAGTTTCTGTGGATTTGTTTCTCTAAAGTACCCAGACTAACACAATTGGGATGCATGGTGAGCCCATGTGTTACCGGGTACAATGTCGCCGTAGGATTTTCTTGACTAGAATCTTTATGAAGAGCCCTGGAGGCTGTGGATGGGGCTACTAACCATACAGTCAGTTTGAACCCACCTCTCAGTCTGAGGAAGAAAGATGAGGCTCTGCTGCTTCTCTAAAGATATGGACGTTTTGTAAGCCCAAGGGGCAGTTCTATTCTGGCCTTTAGAGTCTCTCTGTGTCAGAATCCATTCAGTGGCAAATAACCTGCTGGTTAGCAATCAATCACAGGCCACTTATGTCACCCAGGCCCCTTCAAACAAACACACAGTATGTAAATTTTTGAGAGCGCCCAGAACATCTCTACATGGGATGGGACTCAATTCTCACATAAATCAAGCTGCAACCTTAACAAGGTTCTTCTAGAATTATGCAATCCCAGAGAGATTCTTGTTCTTATGTCCTTGATGCTTAAAAAGAAAAAGTCACTGTCTCCGAATGCCATTAACGTTAGTGGGTTGTACTGATGCACACGTGGGAGGTGGGCATTGCTTTGGAGTATGGGGAGGATTGAAGGAACGGACATGCTGAGCTGAAACAGCCCTCCTCTCGGAAAGCACAAATGCTATAGGTAACGAAGGGCACCAGTGGCAACCGTGGGTTACATGCTGGGCTGCTATCTGGTCAGCTGTTTGAAACCACTGGCACTTCGATGAAGCTTTCTACTCCTACAAGGATTTACAGTCTCAGAAATTCCCAGGGACAATTCTGCTCTGTCTGATGGTGTCACCATGAGTTGGAATTGACTCAATGGCAATGAGTGAGTGAGTGAGTGAGTGAGTGAGTGAGTGAGTGAGTAATGCATTACAAAATATTAAAGCTCAGTTGTGTTGAGAACACTTTTTTCCTTTTGCATTTCTAATATTTTCAACAGTTGCACACTTAATGGCTAAAAGATACTATATAACATTAAGCAACTCATAAGTAACACTCTTAACGTTTACTTATGCAGACAGACTTCATGATGGGCCCAGATTATAGTATATCACCTTAAGAGATGGTGGAAAACAGTGATATAAATTATAGCAGTTTATAAAATGTCATTAAATTTTTTGACATGTATACAATAATGATAATAAATCATATGCAAGCTCATACACTATTTGAACATGTGCAAAACTTTATTGTCATTCGACTGACAAAAAGTTTCTCCAAATTCAAATTGACCTGAAAATAGTACTATGAACTATAATGATTGAAGAAAGATGGTCTCATGTGAGAGTTGTCAATATTGTTACTAGATGCCCTTGATTCTGTTTGGACTCATCTAGCAGAATCAAACTCGCTGCTATTGAGTTGATGCTGACTCATAGCAACCGTATAGGACAGGGTAGAACTGCCCTGGTGAGCTTCCCAGACTCCAGATTGGATAAAACAGAAAAAGTTAGCCAACTTGAGCAGTTTATTCAAAATGAAACACCAAAAGGGAAAAATAAGTACTGAAATGCAAACCAGAGTGAGATTTGTGAGACAATTAAGTGAACAAAGCAACACTGCAGTGCTCACGGTCAGTGCAATGTTGGAGCCCATGGTTGCAGGCACCGTTTCAACCATCTTGCTGAGGGTCTTCCTCATTTTCCTTTACCCTCCAGTTTATCAAGCATGGTGTCCTTCACTGATAGCATGTGTGAAATGTCTAGGCATGTTTGTTTCTCAGGAACATGCTGACTGTACATCTTACAAGACAAGATGTATTCTTTCTTCTGGAAGTCCAGCATATATTCAATAGATCGATTATTCTAGGTCATACTTATTCATGTTCAGCTTCACATGTGTGTAAGTAGATTAAAAATACCATAGCTTGAATCTGATACAACTTAGTCCTCACCCCAAAGGTGACATCTTTGCTTTACAACACTTTATAGAGGTTTTTTCAGCAGATCTGCCCAATAAAACATAGAAAACATGTCACTAGATATCTTGGCTGCTACTCCCATGGTCATTGATTATGGATTAAAAGTGGCGTCTTAAGTCATACCCTCTATTAAGGTGGGGTCTTAAAGAGTCCCCTAAAACACAAAGGGCGTGGTTTGGTTCATACCCTCCACAAAGCTGGGTTTTTCTAAGATGCCCCAGGAAAACAAAGGGGGTGGCTTGGTTCACACCCGCTACTAAGATCAAGTCTAGTCCCATTCCAATCCTGTCCATTAGTATAGAAGAAAATGCTCTCCAAAGCAGGACGGTAGCCATAAGCCTATAGAGTCCAGAATGATGATTTACCACATAAGGAATTATGGCTAAAAGGGTCATATTAATTGACTGTATTTCAAATGCATCAAATATACAAGAGAGTATTCCCCCACCCCCTCCCCACAAAAACAACAACAACCACCGGAAAAGCTCCCCTGGCCAGAGCTTTCATGGTTTGCATTTTCCCCTGCTAGGCAAGCATTGAAAAACTCAAGCTCTGAGTGCACCCAGTGGCATCACCTGGAAAGGTTCTCTCTAGTCACGGTGAATTTTTTGGTGATTTTTTTTTTATTGCCGATTTAAAGAACAGTGTGCGATTGTGGAATTTTGTTTCCTGTTCAGGAAAAATTCTGCAGAAACTGTTATGATGCTGGAAACAGCTTACAAAGACAGCATTATGGGGAAAACTTAAGTGTACAAGTGGTTTTCTCATTTCAAAAAAGGTGAATTGTCAACCTCATTCTGGACATCTGTCAACTTCCCCAACAGATGAAAGTGTTGGCTCATAGTGCATTTGGAGTCTGTTCCACCAGGTTAGACTGTGAATCGAGCTTTCTCTGAGAGATTCTGGAAAAGATTGTGTAACAGTGTGTGACCAAAAAAAGGCCTGATTGGTGGCAGACAGGGGGGGGACTGGTGTTTCCACCACAACAATGAACCTGCTCTCCCAGCCATCTCAGTACACCAGTTCTTGACCAAAAAAACAGCATATTTCTCTTGCCCCAAAGCACCTTACTCAGCTGACCTCACTCAATGAGACCTCTTTTTGTTTCTTCAAATGAGGAGGGACATGAAAGGACAGTGATTTGATGAAGTAGAAGAGGTAGGAAAAAAATGAGGGAGGTGCTGTCAGTCATCCAAACAGAATGGAATTGCAGTGTTGACAAATGCATTAAGTGTAATGGAGTACTTTGAAGGTGATAAGGTTGCTTTGTGGGAAAAAAATTTAATATATAGCTTTGAAATTTTTCCATTTTGGGGGGGATACCACCTTGTATTCTTGAGCTGATGTCTAAATTCATATGAGATATAATCAAGGGAATACACTGACTCTCGGGCTTGCTGTAACTTTTTTCAGCTTTAACTTGAACTTACATATGAATAATTGAAGGTCTCTTCTGCATCCGGCCCCTGGTTTTGTTATAACTGATGACATTGAGCTTCTCCATTGTCTCCCTCCACATATATAGTCACTCCCTCGCCCTTGTAGTCACTTTGGTTCCTGTGTATTCTCTCTGGAGAGGTCGTTTATATAGTAACCATTTATGTTGTTGGGAGGAAAAGGGAATTTTCAATAATAAGTCATTAATTTTGTAAGAATATCACATACTCTCTGGCACCATTTCTATCACCAAGAGTACCAACTTTCACATTGTAATCACCTGTAGTTATCAATGCATTTTGCTTGCATGTTTGATCACTTTAAGCCTGCAAATGTTGGTAGAAATCTTCAACTTTTTCATCTCTAACACTAGTGGTTGGTGCATAAATTTGAATAGTAATCATGCTAACTGACCTTCCTTATTGGCATATAAATATTGTCCTATCACTAGCAGTATTGCATCTCAGGGTAAATCTTGAAAGGTTCTGAATGTGGTGCCATTCTTTACCAGTTTGTCATTTTCACATGGTAGACCATATGATTGTCTGATTCAACAGAACCTACGCAAGTCAATAATGCTTTGGATCTCTATCTTTAAGCGTTCCATTTCATTTCAACAGTATCCAGTGTTCCTAGCTACATAGGTCATACCTTCCACCGTCTGATAATTAATGCATGTTTGCAGCTGTTCTCATTTGGAGTGTAGCTATATTAGGAAAAGAAAGTCTCCAAAGCTTACTCTACTGTATTATTAAGGTAGACTCTATATGTTAGTCTGGGTAGACTAGAGAAACAAATCTATGGACACACATATGTGTATAAGAAAGATTTATATACAAGAGCAGTTGAACATTGAGAAAACATCCCAGCCCAGTCCAGATCAAGTCCATAAGTTCGATACTAGCCCATATGTCCAATACCAATCTATAAAGTCCTCTTCAGACTCACGAAAACACATGCAATGGCACCAAATATAGAAGATCACAGGCCAGTGGGTAGAAAGTCTTTGGATACAGTGTCATTGAAAACATCTTAGCGCTGGCAGGGGTCTCTGCATCAGGGTGGGTCCATGTGTCTTGTCAGCTGGTCTGTCTCCCAGGCTGTGAGCAGAAAGTCTCTTACCTCCAAGGAGAAATATACCACATTTCCCAAATTCTCAGGAGAAGACCGTGCCCACACAAAAGCCTCATTGGCTATGATCCAATTGATAAACTAGACTCTACCCCTTCACTCATAATCTTCTCAAATTGACAATTATATAACTACAACATTCTAGTATATGGAAAGAACCCTTTCTGCAGTCATATTTAGATTGCTCTCCAACATGAGGGGCTTACGTTAGATTCTATTCCAATGCTAACCATAAGATTTTTACAGGCCAATATTTTTAGGAGTAGATCTCCAAATCTTTCTTCCTAGTCTGTTTTCGTCCAGGAAACCTGTTGAAACATCTTATCCTGGGGTCACTTTTTATATTTCAAATGCCAGTGGCATAGCTTCTAGCTCCATAGCAACACACAAGCCACCACAATATGACAAGATGACAGCTGACATGAATGATGAGAAAGTATTTATTATGAAAATATAATCAGTCATTTTGATGGCATGAAATCTAAAATAATACCTATGAGATAAACATATAACAATTCATGAATTCTTGCCTTCATTTTGTCACTCATAAACCTCGCCTGTTTTTTAAATGATAGCTTTATTTGTACCATTTTTATTTTTCCAATATAAAAGCATCCAAATATTTCAAAGTAGAAGAATAAAACAGATTTTATGTAACCATTGTTAGTGTGATGTAAATAGTTGGATATATACTGGGTCTTATTTCTATATTAACTGGGGCACCTCTTATGTTAGGAGAATCCAGTTAGGAGATTATTGTAATAAGCCAGGCAAAGAAATTGATGAATGGCCAGGAAGCTGTAAAAAGCAGTAAAATCCTGAAAGAATTTGGTTAACATTCTGAAAAGATGTAAAGAGAAAAAAACACAAATGATGCCAGGTTTCTGGCCAGAAGAAGATGCCATACTTGATTTAGGAAAGCGTGTGGGAGGAGAGGTGGGGGAAATTCGGAAGTTGGGCATTGTTTATATTTTGTAGTCATTACCTCAGAGTCTCAAGTTCACTCTGAGTCAGAATCGATTCAATGGCACACCACCACAGCAGAGTAGAAGTGTGACTGAAATCCTTCGGGTTGTATGTCAGTTCCTAACATTTAATGAAAAAATACAACATAATGAGTTTCTGAAGACAGTAGAAAACGTTTGTTTCACAAGACTGGAGGCTAGACATCTGACTGTGATGTTTCAGTAAAGCTTTCTCTCTGAGATGGCTAAGAGGGTCCCCTTTGCCCCTTCCTAGCGTCTGGTAGCTCATGGCAATCCTTGGCGTCCACTGTCTTATGGATGTGGCACTACAATCTTTGGCTCTGTCTTCCCTTGGTCGTCTTCCTCCTATGTCTCTTCTTTTTGTAAGGGCACAGCTTGGGACTACTCTTCCCAGAGCTGACCACATGCTAGCCGGTCATATCTTATGCCCCATTTGGCAGAGCCAAGCACAGCCACAACTAAGGAATGTTGTAGTGTAAGCAGCGACAAGCTGTTAAAAGAAGGGATACATGTCGTGAGTACTAGACGGCAGTTGACTCAGGCTGTTGGGTAGGAGATTAATATAACACTTCCAAGGCTGGTATCTTTTTTACAGGGATGCTAGTTGGTGAGTTCTATATCCAAAATAAAGTCTACATCATTAGATAAGACTAAATTGAGAACGTTTATTTTCCAGGGCAATATTTGAGACTATACTAACATGCTTTATGAATTTTCAACAGAGATATAGAATCTCCCATTTCAAACATTTGAGCAGAGAATCTACAAGTTTTCTAGCATCCCAAACAACTTCTGGGAGTGGTTCTCATCTGAACACAATTTGAGAAACACAGTTTTAATATATGGATGAGACTCTTAAAGATGAATGATATTGGTCACAGTTGGCAGAACAAGACTATGAAGTTCCCCACACCAGCTTGACTTGTTAATCTCCCTATGTGCCTTCATTGAAACAAATTCAATTTGGATTCACTTTTTAGAAAACGAAGCCACTGAATTATCAAATATTAGCAGAATTATTAAAGTTACATTGCATGCGAATTCCCAAACCCCCAGCTGCCCCAGCCATGTTATCACTGAATAACTGGAATCAATTATTTCAGAAGCTATAATAATGAAGCTAAAGATTTTACCCTAATCAAATGTTCTGTCTTGAAGGAAGGAGTGAAATTTTGGATCAATAATGATTTAATTTTAATTTTGAGTCTTTCAAGGGCATTCCGTTTAAACACAATGTCTAAACACAATGACTTGATGAATTGATAGGTCTGTGCTGTGGTAGAGCATTGTCTTAATCAACTTGCTCTTACATTTTACTCACCACGTGATTCCACGGAATGCCTTTACCATTGAGCAATCACACACCGATAAACTTTAACGATGTTTTCCACTAGTCTGCAACACTATGCATTCTCCCGAATTAAACGAATACAGTTAGTCTCCTTTGGCTAAAAGGCAAGATCCCCAACAAAATCAGAAACTTCCTAGAAGTGCCTGTCCTTCATAGTATGTTAACTCACTGCCTCAGGTTCATGCAGAAAGGAATCACACACAGTTTTCAGAGCTAACAAAGGTAGTCAGTAAGAACTTATTCATTAAGGACAAATCTCATTCATATTTTTGTATATTCATAGTAATCATTTCAATGTATGAGAAACGTCATGATACTGCTGATTGGGAAACATCTATAAAACTGACAGGCACGTCCTCAAATACATCTTACAAAGTGAAGGTGACGCATTGAAATATGAATCTTAATGAATTCTGGGTGATAATGCTTTTCTTCTACAGAGTCATGCAAAGAGAAGAGTCCATGTTTTTACGGATCTTCGCTATGTGGCCTGACTGATTGTACTAAATCTCTAAGTTATGGTGAAATCGCAGTAGGCTCCTCTGGGTACAAAAGGAACCCAGAAAAAATGCTGTCATCCTCCGCGCTGGCATACACCCCATTCCAGTCTTTTGAAACTTCCAGCCAGACCTGGTCCCCTGCGTTTAGTTTCAGGATGATGAGGAGAGAGGCCTGATCTATTTCCTGCGCGTAGAGAGTCTCTCTGGACTTAACCCGCTTCCTATTCTGAGCCACCAGGCTGATCCGAGCAGGGCGACCCCTCACTGTGAGGTGGTAGGAAAACACATACGCGCCGGGAAGGCTACAGTTAAATTTCCCAGAGACAGGACTGTAATGGCCTGGGTCATTGTAGAGAAGCCTGTCGAATTTGATGGGGACACTAGGAGGGGGGAAGGGCTTTGAGAGGGCAGCACTGAAAGCTGACCGAGCAACGCCAGCTCCCTCGCCCTTGGACCCTTTCAGGCCCCGCGATCCCTTCTTACCGATAGATCCTCGGCCTCCTTTGCTCCCCACCTCCCCTTTCGGCCCAGCAGGTCCCACCAGCCCAGGAGGACCTAGGTCCCCCCTGGCTCCTTTCACCCCTGGATCACCTTTGGCCCCAGGCAGGCCATCCGGGCCTCGTTTACCTTCCAGTCCACGATCTCCCTTGCCACCCTGGTCTCCTTTCATGCCCGCCTCGCCTCTTTGCCCTGTTCCTCCCCTCTCCCCAGGGTCTCCGCGGTCGCCCTTTTCCCCCACCTCACCCTTTGCACCCTGGGCGCCAGGCTCTCCCTTTAAACCTGGAGAACCCTCCACCCCCGTGTCTCCTTGGTCTCCTTTGGTACCGTTGGCACCGGCGTCCCCCTTAGAGCCTTTTTCGCCTCTCATTCCCGCCAGTCCAATGCTTCCTTTATCTCCCTTCGATCCAAGGCCACCTGAAACACAAAATTAAAACAGTGTGTAAGGCTCACACAGAGAACCCACCACTTACTATTGCCACAGAACTAAAAAAAAATTGTTTTAAATCTTACTGAGTCCTGGGAACCTAGTTATGCCCTTAGGTGCTCAGGTCTTTCCACGGTGAAAGAGTGGGCGCTGGCCTACAGTCAAACTCATTCAGAGACACGGCGAAAGAAAGCCCTGGCAAGCCACTTCCATGAGAATTAGAGCCAAGAAAACTCTGTGAGGTGCAGTCTGCTCAGTAACACAGAGGGTCACATAAACTGGAATTGGTTCACTGGTGATGGGACTTTGTCATTTGGTTGCTTATAAGACTCATATATTGAGCAATTTATATAAAGTTTCACAAGAAGTCAAGTGGCTACTGCTGAGAAACAATACCCTAAATGTAGACCTCAGATATCTAGTTCTTCTTAAGGAAATAGATCATATTACAACGACAGTTGCCCATTGTATCCCATTACCCTGCGCGTCTTGGCTTACTCCAGCTATTCTTCAAAGTCTACATATGATCCAGCCAAATCCAAAAATTTTTTAAATCATTTTATCACAACTCTTATCACAATCCATACGTCCATCCATTGTGTCAAGCACACTTATACATTTGTTGCCATCATCGTCCTCAATACATTTACTTTCTGCTTGAGCCCTTGGTGTCAGCTCCTCTTTTCCCCCCTCCCTCATGAACCCTTGATAGTTTATAAATTATTATTATTTTCTCATATCTTACCCACTCCCTTCACCCACTTTTATGTTGTCCATCCCCAGGGAGAAGGTTATATGAAGATCCTTGTAATCGGCTCCCCCTTTCCACCCCACCCTCCTGGTATCACCACTTTCAGCACTGGTCCTGAAGGGATCATCTGTCCTGGCGAATCCAAAATCTTACAGGGAACAATAGACCTGAGACCCAGAAAGATGTGAGCATCTTCATCCCCAAGGACAATCAAAAAGAGGAGAACCATCTTATCTTTGTATTTATATTTTTATATCTTTATCTGGTCTCCAAACTCCAGACCAGGACTGCTTACACTGTATCTAGTCAGTACACTGAATTTTTAGAAAAACTACTAATTATTAGAAAAAATATATAGTAATTTTTCTCTTCCTCTTAATCTCTTTTAAACACAAGTAAGAGGAGAAGTAAATGTCATATTACAAACATGACTGTTCACAATAGATAGATATTTATCTTCTACCTCGTTCTCCAGGTTTTCCTGGGAAACCAGGAATCCCCTTTGTTCCTTGGTCCCCACGTTCTCCTTTAGGTCCTGAAATGAAACAAAAATTAACTTTCATTTGCCAATTGTGTCGTTTATGACAGCCCAAAGACCTATTTCACAAAAGCCACTGTAGGACGTTCCTTTTACCAAAATAACTTAATGCCAAAACAGTGTGAGGAAAAGAAACTATATTGAGTGGCCTTGTTGTCGTCACTAGGCACTTTCGATTTGATCCAATCCGCCATGACATTACCCACAGTAGAACGAAACCCAGCCCAGTCCTGCCCCGGCCCACATTGTTGTTGTACTGGGGCCCATTGTTGCGGCCACTGTGTCAATCCATCGCCTTGACAACCTTCTTCATTTTCACCGACCCTCTACCATAACAAGCAAGATATTCTTCTGCAGGGACTGGTCTCTCCTGATAACCTACACAAGGTATGCAAGAAAAAGTCTCATCATCCTTGCTTCAAATGAGCATTCTGGCTGTACTTCCAAGACAGGTTTATTTGTTCTTGTGTCATGCCTAGGTACTTTGAAAATTCTTTACCAATGTCAAAATTCTAATGTGGCGATGCTTCTTGGTCTTCCTCATTCACTACCCAATTTTCTCATGCATACGATGTGACTGAAAACACCATGGCTTGAGTCAGGCTCACCTTAGTCTTCGAAAGGATATCCTTGCGCTTTGACCCCTTAAAGAGACCAAGTCCACAGATTTGTCCCAGGCAATACTTCCTTTGCTCCTTGACTGCTGCTCCAGGAACATGGACTGTGGAACCAAGCAAAACGAACCCCTGGACAATGACTGTTTCTGTTTATCATGATGTTGTCTATTGGTGCATTGGGAAGATTTTTGTTTTCTTTGCATTGAGTTGTCATCCATACTGAGGACTGCAGTCCTTGATCTTCATCAGCAAGTGCTTCAGTTCATCCTTGATTTCAGCAAGCAAGGTTGGGTCATCTGCTTAGCACAGGTTGTTAGTAAACCTTCCTCCGATCCTGAGAGCCACCAGGAATCCTTTATTCTAATGGATGGTAAACCAGTTAGGGGAGAATTGGGGCAGTGCCATTCTCTTCTACTGAACTGATCATTTTCCTCTGCGATTTCCTAGCTTCTTAAACCTCGTGTAGAACTCATAACACCCTGCCTTTGCTTTTCATATGCATATGCATATCTAATATTGTATGGTTTCTAAATAATATATACTTTCAAAATGACAGTTAAAAGGACTTCTTCTTGACATGACCACGATGACTGAGAAAGAGTGCCACGTGCTACTCTCACATCAGAGCACAACATTCACAGTGGTCAGAACTAATCACATCCTAGACCCATCCAGGATGGGAAAAAACAAATGCCCTTGACAGAAAACATCAGGGAAAAGTCAATTTTCATCTGTGTTGGTGTATTTCTCATATACTCTTTGGACAAATTATAACCTGTATTTTTGTTTTAAAAAATTGAAAGAACTGTAATTCTAGATATTTGTCATCTTGCCGTGACATGGCTTTTTATATTGGGTCATACCAAAAACTCATCCTGCCACCATGAATTATACCAGCTTTAATCATAAATAATTATTGCTAAAAAATAGATAACTCCACCTGAGCACTTACTTTGTATTATATTGCCCAAGCCTTTACATGATATTTTATATTAATTTTTATTTAATATTAATACAGCTTTTCATGAGCAGCTTCTAGAACAGAGTACATTACATTAACTGGAACATTATTCATTTATAGACATTTATAGGACCTCCCTCTAAGAAAAGTAGAGCAGATATTTTACTACCAGTGTACCACAGAAAAAAATTTAAGTATAAGAAATATTCAAGTTGTACACCACGCCAAACATCAGTGCATTATTATTGAACAGAGCACTTGTCAACCTTATTGTTTATCACATATCTAACTTTAAATTTTCTGTCAGGCACAAAGACATTCTGAGTTATATCCAAAGCTCTGAGTGTAGATTCCCCCAAATTTCACAAGAACAACCCAGAAAAATCCCAATATTGGCTAGTCGATGGGGTTTTCTAAGTTTATTATGATATCACATAAAATACTCAATTTAGAAGTGATCCTTTAGCCCTAAGGTAAATATGTGGGTACTTTCTGAGAAAATTCAACCTTGAAGGAGTTGTATCCCCAGTCTTTGTCAATACTCCAAGCCTGACCCTCACTTCACAAAATAAATCTGGGTCTCAATTCATGCAGGTAGTTTAACTGCTTACTCATCTCAGGTAGTGATTAACCAGAACACAGTCAGTCAACTCATTTTTTTAACCTTTAGATCATAGTCAAGAGTCTAAACTGAGCCTAGAAGTAAAAGGGAAGTCGAGTTGCCACTTCATAAAGAGACTGGCTGAATGAATTTCTACTTTTGATCCTTCATCAAAGCATATTCTCAAGAACCTTATCGTGTAACTCTTGCCTGTTTTTTCTTCCACTTCCAGAAGTCTAACTTCCAAAATGTATGAATCACTAGGGAGGTTCATCACTCATCTTTATTTCACAGAGTTTTCTGCTAACATCATTCAGCCGCAAAAGGATTCAATGTTTCCGAGAATGAAAATCGCATAACTGACAAGTGTGAAGTAGCTCTCTCTTACCTTAGCATCGTTTTTGAGTAATTACTTCACTGAATGTTCCACCAGAAATGAGTTAGGCAGTTCCTGAGCCATGTGGAGGGTGATGTATAGGTGATAGTAGGTCTTTTGACATGTGACACTGAGGCCAAAACATTTAACTTGATGGATATATGGCATTACTCCAGGCTGCCAGTATTCACTGAGGAATTTCTGAATGTCCCAGTGAATCTGGAACCTTCCTTCAGCACCGTTAAGCACTTACAAAATCAGGGATTTCCTGGGGCAGGAAGTCCTCTTTACAGAATACGTCTTTGGAATTACAGAATTTCTGAGCTGGAAAAGAACTATAAAAGTACTCATAACTATAAGTCTTAATTGATAGCAGACAGGGTGTAAGGAAGCATACAGTTCATTCCCCCCAGTTTCCAGGACAGGTGAAATGACTTGTCCAAGGTCATGGGATATGCTTGATCTCCTCGATTTGAGTTCTGTTTTTTTCTTCCCACCTTTGACACTATTCCAGAGTGAACAAAAAGACATATCATAATCGCCTTAGCAAGCAGGTTACCCACCTAAGCTGAATATCCTATAGGGTTGCCTGCTCCCGTTAATTTTACCTAGTGGGAAATTAATTTATATGATGAGGAAGTGTTCATGGAGGCATTAAATCACAAGGGACCTGTAGCTTCCAGGGACTGGTCAGCTAGGTAGAATTTGAAAGTCGAAAAGCTGTGTGTGTGTGTGTGTGTGTGTGTGTGTGTGTGATGTTACCAGAGATGTTTCCAATTTCTCATTTGACAATCGACAATGTTAGCTTATTTAAATCAAATATAACTCACAATATGCGTAACCAAACTTTACCATTTTAATCATCGATTCACCTGTAAAATATCAGTATTTATTTAGCCAGTTCCCTTCCTGGCAAGTGATGCAGAACTTCTCATGAGTTGTTGACTTGAAAAGGAGGATTTACATACCCTTCTCTCCTTTGTGGCCTTGTAGGCCTTGGGGACCAATGACTCCCACTGGCCCGGGGGTCCCCACATCACCGGCCTCCCCCTTAGGACCTGAAAATTGGACATAAATATCATCAGTGTAGGGGGAAAAGGCTCATTTGAAATGGTTTGTGCAGAAACGAAAGGAAAAAATAAAAGAGACCAATAACTGTCAATGTCCTAATGATAAAATCGAGGTGAGAATAAACTTTTGCAGGGCTCTAAGGACAATATTTTTGTCTGATTTGCAATTTTTCACTACCTGAATAGATAAATTGAACCCATTAGTACTTGTCATTGGATTCATGGCAGTGATCAAATGGTTCAGGGAAGTGGCACTATATCAAACAAGAACAAAATCATTATCTGACACTTAACCTCATGTGGACTACACTTTCAAATTGGAAGCAAAAACACCTTGTCCAGCACTTTTGGATTCCCTGGTCATGATCTATTTATCATTCTAGGACTTTGGCTGAGATCACTCAGCACTCTGCTAGGTTTGAGGAGGGCTTCCTTCAACAATTTCCATGGCTGCTACCCTCATGGAGCTGAGAGTCCATTGAAGTCCGTAAAACCAACCACATCAATCAGTAGAAATTGGCACATTGTAGTTAGTGATGTGGTTGAGCTCTGGTGACATAGTGGGTTACTCATTGAGCTGCTAACCATGAGGTCAGCAATTCGAACCCACCAACTGCTCCACAGGAGAAAGATGAGGCTGTCTACTCCCAGAAAGATTTAAAGCCTCAGAAACCCAAAGGGACGGCTTATTAACAACCAGACATGCAGATGACACAACACTACTTGCTGAAAGTGAGGAGGATTTGATGCACTTGCTGATGAAGATCAAGGACTGCAGCCTTCAGTGTGGAGTACCACTACATGTAAAGACAACCAAAATCTTCACAACTGAACTAATAGGTAACATTGTGATAAACACAGAAAATATTGAGGTTCTCAAGAATTTCATCTTGCTTGGATCCATAATCTCTCCTCATAGAAACAATACTAAACATGCTATGGATTGCCAAATGAACAAATCCGTCTTGGAAAAAGTACAGCCAGATTGCTCCTTGGAAGAGAGCAATGGTGACTTCAACTCATGTTCTTTGGAAATGTTATTGGGAGAGACCAGCCCTTAGAGAGGAGCATCGTGCTTGGTAAAATGGAGGGTCAGTGACAAAGCAGAAGGCCCTTGACAAGATGGACTGGCACAGAGACTGCAACAATGGGTTCAAACGTAACGATTGTGAGGATGGTGCAAGACCAGGCAGTGTTTTGTTCGGTCTTACAGAGAGTGGCTAGGAGATGGAACTCACTCAATGGCACCTAGAAACGACTTGAACTTACTCACTGCCATTGAGTCAGTGCTGACTCATAGCAACCCCATGTGGGCTGCCAAGACTGTAACCCAGTCTTTCTCCCCCAGAGCTACTGGGGGTTTGAACTGCCGACCAGGCAGATCACAGCGCAACATGTAACCACTCCACCAACAAGGCTCCTCTTAAAATCATTTTGTGATGTTTAAATAAATGTGGAACATACTAGCTTCTGTTCTCCATACAGGAGCTCAAGGCCGTGTGACTCACTGCTCTACACTAGATTACCCTGTCCTCCAAGCAAGCTCTACCCAAGCCTGTTCATAACCCCACAAACAATGCCTGACTGGAATAATTCATTCTCAGATTCTTTCAAAGTTAACCCTGTTGGGTTTCAAAGTTAACCCTACTCCATGAAATTATAATATTTCATCTTTGTAGTGCCCTAATTATTATAATTATTGATAGGTTGATAGGAAAATATATATTTAACAGAATTTCTCTTTTGGAAAAAATTTTAAGAACAAAGTTTGATAAATCACTGGGGACAAAGGCAGGCTCCAATTTTCAAAGATGGTTGTCAAATGTTTCTGTTTTTAAAAAAGTTTGGGAGTGGGCAGAAACAGAAAAATAAAGGGGCGGGTGAGGGAAGAAAGCAGGATGGCCCGCTCCAGTTCACTACCCAATGTCTCTCATCCTTCATTAGCTGCAAATCATCCGTGTGGTTGTACTTTTGAAGGAAAAAAAATAAGAAGTGAGGCCCAGACTGGTACAGGGAGCAACCGCAGGCAAGGTCACAGAGGCAAGCAGGCTTCCAGATGAGCTGCACACCTGGATTCGAGGAGAGGGAATGCTGTAAAGTTGAACACGGTGGGCAGGAATGGGCCTGTTGGCATGCAGAGTCTGACTACAGGGTTCCCACTCACAAGTCATGCAACCTTTAGAATAACCTAAACTTGCTAAAGTGTGATGAAATCATTGGTGAACTAATGCTTCACCTTTTGTATCAAGATGTGAACAACTACAGAGCGCTTACCCATTCATAGGGCAAAGCCCAAGCCAGTTGTCCTGTAGATATCCCCTCTTCAGGGTCCCCATGTGTCACAGTAGCACTGCCCTCTCTAGAGTTTTCAACTGCTCATTTGGGGGGACAGTATTTCAGTGTCGTTTTTTCACGACACCTCTAGGTGGACTCGAATCCCTAGCCTCTCAGTTCATGGCTGAGCTCGTTAAAGACGCTGGCTCCCTAGCGACTTGGCACACAGCCAAACTCACCATCCAGTCCATTCAAAGTCACGGCAACCCTATAGAGGGTTTTCAATGCTGCATATCTGTATGGGAGCAGAGAGCTTCGTCTTTCTCCCCATGGGAAGCTGATGGGTTTGAACTGACAGCCATGTGGTTAGCAATTGATGCTTACCCCACAGGGGAAGGTCATGTCTGTGAAGTGTATGTATGTGTGCATGTGTAAAGCGTTGATGTGGCTGTCCAATAAGGAAAGGAAAAAATTGAAAAAGTTGCATTTAAGTAGGTCTACTTTCCATTTTCAAGTCTTCTAATGTTGTGTTGCACTAAAAAGGTTTGTTCGTTTTCAATTAAAGGAAGTTGTGGGTGTTTTTAAAGATTAGCAAGGACGTAGTGAATATGTCTCTCTCCATATCGCTAAAATAGGAATGTTTCATATCCAGCCCAGAGAATTCCACAAGATAGCACTAGGAACCCACCACAACTCCCTGTGAAAATAAAAGTAAGTATTGTGCATGTACTCGATGACAGGGACAGTGTTGAGTATTTCCATGAGCGATCTCATTTATCTCGGTGACTCTACGCACTTGGTATCATTCTGATTCCATCTCACTATTTAGAAATGGAAAGTTCAACCAGTAGCACAGCGTCTATAGAACCATGACAGACTTGACAGTCACTGCCATCAAGTCAATGTGAACAAATGTGACCCCTGAGGCCAGCGTGTGAGATTCTGAGACTGTAAGTCTTCACAGGCATAGAAAGTCCCATTGTTCTCCCAAGGAGCAGCTAGCTGGTGGTCCTGAACTGCTTCATTTTCAATAATGCTTTAGCATCACTGAGAGCACGGGGCACCAACCACTGCCCAACTCTCGCCTCCTTTAATCCAGTTCTACATTAATATCCAGCACATTCCCAAAAAGGTCCATAGCAGTGCAATGGCATGAACAGAAACTGAAGAAAGATACGGAGCCATTAAATTCATAACTTGAAACCTTTCAAGCAAGGCTCAACAGTTAAATGAATTTCTTTCTCTTTTTTTCCAAGGAAATAGTGAATTTGACATTGACATTCTGATCTTTATTTTACCTTGAAGCCTTTGCTATATGCCAATATAAAAGCTGAAGTGTATTACCGTAAAACTGAGAGTACATTTATTATGCATATTTTAAAGACAATTGAAATTTTGAGATGTGTAACCATGGCTTTTAATGGCTGGGCCAGGATAGACTGTGGCCTCAGAATTTTAATGAGGAGCAAGCTGAATTCTCTGCTCTCCACATCACAGGCATTCTGCTTCTAATCCCAATTTCAAACAGCATTCCAAATATCCTTCGGTCAACACAAATCCGTATTAAAAAACAAAATTTTCATCTACCCTTTTAAAATCAGCCATTAATGAAAAAAACAGTATTGGCACTAACTATGAAAAGCTTGAAGAACTCTAGCCCCGGTGTTGGGGTTGGCAATCTCAGAAAAAAATAGAAGGAAAATAAATAGAAAGAATTTCGTATATCTGTACTGCCCAGTACAGTAGCCATGTGCGGCCAGAGAGCTCTCGGAATGTTGCCATGTGACCCAAGAGCTGAATTAAAAAAAAAAAGTATTAGTAATTGGGAGTGAATACATATAACATTTATGTTATGTATAACATCACTTCTAACTGAATTGTACAACTGCTACCACAATCAGGAGTCCAGGATGAAAAAGAATGTTTGGAAACTGAAAAGCTTAATCTTGGGTCTTATTAAATTTTCATTTTAATATTGATAGCCACGCATGAGGTTAAAGGAAAACACCAAACGTCCTGACACGGAGTTGATTGCTATTCCCAGAGAACCCGTAGGACGAGTAGAACTGCCCCATAACGTGTTCATGGGGGTAAAACCTTTATGAAAGCAGCCTGCGCCTCTTTCTTCTGCGCACTGGCTGTAGGTGCAACCCAGCAGCATCGCTGTCAGTAAGTCCAGTGAACCTCGGAGCGCCCATGTGCACTTGCCAGAATGATAGCACACCTGGCTTGCTGCCATTGGCGTGACAATGTAGAGACTAATAGGTAGCGTGTATCCTAAAGGTGTACAGGGGAGAGATCGATGTGCTCACATACCTGGATTTCCAGGCTCTCCGCGCTCCCCTTTCTGTCCTGGAGCAGGTGCACAGCAGCCACAACAATCCCACAGGGAACCAGCTGCATCGAGGGTGAAGTTCTCAAAGGGCAAAAGAGTGGCCGGACCAAAGGCTGAGTCCAGGGCTGAAGGTTCTGTGGTTGGTTCTGCCCTTTCAGCCACTTCACTGAATAGGGTGTCGTCTTCTTTCAGAGGACCCTTGGACGGTTTTAGACTCTTTGGTGTCTCTTTTCCCTCAGATTTCTTCGTAAATTTGGTATATGGTGTAGTCTTTGAAATTGCATCCATATCAGCAATAAGCAGCATAATTAAAATGGCATTCAGCCAAGAAAGCATCCACATATTTGAGGCTGGGAGGAAGATTTAATGGGAAAACATGCACATATTACTGGCAGTCCAAATGAAAAGACAAAGTGATATAAATAAGTACTTACTTATTTAAGATAAGTATATATATATATGAACCATGAAAATGAACAATATGCACTATGTAGAATGATAAGTTTTATATGTAAATGTGTCCTTGAATCACAGCAGAATGCTTTATTTTAAGTATTTATTATAAGCCACATTTTACTTCATTTCTGCTTTGTGGTTGTTTTCCCAGTATTACATGTTCAAAAATATTGTTCTCAATCATTCAAATTATCTTGCAAAATAGCAAACATGAGCTACAATAAATGCCACATGACTTAATGGTCCATATACCCTGTGGAAAACAAATATGTATAATTTCCTGTCTGACCTCACTCAGAGTTATAGGAATGAAATACACTTGTATTAGAGGGAGATGAAAAATAGTGAGCTGAATTGTTTATTCCAGGAAACTCAATTATTTCAAGAAAAATTACTGGTGAAACAGTCCTAAAGTATACTAGGGATAATAGTCCTGTGGTAAGAGACATCTTTCAGAATCTATTGTAATAAAATGTAGAAAGAGATAATAAAATCATAAATTAAAATATATGCCATGTCTTTAGATTCTTCACATGTCATTTGATTCTGTAAGTCTTTACTTTAATTTAGGAAACTTTTCTGAACACTCACATTTATTCTTATCTTTTTCTTAATGGAGCAAATAGTGGTTCTTCTCACTACGGCGTTCATCAATGTCGAATGTGACATGATATAAGGTTCCCAGTGAAATGAGGCTTGGCTAGTTCACAGTGTTCCATTCCCTATCAGCTCCCAGAAGTCCAATGGTTATAAAATAAACAGGATTAGAACAGGGATTTCTGAGAGGGGAAGGAAGATGTTCGGAGAGTATGTAGGAGTGGAGACAATGGCAGTTACGAAAGTAAAAGCGCCTGCTACCTACAGAGCTCTTCCTCTAAATAAGTGCTTCACATGCAAGAATCCACTCAGGGCTCAATAGCACTTCCAGGTCGGTGACAGTGCCGTTCACTTTCACAGTCAAATAAGCAGGCTCCAGGAGGTTGTGTACCTTGCCCAAGGTCGCACAATCAGTAAATTATAAATTCAGGACTTGATCCATGTCTGTTTAATTTTAAAGCCTAATTCTTCCCACAAATCATGGGGCATTTATAAGGATAAGTTTAAAAATAATAAATCCAAAAGGTAGGCTCAATAGAACCGAGCCGTAGGGAAGAGAGATGTACATCAGAAGAAATGAAGCAGGACAAATCTAAGAGGCTTCATTTCCAAGAACATGTAAAAGTCCAAAACACATTAGCTCCCTTCCATGTTACCTTTGCCACTATAAGCATCCATTCAGACAATACATGTGCTGAGTAGTGGTATCTTGTACACCCAAACATTGGGTGTGGTGGCACGCAACATAAGCCATCATCTCTGTGCTCAGGGAATTTACTGTCTAGAGAAAGGGAGATGAAAGATAGCCAAGCAAAGAGAGGAGAGTGTGAAGGACGGATGACCACACTGCACGCACCGAACACGGGGCCTGCCTCCCCACCACGAGACTGGGTACGTAAAGTGTGGTTACTGAGCACCAGCCTCCCAGGTGTTACGCAACAGCAATATTCTGTTTTGAGGCAAAATAACAAAACTTGCATTCTTTTGTACAGTTACATGCACTAAAACCATTATTTGTGGAGCATATATTTTACTTGAGCATCTAAGAAGTTTCCGATTCTATGGTAAGTCTTAGAATTTACAGACAAGGTAACCCCAGCTCTTGTCCATAAGGGGCTAATCCACAAACATCCAAATATAATAGACCTACATCCCTTGGTTAAAAAGAAACCAGAAATCTGGCAGAAGACTCCAAATGAAATATGGGTGCCTTTTAAATGTCTCACTGTTTCTGCTCTCAGAGGAATCAGGACTTGTGGAAGGCTGACTGTTAGTGCTCCAGGACATTGATTGTATTCATCTAACTAAGTAATTCCAAATGAAAGAATAACCCTCCTTTTCTTTCTTAAATGGTACCTGCATTGTTCTTGCATATACAAAGCATTCCCGGAGCCTTGCAAAAATATAGTGGTAACACGTTGGTCAAACTAATATTCATCCATACTGTCATCACATTCCAGGTGCACTCATAATGATAATTTCAGAATAAATGCAAAGTATTTGTTGTTTGGGCTGCAACCTTAGTGATCTTGGCCCTTAGAGAGTTCCAGTGACTTGTAAATTGAAACATTAAGTTCCAAAAGCTATCCAGAGTGAGTGGAGCAGTTCAGGATTATGTCATCTAACCCTTCAGGCTGGGGGTGGAGTGTAGCCTTTTGTATAAGAATGAGGGGCTCTAGGAACTATTCTCCCTTTGCCCCTTGGCCTTCCTGCCTGCTTGTCGTGATAAGTGGCCCCATGTGGGTGACCTGACCTTGAGAGTGGTTTGGGCCCTGTCATATTGCCAAGGCCCTCAGAGCCGGGTGATTCTGCACCCACTGGCTTCTTCTCAGTTCACCTTTCTGTGTCACTAGCATGTAGCTACATGACGCTGGAGAGGGACTTATGGGCTAGCACAGGATTTAGGCTGGGCTTGGATCCCTTCATGACATACAATTTTTCCTTGATGTAAAGCTTTCTTTTCCATAGGAGTGTCACTGGATTTGCTTCTCTGGACAACCCAGCCCACCACAGTGGAAAAGTCTCAGATAAGCTGCTTTCTGATACCCCAACTATTTTGGCAAACTCAGGAGACCTTCCAGAGCGCAAATCTTGAGTGCATTTTTCAAATGTGATGCCATCAAAAGAAGAAGGAGGAAATTTGTAAATGCAGATTTCTATTTTCTACTTTGTAAGGGTAATTCCAGAGTAGTTACAATCATTCCTGCTCATCTCTTCATGTTAATATATGCAGAAAATGCATCCTAATTTCTACTATCCAGTGGGAAGCTATTCCTTCCAGAGCATCTAAATAAGTGAGTCTATTACAATTTTATTAAGCACACTGAAAGTAACATTACATTCTACCAATTTAAGTGCTGCTTGTATTCAACAAGGACGCTACAGAAGAAAATCAGATAGTCTCAGCATTCTTCTGTTAAATGAAAAGGGATTGGCTTTCGTGCCTAATCTAACACTGGAAGAAAAACCCAGCTGCAAATGTGAATACTTCTTTCCCCTTCATGCAGATCAGCATTTTTTTCAGTGCCTCCTCATTTCTCCCCATTCTTGCCTCAGTAGTGCCACTGGCAGCATGTTAGAAAAGGTCGTTGGAGACCCAGGCATGAGGTTGGATGTGAAGAGGGAACTGTCGGCTGGAGAGCTGGGAGCATCAAAAGGGCAGGATGAAACAATAACTCAGGTGACTGGTGAAAAAGTGAATTCACCTGTGTGGTTGAATGAGGCGTCGGGTAAACAGGAAGAGGACATTTGCAGGTGAGAATCACCCCTAACGCCTCATCTCCAGAATGCAGGGGAAATCTTTATACACCCACACCGGATTCGGTAAAAGCAAGAAGAGATTGTAGTATGACCGTGTCGTCTTTGATTGATTCCGAGTCTCAGGGATGCTGAGCGTGTCTGCCGAGGCAGTTTGATGGTAGAGCTAGAACTGTGGGAGGAAGGCCCAAGAAACAGCAGGAATGTGTGGGTATGCAGCTGGACAGGGAAGCTCAAGTCAATATTCCAGGTTGATCTTTTCTTCTGATTGCAATAAGAAGAATAGCAATAAGATCTTCCAGATGGGATGTTTTGTTTAAGTGTTACTAAACAGAATTAATAATACATTGAATGAAATTAATATTTACTAAGAAATGTGATTGTAAGAAAATATGAATGAATAAAATTAATTCGCGAGTATAGCAAAAAAGAAAAAAGATCTGAACACGTTGGTTGATTTGCTCATCTAGCCTCTAGATAGTTGGTCCTGTTGCCATGTAATAGTTTGTCAAATTTATTATTAAAGAACCAATTTAAAATTCACATGTATCCATACATATTTGTGTTACGTTTTGACATGTTAACAGAAATCCAGGATGGGACCAAATTAGGGTCCAGGTCAGACACTTTATCAAAGACATAGAGATTTGACTGAAACCGTTCTACCCCGTGATTTAAATTATGCCTGTTGTTGTCAGCTGCTACTGAATCAGCTCTGAGTAAGCAAACCCTGTGCAGCATAACTAAATGTCGCTTGGTCCTGTGTCATCTCGAAATCAGCAGCACATGCAAGGCCACAATTGAGATCATTACACCAGTTCTCCCTGCTTATCTCCTTCACCGACATGATGGTCTCCTCTAGCATTGATCGCGCCCCAATGATGTGCCCACAGAAAACTTTCTGTCGGGATCCATAAGTTTTTCATTGACTTACTTTTAGAAGGACCCGCAATTGAGAGGGCTGATCATCGGTTAAAGTTGGTCAATACAGCAATGATGACCTCATAGGTAAACGCCCACCTAATTCACAATAAAAAGTTATTTAAAAAATAGGTAAACCTCCAGGACTTTTTTTTAGTCTCTCTTAGTCTGAAAGCTTCACTGCCACCTGTCCACATGGGTGGCACTGCTGGCCTCTGAAATATGGTTGGCCTAGCTGTCACGATCCTGCCAATTGTTGTTCTTCAGTGAGTAGTTATTATAAAAAGGCGTGGGAGAGGACTGTTCCATACCGTCCAACGAAGAATGAGGCAGAGGTTTTCTAAAGTGCAGTTTCTGGGAAGGATACAGATGGAATGGATTGGTGGGCTTTACATAAAAAGTTAGACCTTGAAGCAAAGATTATTTCCAAATACTGTGATTAGATGTAGAATTTTCATCACTAGCACCTTACCTTCTGGTGATAGCCCTATTTCTCACTTTGAAAGATCTGCGTTGATCCTTTTATCAGTGTACTTTCATGCTCATAGGTAAAGGGCTCAAACATGAAGTAAAACTACAAAAGAAAAGACATGAAATAAAATGTTTTATTATTGTTGTTTTAATTTCCAGCTACCAAACTTCCATTTATCTTGAATATCTGTAATATTTAAGATCTGTTTCTCTTTAGCCAGTAACACTTCAAATATACTGCAGTGCTCTGAAATGTCATAAATAGTATCAGCAAAGTCAAAAGTTTACAAATGTCAACAGATAGTGCATGCATCTCAAAGGTTACTAGTCACTGCAATAGCTCCTAGGCTCAACTCATTTCAGAATCATTTAGCATTATGGACCAGGATTAGAGAAAGTCCTCTTCTCTTTAATTAGAAGTTGTCAAGAGAAATACTCTAAGCCTCTAGGTATCAGAGTTTATTAGGCTATCTCTAGCTCTCAAGAGGTTGCTGAAAAGCCTATAATTTCTCTTTCCCACTCATAAGGCTATTGTTACGGTGTCATTGAGCTTTAATCAATTCCTATGATGCCTTGCTACCATAATTCCTTATGTGATATAGTCTGGACTTCCTATGCCTGTGGCTATAATCCCATTTTGAAGGGTGTTCTCTACTATACGAATAGACAGGATTAGGGTTGGTTTAAGACCGACTTTAGTGGAGCCTGTGAGCCAAGTCACACCCTTTGTTTCCTTGGGAGCAACGTTAAAGCTCCACTTTAGTAGGTGGTGTGATTTAAGACACCATCTTTTGTTTTCCCTGAATGGGGTGTCTATACTGGTACCACTGCACAGGTCTAGCACACATCATCCCACCTGGAAAGCCAAACCTCTGTTTCCAGACCGGGCTTTGGTAGAAGCAAGAAGACCTGCTGTGTCTTCAGGACATCATGGCTCTGGCTCTGGGCCCGGCATTTGCCTTCCCTCTGCCTAACCTTTGGATTTGGGACCGAAGAGCACCCACCACCGTGAGAGACATTTCCTCAAATGTTCTTGAATTTCTCTGGGAAGTTGCAATGAATTGAAGAACTCAGGAATTTCAGGGAATATATTCAAGGGAGGAAATGGAGCTGAATAGCAATTTGGAAAAGTTAGATATTTGAGATACCTTTAATCTTCAGCTCCTTGAGACTCTCAATCATGACTACCAAGTTGATGCTGACTCCCAGCGACCCTATAAGACAGGGAAGGACTGGCCCAGGAGTTTCCGAGATGATTACTGTTCACGGGAGCGGAAAGCCTCTCCCTCAGTGGGCCTAGTCTGATATTAATTCTTCTAAAAGAAACAATTACCACAAGCATCCTCAGAAATAGGCAGCAACTACAGAAGGATATTGAGCACACAGCAGAGGCCTGAGTTGTGCTGACATGCTGATCCTGGAACTGTCCTATGTTGCTCTAACTTCATAATTTGGCATCAGGCTCTAAGACTTTATTATGAATCGGGGTCTTGACTGCATAAGTGAGAGACCTGAGCCTGGATCACTAACAGCCACTTGAAACCTCAGTGAGACCACAGGGGCCCAACATCATTACATTAAAGACATGGGTTTGGACTGAATGCTCTGGCTCTAAACCCTTCTCTAGAAATTCCAAAGTACTAAGATGCTTTTTCTAAGAAATCCTGGCTAATCTTAATCAGGGTTCAAGAATTAACTACTGCCCTTTCCTCATTTAGTCGCTCGATCCGGGGCTATTCCAAGACTTTGAGCCAGCTCATGGAGTGTTCTGCCTCTAGCAGTGACCCTGGATGGCCCTCTAGAGAAGTCAAGGACTCTTCCAAGAGAGCTGAGGATCCCAGGATAACAGATATATCTGATAAGCATCAGCTTTGGTATCAATCCAGAGAAGAACAGAAGAGGGTCTGTCTGAAAAAGCTACCAAGAGGTTAATGCTTCACATGAAAAACGACAGTTACTTCCTCTCACAGGACAGCCTTGCTATTTAATACCCCAAAAGACCAAGGACAAAGAATGGCATTGTATAAGCACTGTAACTCAAGTAATTAGCTAGGTAATGGTCTGTGGGGTTCATTATAGCAGAATGTCAATTAAAACACTTGGAAGGAGATTAGGCAAAGCCCTGAGATTTCAAATCTTATAAACCACCCAGTAACGCCAAATCATAGTAAATGTCACATCAATATAGTAGGTATCACATAAATGAAAATAAAGTTTCTTTTCTAATTTGGACTCATGCTTAATATCTCATAAATTCCAGAAATTGAAAAGAGCAGCCAAGTGGCTAGTCTTTATTTAACAATAAAAGAGATATGGGGTAAAGGATGGCATATTTGAACTAAGTAGCTTTATTTCCTACTTTTGTCCATTATACCCTGTATACTTCTAGCTAATTTTTAAGGATTCAAAAACACCGTTGTTAGTTTTATTGTGGATTTCTGCCAATAGGCAAAGGAAGAAGAAGAGCAGGGTGATCCTGTACATTCCAGAAAGATGATTTTTTTATAGAAGAATCTTTAGATGAAATTTCTTCTTTTGATGACTTGCCGACTTCATTCTCACAGAGAAATCGTATTTTCTTTTCCTTTCTTCTTTTTTTGGTGCAGATGTATTATTAGGAAAAGAATAATTTTTCTTCAAAATGGAAAAATAAATGATAGTTCTTTAGGAAATTTCAAAAATCAAATAGCACTTGGCATCCAAAGAGATGACCATAATAATTTGCCCTGAACACTACTAAATAGAATATAATGTACAAAAAATTAGTTTCTGTCTTAAAAACCCTCAAGCCAAGTTTAAACCAGCAGTTAATTTTTATTCATGAATTATAAATCCTTTAAAGTAGGGAGTGAAAATGAAATGACCAATAGATCTGAAAATGTAACATTGCACTGATTCTATCATGAGAAACTAAATGCATTTTAGATTTTTATTATTATTCATGATAGTTCTGTAAAACACCACAGGCATAACATATTTTAGATGCAAAATATCTTCTCCCATTATGAGATAATTGTGAAAGAAACTCTATTTTAAATGAAACTACCTGTTTCCTATTAACCAAAAATGTACCACAGCAATATAACCTAAACAAAAAACTTGGTGTGTTTAGATTTTGATGCAAATCATCTCTCAACAATGATTAAATCAGCACCAGAAATGCGGGGGTTGGACCAGAAATAACAACATTATATATCCCCCCTTTAGAATGTATTTACTCTGTTTATCTCTGGGATATTCACAAAATGTTACTGTAACTTTCTACAGTAAGTGTAAGTGAGGCTTTGCCCCAGACCACAACCTTCCGCATTTTAAAACTCAAGATGAGAAAAAACAGACTAAAGAGGATTGACTGCCTTCTCTCAATTGCATACTTTTATCATTTCTATTCATATTCTTCTTTCCTTGAGGCAAATTATATCAACAGGATCTTTTTAAGCCTGGAATCTTATTGCAAAGAGCTTGATGGAAGATAAAATAAATCAATGTTCGTAATCATTTCCTACCTTGTGGATGTCTCCTTATCAGCAGTCCCTCCCTGGATGGCACATTGGAAAATCCAATCCCATTTACCATTAGGCAGGGGTCTGTTGTTTCTTTCTTCCCAGATTGACTCCTAGCCAATGGGAAGGGAGCGCCCTTCCATGAGAAGACTGGTGACTTTCTCTGATTCTAAAGACTGAAATCTGATGACATGCAAATGCCTTGGGGGTATTGAAGTTTTCACTGACCTGCCATTCCCCTTGATTTACGGGATCATCATTTATCTAATACTTTAAGGTCATGGCACAATAAGGTCAAATTAATTGTTTTCTGTTTACTAAGTACTGTAACTTTCCAAAGGTGGGTGGTTTGAACCCACTAGATGTTCCATGGGATAGAGATGTGGCCGTGTGCTTCCTATAACCTTGGAACATGGATGGAGTAACTCGATACTGTCCCGTAGGGCTGCTATGAGCCAGAATGGACTCAGTGGCCATAGGTTTGGTGCTTGGATCAGGATTTTCTAAAGGATCCCCATTCTGATCTGTCATTTTGGTTGCATCTGTTATGAGAGTTGATACCTGTATTGCTGCAGAACAGGTAACTGGTGACAGTTCTGAATACACACACTCCCTCGATGTCTCTCTCTATTGAGTAAACCCAATGTCAGCTGAGAATTGGCCAAGGCTTGCCAGGGTTTTGTTTTTTTTTTTTCTAAGAATATAGCTTCTTTTAGAGCAGGGGACAACAATGCGATCAGTGTTCTCAAGAAATTATAAACTAGAAAAGTGTTACTGACTGATTGATTGCTAATTCACTCACTCCTTCATTCATTTACCATGTGACATCATCTGCTAATGAAATGCCTATTCTAGCTTCCAGGCATAAAGCAGGAGTAAGACAGATAAGGTCCTGGTTTTCATGGAGTATATGGTCTATTGGGAGAGACAACCAAAAAGTAAAATACAAATATGTGAGCAGTAAATGTTCACATGAATATGCATTACACACAAATAAAATAAGGTGATGCGGGTAAGGACTATTGAATGACTTATTTTCAGTCAGTGTCCACTAGTCAACTCTAACACATAGTGGCCCTAAAGGAGAGTAAAATGCCCCCCGTGGGTTTCCAAACTGTAACTAGTTTCAGGAGTAGAAAGCATCATCTGGGAAACAGCTGGTAGATTCAGACCGATAATCTTTTAGTTAGCAGCCCAACTCACGACGCACTATATTGCCCTACACTGCAAGGTGAGTGGGTGGGATGGAAATCAGAGCATGGAAAGAACAGAGACCCTAAGGTGAAGACAAACAGAAGAGCCACACCAAATGGATCAGAGCAGAGAAACAAAAACAAAACCAAAGCTACGTACAAGACAAGGCTAGCAAAATCATCATATGATTCAACATATTAACTGTGGAGCAGGAGTCAAGGTCTCCAACCAAAGAGAGGAACCACACACACAAAATGTGTGGAGCAATGCTTTCCTCACCTAAAGAAGAGACAGAACTGATCAGCTTCCCTAGCAAGCACCCATGACCAGCAAGCCACTTCAGGTGCTCCAGATGAAAGACCTCATTCCCAGCTTGCTGGAAACAGATCGTGGAAGTGGGGTGGTCAAGGTGCCACATGGTGCCTACAGAAGAGCAAAGTTATGGAGTGCCCAGACCAAGAAGGGAGGCTCCTGTAACGCAATGAACTTAGGAGAGAGAGTTCCACCCTCAGCTATCAGAGAATGTCTCAGGCCAACCTGGTCCCAGTGGGAGTAGAGGCCAAGACCAATGATCTTACTAGGAGTGACACATCTCAAAGAGGACCTTTAAAGAAGGTTGACCAGCCATCGAGGCCCAGGAGTGCCTGGGACACGAATAGAGCTAGTGGGCATTCAGATGATCTCAAAGACCCCAGCCAATGAAACTCAAATATTCCAGTCCCATTTGGAAATGGATCTCCTTTATGATCGGGAAACTTCCTGGGTGGCTCACACAGTGAAGGGCAATTCAAATCTACCTGGAAGCACCTTGGAAGGCAGGCCTGACTCTGCTTCCTAAAACTCACAGCCTTCAAAATACCAGGGAGCAGTTCTGTTCTGCACACATCAAGCGCTCAGCAAAGTGGATGTAGCTGATGCCCTTGACCAGTGCCAAGGAGACACCTGATGCATGTCAATCATCTCGTTCTGCCTCCACACTCACCCACCACTTGGAAGCTGCCCTCGGAGAAAGTGAGCTGATCATAAGATGTCAAATCTCTCCACCCTGGGGTTGGCTCATGTAATGTTACAAAGCTGTTTCTAAGTCTTGCTGGGTTGCTCATCACAGGGATTAAGTGCTGTAAGGAGGCGGGGGGGGGCATATTTTGTCCCTTTGTAAACAACTGGGCATTCCAAAGCTCTGCGTCGCCTCTACATGTTCATGAGCATGAGCCCCTGAGAGATGGGGTTAATATGCTGTACGACTGGCCACGGTTCGGCGGTTCCACACAACCCAAAGGTACTTACAAAACCAGCTTCTAAAAGAGCAGTCTTTATGCTCCTATGCAGTGCGATTCTGCCCTGTCATCCCTGGGGTTGTCAGGAGTCAGAATTGTTCTGATGGCAACTATTGGGGCAGGGGTGTTGGGGGCGGAGCTTGGACTTGGTTTCTGAGGGCTTGGTCACTTCTAGAAGCACAGGTAGAATCAAGTCCCTCCCTAGAGCAGCCCTTTGCAGCCCCGGCTGGCCTCACTGCCTGCTGCTGAATGTCCAGCTATGACTGTTCCTTCCCCATCACATGCCTGATTAAGAAAGCTACCAACCCAGCACATGAAGTCTGTCTTAGCATTTGCCACAATGCCTAAGCCTCCAGACACGCCCCAGTACTACTAAATATCAATTTCCTCATCTGTACGATGGAAGAATTACCCTAGGTCTTTTACATAGGGCAACACACAGCCTGGGAGACCGGATCAGACTGCCTCTGACTGATTCCCTTTTGCCCAGTGGCAGGGATCAGACATGCTACACTGCAACCATCTTTCCTTATTCCAATGTCAACCATTCTCCCACAGCGCTCTGCTTCACGTACTGAGTGAACCTACAGACAATACTCACAAGTATGGAGGTGTACTAGGGAAGCTAATGGGTTAGCCCATGTCAGGAGCAGTCAACAGTAAGGATAGGCAGACATCGGTCCACAGCAACACCTCTCCCTGACCAACAACCAAGTCTCTCTCTGGTTCTACTGAATTCAAGACTTAAAATCCACCTTCATTTTGTCCCCATTAGTATACAGAAAACTGCCTCCAAAATGGAATTTTAGTCACAGACAAAGAACTCAGAATTATAATATCTCACATAAGGAGTTATGGCTAGCACAGGCATATTAATTGACTATGTCTCACATCTAGCTTTAATTTCACAAGGAACTATAAATGTAGTATCCATGTAAATCCATACAGCATTCTAGAGAAGCAGCACCCAGTCCCTGTCTCCTATCCCAAAGAAACCACCATGAACAAGTATGACACAGTGGCTGTGTGTTGGGCTGTGATCTTCCAGGTCAGCAGTTCGAAACCACCAGCTGTTCCTTGGGAGAGAAACAGGGTTTCCTGTTCCTGTTAACACTTAAACCCTCTGAAACACCCCGGGGCGGGGCTACCCTGTGCTATAGGGTTATGATGAGTCAGCATTGACTCAAAGGCAGTGAGGGGGGAGGGGACTTTTTTGGGGGTTGGGGGGTTCTGTATATACATGTATCTAACTCAGGAAAATAGGTAGTGAAGGTCTCTGTACATTTAATAAACACCTTCACAGTGTGCACATTCTATTACTTGTTTTCACTGCGCAGCATCTTGGTGATTTTCTTCCTATCGGTACAAGCAGAACTGCTTTAGCCTCTTAAATTGGGGCACAGCATTCCATTACCCGAGTACATTACACCTTTGCTAGCTAGTCGGGAATTAAGATTTATTTAGGAGTTTCTCTATTTTTATCCTCTTTTGAGAAATACCCTGTACAAGTCTCCCTTTGTGCATATATAAGAGTTTCTCTAGAATGGCTGCAAAAGAAAGTGAATTATCAAATAATAAAGTCTTGGTCTAGGTTCAAACTACATAGTCTATAGACCACCAGAAGCGGAATCATAAAAATTGTTTATTACAAACAGGTAAGTAAAGTGAAGGAAATGCAACTTCCTTGGTCCCACCCCAGACCTTTTGAGAAAGCTTCCATGAATATGAGAGCCCAGGGCTATTTTTTACACATATGCTATAAGTGGCTTGCATGGTATCGTTGGAGACCCCCTGGACTAGCTGGCTAGAAGCTAGTCCCCGCTATTCTCCCCTCTAAAATGCCCTAAAATACCCATTTACCAACCCTTCCATGTGCAGGACACCATATGAAGAGTTTGATTCATATTTCTTGCTAGACTACCTCCTCAGTCACAACCACAGCAGGATTGTAGTTAAACCTAGATTACAGTCTATACCTTTTAGAATTCATTTTTCACTTTATCTTTATTACTGTTTAGACTATATACAGCAAAACATATTCCAGTTGAACAATCTCTACAAGGACTCGTTCAGTGCCATCTATTATGTTCTTCAAGTTGTGTAATCCTTCTCACCCTCCTGTTCTGAGTTGTTCCTGGCTCCTCAACATGAATCCACTGCCCCCGGAGGTTCCTATCAGATCTTTAGAGCTGCTGTTGTCAAGTTCATTGCATATAAATATATCTTTAAAAAGCAGAATGCTCAGGGCAGACCATCTTCCTAGTTAAACTAAACTATCATTTTGTTTTAAGAAGACTTCAGGGGGGTATGTTTGCTTTAAAGTTTAAAGATTAGCTCAGGGCAGTTCATACTTACGTGTGCTAATGTACAGACACTCTATCACTCCCAAGCATGCTGAATCCTCAGAAGAGTCCTCTTTCATTTCTCTGTCACATCCCTGTGACTATCCTCCCCATCCTCCCGGCTTTCATTACTGAATTCTTCCAAGGTGTGCTCTTAATGGATTCCTGTGGGGTAGTCACCTACTCTGGTGTCAATTTCAGGTTGAAGAGTGTAGGGATGGAGTCTAGGCTGTCAATCTGGAGATAGCCAATGAGACTTCTGTGTGCACATGGCCTTCTCCTGAGAATTCTGGGAAATCTAGTACTTCCTCCTTGGAGGCAGAAGACCTCTCTCTCTCTCTCTCTCTCTCTCTCTCTCTCTCTCTCTCTCTCTCTCTCTCTCTCTCTCTCTCTCTCTCTCTGCTACTCCCTGGGAGACATTGCAGAAGACAAGCTACATGGACGCAACCAGACCTCAGAAGCCAGAGAAGCCACAGAGAGAACCCTGCCAGCACTGACATGCTTACAACACCCCTGGACCCAAAGACTTTCTACCCAATGGCTTGTGATCATCCTGAATTTGGTTTCGTTACATGTGTTTCATGAATCTAAAGAGGACTTTATAGATTGGTATCAGACATATGGGCTAATATCAGACTTATGGTCTTAGATTGGACTAGGTTGGGATGTTTTCTCAATGTTCAATTCCTCATATGTAAATCTCTTTCTTATACACATATGTGTGTCCATGGATTTGTTTCTCTAGTCTACCAGACGGACACAATCTGCATGAGTGTTTCCCCCTGCCATTGCTGTAACTACTTGTCATTTTCCTCTTCCTCTCTGGGAAGGACCTATAGTGGCTTCTTTTGTTAGATGTTGAGCTGCTAACTGCAAGACTGGTAGTTCAAACCCACCAGCAGCTCCATGGGAGAAAAATATGGTTGTCTGCTCTTATAAAAATTTCTAGTCTTATGAATCAAAAAGAGCTCAATGGTTTGGTTTAGGGGTGTGATTATTACCAAACCTGCCAGAGCAGTCGTTGTCCCTTGGAAAAATGGCACATGAGGGTCCTATCTGAAATCCTTTGGCTACACAAAGAAGAAAGAGAATCCAAGTCCACAACAGCCCAAGGTCTATTGCCATGAGGCAGAGGTTAGACCTGCCTCCAACCTCCATTCTCCTTTACCATGACACCCACTATTCCACAGCCTCTCTGATGGGTTGGATAATCTGTGAAATAACCACACAGAGCCCACAGACAATAAAACCAATTAAGGGGGATTGTTAGGGAAGTTAATAGGTGAGATCGTTAAAGTTCATTGTGCCAACCTGGCCAATAAACACATGTGGAGTTAATTGAAGGGCAGAGGGATAAATGGCTCAGAGGGCCTCGCCTTTCAAGTTCTTGGTTCTCTTGCCCTCTGATGGTCAGACCAGGGTGCAGCTGCCTTTGCCAGTTTCCTGCTTCAGCTGGCAAGGCTCACTTCCTGCAAGACATCCCCGAGGAGAAGCCACATGGTCCTACCCCGATGAAGCCCTAGGTGCTGGAGCAGCTATGTGGAGACCCTGTCAGAGCTGAGATGCTTACACTTTCACTGATACAGCTTTCCTCCCGGAGTCGGCATCACTGTGTATATTTTGTGAGATGGAGGAGGACTTTGTGGATTGGTGTCAGACATATGGCCTAATGTTGGACTTGTGAGTTTGGGCAGCACTGGGTTGGGATGCTTTCTTGATGTGTATTTACCCTTTATATAAAACTCTCTCTTATACATATGAGTTTCTGTGGAATTGTTTCTCTAATGTACCCAGACTAACACAATAGGTTATTACAAATCAGATTCAGTAAATAGTAAAGATAACCATTGGTCCACAGCCACATCTCTCTTCAGCCATGAGCCAAGTCTCTCTCTAGTCCTCAGCCTCTCAGTCATGTGGTTGTTTGGCCTCTGCCTCCATGGGCCAGGAAACCAGACCATTGCTCTGCCTCATAATCACATAGTCTCAGTGAAGCTCCTCTATTGATTGCTTGGTTTCCTTGCTTCAGTGTCTAATCTCAGCCTACCTCCTTTGCTCTGTCCCATGATCTTACATATTTTGGACATGTTGTCAGGAGATACCAGTCCCTGGAGAAGGACATCATGTTTAGTAAAATAGAGGAGCAATGAAAAAGAGGAAGGCCCTCAACAAGACAGATTGATACCATGGGTGCAACAACAGGACCAAGCAAAGGAACAATCATAAGATGGTGCAGGACTGGACAGTGTTTGGTTCTGTTGTGCATAAGGGTGCTATGTGTTGGAACCAATTGGCTCAATGGCACCTAACAACAGCATGCGCGCAATGCTGCAGCCTCTGATGCCTGTGGCCTCAGCCTCTGCAACTTCTCACAGAGACCTTGAACATCTCCATTGGTGGCTCTTCTTTCTTGATTGTCTTGGGATTTCTCCCTTTACTTCCCAGATGACTCTTGTACACAGAGGAATGGCTTCGATGGAGGTGTGGTTTCTGTCTTTCAGCAGACCACAGAAGCAAAGGGTGGTGACTCGATCCACAGCTTCTCGTAAAGTGGAGACTCAGAATACATCCCACCCTTAATCCTGTCTGTTAGCATAGCAAAGAAGTCCCTCCAGAATGGGCTTACAATCATAGGCACAGAAGCTAGAATGTATCATACATCACATAAAGGTCTATGGCTAGAAAAGCCATACTAATTGACTACATCTCACCCTAGAATGAGGAAAAAGAAGACAAGCTAAAAGAGAAAAGACCAATATCAGTTAGGAATTGAAAAGTTTGCAGAGGAAGTCTAAAGATGTAGATGTTAATAAGTTTTGTCCCAAGTATCCTTACATAATTTCATCTTCTAAAAACCGTCTAAGTAGGTATCATCATCCTCATGGTAAAAATGAGGTATAGAAGTTCAGAAGTTCACCCAAGATAACTAGCCAGGGAGAGGTAGGCCCAAGGTCTGTCTGATGTCAAAGCCTAGCTCATAAACCTGGACTACTTTTTATACTTCCTTCTTCTGGGTATGTATTCTGGACTTTTTTGCTAAAGTATAAGAAGCAACCTTGAGCATGAAGTTTAAAGGAGTGAGTTCCCCAGAAGTCTTCATCAATTTATTTAAAAGTGTTCAGCAGGCATTGCCATTATGCTGAGTCACATTAGGAATCCACACCAGCCTATAATTCTTTACACTCTCCGGAATGCTGGCACTGGACGGATTTATGTACCACTAAACTTAGATAGCTTAAAACACTCCATTGCCTGAGCCCTCCGTAATGCTGATAAAATATATGAAGCTGCACTTATAAATCACGATCTTTACTTACATTTAATAAAATTGAAAATAATGTTTTCCAAGAAGTTTCTGGACAGTTCCTACTCACTGTGGATGGGTTGTGTGCTTTTTGTGGTCCATATGCCTAACACTATAACTATCTTTTATACAATATGATTACTTTCTTTGGGTCATTTTATGTCTGTCTTTCAAGATAAAAATAACAATATTTCTTCATTATTTTTAATTTTGAAAAATATAGATGATATAACATGTGCTATTTATACATTTTTCACGTGTATAATTCAGTAAGAGCAATTGCACCTAGTTACAGAATTTCATTTATAATCTCATTCAAATTTAATTGATCAGACTAATACCTTAATCTTAGAGACACTAAGGTAAAGAATTTAGGGAAGAAGACCATCATGCCCAGACAAATCTTCAAATGTTTCCCCTAAATCATATATGCAGATCTTGAAACTCCCCATCGGTGGCTCTTCTTTCTTGATTGTCTTAAGATCATATATATATGTAACTCACTGCCATTGAGTCAACATTGACTTATGGAAACCCTATAGGACAGGATAGAATTTCCCCTGTAAGTTTCCCGAGACTGTAACTCTTTATGGGAGTAGAAAACCCTATCATCTGTCTCCGGAGCAGTGGCTGGTGATTTTGAACGGCCTGCTTTGCAGTTAGTAACCACACTCAGAACCACTCTGCCTGCGGGACTCCTTACATTTCTTTACAGAAAGAAAACAAATATTTTTTTAATGGTAACAATTGTTGGATTTAAGTGAAAAACATACTTGGTTCAATTTTACTTTCATTTTTATGTAGTTCTAAGTTTAAAAAATTTTAAATCTGCACGGAATTGATAAGATTTCTGCAGGGCTATTGCCAGCGTGGCAGCAATGGCTCACCATGACAAGCATCCACTCACTTCTCACCAGTGGCTCTAGAAGTCAGCTGAAGCACCTCTACTCCAAGCTGAAATGGAAGTTTATCTCCTGAGTTACAGCATCTCTTATTCCGATATCTGCAGTTACCTGTAGCATGTGGCACAGTGTCTCTTCAGACTTGATTAGCAACATCATTTCTTCCCACATTCCATTAAGCAAAGCATGTAGTTAAGCCTAATAGCGATGGGCCTGGAAAGGATATTACACCCACAGGGAAGTTTAGCAAGTGTGGGGAGAAAAGAGCAACTGTTGACAAATCAGGCCAGCTCTCCAAGGGAGACACTTACTGATGAGACCCAGGCCTGCACCCTTCGAATGGATTACAATGCAACGCAGAGAAACCAGATCCTCACAATTGGACCACTGTGTAACATCACGCTACGTGGAGAAACGACTGAAGTTTTCTAAGATACTATTCTGCTTGGATCCACAATCAACGCTCAGGAAAGACACCAAGAGATGGTTATCTCCAATTATTATTATTATCTGAGCATTGCTTCAGGTAAATCTGCTACACAATACCTCTTTAAAGTGTTGAAAAGCAAGGATGTGAAGTCCTTAGTTTAAGGACTAAAGTGAACCTGACCCAGGCCATGGAGCGTTCAATCATGTGAATGTTGAACATTGGTAAGAAAGACCAAAGGAAAACGGAGACATTTGAGTGACAGTGCTGGCAAACAAAATTGACAGTGACATGGACCACCAAAAGAATGCACAAATTTACCTTGGAAGCAGTCAGGCCAGAAGACGCCTTAGAAGCAAGAATGGTGAGACTTCATCTCACATACCGTGGATACGTTGTCAGGAGGTGCCGGTGCCTGGAATGGACATACTTGGTAAAGTCGAGAGGCGGAGAAAATGAGGACGACCTAAGCAGTTGGGCGTACGCACTGGTGGCAACCATGAACTCAAACACAACGCAAGTGGTGAGGACGGCACGGGGCTGGGCAATGTTGCCTCGTGCTGTGAATGTCACGGCGACTCAGAATCAACTCGGAGACATCAAGCAACAGCACAGGGAAAGGCATTTTTAAAAAGGGATAAAGCGAAAGGTGTCAAACATCAGATGAAGAAAGTGCTGATAGCCAAGATAACATAAAGTTAAATAAAATACAAAATTCAGTTTAAGAAAATCAAAAGAACACTCATTAAAGTCGAATGGAGTCAAAGGTGTATAAAGATCCCCATTGACTTTGCCTGGGGATGCAATGTGTGTGGTGAGGTGAAGAGGTTTTCACAAGAAAGTACCAACTTGACTGCCACCAGTTTTCCAGAGACCAGGGGACGCAGCCCTATTCACCACGCTGCTTTCAGATACTCCTGAACCCTGAGATAAAATTCAGCCCTGAATATTCTTCTGACTTCTGGCTTATTTGCGAAAGAACTGCACTTTTTCGATGATTGAATTTCTTAACTTGAAAATTGGCATTTTTGCAATACCATAGTCTGTCTGAATAACTCTTCTTTAATTGACACCGCAATCACTGACAGAAATCCTTTTGTATATTAAAATTTGAAAACAAAATATTTCAAGGTGAAATCTAAATAAAAGAAATGGGGGAAAAAGTAGTTGTGGATGTGTTGAATATATACAAGGAGGCTTCAATAGCTCATGGTAAAATTCCATTATTTTTTAATTCATTTTCCACAAACTATTTGAAGTCCTTCGTGTGTGTGTGCATGTGTGTGTCCAAAGGATTTCGTTAAATGCTTTTGTTTCCTTCTTTAATACAAGTATAGAGCTTAATGTCTGAAAACTAGATTCCCAGAAGGCTAGTGTTTATTGAGTATTGAAATAGAATTTTGACTCTTTAAATAGATTCAACTTCCACTGAGTTCTCTCTGGAAATTGACTTGACAACATGAGAAGCTTTACGTTTGGGCAGAGTACGTGAATTTGAACATGAATTTGAACGTGAATTTCTGCTCCCCTCCTAGCAAGTGTAAGAAAGGTGCAGCCGCACCCTCGGGGACTTGCTTCGCTGCGCCTGCCATGGAAATTGGACTACTTGGTACTTGGGTCGCATCGTTGGGTCACTGACTGACTGCCTTGATGGAAGGCCTCTGAAACAATCCAACGTTTTAAATCTGCCAAAAGAGCAAACTCCCTGCCATTGAGTCCATGTCAGCTCGTAACTACCCTATAGGGCAGACTAGAACTGGCCGGTGACTTTCTGAGACTGTGACTCTTTATGGGAGTAGAAAATCCCATCTTTCTCCCAAGCAGTGGCGGGTGGTTTCAAACTGCTGACCTTGCCGGTAGCAGCACAATGTGTAACTGTTTGTTTTACCTATCCCAACCACGGTTCCTCTCCCACTTCTGTAGTCCACCTATAACTGTGATTAATTACTCGGCCACCAATCATGATTTTGTGCGTTTCTTTGTTTGCTATGTCAAGTGGCCAAGTTACTTTTTTTTTTTTAATAGTTCAAGGTCTGTTCGTTGGCCTTTATGAGTGTTTTCCAGTGGAGTCTGATGGATGCCACACTCTTGTCTCAAGTCTATTTCTGGTATTTCCTGGGGGTTTCATCACTCTGCTCCCCCTGCTGCCCTGCTGCATGCCCTCGGTGCCTCGCCCCAACGTGATGGGGACAGACGGGGCACTATTCCCGCACCGTGTCTCCAGTGTTGTCCTTTGCTGTGTCGTGGTTCAGTGAGGGACTCCGTGTCTCGTGGTGGGGCTGGCCCTATGGTCCTCCCCATGCGTGGTCTGCTCTGAGCAGGAACATCGTCCTCGGGGCTGGGTGGGCCAGGAGGGCCAAGATTACTAAAGCGTCTTGGACAGCATTGTGGCCTTGTGCTGATGGTCTATCTTGTTCTGATTGTCTTTGTCTTGCTTCAGACTTAATAGATTATATTTGAATTTGATGTCTCTTTTGTTCCCTAGAATATGCTGAAGGGAATTTATTGGTAATAATAATAATGAATTATTATTACAAAATAAAGCACTTCTTATAGCATAGTTATATCACCAAGTAGATTACATTCCCAATCTTAAATTGAGGGAATTTGTGAGCTTTCTTTTTTTCTAAGTAAATCAGTCCTATTGGATTTCAGACCAGAAAGCTTCTCTTCTGTAGTTCCCTTTATCTCTCACTGCCCTTTACTCCCCAGGTGTGCATCTCCTGTTACAGGCTTGTGTGCTTGACCCTGGCTGCTTTGGTCAAAACAAGGGAAGTTAAAGGAGAAACCGTCCCTTACTAAATGTTCAACAGTAAATGTTCATATTTCAGGGCCCCTTTATTTTTAATAATGTAATCTTCCTTCGAAGTTGTATGTTTAAAATTTAAATGGAATTGGTAATGTGATGTTCTGAAGTTTCTAGTTTTAAATTAATTTTATATTATATGATTTTAATTGTTATGAATTTTTGTCCTATTCTTCTTCTGATTGAAAATCTTATTGCAAAAAAAATATGCATTTGTTTTCAGCCCTGGTAAAATTACAACCCTTAGAGTGGAAATTTTAAATGATAAAAGCTTTCTTTTATAATTTAATGCATGCATAAAATAAAAATTTAACAACTAAAGTTGCTGATCATTCAAGTTGACTACCAGATGGAGAAAAAAGAAAGTTTGGGGGGATTTTTTTGGGTTACTTCAAACCTTTTTATAAAGCCATTTAGCTTTTTCCCATTGATTCAAGCAATAAGAGACCTAATGTTCCTTGAACAACTTATATTTGAAAATGCTTTTTGCCTCCTAAAAATATTTAAGTTTTATAACAGTGGGATTTTTTTTTTCAATAAAATGGAGTTCAAGAATGTGGGCAAATCTCTCCAGTGGCCTTTGAAATATTGCAATATATCGGCAATCCAATTTAAACCCCCCAAATAGGTTTTCTTATATCATATATTATCTTAAGCTCTGACAGAGTTATAACTTTCCTCTACAAAACCAATTAATATTTTCTAAGATGCTCCATTCTTACCATATATTAACATCTAAGCATTTGTTATAGATGCAAAGTAAAACTTCCCAATAAAATGACAACCTTCTTCAGCTCTTGAATTCAGTCAGAGCAGGACTCTGCACCTAGAAACAGCTTGATTTAGTCACCAAAATGCTCCAATATATTGACAGAACAAAAATGAAATATGTGCTTACTCTGATTTTTCTTCAGGCCTTTCATCTCTTAAGGAGTGATCACTCGAACTAATGGACTGCCACAGCCATGTCCTAAGACCCTCACCCATGTAAGGCTAGGGCAGCCATCGGCTGAGTGTCTTGGTGTGCTCCCAAAGCCTATCCTACATGAATGCTGGGCTTGCTGTGAATTGGCCCATAGGCTCAGCGTGGACGACATCCCTCCTCCAGCCTCTGTCGGTTCATACTTGTCCTTTTCCACTGACTGCACCTAGCACCTCCCTCAACCGAGGTTGATGGTGAGGGGTGAGCTGGGAACATCTGTCAACCCTGCATATTTTACCTCCGTGAGTGGGGGGAGGGGGTCACGCCTTTAATATCTTAAAGAGATTTACATGAAAATCATTTTCTTTGTGTCTCTCTTGGGCCATACAAAACTCAAGCATGCCTCCAGGGGGAGTCATTGGGAGGTAAGTCTGAAGAACAAGGGCATGCTATACTAAACTTAACCGTGTCTAAGTAGCAACTTGGACCCCACGAATGAGTTCTTTCCCAGGAATCTTGCCCCTTTCCCCGGAGTTGCCCGATTCATAACAGCAGAATTACAGTTGCAACAAAAATAATTTTATGGTTGGGGGGGTCATCAAAACATGAGGAACTGTATTAAAGGGTTGCGGCATTAGGAAAGTTGAGAACCACTGATTTAGAGGATCTCAGAGGTCAAGCACCATTTAGTTATGTTGTACGGAAGGTCACTATGAGTCAGAACAAGCTCAATGGCACCCACAACCACAAAGTAACCTTCAAAGTGTGTAGCTTAACTTCAGAGGTACAAGTTACAATGGACATTTTTAGGTTTCCCAACTAACAAACCTCTTTCTTTTTGTTTGGTGAATATCTAAGTTTAATATCTAAGTTATCTGCATCCTCAAGGTGAGACCTAGGAGACTCAACCTTCCTTGAAGCAAGGACCCAGGAATATGATTTAGGTACCACCTGCCAAGTGTATCTAAATGAGTCTTCTGGTTTGAAATGCACAACTTCAGGTGGCAGGCTCTGTAAACATCAAAACTCAATGTTGATGAGTACAGTTTACAGAAAGACATATCTACCTGGATCTCTGACAAAATGGGTGGGAGTCTCCCACTACTTCCCTTCAAGGAGGATTTCAAAGACCCCAGGGTCACCCTCGATGGTTCACACGCTTTTCCCTGAAGTAGTTCTTCCATGTTTCTGACAGCCCGTATGAATCATATGGCACTCAAACCAGAATTTATTAATAACTACAGGCTGTTCAGAGTACGCTCTTCTGATGAAACAGAATTTTCTTTCCTGTGTGAGATGGAAGAGTTTAACAGTTTTATTAGCACTTCATTCGCATGTCATACAATTCAATAATTCATTCGTATCAAGAAGAGTTGTACAATTATCACTGTATTCAATTATAGAACATTTTCTTCTTCCTTGTGTTCATTGTTATCTGTGTAATTATTATTTTTTTTTGGTAGCAAAAATGCTTGGTCAGCTGACGTCCTTGATTCGACCTGAATTTACTTTAGGCTCAAGTATGTCTGGCTTGTTCCATGAAGTCTTCTTGGACCTGATGTTTCCACCCAAACTGGCTCATCATGCCTGCAATAAGATTCTTCCATCTTCCATCAAATAGGTATATGATGGACTCAAACCACAGTTTCACTCTAAATAAAAATAAAATCACTGCCACCAAGTCAAATCTGACTCACAGACACTCTGTAGGATAGTGTCAGTCCTTGGGATTCCAAGATTGTAAATCTTTCTTTTTAATCGTTTTATTAGGGGCTCATACAACTTTTATCACAATCCATACATGCACCAATTGTGTAAAGCACATTTGTACCTTCATTGCCCTCATCATTCTCAAAACATCCACTCTCCACTTAAGCCCCTGGCATCAGCTCCTCATTTTCCCCTCCCTCTCGGCTCCCTCCTCCCTCATGAACCCTTGATAATTTACAAATTATTATTTTGTCGTATCTTGCACTATCCAACGTCTCCCTTCACCCACTTTTCTGTTGTCCATCCCCCAGGGAGGAGGTCACATGTAGATCCCTGCAACCAGTTCCCCCTTTCCAACCCACCCTCCCTCTACCCTCCCAGAATCGCCACTCTCACCACTGATCCTGAAGGGATCATACACCCTGCAATTCCCTGTGTTTCTGGTTCCTGTCTGTACCAGTGTACATCCTCTTGTCTAGCCAGATTTGTAAGGTAGAATTGAGATCATGATAGTGGGGCGGGAGAAAGCATTTAGGAAGTAGAGGAAAGGTGTGTTTCATCATTGCTACATCGCCCCCTAACTGGCTCTTCTCCTCCCCAAAACTCTTCTGTAAGTGAATATCCAGTGGCCTACAAATGGGCTTTGCACTCCTCCCCTCATTCACAATGATATGAATGTTTGTTCTTTGATACCTGGTACCTGATCCCTTCGACACCTAGTGATCACACCGGCTGGTATGCTTCTTCCATGTGGGCTTTGTTGCTTCTGAGCTAGATGGGCGCTTGTTTACCTTCAATCCTTTAAGACCCCAGATGCTATATCTTTTGATAGCTGGGCACCATCAGCTTTCTTCACCACATTTGCTTATGTACCTGCTTTTTCTTCAGTGATTTTATAAGGAAGGTGAGCATCACAGAATGTCAATTTAATCGAAAAAAGTATTTTTGCAATTAGGGAGTACTTGAGTGAAGGCCCAATGTCCATTTGCTACCTTAATACTAAACCTATAAATATATGCACATAGATCTATTTCCCCATCCCCATATAAAAATATATTTACATATGTACTTGCCTTTATTTAGACCTCTATAAATGCACTTTGCCTCCTAGCTCTTTCCTCTGTTTCCTTTGACTTTCCTCTTATCCCACTATCATGCTTAGTCTTCATTTGGGTTTCAATAATTCCTCTTGGTTACATTACACTTGAACATGCCCAACAGGTCTCCTACACCCTCCTCACCACCGATTTGGATCACTTGTTGTTCCTTTGTCCCTGGGTTTGTTAACACCACTACCTTTCCCCCCACCTCCCCCTCTCCCATGTCCCCCTGGAAGATTGTAAATCTTTATGGGAGCAGACAGCCTCATATTTCTCCCTTGGGGTGCCTGATGACCTTGCCATCCAATGTGTAACCTATTATTCCAACAGGGCTTCTCCAGCCAGTCCAAATCCCACTTAGTCAAAATTTGGAGTCTCTACATCATCCATATCATAAATTATTAGATGACTAAAGGATTTGCGTGTTTAAACAAATTCAAACACAATAAACAATCCAAGAGTTCCATTTCAAATGTTTGCAGTCCTAAAATAGGTCTTTCAATACAAGTATAATTGCAACCCACATCCTACAAATTCAAGAAGGTCTTCTTTTTCCTGTGGTCTTCAAAGATATTTCTCCAGCATTGTTTACATCATCTGAATGGTTCATTCCTAGTTACTGCTATCTGAGCTGCCTCAGCCAGCCCAACAGCTGCTATTCTTGCCATTGGTCACAGGAGCCAGTTAAACCAGTGTCTTCAAACCTGCTACTTCGGCAGCTCTCCTCTGAGTGCTGGACCTGGACCGGTCCAGGCTCTTGTCCCACGCTGTGCTCAGAACCGCAGATCTAAACCAAGTCAGACGATGCACCCGTTGACTTCCTGAAAGAACAGCTAAAAGCAAGCTCTATGCTCCTGACAAGAACCATCTCAGGTTCTCAGTTATTTGATCTTAAACAAACTCAACTAGAGAACACTAACAGTAGTGATCAAATATCTTTTGGGGAAAACTATTGATGTTCCCTCTTTTCAAAGTTGAATATGTACATCTAGTTGACATTACCAAACAGAACAAAATGCATGCATTCTCAGATTCCAGGTAACTTCAGACTACTATCCCAAAGCAGTGGTGGGGATTTACTTACGGTGCACGCCCGATTGAAAGAGACCATTCTGAAGACTTTCCCTAACAAAGAGTTCTAAAAGTAAAGCTGCCTTTACCTTCATAAAGCTAAATTTTCAGGAATCATACAAAGGCCAATTTCCTCAGTAAATTTTTTAAAAGTAAGATATTTGCTAGACAAATAAACATACTTTTTTATTTTAAAACTTTTTCTTTTTAAAAACATTTAAACATTGAAAATAAAAATGTATGCATTGTTTTAAAATAAATATTACCTGAAACTGGTACAAAATTTTATATAAATCTTCTTGTCACCTAATTATCCTTTTCAAAAGCAACTAATTGTAATATTTTTTCTAGAGATTGCTGATGAATCAATGCTAGTGACATAGTATCTCTTTGAAAGCTTCTTTTCCATAATATTCAACTTTCCATTTCTGAGTTTTCTTTTAGTACCCATAATTGTTGATCTCTCCTCTTACAATTAATTAAGCTCTTTCACTTATTTGTAGTCTCCTCACTACAAACCAAAACAAACAAACCCAGGACTTGCCACTGGCTTCCAACCCCTAATTACTCAATGTAGGGTTTCTGAGACTAAATCCTTATGAGAGCAGACACTGGCATCTTTTTCCTGCTAAGCAACTGGTGGGTTTGAACCCCTCACCTTGAAGATAATAGCCCTGCACCTAACCCCCAAATGCCACTAGGGCACTCTACTAAAAGATGATGCCTACTTTACTCCTTTAATGATAGCTTTGTTCTAAGGCAGTGGTTCTCAACCTTCCTCATGCCAAGACCATTTTGTACAGTTCCTCATGCTGTGGTGACCCTCCAACCATAACATTATTTTCATTGCTACTTCATAACTGTCATTTTGCTACTTGTTATGAATCGGGCGACCCCTGTGAAAGGGCATTCAACCCCCAAAGGGGTTGCAAACCACAGGTTGAGAACTGTTCTTCTAAGGAGTGATGAAATCTATTCTGTATCAGATTGTGGCTACGTATTCTCATTTTTTTATATCTGAAAATAGGCACAAATAACTAATTAGTGTAACCACACCAGTACATTATTGAGAGCTGTGAAGGATCTGAGATCTCACAGCACAACTTAGACTCTCACACGCTCATGGATGACATAAGTCATGAAATGAGAACAGGTATTGCTCATAGAACACCTAGAATTCTATGGACTTGAACAGGTATTGCTCATAGAACAGCTAGAAATCATGTCTTCCAGTTCTCCAAGATTCAATTTCCATAGTGTGTCATCAAGAGGCCAAATGATACCTGCATATATTGTTTGATGAATCACATGAGAAAAACACTAAGCATACAATGTAGAGTAGAGATCAAATGTAAAAATTCTGTTATGAAATTGGGTAAGTCTCAAGGGCATTTTAAAAAATGTTAAGCCAAAGACTGACTGTTCTATTTGATTATTTTGTAATTTAATCTAATCTGTTTTGCTTACCCAGAGTTGGTCATGGTGTATGTTTATGGTATGTTATTGAATAAATTTTTAAAATATTAATAGCTCTAAATATTTTAACGTATATTCATGTGAATAAAATTTCAAAATGAAGGACTCAACCATTACACAGCTTCATATGCCTCATGAATCACAGAACGTTGCCTGTATCATCTCCCTAATCATTGACACACTTGATTGAGCCTGTTATTGAATCCATCGTATCAATCCTACTGTTAGCCCAATAGGCAATATGCTTCACCAAGAACATAATTTAAATGAGTTAATTATGTCTTCGTTTACCATTGTGTGGCACCTGCATGCATATTAGACAACTGAAAAGACTGTGGCTTAAGTCAAGCACATCTTGGTCTTCAAAGGGGCATTTTTTATTTCTGAACTTTGAAGAGGCCATTTGCAGTGGGTTTGCCCAATGTAACATGCTATTTGATTTCTTGAACATAAGCATTCATTGCTGATTCGACTAGAATGGGATCCTTGAAATGTCCATGTTTTTCCTCCACTTACCATGTTTATTGCTCCAAATTTTGAAGAATTTCATTTTCTTTGTATTCAAGTTTAGTCCATGTAGAAGGCTTTGGCTGTTCCCCCTTATCAGTACTTCAAGTCATCTTCTTTTAAGGTAACTGATGAGGTTACATCTGCATATTTTTTGAAGCTGCATTTTTGTCAAACAGGCAGGTTTCTTGGACTTTGTTTTCAGCACACAAATTGAATTAATATAGTGAAGGATACAGCCCTGCCATGCACATCTCACACTTTTGAACAATGCAGTATCTCCTTATTCTTGATCCATGTACAAATTCCATACAAGGAGAATTAAATGTTCTGAAATTCCCATTCTTTGTTATGTTATCCATAATTTATTATGATCTTCACACTTAAATTCCTTCACAGATACACAGATACTTTTTAAAATATATTCTTGATTAGAGAAGATATTTTTGTTTATGCTTTGAGATTTGTTTGGTTTTGTTCTTATAGCTTAATTGAGACATAGATGACATACAATTATTATATGTGAACTGTAAATGTTGGTAAGTTGTAACATGCATGGGTGGACATATTTATAAAATTATCACTACAGTCAAGGTAATAAATATTCATTCCCCCAATTTTTATTTTTCCTTTTTAAAATATGTTCCTCCCTTCATCCTCATCCCTTGGAAAAAGTGAGTTGCATATGTCTGTATTGAACTGAGGGTCAGTCAAATAGTATTGAATTAAAATTATAGAGATGTTTCATAATTTAAAATATCAAAGTTGAAAGCTATTATTTTTCAACGTATCCTCCACCCAGGTATTTATTCTTGTAAAGGTGATGTTTCCATCATGATAACCCTCCCTGAAGAATTCTGCATTCTTTATACCATCTCAAAACAGCAGTTTGGGCATCCTTGAAGCATTCAAATCATGTTCCTTTTAACTGTTGTCTGAGTTTTAGAAACAAAAAGAATTCTAAAAGGGGAAGATCTGGCTGTAGGGTGGATGGGATAATGTTGCCAAATGAAATTCTCTTGGGACAGCTCTCACTACCTCTGATGAAGGCAGATGTATTGTGGTAGGAAAAATCCTCAGCACCACTTTCCTGATATTTTTCTCACCACAAATGGTTACTATTACTATTTTCTTAAAACTTCATAATAAGGTACCATGATCACCCTGTGTCCTTCAAGAGAATCTATAAAGATTCAACAACTCACCACTATTGAGGCAAATCTGACTCATCGTGGTCCAAGAGGGCAGAACAGAACTACCCCTTGGGTTTCCTAGACTTTCATCTTTACAGGACCAGCTTCATCTCTGCTACATGAAGTGTAGTTTCATGGGTTCAAATTGCTGACCGTGTGATTAGCAGCTCTTGGCACAGCTGGCTGTACCAGCACGGTTCCTACAGAGATTACTCATTCTCCTACAGAGAATGCTTGTCAGGGCCTTCTAAACCGATCACTCCGCCTTGAATTTAATTGGCCTAGCTGATCCTCGTGTCCAAAGTATGTAAGATGAAGTCTTGCCATCCTTGCCTCTAAGGAGCAGGCTGGCCATTCTTCCAGCACAGATTGGTTTGTTCTTTCAGCAGCCCATGGTACTTTCGAGTTTGATGTCCAGCACCAGAGTTCAAATGCATCTGTTCTTCTTGGGCCTTCTTTATTTTCCTGTGGACATCTTGTCGGAAGATATGAGTGTCTGGAGAAAGACATCATGTTTGGTAAAGTGGATGGGCCAGAAGGAGGGAGTGGCCCTCAGGGAGATGGAGTGTTGTGGCTGCAACAATGGGCTCACGCAGAGGAATAATTGTGAGATGGCACAGACTGGGCAGTGTCTCCTTCTGTTGCTCACAGGGTTGCGACCCGTCACAACCAACTCAATGGCACCTCACAACAACAACAGACCCTCTGGGAAGCCACTGTTGGAATGAGGCGGCTTTATTGGAAGGCACCCTAATGATACGAAAACAAGGGCATTATCGAAAACATTTGTCTGCAGCTATCCACTTATCACAGAGATATGTTTGAACAAGTTTTGCTTAGAATACACCTACCGTATATACTCGAATATAAGCTGACCCGAGTATAAGCTGAGGTACCTAATTATTACCTGGGAAACCAGCAAAACTGATTGACTCGAATATAAGCCTAGGGTGGAAAATTCAGAAGCTGTTGGTGAGTTTCAATATTCAAAAGAAGTGAAAATAAAATTACTAAAAACATCAGTGGGGTAATGTATTTAAATATTTATTTTAAATAAAAACATAAATAAAAGGATAACAAGTTATTTAGCATTAGTAAACCAGCACAGTAAGTGGAAAATGGGTTCAACAAAAACAATAAGGTATCAACAATGATACCTTAAGAGTACTATTCCCTGAGCTCAATCAGCAACCAAGCTAAAATGTAGAGTTAAAATCCTTCAAAACTGGATTCCTAATCATCATCTGTATCCCAATGCAGAGCTTCAGCTGGTGTGAGGTCATCATAGACTCTGTCCTCACTGAGATCGCCGTCATCACCATCACTGCTGTCATTTTCATACAAAGCGCAGTCTTCACTGCCATCCATAGCATTACTGATGCCACATTTCTGGAAGGTACATTGCACCATGTCTTCTGGAATGTCTTCCCATGCATCTTGAACCCACTTTGCTATTAACTCTATGTCAGGCTTCATGAGATTTCCTCCTTTTGTTAGCTGGGCTTGACCAGATGACATCCATTCATGCCACTGACCCGTGTACAAGCCGAACCCCAGTTTTTCAGCACATTTTTTGTGCTGAAAAGCTGGGCTTATACACGAGTATGTACGGTATGTCCCATGTATACTGGTATATGAGCTACAACCTTCATAGCAATATTTCCTTAACTTACCCATGTGCATTTTCATCTACTAGAGTGGTATTTAAATTAAATATGCTGTGTGCATTCTTGTAGGTCTGAACTTTCTCCCTTGGCATAATGTTTGGGACATTTATTCATGTTGAAATCTGTATCAATAACTCATTGCTTTCAATCGTAAAATAGTATTCCACTCTACAGCTATACCACGTGTGGTTTATTTCTCACTTCTTGTTGTATAATTGTGTTGATTGTAGTTTGGGATGATAACAAAAACCTACTCTAAATATACATGTACAAGTCTTTGCATAGACATTATCTGTGTATTTTCATATTATGTCTAATCCTTTGAACAATGTTTAAGATGGGCATAAAATTAGGATAAATATATAATTTTATCTTGGGTTATATAAGAATCCCATAACAGTTGACTTCTGAGGTAGAAAATATATGCCCCACCCAGTGCTTTGGAGTACTCAAGAGCCAGTAATCTTTGTCAGAAGCTGGAAAAAATCTGGAACCATGAAGAAAACTCTCCTCTAGGACTGAATGTTAAAGGGAGCCTGTGAGCAGTCTGAAGGCTTGCTAGGTGACCACCTGGATCTACTTGTTGTTTGGAAGTGGGGAAAATGCAGCAATAAACAGACGGGTTGAGTTTGGCCACTGACACCTGTGGACTTGGTTTACAGGAAAAAAGGGGAGAAGACGAGAGCCGGTTGACTGGTCTAAAGTACATGACCTAGCTTAAAGGGGCAAGGCTTGTTGAGTATTGGTGAGAGCCCATGGTCTAAAGGCAAGGCGACCAATGGGCACCCTGTGGAGGCTAAGTGAGGCAGCCCACATTGAGTTGACCAGAACCCGACCAGCTGGAGATTTTTTGAGCCTGTGAACTGGTGCATATTGTTGCTTACTTTATGGATGGCCTGTCCGAATTTGACTCTGCTTATGGATGTGGACTTCACAAGGTTCCAACTGGGATGAAGATTCTTCATGTTGAAAAATATGATTGTCTTCTCAGAGAACTAGGTTGATGTAAGTGGGCAGTATATAACTTGGATACTCAAAATTGGGGGGATAAAGGCATGAAGTGGTTGGCTACAAACTTTCATGGGTGGGGAGCATATTCACAGGATTATAGGATTAATGTGTAGGTGTTACTTAACTTCAATCGTGAAGCTAAAGAATTATGTCAGGTCCCTTTATCTAAAACACTCTCTTATACATGAGTTTCTGTGGATTTGTTTCTCAAAAGTACCCAGACTACTACATTATAGAGACCCGAAAACTAGAAATAGACGGCTCACCGAGTCATTTATCCCTCTACCCTTCAATTAACCCCACATGTGTTTACCAGCCAGGTTGGCAAAATAAACTAATAAATTACCTCAACTTCCATTTTTCCCTTTTAGACATTGGACTATTATTGCCATAACTTTTCATTTTCCATGTTATAAACACTAGGATACATTGTTACTATTATTACTACAAAGTCAATTATCTCTTATGGATTTTTAATAAGAAAAATTATTTCAGATTAGCCTAAATATTTATTTCCAATTCAATTTCCACATGATGCTATTTTCCTTTTCCCTGAAGGACTTGTCTGTTTTGACTCTTCCCCCTCTGTCGGTAATGCTGTATATCTGTATTCTGTGTCTCACAGTTTAACCTTGTTTTATATGCACATACTCAATCTACCCTGGCTCTTTGTAAAGTCCACATTAGAGGATTCAACCAAACTTGGAATGAAAATATTAGGATATGAAGAAGCAGTTAAGTGGCCAAAAGTAAGATGGGGCATAAAGTGCTATTTACATGACATGTTGGTATTTGTGGATCTGGGAACCAATTCCTCAGCAAATACTTAGAGTAAACTGCATATTAATTTCTTGTTACTTTTTTTCAACCTGGGAATACCGTTCTGGATTGACAGTTTTTTTCTCTTCATACTTTAAAATTCAATCATTGTTAGTTGCTATTTGCTTGTTAGTTGTTACTTGCTGTCCCCATCAAAGCCGTTCTGACTCGTGTCAGGGTAGCATGGTGCTCCGTAGGGTTTCAGATCTGTGACCTTTAGGACACAGATTATCAGGCTGTCTTCTGAGATGCCTGTGGGTGGGCTTGAACTACTCACCTGAGCATTTAACCATTTGTACCATGTATAGCAAGGTTTTGTGAGCCACAAAGAGTCTGTTGCATGTTCTTTGTTTTCTTTATTACCCTTTAAGAATACTTGGTTTTTCAATCTTTTGGCTTATACAAAAACAAGCCAAATTTGACTGTATGCCAGCTTGTTTTTTCCTGGTCTCAGGCTAATATGGTTCTCTACTCAATGAATAGGTGTCAAGAAGCCTTATACTCTGAAAAATGACAATGTACACTATTCCTGGCCCTGTGTGAGCACGGTGGATTATTCCACTGGCTCCTCTCTGCTGAGCATTTGAGAGTTAGACCTTCAGTGCGCTCTCCTTCTGCAGCTCCTACCTCTCCAGTATTTGCTACTTTGATTATTAATGGCTTGTCCTCTATAAAGGAGCCCTGGTGGCATAGTGGTTTACAAAAAAATCAGACTGCTAACCTCAAGGTGAGCAGTTCAAACTCACCAGCAGATCTGAGGGAGAAAAATGATGGCTTTCTGCTCCCATAAAGATTTACAGCCTTTTGTTTTTTCTCTCAGAGATCATTCTCCTGTGTTGCCTATAATCCTAAAACCATCATCATATATACTTTGCTTGGCTGTTAAGTGGCTTATGATAAATTGCTCCAAATGGGTAGACATATAATTCAACAGTATAATATTTTATTATACATTCACTTAAATTCAATATTAATCTAAAATCAAATGCAATTTTTTCCCTATAACTTACATAAAGAAATGTATGCTCTTAGAGTCCATGAACTAGAAGAATAAAATATATTATGAGGATGGAATTTTCACAATAATAAATTTTCCTAAGTAAGAAAATATCTATTGTTGTTGGGATGACAGATTCTTACTTAATCGTAATATTTCCTTAAAGTGCAAACAAATGGTTCAGGATTCGCATTAGCTAAACAGAGGAAGCTATGCATTGTCCTGCACTCTATTCTGTTGCTCTCAGCTTCTCTTGATGTGTGGTATGTTGTTGCGAGGCTGGAAGCTATGTCTCCAGTGTTTCAAATGCCTGCCGAGTCACTCAGAGTGAACAGGTTTCAGCAGAGCGTCCAGACTATGAAGAAGGAATAGGCTGCCGTTTCTGAGGGATGAGCCACTGAAAACCCTATAACAGAATCAGAACATTGTCAGAAATTGAAAACCTCATGAAAAGAAGCAAGACATTGTTGTAGATAGTGCCAGAAGATGAGCCCTTCAGAGAGCAAGACACTGAAAATATAACTGAGGAAAATCTGCTTTCTCAAAGTAGAGTCCACCATCACGATGTGGACGGAGTAAAGCCTGCTGGACCTTTACTTGCCGAGGGGGTATCACTCAGAACCAGAAGAAACAGCGACAAGCATCGATTTATAACCAGAAATTTGAATGCGTGAAGTATGAATCTAGGAAAATAGGAAGTTGTGAAAAATGAAATGCACCACAAAAGTAGATTTTGTATTGCTTCACTCCACAATTGATGCTTGCAGAAACAGCAGTCAAGAGACCCAATGAAGCCTTTCACTGGTAAATAACCTCTTTAAAGTATTGAAAAACAAGGATTTTTCTTTGAGGACTAAGGTGCGCCTGAGCCAAACCATGATCATTTCAATCGCCTCATGTGCAGGTGAAAGTTGAACGTTGAATAAGGAAGAAGAATCAATGCATTTGGATTATGATTTGGATGAAGAATTTAGGAAGTCCCATGGTGTGCCAAAAGAACAAACAAATCTGCTTTCGAAGAAGAGCAGCCAGAATGCTCCTTAGAGGCAAGGATGGCAAGACTTTGTCTCAAACACGTGTTTAAAGACACATTGTCAGCAGAGACCAGTCCCTGGAGGAAAACATCATGCTTGATAAAGTTATGAGACACTGGGAAAGAGGACGACCTTCAACAATCCACTGGCACAGTAGCTACGACAATGGGCTCAAACATCAGAACACGTATGAGCTCGGCCCAGAACCAGGCAGGGGGTTCTGTTCAACAGAGCACAGGGCTGCTAGGAGTCGGACGTGACTTGACGGCACTGAATAACAACATTTTAACTGGGATATAGTCTTATTATTTAAGAAATTTTACATGTGAGTCAGATATCAAATCTGGTAACTAAAGAAACATAGAATAGCAATAGATATTTTTAGAATTTTTAACAATTTGCTTTTTAGGGAAAAAACCGAAAGAATTTCACCCACTTGTGAGAAACTAGGGCAGCCAACTTTAGTTGGCTTTATTTTTAAAGCCTTCAGATATATAGCGTAAATTAATTTGACTTACCTGGGTCTTTTAAGAACCATCAGTTAATTGCTCTGTATACCTCTAATGAGTTCCTTCAGCCTTATTTTTTTTTGGTGGACAATTATTCCAAATGACATGTAGACTATTTTTTTAAGTCTTGATTTTAAAACTATTTCACCATGTATTGGTGTGCTTTCCAGCAATTATGCTAAAAATATGCCTTAAGTAACCAACATGAGAACCTAAATTTCATGCATGAAAACATCTCATCTGTGAACTTACAAGAAAAACTTCAGAATTTAACCAACTGGAAAATACAAAACCCTGACAAGTCTTTCATTAAAATGTCACCTGTAACCTTGTGGTAATTTCATAGAAAGCAAGTCAACACGTATATCTTTCTTTTTTTTCTCACCCCCCACCCCGGCTCCCACAACGTCCCGCAAACACGTATATCTTAATGAGAAGATACCAAGGTCAATCGAGAAGGATCCCTGGTTGAGTGTTGAGCTGCTACCCACAAGGTCAGCAGTTTCACGCCACAAGCCACTCCACAGAAGAAAGACGAGGCTTTCTACTCCTATGAAGAGTTAACAGTCTCAGAAACCCTCAGATACAGTTCTAGCCTGTTCTAAAGCATCACTGAGTCAGAGTCCACTTGAAGGCAGTGAGCTTGGTTTTTGTTTGGGGGTTTTGAAGGGTTTTTGTTGTTTGTTTGTTTTTAAGTTATTCTAGTGCAACAATCTAATGGTTCAACTACATATGATACATTTTTCTTGGAAATTAACTTAGCTAATGTTAGATACTCTGAAGAGCAAAACAGTATAATATGCTTGTTTCCTACCTTCATGGAGTTAGTTGTCTAGTTATAAGAAAAGGTTTATGTCATGTGGCAAAACCAGCAGAATCTGTTTGAAATTAAAAGTAAAGAACATTGAGAGGTTAGGTAATTTGCAAATTGGGACTCACAAGGTACAGAGGATTCTGAAACGAGTGAAAGAGACCATTCAGGTCTTGTTGTTATAAGTCAATACAAGGAACTTGTTATAAGTAAATACAAGGAACTTCAATACATATGTAGTGATTGGTTGACATTTAGAAAATGATTACAAAATCAAGTGAGGAACATATGATTCCTGGGAGATTATATACTCTTCTAAAAATGTTTTTTAAGTTTCAAAGTAATTATTACGTTGTGTATGGTTGGCCTTGAAACAATTATGAGACTCTGCTTGTCAGACTGCAGGGAGGGCCTGTGTAATCCTCAGGGTTGTGTTGAGTAACCGTCTGTTCTGAGAATCATTTTGGTCCCAGTCTTCTAAGAAGAGTGTATTCCTAAGCAAGCAACACCTTTAACAACCCAAATCATTCTATTATTTACAAGTAATTTTCTCAGGGTACAGTGGAGAATTACAGAAATGGCATCCTATATTCTTGATTAAATTAGCTGGGATTCAAAATTGAGTGTGGGCTGCAGACCTCAGCATAGCCACCGTCTCATGTCAGGAGCTCTCAAATAATTTGGAAGGCTCTTACTCAATCAACTTTTGGGATCATGAATCTTATTAGAATGAGATTCCTTGATAAGAAGAATTCTGTCTTACTACACTGAGTAGTTTTTCAGATTCCAATCACCCGAAGGAGCATCAACTCTTTGACACAGTCCTTCCGCTTTAGATGACACTGACTATACAGACATTTCAGAGCCCAGACACTATAATTCGACAGGTGGGCACCATTAGATGTTTAAGTAGTAGTTTTGGAGAATAAGGAACTGGACAGAAATGAAGAGTCAGAATTTCTGGGAAGGGATCACAGTCATGAGATTAACTGCTTTAGTCTAAGTACATGATTTTTTTTTCATGGGCATAGATTTAGCTAGTAAATGTATTAGATATATTCTCCTGCAAGATTTAATTATTCAGATAATTGTATTAACAACAATTAGGATAACTAGAGAATCTTGAAGGATAGAATGAACCTAAGATTCTATTCCATCAGAGAACAATCTAAAAATATCTACAGAAAGAGAGCCTTGTCTGGGGAGTATCAATTGTAGCCAAGTACCTATTGGTGAACTTTCTTTAAATGTTCTATTTCACTTGGTGTTTATCTAAGGCAAATGTGCCTCCTTGTACTAGAAGAAAAGCTATGGATATTTAGTTATCTAATATAACTTTGGCAAAGAACTTTTGCTAAGTAGTGATAATAGAGTATCAGCTATATTGCGAATAACTTTCTCAAGTTTTGGAATACCAAGACAAAGTACAAAAGATTGGAGATGGGGTCATCCAATTCTAGGTCTATCTATTAGTGGATTATTTTATTGATGATCTGTTCCTTTATTTCAGATATGAACTTTAGAGTTATCAGGCTAATAAGTTCTGTTATTATAGAAGTGTATGCTTCAAGGGACTCTCAAGGTAAGCTGAGTGTATATGGTTACCCCACATGTCCCATAGATTGAAAGACTTATTGTTAGGTGCTTTTAAGTCCGTTTGACTCATAGTAACCCTATGTATGACAGAATTAAATAGTGTCAGGTCAGATGCCATCCTCAATATTGTTCTTATAGTTGAGTCCATTGTTGAAACCACTGCATCAGTTCATCTCACTGGCGGGGTCTTTCAGCTTGTCATTGACCCTCTACTTTGCAAAACATGGCTTCCTTTCCTTTCCTCTTGACCACAGATCCAGAGTATGTGAGAAAATGCTCACAATCCTTGTTTCTAAGGAGCAATCTGGCTGTACATCCTCCAAGATAGAATTGCTTATTCTTAAAGCCACGTATGGCATATTCAATATTCTTTGCCCATACCATAATTAAGCGGTTCTCAACCTGTGAGTCGCAACCCCTCTGGGGGTCAAATGACCCTTTCACAGTGGTTGGCCAATTCATAATGGTAGCAAAATTACAGTTATCAAGTATCATTGAAAATAATTTTATGGTTGGGGGGTCACCACAACATGAGGAACTGTATTAAAGGGTCACAGCATCAGGAAGGTTGAGAACCACTGTTAATTAAAAAGCATCCATTTTCTCAGATCTTCCTTATTAATATCAAGCTTTCACATGCATATGAGACAACTGAAAAACTCATGGCCTGGGTCGGGTACAGCTTAGTCCTCAAAGTGACTCCTCTGCTGTCTAAGATCTTAAAGAGATCTTGTACATGAGATGTTCCCAATGTGATGATTCTTTACTGCTGTTTCCATATTACATTGACTGTGGATCCAAGTAAACTGGAATCATTGACAACTCAAACTTCTCCATTTATTTTGGCATTCCATAATGGTCCAAATCTAAGGATTTTTGCCTTCTTTATATCGAGGTGTAAGCAGTGGCACCATTAAGGTTGTAGTCTCTATGTGCAATGATGACACAATATTTTACCTCCCCCTCATCCACTAACTCTCATTCCACACCATACAGAATCCTTGAGTAAGCAGCAAAACAGCATCAGGCTTGTAGCCTTGGGAGAAAAAACCATGAGATATAAAATGTCCTTGTATTGAATAATGTCCACATCTCTTACCAGAGGGTATTGGAGGCTGGTATATATAAACTGGACTTACAAAGAATGACTTATTTTATTATTAATAACATCATTGTACACCCATACTTAATTGATGGGGATCCTTAAAAAATAAACTGATAAGCTGGACTGTCTGAAGAGGAATGAGGTATCCGAACTGGAGAAATGCATTTTAACAACCTGCAATATGGATATGACACGACCTTGTTTACTGGAGATCAACGATTACAAGAATCAAAGACTTGAGTATGTATTACACACCCCAACATGTTAGACTGCGCTTAGGAGCCATCAAGTCAGCTCAGACCCATAGCGACCCTACTCACAACAGAATGAAACACTGCACTGCCCTGCCCCATCCTCACAGTTGTTCCTGTGCCTCAGCCCATTGAGATAGTCTCTGTGTCAATCATCTTGTCGAGTGACTTCCTCTTTCTCATCACCCCTCCACTTTCTCAACATGATGCTCTTCTCCATGGACTGATCTCTCCTAACAAAGTGTGTAAGACAAAGTCTCGCCATCCTTGTCTCTGAGAAGCACCCTGGCATTGTTTCTTCCAGTTCAGATAGGTTTGCCCTTTCAGCAGTCCACAGTATTTTCAGTGTTCTTCTCCAGCACCGCAACTCAAACGCATCAGTTCTTCTTCACTCTTCCTTATTCAGTGGCCAACTTTCACTTGCATATGAGGCCATTGAAAATACTGTGCCTTGGATCAGGTGCACCTTAGTCCTCAAAGTAACACCCTTGCTTGTCAGTATTCTAAAAAGGTCTTGTGGAGCAGATTGACCGAGTTGTCGCTCAACTGCTGCTTCCATGAATATTGTTTTTGGATCCAAGTAAGACAAAATCCTTGACAACTTCAAACTTTTCTCCATTTATCATATTGTTACCTATCGTTTCCGTTGTGAATGCTTTGGTCTTCCTTACATTGAGTTGTAATACACACTGAAGGTTATGGTCCTTGATCCTCATCAGCAAGCGCTTCAATTCTTCCTCACTTTCAGCAAAGCAAGATTATGTCATCTGCGTATCACAGGTTGTTAATAAGCTTTCCTCCAATCCTAATGCTGCACTCTTTTTCATATAATCTGATTTCCCTGAAGATTTTCTCGGCATATAAATTGAACAAGTATGGTGAGAGGATATCGCACACCTGTCCTGATTTTAAACCATGCAGTATTTCCTTGTTCTGGTCATACAACTGCCTCTTGATGTATGTACAAGTACAAGTTCTCAATGAGCACAGTCAGTGTTCTGGAATTCCCATTCTGCCCAGGGTTATCCACAGTTTAGTACATGGTCAAATGCCTTTGCATGGTGAACGGATGAAAGTAAATATCTTTCTGATATTCTCTGCTGTGAACTAAAATCCATCTGGCATCAGCAATGCTATCCCTTGTTCCACTTCCTCTTCTGAATCTGGCCTGAACTTCTGGCAGTTCCCTCTCAATGTACTGCTGCAACCATTGTTGGATGATATTAAGCAAAAGTTTTCTTGTGAGGTATAAACAATATCATTCTACAGTTTGAGTCTTCCGTTGGGTTACCTTTCTGTGGAATGGCCACACATTTGGGTAGCTGTTTTACAATATGCCATCCATTCCCGGAGCCTTGTTTTTGGCTAATGCATCAGTGCAGCTTGAACTTCTTCCTTCGGCACCGTTGGTTCTTGCAGATACGGTACCTCCTGCAATTGTGGACTGTCGACTAGTTCTTTTGGGTCCAGTGGCTTTCTGTACCCTTTCCATCTTCTCTTGATGCTTCCTGAATCATTCAATATTTAGCCTATAGACATTTAGAAATTGTAATTCAAGGCTTGACTTTTTCCTTGAGTTCTTTCAGTTTCAGATAAGCTGAGCTTGTTCTTCCTTAGGGTTTTCTAGTTCTAGATGTAGTAAAACATTTTGATCTAATATTTGGCTTTGTCTTCTCGAGCTGCCCTTTGAAATTTTTGATTCAGATCCTTGACTTCATCCTTCCTTCCATTTGCTTTAACTGCTCCACAATTAAGAACAAATTTCAGAGTCTCTCTGGCATCCGCTTTGATCTGTTGCTTCTCTCCTGTCTTTTCAATGCCTTTTTCTTTCTTCATGAATGATGGGCCTTGATGACCTCCTACAGTTCCTCGGGTCTTCTGTCATTCATGTTCAATGCATTAATTCTGTCCTTGAGATGCTTTTTTTAAATTAATCATTTATTGGGAGCTCTTATAGATATTGTAACATTCCATAATTCAATTAGATCAAGCATAATTGTACAATTTCTACTGCCATCAGTTTTAAAACATTTTCTTTCTTCATGAACTCTTTGATATCAGCTCCTGTTTATCCCCTCCCACACTACCACCCACCCAGGAAACGTTACTATTCTTCTTATATACTATTATATATTATTGTTGTTGTGGGTTTTTTGCCGTATCTGCCTCCATCCAATATAACCGTTCACCTACAATTCTGTCATTTGCTCTCCTCGAGTGGGGTTACACAGTCATCCTTGCTATCATCTCCCTCCACTCCCCTTCCCTCCCCTCTCTCCCCGTATCTTCAGTGAACAATCACTCCCATTACTGCTTCTGAAAGTTTGTCTATCTTGGTTTTCATGCATCAAACAATCTTAGTTATACAAATGAACATATGCAGGTATAACAATATTAATGAGGTAAAACAAATACCATAATAGTACGGGGAGGAAATGTTAAAGAACTAGAGGATAGTTATGTGTTTCATCAGTGCTATACTGTACCCTGGATTTATCATCCCTCCCATGTGACCCTTCCGTGAGGGACTGTCCAATTATCTCACAGGTGGGCTTTGGGCCTCCACTTTGTCCACGCTCCTTCTCAACAATTTGATTGCTTATTTTTGAACTTCTGATACCCAGCTCTGTCGACACCTCATGATCACACGGGCTGGTATGCTTCTTCCATGTGGGCTTTGTTGCTTCCCTACTACATGGCCACTTGTTTAACCCCAAGCCTTTCAAACCCCACACATTATCTCTTTTAATACCTGGGCACCATCAGCTTTCTTCACCACATTTGCTTATGCCCCATTTTGCCTTCAACTATCCTATCAGGATAGTGAGTATCATACAGGGCCACTTTATTAAAACAAGCCATGCTTATACTTTGAGATTTAAATAGAGGCTCAATGTCCATCTGCTTCCTTGTTGTATTTACATATTTATACATATACAGACAAATACACCTATATTGATATATTTACATATATACATATCTATATTTATACCTATATATCATTTTTACTTTCTTTTTGCTTTTTCTTTCCTCCTGCCCTATGATCATGTTTCAGGTGGGATAAACTCAAAATGGTATTTTGACTCCTGTGTATTTGTATTCATTTTCTTCAACTTTATCCTGAACTTACAAATGAACAATGGTCTGGTCCCTGGTCTAGTTTTACTGTTGATATTGAGCCTCCCTGTCTTTTCTTTGCTGGCATATCACATTAATTCCATTTACTGCTTGAACCTACTTCCCCCCAGGAAAGCCCCAAATCTAAGCTGCTTTTGCTCCTTCGTGGTTAGAGCATGTGTTACTGACACAAACTTGGCCAATCAGAAACAGCCTGATCTTTTGAATTTGGACAAACCAATAGAAACATTTGAGAATCCATGATGGTGCTGGGGTCCAGAGCAGCTGGATCCAAAGTTAGAGTGCCTTTAACAGTAGTGGTAACAGCTGAAGAGTACAGGGCCTTGAAAAGAATAGCAATATAGTTTCCCTTAAACGAAATAACATAATTTAAAAAAATTTTAACTAATCAGATTGGCAAAACCTCATAAAGTTGATAACATACCCTGTTAGTGAAGTGCTTAAGAAACATAATTTTTTACATTGTTAATGGGAATATAAAATTCTTGATGGCTTTAGAGGAAACGTTGGCAATCGAGCTATAGAAAAAATGCACATGCATTTGACTCTGTGGTACATTCCCAGCCATGCCTCCATTTTCCAAATCTCCCTTTGTTCCTGATGGTTTTGCAAGAATTGTTCACCAGCTCACCTGGAAATTCTAGGTGGAAGCCCATCTTTCTTCAATAAAATTATTTTCTGCTTTATCAACACTGATTGATATACACTCTCACTTCTTCCATACATGAATTAGTAACAACTTCCTGGAAAAGTTGAAATAAATCAAATTTGTTCAGAAGCAATGAAAATGAGTTTGATAACTGCTTAGAAATGAGAAGTCTGAAGTCATTTGGCAAGAATAAGAAGTTAAAATTATAATGATCTTTGACACTACACACTTGTCAGCTTTAATATCCAATTTATTCTGTTCCTTGCTTCTAGTAAGTGTTTAATTATCAAGATGTGCATTATTATAACCCTCAAGACAGCCGGGGGCCTCACTGTCCCTTGATCTCAGGTAAAATTTCCTTGAACTCAATCATTTTACGGTTCACGGAGTTCCGAAGTTCTACTTCAAGATTTTTCCCAATTCTACGGAGACACACTACATCTGCCTTGCCTCTTTTGCTTCTAAGTTACAGATTCCTTACCTTGGTCCCAACACAGGGTCCATTTTAGCACCTCTGACATGCTGAGTTTTTATGATGTTCTCCCTGCCATGGGGTCGATGCTGACTCATAGCGACCCACTGTGGGTTTGTGAGACGGTAACTATTTATGGGAGTAAAAAGTCCAGTCTTTTCCCCCTTTATGATGTTAGCAGATTTAATTTAGCCTTAGGGGGGATACATGAAGCAACGTTGTTCATTGTTCCACCATTTCTCCAGTTCTACCATTCACTGTTTCTACAACACAAAGGAGTTCTAACTACTATTGAGAACCCAGGGTTCATGGCTACCCAGGCACCGACAGGACTCACCTTTTACACAGTAGTAAATCCTCATACCTTGTCTTTTTGTTCTTGCACCACTTCCTTGAATTGTGCCTCACCAGGGCAGCCCCGTTACCATGAGGGAATTGGAAAGGAAGGTATGCAAGATGAAAGAAAACAAGTGAAGGGGTTAGGGATTTTGTTGAGTTTTTATTTTTGGTTGAATTTTCAATTTCTGCTATAAATCTCAATGTATAGCATTCTCTTAACTGCTATAACAGGAAGGATTTTTGCAGAATATGTAAGTGAAGCTCTAATAGGTTGTAAGAAGAGAATTGTATGAGAGGCAGAAAATTCACCCCCTCAAGCCTCCATTAAACTTTAATAAGAAGGTGGTGAAGAGGAGAGTGCACACTGACTCTAACACCCTCTGAGAGGAGGTAGAAGAAGAGGTTGAAACCAGGGAAAGGATCCAAGTAAAAAGAGTGTGTTGGGCTGGCTGGTCTCAAAAAACAACCCAGTGAGACTTATCTAGGTACAAGAAAGAACTTTATAAATAATTCCATATCAAAAAGGAATCCTAACCCAGTCCAACTCAAGACCATAGATCTAGCCAGGGCCCTCTTCAGACTCAGATGCTAGCTGAAACAGGAGGCAAGAAGATCACAAGCCTATGGATGAAGAGCCAAGTGGATCCAAGATTAGTGGAAACATGTCAGGGCAGTGACAACTCTCAGGGTCAGTCAGCCCACATGTGGCCACCCCAGGAGACAGATACAGAGTCCCAGCAAGCACGGAGGCAAAGGGGCAGAGAAAGAAAGAGAGACAGAGAGAAGTTCCCGGTTTCTCCTTTCTAAGAAGTCCACACCTCCCAAGGAGGCATCATATGGCTGTGATCTGATTGACAGGTTAGGCCCCACCTCTATATTAACATGCAAATTCAAGTTGGCATATGTGATAGATAGGTTTATTATGCCAACCTGGCCTATAAGAACATGTGAGATTAATAAGGTCGCAGTTTGATTGAAAGGCAAAGAGAGAAATGGCTCAGCAAGCCCAAACTCTCTCTCTTGATCTCTGGTGATCAGACCAGTGTGTGGCTGCTAGTTCTCTGCCTCAACTCATGAGCTATACTACCTGTGGGACTGCCAACCTGTGGATCATGTCACTAGAGCTTGAGGTTCCTTCAAGACCTGCTTAACCATGCTGCTGGTGTATACATTGTTTGAGCTTGGGACTATTGGATCCTGTCATCTAGCTGACTGTTGGTGACCTGCCCTGCTGTTTGCTGCCTCTGGTCAGACTGCCTGCATTGCTCTATGGACCTTGAACCGAGCAGCTCTCATGAACTGAAGGACTTCCAGTATATTAACTGTTTCACAGAAGTGAGTTGAACTAAGCCCTCTGTACTACTGTGTGGACTAATATTCCTTTGTTTATATATATATATATCCATAAGTGTCTTGGTTTTATTTCTCTAGAGAACCCTGTCTAACACAACATATCATCCCACTACCACAGAGCATGAATGAGCAGTCAAGTTTCTATTCACCATCCACCCAGAGCTGGGCCAATGCCAACCTATCATCCATGGCCATTACAGTGAAGGTTACAGACAGCTCAGTGCTGCAAAACTACATCAACTTTCTCCCCATTGTTAATGGGAGAGGACTTGGAACTCAGGGAGTTACTCACCAGCAGGATATCCTTCTACCCACTCCTAAATTCAAATCATGCCTTAAAGCACTGCCTTTTTCCTAAAGTTTGGAATTTGCAAAAGTCTCCCAAAGAGGAGGATGTGTTCCTTCATACTAAAAGAGTATCAACTATGGTAGAAGGCTAAGTAGTTCTGGCATTTGGGTAACCAGTGACAAAATCCAACTATGTTATACACTTATAAGAATGTGAGTCCCAACAAAGACAATCCTCCTGAAGAGAAATTCTGGGACCAGATCTTAATGCTTTAATTTTTTTCTTCAGTAAATAAAGCCATTTACTCAGTGTGCAAGTTTAGAATGTTCTTGCGTCAAGCAGGCACTAGGACTCTCAATGGACTATGAGTCATATCTTTTGTCCTCACATTAATGAGGCCAACTTTAGTGAAGTCTGAATCATTGATGCTATCTTTATCAACAAGAATTTGAAATCCAGATTTCTATTTTAAGGTTGTCTGAGTAAAATAACTTTCAAAAGAACTCTGCCCCCTTGTACATCACTACCTATGTGGTGCTCCAATTCCAGACTACAAAAGCACATCTTCCTGTAATGTCAGGACAGTGCGCATACTTGACCACCTCCTGAAACAGCTTAGTCAAAGAGTTTGTAATTTTTTTAGTAGTGCCCATAACTGCCAACCTAAAATCAAAATATCTACCCCATGTATAGTGACCAAAAAAAATATTTGTCAGGTAAATGAGCTATTCCCAAGTTAACATGATTCTAAGACATACTTGCTTCTTCTTCCCCTCAAAATGAAACCTCTGTCTGATATTCACCCACCTTGTTTCAAGATTTGTTCTTGGGAAAGCCAGTAAACTGTAACATATAAAATAAAGAAGTTTATATCTGACTCCCATTTCTTGACCATACTGCTTGTAAAGAATTTAGTGATGGGAAATTAATGATTTTCTTGGCAGTCGATATTACTTCTTTCAGGAATTTTGACCAGGTCTTCTGATATCAAAATATGACAGTGTAAAATATGGAGTCATCTTGACTCAATAAAGCCATAGCGCGTTACATCCTATGAGAAAGGGCACATCTGTACCTATGTCAAGCTTTCTTTCAGCAAACTTTTGCCTGGCTAAGGAACATTTCACCATTTGAAACTGTTGACAGTCTTTGCAGTTCCCCAAAGAGGTTCATAAAATGGGACTCTTTCTTTCGCTGAATCAGCATAACCCTAGCAGACAAAAAAACATAATCTGGCTGCATCACAAAACATCAGCACATCGTTCTGTTCAAGAAACTAGTTAGTGGCTCCCTGATCAGCTGCAAAGTATCGGGAAGAATGGCAGCAGTTAGACAGCGAATCGCATAATTTAGGAGAGGCACTGCACGAATTATCTCCCTCCTCTCCCTGCCCCCAACCCCCAGCTACTCCCAGTTGGACTATTGTCAGGGCTTGTGTTTTTGTCTCCCTGCGTGTGCGCGTGTGTGTGTATGTGTGTGTGTGTGTGTGTGTGTGTGTGTGTGTGTGTGTAGTTTCTTTTCTCTTCTATTACAATTTGCATGTGAGTGGGAGGTAAGTTATGGCTTTTGTTTTGGGTCAAATCCATTTGATGATAAAATCCTAGTCTTTTCAACTATATTCTTTATCCCAAAGGGGGAAAAAAAATCCCATTTTCAGTGTGATCACAAAGGAAATCCTGTTGCTTTTGTCGGATTTGGGCTCCTAGTGATAAGAATCACACCATGTAAGAAACATCTTTGCTTTCGTATGGATGATAAAAGAGAAAGCAAATAAATGTTGCATCATTTTTCCAACGGGGGCATCTTTACTCTAAAGCAGGGGCATCTTTACTCTAAAGCAGGGGCCTCTTCCTCCATTGCTGCTGGGCTGAGAAGGCAGTTGCATTTCTGTTGTAGAGTAGGATGCTTTTCCTGCCTCCAGAGTTACCTACAACAGCTGGTGGAGCAGCCAGACAGTGACCGCTCTCCCCATTCACAGTGGATATGTGTATCCCCCTTCTCTTGCTCTTTCCTCCTCGTAGGATGATTGATGGATTGGTCATGAAACCACATTTTATTGGAAGACAAGATTGCTTTTCTTAGCAGGCTGGCAACTGTGTTCCAGCACTTCTCTTCCTTTTTGTTTATTTAGTCTAATTGGTACACTTCTCCTTGTTGTTAGACGTGAAGTCATTTCTGACTCAGCGACTCTTGAACAACAATAAAACATCACCTGTCCCATGCCATCCTCCCAATTGTTACTATGTTGAGTCCATTGTTGCAGCCGTTGTGTTGATCTAGCTTATCCAGGGTCCTCCTTTCTTCACTGTCTCTCTGCTTTACCAAGCAGAGACTGGCCTCTCTGATAACATGTCCAAAGTACATGAAGCAGTCTCACCGCCCTTGCGGCTAAGGAGCAATTCTGGGTGTACTTCTTCCAAGACAAATTTGTTTGTTCCTTTGGAAGTCCATGGTACTTTCAATATTCTTTGTCAGCAACAAACACATTCATATTCAAATACATAAATTGTTCTTCAGCCTCCCTTATTCAATGTCCAACTTTCATATGCATATAAGGCAACTGAAAATACCACGGCTTGAGCCAGGTACATCTGTGTCCTCAGAATAAACTTATTGCTTTTCAACACTTTAAAGAGGTCTTGTGCAGCAAATGTACACAATACAGTGCATCATTTGACCTACCAGTGACATATCTTCCAGCATCATTGCAATACCCAAACCACTACAACATGGCAAACTATCAAACAAGTGGTAGATTAGTACATTTATGTGGCCTTTATTCTTTGGATCAGGTCCACAACATTCTCTGTGTTCCAGCAGCTCCTCCTCAGACTGGGAAGTCAATAAGCTAAATGGAGATAAGTATTCATTGGTTCTGAGAGAATTCGGAGTGGGTCCTATGCATATAATTATTCAAATATGTTAAAAAGAGTTCAATGAATGTGTATACAGCTGATTAAAGAGGACATGGTCTTCGTGAGCAGAGAGATGGGGAATAAAGTTGTTGTTTTCAGTGTCATTGAGTCAGTTCCAATGCATAGAGACCCTCTGCACAACAGAACTAAATACTGTCCAGTTCCCTCCAGTCGTGCGCCATCGTCTCGATTGTTCTGTTGGAGCCATCGTTGCAGCGGCCAAGTCAGTGCATCTCATTAAAGCCCTTACTCGTTATCACTGGCCTTCCACTTTACCTAATGCTACATGTCTTGATCGCTTGATTGCTGCTTTCATGAACATTGATTGTGGATCCAAGTAAGACAAGAACCCTCGACAGCCTCAACCTTTCCTCCACGTATCAGGATGTTACTTATCGTTCCAATTGTGAGGGTCTGGGTCTGCTTTACATTGAGTCACAATCCATACGGAAGGCTACAACCCTTGATCTTCAGCAGCAAGTGCTTCAAGTCCTCCTCACTTTCCGCAAGCAAGGTGTGTCATCTACATATCGCGGATTGCTAATAAGCTTTCCTGCGAACCTGATGCCAAATTCCTCTTCATATAATCCAGATTCCCTGATAATCTGTTCGGCAAACAGATTGAATAAGTGTGGTGAGAGGATGCATCCCTGGTATCCTTCTTTCGTGATTGTAAACCATGAAGTAGCCCCTTGTTCTGTTTGCACAATTGCCTCTTATTCCATGTACCAGTTTTTCATGAGCATAGTCAAACATTCTTATTCCCATTCTTCTCAAGGTTAACCAGAGTCTATTCTGTTCCACACAGCTAAATGCCTTTGCATAGTCAATAAAACACAAATAACCATCTTTCTGGTATAATCTGCTTTTAGTCAAGATCCATCTGACATCAACAATGATATACCTTCTTCAACATGCTTAAGTCCAACCGAGCCTGAACCTCTGGCAGCTCCCTGTTAATGTACTGCTGCAACCATGATTGGGTAACATTCAGCAAAATCTTGCTTGCATGCGACATCAATGATATTGTTTCATAGTTTGAGCATTGTGTTGGGTCACCCGGTCATCTTGAGAGAGCCAAAATAAAATAACTTTTAAAACTCCCCTTCTGGCTATCAGATAAAATAGTTCCTGGGTCTTAAAGGCTTATTTCCAAGCAAGCAGCCATCTAACTGAAACATCAACAAGTCTCCATGGAGAAGCACTCAAACATCATTTACCAAAGGATTGTAAACCATATAATCCGAAGCTGGAGGATAAACTAGAATCAGAGACTAAATTATGAGCTTCTGGTTTGCAGAGCTATGGATGACACTGAGAGCCCTAGATATTTTTGTGAGATCTACACAGGAAATATAAGGGTGTACCCCCTAAAAAGTGAAATTTTTTTCAAAGCTATGCATTTAAATTGTTTTACAAAACAACCTTATCACCTCCAAAGTACTCTCCATTACACTTAATACATTTGTCAAATCTACAATTCCATTCTTGGAAACATTTTTCAAACTCATCTGTTTGGATGGCTGACAGCACCTCCCTCGTTTTTGTTTTCGTTTTTCTTCACCTCTTCTGTGTCATCAAATTGTTGTGAGTTCATGTCCATCTTCATTCAAGGAAACAAAAAGAAGTTGCACAGAGCAAGGTCATGTGAATAAGGTGTGTAGAGCAAGAGTGGCATGCTGGTTTTTGCCCAAAACTGGCTCACTAAGATGGCTGTGTGAACGGTGCATTGTCTTGCTGGCAAATCCAGTCCCCCATCTGCCACATATCAAGCCTTTTTTGTCGCACACTGTTAGGCAATCTTTTCAGAACCTCTAAATAGAAAGCTTGATTAACAATCTGACCCGATGGAACTAACTCCAAATGCACTAGCCCCCTCATATCAAAAAAAGAAAAAAAGAGCATCATCTTGATCTTTGATTTCACTGGACAAGCTTTTGGGAGGCGAGGTGACAATGACGTCTTCCACTGGCTTGATTAATGTTTGCTTTCGTGGTTGTAAGAAAAGCACCATGCCTCATCACCAGTAATGACCTTGAGAAAGATGTCTGGGTCACTTTGGAGCTGTTCTTTCATAGAACAGCCTGTTTCCACTCGAGGTTCTTTTTCCTGGTCGATCAGAACCCCGAGCAAAAATTTCACAGTGACCCTTCTCATTCCCAAATCTTCCAGTAAAATTCACTGAATTTTGTGCCATAATTTCCCCATCTCTTCAATGGCCCATCTTCATTGTTGGTCTTTGAGCACAAGTGCATTAATTTTGTCACTATTTGAATCCATTCCATAAGTTGATGGATGTCCAGAACAAAGTTTGTCATCAATTGATATTTCACCTTTTTTAAAATGAGAAATATACTCGTACACTTGAATTTTTCCCATGGCACTGTCCTTATATGCGATGTTCAAGATCACAACAGTTTCTGCACATTTTTACAAGGAGAAAACAAAATTTCACAAATACATGCTATTTTCTTAAATGGGTCATCACAAAGAACAAGGTTCAAGTGAAACTGTTTTTAGGAAAAATTCACTGTAACCAGAGAGAATCTTCTGAGGCAACACCACTGGGTGCACTAACTGAGAGTGAATTGCTTGATCCTAGCCTAGCAAGAAAAATGTGGGGTGGGGGGGGTACCCCCTTATAAGCCTCCAGTGATTTCCCTCTATCCGTAATGGAATAAACTGGTTACAAAACAGCCCATTGGAGAAAGGACTATAGGAGATCAAAAGGATAAACCTGACTTGAACAGTTAGTTCCTGGTCAGTTGATCCCCTCTCTGATGCACCTTGGGCCTGATCTGGTTTTCAACATTTTATATGCTTTTTTTTCCCCTTTTTAAAATTTTTCTTCATATTGGGGTTTAGCTCTGATGTATTTTGTCATTAGGGATAGCCCTCTTGAATTTTTGCTATGTGTGTTTTTGGTATATGAAACTCATATGACCTTACAGAGACAGCAAGTAGACTGAGTTCCTAGTGGGTACAGAGGGGAATATAGCGGGGGTGGGGGGTGTAAAGGAGAGCTGATATCAAGAAGTTCAGGAAGAAAAAGAAGGTTTTGAAACTGATCATGGTTAGCAATTGCTCGATACTGCTTGATGTGAGTGAGCTATGGAATGATATGATACCCTATTACCTCCTAGTAAAAAGGTTTGGGGGCAAAACAACTACTGCCATCAAGTTGATTCCAACTTACAGTGACCTTACAGGACAGAGAAACAGCCCCGCCTCGAAATCCTTATGGAAGTAGACAGCGCCATCGGTTTGCCACAGCACAACTGGGAGGTTCAAATGGCTGACTTAGTCGTTAGCATGTAACCAACTACACCACCAGGACATGCTTAATAAATCCCTCCTCAGAGTCCCCTTGATGGGGACATAATTCAATTATGTCCAAAATAATATATAGTATACCTGGAGATGGGGATAGGAGACTCTGTGCCATTTAGTAATCCATCTTCTTGGAGAAAAAAAAGGATGTTCCTTTTATAGAACTGAAAATTATTGAAAAAGTAATTACTAAATATACTCCATGCGATACATTTATAGAATGCATTGGGAAATAAATGTGATGCGATGATATGTTAATCCTTATGACATCATTAAATCACATTTATTCCCAAATTTCTTGTAGCACAAATTTATGTGAAAATTCTTGTAATGGACAATGAATAATGAAGATTTCAAAAAGAATGGACACATTTGAATCACCGTGTTGGTAAGGAGTATTGGCGAGAAAGACTTCCATAAGGAGTTACAATCTCAGAAACCCACAGGGGTAGCTCCACCCTGTCCTGTAGGGACACCACGAGTCTTGATCGACTCCACAGCAGTGAGTTTGTTTGTTCTGAAGAAGGTTGACTAGACCACAGACAGCCAGAACAATGAACAGATCTGTTTGGAAGAAGTGCAACTGGAATAACCCTTAGAAGCAAATTTGGTGAAACTGCATCGCACTCATTTTGAACACATTATCAGGCGGGATGGTTGTAAATATTTAGGACCTCTGGTAGCATAATGGTTATGAGTTAGACTGTGATCCGAAAGGTAGACAGTTCAAAATCACCAGCTACTCCTGGGAGAAACATGGGGCTTTCTACTCCCATAATCAGAAACTCAGAGGGACAATTCTGTCTTTCCCTAAAGGGTCACTCTGAGTTTGTATCTACTCAATGGCAGTGTTTGTTTGTTTGTTTGGTGTTTGTTTTTATCATGAGGGACAAGTCCCAGAAGAAGTACCTCATGCTTGATAGACTAGAGGGTCACTGTAAAAGATGAAGCATCTCGATAAAATGGACTGATACAGTGACCACATCAATGGGCTCCCATAGCAACAACTGAAGAAATGGTACAATCTTCAATTTGTTGTGCATAAAATCACTATGAGTCAGAGCAAATTTGAGGCTACTTAAGGAGCCCTAGTGGTACTGTGGGGTAAGCTTTGGACTGTTAACCACAAGGTCCAAGGTTCAAACCCACCAGAAGCTCAGTTGGAGAAATATAAGGCTGTGTGCTCCCATAAGGAACCCTATAGAGGGGTGCAATGAGTTAGAATCATCTCAGTGGCAGTGGGCTTGGTTTGACTTTTACCAATAGCAACTACCATCCGTATGAACAGAAAACAAAGACGGGACAATAGACTCTTCTTTGCTAAGTTCATGGCATGTTCTATGCTATAAAGACTAAAACCTCTCATGAACGCGATGCTGGGCATTCCCACTGTGGCCCAGAGAGTCTGCTGAGTTAATTGCATTCATGTTCAAGGTTTCCAGGCACAGCTTTTATCAGAAGAAGAAATTTTTTAAATAATCCCCAGATCTATAGAATAATTTTTTAATCTGGCATGTACATGTTTTCATTTAAATGCACAATTCAATAATATTAACTTGCTTCAGAAGGACCCCTGCTAGCACATGGAGAAAAGACTGGAGACCAGCCCCTATGAAGAGTACCCCCTAAGAAGTCCTGTCTGTGCAGCAACAACATGCTTCGGTCCATGAAAAAGAGTGTAAACCTAGGCGTTGAGTTGGGCAATGGGTGACAGACCACCTAAGGAGGAAAGGATGCGGACGCTCATCTTTCCCCTTTGTTTCTTCCTATTTTCAAGCACAGTGAAGTAGTACATCTTGCTAAAAACACAAGCAAACTGATCACCCACCGCAACACCTTTTGTGAGAACCAACCAGCTGAATCATTAGAAAACAGATTTCCTCTGTACTGGCTCGGGTCTCTCGAAAATGGCGCCTCGTTTGTGGTGGTAAATTGTTTACAAATGAGCGAGTCCCTGTGGTCAATTAGGCATGAATTCTGCTCTCGGCGATGAATATTAGTTTCCACTCCATCCCTCTCACTGTGAAAATGGCCTGGTGTTGCTGCAGGCCGGGACGCTGGTGACACCCAGCCACCTGCACCTGGATCAGTGTCTGGGCCTTTTTCAGGGCAGTTGGTGGAACAGAGGAAGCTTGTTTTAAAACACTTTGTCACTGCATGGCCAACCACTGGTTGGACGGTCCTGAAATAGGCCCCTGATAGTTCATTACCGAGCTTGTGTTCCTAAATTGGAAATTACACACCTGGAAGAAAGCAGACAGCAAATGCTGTTGCCAGAGTGATCGAAAGAAACTCTGCTTGCCTATGAGAAGGCTTTTAGTGGCTGCTGATTCACATACATGGTTATGTCACAGAAATTTTAAAAAAGAATGCTCAGAAGTCATAGCTTCAGGGCTCGTCTTTCAAAAGGCATGAGACATTACCGTGAGTAAATATCTCACTGTTATGGAGTGGATAGCAAATTTGCCAGATTTTACTTGACATGTGAAGTGAAATATCAGAGTATCCTTTTGCCTTGCTAGCAGCTGACAAATCAAGGGAGAGCCAATAAACTACATAATTAAATGAGAAAGGATAGCAGAAGATGAAATCGAATGTGATCTCATTTAGTATTTATCATAACAATGCCACACACTTAGAGGGAACCATCCCTCCCTTTAATACAGTAAATGTGGACATGAGAAGCATTTGTGCTCTGTCTTGGGGAGCACAGATGTGTCCGGGTGGGGGGGGGGGGGGAAGGGAGAGTATTTATTCTACTTTGTAGAATACACACTAAGGATCCTTATTTGTATTCCATTCTTATCATCACATCTCGTGTATGGGTTAGAGCATGTGTCAGTCTGGGTAGACTAGAGAAACAAAATTCATAGACACACTTGTGTGTATAAGAAAGAGCTTTATATCCAAGAGTAATTGTATATTAAGAAAACATCCCAACCCAGTCCACATCAAGTCCATATGTAAGATAACCATCTATAAAGTCCTCGTCAGACTCACGCAACACATGCAATGACGCTTTATGCAGGAAGATCACAGGCCAGTGGGTCTTGTCACCAGGAGGAAGCAGAGAGTGGCTGTGTATATCTGGCCTCCACTCAGCTATTTATCTCTGTGATACCTCCAAATGAGGTTATTAAGCTGCAAGCTAATTGACAGGATAGACTCCATCCTTCGCAAGTTGACAACATATTATGTAACTACCACAGACCAAATTATAGGTTGTAACGTTATGCTACAATTTTGTGAGAAACTATAGAGCTTAAATTTGATTGGCACCATAAAATCATTCTACAAACCCCAGCGTGACTTTAAGATGATGTACCATAAAACAATTAAGAAGAAAATACTATTTCCAATCCAAAAAAATCACTTCCACTGAAAATTTAAGTACAGATGACAAATACACTACATGACCACAAGGCTATCCTCGAATAGACCCTTCCCTTCTTCCTTAAAATGAAAAATAGGTAAACAAGTTTCTGCCACATTCTTTGTTTTAAGAAAAATCTCATTGCCATCAAATAAATGTCAACTAATAGTGATGCTATGGGAGAGGGTAGAACTCCGCTGTGGGTTTCTGAGACTGTAACTTTGTAAGAGAGTGGAAAGTCTCATCTTTCTCCCACAGAACTGCTAGTGGCTTTGACCTGCTGACCTTGCAGTTAACAGTTCAAGGTCATATCATGAAGCAATATCTATTTGATTGGTTGCATTTCTCTCTTTAACTACAAAGCTCAAACCACCACCACCACCACCACCACAGCAACAACAACATACATACACAGGGACACACTCAATTAGCATGGGACAGTGAATAAATAAGAAGAATTGGTGCATTTAAATTATGATGTTAGGGAAAAATATTGAGTATTCCAGGGGCTATCAAAAGAATGAACAAATACGTGTTGTTGGAACGACAGCCAGAGGTTTCTTTGAAGTGAGGATGACAAGACTTCGTCTCTCTTACTTTGGACATGTTATCAGGAGGAACCAATTGCTGGAAAAAGACATCTTCCTTCCTAAAGGAGATGATCGGCAAAAGGCCTGGTGGCACAGCGGTGACACATAGGACTGCAATCTGAATGGACACTTGTCCCAAACCACCAGCAGCTCCTTGGGAGAAAGACAATGCTTTTTACTTCCATCGAGAGTTATAGTCTCAGAAACTCACAGAGGCAGTTCTGCGCTGTCCTCTAGGGTCCCTATGAGTCGGCATTGACACAATGGCAGTGAGTTTGGTTTTGAGGTTCAGTGAGATTAATTGACACAGTGACAGCAAGAATGGGCTCAAAAACAAGAATTTTAAGTATGATGTAGGACCAGGCATGGTTTCATTCTGTTTTAGGAAAGTTGATATGAGCCAGAACCAACTTAATAACACCTAAGCATGACAAACAAAACCCCTCTCCTAATAACCATGCTCCATTGTCAGTTTTGCCATTCTATCTCAAAACAAATGTTGAAATAAACGTCTTGAAGTTACATTTCCTTGTTAGAGACTCATGTCAAACCTGGGTTCATATCTGGAATGGGCCACATCACCTCTGCTGCCTCACCGACATCACTGACTACTCTGAGGTTCTGTTTCCTGGTCTGTAAAATGTAAACAGCCCTATCGCCCTGGTGCATTGTTAGAAAAATCACAGAATCTAGGGAAAGCTCTCAGCACTGGGACTGTTACACCATCTAGTGCTCAGTCGGTGACAGCAATAATAATGCTAGGAGTGATGTGGTAACTGGAGTCTCTAAATTGTGCTCTTTGCGCATCCCATTGCCCACTGCTACTGAGTTGATCCTGACTGGTAGTGAACTCTACAGAAGACAGAGGAGAACTGACTCTCGGTGTTTGACAGCCCATCTCCTCTCTCCTACAGAGCAGTTGGGGGTTGGAACCAAGCCCTTCCAGTTAGCATGCAACGCTTAGCCCAAGCATCACCAGAATCCTAGGTGCAGACAGAGTCGTCTTTGAGCATGAAGAAATTATAAATTTTAAAAGGAGGGGATTGATTTATCCACTCCAGAATGATCCACCCACAAAGTACTTGCTTCTTCGAGTTCATCTGAACTGGACAGTCATAAGGCTCTTGTCTTTTCCATTAGCTTTCTGGACTAGAAGTTCCATAAGAGACAAACCAGGCTCCGAATTCTACCTTGCAGGACTGGATAGGGAAGAGGTTGTACACTGGTGCATATGGGGGCTGGAGGCACAGGGAATCCAGGGTGGATGATACCTTCAGGACCAGGGGTGTGAGGGGCGAGGCTGGGAGAGTGGAGAGTGAGTGGGTTGGAAAGGGGGAACTGATTACAGGGATCTACATGTGACCTCCTCCCTGGGAGATAGACGGCAGAGAAGGGGGGTAAGAGAGAGTCCGGATAGGGCAAGATATGACAAAATAACAATCTGTGGATTATCAAAGACACATGAGGGAGTGGGGAGCGGGGAGGGAGGGGGAAAAAAAGAGGACCTGATGCAAAGGGCTTAAGTAGAGAGCAAATGCTTTGAGAATGAATGGGGCAGGGAATGTATGGATGTGCTTTATACAATTGATGTATGTATATGTGTGGATTGTGATAAGAGTTGTATGAGCCCCTAATAAAATGTAAAAAAGAAAAGAAAATGATTAGGGCAAAGAATGTACAGATGTGCTTTATACAATTGATGAATGTATATGTATGGATTGTGATAAGAGTTGTATGAGCCCCTAATAAAATGTTTTAAAAAGAAACAAACCAGGCCAAACTCACTGCCACCGAGTCAATGCTGACTCCTAGTGACCCCTGTGGATTACTGAGACTGTAGTGGCTAGTGGTTTCAAACTGCCGACCACACGGATAGTAGCTGAATACCACGTCACCAACAGGACTCCTAAAGGAATCAAACAGGACCTACATAGAGCACTGAATGTCAGCCTTTAGCTGTTGAACCTTACAGGTTTTCTACACTGGAGTATGGATATATATGTATAACCTTATGTACATAAAATATATAACCTAATATGCATAAAAGGAAGGAACAAACCTTCCTATTGAAAGAAAATATCAGTATCATCTGGTCAATTCCGTAACCCTGTAGGACGGAGTAGAACTGCCCCTTTGAGTTCTGCGGCTGGACGGGCTTCTCCTGTGGAGCAGTGGATATTTCCAACTGCTGACCGCGTGGTTGGCACCCCTACCCATCATCCACTGCACCATCGGGGTCCTTACAGGACAGCAAATCTTATTCTAGGATTTTTAAAAATCATTTTATTGGGGGCTCATACAACGTTTATCACAATCCATACATCCATCCATTGTGTCAAGCACATGTGTACATTTATTTCCACCATCATTTGCTTTCTACTCGAGCCCTGGGCATCAGTTCCTCATTTTTCTCCTCCCTCCCCACTCCCCTCTTCCTCATGACCCCTTGATAATTTATAAATTATTATTATTTTGTCATATCTTACTCTGTCCGACATCTCCCTCCCCCCACTTTTCTGTTGTCCATCCTCCAGAGAGGAGGTTATATGTAGAGCCATATAATCAGTTCCCCCTTTCTACCCCACCTTCCCTCTACCCTCCCGGTATCACCACTCTCACCACTGGTCCTGAGGGGTTCATCTATCCTGGATTCCCCGTGTTTCCAGTTCCTATCTGTACCAGTGTACATCCTCTGGTCTAGCCAGACTTGTAAGGTAGAATTGGGATTATGATAGTGGGGTGTGGGGAGGAAGCATTTAAAAACTAGAGGAAAGTTGTATGTTTCATCATTGCTACACTGCACCCTGACCGGCTTGTCTCCTCCCCATGACCCTTCTATAAGGGGATGTCCAGTTCCCCACAAATGGCCTTTGGGTCCCCACTCTGCACTCCCCCTCTTTCACAATGATGTGATTTTTGTTCCTTGATGCTTCATACCTGATCCTTCAACACCTCGTGATTACACAGGGTGGTGTGCTTCTTCTATGTGGGCTTTGATACTTCTGTGCTAAATGACCGCATGTTTACCTTCAAGCTTTTAAGATCCCAGAGACTTTATCTTTTGATAGCTGGGCACCATCAGCTTTCTCCACCACATTTGCTTATGCACCCATTTGTCTCCAGCGATCGTATAGGGAAGGTGGGCACAAAATGATACGATTTTTTTGTTCTTTGATTCCTGATACCTGATTCCTTCCACACCTCATGATCACATAGGCTGGTGTGCTTCTTTCTTGTGGGCTTGGTTGCTTCTCAGCTAGATGGCCACTTGTTTTTCTTCAAGCCTTTAAGACCCCAGATGCTTTATCTTTCAATAGTGGGGCACCATCAGCTTTCTTCACCACATTTGTTTATGCACCCATTTGTCTTCAGTGATCGTATCAGGAAGGTGAGCATCATGGAATTCCAGTTTAAAAGGACAAAGTGCTCTTGCATTGAGGGAGTACTTGAGTGGAGGCCCAATGTCCATCTGCCACCTTAGTACTAAACCTATAAATATGTGCACATAGATTTATTTCTTCATCATCATAAATAAATATATTTACATATGTACATGCCTATATTTAAACTTCTAGATTTTATTTAGTTTCTTAAAGGGAAAAACTGCAATATCTTCCATCTAGTGTTAACTTTCATCTATTGCATTTGATAGTTTTACTAAAACTCACTGGGCTGATAAGATGGGATTTAAGGAACCATGCACTTGTACATCAAAAAGCATGGCACCCTGTGGTCAAAGGGAATGCTGAATGACTTTGGGGCCAGGGCATGGTGCCCCAACAGACTGGACTGAAAACCACTCCTAAAAGCCAACAAACAATCCTTGAACTAAATATAAGCTTTCTTTCTTGTTTTGTTTTGTTTTTGTCATTGGTTTGTTGTTGTCATTTTGTTATATATTGTTGCTTGGTTTTGCTCTGTCTTGTTTTTGTGCATGTTATTATCTCCATAGATTTTTCTAAATAAGATTGGCTGGATGAACAATCTGGAGGAGAAAACAATGGGACCAACAGTTCTGGGGGGACATGGGACAGAGGGAGGTGGGGGGAAAGGTAGTGGTGTTAACAAACCCAGGGACAAGGGAAAAACAAGTGATCCAAATTGGTGGTGAGGAGGGTGTGGGAGGCCTGGTAGGGTGTGATCAAGGGTAATGTAACCAAGAGGTATTGCTGAAACCCAGGTGGGAACTGAGCATGATAGTGGGACAGAAGGAAAGTCAAGAGAAATAGAGGAAAGAGCTGGGAGGCAAAGGCATTTATAGAGGTCTAGATAAATACATGTATATATGCAAATATAGTTTTATATATAAGGATGCATATGCATATGAAAGTTGGACATTGAATAAGGAAGACAGAAGAAAAATCAATGCATTTTGACTATGGTTATGGGAAAGGATATTGAAAGTACTTTGGTCTGCCAAAAGAACTTCTTGGAAGAAGTAGAGCCAGAAAGCTCCTTGGAAAGAAGAATGGAGAGACTTCATCTCACTTATTTTCGATGTGTTGTCAGGAGAGCCCAGTCCCTGGAGAAGGAACTCACACTTGGTAAAGTGAAGGGGCAGGGAAAAGAGGCCAACCCTGGACAAGGCGAATTGACACAGTGGCTGCAGCAATGGGCGCAAACATAATGACAGTGGTGAGGAGGGTGCAGGTCTGGGCAGTGGTTCATTCCATTGTACATAGGGTGACTATGGGTCAGAACCAACCCAACAGCACCTAACAGCATCACAGTAATTTCATCACGTAGCTCAAGTGTTGACAACCAAGCTGTTAAGCTCCTTGACTACGTAGCAGGTGGGTGCCTTGTAGTTGTTAGGCATTCAAAATAAAGTGGATTCAGATGCCCATGAATTTGTCTCGTGCAAATTGCCAAATTATCCTTCAGAAATCATTTGATTTCTCTCTTAATTTTTGGTTGCATGGTTCCTGTTAAAAATCTGATGGAATTTTCAATTATCCTAGTATGTATATGCACACATATGTACACACAAAAAATGCTATGCAATTTTAGGACCCCAACCCCTCCCCCAAAAAATTATTTTGGAAGATTTTAACCCATAAAGCCAGATCAAGAACCCAGAACAAAGTATGCTCCTACCACAATAGAGATGCCTCTTCCATAATATTTTCACTTTATTTTCTAACTTTTTATTAATTTGAAGGTGAAAAAGGCATATCGCTCTTAATTTGTATTTTTTATTATTGTTGTTAATGAATTGTGAACACTTTACAAAGTCGGTTCGTCATCGGTGGGGTTTTTCATACATGTTTACTTATGTACTTTATCTACTGGTACATGTTTTAAATATTAAGTAAACATCTTAAATGCAACACTATAAGGTAGCATGGTATATTGGAAACATCCAACACCTGGGCATTGTTCAGAATAAGAGAATCAGATCACCAATCGCTCCTGTCTCATTTGCCCGCTAGAGGGCAGCATGAGCTCATCTAGGATTCTTTTGTGTTTCACTGAAAAGTACTATAGTTTCAGGAAAATGTAGTGATAAATACTTTATCGTGTATGGAACGCGTTATTGTACAACGAGTAACATCGGCGTAAATTGTCTATTTAAGTTGTCTCAATGAAACTATCGATAGAATTTCAATAACTTTAATCATAGCACTTCAATTAACAGCCCGCATATAGACTGTATTCACACGCAGGAATTCACAGATTTAACTTATTGAGGGACAGGAGGAAGATGTGGAGTCTGATTCCTTAGCTATTACAGCATTAGAAACAATGTTACCTTGTCCTCTATGAGGGTCACTAAGAAGGCCTGGCGATGTAGTGGGTTCTGTGTGGGGCTCAAAACGGAAAGATCTGCAGGTTGACCCCAACAATCCCCCAGGGATAAAGATAAAGCTTCCTGCTTTTGCAGATTTATAGCCTCAGAAATCCACAGGGGCAGTCCACTTTGTCCTATGGGGTCACTATAAATCAGAATTAACTTGATGGCAATGATTTTTGAGTTTATAAGGTTACTATGATTCAGAGTTGACTTGATGGCAATGTTTTTTGTTATCATTACCATAACATGATCTTTACAAGATGATTTATAATTTGTTTATAAACTATTAGCTTAAAATGAAGGCATGAAATTGACTCGTGGAAAGCCATCCATAAAGATTAACAGTATTTGTCCCATTAGCTTCATTTGATTATGAAGATTGTGTCCTATTGTCTGGTGGTACACTAACTACTACAACACAGATCATAATTTTTAATTCAGTAATTTTGTTTTTTCTGTGGAGAATCTGTTGTTGTTATTGTTGGTAGGTATCATTGAGTTGATTCTGACTCATGTACAACAGAATGAAACACTGCACAGTCTTCCACCATCCTTAGAATGGTTCCTATGCCTGAGCCCATTGGTGCAGCCAAGGTGTCAATCCATCTCAGTGAGAACCTTCCTCTTGTCTGCTGCCTCCCCACTTTACCAAGAAGGATCTCCACCTCTAAGGACTGCTGTCCCCTGGCAATAGGTCCACAGTACATAAGACAAAATCTCATCATCTTGCCTCCAAGAAGCACTCTGGCCATCCTTCTTCCAAGAGAGATTGGTTTGTCCTTTCAGCAGTACATGGTACTTTCTTGTACAGTTCACAGTTTGCATGTACAGTTTAGTTACACTGATTGTATTTTTTAAGTTGGACAATCTTTCTCACCTTCCTTTTCTAAATTGTCCCTCCCCAATTAGCATAAACTCAGTGCTGCCTACGTTTTCAATTATCAATGGGATATTACATAGATAGATCTTTTTTAAAAATACTTTTATTGGGGGCTATTACATCTCTTATCACAATCCACACATTCTTCCAAAGTGTCAAGCACATTTGAACATATGGCTCCATCATCATTTTCAAAGCATTCTCTTCCCACTTGAACCCCTGATATCAGGTCCCCATTTCTTTCCCCTCCCTCTTCCACCTGCCCTCCCTCACGAACCTTTGATAAGTTATAGATTATTATTTCCATATCTTACATCATCCTCTGTGACCCCTCTGCCACTTTTCCATTATTCGTCCCCCTGAGAGGGAGTTCTAGATTGATCTTTGTGATAGATTCTCCCTTTCTCCCCCCACCCTCCCCTAATCCTCCTGTTATTTCTACTCTCCTTGTGGGCCCTGAGGGATTTATCTATCCTGGGTTCCCTGTGTTATGGGCTCTTATCTGTAGCAGTGTACATACTCTGGTCTAATCCAATTTGTAAGGTAGAATTGAGGTCATGATACTGGGGTGAAGGAGGCACCAAAGAGCTAGAGGAAAGTTATGTGTTTCATTGGTGCCATACTGCACCCTGACTGGCTCATGTCTTCCCTGAGACCACTCTGTGAGGGGATGTCCAATGATCTATCAATGGGCATTGAGTCTCCACTCCATGCACCCCCTCATTCACATTGGGTATGGTTTTATTCTGGGTCTTAGATGCCATGATCACACAGGATGGTGTGCTTCTTCCATGTGGGCTTTGTTGCTTCTGAGCTAGATGGCTGCTTGTTTATCTTCAAACCTTTAAGACCCCAGACACTATATCTTTTGATAGCCAGGCACCATCAGCTTTCTTCACTACATTTGCTTATGCACCCATTTTGTCTTCAGCAATCACGTTTGGAAGGTGAGCATCACAGAATGCCAGATTGTTAGAACAAAGTGTTCTTGTGTTGAGGGAGTACTTTAGTTGAGCCCCAATGTCCACATGCAATCTTAATTCTTCTACAGAGATGAGTACATAGTTCTATTCCCCTCTCAATATATATATTTACACATGTGCATGCCTGTACTTAGGCCTCTATAAATGTCTTTTGCTTCCTGGTTCTTTCCTCTATTTCCTTTTTACTTCCCTCTTGTCCCACCATCATGTTTGGCCTTCATTCCGGTTTAGTAATTCCTAATTCCTCGCTGCTCCATTGCCCTTGATTGAGCCCCACTAGGCATCCTACGACCTTCCTTCCATTGTGTCCCTTGGGACCGGCCCTCCCCATGTGTAGTCTGCTTCGAGCAGGAACATCGTCTTCAGGGCTTGGTGGGACAAGATGTCCTCTCCTCCCTCGCCATCCCTTTGCATTTCTCCCATGTGCTCTAATTCAGCACACTCCTCTCCCCAAGCTGTAGCCCCAATGCTGTCCTCTGAAGGGCATTCTTCTGAGGGGGACAGCATTGTATTGGGGCCGGCATGTGGACCTTTCTATTGGTTCCCTGGTACATGCCAGTATGTTGTATTCATGTCTTGGCGCTTTGGGTTGAAGTCTGGTCTCTCTCCCCTTCTCCTGTGCAGATATAAACAATACTCTCCCCTTGGGTGGATTAGTGCCCTGCTCCCCCCAACCACCAATGTCTTTTTACTTTTTTTCTCTTTGTATCCCCCATTTACTTAGTTGGCTGCCATATGTATCCATGGATTGGGTTTGGCCCCTGCCATAGTTGCTGGACCTCACGCCAGGGATGTATGTATGCAGTAGCTTTTCCCCTGTGCCCTGTTTTATTGTTTGTTTGCTTGATTATTTGTTTTTTTAAGTTAACCTCAGTCAACTCATTTGTACTTGTCTTTTTGTGCTTAAATTACTTCATTTAGCATGATTTCCTCCAGTTCTTTCCATGCAGCAATGTGCTTCATTGGTTCATCACTGAATTTTAGGGATGTGTAGTACTCCATTGTATGTATGTACCACAGTTTTTTTTTGCCCTAATCATTATTTTCTCTTTTCTTCTTTTACATTTTATTAGGGACTCATACAACTCTTACCACAATCCATACATATACATACATCAATTGTATAAAGCACATCCATACATTCCCTGCCCCAATCATTCTCAAGGCATTTGCTCTCCACTTAAGCCCCTTGCATCAGGTCCTCTTTCCCCCCCCTCCCTCCCCATTCCCCCCTCCCTCATATGCCCTTGGTAATTTATACCTCGTTATTTTGTCATATCTTGCCCTATCCGGAGTCTCCCTTCCCCCCTTCTCTGCTGTCCCTCTCCCAAGGAAGAGGTCACATGTGGATCCTTGTAATCAGTTCCCCTGTACCACAGTTTTTTAATCCACTCGTCAGTTGATGGAAATTTGGGTTGTTTCCAACTCCTTGCAATTGTGAACTGTGCTGCAATGAAAACTGGAGCTCAGATATCTGACCTTGGTTTGTTCCTTGACTCTTCTGGATATATGCCCAGTAGGGGGATTGCTAGGTCATATGGTAGCTCAATCTCCATCTGATTTAGATAGTGCCAAATCAATTTCCATCATGGCTGTACATACCTACAGGTCCACCAGCAATGGATGAGAAGTCCTATTTCCCCACAGCCCCTCCAACACTTGTTACTTTCTGACTTTTTGATGACCTATCTTTGAGGGTGTTAGATAGTATCTCATAGTTGTTTTAATTAGCATTTCTCTTATAGCTAATGATCAGGAGCATTTTTTAATATGTTTATTGGCCACTTGGATTTCTGCCCCTGTGAAACTTCTGTTCAGGTCCTTTGCCCACCTCCACAGGGGGCAGTTATTTTTTTCTTGTTGTAAGCTTACAAAATATTGTAGATTGGAGAGTGGAGGGTGAGTGGGTTGGAAAGGGGGAACTGATTACAAGGATCCACATGTGACCTCTTCCCTGGGAGAGGGACAGCAGAGAAGGGGGGAAGGGAGACTCCGGATAGGGCAAGATATGACAAAATAACGATGTATAAATTACTAAGGGCACATGAGGGAGGGGGGAAAGGGGAGGGAGGGAAAAAAAAAAGAGGACCTGATGCAAGGGGCTTAAGTGGAGAGCAAATGCCTTGAGAATGATTGGGGCAGGGAATGTATGGATGTGCTTTATACAATTGATGTATGTATATGTATGGATGGTGATAAGAGTTGTATGAGTCCCTAATAAAATGTAAAAAAAGAAAAAAGGAGAAAAAAATGATTAGGGCAAAGACTGTACAGATGTGCTTTAAACAATTGATGTATGTATATGTATGAACTGTGATAAGAATTGTATGAGCCCCAATAAATTGTTTAAAACATATATTGTAGATTTTAGTTATAAGACTGATGTGTCATTGCTAAAGATGATTTCCCAGTCTGGAGGCTCTTTTATTACTCTTGGTGAATTCTTTTGATGTACACAGGTGTTTTATCTTTAGTATATCCCACATGTCAATTTGTGACTCCTCTGGATTTGTATCTTTCCCTATTTCCAATAGCCTATGTATTCCCTGTGCCAAGGTTCTCAGGTTTGTCCCAATTCCCTCATTAATGGCCATAACTTTTTTAGGGTTTTACCTCAAAGTCTGATCCATCTTGAGTTTATTCTTGTGCATGGAATAAATTAAGCGTCTTGCTTCATTTTTCTGAGGTAGCTATCCATTTTTTCCAGCACCATTCATTGAAGAGGGCATCTGTTTCTTATTTGATATTTTGGGTGTTCTTATCAAAAATAAGTTGCCTGTATGCTGATATTTTTATTTCTAGGTCTTCAGCTCTTTTCCATTGGTCTGAATATCTGTCATTATAACAGTACCACACTGTTTTGACCACTGGGACCGTTTAATAGGTGCTAAAGTCAGGTAGAGCAAGCCTTCCTACTCTGTTCTTCTTGAGTAAGTCTATGCTAATTCTGGGTTTCTTCCCCCTCCATATGAAGTTGGTAATCAGTTTTTCCAATTCTTTGAAGAAGGGCAGTAGTATTCGTATCATAATAGCATTGAACGTATATAGTGCCTTGGGCAGAACTGACATGTTTACTATATTGAGTCTTCCAATCCACGAGCATGGGATATTCTTCCATTTGTTGTGGTCACTCTTGGTTTCTTGTAATAGTGTTCTATAGTGTTCCTCGTACAAATTGTTTTTTCAATCAAGTATATGCCTAGATATTTCTATTTGTGCTTGGCTATTGTAAAGGGTACTGCCTTTTTAATGGCCTCTTCTGTGATCTTGTCAGATGTGTATAGCAGTCTGATACACTTTTATTTGTTGGTCTTGTATCCTGCCATTCTGCCATATTCCTCAATTGCTTCCAACACTCCACTTGTGGAGTTTCGGGGATTTTCAATGCATAAAATCATATTGTCTGTGAATAATGATAGTTTCACCTCTTCCTTCTCCTGATGAATACTTTTGATGTATTTTCTTTGTCTTATGTTGTTAGCTAGGACCGCCGGTATGATGTTAAATAGGAGTGGGGACAATGGGCATCCTTGTCCGGTCCCCTTTTTCAGTCAAATTCTCTTAGTCTTTTCTCCATTGATTATCACGTTGGCTGTTGGTTTTTCATAGGTAGCTTGTATAATACTTAGGAATTTTACTTCTATTCCTATCTTCTTGACTGTCTTAAGCAGGAATGGGTGTTGGATGTTGTTGAATACCTTTTACGCATCTATCGATATTATCATGTGGTTCTTTTAATTTTTCCTGTAAATGTGGCGGATAATACTAATGGTCTTTCATATGTTGAACCATCCCTATATCCCTGGTATAAATCCCACTCGGACCTGGTGAAGTACTTTTTCAAATGCTTCTGTATTCTATTGGCCAGTATTTTGTTAATGATTTTTGCATCCATGTTCATTAGGGATATTAGTCTGTAGTTCTCGATTCTTGTGGGATCTTTGCCAACTTTACATATCAGAGTTATATTAACTTCATAGAAGGAGTTCGGGAGTTTGCTGTCTTTTTCTATGTTCTGAAAGAGTTTGCATAGAATTGGTGTCAGTTCTTCCCTGAATGCTTGGTAGAATTCTCTTGTGAAGCCGTCTGGCCTGGAGGATTTTTTTTTGCTGGTAATTCCTTGATAACCTTATCTATTTCTTCCATTGCTATGAGTCTGTTGAGGTTCTTGACATCCATCTGGGATAGTCTAGGGAGGGATATTTTTTCCAAGTATTTGTCCATGTCCTCCAAGTTGTTGAATTCTTTAGAATACAGGCCTTCATAGTACTGTGTAATTATCCTTTTGACTTCATTAGGGTTGGTTGTAATGTCCCCTGTTTCATCCCTCATCCTTGCTATTGAAATTTTTTCCCTTCCTTACTTTGGTTAGGTTTGCTAGCAGTCTATCAATTCTGTTAATCCTTTCAAAGAACAAGTTTAGCTGCATTAAATTTTTCCATAGTTTTTTTTTCCCTCTCCTGTATCTCAGGCCTGATTTTTATTATTTCTTCCCTTTTTCTATTTGTAGGACAGTTCTGTTGACTCTACTCTAATTGGTGTAAATTTTGTGCCAGCATATCAACCACAAGTCTCTATTCCTTTTTCATGTGTGCATGTATTGCTATCAGCCTTCCTCTGATAAATGCCTTTGCTGTATCCCAAAGGTTTGGGTACATTGTATTTTCATTCTCATTGGTTTCTGGAAACTTCCTGATTTCATCTGTGGTCTGGACCAATATCTATTCTTTTAGCAACAGAGAATTATTCATCCTCCAAATGTTTATCCTTGTTTCCTTCGGTTGATTTCAGGCCTTATGACACAGTTATCAGAGAGAGAGAGATGTCTGTGTAATCTTTATATGCTTGAATTTACTAAGGTTTGATTTCTGTCCCAGCATGTGGTCTATCTTCGAATAGGTGCCATGTGGGCTTGTAAAGAGTGTTAGTTTTTTGAATTTTGGAGGAAGGCTCTGAAAATATCTATCAGGTCAAGTCGTCCAATTGTGTTTTTTAGATCTGTAGCTTCCTTTTGGAGTTTCTATCCCTATGATCTGTCTTTTTCAGAGAGTGGTGTATTAAAGTCACCTACTATAATTGTTGAGCCTTTGATTTCTGTTTTCATCCTTTGGAATGTTTGATTTATGAATTTTGTGGGTCTCATGTTGGGCGCATATATATTTATTATATTCAGTCGTTTGGGGACTACTGTTCCCTTGAGCATTATATAGTGCCCCTCCTTGTCTCTTGTTAGGGCTTGTACCTTGAGATTAATTTTGTCAGAGATTAGATTAGGATTGCTACCCCTGAATTTTTTGCATTGCTATTTGCTTGGTATATTTTTGTTGAGCCTTTAATTCGTAACATGCTTTTGTCTGCAAGCTGGCGAAGTGTAGGCAGCAGATTAATGGGTTATGTTTTCTGAGCCAGTCTATTAGCCTCTGCGTTTTAATGCTTGAGTTCAGTCCATTGATATTCAGTTATTGCACCATCTGTGGACTCTATGATATCATCTTCTACCTTTTGTGTTGGGTGGTTTCCTACCTACATATTTTATTAGTTTGTGTTGTGTAGAAGGAAAGAGAGGTAGAGGACAGAAACATAAAAGAATAAAGAAACAAGAGGAAAAATGGGAGAGAATAAAGAATGAAAGAGAGAAAGAGAAAGAAGGGGGGAAACCATAACTGTGCTCACTAAGAATGACTGGTGGGAAAGAGTAAAGAGAAGAAAAAATAAAGAGGAAAGAGATAGCTGATCCCTGATTTCCTGAACATGGGGCTGAAGAGGTTTAAACCCAGCCCTGAGGTGGCAAGTTGGTGTCCCCTTTTAGTGCAGGGTCCCACCAATGCTGGGCGGAATTGCCCTAGTTGGCAAGATCACTGTAGAGGCCAGACGTAGGTTTCCTCAGCAGTGTAGAGCGCTGTAGAGGGCTATCACAGCACTCCCACAGAGGGCAGGCTGGAGTTCCCCCTGCTGTTTGGGTGGAGTTTCCCTAGGTGGAGGGTTGTGGCTCAGAAGCTAGCAGTGGCATATGAATGAGAAGGAGAAAAGAAGAAAAGGAGAGAAAAAGAAGAAACAAAACAAAACTGGACCCATTAAGACCGACTGTGGTGGCAAAGATAGAAGGACAAGAGAATAAAGGGAGAAGAAAAAGAGTAGTAAGGAGATAGCTCTCCTCTGATCGCCTGACCATGGGGATGGAGGAGTTCCAACCCTGCCTCAAGGTAGCGGGTGAATGTGCCCGCTTGGTGTAGGGTCCCACAGATGCTGGGCGAAATTATCCTTGAAGGCAAGATCACAGCAGAGGCCAGGTAACAGTTCCCATAATGATGTTGAGCACTGGAGTTCACTGGTATGGCTGCCTTGTGTTGTGTGCAGCACTGCAGGGTGGGGGGGGGGGGGCGGTGTTCCCTCAGTCCCATGTAGGGTCCCAGGACAGGCAGGAGCTCCCCAGCTGTGTGAAGGATCACTGATTGGGAGTTGGGCTTGTTGTCCTGCCTTGCCCCAGGACCACTGATGCCCTAATAGTTTAGAGGTTGGTTTTTTCTTTCCCCTGGCCAGCTGGAATTGAACTAAGTTATTCTGAAACTGAGACTTGCTCCAAGCAATTTTTATTATGTTGAGACATTTTTTTTTCTTCTCTTTTTAATATTGGGCTTATGAAGTGCTCTGATTTGGGGGCTGTCATGTTGACCCCAGAGGAGGAGATCCAGGTTATCAGAGAGGTTGTTTTCTTCTTGGCCAACTGGAACTGAATTCACCTCTTGGACTGTGACTTTCTGCTTATTTTCTGCCACACCATGACCTCACTCAGGTAACTTTCTTTCCTTCTGGTTTAATTGCTCCAAATCTATGGCTACTTGCTGCCCAGATCTCCAGGCTATGAGCTCAAGGCAGCTAACTGCATGGGAAGCTCTGGTGTGGGGTCCTGTGACTAGCTGTCAGAGGTTCTTCTCATGTCTGTGGTTCTGTCACTTTTAAGTGTCAGCCTGGGAAATCACTACTCACTCAGCTAGAGCCTACAGCTAAGCACACCAAACCAAGAACTATTAGTGTGTTCTTGGTTTGCTTTGTGAATAGAAATCAAAAAAAGAGGGTTCAGAACAGACTCCAGTACCCTGATTTTAATTTCAGGACTCTGCCTCCCAGTTTCCTTCACCTTACCTCCCAATTGTCTGGTCTGGCAGCAGGAGTTCTGGGTGGGTGAATCTAACTAGATGCCATCTTCTTCCATCTCCATATAGATAGTTCTTAAAAGAGAACAATGCTCAAGCCAGGCACTCTACCATAAACTAGTGCTGAGATTTAAGACATCAGGGAATATACTGGTTAAAAGCTTAACGATTATCTTTTTAGATCTCTCATGGGAGAGATAGACCTTGGTTCTTGGCTTTGCACAAGAAAGAATTCGTGCTGAAGCCTGGTTTGTGATCGAAGTGAGTTTATAGAGAATACAAGTAGCTTCAGGTTCGACAGTAAATGGAACACAAGCCAGGCAGAGTCCGCGGCACAGTTGTGGGACCACAGCCCAGCTGTGCTACATTGTGTAGCAGCTGCTGGGAGAGAGAGAGAGCAAATGCCAGAGCAAAACCTCTGGCTTTTCAGGGGTCCCATTGGGAGGCGTGGTCAACAATATTGGTCAACCCTGTTGACTGAATCAAATTCACCTGGCTTAGATGGGCCAAACCAGGTGCAAAGCCCGCCTAGGTATACCACTCCTTCCTAGCTGGAAGCTCAAACATGTGAGCATGTGTAATGGATGCCCCAATCCCTATGCTAAAGTACCTAGCAATCTCAAAGCAATACTGTTAGGGTTCATCCAGCCTCCAAGTATCCAGTAAGTCTATGAAAGTTGGAAATTCTGTGCTGTGTTTTCCCCTTTCATCAAGGCTCCTCTGTGGAATCTGTGACCAAAATTTTCTGGTTTGGCAATGAGGCACCATCCAGTTTCCTGGTTTCACAACAGAAGGGACAGGTGCTCATGGGTGCAATCAGCCCCACGTTCCATTCCTATTCTTGACTCCCATTCCTCTCTGCAAATAGAGACCCATTGATACATCTTGAAGAAGCTGCTTGCAAGATTTTGAGAACCTAGCTGTTACACAAAGAACTAGGAGATAAAACAGAAGCATGAACTGCATGATTTGACCAATTAACTGGACTGTCCCATAAAACCAGGGCCTTAAACCTTGAAACCAAGAAACAAAATCATCTATTTGGTGGTACAGAAGGAGTCTCAGCAGCTCATTGTCTTCTTCTCCATCTGCAAGGTCATTTTTCTATGGGCTTTCTATTTCTGTAGAGTCACAGTCTCGGAAATCTACAGGGGCAAATTACCTGAGTCGGGGTCTACTCAATGGCTATGGATGTCTTTTTGTCTTTGGTCCTTTGCTTCTTTTTTTTCCGTTTATGTGCTGAGGATATAATAATGAAGGAAACAAAATATCTAACATTAAAGTACTACGTGCAAGTGGGCTGGGGCAGATGAATTAAACAAGGCTTATATATATGTTTCCATCATGTTTTGCACACATGTGCATATTGGAAGGTGACAGGTGCTGAGGAGGAAAGGAAATATGGGAAGGGAGCTAGAATGTCCTTGAATAAGAAGAGGGACAGTTTTAAACTGAAAACCAGCAAAGGCATCACTATTCGGACTGCACCTGAACAGAGTTTAAGGAACTCAAAGTCCAGGAGACATTTGGGAACTATTTTGAGCGGAGGAAAATTAAGTGCAAGGTTCTTACGGGGCTGTGGATTGAGAAGAAGCAAAAAGGCCAGTTTAGCCAGAGATAAGTGAGCGAGGAGGCACAGTGGTCAAGGAGTGGCAGGAGGTCCAAGGGGCAGGGTAGCCTGAGCAACCAGTGTAAGGATTTGGGCTCTTATTCTAAATGAGACAAAGAAAAGTTAGATTGAGAAACACAGGCAAGACACGATGTTAAACACTTTTTGTAAAAAAAAAAAATCATTCTGAAAATTATACACAAAGATAGAAATGGAAAACTTATCAGCAAGTGATTACAGTTAATTCATGAAAACCCTTATCCATCAGTTTTTCTTACTGTAGTAATTTTCCATTGCTGTGACACTGGACGCTTTGCCACCAGCCTTTCGGATGCCATCAGGATCAGGCAGGATCAGGTTTAGGCAGAGCTTCAGATTACGGACAGACTAGGAAGAACAGAGACTGTCCACATCTGAGCAAGTAGGCACTGAAAAGCCAGATGAATAGCAACATAGCATTGTCTGAAAAAAAGCACTTAAAATAATATAACTGAGAAAGCTCTGAAAATGTGCCTGGGAAAGGGCTGCTGTCTCACAACACGGTCGACCTTCATGGTGTGTATAAAGCACAGTTTTTGAACCTACGTTTGCTAATGAGGCACAACTCAAGCTCACAGGAGGTGGACGCAAACATCCATTAAAAATTGGAGCACAGGATGTATCAAGAAATATGAACGATATGATCAAACGATTGAATTATATGCTACGTGGATTAGGTGCCAATAAAAAGGTAAAAAAAGAAATATGAATGTAGGAAACCTGAATGTCATTAAAAAATGAAATGGAAAGCATAAAGATCTATATCCTACTCATTAGTAAGCTCAAATGAACTTGAACAGACCACATCGAATCAGGAAATCAGATGGGTTACAATCTGGAATGACTAATTCAAGAGAATTGGTGTCACTTTCATCATCAAAAATGACACCTGAAAATCTATCTTGAAATTCAAAGTCTATCTTGTTGTCTTCCATCAGACAATAGCTATAAGCACATAATATAATCCAATAATTTTTAAAATATATGCACCAATCACTAAAGCCAGTGACGAATAAAGTGAAGAATTCTACCACTTTCAGTCTGAAATTGATCAAACATGCAATCAATAATTATTGGTGCTTTGATAATTACTGGTTATTGGAATGCAAAAGTTGAAAACAAGGAGTGAAAATCAGTCATTTGCAAAATGCAGACTTGGTGATAGAAAGAAAACTGGAGAGTGATTGCATGCTAGATATTTTCAACACCAATGACTAAACCAATCATTAAAATATTGATTTTCAACAACATAAACAATAGCATGAACTGTGCCAGATGGAGCACACCTGTGGGTAGAGGTGATGGTAGAGGCCCCATATCATCAGCCAAAATAAGGCCAGGCACCTACTGTTGGACACACCCTCAGTTGCCCATATGCATTTTAGGTTGAAGCTGAAGAAAATTAAAACAAGTTCACAAATGTCGAAATACATCCTTGAGTCTATCCCACCTGAATTTCTAGAACATCTCACTAATGATCTAAGGTTCAGTGAGTTGTGGGGTGAGATCAAGAACACCATACATGAAGAAAGCAAAAGACCATTAAAAGAAAAGAAAGGGGGAAAAGACCAAAGTGACTATTTTAAAAGACTCAGAAAATTGCTCTTGAATGAGAGTAGCTAAAGCAAATGGGAGAAATGACAAAGAGTTGAAAAGATCTAGAAGATAAAATAAAGCAGAACGGAATGTGCTGAGCTAGAGTTAGAAAACAACAAAAAGGAGGAACATGCTTTGCATGTCTTAAAGTAAAAGAATGAAAGAAAAATGTAAGCCTTGACTCACAATATTGAGGGATTCTGTGAGCAAAATACTGAAAGTCACAGGAAGCACCCAAAGAGGATGGGGGGATATGCAGGGACTATATAAAAAGTACTGGTAAAATGCAGGGACTATATAAAAAGTACTGGTAAGATGCAGTACTATATAAAAAGTACTGGTAAGATGCAGGGACTATATAAAAAGTACTGGTGAGATGCAGGGACTATATAAAAAGTACTGGTAAGATGCAGGGACTATATAAAAAGTACTGGTAAGATGCAGGGACTATATAAAAAGTACTGGTAAGATGCAGGGACTATATAAAAAGTACTGGTAAGATGCAGGGACTATATAAAAAGTACTGGTAAGATGCAGTACTATATAAAAAGTACTGGTGAGATGCAGGGACTATATAAAAAGTACTGCTAAGATGCAGGGACTATATAAAAAGTACTGGTAAGATGCAGGGACTATATAAAAAGTACTGGTGAGATGCAGGGACTATATAAAAAGTACTGGTGAGATGCAGGGACTATATAAAAAGTACTGGTGAGATGCAGGGACTATATAAAAAGTACTGGTGAGATGCAGGGACTATATAAAAAGTACTGGTGAGATGCAGGGACTATATAAAAAGTACTGGTGAGATGCAGGGACTATATAAAAAGTACTGGTGAGATGCAGGGACTATATAAAAAGTACTGGTAAGATGCAGGGACTATATAAAAAGTACTGGTGAGATGCAGGGACTATATAAAAAGTACTGGTAAGATGCAGGGACTATATAAAAAGTACTGGTGAGATGCAGGGACTATATAAAAAGTACTGGTAAGATGCAGGGACTATATAAAAAGTACTGGTAAGATGCAGTACTATATAAAAAGTACTGGTAAGATGCAGGGACTATATAAAAAGTACTGGTGAGATGCAGGGACTATATAAAAAGTACTGGTAAGATGCAGGGACTATATAAAAAGTACTGGTAAGATGCAGGGACTATATAAAAAGTACTGGTAAGATGCAGGGACTATATAAAAAGTACTGGTAAGATGCAGGGACTATATAAAAAGTACTGGTAAGATGCAGTACTATATAAAAAGTACTGGTGAGATGCAGGGACTATATAAAAAGTACTGGTAAGATGCAGGGACTATATAAAAAGTACTGGTAAGATGCAGGGACTATATAAAAAGTACTGGTAAGATGCAGGGACTATATAAAAAGTACTGGTGAGATGCAGGGACTATATAAAAAGTACTGGTGAGATGCAGGGACTATATAAAAAGTACTGGTGAGATGCAGGGACTATATAAAAAGTACTGGTGAGATGCAGGGACTATATAAAAAGTACTGGTGAGATGCAGGGACTATATAAAAAGTACTGGTAAGATGCAGGGACTATATAAAAAGTACTGGTAAGATGCAGGGACTATATAAAAAGTACTGGTAAGATGCAGGGACTATATAAAAAGTACTGGTAAGATGCAGGGACTATATAAAAAGTACTGGTAAGATGCAGTACTATATAAAAAGTACTGGTGAGATGCAGGGACTATATAAAAAGTACTGGTAAGATGCAGGGACTATATAAAAAGTACTGGTAAGATGCAGGGACTATATAAAAAGTACTGGTAAGATGCAGGGACTATATAAAAAGTACTGGTAAGATGCAGGGACTATATAAAAAGTACTGGTGAGATGCAGGGACTATATAAAAAGTACTGGTGAGATGCAGGGACTATATAAAAAGTACTGGTGAGATGCAGGGACTATATAAAAAGTACTGGTGAGATGCAGGGACTATATAAAAAGTACTGGTGAGATGCAGGGACTATATAAAAAGTACTGGTGAGATGCAGGGACTATATAAAAAGTACTGGTAAGATGCAGGGACTATATAAAAAGTACTGGTGAGATGCAGGGACTATATAAAAAGTACTGGTGAGATGCAGGGACTATATAAAAAGTACTGGTGAGATGCAGGGACTATATAAAAAGTACTGGTGAGATGCAGGGACTATATAAAAAGTACTGGTAAGATGCAGGGACTATATAAAAAGTACTGGTAAGATGCAGGGACTATATAAAAAGTACTGGTAAGATGCAGGGACTATATAAAAAGTACTGGTAAGATGCAGGGACTATATAAAAAGTACAGGTAAGATGCAGTACTATATAAAAAGTACTGGTGATATGCAGGGACTATATAAAAAGTACTGGTAAGATGCAGGGACTATATAAAAAGTACTGGTAAGATGCAGGGACTATATAAAAAGTACTGGTGAGATGCAGGGACTATATAAAAAGTACTGGTGAGATGCAGGGACTATATAAAAAGTACTGGTGAGATGCAGGGACTATATAAAAAGTACTGGTGAGATGCAGGGACTATATAAAAAGTACTGGTAAGATGCAGGGACTATATAAAAAGTACTGGTAAGATGCAGGGACTATATAAAAAGTACTGGTAAGATGCAGGGACTATATAAAAAGTACTGGTGAGATGCAGGGACTATATAAAAAGTACTGGTGAGATGCAGGGACTATATAAAAAGTACTGGTGAGATGCAGGGACTATATAAAAAGCACTGGTGAGATGCAGGGACTATATAAAAAGTACTGGTAAGATGCAGGGACTATATAAAAAGTACTGGTAAGATGCAGGGACTATATAAAAAGTACTGGTAAGATGCAGGGACTATATAAAAAGTACTGGTAAGATGCAGGGACTATATAAAAAGTACTGGTAAGATTCAGGGACTATATAAAAAGTACTGGTAAGATGCAGGGACTATATAAAAAGTACTGGTAAGATGCAGTACTATATAAAAAGTACTGGTGAGATGCAGGGACTATATAAAAAGTACTGGTAAGATGCAGTACTATATAAAAAGTACTGGTAAGATGCAGGGACTATATAAAAAGTACTGGTAAGATGCAGGGACTATATAAAAAGTACTGGTAAGATGCAGGGACTATATAAAAAGTACTGGTAAGATGCAGGGACTATATAAAACGTACTGGTAAGATGCAGGGACTATATAAAAAGTACTGGTAAGATGCAGGGACTATATAAAAAGTACTGGTAAGATGCAGGGACTATATAAAAAGTACTGGTAAGATGCAGGGACTATATAAAAAGTACTGGTAAGATGCAGTACTATATAAAAAGTACTGGTGAGATGCAGGGACTATATAAAAAGTACTGGTGAGATGCAGGGACTATATAAAAAGTACTGGTGAGATGCAGGGACTATATAAAAAGTACTGGTGAGATGCAGGGACTATATAAAAAGTACTGGTAAGATGCAGGGACTATATAAAAAGTACTGGTGAGATGCAGGGACTATATAAAAAGTACTGGTGAGATGCAGGGACTATATAAAAAGTACTGGTAAGATGCAGGGACTATATAAAAAGTACTGGTAAGATGCAGTACTATATAAAAAGTACTGGTGAGATGCAGGGACTATATAAAAAGTACTGGTAAGATGCAGGGACTATATAAAAAGTACTGGTAAGATGCAGTACTATATAAAAAGTACTGGTGAGATGCAGGGACTATATAAAAAGTACTGGTGAGATGCAGGGACTATATAAAAAGTACTGGTAAGATGCAGGGACTATATAAAAAGTACTGGTAAGATGCAGTACTATATAAAAAGTACTGGTGAGATGCAGGGACTATATAAAAAGTACTGGTGAGATGCAGGGACTATATAAAAAGTACTGGTGAGATGCAGGGACTATATAAAAAGTACTGGTAAGATGCAGTATTATATAAAAAGTACTGGTCAGATGCAGGGACTATATAAAAAGTACTGGTAAGATGCAGGGACTATATAAAAAGTACTGGTAAGATGCAGGGACTATATAAAAAGTACTGGTAAGATGCAGGGACTATATAAAAAGTACTGGTGAGATGCAGGGACTATATAAAAAGTACTGGTAAGATGCAGGGACTATATAAAAAGTACTGGTAAGATGCAGTACTATATAAAAAGTACTGGTGAGATGCAGGGACTATATAAAAAGTACTGGTGAGATGCAGGGACTATATAAAAAGTACTGGTGAGATGCAGGGACTATATAAAAAGTACTGGTAAGATGCAGTATTATATAAAAAGTACTGGTCAGATGCAGGGACTATATAAAAAGTACTGGTAAGATGCAGGGACTATATAAAAAGTACTGGTAAGATGCAGGGACTATATAAAAAGTACTGGTAAGATGCAGGGACTATATAAAAAGTACTGGTAAGATGCAGGGACTATATAAAAAGTACTGGTGAGATGCAGGGACTATATAAAAAGTACTGGTGAGATGCAGGGACTATATAAAAAGTACTGGTGAGATGCAGGGACTATATAAAAAGTACTGGTGAGATGCAGGGACTATATAAAAAGTACTGGTAAGATGCAGGGACTATATAAAAAGTACTGGTGAGATGCAGGGACTATATAAAAAGTACTGGTGAGATGCAGGGACTATATAAAAAGTACTGGTGAGATGCAGGGACTATATAAAAAGTACTGGTGAGATGCAGGGACTATATAAAAAGTACTGGTGAGATGCAGGGACTATATAAAAAGTACTGGTAAGATGCAGGGACTATATAAAAAGTACTGGTAAGATGCAGTACTATATAAAAAGTACTGGTAAGATGCAGGGACTATATAAAAAGTACTGGTGAGATGCAGGGACTATATAAAAAGTACTGGTGAGATGCAGGGACTATATAAAAAGTACTGGTGAGATGCAGGGACTATATAAAAAGTACTGGTAAGATGCAGGGACTATATAAAAAGTACTGGTGAGATGCAGGGACTATATAAAAAGTACTGGTGAGATGCAGGGACTATATAAAAAGTACTGGTGAGATGCAGGGACTATATAAAAAGTACTGGTAAGATGCAGGGACTATATAAAAAGTACTGGTGAGATGTAGGGACTATATAAAAAGTACTGGTAAGATGCAGGGACTATATAAAAAGTACTGGTAAGATGCAGGGACTATATAAAAAGTACTGGTAAGATGCAGGGACTATATAAAAAGTACTGGTGAGATGCAGGGACTATATAAAAAGTACTGGTAAGATGCAGTACTATATAAAAAGTACTGGTAAGATGCAGGGACTATATAAAAAGTACTGGTAAGATGCAGGGACTATATAAAAAGTACTGGTGAGATGCAGGGACTATATAAAAAGTACTGGTGAGATGCAGGGACTATATAAAAAGTACTGGTGAGATGCAGGGACTATATAAAAAGTACTGGTAAGATGCAGGGACTATATAAAAAGTACTGGTGAGATGCAGGGACTATATAAAAAGTACTGGTAAGATGCAGGGACTATATAAAAAGTACTGGTAAGATGCAGTACTATATAAAAAGTACTGGTAAGATGCAGGGACTATATAAAAAGTACTGGTGAGATGCAGGGACTATATAAAAAGTACTGGTGAGATGCAGGGACTATATAAAAAGTACTGGTGAGATGCAGTACTATATAAAAAGTACTGGTAAGATGCAGGGACTATATAAAAAGTACTGGTAAGATGCAGGGACTATATAAAAAGTACTGGTAAGATGCAGGGACTATATAAAAAGTACTGGTGAGATGCAGGGACTATATAAAAAGTACTGGTAAGATGCAGGGACTATATAAAAAGTACTGGTGAGATGCAGGGACTATATAAAAAGTACTGGTAAGATGCAGGGACTATATAAAAAGTACTGGTGAGATGCAGGGACTATATAAAAAGTACTGGTAAGATGCAGGGGCTATATAAAAAGTACTGGTAAGATGCAGGGACTATATAAAAAGTACTGGTAAGATGCAGGGACTATATAAAAAGTACTGGTAAGATGCAGGGACTATATAAAAAGTACTGGTGAGATGCAGGGACTATATAAAAAGTACTGGTGAGATGCAGGGACTATATAAAAAGTACTGGTAAGATGCAGGGACTATATAAAAAGTACTGGTAAGATGCAGGGACTATATAAAAAGTACTGGTAAGATGCAGGGACTATATAAAAAGTACTGGTAAGATGCAAGGACTATATAAAAAGTACTGGTAAGATGCAGGGACTATATAAAAAGTACTGGTAAGATGCAGGGACTATATAAAAAGTACTGGTAAGATGCAGGGACTATATAAAAAGTACTGGTGAGCATTCAGCCATTTCAAGAGGTAGCATACCATCAAAAACCAATGGTACTGAAAGAAGTCCAAGTGGAAGTGAGGTGTCAGTGAAAAGCAAGACCCCAGGAATACCAATTGAAATATTTCAACAAATTGATGCAGTATTGAAAGTCCTCACTAATCTATTCAAAGAAATTTTAAAACCTGGCCAATCAACTGGAAGAGATCTATATTTATACACATTCCAAAGAAAGGTGGCCCAATAAAAAGCAGAAATTATCAAGCAATATTATCACTATCACTTACTGAAAATAGTTCAAAAATATTCACAGCAATACATTGACAGGGAACTGCCGGAAATTCAAGCTGGATTCAGAAGGGGGTGTATTAGAAAGAATATCAGCCACTTTGGAAGTGACATGGCAATTCTTAAAACAGATGGCAATTGAAATACCATGTAACCCAGCAATACCACTGCTGGTCATCTACCCCAAAGAAATAAGAAACAGATCACGAACAGACGTACGCTCCCCCATGTTCACTGCAGCACAGTTCACAATAGCAAGAAGTTCTGATGGCTGTCAGTTTACTTGTGGCTATTTTTCTAGTCGTTGGGGATGTTGAGTACAGAGTTGGCTCTTGCTCTTTTTCCTTTTTACGAGATGTGTGTTTATTGCTGTAAATCCCCTTCTGGCCCCGGCTTTTGCTGCATCTCCAAGGTTTGGACATATTACATTTTCAATATCAATTGATTCAAGAAATGTTTTCATTTTTTAAAATTTCCTTTATTAGTTGTTTTTTTTAAGGAGTCAGTTATTTAATTTCTGTGTATTTTACTTTTCCCTTTGATCTCCCTATTTTTTATTTCCAAAATTAGAGACTGACAGGAAGGCTTCTTATGGTTAAAACCACACTTAAAATCTACTCTGGATCCCCTACCTCCTATTTCTCCCCCTCACCCAACTATTATTCCCTCCTCAGCTCCACACAATATGATTCTCAGCTCCTATCTGATCCTCCTCTAACCCGAAGAGCCTACCCCGTCTCCCAACACCCAACCCAGAAACCTATGAATCCTCTATAGCTCCACCACTATGCGGTGGAAGCACAAACCACAGCCATTAGCAGCTACCACAAAAAATCAAGAGAAACAAAAATCAACAACCAAAGATTACCCAAGCCCAATGGAATACACAGAGAAAGAAGCCCTGGAACAAAAATCCAAGAGGGTGACACCCACCCCACCCCCCACCCCCGAGTGACATCTGAGAATAATCCAATATGAACAAAACAAAAAATACAGAAAATGTGGACAACAAAGTCAGGCCTGGTGTGCATCAGAGGGGGGGATCAACTGACAGATTTTAACCATTCAAGGTTTTAACCATTGATCTTCTATAGTCATCTCGCCAATGCACTCTGTTTGGGAACCACTTTCCTCCCATCCTTCTCCTATGGATAGCGGGAAATCCCAAGAGGCAAAAAATGTACCTTGGCCTCCCACTGTCATCCTTAGCCTTCTACAAACCAGATTCTCACAATGTAGGTTCTACTATTTCTTCCTTCTACTTAAGGTTATGTGATTAAAACCTGAATTTCCTTTGGGTGTGAACTTTTTAGTATCTCCATTTATAGAAATAAACACACATGTCAACAACAACAGCAAAAAAAGCCCCACTGCAACTCAATACCCAACATCTCCAACAACTAGAAAAAGAGCAGCATAATACCGTATATACTCAAAAATAAGCCCACCCAAGTATAAGCCTAGGTACCTACTTATTACCTGGGAAACCAGAAAAACTGATTGACTCAAGCATAAGCCTAGGTACCTACTTATTACCAGGGAAACCAGAAAAACTGATTGACTCAAGTATAAGCCTAGGTACCTACTTATTACCAGGGAAACCAGAAAAACTGATTGATTCAAGTATAAGCCTAGGGTGGAAAATGCAGAAGTTATTGGTGAGTTTCAATAATCAAAACAAATGAAAATAAATTACTAAAAATTGAGACATAAGTGGAGTAATGTATTTAAATATTTATTTTAAATTAAAAACATAATAAAAGGACAACAAGTCATTTAATGTTAGTAAACCAGCACAGTAAGTGGAAAATAGGTTCAACAAAAACAATAAGGTATCAACAATGATACCTTAAGAGTACTATTCCCTGAGCTCAATCAGCAACCAAGCTAAAATGTAGAGTTAAAATCCTTCAAAACTGGATTCCTCATCATCATCCGTATCCCAATGCAGAGCTTCAGCTGGTGTGAGGTCATCATAGAAGCTATCCTCACTGAGATCGCCATCATCACCATCACTGCTGTCATTTTCATACAAAGCGCAGTCTTCACTGCCATCCATAGCATTACTGATGCCACATTTCTGGAAGGTACATTGCACCATGTCTTCTGGAATGTCTTCCCATGCATCTTGAACCCACTTTGCTATTAACTCTATGTCAGGCTTCATGAGATTTCCCCCTTTTGTTAGTCGGGCTTGACCAGATGGCATCCATTTATGCCACATCCTTTGCACACGGTCTTTAAAAGGCTTATTCAAAGATACACGTCATAGGACGGCTCTGATTGGTTAGATGTAAATAAACAAACATTCCAAGTCCTGCAGTGTCCACGGTGCTTTCAATGAACAGAGGAGAAACGGCAATCACCTGCGAGGTAACGGGCGCTCATTCCATTACCTCGGGGGAACCCAGCGAGATGTTACACCTCACTGGGGTACCACTGGCCCGTGTGTAAGCCGAACCCCAGTTTTTCAGCAAATTTTTTGTGCTGAAAAACTCGGCTTATACACGAGTATATACGGTAAGTCGGTCACCACCAGAAAAAGAAAGAATAAAGGTCATATCCGAAATAAGTGAAACAGAAAAATAATAAAAAATAGTCCACAAGACAAAATGGGGTATTTGAAAGAATGAACAAAATCAACAAACCACTGACAAATCTAATAAAGGAAAAGCTGGAGAAAATATAATTAATAAAATGAAGTGAGCAATGTCTCAAGAGAACCAAGTGAAAAACAAATGATCGTAACAAAACACTATGGAGAAATGTAAAATAAAAATTTTGAAAACCCATAAGATATGGACAGGTTCTTAGAAACATTTTACCTGCCTAGCCTTGCACAGGCTGAAGTAGAAAACCTGAACAGTTTTCATTACAAAAGGAGAAAATGATCAGACCATTAAAAAACTCACAACAACACAAATCTGGGCTTAGGAAGCTTCACTGGTGAATTCTTCCAAGCATTCAGAGAAGAGCTGATACCAATTCCACACAAACTATTCTAAACTAGAGAAAAGAATGAAACACTGCCAATTTCATTTCACCAAGCAAGTATAGCCCAGGTAGGATGTAGTGATACCGCCAAAAGAAAATTCTAAACCAATTCTCAATCAAATTCTAGCCTATAGAATCTAATAAAATAATCAAGACCAAGTAGGAGTCACAACAGGTAGGCAAGAATGGTTCAATATTAGGAAAACAACAACATATAATCAAAAATAATTTTTAAAATCCACATTACCATATCAATGGATACATAAAAAGCATTTGGAAAAAAATCTAACACGTATTCTTAATTTTTTAAAAATTCAACAAAATAAGGAACAGAAGGGAAAATCTTCAACATATTCTCAAAGGAGTGGAACAGAAAGAATTGCCCTGATGAAATATAAACAGATAAGGATGTCCTTTATCAACACTACTATTTAATATTGTGCTGGACACCTTAGCCAAAGTTTTCCAGCTAGAAAGGGAAATTACAGGCATCCAAATTATCAAAGAAGTAAAGAAGTCTCTCTAGTTGAAGATGATATGATATACATAGAAAATCTCAAGCATTTGGCTTAGCAGAAAATGTTTGACACTGAGTTAGTTAAAGTTTATTGTGTCACCTGGCCGATAAACACATTAATTGAAGAGTGGAGAGATAAATGGCTCTGTGAGCCTCACCTTTCTAGTTCTCGAGTCTGTTGTTTTGTGAGATGGAGGAGGACTTTGTGGATTGGTGTCGGACATATGGGTTAATGTTGGATCTGTGGGCTTGGGCAGCACTGGGTTGGGATGTTTTCTTGATGTGCACTTAACCTTTATAGAAGACTCTCTCTTATACTTGAATTTCTGTGGATTTATTTCTCTAATGTACCTAGACTAATATACTAACTAAAAGATTAAGCAAAGCAGCAAGGTAGAAGATTGAGAAACATGTGGGCAGGACCACATCTGGATGTCTTTGGATACACCAAGGGAAAGGAAACTTTAACTCCACATCTGTCCAAGGATGATTCTTGTGAGACAGGTCAGACATGCCTCCTCCCTCCATCCTTCACTATCCTATTCTAACACCAAGCATCCCTACAAGGACACTCCTTCTCTGGCAGGTTCAAAAATGCATTGTAATGGCCATAAAGCAATCACAAAAGCAATCATGTATGTGGAGGTTTATTGAAGAAGTTACAGTCCTTTTATCTGTAGTCCCTCTTCTCAGCCATGCCAACAGGCATCTCTCTCTGGTTCATGGCCTCTTAGCCACCCAGTCCCTTGGCCTCTGCCCTGCTTCATCAAGTGTTGCAATGCATCCTTAGTGCAGGTAAATGCCTGAAAGGCTCCCTATGCTAAAAGCTACCTCCTGCCCAAAGGCACTCAGCTTTACTTATTCAGTAAACCAGAAGTCCACCCACCCTGCAACCCTGCAGCCTCCAGTGTTTCAGTCTACGTGTAAACCCTCGAACTATAAAAATCATCAGCAAAGAAAGGGGGACAAACTTTGGGGCCCTAATACAAGGCACAAATAGGGGGAAATACAATAGCTGACTGGGACTTCCTAAAAATTAGTACTTGTGTGCATTAAAAGACTTCACCAAAAGAGTAAAAGCAGACACAACAGAATGAGGACATTTTTACACAGTCATCTATCAGACAAGAGACAGATCTCTAAAATGGACAGAAAACTTCAACAAGAAAAAAGACAAATAATCAAATCTCAAAATTGGCAGAGATCACGACACTGCACCAAAGAAGATATTCAGGCCTTCAAAGAAACATGAAGAAAGTCTGGTAATCCCTAACCATTCCAGCAATATAAGTTAAAACAACAATGGGGCTCTCCTCACCCCCGCATTAACAGCAAATTTCAAAAAGAAGAAAATAAAAAATGTGGTGTGGGCAATGTTTCATTCGTTTGTACACAGGGGTCACTATGAGTCGCAACCGATGTGGCACCCCCTAACAGCAACAACGATTCACCAGTACACCTTCAGCATTCCAAAGAGGCCTTGACATTATCTTATTTTAAAAAGAAAAGCCACACCCACACCCACATAACCAGTCTCTCCACTTCAGCTTTAATGCCAAGTCAAGTGCCACCCTATAGTTAAGGCCCAGAGCCTATGGAGAGCTCGTGCCTAGCTCAGGAAGTGGCCACACCAGTCAATTCAATGCAGTGGACTCGCAAAAGTTTGAGCAAAGAAAAGTAGACTTGGGAATCCAAGGCCACTGTATTAATGAAATATGTTTGTTTTATACACTCTGCCACCACATTAATGATTTTTCAGCATCACACACCCTCCAGTTTCAAAAGTTGAGCCATGCCCCGAGGAATTATCATCTAGAACCAGTTTCACCTAGCTTCTCTTCAACACGAGTCTTCCAGTGGTCTGATTGACAGCCTTAGGATGATCCAATTTCACTGGCAGTTCTTTAAGAATGCAGTCCGATACTGATATCATTTTGGGCACAAAGAGTCATTTACAAGGTCACAAGGCACAGGCAAAGGGAGCAAATTTCTCATTGCTTGTCATCCCCAAACAGTATATTTCCTTTTGACTATTGATTAAATCTCAGGAATAAGATGGATATCCTTTCTAGAGGCTTATTATGAAAGTTTCAAGTAGATGCCAAATGAAGAAATTTGCATGGTGATTAATTCAGTCAATTTTAAAAAGCCCTTCCTAAGCAAATAACTTTTGCTCAAGTGAACTGTGTAAAATGCCTATCGTATATGAGGGGGCTCCAAAAAGTTCACCAAAAAGTGGAACTAAACGATAATGAAGTTTTTCCACAAATGTTTTGAAATCTCTGCATTGCTTCTAGCAGGTTCTTTTCAATATTTACATAGCACCCCGATTGTCTTCCCCATACTACCAAACTCCACAATCCAAGCAAATCCCTGGTGGTGTCGTGTTTACAAGGGGAACTTTGATGCACAAGTCAAAATCCACTGGTCTGTACCTGTGAAGTGCTGCTCGTTGCAATCATGTCATTTCCAGTTCAGGGAGACTTGGTAACACCAGAGTAAAACTGAATTGTCAGTGACTGGGTCTTTAGAAGTCGTTCACCAGGCCTTTCTTCCAAGGCACTTCAGGGTGGACTCAAATCACCAACCTTTCTCAGGAATAAAGTGCATTAACCATTGGCACCATTTGGGGAATCTAAAGACTAGCTCCCAAACCCAAATCCACTGCCACGGAGGGGATTCTGGCTCATAGTGGCCCTACAGGCAGAGAACTGCTCCTTGGGGGTTTCTTAGGCGGTAACTCTTCACAAGATTAGATAACCTCACCTTTCTCTTGTGGGGTCTACCATTAATCTTTCGGTTAGGAGCACAAGTTCCTGTATCTCAATCATTTCTTAAACCTTTGTAGTTCTAGAATCTCAGAAACACTGGGTCCTTGGTAAATGTTTCTCAAGTTGAAATGAACTTTGTTTTCATGATGTAAAAGGCCCATCTCCTTTTCTGTAGAGAAACACAGAATAAAAGAGTAAAACAAAAAAAAAGAGAGAGTAAACCTAACAAAGCTGAGGTAGTTTGTTGTGCCAACCTGACCGATAAACACATGTGGGGTTAATTCAAGGACTGAGGGATAAATGCTCAGTGAGCCTCGCCTTTCTAGTTCTTGGGTTTCTTGATTTCTGACAGTCAGAGGAGGGTGACACTTGCTTCAGCTGGCAAGGCTCACTTCCTCAAAGACATCCCCAAGGAGAAGCCACATGGATCTACCCCGATGCAGCGCTGGTGCTGGAGCACCCATTTGGAGACCCCTGCCAGTGCTGAGATGCTACACATTCACTGATTCGACTTTCCTCCTGCAGTCAGCATCATTGCATGTGTTTTGTGAGATGGAGGAGGACTTTGTAGATTGGTGTTGGTCATATGTGTTAATGTTGGGTTTGTGGGCTTGGGCAGCACTGGGTTGGGATGTTTTCTTGATGTGCACTTAACCTTTATATAAAACTCTCTCTTATACATGAGTTTCTGTGGATTTGTTTCCTCTAAAGTACCCAGACTAACACATTATGATATCTCGTGGATGGGGTACTGGAGAAACAAATTGTAAGATGGAAACTAGATGTGTGTTTGACCTCTCTCTCATGGAAGCGTTTTCTACTTTGTCCAGCCAGAGTCAGATAAAGACACACTTTACTTGGTTTTCTGGGGAAAATATGGGAAGTAAAAAAATAGAAAGGTTATTTGATCTTTAGATGGGGTTAGGCCATGCCTGTAAAAAAATCTTTGAAAAGATATGCCCCACCAGTGTTTTGGAGTACTCAGAAACCAGTAGTCTTTGTCAGAAGTTGCAAAAAATCTGGAACCATGAAGAAAACTCTCCTCTAGGACTGAATGTTAAAGGGAGCCTGAGAGCAGGCTAAAATGCTTACTAGGTGATCACCTGGATCTACTTGTTGTTTGGAAGCAGGAGAAATGCAGCAATAAAGAGGCGGGTTGAGTTTGGCCACTGACACCTGTGGACTTGGTTTAGAGGAACGAGAGGAGAAGATGAGAGCGGGTTGACTGGTCTAAACTTCATGACCTAACTCGAGGGGGCTAGGCTTGTTGAGCTTTGGTGAGAGTCCATGGTCTAAAGGCAAGGAGACCAGTGGGCACCCTGTGGGGGCTGAGTGAGGCAGCCCACATTGAGTTGACCAGAACCTGACCAGATGGAGATTTTTGAGCCTGTAAACTGGTGCATGTTGTTGGCTTTATGGATGGCCTGTCCGGATTTGACTTTGCTTATGATGTAGACTCCACAAGGTTCCAACTGGAATGAAGATTCTTCATGTCAGAAAATATGATTGTCTCATCAGAGCACTGGGTTGCTGTAAGTGGGCAGTATATAAATTGGATACCCAAAATTGGGGGGGATAAAGGCATGAAGTGGTTGGTTTACAAACTTTCATGGGTAGGGGAGTATATTCACAGGATAATAGGATTAAGGTGTAGGTGTTACTTAATTGCAGTTGTGAGGCTAAAGAATTATGTACACGTGCCAAGTTCGCAAGGGGTGGATTAAGGTAGTTTATTGTGCCAACCTGCCGATAAACAAATGTGGAGTTAATTGAAGGGCAGAGAGATAAATGGCTCAGTGAACTTCGCCTTTCTAGTTCTCGGGTCTCTTGCTTTGTGATGGTCGGACCAGGGTGCAGCTGCCTTAGCCAGTTCCCTGCTTTAGCTGGCACGGCTCACTTCCTGCAAGACAACCCTGAGGAGACGTCACATGGACAAACACCGATGCAGCCCTCAGTTCTGGAGCTGCCACATGGAGACCCCATGCCAGTGCTGAGATGTTTACACATTCACTGACTTGGCTTTCCTCCTGCAGTCTGCATCATTGCATCTGTTTTGTGAGATGGAGGAGGACTTTGTGGATTGGTGTTGGACAAATGGGATAATGTTGGACTTGTGGGCTGGGGCAGCACTGGAATGAGATGTTTTCTTGATGATGTTCACTTACCTTTTATATAAAACTCTCCTGTATACATGAGTTTCTGTGGATTTATTTCTCTAAAGTACCCAGACTAACACAAAAGCCGAAAGCTTAAGGGAGAGAATTTCTAAAGAATATATCTATAAGATTTCCATCCTGTTATGGCGTGTTGGCATCATATAAGGACTAATTTTACTTTTTAATCAGTTCTGTTATTATGCCTAGCTTCAGCAGAAATTTTGCTGATAAGTTAATATGGTAAATTTCCAGGGTTTTAGACGGCCTATTCAGAGCCTATAGCTGGGTTGATAAAAAGTCTAGCAAAAAAAACCTGATTGTGCAGGCTTCTGATTAAATTAGTCTGGGATAAGCTTTATTACCTCCCTTTTTAATATCTTACCTCTGAAGACTCAGAGTAGGAAGGTAGATTGAATTGTTTTATATCAGGTTTCAGAAAGTATGGCTGTCCTTGCAGTCTCTCCCCACTTTCCCCTCTAGGACAATTTCCTTTAATTAAAGAGATAAATGTCTGCCTCTTCTCTTCTTTGTAGTGTTAAGAGTGGTTCAAAATTAAAGACCTAGAAAAAGCAATGACCACATCGGGGAGGAAGACGAATGGAGACAGCCTTGACAAACCAGAGTAACTAGAACAGGAAGAGGACACGGGAACAAAGACTGGAAGATATTTCCATGGTGATTTTTGTCTAATTGATGGAGATATGAGTTTCTGAGAACTTAAAGATGCTGCTTAGATCCAGGTGTCTCCTTGATTTGGTTACTCCAAAGCACTTGCCACACTGCCTTGTGCTCGGTAGAGAGTGCCTCTCCAAATTCAATGTGCACGATGCCTTTCTCACAAGTTTCCAGTTGATTCTGACCTCTTCTAGGGGCCACATCTGGAGAACACCAAAACACAAGAAACAAACCCCTCGGTGTCCAGTGGAACAGCCCCACAGGGTTTTCAAAGCTGGGCGTCTTTCCAGAAGGAGACTGCCACACCTTTCTGCTGCTGAGCAGCCGATGCATTCAGACAGACACCTGAACACGGCACCACCAGGGCCCCCCACGGTTTGAGTAAACCAAGATACAATTCCCACAGCCTTTAAGTCAAATCCAGCATGCAGAGATCTAATTTCGAGGAGTTCAGAGACTGTACATCGTTACAGGAGCAGTGGGCTTCACCTTTTTCACAAAGAGTCGGTGTGAGTTAGAATGGCTGAGCTGGTGATTAGCAGAGCAGTGGCCTCCTATGTTTTGAGTGGTAGGGTGTTAATTGACCCAGAAGGCAGAGCTGCTTGGCTTGGCTTGGCTTAAAATTGTTATGTGCTGTGGAGTCAGTGTCCAGCTCATGGTTAATTAAAACCCAACAAAACAAAATTGTCTGGTCCTGCACCATCCCCATGACTAGCTGGGGATCAGACTGCTGTTATTCTGAGGGCTTTCACTTGCTAATTTTCAGAAGCAGAATATCTGTTCTTTCTCCTTCGCCTGTCTTAGTCTGGAGGTTCTGCTGTTGCCTGCGCAGCATCATAACAACAGACAGCCTCTACTGACAGAGGGGTGGTAGAGGCCCATACATAGGTCTAGAACAAAACTCGGGTCCACTCAGTGGATGGTAGAAATCCTACCATCACTGAACCATTGCTGCCCCACTTAAGACACAAGGGGGTTTCAAAAAATTCATGGAAGTAAAATTAAAAGATAATGGAAAGTTTTCACAAATTTTTGAACTCCTCCTGGGCGAGTGGAATTTTTCAACCTTGTTTTTGCTAGCATTGTGCATCAGCTAATGCTCTGTAGTGGGGGAGCTGTCCTGTATATCGTGGGGGATTTAGAAGCCTCCTTGGCCTCCACCCACTGATGTCAGTAGCATGCTGCCCCCAAACTGCGACCATCAATATGGGCCCTTGACACTGAAATGTACTGGGAGACCAGGCCACATTTTGTTGAGAAATATCGTAGAAGACAGATTGAGGAATAGTATGGGAGCAAATCAAAACACCCCAGCACATTACTATCACATTTCTATTCATATCAATCATGTTGAAGGCAGAGTAGAACTGACCCAGAGCTTTCCAAGGCTGCTTTCTTTAGGGCAGCTGATTGCCACACCTTTCTACTGCCAAGCAGCTGGTAGGTTCGAACCACCAACCTTTGGATCGCCAGCACAGTACTTAACTACTATGCTACCAGAGTCCCTAGAGGAGAAAGAGCTGCTGAATAAAATGCACGTGTCTTTATAAAAGCAGTCCCATGTCTTACAGCATCTGACCCTGTGCCAGCTGACCCTCACCCGACCTTCACCTTCCTTTAGAAATAATCGTGGGGGAAACTTCCATGGGAGCGCTCATGCTAACTTCTCAGATGAAAACATTACAAGTCAGCCTGGCCTCTCTCCAGGAAAACCTGTCATCCAACCCCATCCCCTTCCATTTGCTGGCAAGAGCTGAGAATATTCATAGCATTTAAAGGGAATGAAATGTGCTGGGCCTATTCTTAGTCTTGGGATAAATGTTAAGCTGGTAGAAAATTTGGCTATTTTCACTCATGTTAAATGAAGCTGAAAAGAATGTAGCTTTCATATCACCTGTGCATTGAGATCAGAGATTCATTCCTTTTTTGTATTTGAAGAAGCAAATGGCAAAATGTTCATTTTAGAATATTCCAAAAATACAAAAGGAGTTAATATGACCTTCAGGGTAAACTTTCACTCTGGTAAAATAATCTCTTTTGTTATTCCAAAGCTGTCATATTTTCCCCTCTTTTATTTAAAGGCCAAGTTACTCAAAATCTGTCTCAAAAATTGTTCCCTTTTCTTTTTTGTTTAGCCTGTTGGTCAATTATATCAAACACATTCAACTGATTATTAGACTCCTCTAAATTACCTATTATGCAGGAGTTAAAAATTCTGACAATGTCTCTAACTTTGAAGAAGTATTGAGCTAAACAATCTGTGTAGTTAAGGCAAGATTAATAGAAATAAAATACGTTAACAATGCACGGTGTTCTCAGACTCCCTTGCCCATCACCAAGAAGCCCTCTCAACTAATATTTAGGGAATGAAAGAATGAAATAAGTACTAGATTTAAAGCTAGTGCTTCGAAATGTCATCAAAGTTGCCCAGTGGAGACCCATCAGTGGTCACTTTGGTCAGAGAAGATCTCCTGGTGGGCTTGAGACGTTGACAAAATGAGCAGAAGTGTCCCCCACTATCAATCGCTTCCTCTGCCTTCGGACAATTAGTGCTCTATTTCCCAATCCCCTTCCAACCACTTTCACTGCAAACCAACAGCTTGCTGTTGCCTTTCCCCCAACCAGCCTCTGGGAAGGGTGCCACTGGCAGCTATTCCTGAGAAGAGGAAGAGGAATGGTTTTAGACCATCTGGAAAAGTTCTGGTGCTGGAGGAACCACCTCCCCAATGTGCTCAGAAACCACACACACCAGTAAACCCTACTGACTAATTATTACCTAAGTTCCTGCTCCTGGCACGCGTGCCTGGGAGGGAGATGACATCCCAGCTCATGGCAACTCCTCCTATTCCCATTTTTCCTAAATCCATAGGATCCTAGGATCCATACATAGGACCCATAGGATGTAGGAACTCCAACGATTCCCTGAGCTCCTTTAGTCTAAGCTTCTCATGTAATCAATGTGGAAAGTAAGATCTAGGGGCTACGCTAATGACCAGCACGGTGACTTTCGTTATACATGCACAGAGGTACCGGGAGTTACAGTACATGCTTCACAAATGGCATTGCTGTTGTCAGGTGCCATTGAGTCTGGTGTGACTCGATGTACAACACTGCCTGGTCCTGCACCATCGTTCCCATGTCTGAGCCCATTGTTGCAGCCACGGTGTCAGTTCATCTCCGTAAGGGCCTTCCTCTTTTCAGGTGCCCCTCACTTTACCAAGCCTGATGTCCTTCTCCAGGGTCTGGTCCCTCCTAACGTGCCCAAATTATGAAAGACAAACTGCCATCCTCACCTCTGGGGAGTACTTCTTCTAAAACAGATGAGTTTGTTCTTTTAGCAGTTCATGGTATTTTCAATATTTTTCTCCAGCACTGTGATTCAAATGCATTGATTATTCTCCAGTCTTCCTTACTCAGTGTCTGTCACATGCATATGAGATGATTAAAAAATACCATGGTTTGGGTCACCAAAGTAGCATCCTTGTGTATCAGTTGCATCATACTCTGGTGTGATACTGGAAGGTATTTCGAATGCCAGCAGTCTCACCCAAAGTGAACAGGTTTCAGCAGAGCTTCCAGACTGAGGACAGTCAACAAAGGATGAATCAGCTGCCCCCTTGGGAGGAAGTTGTCATTTAAAGCAAATGGATTTAGTCTCCCTATGTACAAAGTAATGCACCAAACACTAAAGAGATTAATATATGTGTGTGTGCATGTATGTTTATATACACCCTGGGTGGTTACAAGTTAGACTGTGATCTGCAAGATGAGCAGTTTGAAAATATCAGCTGCTCCTTGGAAGAAAGGCTAGGATTTCTACCCCCATAAAGAGTCACAGTCTCAGAAACCGGCAGGAGCAGTTCCACCCTGCCCTACAGGGTCACTGTGAGTCAGCATCAACTTGATGGCAGTGAAGTTTATATCAATATTTGTGTGTATGTATGTATACATGTATAGGCACAAATATATATAAGCTTCAAAATTTTAAGGAATAATAGAATGGAACTATAATGGAATTTCCCCCCAAACATTTTGAAGCACCACATATATGTGTGTGAGTTAATGAAGGATAATGAACAACCTTCCATATGCAGATCACTCAACCAGGCTCACTGTAATTTAAGTAGACCAGAAGCAATTACTGGCAAAGATCAAGAACTACAACCTTCAGTACATATGATACATATGTGTATGTATACCTACTTATATATGTGCAAAATAGTTAGTCCTAAGGCTATGGATGAAATGAAGTTTGAAATTCCAATAGAACAGTTTTATGTAGACTCATCCATAATTATATTTTCTAAACTGGGGCCAAATTTCATAAAGCTTATTTAATATAACAAAATGGCAAAATAACAAATAATCCTCAGAAAGGTTTATGATATAAATCTTATTTGTCTCCATTTAATAAACTCACTGCTGATTCATAGCAACCCCCAGTGGGTTTCTGAGAGCATAACTCTTTATGGGAGTAGAAAGCCCTGTCTTTCTCCTGCAGAACTGTTGGTGGTTTTGAACTGCCAGCCTTGTGGACCACAGCCCAATGCATAACCACTACACCACGAGGGGTAGAACGATAATACCATTTTTCAAAATTGCAAATCTCAAAAGTTCCATAAGAGGGCAACATGGGGCTTTCATATAGGTAAGCATCATTTCAAAATTCAAGATTCTTCTCTTTAACCTCCAAGCTTTCCAAGGTCCCAGCTCACTCAAAAATAATATTCCAAGACCTGATTTTAAGAATTTCTGCCAGGTATCCCTAACTCTGTGAAACTTTCCCATAAAAATCAGAGAACTAACCTTTGACCTTAGCCCCCTTTGAGTCTCCATGTTCAAGTCTAACAAATGGGGCTAAGCTGAACTTCCGGTACAGCTCACTGAAGAGGGTGGATGCCAATTACTCATATGAGCACTATACTTCCATGATTAAAAGGCTGGCTAATTCAAATAACTTAGTGCATGACCCATTCAGATCCAAGATCCTCAAGACAACAATTCCCAGAGGTATAAAGTAATAGAGAGCCAACTCCTGCAGCTGGTGTCCCCAAGACCCAGATGTGTCCAGAAATCAAAAGCTCAGGTCAACCCTGAACTTGCTGCCATTTCTCCACTGGCAGCTGGGTTTAGGGTCTGTGTGGAGGCATTGCTCACAGTCAGTGTGCCTGGATGGACAAGTTCCAGCAGGGATGGGAGTTTCCTGCAGATCTTGCCCTCTATGACAAAGAGCAAGCCTGTGTGCTCCACAGCCTCACAGATTAAAATGATGCGTTTAAGCATGTCACCTGCCATTCGCATATAGTTCACTGTCTTGGATTTCTGTGGGCTTTGATGAAAATGATGTGGTGCCAAGTGGATCACATAATGATTTACTTGTTCTTGACCTTAAGGGAGGAGCCCTGGTGTCCTGCCCAGTACTTCTTGGACTGCTCCCCACAAGGTCAATGGTTTATACCCACTAGCTACTCTGTTAGAGAAAGATGAGGCTTTCTGCTCCCATAAGGATTTACAGTCTCAGAAATCCTAAGGTGCATTTATATTCGGTCCTGTAGGGTCTATAGGAGTCAGAATTGAGTCCCTAGGAGGGAGGAGTGGATTTTCAGATTTTCTCTTAAAAGTTGAAACTGTCTACCAATGGTCATCAAATTGATTCTGGCATGCAGTGACTCTATACAAGGATTCTTAGGCTATAAATCTTTATAGGAACTGATGACTTCTACTTTCCCTTGTTGTGGGGTACAAAAGGATACCCTAAATCTCAAATATCATTTAATAAGAACATTTATTTATTAAGTTTTAAACAGGAAAAGATCAGCTGAAAACACATCATCCAGATGAGCGAGACCATTACCACAACATTATAGGGTGTATTAGTCTGGGTACTTTAGAGAAACACATCCATAGAAACTCATGTATAAGACAGTTTTATATAAAGGTTAAGAACACATCAAGAAAACATCCCAACCCAGTGCTGCCTAAGCCCACAAGTTCAACATTAACCCATATGTCTAACACCAATTCACAAAGTCCTCCTCCAGCTCACAAAACACACGCAATGATGCCGACTGCAAGAGGAAAGCCAAGTCAGTGAATGTGTAAGCATCTCAGCACTGGCAGGGGTCTCCACATGGCTGCTCCAGCACCAGGGCGGCATCAGGGTAGGTCCATGTGGCTTCTCCACATGGATGTCTTGCAGGAAGTGATCCTTGCCAGCTGAAGCAGGGAACGGACTAAGACAGCTGCACCCTGGTATGGCCATCAGAATGCAAGAGACCCGAGAACTCGAAAGGCGAGGCTCACCAAGCCATTTATCCCTCCGCCTTTCAATTAACCCCACATGTGTTAATCGGACAGGCTGGTACAATAAACTAACTAGCTCAACCCACCTCTTGCCAACCTGGTACCTGTACATAATTCTTTAGTTTCACAATTGCAATTAAGTAACACCTACACTTTAATCCTATAATCCTGTGAATGTTTCCCCACCTATGAAAGCTTGTAAGTGAACCTCTTCAAGCCTTTATCCCCCCCAATTTTGAGTATCCAACTTATATACTGCCCACTTATAGCAACTCAGTGCTCTGAGAAGACAATCATATTTTTTGACATGAAGTGTCTTCATTCCAGTCAGAATCTTGTGAAGTCTGTATCCATAATCAAAGTCAAATTTGGACGGGCCATCCATAAAGTCAGCAACAATATACATCAATTCATAGGCTCAAAAATCTCCATCGGGTCGGGCTCTGGTCAACTCAATGTGGGCTGCCTCACTCAGCCCCCACAGGGTGCCCACTGGTCAACTTTCCTTTAGACCATGGACTCTCACCAATACTCAACAAACCTTGCCCCCTCGTGCAGGTCATGAACTTTAGACCAGTCAACTCACTCTCATCTTCTCCAATTTTTTCCTGTAAACCAAATCTACAGATGTCAGTGGCCAAACTCAACCCGTCTCTTTATTGCTGTATTTCTTCCACTTCCGCTCAACAAGTAGATCCAGGTGGTCACCTAGTAAACCTTCAGCCTGCTCTCAGGCTCCCTTTAACATTTAATCCCAGAGAGGAGTTTTCTTCATGGTTCCATATTTTTTCCAGCTTCTGATAAAGACTACTGGTTCCTGAGTACTTCAAAGCATTGGGTGGGGCATATCTTTTCAAAGATTTTTTACAGGCATGGTCTAAACCCATCTAAAGATCAAATTTTAATGGCTCAAAGCAAGTGGGCTTATAAATTTTCTATTTTTCTACTTCCCATATTTTCCCCAGAAAACAACTGAGTAAATAGTGTCGCTTTATCTGACCTCTGGCTAGACAAGAAAAACTAGCATGAAGGAGAGGTCAAACAAACACCTACTCTCCACCTTATGATTTGTTTCTCCAGTACCCCATTCCTGGTGCCATAATGTGTTAGTCTAGGTACTTTAGAGAAACAAATCCACAGAAACTCATGTATAAGAGAGAATTTTATATAAACGTTAAGAACACATCAAGAAAACATCCCAACCCAGTGCTGCCCATGCCCACAAGTCCAACATTAACCCATTAACCCATATGCCCAACCACAGGAAGTGAGCCTTGCCAGCTAAGGCAGGGAACTTGCTAAGGCAGCTGCACCCTGGTCCGACCATCAGAAAGCGAAAGACCCGAGAACTCGAAACGGGAGGCTCAATGAGCCATTTATCCCTCCGCCTTTCAATTAACCCCACATGTGTTTATTGGCCAGGTTGGCACAATAAACTAACTACCTCACAGGTGTTAAGTAGGACATGAGAAGACAGAAGAAGCTGTCAGAAGAACTATGATTGGTGGCAAATCAGTACATCACAGACTATAGAAGTGGGGAAAGGACCATGATTGGGACACATATGTAATGCTAGACAGAAGAGTTTGTGTGTTAGTCTGGGTAAACCAGAGAAGCAAATCCACAGAAACTCATAGAGTGTAAAAAAGGGTTTTATATATAGGGTATGTGTACATTCAGAAGCCCATTTGTCCGACTTAGCCCATATGTCCGACACCAAGCTACAAATTCCTCGTCAAAATCACAAAACACACACAATGATGCCGAATGCAGGACGATCACAGGCTAGTGAGCAGCAAGTCTTTGCATCCAGTGTCAGTGTGAGCATCTCAGCGCTGGCAGGGGTCTCCACGCAGGTTTTCCAGCACCCACAGCTGCATCGGGGTAGGTCCATGTGGCTTCTCCTCAGGGATGTCTCGCAGGAAGCGAGCCTTGCAGCTAAGGCAGCCACACACTGGTCCAACCATCAGAAAGCAAGAGACCAGAGAACCAGATGGGTGAGGCTCACCGAGCCATTTTTCTCTCCACCCTTCAATTCATGCCACATGTGTTTATCGGCCATATTAGCACACTAAACCTTAATTATCTCAGGTTAGGAGATCGGAAGAAGGTTTTCTGACTGCCCAAAGCAGGCATGACTCATGCCTATGCAACCTCAGTACAGTAGTCCCTGTCAAAGGCACACTCAAGGGAGAGTGTCCTTCCCTGGGCTGGTTACTCTGCTGGTGCTCATTCAATTTCTAAGCCTCTCTGCTTGAGGGTAAAACTGTTGACATTCCTGGCTGATGGGCAGAAATTCAATAGAGGCTCAATCCCTGTGGGGGACCCTGCAGATGAACTTTGGACTTGCACGCTTATCCATCACCTTCTGCAAGCCTGGTGCTCAGAATGTAAGCTCAACTACATCTAGAGCTGAACCTCCAACATTTCCATTAGTCCAACGCCTACCCAAGAGCAATATCAGTTGATCTTAAGGATGCAGCCGTGAGTCCCTTGCTTCGTGCATCCTACGTGAGAAGGACATAACCATAATGGTGAGGATGGTTGGGGACCAGGCAGTGATGTGTTCTGTGGGACACAGGATTGCTATGAGCCCGGGATGAAAAGGCTGCCCGTGACAAACAACACAGGAGCCATGGTGTCACAGTGGTTGAGTGCTAGGCTGCTACCTGAAAGGTTAGCAGTTCAAACCCCCCAGCTGCTTCAGGGGAGGGAAACATGTCAATCTGCTTCTGGAAAGACCAAGAGGCTTGGAAACCCTGTGGGATGGCTGTCTGTCATAGGACATCACCGGGAGTCAGAATTACCTCGATGGCGATGGGATACATTGTAAACAGTTTTACAGTTTATTATTTTTATGTACATGTTCTCCTCACATGTTCATCTTCACGCTGAATTCGAAAAGCATTTTTCAATCTCATCATTGAAACTCCTTTGCCTGCTTATCAGAGGGCCCCTTTTGCACCAGACCCAAAAGGAGAATTCTGAAAATAAGTGGATAAAGCAACTCTGCCCTTATTTAGAGATTCTATGTACTAGGCCATCAGTAGGGGCCACTAAGGAAATGTAAGAGGTGATACTGGGGGCGGTGAAGGCCGTTAACAGGCATGGCTGCCAACCAAGACAATGTAGGTTCAAGAGCACTCAGAGGTGCCTCATAAGAAAGACCTGAGAATCTGCTTCTGAAGCTTCCATCATGGAAAAGCCTGCAGAGTACAGTTTTCCTCCAGCACACCTGGGATCACCAGGCAGAAGAATAAACTCCGTGTCCGCCACATATGTAGCCTAAGACACACAGTAAACATTCCCAGGGGAACTGGCATCGCAGAAGGGCTGGTCAGCATGTTTCACTGAATTTGTATGCTCTGGATGTGGGGACAGGAACCAACGTGGTTTCAAAGAATGTTCCAGAAAGGGGATGGAGGGGGAGCATAGTAAACCCGCAAAGCCCTGGGAACAGCTTAAGACAGAAGCCTGGCAGAGATGCAAAACTCAAAGTTAAAATGAGGTAGGCTTCTGAATGGAGAGGGATAGACGTCCCCCTGTGAAAGGTGGAAAACTGGAGCATCTCAGACAAACAAGGCAGGCTCAGCGAGTCCCTCTTTTCACAGGGTTGACCGTGTAACCTTGACTCAGGGTCAGTAGAGGCCCCACCCTTGAGAAAATAAATATAGCATGTTTGACCTGGGTTCATCCAACTGCTGAGTCAATATTTGCACATTCAAAACTTGCAGGAATCAGATATACTTATTTGCTTTGAAAATAATGTCTTCAAGCTGGAAATATCTTAGTTTTAGAGTCAACCCTTTGGCATCTCTTGGTTTCTCCAAAATGAAATATTCCAAAGAAAGTACTTCTCCTCAGCCTTGCAATTGTAAGGATCTGATGATATTCCCACGACCAGTGCACTGAGAAACCCAAGGTAGGAAGCCAGACAATGCTTAAGGCGCTAGGTCCCAAACGCACCCACAGATTTCATTCTGAGAACCGAGCCCTCCGCGAAGTGTGGAAGCACGTTGTCAAGAAGGAACCAGAGGAAGAAAACTGGAAAGATGAATTGAAGACAGAAAGCGGGAGTGGTCCTGTTTCCTTTCAAAGTAAAGTCATTGGGCGATACGGGACAATGACTATGAAAGAAAGCTGGTGCTCTGGGTAGTGACCATCGACTCGTGGCCACCCTGTGTGTCAGAGTAGGACTGTGTGCCATGAGGTTCTTTAGGCATTGGCTTTGCCAAAGCAGTTTGCCAGGCCTGTCTTCCGAAGAACGCCTTCTGAAGTGCTGGTCCCCAAGTGAGGCACTGTTGGCACTTCAAACCCAGACTCTTCATGACCAAGCCAGAGCTCCTTCTGTGAAGGCCTAGAGCACAATGAAGATGGATGCTATTTGGGGGAAGAGCCAAAGAGAATACTATTCGAAGCTGTCCTAGAAGCCCCTTTCAAAGGCTTTTTGGTGTGCAGCCACAGGAAGTCCCCATACCTTCTGCAGTCTTCTCTCTTAGGCTCCATGCGAACACTCATAGATGTGAAAACAATGATCAGATGGCAAGGTATATTACCTTCAGACACACCGATATACAAAGTCCAGGTTGTGCCTGGAAATCACCCAAACAAACAACATACATCCCACAGAAACAGAAAACCCAGTTACCCACATTACATGGAAAGGAAATAAACCTAGAATGAATATAACACTTTTTTTTTTTTAATGAAGGAGGAGGTCTTTCACTCCCAGACTTTAAAATCTCCTACATGGTCTTGGTAATCACAACAGCCTGGTTCTGGTACAAGGATCGATATGAAGATCAATTGATTAGAACTGAGGACCCAGAAATACCAAGCACTTAGAGACACCTCTTTATTTGTGACAAAGAACTAAAACACATTCAATGGGCAAGAGAGAGGTTTTTAAACAGATGGTGCTGGAAAAAAATGGATCTTCACCTAAAAAAAGAATGAAACAAAGCCCATACCTCCCCCCATGTACAAATAGCCTCAAGATGGATCAAAGTCAAATATGAATCACATGATTATTAAGATCATCAGTGAAAAGCATAGGGACAAAGTTAAGCACCCTAATACTAGGGATAAGCACACTACCAAACATAATGAAAAAATATTCACACTATAGAAGACAAAATAAATAACTGAGACCTACTAAAAACAAAACATTTACGCACATCAAAAGCTTTTATCAATAAAGTCAACAGAGAACTCACAGAGAAAAACATCCAGTAATAATACATTAGCTAAAGGGCTAGTCTTCAAAATCTATAGAACACTACAACACCTGAACAAGAAAAATATAAAGAATCCAATCCAAAGATGGGCACAAGACGTGACTAGACAATTTACCAAAGACAATATACAGGCATCCAACAACCATGTGAAGAAATGTTTGAGATCATTAACAAATTCAAACAATGATAAATAACATCACACTGACAGTTTTGGCAAAATTCAATAAAACAGAAAGTGAATGCTATAGGAGATGTGAAGAGATTGGGATGCTTTACATTGCTGATGGGACAGTAGAATTGTACAATCACTATGTGAGGCAGCATGGCGCTTCCTTAAACAGATGCAAATACAAGTACCTTACGACCCAGGGATCTCTCTACTGGGGATAGACCTAAAGAAACCAGGCACATAGTAAGGACAGACATATGTACACACATGTTTATTGCTGCTATTTCCACAAGAGCAAAGCATGGAAATACACAAAAACCCCAACTATAGAGGAATGGATAAACAGGCTCGTGTACAATCATACTATGGAATTTTATGCATCAACATAAATAATGACAACTCTCTTAAACACTGCAAAACATGGACAAAACTAGAGAACATTATGCTTAACAAACTCAATCTTACACAGATAAATGTTTAATATCACCAGTGTTATAAGGAAAAACAAAGGAAAAGAAACATGGTTTATATACCAATAGACAAGACTTGGATGACCCTGAGGAGGTCGGGGATAGGAAGAGAGAGAGTGGAGGAGGTTCAGGGTGGTGGAAAAATGGAGGGTAAAATTGTTGTTGATTTTATTTCTTGAGATGGACTGAATTAGATAGATAGATAGATAGATAGATAGATAGATAGATAGATATAGATATAGATATACACACAAATACACACACACATGCATATAGGTTTCTTTAAAATCCAAAAATTTATATTTTTTTAATCCCTCCAGACTTCTTATCACTCAAACCTAAATAGTGATTTGAATGGCTAAAGAAGAAAAAGAAATGGAGGAAAATTAAAATTGAAATGGACTTGGCGTCTTTAGTAACAAACAAGTTGAACTAAAAAAAATAAAACCCTTGTCAAGTGGATTCCAACTCACAGTGACTACATTATAAGACAGACTGGAACTGCCCCTGGGGTTTCCAAGACTACTATTTATAAGAACCATCAGATCTTTCTCAGAGCAGCCGGTACATTTCAACTGCCAACTCTTAGCCATGGAGCATTTTAACCACGGTGCCATCAGGGTTCCCTTTTGCCTGGAGATGAGATCCTAAAATAGGAAGAGAAGTTCCAATTTTAAGGGATGAGTCAACCAGGGTACAGGAAAGCACTGATAAAACACACAGTATGCTTCTGGTTCCTTTAGGTTTCCTCAGCCCCCACCACCATGACCACAGTGCTGCTGCTCAATCCAAACTAGACTGGAGCATGTACACAGGTATAGATATGAGATGGAGGCTCACGACACACAGAATCCAGGAACAGGAGTGGAAATAGTGATACCAGAAGGACAGGGGGAAGGGGAGGAGAGGAGGGGAGGGAGGGAACTGATCACAGTGATCGACACATTACCACACATCCCCCTCCAGGGGGAAGAACAACAGAAAACAGGGAGAAGGGAGACAGCGGTCGGTATGAGATATGAAAATAATAATTTATAATTTATCAAGGGGTCATAAGGGTGGGATGGGGAGAGGGAGGGAGAAAAAAAAAGAGCTGATACCAAGAGCTCAATAGAAAGTGAATGTCCAGAAAAGAATGATGGCAACATATGTACAAATATACCTGAAGCAATCAATGTATGGATTTTAATAAGAGTTATAAGAGCCCCCAATAAAATGATCTCTTAATTAAATAGTACATAAAAATAAAATTGTATGATAAATGAGAAATAAAAATGATGAGACCAAAAATAAAAAGAAGAAAGAGAAACCAAACCACTGTCATGGAGTGGATTCAGACTTAGAGCAACTCTGAGGCCTCATACACCCTGTGCCAAACCCTCTGCCTTCATATATGGTGCTGCTGGACCAGAAATGCAGCAGGTGAACGGCTTTCATCAACAAAAACTTAGTGTCTCACAGATTAGGAGGCTCAAAGTCCAAAGCCTCTCTGACTTTCTCTCGTTTCTGTTATCTCTGGGGGAATTTGGCTTGCCCTGTCTCTTCAGCTTCTTTCTCTTCCTTGTTTTCTGGGTGATCCTCAGGTAGCATCCCGCCTGGCCCATCACTGCTTCCTTCAGTGGTGTCTCTGGCCTCTTTTCAATCCTAAAACCATTTGACTAGACACAAGCGGACCCTAATCATGCCTCATTAACGTAATAAAAACAACCAATTCCCAATGGGGATTATAACCATAGACATAGAGGTTAGAATTTACCACATACATCCAAATGTATGTCAATCCCCAAGACCATCTTTGCCTGGAAAGACATCTCTGTCTCCAGTGGAGGACAGCTGGCCATCTACCCGGTTCGCTGCCCTTGGCCCTGGACCGAGTACTCCTGTGTGTTGACTTTCACAGACCGGAGGCCTTTCTCTGACTCTAGTTGAATCATGATCAGTGTGTTTGCTTCTTGTCACACGCCCATCTGAAAGCCTGAGATTTACAGAATGTGCCTTCAGCACCAGCTTTCCCAATCGGGCCCATTCCTTTCAGTCCCTCCCCCATCCTTCTCACCCTTTCCCTGGTTTCTCCTGCCTCCCTAATTGTGCTGTGTCCCCCCTACCCAGGACCCATGAAGAAGTTTTTACTTCCATCTCTGAATAGATTCTTCACACGGGCAAGTATATGCTGTGTGTGTGTGGGGGGGGGGGGGAAGAAGGCATATGTACCATACATTTCCCATTCTTAAGCTGATCGCCATCTAGAGTGCTGGCGCCAACCTCGCCATTTAAAAACATTTAGTCATACCACTTACGTGGGCACGAGGAAATGTCAAACAGGGAGATAAGGCCTGAAAGGTTGGTTAGGTGAGAGCAGGAAGGTTTTAAATGCCAAGCAGGAGGTTCAACCCAATGAAATGGGTTACAGGCCACTGATAAAGGCCTTGGAGCCAAGGCTGGAGCAAATGATGAGAGCTGTATTAGTGATACCCACAGACTGCCTGTCAGAATGCTTGGAATCATGTCTGAACGCAGAAAGACTGTGATGCCCCAAAGGGAAATCCTGAGGCGGAGGAAGAACAGAGGAGGTTAAGAAAACTGAAAAAGCTGACAAAAGCAGAAGCCACAGAAACAAGACACAAAAAGATAGAGGGAGCTTGGCTCCAGAAAGGACAGTGGTACCAAGAACAGAAATCTTCCTAGATTTGATTTTGTTTTAAGGTATGAAAGAGATCTTAAATCTTGAATATAATTTAAAGAGAATGCTTACTGAGTCTTATACAGAACCAAGACAGGACAAATAGGGAGACACATCACCTAGATCAGGGAGACTATTGGCACACTAGCATAATGACATCCAATGATTTACAGTCACGTGGCTACTTAAGTAAGGCACGGAACACAAAGGAAAGTGTCAAATTCTGATTGGCAGCAAATCAATACATCATAGTTACAGGTGGGACAACCAGAATGGAATCATAATTGGGATACACATATCATGTTAGATTAAAGAGCTTACAAAATTGGGCCTCCTGAGCAAAGCAGTCTGGGCATGACTCATGACCATTCAACCCCCAGTATGGTGATCTCCATCAAGGACACACCCAGGCAAGTCTCTAAAGGAGACTGTCCCTCCCTGGGCTGGCTGGAAAGAGGTCAGGCAGTCCACTTTCTAATGCATTCTGACTGAGAGCAAGACTATTCATAGCTCTGATCACTGATCAGAGGGAGTTCAACAAAGGCTTAATCTATGTGGGGACTTCTGAAAATGAATTTGGGGCTTTCAGTGTTATCCTTGTTGTTATTGCTAGGTGCCTTAAAGTTAGTTTCAACCCATAGTGACCCTATGCACAACAGGACAAAACACTGCCCCATCCTGCGCCATCTTCACACAATTGTTCCTATGCCTAAACCCATTGTGGGAGCCACTGTGTCTGTCGGTCCATCTCATGTAGGGCCTTCTTTTTCACTTCTCTACTGTACCAAGCATGAGATTCTTCTCCGGGAACTAGACATATGTCCAAAGTATATAAAATGAAGTCCTCTCATGCTTGCCTTTAAGAAGTACTCTTCCTGTACTTCTTCCATGACAGATTTGTTTGTCCTTTGGGCAGTCCATGATACTTTCAATATTCTTTGTCAGCACCGCAATTCAAATGCATTGACTCTTCTTCAGTCTTCCGTACTCCATGTACAGCTTTCACATGCATATGAGGTGATTGAAAATACTGTCCCTTGGGCCAGGGACAACTTAGTCCTCAAAGTGACAACCTTGCTTTTCATTATTCTAAAGAGGTCTTGTGTATCAGATTTACCCAATGCAACACATCTTTTAATCTCTCGACTGCTTCTTCCATGAGCATTTACTGTGAATCCAAGCAAGACAAAATCCTCGACAACTTCAGCATTTTCCCCATTTATCATAGTCGAGTTATGTGGGTTTTGGTCTTCTTTACACTGAATTGTGATTCATGCTGAAGGCTGCAATTCTTGCTCTTCATTAACAAGTCCTTCAAATTCTCCTCATTTTCGGCAAGCAAGCTTGTGTCATCTGCATATCACAGATTGTTAATAAGCCTTCTTCCCATCCTGATTCCACATTCTTCGTCATATAATTCAGCTTCTCTGAATATTTGTCATCCACTGCCTTTTGCAAACAACGTGGTCAGAATTTAAGCTCTGATACAAACTCTTCTGATCACTGATTTGGTTATTAACAGTCCTTTTATCACACGGGTTGGTGACTTAACTTAGATGACTGCTTATTTTAAGACAAACCTTTAAGGCCCCAAAAGCTTTTTGTTTTTTATCCCTGATAGAGAGACATCACCTAGGAGCCCTAGTGGCATAGTGGTTTTGAGTTGGACTGCAATCTACGAGGTTGGCAGTTCAAAATCATCAGCTGCTCCTTGGGAGAAAGACAGGGCTTTCTACTCCCATAAAGAGTTACAGTCTTGGAAACTCACAAAGCAGTGTGACCCTGTCCTCTACAGTAGCACTGGATGGGCATTAACTAAATAGCAGTGAGAGGGGCTTCATCTGATTTCTTCACCACACTTTTCTGTGGCACATATTTTCAGTAATCATGTTATGAGGACAAATATTGAGCAGGGCCGCATCATAAGAACTAATTGCTCTTAGATTACAGATTATGACTGTAACCTCAAAATACATTCATATATGTAGTTTATAAATATCTGTCGCCCACATTTCTTCAGAAATACCATAAGTAACTTCCATTGTATATTTGGTTACTCTAAGAGCAATATTATTAATTTAGCAAACAGTATAGAATTTAATACTATTGTGATAAAGGGAATATATACTCCTAGTTTGTATCGGAAAGGTTTTAGACTAAGGTACGTGGAGCATTTACTTGTACAGACATTAAAATTTAAGTGACAACACTGCTTAAAACACAAAGCAATAATTTCAATAGGTCATTCACTAAGGCAGAACTATTTGTCTGTAGAACTAAGATTAGTCCCACAAAACAAAGAATATATGAAAATAGAAAATGGTCTTCTCAAGTTGCCAGTTATCAGGCAAACAAACAAAACAAAAAACAAGAGATTTAATCAAAGTTCAATGACTCCAAAGTCCACAACCTTGGAATATCATTACTCTGCTTCTCCTCATGCTGGGATGTTTTAGCTTTAAGTTCAACGGAGTATTTCACTTCCTTTCATCTGCAACAGGTGTGTTTAAGTTTGGTTCACTTAGCGGGGTTTCCGAACTGAGTCCTTCTGATGTAACCTATGAAGAATAATACTGTATGTCTCACAAGGACAAAATCTACAATCTAGGTAACCTTTAGCATGAAGCCCAGATCCTTGGTAGACTAGAGAATCAAATTCATAGACACTCATATATGCATAAGAAAGAGCGCTAAATAAAAGAGCAAATGGATATTGAGAAAACATCTCAGCCCAGTCCAGATCAAGTCCATAATCCCAATATTAGCCCATGTGTCTGATACCAATGTATAAATTCCTCTTCAGATTCATAAAACACATGCAAGAGTGCAGAATGCAGGAAGATCACAAGCCAGTGGGTGAAAAGTCTTGTGGACCCAGTGACTACGTAAGCATCTCAGCACTGGCAGGAGTCTCTGCATGGCTCCACCTGCTCCAGGGCACTGGCATACTTCCATGTGTCTTGTCAACAGGAATGTCTTCCAAGGAGTGAGTGTGTGTCCTCCCTGCAGCGAGCTATTTATCTCCTTAGAACCTCCAAATGAGGTCATCCAGGTGCAACCTGACTGACAGGCTAAACTCCACCCCCCTCGCTCATTTTTGTTGTTGTTAGTTTTTTTTTTAATCATTTTATTGGGGGCTCATACTATGCTTATCACAATCCACACATCCACCCATGGTGTCAGGCACATTTGTGCATTTGTTGCCACATCATTCTCAAAACATTTGCTTTCTACTTGAGCCCTTCACTCTTAAAAGTCTCAAATGGACAACAGATTGTTTAACTACCACAATCACCAAAGGTAGAAAAGACATTTGGTCAACAATGCATGATTAGCAGCACAATGCAATAGATGCCCCTTTGGGTGTTTATGCAAGTAACATTCAGCATGTCCTCCAAGGACAGGTGATCCTTCCTTAATTTACTCGCCAAAAGAAAAGAAATTCCTTTCTCAGAGACAGACATATTCCCTACTCCTCTGGCCATGAGTGATCATTGAAATTCACTGAACACCATTGTGGGAGTGTCTACTACATTATCATGACAGGAGCCGTCTACAGGGCAGGAGTTATCTTGTCATCTCCCTCTCTTTTCCCAAATGAACAACGGACTCCAGTTGAAGTGAGACCTCCTCTGATGAACTGGTTTGTAAGATTCACGGATGAGGGAGTGATAAATGTCATAAGCATGAGACAGACAAATCATAACTTTCCTTGGGAGACAAGATTAAATGATCACATGGCCTCCCCTAAACCCAATTGACCACCTGATTTTCTTTTACATTGTGTTTCTTTAAACACACTGAGGCCACAACACTCCGAGCAAAATGACCCGCTGGTCTTTCTGGACAGTCTCCAAATTCAAAACTACTTTTAGGTACCTTTAAAAAAATTATTATTTGTTTTTAAGACCCAAAGTTTTAAAAGAGTATGTAATGGCAAATGGTTTGTGTATGGGTTACCTTGACTTCCACGAAAGCCAGAGATAGAATAGAAATATTAAGGCCATAGTAGGCCAAATGCTTGAAAATAACATATAAGATTAAGAAAAATAATATCATGAGGTATTTGTCAATATCTAAATAGCACTAGTAGCCGCTACCTTTTTTTCAAACCTCAAGTTATCTATGAACAAGGGCACTGGAATGCTCACCTGTGGAGACACAAACTATCTCTTTTGAAGTTAGCTGGAAACCTTTCAAATAAAAAGAACAGCTCACTGAAGTCAAGTCAATGTTGACTCATAGCGGCCTGTGTGGGTTTCTGGGCATGCAACTGTGGGAGTAGAAAGCCAAGTCTTTCTCCCTCGGAGCTACTGGTGGTTTCAAACTGCCAACCTTGCAGGTTGCAACCCATGGCTACACCACCAGGGCTCCTTTAAGCAGGAAATCTTACTGCTCCTCTATATTGCAATCCATAGCTCAAATCTTATTAGCTTCTCTGATATGAATCTGTTCAATTCGCTCATAGAAACTTTGAGAGGCAGGATATTTTAAACCCATAAGTTAAACAACTTGGGAAGTTATATATATCCAGAGAAGTTATTTATATACAGAGGATGGTCTTAAAATACACACAAATCCCCATGTAAAGAACCCGATGGAACATTTAACCTGTTTCGTGGCTAGTTTTTATTCCAGACATTGTTTTGGATCAGTAGTAATCAATGATCTCTGTCATCTTCCAGGGTCCTCAAAAACCAAATTCACTGTGACTGAGTCAATTCTGACTCATCGCAAGGGTGTAAGGACAGGGTAAAGCTACTCCTGTGGGTTTCCAACAGTGTACATCTTCATAGGCAAAACATTAAAATCTCATCTCTCTCCCAAGGAGTGGCTGGTGGTTTTGAAGTGCTGGCCTGGTGGTTAGCAACCCCCAGCATAGGGCTCTTCCAGAGTTCTAGAAACTTGAATTTTGACTATTAAGCTCCAAGCTCAGAGCATTGATTCCTTTTTATTAAGTGCAATGTAGTCCATTTTTTTGTTGTTGGAAAATTGTGGTCAAATGTCTTAGCAGGTCAGTAAAACAAAAGCTTTTCTGTGGATCACAAAACTTGATGCAGCCCTGGTGAATTCATAGTAATAGACATATATTTTTAAATGAAAGACTTGATTAGGAAATTCTGGGATTAATGCAAAGCTAAACAAAATTAATTAAAATCAGAAGGAATGTTAGATAGAAAGAAATAGTTTATGCAATGCTGAAAAATTTCAGATATAATGTCAAACCTAAGTTACTAAACCTTCTATCATGTTGCTTCGCAGTGGTAAAATCGAGGAATTGTTGGAGTGATCAGTTTACAATATTTTCTCAATGTCACTTCCACTGTTCAAATACACTGAATACGATAATTAACCTTCACTTGGACTGATTTTCATTATAAACTTGCCATGACACAGGATTTAGGCTACGTCCAGACTAGGATCCCACAGCGATTTTAGCAGAACACATTACTCCTGTAACCTTTTGTGGTGATTCACAGCCTCTTTCCATCTTTGGAAGAACACCACCAAAATTGCCCTAATGTTGTAAATGTTTTAAAACATCTCATTGTTTCTGGTTTTCTACACCAAAGCAAATACAAAGTTCACTTCCCCTCAAGCCTTCTACAACTTAACACATGCTCTCACGTTAGCCTTTCCTATCTCTCACATTCTGGTACAACCAGACATTGTGCTTTAAAACAAAATCACTTTATTTTTCTCTCTTAAAACGAAATAAAACAAATACCCCCCTTCCAGCGCTCCCCAAAAAGGCATTCTGTCTTCTTTCTAGCTTTTCAGTCCATTTTTAGACTTTAAAAAAAAATCATTTTATTAGGGGTTCATACAACTCTTATCACAATCCATACATACATCAATTGTGTAAAGCACATTTGTACATTCATTACCCTCCTCATTCTCAAAATATTTGCTCTCCACGTAGGCCCCTGGCATCAGCTCCTCACTTTCCCCCTCCCTCCATGCTTCCCTTCCCTCATGAACCCTTGATAATTTATAAATTATTATTTTGTTATATCTTGCACTGTCCAATGTCTCCCTTCACCCACTCTGCTGTCCGTCCCCAGGGAGAAGGTTATATGTAGATCCTTGTAAATGATTCCCCCTTTCCACCCCACCCTCCCGGTATTGCTACTCTCATCACTGGTCCTGAAAGGATCATCCACCCTGGATTCCCTGTGTTTCCAGTTCTTATCTGGTCTAGCCAGATTTGTAAGGTAGAATTGGGATCATGATAGTAGGCGAGGAGGAAGCATTTAGGAACTAGAGGAAAGTTGTATGTTTCATCATTGCTACACCGCACCCTGACTGGCTCATCTCCTCCCTGTGACTTTTCCGTAAGGAGATGTCCAGCTGCCTACAGATGAACTTTGGGTCCACACTCCACACTCCCCCTCATTCACAATGATATGATTTTTTGTTCTTTGATGCCTGATACCTGATCCCTTCCACAGCTCGTGATCATAGAGGCTGGTGTGCTTCTTCCATGTGGGCTTTGTTGCTTCTGAGCTAGATGGCCGCTTGTTTACCTTCAAGGCTTTAAGACATCAGATGCTGTAGGAAGCCTGGTAGGTGTGACCAAGGGTAATGTAACCGAGAGGAATTATTGAAACCCTAATGAAGGCTGGACATGATAGTGGGACAAAAGGAAAGTAAAAGGAAATAGAGGAAAGCACTAGGAGGTAAAGGGCATTGATAGAGGTCTAAATCCAGGCATGTACATATGTAAATATATTTACATGAGGATGTAGAAATAGATCTATGTGTATATATGTATAGATTTAGTATTAAGGTAGCAGATGGACATTGGGCTTCCACTCAAGTACTCCCTCAATGCAAGAATACTTTGTTCTATGAAACTGGCATTCCATGATGCTCACCTTCTCGACACAGTCACTGAAGACAATCGCTGAAGATAAGCAAATGCGGTGAAACAGGCTGATGGTGCCTGGCTATCAAAAGACATTTCAAGACTCTTAAGTCAACTCTTAAGTAGATCATCATTTAGCAGCCTAGAATATACTAAGTTCTTTTACATGGAGTTGTCACCCCAGAATGCTACATTTTCCTAATTGAATATGACACACATCTTAAATCAAGGAAGGTACAGTGATACCTCGGTTATCCAATGGCTCCGAGCTCAAACTTTACACTACTTGAACAGTGAAGTCTGGCTCGATGTTCGTAACTTTGTTCAATAGTCTAACAGAAAATCTGACATGAAAATACTTGTATGGGCAGAGAGGCAGTCATGTATTGTACCTCACCGTGAACACAAAGAGGTGGCCTTCCGTCTAAGCACCCCTCTCACTCAGACAATGTATAGCACTGTGTTTGTGCATTAAAATACTCATTATTTTTTGTGTGTGTGCTTTATTTGCATAAAATAAAATTTTATTTATTGTATTGTTCTTTGATATTTAATGTATTGTTTTTATTAACATTTAGATGTTTTAGGGGCTGTTTCTACAACCTAGGGTTGCTAATGTACTGCTAAAGTCCTGAAAAATTAATTTAGCAGTGCAATTTTGGGGTTTCATGGCCAATTTTGGAAAAACATATGCTCAGTTCTGGAACTTTTTCTTGTTCACACACAACTCTGGAATGAATTGAGTTGGACAACTGAGGTATCACTGTATACTAATGTGAAAAAGGCATCAAGTTTAAATGATAAATCTTAACTTAGCCTATAGACCATCAGCTAGATTTAAAAGGAACAAGTTAATACTTAAATTATAATTAGGTGAAAATGGTGATCACAAGGAGTAAATTTCTACTATAGCAAACAGAAAAAGCAGTAAAAGTAATGTTCATGATACCCAAACTATCTTCTTGGATGTCTCAGTGAGCCTATGGACTGAGTAGTCTTGATTGCCCCCCCCCCAGCCCAAATTATCCAGACACCATGTGTGTCCCAGTACAGGAATGAAAGTCATGAACAAAACACTCCATGAAAATTAAGGTGAGGCATCCTGGCCCACCAAGCCCCAAGGACGATATTCCTGCTCAGAGCAGACAATGCACAATGAGGACCATAGGGTCGACCCCACCACCACGAGACATGACGTCCCTCACTGTACCATAGTGCTACAGGGGACAACACTGGAGACACAGTGCTGGAATTGTAATTGGGGTCTGATCTGACCCCATAACAACGGGATGAAATATTAAGGGCATGCAACAGAGCAGCAAGGGGAGCAAAGTGAAGAAATCACCAGAGAATACCAAAAATAGACTTTGGGGACAGAGTGTGGCACCCCATCAGACTCGACTGGAGAACACCCCTAAAGGTCAAAAAACAGACCTGGAACTATTTATAGGCTTTTCCTTTTTTGTCATTGTCTTTCTTTTTCATGTTGTTATTTTGTTGGTTTTGTTTGGCTTTGTCTGTTTTTTGTGGTTATTAATGTCTCTGGGTGTCTATCTAGATAAGCTAGGTGGGATAAACAATTCAGAGATGAAAACGAGGGGACCAATGGTTCGGGGGGACACAGGACAAAGGGAGGTTGGAGAATGGAAGGGGGGGTCAATCAACCCAAGGACAAGGAAACAATAAGTGAACTAAAATCAATTAAGAAAAGGGCTTAGGATGCCTAGTGGGGCTTAATCAAGGGTAATGTAATAGCGAGGAATTACTATACCTGAATGAAGGCCAAACATTTTAGTGGGACAAGAGGAAAGTGAAAGGAAATAGAGGAAAGAACTAGGAAGCAAAGGACATTTCTGTATTTATATTTATAGATTTATATAAATACAGGCATGCACATATGTAAATATATTTTATATAATTATAGGGAAATAGATCCATGTACTATATCCATGTACTACCTATAGATTAGGAATTAAGGTAGCGGATGAACATTGGGCCTCGACAAGTACTGCCTCTACACAAGAATACTTTGTTCTAATAATCCAGCATTCCGTGATGCTCACCTTCCTGACACGATTGCTGAAGACAAAATGGGTGCAAAAGTAAATGTGGTGAAGAAAGCTAATGTTGCCTGGCTATCAAAAGATATAGCGTCTGGGGTCTTAAAGGCATGAAGGCAAACAAGTGGCCATCTAGCTCGGAAGCAACAAAGCCCACATGGAAGAAGCACACTGGCCTGTGTGATCATGAGGTGTCTATGGGATCAGGTATCAGGCATTTAAGACCCAGAACAAAATCATACCAATGTGAATGGAGGTAGGGAGGATGGAATAAAGACTCAAAGCCCATCTGTAGACAATTGGACATCCCCTTATAGAAGGATCAGAAGGAAGAAATGAGCCAGTCAGGGTGCAGTATTTTACCGATGAAACATACAACTTTCCTCTAGTTCTTTAGTGCTTCCTCCCCCCACCCTCCGCCATCATGACCTCAATTCTAACTTACAAATTGGACTAGACCAGAACATGTACACTGCTACAAATAAGAAGCCAAAACACAGGGAATCCAGGATAGATAAACCCTGCCAGGCCAATAATAAGAATAGAGATACCTGGAGGATAAGGGGAAGGTGGGGGGAGAAAGGGAGAATTGGTCACAGGGATCAATATATAATCCCTCCCAAGGGGACGTACAACAGAATAGTGGGTAAAGGGTGACAGAGGATGATGTAAGATATGAAAATAATAATCTATAACTTATCAAGGGTTCATGAGGGAGAGAGAGCAGGTGGGGGAGGGAGAGGAAAAATGGGGAGCTGATATTAAGGGCTCAAGTTCAAAGAAAATGCTTTGAAAATGATGATGGCAACATATGTACAAATGTGCTTGACACAATGGATTAATGTATGGATTGTGATAAGAGATGTAAGAGCCCCCAATAGAAGTATTTAATTTATAAAAAGAAATAAATTTGAGGTGAGGAACAAAGCACACATTAGGTAAAACAAAATGGGAACTGTAGTTACATGACTTTCCGTGAATTTTCAACTTGTCAGAATGATCTGAGAAATGAAGCTGGAACATCACCTCTTTTAGAAATCAGGGGGTTTGGTAAATCCAATCTATGTTCACTTGGAAGGCAGACTATTCTAAGAATTAATTAGATTTTTAAACCAGTAAACAAAAACAACTTTTTTCCTAATAAAAAGGAACTCAATTCTTTAATACTTTTTAAATATTTATATTACCCCCAAAATTTAAATTAAACTTTTAATCAGATGAATAAAGTTTTGGCATAACAAATATCATTAATGAGTTCTTCAAGCATTGTTCTTATATATATCTTATAACTCCAAAACGAAACTCACTGCCATCCAGTAGATGCTGTCTCATAGCAACCCTATCGGACAGGTAGAATTGCCCCTGTGAGTTTCCAAGATTGTAATTCTTAATGGGAGCCGAAAGCCCCTTTTTTCTTACTCAGAGTGCTGGTGGTTTGGAACTTCTAACCTTTCAGATCAGAGGCTAAAGCATAGCCACTATGCTACCAGGGCTCCTGTGTCTCTTGTCATAACCCTTTAAAATAAAGGGGGAAAGGAACAAACAATTTAGCAGACCTGAATATAGAACAATCATTTCCCGAAGGAATTCAGTGGAGGCGTACTCCACGTGGGTACTCTGCGGACAGATTTGGGGCTTCTAGAGTCATCCATAGCCTTCTGAAAATGGGGTCCCCAGAATTGAAGCTCTAAGATGATTTTAATGTATTCCAAAGGAACTGAGAACCTTTTTTGGATCCCCTAAACAGAAATAAACAGTGGGCTTGGCTGTGGGCCCTCATTCCCCCAATTGCTTGTTTATTCGGCAAGCATTTATGGAGTCCTTCCACTGTGCTAAGCCTTGTGCATTAACTGCCTTGAAGTCTGACTCCGAGATTCAGGATGACCCTGTGTACAATTGCACAAAGTGCTGCTGGTCCTCTGCCATTGTCATCATCAGTTGCAAGTAGAATTGGTGTGATCGGCAGAATGCTAAGCCTTGCTGCTTAGTTCACTTTAATCTGAAATTTGTCCACCGTCAGAGCAACATGCAGACCTCTACTGACAAGATTGTGGTGGTTGCTCATTGGCCAGAAAAGGAACCGAGGTCTCCTCCATGGAAAGCACAAATTCGACGACTCTACCACAGAACCAACAGTGCCTTCCCCATGCAGGGCACTACACTCACCGTCATCTGGTTCATTCTGACTCACTTTTATGACAGAGAGTAAATTCTCCTTAGAACGTTCAAGACTGTCAGTCTGTCCAGAAGCAGATAGCTCATCATTCTCCTTCAGAGCAGCTGGGTAGATTCCAGCCACCGACCTGCTCTTCATGCCGGCCGCCAGGAGCTCGCTCACCAAGTACTTCCACCAGGACTCACAGGAAATGATTTCAGTTTATCTCTAAAATATTGAACTGGAAACAAATCTTAATTCCTAATTCCCACCATCCTTAATTTCTATGAAACTAACATTACATAATATGTATTTCATTTGATCTATGACGAGTTCTGGCTGAGGCATCTCCCTTTCAAGTTACATAGTCAACTTGAACTAGAACACAGAGTGAAAAGAACACCATTCCAAATGGTAATTGGTCAGACATCACAGGGGGCCAAAGGCCCTTCACATCCCCACTAAAGGTAAACCACTCATCAATGTCAGAGATGGGATTCTGTACATCACTAGAAGCCAGAGACAGTGTGCTTTACTGCACTCAGAGCTACAGGTCAAATAACACTTTCTGGAGCACCTAAGGTACGTGAAGATTTGAAGTTATAAATTTGAAACTACTTACACTAAGCAGTTATACCAACACCATACGCAGTCATATATAAATGTTACATGGGTTGTTCCATTTAAATGGGAAACTGAAAGTAAATTGAGTGTTGGAGTGTTTGGAAGCATGTGGAAGAGATCGGGAGAGGGAAGCACAGCGTGGTGATTCTCAGGCAAACCCCACAGGAAACTGGGGAAACCCTGACAGATGGGTCCAACCTGAACTAGTGTGTCATGTGCCTAAGGGTGAAAAAAAGAAAACTCCCAGAACCACTCAAGGAGATCCAAGAATCAGAATTCCTGAGCAGCTGTACTTCTGGCAGTGGGGTGAGGGAGTATTCATTTCAATTTCCCTGTATTTATATTCGGTGGCATTCATACATACTTTGTAGTTCTAAATCTCTTGGCTACAGGTTAAGTAAGTTGCTCTCTGAACCGAAAGCAAGGCCCATGCATGGAATGCCTGCACAGAAGCTGGTGCCAGCAAACATGCCTGAGGTTGACAGTCATGGTGATGAATGGGCCTGCCTGCACAACACAGCCAACCCTGCCCCTCGCTGTCCTTGAACCAGTGCGCTGACATGCCCCAACACAAACAGGAGCCACCCACAGGCCATGTTTGAGCATCTGCTTTGGGCTCTTGCATAGTTGTGAAAGAACTCGGAGGCCCCAACTCTCTGGCTTTCTGAGATGTCAAAGAAAACTTGACACAAAGTGAGCCGTCTCCATAGCAACCATAGATAAATTGAGACAGAAGAGGGCCTTTCGATCTCAGACTGAAAGGAGAGAATCTGACTAAAGCTGCATGACTTTTTGATGATAAAAAGATGGATTCAAGAGATTTATCATAAAATTATTCAAATCAGTACTCATTTTGCTTTTCATTCATCTAGCGATTTAACTTTTGAATTTCCATAATCTTACTGAATGCTTACCCTGTTTTCAAAGAATCTTATTTCAGAAGGGCATAAAAATGGTCTGCAATGACCCATAGGATGAGAACCAAGACATTTAAAGATTTTTCGAGTACTCTTATGGTTTTAGGCCTTGGACTGTGATCTGCAAGTTCTGCAGTTCGAAACCACCAGCAGCTCCTCGGGAGAAAGGGTCTTCTACCGCTGTAAAGAGTTACAGTTTCAGAAACCCGCCAGAGCAGTTCCACCCTGCTCCGGGTCACCATGAGTCAGCATGGACTCAATGGCAGTGAGTTTGGTCTTGGGTTTCCTTGATGTTAGGGTTAACTCTGAGATCTACTTTCTCCAGTCCCACATTAGTTTCTGAAATTCCACACTTAGAATGCAGTGAATTACCCTGAGAGGGGGGGGGGGAATGATTTGTCCAATCCAAAGATATCTTAGCATTAGTCCTAAAGTAAGAGCTGCTCCTAATCACAAAATATAAATCTGCGGGCTGTCTTCGTCATGAGGACTTGGGAGGTAGCACAGAAACGCAATGTCTGTGTCACTCTTCATTGACCGTGGAATATGACGGGCAATTTCTTTGTCTTGACTTATTTCTTCTTTAGCAAAGAAACTGAAACTCTACGAGGTTTTTAAAAATTAAGTCATATAAACTAGGTAAGTAAAGAATCTAGAATTCTTATTTCCAAGATGTTTATCTAACTAATGAGGAAAAATTAAGCCCTCTGTCAATCTCACTAAATGCTGACACACCTTACCCTTTTCTCCACCCTCCAATTTGACATCTTGTAAGTGATGAAACATTCATATAAAATAATATGTTATAATTAAAGCCTTGCTGCAGAATAGAAGAAACAATCTGGTAAATTGCCACCATTATAAATGAAAGAAAGAGGATTTTTTTTCATTAAACAATTCACCTTCTGATGAAATCTCTTAAGTGAACTATACGTGTAATTTGTGTGATTCTTCTCCTTCGTGTGGGTCAGCTCTTAGCTCCTGCAACTGTAATGTAAAGTTCCAGTATTTTAAGGGCAAACATCTCATCTCCTCTCAGAAACCAGCTGCATATGTTGTTGTCCAACCTACAGGCCTTTGCCCTGCTTTATTGGCTAATTAAAATAAAGCAGACAGAGGAACAGAAATAAATTGTATTGCCTCTGAAATCAAGGAGCAAAACAGGGTCTTGTGATCAGAATATATCAGGCTCCTGCAGTGGGGACATGGAGTCTTTTATCCCCATACACTCTCAGGATTCTGAATTCTTCTCTTCCCTACCGACCCTCTAACCTACCTATGTCTAGAAAGGGTTGTCGGATGGCTGAAGCATGTTCTAAAGAGAGTCTCCAGATGTACTTCTCCCTAAAAAGAAAGAAACATGAGCCTGAGGAGGAGGATGGGTCAGATAATATGTCCCTTCCGTAACTGGTTGCTGAACAGGTTCCCTGGGGAACACTGATGTGTGGATTGCACATGATCTTGGGCCTAGTTCAGGCTGGAGTAAGCCTGGGTTATTCTTTGCAAAATGGTCTTCCGCTGGAATGCTGATAAGCAGGATTCACCGATGAAACGTTTAGATAATAGAAGGGTGGGTGACAGAGTAACATACCAAGCAAGGAATCTTAAAAACAGGAAATATTGATCTCAGGGTTTCTCACACGCAAGCACCAGCCTGACTCTCTTTTTTAATTTTAATAATATTTTATTGACATATCTTATGCATTCCAATATACCCCTCCCCTTCCCTTGTAGTTCTGTTGTTCAATCCCATCGGGGCCACTATACAATCATCAATGTTATCAACTCCCCTCTCCACCCTCCCTTCTTCCCCCACCAACCCCACTTCCAGTACTCTCAGGGAACCCTATGCCTGTCAGTGTCTGCCCAGGTCGTATATAAAATAATTGTCAATATAAATGTGAGCGTGTTTCCCTTAATTTCTTATCAATAAAAAGTGATGATAAGAACTAAAGGAAATAACCAATGTTATAAACAATGGGGAAAGACATTTTTCATATGAGATTGAGCACAAAATGAATAATTATCAGAAGGCTCCTTCAAACGAATTACATCTTGCTAGGCCAACATCCATTGAGAAGGAATGAGTTCGTTTTATAAACTGTGATAAAGAAAGATTGAGCAATGGCCAGAATCCAAGATTTCCACTTTTTTTCTACCTTGGCAGTTGCTTTCTCTACAAAAACCTAAGAGAAGTGGCCCTGTTCACTTTCTTAGATGCTTGATTAATATGATTTTCTCTTGTCCTTTACTCCACTTCTATTCTCTTCTCCCAGCCAGGAAACAGCTAATCTAATGTATTTAATGTGCATCTTTTTGTTGACGTGTTCTAATTGAAACTTTTTGTGTGAACATATGTTTTAATACAAATAGCACTTAGTTTTCTATTTCATATGGTGTTTGTTGTTATTGTTTTGTATTTTTTCACCTAGTTCTAAGGCTTCTGAGACCCATCCATGTTGCTATCTGTACATCCACTCTGTTCCTTCTAACTGCTGCCAAAAAACGTCTGGTGTGAATTTACCACATTTTACCTAATCCAAAGTGGGCTCTTCAATTGCCTTCCATGGACTGAATCGCTCTGATCAGTGAAACCGCCTGACCCAGGTCCTTTATATGGGCCAGCATAAGAATACACATATGCACACATACATACATAAATATACATATATACCTACACAGAAACTCATCTACATGCACACATAAAAATTCAAAACCAGACTTACTGCCCTTGAGTCAAATCTGGCTCATGGAGCCTCTAGACAGGGTTCTAAAGCTGTAAGGCCGCCCTGAAGTAGGACAGCAGCATGCTTCCCCCGTGGAATGGCTGGGGAGTTTGACCCATTGGCCTTTCAGTTAGCAGTCCAACACTTCAGAGGACTTGTTCTAACAACCCTTCCCTGACTCTAGATCACAAAAGAATTCTACACTTTCATTGATTAGATTTACACTGGTACCTTTCACGTTTAGAAAGATGCAACAGGGAAACTCTTTCTTCTATTTGCATGAAGCTTTGACCTGAGATCTGAGTGGTCTCTAGATGAGCCAGTCTGAGCCACACGAAACCTACCAGGTCTAGAGAAGGCCTTGAGCCTAAAGCAAATGACTGAGTGGCCTCTCTGGCTCATTTTCCCTGGTTATCAGTTCAAATCCTAGACCTGTGCCTTCCCCTATGATGGTAAAGGGAGAAGATAACGTTTACACTTGCCCGAAGCCCATCAAAAGGAGTCCTGGTGACATAATGTATTACACATCGACTACTAACCACAGCTTGATAGTTTGAACCCACCAGCTGCTTCTTGGGACAGGTCTACTCCGTACAATGGAGTCACTGGAAATCAGAATTGGCTTGGTAGCACTGAGTGTGTGTGTGTGTGTGTGTGTGTGTGTGTGTGTGTGTGTGTGTGTGTGCGTGTGTGTGTGTGTGTGTGTGTGTGAAGCCCATCCATTTGCTCACTGTTTAACAAAGGAAGCAATCAAAATGGGACAACAAGGTAAGCGTACCGAGGATTCCCATCTGGGCCCATCATTTGCTGAGTGAGTACAAGACCAGGGATGACTTCCCAGCTCAGAGAGCAAGTAAAACTGAGTGTTTTGAGGCAGGAGGCTGGCATGAAATGAGGTGTCTCTGGGCACTTAATCACTTAGTCAGGCTCGCTGACCCACAGAGCTTGAGCTGAATGCCTTCCAGTTGAGACTTACAAAGAGTGGCAAGCCCTTTGGCCATTTATTAGCAGCCCTGAAAGAACTTGGTAGCACATCCTGATGAACACCTGTATCCCAAGCACTTCTCACTTCCATTACAATAGGTTCATGTCCCTATTAAGCCCTTTAATCATAAATATTGTCTCTGAGTTCTGCATAGCCATTGCAATGGCTACGAGAATCTGCATATACAAGAAGAGACCACTAGTTAACACAACACAATGGGAAGAATCCTGATGGATTGAAAACAGACAACACCAAAGGGTATTTATTTGTGTTTCGTGGACTGTGCAAAGGCATTCAACTGCAGAGATCATAACAAACTATGGATGACATCGAGAAGGGGAATTCCAGAACACTTCATTGTGCTCCTGCAGAACCATGAACCAAGAGGCAGTCATTTGAGCAAAACAAGGAAATACTGCGTGGTTTAAAATCAGGGGAGGTGTGAATCGTGGTTGTCCTCCTTCACCATACTCATTCAGAATGCATGCTGAGCAAATAATGGGAGAAGTCGCACTGCATGAAGACGAATATGGCACCAGGATTGGAAGAAGACTTAACAACCTGCAATGATATCCATTTGGCACCACCTTGCTTGCTGCTGTAAGTGAGGAGGACATAGAGTACCTGCTGGGGAAGATCAAAGACTGCAGCCTTCGGTGTGGATTACAACTCAACATTAAGAAAGTCACACACCTGGTATATATTTATAGGTTTAGTATTAAGGTAGCAGATGGACATTGGGCCTCCACTCAAGAACTCCCTCATTGCAAGAATCCTTTGTTCTATTAAATTGGCATTCCATGATGCTCACCTTCCCGACACAATCAATGAAGACAAAGTGGGTGCATAGCAAATGTGGTGAAGAAAGCTGTGGTGCCCGGCTATCAAAAGATATAGAGTCTGGGGTCTAAAAGGCTTGAAGATAAATAAGCAGCCATCTAGCTCAGAAGCAACAAAGCCCACATAGAAGACGCACACTAGCCAGTGTGATCACAAGGTATCGAAGGGATCAGGTATCAGGGATCAAAGAACAAAAAATCAAATCATTGTGAATGAGGGAGAGTGCAGAGTGGAGACCCAAGACACATCTGTAGGCAACCAGACATCCCCTTACCTAAGGGTCATGGGAAGGAGACAAGCCAGTCAAGGTGCAGTGTAGCAATGATGAAATATACAACTTTGCTCTAGTTCCTAAATGCTTCCGCCCCCTCCTCCCCCCAACTATCATGATCCCAAATCTACCTTACAAATCTGGCTAGACCAGAGGATGTACACTGGTACAGATAGGAACTGGAAACACAGGGAATCCAGGACAGATGATCCCTTCAGGACCAGTGGTTAGAGTGGTGATACCAGGAGGGTGGAGGGAGGGTGGGGTGGAAAGGGGGAACCGATTACAAGGATCTACATGTGACCTCCTCCCTGGGGGCTGGACAACAGAAAAGTGGGTGAAGGGAGATGTCAGACAGTGTAAGATATGACAGAATAATAAGTTATAAATTATAAAGTGTTCATGAAGGCGGGTGGAGCGGGGAAAGAGGAGGGAAAATGAGGAGCTAATACCAGGGGCTTACGTGGAAAGCAAATGTTTTGAGAATGATGAGTGCAACAAATGTACAGATGTGCTTTACGTAATTGATGTATGTATGGATTGTGATGAGTTGTACAAGTCTCCAATAAAATTAATTTTTTCAAAAGAAAACCACAAACCTCAGAACTAAATCAATAAAAGAAATCATGAAAAATGAAAAAAATGGAAATTGTCAAGGATTTTCCTCTGCTTGGATCCACAATCAATGCTCATAGACGCAGCAGTCCAGAAATCAAAACATGTATGGAATGGGACAAATCTGCTGCACAACTTCTTCAAAGTGTGGATGAGCACGGATGTCACTTTGAAGACTAAGGTACACCTGACCCAAGCCATGTGTTTTCAATGGCCTCATGTACATGTAAATGTTGGACAGTGAAAAGGAAGTCTAAAGAAGAATTGAGGCGGTGGAATTATGGTGCTTGGCAAATAATTCTGAATTTACCAGGAAATACTAGAAGAACCAACAAAGCTCTCTTGGAATCACGGATTATGAGACTTTGGCTCAAGTACTTTGGACAGGTTTTCAGGAGAGACCAATCCCTAGACAGGGACCTCGAGCTTGGAAAAGTAGAGGGTCAATGAAAAAGAGGAAGCCATTAACAGACAGTTGGACACAGTGGCTGTAATAACAGGGTTGAACCCAGCTATTGTGAGGGTGTGGCGACGCCGGGGCAGAGTGTCATCCTCTGGTCCACAGGACCGCAGTTCCCTGACATCTAAGCACAGCGGCATTTAGCTAAAGTGGACATGGGGTTTTCACGAAGTTTGACCGGTTTCCTGATTTCCTGGCATGTTCTGTAGCTGCCCAGAGTTTGGGACAGCGATGGGGGTGTTTTCACAGGCAATAACCATAGTGTTGAAGGACTTAGAAAGGTCCTCCTGGCCCAGGCCAGAGCAGAGCAGGCTTCAGTGCCCCCCACCCCCAACCCCCTTGCGCACGCGCACGTGACATCAGGCACTCCTGGGGTGAGGTCATCTCAGATCTCCAGGAGGACAGGGGAGATAGCACGAGAGCTAGCGGTGTCAGGTTAAACTGCAAGAGCTTGGAGAGAAGTTGATACCATTCCTTTATTTAATCAATCGATATAAATTGGAACCAGGAACCTCCTTGTAGAAATACATCATGCCGCCTATGAAGGATTCATTCCCAAAAAATCAAACCTGAAGCCCAGGGCCATCATCAGACGTGAGCAAGTAGAGACACGGGCCGCACACCATACCTGAGGCCCAGGAATGTCACAAATCTAGATGGGTTTTTTTAAATCTTTTAAGCGCTTGTAAGAAGGATGCTGGAAAGTTCAACAAACAATTAGGTGAATAAGAGATTAAGAAGAAGAGATGCGGGTTAAACTAAGTTTCCCCGTGGTGTGACGAAGACTGCACAAACGTGAGCAGGGAGGGGCAGAGGCAGAGTTCTAGTATTTGACCTGGAAACCTAGAAAGGAGAGGGCACGTTGGGTTAAAGCACCCCCCCCCCAACCACCTTCAAACTAGTGCCGACTCAGTGACCCCCCTGCGGGGTTTCTGAGAGGGGAACTCTTTATGGGAATACAAAGCCCAGTCTTTCTCTCTCAGAGCTGCTGGTGGTTTCGAACTGTCAACCATGCACCTTGCAGCCCAACGTGGAATCACCACACCGCCAGAGCTCCACCTTTGTTTAAAACGGACTGCTTCAGATTACCCAAAGGCAGGGTCTCAGCAGATTAATTTTTCCAAACAATAACAAATAGCACCCTCCCACCCCTCTGATGGATGACATACTTTGGGAAGCATTAAACTGCTTGAGAGTTTCCTAAACTGGAAAATCAAACGGTGGAGAAGGCCAAGCTGATCCCTCCGCTCATTAGCGTCCATGAGTGTGGATGGGTCCATCAGGATTCCTGGGCCTGATTCCATCCTGCCAACCCTGGACAGCCTGCTGGCAACCACTCTGGTGCTGGGGTGGTGGAGGGAAGGCTGCCAGGACAGGGTATCATTAGCTCAAAGAGGAGAAGGAATCCAGCTAGAAAAGGCTGGCCAAATGTGGGCATGGCATAGGTCATTTTGAATGCTTCAATGTGGATATATGTGGTATATGGACCCACTTGAGGACTGCTGAGCCCAGCCAAGCTTCCGCAATCAACTTCCGTGTCCCGATCAACTTCCGTGTCCCATGTGAGGCAAGCACCAAAGCCTTGTGAAACAATCCTCAAATTCCAAATGTGTGGAAACAGCACAAGACAAATGGTTTCTGCAACACATAACGTGCCACACTGTGGAAATAACACAGGCGAACTATTCCTGCAGTGAATAAGTGACAGCAAGGGGGGAAGAGAAGGACGGGAGAAACCATCGATTGATACGTTAGAAATGACCCAACCAGCTGTACTGTGCTGGGCCTTACTTAGGTTGGGGGCAGTGGACACATCGTAAAAGGAAAGAAAAAAATTATTGAAATATGACAGGTATTCTGAATGTTGACTGTGTAGTTGACAAATAGCAGGAGTTATTATTACATTTAAATTAAATTATATTAAAATTCTTCTTCATTAAAATATCATCCTTATGCTTGAGTTGTCACAAGCAAACAACACTATCTACTTTTTCATTTAGGCTCCAATACCGCAATGGCAACACAGCGTTCACAGACCATGTTAAGGATGAAAAGGTGTTAAGGAAGGTTATGGGTTGTAATGCAAGTCAGGATGCAAGTGTTCATCGGGACATGTTGCAAAGTCTTTTCAGAGCTACTAATAAAAGCCCAAAGGGCATACTACTCCACTGTAAGCCGACCTGAAGATATTCAGCTCAAGCTCTGTGGCTCAGAAACCCAAATTGCTCAGCTCAAGCTCCCTGGGTCAGCAAACCCAGATTCCTGAATTAAATGCCCAGAGGCACTCCCACTCCAGTGAGCTTCCTAAAGGCATTCAGCTTCTCCTCCCTGAGTCAGCAAGTCTAGCTCCTCCAATTAATTGCCCTGAGGCAACCTACTCAACAAGCCTTTTGCCCAAAGCACTCAGCTTTACTGGCTCTGTGAGCTAAGCAGTCTACTACTGTGTTTCCTGTTCTGGCTCTTGGTTCTGCAGTCGTGCCAGTCTATATTGCTGGAAATAAGACCAGCAGAGCAAGTCCTTCCCCTCAGCCCATTCCCATTTATGTTGGGTGGGATTACATAGGTACAAAACTAGTAGGCTATCTCACAGTAGGCAATATGATATTATTCATAGCAACTCTAATTTTTCCAGATGAGGAGAAGGTAAAATCTTTCCCATTAGGCCCTTGGAAATTCTAGTGTTCCGATCCAGGGGTGTCACGACAGTTTCTTGCTGGGGGATCACTCCTGCTTCTGGCATACATAGTTGTATCCCTGGTCCTGGAACTAAATGAGGGTTCTGTCACTCAAACTACATTCTCTACTTTTAATGTAGGTGCTAATATCCATTGTAATGGCTACACAGGACTCAGACAATTCCAAAGATTAAAGGGTTTATTAGGGAAGTTACCAGGCTGCGATTCAAGTGAGAATGCTTAGGATATGGTTTTTTATAAATGCCCAAAGGGCATGCCACTCCTCTGTCAGCCTCAACTGGAAAGCATGCAGCTCAAGCTCCATGGGCCAGCAAACCCAGATCCCTGAATTAAGTCAGGATTAAATGGAGCGCTCACATGTACTTGTTCACCAGGCTAGGAAGCCTGCCACTCTGTCTCATGCGCTGGCTCCTGGTTCTGCCGCTGGCCCTCTGATGCCACAGCTGTCTTCTGCTCCAAAGAGGTTCACAATCCAGGGATTGGGGTCTAGAGGATGCTCTCCACTCCTGGCTCTTTTTCAGTAGTGACATCCTTGCTAGAGGGCCCATTTTACCCCCAGCAGGATGGCATTCCAGTGAAATCGGTTCACAATGACTCACATCGGAATCCTATCAGTATCTCACCCTCTGCTTCTTACCAGACCCAGGCAGGAAAAGACCCTTTCATAGGAGTCGGAGACTTTGACCAGAAGAGCCAAGTTACTTAAGTCACTGCCCCACAATGCTTTTAGAGGAGGTTAGGATAGGGTTGAAACTAGATAAGCTAAGGAACTGATCCCCATTGAAGTCGGAGGCTGGGTATATGAGGGACCACGATGTATTCTCTCAAATTAAAACGTTGGAAAATGGATATAAACTGGGTATGTTTTATGTGCCAGCCATCGCCAAGACTATGCTTCACTGTCCTCCTGGAATTTAGAGTTTTTTAGTGGTAATACTCTCACAAAGATACTTAAGTCATTTTATTTGTGGTCGGTGTTGTGAAGAAGTGCTAGGCAGCTGGGAATGTGCGTCAGGGTCATTAATCCGCTGAGAATCGTGAGGACCCTCAAGAGTGTGGGTGTGAATTCTGAAGATGACTCTTTGTGCTCTCTAAGGATGAAATGTTGGACAGGAAAGTGAACCACTCAAAGCTTCAGTTTCCTCTTGTAAAATCTGGATGATAGTAAGTCACTTACCAGCCCATGTGAGTCTGTAATGTGGATTGAATGAAATAGTATTTATGAAGTACTTACATGCTGTGCCTGTCATCGATTCAGTGCTCGAAAAAGGTGAATTGGCTTGATGGCGATGGGTTTCTGCAGTCGTGGAATACCTGGGTGGTGCGACAGGTAGCAAGCTCAGCTGCTAACCTAAAGGTGGGTGATCCAAGTCCAAACCCAGCAATCTGACGATGAACACGCATGGAACCAAGTTCTCCTGACACACCAGAGACCATCATGGAATACTAGCGCCCCATGCGATGTGATGTCCGATGAGGGATTAGTAGAGAGATGTTGAAGCTGAGAGAAGGGACTATGAAGGCTCATGACACTCTCTTCTCTATGGCAGGTCTGACTTAACAGCAATTAGTTAACTATAATCTTTCTCGGAAGTGCTATGGCCAAAACGCTCCTTAGAAGTGAGCGTGGTGAGCCTTCGTTTCACATATTTTGGACATACAAACAGGAGAGACCAGTCAGTCCCTTCATCTGCACCTGCACCATAGGGGAAGGTAACACAGGACTGGTCAGTGTTTACTTCAATTGTGCCTACTACAGGTCAGATCTTGCTCAATGGATCCTAACAACAAATAATCCCGTTCCCAGTAGAGTACATCAGTGGAGAGGAGTATGTGAGGGCCAGGAGTCTGTGAGGGCCTTATCTAAGGAAGTGACATTTAAACTGAGACCTAAAACTAATTCACACACACACACACGGCTGGAGGAATGGATGTAGTAAATATTCTAGCAGAGACAGCGACCCTATGGTAGAAAAATGACAAACTTACCAATGAGTGGGGTGGGGGGGGAAGAACCCCGTGGGAGTCAGCCATATGGCAAAGGGGCAAAGACCCAACTGGAGAGTGGAAATTATGATCACATCCATTTTGGATCTTCTAAAGCTGTATTAAATATTTCCCCGTGTGTTTTAACATGTCTGAGATCAGGAGACAGCTTATAGTCAAAGTTGTGTCAGAACTTAATTGGCAGCAGTTTCTTTCATAATGGTCCATAAAACGATGGGATGCCTTTGAAAAGATGGAATGTTCTACTCTATCCAATGTGGAACTGTAAGAGCAGCAAAGAGATAATGACTGAGGGTTGTAAGGGGCATGGGATCTCGCTGATGATCTTAACGGTTGCTCTTGCTCCAGCTGAATGGTGGATTGCAGGGAAATTGAGGTTTTCACAGAATCGTTAGGGAGGTTCCAGGCTAAACTTGTAAGAACTTGTTCCCAAAGCAATGCCACAGAACTGGCCAGAGGAGGGAACTGCCCCTAATGTTGCTGGCATACTACTACTATGCCATCAAAGCCACTTCTGGGTTACAACCCTTGCCACCAGAAGATTCCATATGGGTCAACTACCTTTCCTGTGAGTCTGATTAGTTGTGATATATATATATATGCATCCTTATATACATCATATATATGTGTGTATAAACAGTGTCCACAGCCTGTCATGGGCTGTGGGACTCATACCCTGGAAAGTCTCCAGTCATAGCTAGAAAGTTCAATGGGTACCGGGCAGTCTGGAAACATGGAGGACATCAGCCAGGAGACAGGTGTGGAGGCGGGAGCCCAGGGAGGAGGCTTCTGTGGCTCGCCAGATGAGAGATGATATTGAGTTTGAACCCTAAGCCTCTTTGCCAGTGAGCAAGCTGAGGTGTTGACAACTTGCAAGCAAATCAGTGGGGTGGAAGCCTGCCCACCCTGAGACAAGATGCAGAAATAGGCTCTGCAAACATTCATCCGTTAAACATGCCACATCCGTTAAACATCCGTTATCATCCTTATGAGGCCACAACGGCAAAGTTGCTTAAACATAAAATCAGAATCAAAAGAGAAAACACATTGCAGTCTGTTGCATATATGACAGTGGTGAAAAGACATATAAATAGTCATTGATGTCACTAACCATAAATTAAGCACTACATTACCCATGGTGATGGTATCTGACCTCCGCTAACTTTAAGTAGGGAGGAGGGTCAGGATGAACAGTCCAAGGCTGATTCCTATGAGAAAGAGCTCAGAGAGACTTCCACCTTGAACCTATTATTAATTCTCATGCCAACTCCTTCTCCACCGCACAACTTGCTGCAACGATCACACAGAACAGGCTACAATCCTGGGTCAGAAACAACTCCAAATATGCATCTTCAATCAGGACAACCTCTTCTCAAAAGTGCCCACCAGCCTGCCTTTCTCTGGCCCTAAGAGTTTGTGCCCCTGACCCCCTTAGCCTCTCCCTGCCTTGCTTGAACAAGTGCCGCAAAACTCAACTCTGCCAACAAATGCCCAGTAGCATTCCACTCCACTAGTAAGACTTAGCCCAAGGTCACTTAGTTTTAACTCCTTGAGTCAGCAAACTTATCTCCCCAAAGTGCCTCCCCACTCCGACCCTTGCCCCCTCACCACATACACTCCAAAGCTGCTCCATTTTCTTGACCCATGAGGTCAGGAAGCCCACCGAGCTGCCTGTCTTCTGATTCTGTGGCCATTCTTTCCCGGCTATGGCTGCCCCTCATCATCCCTGGCGCTCTCATCCAGGTGTTACAGCTCTCTGTCTCCTGGGTTGAAGAGCTTCAGAGGTTCAGCAGAGCTCTTGGGTCCAAACAGAGATACTCCACATCAGCCTTTGGTTTTGCTTGTTGATAGTGACAGCCCTCTTTGTGAGTCCGGGGTGGTTTCTGCTAAGCCTATCAGGAAGACAAAACTGACCAATCCCCACATTTGAGTTCCAGGTATCTTATTTGTATGACCTCACAAGGATGCAATGCACCTTACTTACATTATTAACACTTATCCCCTTGGTGGGCCACAAGCACCTCACATTTGCATAGTCTTACCCAATCATTTGGTGGGAATTACAAAGACTACAGCTGGAAGGACCGTATTAAGTAATCCAATGTGTCACAAGAATGTCCCTTGTTTTTATTGGCCCTCTCCTCTACCAAATACAATATTCTTGTCTAGTTATTATAAGAAAGTCATCTTTCTTGATAATATGTCCAAAGTGAGTAAGCCAATGCCCTGCATCCTTCCTCCTAAGGAGCATGCTCATTGTAGCACCCCTCAGACGGACTTGATAGTTTGGGCAGTATATGATGTGCCCACTATTCTTCACCAACGACTTGAAGGCACCAGTTCTTCTTCTGTCTTCCTTTTTCATTTTCACAGAAGTCCTGCTATCTGTACACTAGACCGTGGGGGAAGAGGAGACTGTCTGGGAAACCCAGTTCGACTCTGTCCTATAGAGTCACGATGAGTCAGAGTTGACTTCATGGCAGTGGGTTTGCTTTGGTTTTGCACACGACACTAGAAGGAGAGCGAGGAGTCCTTTCAGAAAATAAATGGGATGTCTATAGATGTTTGAGAGACCTTTTTGAATTTGAATAGGAAAATTACTTACAAGAAAATATTCACTACATCAAGACAGTGAAAAGGGGAAGAGATTGTATGCAGATGAGCACTCGGGTATCCCTCACCTTAACAGCTGGGCAGCCTGAAGCACCTCATTAAGCCTTGGAGGATCTTCCATTTTCTCACTTGTAAAATTGTAATAAATCCATTCTGTCAGCTTTGTTGTGAAGATCAGCAAGAAGGCTTGGTAAGTGTCTGGAATATTTAATGTTTTCAACATACTTAAATTACAGCACTTGATTAAAGGCTCTGTTATGCCTATTATTTCTAGAAAATATTGAAATCCACTGAGCAAACTCAAAAGACGTAGCTCATGCTTTAAAAAACTATCACAAGTTTTACCATTTTATTAACAATATTGCAACATTTGTTTGCATGGTAATTTCCTGCCTTTAATTCAGAGAGCAGCCCAGAAACTAGAAAGCATTCAAAGTTCAACACCAAATGTAGGTCTGACAGTGAAATTGCTCTTGACTATTATAGTATATTTTCCTTCATTCTTGTGTCACCTTCTTCTTCTGAATGCTTTCTGGGCATATATTTATCCTGAAGAAGAAATGTTTATCAGTTGGCCTAAACAAAATTCATCAGTTCTTGAAAATTTAGCAGCATGATTGTAAAGGAGGGAAATTTTTCATCAGCATCGGATACACTGCCTTCCCTTCTGAATGATAGAAGAGGTGTTCTTCTTATTATCAAAGCCCAAATTCTCCCTGGAGCTCTGGTACTCTCCCTTCTGCCTCCTTGCAGACACCACCCAGCAATTCTTCCTCTCCTGCATCCTCACTTTTCCTCTTACTGCTGGGTCATCCCAGGAGCAGAAATTATGTCTTACTATCTTTCATACTTAACCCTATGTCCCTGGTCCAGCTCCAACCCCACCCTGAAATTCCCTTTCATAGAGAAACTGTTCAAAGGATTTATTAATCCTAAACCCTTCTTTAGGAGCCCTGGTGGTATAGTGGTTAGACACTGGGCTGCTGACAGCAAGATCAGAAGTTCAAAACCACCAGGCACTCCTTGGGAGAAAGATGAGGCTTCCTAATTTTGGGGAACCGACAGGGGCAGTTCTACCTGGCTCTATAGGGTCACTATAAGTCAGAATTGACTCAATGGCAGTGAGTTTAGCTTTTTGAAATCCCTTCTTTCCATTATCTCTCCAATGAGCTCTTTCATCCCCACCACATCCAAGAAGTAATTCTTATCAGGAACTTTCAGTCCAACTCAATGGTTAAGTTTTTGTCCATATTGAACCTGACCTCCCACTGGTTTTTGAGTCAGTGGTTTCTACTCATCTTCCCCAGTCACTTTCTTTTCTGAACAACCATTGATCCTTACTGTGACTTTTCCATTTCTAGTCACTTATTCTCCCCCTGTACCCAACTGCTAATTGTTCATAGAACACAGGACTAAATCATCGGTCTCTTCCTCCTTCTTTGCACCCAATCCACAACCACCCCTACTGTAGATCCCATTTGACTCACAATTTTTAATGTTATCAGGTCACTGATGACAATGAAGCCCGTACCTACAATTCTGACTTCTCCTGGAGCCCTGGTTCCACAAACACCAACAGTGAGGTGTCTAATTGGCATCTGAAATCAAATTCTCATTAATAATTGACTTTTGATATGTGGATGGAGTTGAGAGCAGAAATCCAGTAGTTTTTCACAAGATTATTTTAAAATGTTAAGTTTTGTAGATAATTCAATAAATCAACGGGTCAATGGTCCAGGTTCAACATCTGCTACTTACCAGCTAACTCAACTGGGACAACTTCTTAGCTCTATTTTCTCAATTGTCACATTGGAATAAGAATAAATAATAATAATAATTTCCTTATATGAATATTGTGAGAATCAAATATCAGTATAAACCCTATGGGTCCAATGAGTTATTAATCGAGCTGCTAATGGTAAAGTCAACCGTTGGAATCCACCAGCCACTGTGTGGAAGAAAGCTGAGACTTTCTGTTCCTGGGTAGATTGACATGCTTAAAAACCCACTTGGGCAGTTCTACTCCACTGATATGAGCCATAATTGACTCAATGGGAGTGGTAGAGATAGATCAGATAGATAGATAGATAGATAGATAGATAGATAGATAGATAGATAGATAGATAGATAGATAAATTCTAGTCACTAGCACATAAAAAACAATAACTGTCAACTTTTAAACAGGTAACTAAAACTGTGCATCCTACTTTCACCTGAAATTCAAAGCATTTTTTCAAAATCCTGGAAAAGGAGACAGTCATTTAAATACATACAGAAATTATAAAGTACACTTTAAAGTAATATGTAAAATAATATAAATTCTGAAAAAAATGTTCAAGCCAAGCAATCGCAACATCACATTAGCTGCTTGAGACGCATTGTCCTCTTTCCTATGACATCTCTTCATGTAGTACATGTTGGTCCGATGATCATCTCTTTCCTTTCAAATGTTCATCTTTAATAGAGGTAACTCCATACTTAGATACAAATTAATTCTCCCTTCCTCCTCATCTTCCTCCTCCCCCCCCACAGACACATCACATTAAAAAGCTATTGCAGTATAAAGCTAAGTCTGCAGAGTAGTACTATTTTAAATATCAATAATGGAAAGACCTTAAAAGAAGCTTGCCATTCGTTTTCCTGCATAGATATATGCTGGCTCCTAGGCTATTGGAATATACCTAATTACTATTTTTATATAGAATCTTTGCATCTAAGTAAATGTATGGAAAATCCAACTCAGCGAATTTCGTGTCGTATCCTAAGGTATATGCCAGAGGACTATCAGTTACAGAAGGAGAAACCGAGATCCAAAATAAAATCCTTTCTCCTTTTTGTTTTCCTACAGGACTCATTTAAACTCATCCAAATCAGCCTCCTGAACAAGGGCTCTCCTTGTGGATATGTTTGCATCGGTCATGAGAAAGGACAAGTTTACCTATATTCATTTTTCCAACTTAAAACAAAGCCCTATGGGATCCTGCTACACTTCGTTTCTTGAGGACTTCAGTGGCTAATAAATTTTCTAGCATCTATTCAGATTCACATATAATGAACAACAGTTCTTGGAAATAAAGGTAAAGATTAATTCTTCCATAGAGTAAAAATCCACAGCAAGACCAATATCGTATTGCCCTGCTCCCTTAGATCGAGCAAAGACAGGGAAGGTTCAATGTCAGTCACTTATTCTCTGGGACCTGGAAGGAAAGCATTATACTACCTTTTTGATAGATAAAGAAACCGAGACTCAGAACATTTGAATCATCAGAGCTCATAGAGCTTACTTGGAGCACAACTGGGATTTAGCAGAGGTTTGTCCAAGTCCAAGGTCTGTATGTGGTCCAAATGGTTTGCTACTAACTATTAACCTAAAGATTGGCAGTTCAAACTCACCCAATGTCACCACTGAGGACAAACCTGGACATCTACTTGTATAAAGATTACAGCCTAAAAATCCCTATAAAGAAATTCTACTCTGTAGCACGTAGAGTCAGCATGAGCTGCAACTGACTCAATAGCAGTGGGTCTTGTTTTGTGTTTTACAGTCTATCTTGTTTGGTTATTTGTTTTATCTTATTCCAGGTCCAGCCTTTGGCACAAACAAAGCTTTGTTCCTATAGTGGCTTCAGGTGTTCTATAATCTAGGCTCCTTGCAGTGGCTCAAGTGTTGGTCAGGACTCAGAAGTCCTTCCACTCCACCTGAGAGATAGCTTGTCAGATAGTAGAACTAAATCACCATTCTACTGTGCTGAGTCCATCTCAACTAAAGATGAGCTATTGTTCTTAGGTGCTGTCAAGTCAATTCTGACTCAGTTCTGAATCCTTGACTCAGAGTCAATTCAACTCATAGTTGTTGAAACTTAGGTTCAACAACACAAAACACTGCTAGTCCTACACCATCCTCACAATTGCTCTTATTTTTGAACCTATCATTGCAGCAGTGTATCAATTCATCTTGTTGAGAGCTGTGCTAGTCCAGGGAGACTAGAGAAACAAATTCATAGAGATACTCATATGTGTATAAGAAATATTTTTATAGACAAGACCAGTTGTACATTGAGAAAACATCCTAGCCCAGTCCAGATCAAGTCCATAAGTCCAATATTAGCCCATATGTCTGATACCAATCTATAAAGTCCTCTTCAGACTCATGAAACACATGCAGTGATGCTGAATGAAGGAAGATCACAGGCCAGTGGGTGGAAAGTCTTGTAGATCCAGTGGCTAGGTAAGCATCTCAGCACTGGCATGGGTCTCCATGTGGCTTGTCTACAGGCATGTCTCCCAGGGAGTGAGCCTAGGGAGAGTGTGTCTCCCACCTCTAAGGAGGAAATGCAGGAGTTCCCAGAATCCTCAGGAGAAAGCCATGCCCACACAGAGGCCTCAATGGCTATATCCTGATTGACAGGTTAGACTCCACCCTTACACTCAAAATCCTCAAATTGACACCAGATTATGTCTTTGCATCTAAGCATTATGGCTGTACTTCTTCCAGGACACATCAGTTTGTTCTTTTGGCAGTCCATGTTACTTTCAATACTCTTTGCCAGCACTATAATTCAAATGCATCAATTCTTCTTCTGTCTTTCTTATTCATTGTCCAACTTTCACACAGATATGAAGCAATTGGAGATACCATGGCTTGGGTCACATGTGTGCCTTAGTTCTCAAAGTAACGATCTTACTTTTCAACCCTTTAAAGAGGTTTTGTGGAGCAGATTCACCCAATGCAATTCATCATTTGATCTCTTGACTGTTGCTTCCATGAACATTGATTTTTGATCCAAGCAAGACAAAATTCTTGACAACTTCAATCTTTTCCTGTTTATCATGATGTTACTTACTGGTCCAATTGTACAGATTTGGGCTTTATTTACATTCACAAACCTCGTTCTTCACTCCATAAAGTACTTTATGTCCTTTCTACTTTCAGCAAGCAATGTTGTGTTATGTGCATATCTCAGGTTGTTAACAGGCCTTCCTCCAATCCTGATGCCACATTCTTGTTCATATATTCCAGTTCCTCTGATGATTTGCTCAGCAAACAGATTATATAAGTATGATGAAAGGCTAAAACCCTGATGCACACAATTCTTGATTTTAAACTATACAGTATTCCTTTGTTCTGTTTATATAACTGGTTCTTGACCCAAGTACAATATCCACATGAACACAATGAAGTATTCTAGAATCCCTGTTCTTCTCAAGGCTGCCCATAGATTGTGGTCTACATAGCCAATTACCATTGCACCTTCAATAAAACAGAAGTAAACATCTTTCTGGCATTCTCTGCTTTGAGCCAAGATCCCTCTTACATCAGCAATATACCTTGTTCCACATGCTATTCTGAATGTGGCCTGAACCTCTGGCAGCTCTTCTCCTCTCTGGCAGTCAATGTACTGCTGAAATCGTTGTTGGATCATCTTCGACAAAATTTTATTTGCATATGAAATCAGTGATACTGTTCTATAATTTCAGCATTATGTTGGATCACCATTCTTTGAGTACAAATGTGGATCATTTCCAATCAGTTGGCCATGTAGCTGTCTTCCAAATTTCTTGGCATAGACCAGCGAGTGCTTCCAGTTCTCCATCAGCTTATTGAAACATTTCAATCCATATTCTATCAATTCCTGGATTCTTGTTTTTGGCTAATGCTTTCAGACAGTTTGAACTTCTTCCTTCAGCACCATTTGTGTTTGTCATATGCTACCTCTTGAAATGGTAAGGTTGAATAGTCCTTTTGGGCACAGTGACTGTGTAGTCTTCCCTTCTACTTTGGATGCTTCCTGCATCTTTCAATATTTTTCTCATAGAATCTTTAACTATTATAACACAGGCTAGTTTTGTTTGATTTTATTTTGTTCTTTCAGTTTAAGATATGTTGAGCATGTACTGCCTTTTTGGTTTTCTAACTAAGTCTTTCCCATTTCGTAATAATATTTGACTTTGTCTTCTTGAGCTGCCCTTTGAAATTTTCTAGTCAGCTCTTTGACTTCATCATTTCTTCCATCTGCCTTAATTACTCTATGAGTAAGAGTAAGTTTCATAACATCTTCTGGTATCCACTTTGATCTCTTTCTTTCCTGCCTGTTTAATGACCCGTTGCTTTCTTAATTATGATGTTCTTGACATCACCCCCACAGCTCATCAGGTCTTCTGTCATTCGTGTTAAAAATGATGAGCTAGTATTGGGTAAAGTCGTGCTCAGGTCCAGAAGCAAATAGGTCTCTCTAAATAGGAAGTAAAGGAAGCAGAGAACTTGGAATCAGGAGAGCAAGAACTACTCAGTTCATCGTTTACCAACAAGAGAACCTTGAGTTGCCTCATTCTATCAATTCCAACTTCGTAATCTGAAAATGGATAGCAGTGCTTTCTGACCAGCTAACATTATTACAATGATGACCAAAAGGGAAATTAGAAACAGCCTAGGTATCCCTGAACAGAAAAAAAATATTTTAAAAAACTGTGCTTTGGTTGTATGAGCCCCTAATAAAATGTAAAAAAGGAACAAAAAAAACTGTGCTTTGTACGTATACTGGAATATTACCCTCTCTCACTTCCATCAAGTTGATTCCAACTCAAATTGATACTATAGGACAGGGTAGAACTGCCCCTTAGGGTTTCTGAAACCATAGCTCTTTATCAGAGTAGAAAGCCTCATCTTTCTATCACAGAGTGGCTAGTGGATTCAAACTGCTGACTGAACTGATAAACACAAGGAAGCCACATAAGAGAAAGACAAGGCTCTCACTATAAATTTTATAGTTTTGAAAACTTACAGGGGAGGTTCTACTCTGTCCTGTATGGTCACTAGGAGCCAGCATCTACTCGAGGGCAGTGGGACATTATTCTGTAACAAAGGAACAAACTACTAACAAATGCAACAACCTAGATAAATTCCACACATATGTGCTGAGGAAAAGAAGACAGACACACAATGGTACATCATATATGTACGATTCCATTTATCTAAAATCCTATAGCAAGGAAAAGCAATGAATGGGGACAGAAATGAAAGTTGTACATAATGTGGGGGGTGGACTGACAAAAATCACGATAAGACTTTCTTGTGTGGTGGACACACCCAGTGTCTCAATAAGAGTGTAGGTTACAAGATAGTGTGCACTTGCCAAGACTGATGACAAGCTCTACATGTGCCATCATTTGTACCTCATTTGTACCTTATCATTTGACAAGGATCATGAAAAGGAACAAATAGAACATCTTTGCCAACGGAAGAGCTCTGCGGGACTCAGAAACGACGGAATCACTTACCTAAAGAGTAAGTCCGCTTCCCTCCTTGGTGGGTCAGGCAGTGGCATGTGAGTGACATGCAATAGCCCTACACATGCACTTCATTGAAGTTGCTTCCTTTTATTACCAAACTCTATTATTTAATCAGACCATACAGATTGCCAGGGGAAAGAAACTGCATGCGACAAAAGAAATACTAATTTTAGAAATAATGAGTCATGTTCTTAGAGAAAAATAACATATGCTGTTCTACCACATATACACATTTATTTGAAATCAAATTCTCTAGATTCCCATACAGAAGGGTACTTGCTATTGAAAATTTTGTTCAGGGAAAAGAAAGTAGCAGTAATAAAATATATATATTAACAGAAAGGGGAAGAATAGCTATTTGTATTGACGGGGAAAAGACAAAGTTGTCTAATCCTGTAAAGAGTTACAGTTTCGGAAACTCACAGGACAGTTTTATCCTGGCCTCTAGGGCTGCTGTAGGCGACTATGAATCCGAATTGACTAAAGGGCAGTGAGAAAGAATGAGGATTTGTATTGAATGTACCAGTATCTCCTAAATTATTCTTTTCGTAATAGCCATACAAAGCAGTATCATTATTTTCATTTCTCAAATAAGAAAATTAAGTTTCTAAGCAATTAGCTTACTTCCATGTAGATACAGATCAAGAACTCAAACCTCTATGCATCTGACACCTAAGCATCTTTCTTCTACTCATACATATGTGCATATACAAATATACATAACTTCCAGTCTTTCTATTTGTTCTACTAGAGTTGTAGTCATAGTTGGAGATGGTTTCATCTCATTGTGCAACCGTCTTTCATGCTAAGACTTAGCATTGATTAGTTATCCAGTGCCGGATACCTAATAGAAAATACTAATACAAAAAAATTAAAAAGAGAGGCACTGTCATTAGCCTGATTTTCCAGATGAAGACATGGCCCAATAAAAGTGAAGGAACTTTCCCACAGCCATGCATGCAGGCAGAGGAGAGATGGCGCCTGTGCCCAGGCAGCCTGGCTGCAAAGCCAGGTGAGCATCAGAGTCATCCCATCGCCGCGTCTTTTCTCCGAGCCTGGCGATGCATGGCTTTCCTCTGAAAAACCCCTATGCGAGGCGGTATACATTAGAATGAAAGCTACTTCTTCCAGAATTAAAGCTCGTTTTAGAGGCATGTACCTTCTCTTCCTTCTAACTCCGAAGCGAACTTGGGACGATCGCTCTGCTTGTAACAGATGCAAAGACTATGTGGTTACGGTTGCTGTTGGCGGTGTCGAGTCAGCCTCACAATTGTCGTTGTTTGAACCCACTGCTGCAGCCACTGTTGAGCCATCTCTCCACAGAGGGCCTTACTGCTCACTGCCCCTCCTCTTTGCCAAGCATTCTGTCCTGCTCCAGAGACTGGTCTCTCCTGATGACATGTCCAGAGAACATGAGACCAAGTCTCGTCACAGTCTCTTCTCAAGAGCACTCTGGCTACACTTATTCCAAGACAGTTGAGTTTGTTCTCTTGGCAGTCTGTGGGACTCTCAATAGTCTTCTCCAGCACCGCAATGCAAATGCCTCCCTCCTTCTACAGTCTTCCTTATTCCACGTCGAATGTTTACATGCATATGAGCCCATTGAAAATCCCCTGCCTTGAGTCAGACTCATCTTAGTCCTCAAAGTTACATTCTTGCTCTTCAACCCTTTAAAGAAGTTTTGTGCAACAATGTGTCATTTGGATCTCTTGACTGCTATTTCCACAAGCATTGATTGTGGAACCAAGCAAGGCAAAATCTTTGACAACTTCAACCTTTTTTCTGTTTACCACGAGGCACGATTAAGGGTTCTGGAATTTCTATTCTTCCCAAGGGTATTAAGATTTACAAAGAGTAGGATTTTTAGAACTTCATGAACAAATATATTAAAGAGGTCACAAGGTTAGACTCTGACTTACGGATGACTGGCCATTTCATTCATTTTAATCAAGTTCAGCAGTTGGCCACAGCACCCTCCAAGGATATGTCGGGGTCACAGGGTGGTGGAGTTAACTCTGACAGTGATCCAGGAGGAAGAATGGTCCCGGGAAAGAAGACAGAGACTTTGGAAAAGGAAACACCAGACAGTTCGAAACTTCTGTCCCTCCTGCTGGAGAATTATTGATCTCTGGCTGAGATTTCCATCTCAGGACTCACACATTTTAGTAAGCTTCAGAATCACTTAAAGTGGGTCTGATAAAGGACCCCCACGTGAGTTCAAGGCTGCTTATCTGGAAACCACACTTTGAGAATCACTCCCCTGGATTTTAGTTTCTTGCAAACCTCTGCATAAGTTTCTCCAAGCATCACACAGAAGTGAATTTAACACAGCCCACGCAACAAAGCAGGAAGTTACTATTTCATTTACTGACAATGAGGAAATGCTACCAAAAGGGAGGAAAGTGTGTCCTAATAATAAATTCAGAACATGTTAACTTCTTCTGAAATAGAATCAAGTGGAGTTGATGTTTTTCCTGCTTTAAAAAAATTAAAAGTGAAAACTTGATTTTTTTATAACTACAGCGAAGTCCAGGTCAAAGCCCACCCATTTATACATTAAACCCCATCAGGAGAACCCCCCAGAAGCTAATATGCAGGCTGTCTCTCTAAGGCCTGAGTCTCAATTACATGCGTTTAACTTAGCCAGTCTCTAGCTCCAGTTCACAGTCAGAAGCAGAGATCAATAAGAGCTGTATAAGGCTTTTCTATTAGTCTCAAGACTTTCTTTGCACAAAATGATAAAGGTTGAACCAGGGTTAGTGATGTACTATATATGACCCTGCCTCCTCATTAAAGCTACCTAAAATTACATAGAACTGGGAAGCACTTCTTCAGGCATTTCTGTGTTTTCCTAGAGTCGTTTTGGATGTATTTTTCCCACTGTTACTAAATAGGAAGCAGTCTGTTACCAACTGACCAAATTATATCTCTAAAAGAGATCCTAGGAATCATCTAGGTTTAACATTTGTGCTGGGGGAGGGGGGCAGGTGGAGAGAGAGAGAGAGAGAGAGAGAGATTTCACATTGAAACGTATTCTATGGAGGCTCTTACTAAGCCTTAAACAGGACAATGACAAAAGTAACAAAACATCCGATGAGGGAAGTCATCAGCATACATACAGTACCGGCTGTTGGAGTCCGCTGATTCACAGTCATGGTTTTCATGGGAAATCTCACAAGATCATGAATGGTAGCAAATCAATTCATCACCATCAGAGGCAGGGTGCCAGATGCCGGGAAAGGACCAGGATTGGGATGCTGTGGCAGTTACATAATCTCTTATCAACTTGCAAAGGGGTGGAGTCTAGCCTGTCAATCAGGTCACAGCTTGATGACCTCATTTGGGAGGTGCAAATGGAGATAAATAGTTCACCAGAGGCCAGATACAGACTCACTCCCTGTGAGACATTCCTGCTGACAAGACACATGGAGCTACACTAGAGCCCTGGAGCTGGAGGAGCCACATAGGGACCCCTGCCAGTGCTGAAATGCTTCCACTGCCACTGGATCCACAAGACTTTCCATCCATTAGCCTGTGCTCTTCCTGAATTTGGCATCATTGCATGTTTTACATGAGTCTGAAGAGGAATTTATAGATTGTTATCAGACATATGGGCTAATATCAGACTTTTGGACTTGATCTGGACTGGGCTGGGATGTTTTCTCAATACACAATTGCTCTTTGATATAAAGCTCTTTCTTATACAAATAGGAATCACCCTGGATTTTTTTCTCTAGTCTGCCCAGACTACTTATGCATACCTCACTGAAGATTTTAAAGGTTTGGGGTTTGATCTTGTTATGTAATGGTTAGGGGTATGAATCATGGTCATGTGAGCTTGAGTCATAGTCACCAGCTTCCCAACATCAAACAAACATTAGGTCGCATGCATTTGAATGGCTACTTTGAGTGAAAATCCAGGCAAGTTCGCTAGTTATTTCAGGGACTACTATCTGTGTAGTCGTTCGTTTATTTTAACCAAACTCATCCTGAGGGCCAACGTCCCTCTCTGACTGGCCCCAGATTTATTTAAACAATCATAAGCAAACAAACAAGCTCTCACTTTCAATTAGTTGATTGTGACTCGTCGTTCTCCTGAAAAGCAGTTGGTGGGCTTAAAGGACTGTTCATAGCTCATCGTGTAGCCCACTCTGCCACTGGGCTCCTTTAAACCCAGCCGTGTTGTTGGTATAATGATCAGCACTGGAGAAGGAAAGTAATGAACTTAAATGGTGTCTACATCTATGTCACGTCTGAAAAAGGAATTAGAGCTCCCGTTGTAGACTTCAGTTTTAGTCGCTTTTATGAAGCTCAAATGCACTCTGCATCAGCCTATGTTGCAAGAATCTTTACAATATTTAATTAAACGTAAATATGACCATCTTCAAAATATGAAAACATTCCTTGAAGGCTTCCCTCTTTCAGAGGAACTTTGCCTACCTCCCAGAACCATTTCTCATCATATAACTGTTGCTAACGCTGCGTCTCTCAAACATTAGGTCATGTGCATCGGACTGGCTGCTTTGAGTGACTGTCCAAGCAAGTTCTCTAGTTCTTTGGAGGACTACTTTCTGTGGAGTCGTTAATTTATTTTGGTACCTGAGACAGCCTTAGCAGGTACAATTTGAAGTATAAGACATTTGAAGCATGGTGGGCAATAGATGCAAATAGGAAACATTAAATATCAGTGTTTTGAAATTGTGCGTTCTATTTTAGTTGGATTCCAGCAAAACGCTCTAGTGTTGTGACATGACGCCCACTCATAAATGAAGCTGCAGCCTCAGTTAACCTGGCTACACTTAGATTTTAATTTGGCCACTTACCAGAAAAGCCCTCCAATAAAAAAACCTTCACAATAAGAAGCAAAAGAAACTAGCAACTGTTGAACACCTGCTAAGTACTAGACAACTGGAACTCTTTGTTTGTATAAGCTTTTATGTGACATGATTATAGACTCACAGAAGGTTTTAAAACACTGAACAGAGTGTCTGTTCCCTTCACCTTTCTTCCCCAATGGTGATCTCTTATCAACTAAGAATTTTAAAGAACATGTGTGTGTATATAATTCCATATAAATTTTCATTTTAAACCTTTGAAGTTCATTAACTTCAAAGAAAAACAAGTTTTCCTTCATCACTATAAAATTCACATGAATAAGCTATCAATTTCAGTTTTCCATGTAAAACTCCATTGGAAAATAGTCAACCAGGAAATTTCTGGGTTAAAGTTAAATGAAATAATCCAACCGCTGTACGATTGAAAAGTAAATTTCTAATATCTAACATATCCCACCAGCCATGTATCAAATGGAGAAAATAAACATTGACTTTAGTAGATAAAAGAGTGAAAAGATATTTCCCAGTCAAGTCAAGAATACTAGAGAAGATGGGCACTTCAAAAGGCATTATTTCCTTGTGGAAAGAAAGAACGAAAAACAAGTTGACCAGAAGGACTACAGGTGGTTTTTATTAAGCAGACAGGAAGGTGGGCATGGTCACCCATGCTTCACAGGCAGTAGAGGTGGTCAAAAAGAATTGAACTGTTTGTCGGGATGGTTAAAAAGCAGAGTGAGGGCGTCAAGAGAGAGAAAGGAAGGAAAAAATAGACCACTGAAGGTCCATTTTGACATCAGAGACAGAGTAAAGTCAGCAGAGAGAGTCACCTGGGTGACTTTAGCCACTAAATCCGTCCATCTCTCATTCTCTGTCCTGTCTCTTGATGTTGAGTTTCTTTTCTTCATCTCCTTATTCTAGAGTAGAACTGTCTGCTTTCCTGCCCCTCCTCTTTCACTTCCCTATTCATCTTCATAATCCCACTCCATCTCTCCTCCAGTGCTTACAGCCCTTCTTTTGAAAACATATAGTTCTGTCTGAGAAGAGGGGTGTAGGGTGGGGACTGGGGCTGGGGGTTAGGTAGGGCAAGCTATTGGTAGGTTTGCTACATTCTTTGGATTGTTGAGTACAAAAATGCTGATCTCAAATATAAAAGCCCATTTGACACACAGTAAAAGTTGTGGGGGGGGTTTCTCCTTAAAATTTTTTTATTATTGACATATAGTTGATATATGTACCATACAATTGTTATTTAAATATATTCATTTGCACTTATCACCACAATAATTTAGAGCATCTTCATTCTTGAATCTAGTATTAACTTCTCTTTTCCCCAAATCTCCCCTGCCATCACCCTAAGAAACTATTAACCTAGTAAAGATTTACATATCCTGGATTTTTTTTAAAAGAAAGCACATGCATAGTTCTCCCTTAAAGGTGTCTCAGCTTCCTGTATATGCCTGAGCCAACACTCCAAGATGCCTACTGGCTTCACAGCTTGACCCGGTCTCCTACAGCCATCAGACCATACCATGGTCTGAATTCACTCTTCCATAACATTGCCTTCCTAATCAAGTCCTGTCTTGCTAAATTAAATGAACCTCACTTTGGACCTGCTCTCCTGGGGCTTGAAAGATCATCAGATCACAGAAGGACTTGAGGTTGGGTTTTCACTCCTACAGGCTCCAAAGAGCTCTCAGAGACACATCCGAGCATGCTCTCCCCAAAATAACGTTGCCTCCAAAATCCACTGCAATAATACTAGCTCTCACCTTTCTCACCCAGCATTGATCCTATATTATTCATACAATTTGAACAAAATGTCCAGCTAAGTGATTGCTCAAGATTGTATCTCAGTTTTCCTTAGCAACATTAAAGATATGATTTTTGGTTTTGGTTTTGTAGGACACTGCAAACCCCCCTGAAGCCCTAGTGGCTTCAAACTGTCCACTTTTTATGTAGTCTTCTTCTGAATTCAATTTAGATACCTGTTACACAAAATGCACCTTCCCAACAAGACTCCAATATTCTACCCTATTGACACTTTTAAATGACTCCTAAATGGAAGTGTTGGAACTGTCGCATCGCTTCAATAGTTATCAGTGCTAGTGAGAGCCCAGGATGATGTGAAATAAAATCCGCATTAGTCGAACATTCTTCTTTGAAGAGTTGTGTCATTTGTGACCCACAAACTGAAAACAAAAAACATGCTTAAAATCATTGTCTCTGACTAGCTGGGCCACTTACTGAATAAGCAGCTTGCTTCTTTATTCTAGGGGGAAATCCAGAATTAAGTGTGTGATTCAGCAAAAATTACAAATTTTATGCACTTCTGGAGCCCTGGTGGTGTAGTGGTTACACACTGGGCTGCGATCCGCATGGTGGGCAGTTTGAGCCCACCAGCAGCTCCGCAGGAGAAAGACCAGGCGAAACGGTTGACTGCTATGAACAGTCACCGTCTAGGAACCACACCAGGGAGTGAGTCCCTGAGAGAGCTTTCATTAGGTGGTGATGAGTTGTGGACTTCTAGAAGGAACTGAGAATCGTGGAAGCACAGATGTTACACTCGCTTATGTTGTTCTTTCTAGTTGTCATTGAAGAGATATAGTCAATTCTTGTGGCCCTGCTTGTCATAATTCCTTCGGTGATGTATTATGATTCTGGACTCCATCCATTTTGTAGGAGGTTGTCTGCTATACTAATGGACAGGATTTAGGTGGGATTCAGTCCTGACTTTAGCAGAGAGTGGGAACCAAGTCCTACCCTGTGTTTTCTTGGGGGTATGGTCTGCTGAAAGAAAAATAACTCTCCTACATAAAAGCCATTCCTGTGTGTATAAGAGCCTTCTCTGAGACAGTGAGAAATCCCAGGAGCCTCAGAAGAGCACATTCCAGATCTCTATCTGAAGAGGTGAAGGTCAAGACAAGGAACACTAGAGACCATGGCAGAGAGACTCAGAGAGGCACCACCAAAACTATGGGGTACCTTCTCTTCATCTGACCCAAGACTATGGGTCTACTAGACAGAAAGACAGGTGATTATAGAGTCAAAGGCCAAGGAATCACATGGCTGAGAGGGTAAGAAACAGAGAGAGAGACTTGGTTGCCAGCGATGAGAGCTGAACCAATGACTATATCTTTCCTATAAACTGATCCTGACTGGTTGGGAAACTCTTACTTCCTCTAATGAATCCCCTTACTCCTGAGTATTGTCTGTGAGTCCTGTTTGGTCACTGCAATCAATTATAAACCCAGCATGGAGGGAGAGTGCCCAGAAAGGAGTGGTTAGTGTCAGAAGAGTGTAAAGAAGGATGGAGGGTGAAGGCATGTCTAATCCCTGCCTCGTGGCAAAAGGGAAGCCAGCGATCAGATTTGACCGCTCACACTGTTTGCAGCACCTGAATTAATGAGGTCTGTTTCACTGGCCTTCATTGGTTTGACTTTCAATTAATTGATAAAATAAAAAGATGTGGTTAAACCAATTTGACTCACGTCATCTACAATGTTTCCTTTGTTTGACTGACGTGTGCCTGCAGGGGAGAACTGTCCTATTGCTGTAGATTTCAACATCTCTTCCCTGGTGGTTTTAGGGGACTTCTTTTTAACCATTTATCGCTCAAATTTTCTGCTTCTTGAGTTCAGCTAGCCATCATCACTTACCCAGTTCAGAGCTGAAAATACACCAGTGGAGCACAGTCGTTGCCTCCAGGGCACAATGTCTGAACCCCCGAGGGGGCATCTCTCTGATCACACCTCCTGTTTTCATTCTGAAGAAATTCTTGCCCTTTGCTAATCCCGTCCGGTCCAATCTAGTTACTGCAGTCATTTCCGCTCACACAAACCACATGTGTCCCAGAGTAGGGTCTTCACAGGCTCATTAGTGTTTTCAGTGGCTAATTTTTCAGAATTAGATCAGAGTGGACACTAACCACCAGTCTTTAGGTTAATAGCCATGCATGTTTAGTACCTCCATTGGCACTACTTGCTTAAAATTGCTGCTTAATTCGTGCTATCCAGTCAGGTCCAGAGCTCTCCTCTTATGCCATTCGGTTGGCCTTCCTAGTTGGAAAGCATTCTCAGTAAATGCCCTGCTCTCTGTTCAATCACAGCAAGTTACCCCTCATGTTATACCATGATGAGTTTCTGTATTTGGATGTTCAACCAAGTGTCTAAATGGATATTCTTCTTGAAGATAACCCTCCTAGAGATGCCAACTCAAAAAAAAAAAAAGCTATCTTAGAAACACAAGTGGAAAAATGGGTCTAGAAGGTTTGCTGAGTCTTTAGCTTTAATATCTGGTAGTCAGAGATTAACTTTAAATTTATCTGGGATCCTTGTACATATACAATATTACATTGCCAATGTCTGGCTAGTTCTCTGAAATTTACTTAATTTTAAGGTTTTGTTTTGTTTCCAGATCTTTGGATAATTTAGTTTAAATAAATTTGAACTAATTTAGTTCAAATAAGTTCTAATAATATTTGGCTAATATGTCTAAATAAGAGATGTAGCTCCTGAATAAAACCTATCTATCAGCCTTACAGTACAATGGGACATATGCATTTTTAATGTAATTCAATGAAAATCACTTACTGCCATCCCCTCATTTTCCTGATCTTCATTTAAAAGCATTCAGAATGAATATAAGGCTAACGAGAAAGATTGGATTTTGCTCTAAGTATATTTGACATTGAGAAGGTATAGTTGGTACTATCGATTAAATGTTGACCTAATTGCATTATCCATCAGTTTACATACTCATTAAATGGAGTTAATGGTTCTCAATGAGAAGAATGGCCGCAGTGGCTACACCAGTGAGCTGACACAGGACCGGGCTGTATTCCATTCTGTTGTGTACAGGGTTGTGTGAACTGGAACCATTTTATGGCACCTGACAAGAGCAATATTTGGTTGGCTTTCTTGGTGGGATGGCATAATACAAAGAACTTATACTTCAGAATTTATATAGAAAAAATAGAAATTTATTTTAATTGACTTCAACATGTGTAGATATTGTAACCACAACCAAAAGGACTAAGTCAGGTTGAAGTCATGCAGGATTAACCAAAACGCAGTTCCAGAATTTTCATAAGCTTAATTCTTGGGATTTAAAAAAACATAAACATTTAACTAAGAGGTACAAGATTGGTATGTTGAAAAACTATTTTAAAAGTAGAGGAGATCTATGTAAAGAAGATCCAATATCCATGAATTGGAAAACAGTATTATTAAGATAGCAATGCTTTATAAATTGAGGTACAGATTCCATTTATAGAAAGGGAGAGCAATTGCTATCAACCTTCCTGCTTCCTTTCTCGCAGCCATTATCAAGCTGATGATAAACTTCTTGTAGCAATAGAGGATTGAAAAGTACCCCAAACAACCTTGACAAAGAAGAATCCTAACAGGACAAATGACCAATGCAAGGCCTGGGATGGGAGATGCGGAAGAGATGTGGTGATTTCTGTCAGGGACTGGATGCAGAAGACTGCACTGATGTGAGGACTGTGGAGCGTGACCGACATTCAGCTGCCATCTTTGATCTGGGCATTGTTGTTTCCAACTCTGCTGCTCAAGAAATCTGGCTGCTACGGCTCACGCACACTGCCCTTGTTTCCCAAGCGGGACATTAGATTTCTAGCAGGGTATTAAGTATTAACCCGACCGTTCGCTCGCTCACAGAGCTTAGCGTCCCAATAGGGGCTGTGGCAGCAGGCACACAGTCACATTTCACAAACTCCGATGCAGCCTGGTTTTGCTTCTTCCTTGACAAAACCAGGGAGAGCCTGTTTGAGCCCCTAATTGTAACAGGAGGCTTTCTTGTAATGGGGAATGCCAGGGCACATCTTGGAACAACGTTGTTATGGGGGGAGATGTTTGCCTTGACCAAAAAAATTGTTTTAGAAAGAATCACCCACTGATACGTAGTGTGGAGAGTAAAGAAATTATGTGGAGCCTAATATGAAAACTGAGGATGATATTTCTTCCAAGTCTGGAGGACGTGACCAACGCCTGGTCTCACGGGGCAAACGCTTAACTATTAAATAGCATAACCTTTGGAGACAATACCTTGCTCGTTTCTTTGAGATCACGTGTAACTACCACTTTCAGAATTGCCCAGCATTCCAGACAAGCTGGTGTCTAGCTATTTAGTAACTTGCATCAGCAAGCACTGACCCCTGTGCTGTTTGTCTTTTCGTTCTGAGGAAGAAAGGACATCAAGAGACATTTTGAAGGTATCTGAAAAACAGCTTGAAATTACTTGGAATTTCCTAGATTTCCTTGTTCCTTGGACTATGAAACTCCATGCTTCCTCATAGTTCATACTGTGTGTGGTCCAGTCCACTAAGTGTGTGGTTGATGAGTAAACACCCAGCCTTGTGTTAACTCTTAGAAGTTATTAAAATAGGCTATCAGGGATAGAGCCAAGATGGCGTACAGGCTTTTCTTATACAACCAGAAGGAGATTGGCATTGAGGTTTTTAATTGACTAATATATTCCAATAACTATTTTTGTAAAGAAAGTAGATTTAACCATTATATGGGTCCATTTTACAGGTACCAAGGAAAATGTCTAGCCCCAAGTAACAACCAAACCCCTTTTATTGACAAATTAGTGTATATAGACACGTGACAGGAGAGTGTTAATAATTTGATGTAGGCACCCCATCAATGGCAAAAAGAAGTAAAACAATTTATTAAAGGGTTATTTATGATATGTAAGCATAATTACAAATAAAATTTATAATAGAGAAAAAGTAAACCCAACTTCAAGTCACCTGCCACCACTAGCATGGAGTCAATGCATAGTTGTCCCATATGGGGCTTCCAGCTCTTTGTAAGTCTTTACAGAAGCTGACAGCCTCCTATTTCTTCTAGAGAATGGCTGCTGGGGTCAAACTGCTGACCTTGAACTTCCAGTGATTATCTGACAGTGCCACCAGGGCTCCAGGACACAACTAAAGTGCTTTCAAAATAAAGGAACGAGTAAGCACCTGCTAGGACACATATAGAATCTTGTGTGACTGTAAAACATGATGCTAAAAATAATTTACATTGAAATTAAATGACAAGATTTGAAATTTTATAGAGAGAATAAACATAAATGACGCCATCGTGATATATAAATAATTAACGGTGGCATTTATTGGCTAGTAAAGTTATGAGATTATTAATTTCCATTTCATTTACCGCTATGGTTGTCTAATCTCTTTATAACTGGTATATCCCTTAAGTAATCAGAAATAAGTTATTTCTTTAAATCATACTGACACTCAAACTACGGCTGATTAATCAGCTCTGACTCAGAATGATGCCTGAGGACAGGGTTGAACGGCTCCACAGAGTTTCCAAGGTTGTAAAACCGTCTGGCAGCAAATTTTCACTCACATCTTCCTCCCACTGAGCAGTGATGGGGCTCAAACCCATGACCTTTGGGTTACCTGCCAAGTGTTTAGCCACGGTGCAAGCACGGGTGTTATCTTTTCCAAAATAAGAAAAGCGTGTTAGAAGAAAGCACATGCTTTTATGATTTTTGTGGCTAGCATGGGCATTCTACTACCCAGCTGCTTAGTAGGTCAGCTCTCCATGGGCAATGCCAGTTTTAGTGATCATGCTGTACTTGCATGTTATCAAATGTCAACAGCTCCACCCAGGCCTTTTCAAGTTGTTTTTCAAACCGTTGACATGTTCTAACACCTTGAATTTTGTTGGTTGACTAGTTTCAGTTTCTACCACCGGGAAAATATTTTTACTAATGACTGACAATTATGCATATAATTAGGGTACTCCAAACACTGAGCTCTAGTAAACTCACAGCCACGGACTGTTCAATGGGGTACATACAACACGCTGCACCCCCTGTGCCATAGCACCTGTGTACAGCTAAGAGTCTTTCCCAGCAGGCCAAGGGTGAGTTGTTTGACTGGACCGCAGGAATGAAAGATCAATAAAACAAACTAGAAAGTAAAGCTGTAGCTCAAAACCAGCCACAAGGAAGGACATATTCAGAATATAGATTTAAATAGGAATTCCCGCTGCAATCGTTGCTAGGTGCTAACGAGTCACTTCCGACTCGGAGTGACCCTACGTCTAACAAAACAAAACCCTACCCTGTCTGGGTGCCGTCCTCACAATTGGCCATGTTTGAGCCCATCATTGCACCATGGTGTCAGTCCATGTTGTTTTACTCAGTGTAATGCATCGTTGCATCTCTTGAATGCTACTTCCATGAGCATTGATTATAGATCCAAGCAAGAAGAAATCCTTGGCAACTTCAATCTTTTCTACATTTCTCATGATATTACAGCTTGATCCAGGTGTATTGTTTTTCTTTTCATTGAGTTGTACGCCATAACGAAAAGACTGCAATCCTTCATCTTCGTCAGCAAGTGCTTCAAGTCCTCCTCACTTTCAGCAAGCAAGGTCGTGTCACCTGCATATCACAGGTTGTTAATAAGCCTGCAGGCTACAACAGGGGGAGCCCCTTGGTTACACATCGAGCTGCAGTCCTCAAGATCAGCAGTTCGAAACCAGCAGCCTGTTCTGAGGGAGAAAGACAGAGATTTCTACCCGCATACACAGGTGCAGTCTCAGGAACTCACCTGAGAAGTTCTACCCTGCCCTGTAGAGTCACTTTGAATCTGCATCAACTCAATGGCAGTGAGGATTTTTTTAGCTACAACGGGAATGTACTATGTGTACAGTCATTGCTACCTGGTCTATTCAGACTCATAGCAACCCAGTTCACAAACTACCACATCTTTCTGCCATGGAGTGGCCTCAAACCTCTGACCTTTCATTGAGCAGCCAAGAGCATAGCTAGGGCTTCTTTCTCCCCTGGCAGTGATAATGGTCCTCCATGCGCTATTTCCACTGAAGTAATCAAATGCTTTCATCAGAATGCTGAAGCAGCCCTTGCATGCTCAAAATGTTTTGTTTTCCAATTTGTTTCCTTATAAAAGATATGGAAATGATTATACCATATAGAAAATACCTAGCAACAAGCCTTGTACATAAACCAAACTAAATCTATTGCCATCAAGTCAGGTCTGACTCCTGATGTTTTTACGTGTTACAGAGCAGAACTCCTCCCTGGGGTTCCCTGTCCTGTAATCTTTGCAAGAGCATTTCTTCTGTGGAATCCCTGCATTTGAATTATCAACTTTTAGGTTGGCAGTCAATAGTCCTAAAACTGCCTGCATCTCCCAGGGTTCTGAGCCTGGTGCATTGGATGTGCTTACGTAATATATCTAAAATATGTTCATTAAATGAATGGAATATCCATAATATAAATTCAATTTATTGAAATAAACATAATGTTTTACATCATTCAAGTAAAAAATAATTGTGTTACTCTCCAAATCATTTAACAAGATTGAAACTCTAGCAACATTTGTTGTTCCTGGGATAAATAAATTATCATATTTATCTAGGAATTATATATATATATATATATATTTCTCCTTATCACATGCATACTAGTGGCAATTTTAGATTTGCCAGCAGAACTGTAGGCACAAAGATCTACAGAATAAAGACTTGTAAGTGGGTGTGGTCAGATGGGGGAATTACAGAAGGTTAGAAACCTTCAGTTCAACCTTATTCTTTCACAATAATAGAGAGTTGGAGAACTTATTTTACAAAGGTACATATCTAATTAGTAACTGAATAAAAACTAGAAGTCATAAGCTTTCTCAATATACAAGGAGATACCCCCCAAAAAGCAGAAATTTTTTTCAAAGCTATATTTAATTTTTTTTTTTAACAAAGCAACGTTATCACCTTCAAAGTGCTCTGTGTTACACTTCATACATTTGGCAAATGTGCCACCCTGCTGTTGGAAATGCTTTTCAAACTCATCTGTGTAGATGCCTGACAGCACCTCCCTCATTTTTTCCTTCACCTCTTCTATGTCATCAAATCACTGTCCTTTCATGTCCTCTGTAGTCACAGAAACAAAAATAAGTCGCACAGAGCAAGGTCAGGTGAGTAAGACGCATGGGCAAGAGAGCCCTGCTGTCTTTTGCTAAAACCTGGTGCACTAAGATGGCTGCATGAGCAGGTGCATTGCATGGTGAACCATGACAGTCCCCTGTCACAAATCGGCCATTTTGTTGCACACTGTTATGCATTCTTTTCAGAACCTCTCAATAGAGAGCTTGATTAACAGTCTGGCCTCGTCGAATGAACTCCAAATGCAGTACAAGTTGACATTTCCATCCTTTCGGGAAGTTGACGGACATCCAGAACGAGGTTTGTCATCAATCAATATTGCACCTTTTTGAAAATGAGAAAACCACTCTGACACTTGCGTTTTCCCCCATAGTGCTGTCCTTGTAAGCTGCGCTCAGCTTCACAATCATTTCTGCAGCATTTTTCCTGAGCAGGAGACTAAATTTCACAGCCACATGCTGCTCCCTTACATCGGCCATCCCAGAAAAACAAGGTTCTTAGGACACTGCTTTCACTACAAACTTCACTGTTAGCAGAGAAAACCTTCCCGAGAGACTCCCCTGGGTGAACTAACTCAGAAGGATGCTTGCTTAGCGGGAAAATTTCTTACTATGAAAGCCCCACTCGGCTCAGTGCAATTCCGGTTTGGGATGTGGGGGAGAGACCCGCTAGAATGATAATTACTTCAAATAGCTTTAAAACACTACTAAATATTAAGAAGAGTTCTATTTTTGGAGAATAATGATATTATAGCATCATCAAAGTACAGAGTGATAATATATTAAGCTTAAAAGAAAAAAGGATTAATCTGTACATTGTACAAACCCCAAAAAGTAAATAAAATTATCCCTACTTTCTGTTCTGGCTTTCAAATGCCCACATCAATGACTTGTTTTCTTTATTTATTTTCCCTCCTGACAAGGAAGTCTCTGAAGGGTCCCCAAAATCCATCAAGGAAGACCCCAGGCATCTCTGCACCCCAGCAAGGTAGTTTATGGCCATCCCCAAGGCCTAGCAAGAAAGGCCCAGCTGTCCCTGAGACCTGGAAATGAATGTCCCAGGTGTCCCAGTGCCAAAGCAGGGAAGCTCAAGTGTCTCTGCACAGATGAAATGGATGAAATTCTAGAAACACATCATCTACCAAAATGGACAGAGACTGCCATAGAAGCTCTCAACGCGTTCATGACAAAAGAACAAACCGAATACAAAGAGTGCAGGACCAGATGACATTACCAGGGATTCTATCAAGTATTTATTCAGAGAAGAGCTGACACCAAATCTAACAGACGCTTCTAGAACCTGGAAAAGAATAGCAAGCTCCTGGAGTGAGCATAGCCCTGATACCAAAACCAGGCAAAGATACCACAAAGACAGAAAACTACAGGCCAATATCCTTTATGAAGATAAATGCAAAAGGCCTGAAGTAAATTCTGGCCAATAGAATCTGCACTATAGCCACAAATATACGTCAAGTCAGTTCCAAATCATAATGACCTTAGAGGCAGGGTAGAATTGCCCTTGTGAATTTCCTAGACTATAATTCTTTACTGGAGTAGAAAGCTCCAACTTTTTCCCAAGGAGCGGCTGGTGGTTTCAAATACATGGCCTTGAACTTAGTAGCACAACTCACAACCATCTCACCGCCAGGGCTCCTATTTGATACATATACACAATGGAATGCTATGCACTACTAACAAACAATGACAAGGTCACAGAATGACTCATGACACTGATGGACCTGGAGAACATTACACTGAGTGAAGTTAGTCGATCATAAAAGGATAAATATTGTATATTTTAAAATACATAATCTATAAAATATCATACATTATATAATGTAACATATGAGATATTTATATAATATAAACCATATAACTTCCATGATCGTATGGACTGTTTGTAATTTTAGATAATATAATTATTAAATATATATACAGTATAAGAGTGAACACTAAGCAAATACTTGCATACCAGTGGGAAGAGACTTTGGAGGCTTCTAAGAAAGGGGGGGCAATGGTTGGGGGAGGGAGATGAATCAAGAGACTAGAAGGTTGACAGGTATCGATTGACTTGGGTAAAATAGATGATAATGGTCCACCAGAAGGAGAAAAGAAAGAATATGAGGGTGAGGTTCATGAGTGGTTTGAACTGCTGAAAGCAGAGCTGAGGATCTGATCCATAAAGTCCTCGCCTAATTCAGAATAGAAATGTCAGTAAAAAAGAACAAGAGCTCATACTGAAGGGACATGTTGGTGATCTAAATAACTGAAGTCTTTTAATTTTTTCTTGCCTTAGATTGCTGTTCTATTGTCTCCTTTGTTTTGTCCAAAAGGATATAGCTAAAGCAAAATAGACATCTTATTGGGATTCTGTTTGTGCATGCTTTAATATAGACACAGCAGAACATATTGTGTTAAACTGAGATTTTGTTTAACTCATGGGGTGTTTTGATTGTTTTGCTAGAGTCTCTTTAATCCTAGGCTTTTAAGGGCAAGAATTGTGCCTTTTTATGTTATCTTCTATGTTTGTTAATGATTAATGGGAACAGCCAAATTAATCTCTTAATGGAATATTTCTTTTACAAATTTTAGAACCAACCTTTGACTCTTCTTATTAATATGACCTTTATTCTCATATTGAAGTCTAGAGTGGTTAAGGGTTAGGGCCTTTCCACAATGAAGGCTTCAGGCTAAGCATTGGCAGGCCTGTTCAACTGGAATCTGCGAGTTGGAGCAATGCCATTCAAGTGGCCAGCAGACAACCACACAGGCATTTTAAAAATGTGCTATACCAAAAGAAAGGGAGGGAGAAGAGGCAGGTCTACTTTTGCCATCTACCACCTTATGCTGAGTTGCTTTTAGTTTCAAGGAGATCTTTCCAAAGCATCCCAAAGGTGCTCCGTCAATGTGGTTGCTAAGCAGTCTTGGAGGAGCAGGATGGGAAGGGAAATAGAGTTCCACTTTTCAGTGGAAGATGAGAAATGAAATGGACAGAAGAGAACTTTTTTCAATCATTTTATTAGGGACAAATACAACTCTTATCACAATCCATACATACATCAATTGTGTAAAGTGCACTTGTATATTCAATGTCCTCATCATTCTCAAAACATTTGCTCTCCACCTAATCCCCTGGCATCAGCTCCTCATTTTTCCCCTCCCTACCTGCTCCCCCCTCCCTCATGAACCCTTGATTATTTATAAATTATTATATTGTCATATCTTACACTGTCTGAGGAGATTATATATAGATCCTTGTCGGTTCCCCCTTTCCAACCACCCTCCCTCTACCCTCCTGGTATCGCCACTCACACCACTGGTCCTGAAGGGATCATCTGTCCTGGATTCCCTATGTTTCCAGTTCCTATCTGTACCAGTATACATCCTCTGGTCTAGCCAGATTTGTAAAGTAGAATTGGGATCATGATAGTGGCAGAGGGTGGGGATGGGGGTGGGGTGGAGGAAGCATTTAAGAACTAGAGGAAAGTTGTGTTTCATTGTTGCTACACTGCACCCGGACTGGCTCTTCTCCTTCCTGAGACCCTTCTGTATGGGAATGTCCAGTTACCTACCAGGCCTCCAAAAAAACCCCTTAACATCAGTGTTATTCCCACTTCGTAGATGAGAAAGAAAGCTGACACAGATGTACTAGGTTACTTGTCTCAGAGTACTAGGCAGTTCAATAGAAAAGCTCAGCTTTGAAACCAGAGCTCTTCGCTGTCCTCCAGGAAAACGTGGCCAGGTTTACGGACTTGAGACAACTCACATTTTAGGACTGTTGGTTTTGGGGTAACACCATCCACAATGGATGCATACAAAACCGGGCCCCTGTCAGTTGCTTTAAATGGATTCTTACATCCTGGTATTCTGCACTCGAGACATTCCAAACCACTTTCTGAGGTCATGATATAACTTTTTATAGAGTAGTCCCATTGCGTTCCCTATAATTTCTTTCCCAATCGCCCTTGCCCTACCCCACCCACCCCCAGAGTATCTGAGGAAATAAACTCCCTAGCGATCATTTCTTTTCACAATTTTCTATGCTAGTAGGGAGTGTTGTTATTCAACAGCTTACTCGTGATAATGATGATGACAGGCCTAGTGAAAACACCTGTAAAACCCTTTGCTGTTGAGTTCAGTATGACTCGGAGTAACCCTGTAAGACAGAGTAGGAAACCGAGAAGGTTTCCCAGGGGGGACATCTGAATACACGCAGACGCCACAGCTTTCTCCTGAGGCGCAGCTGGAGGTTCCCGGAGGCCAACCTTGGGTTCATAACCAAGTGCTTCTCCACTGTGAGGTCGGGGCTCCTAATGCAAATATACAGTTGATGCAGTTATCGTTCCTTTTTATTCCCGTGCTGTCCTAGTGCACGGGATTCTGCCTGATTCATCAGATCTCATCACCCTCTCTGCATTGGCTGTGGTGTTGGCCACTCATTAGCTCACAACTTTGCGTTATGATCACATACACACACAAAAAGGGATCCACTTGGACCAAAAACATTATTTGAGGTTTATTTTTTATCTTGTTATCTGTGATTAAAGTTTCTTATGATTCTTCTGCTTTTTTGTCTTTTACGACACTGGTTTGTTTGGTTGATCGGTGTTCCTTTTTCACCCTCTCTTCATTTCATGTATTGTTACTTCTATATTTATTAGCATAATTCCCTTATACTTCTTCCTACATTTCTTGGGTTTATGTGTTGCTTTATAATAAATGCCTTGATGATTGTATACTACCATGGTTTGGCATTTTCCACACTCTCATGATTTTCGCTATCCTCACCCCTATTTCCAAAGAATTTATAACTTCCCACTGGAAGTGTCTTCCACACTAGAAGGTTCCTCTTCCGACCCTTTATCAAACAATAATCTTTTGTGATCTATAGGTTTTCCTTTCTCTTTAATCCAAATGTTTAAAGCATTTGAAAATTTGCAGTGGTGATTCAGAGGTAAGTGTTTTTGGTTAATATTCTCCTTATCACATCTTGACGGCAATGTGGTCTGTATCATATACACTATTTTAAATGTTCTTTGTGTTTCTGTTGTTCCCGAGCTGAATTCTGACAATGCTCTTTGTTTGTATGGCAGGAATATCAATTCTCTGATCTGGTTTCAAAATACTTGTACATATGAAAGAGTGTCTCTCCATGATTAGGTTACCTATATGCCATCTCAGATTATTGTTAATAGTCTGAATACTACTGCAAGTTGCACTTTGTTTCTGGGCCCTCCACCTCCTCTTTGGAGAATTGGCAAAATTTCATATCCAATTCACAAACCTTTGGCAGGGAGAACTGAGACCTGTTTCTCTGCTTCCACAAATCGCAGTGTGGGTGCACGTTGTGTGAAGGGGTGATCCAGTGGGAAAACAACTAGATAATGAAAAAGGTTGTTCGTTCCCATGGAGTCAGACTCGTGGCTACCTGTGTGTAACAGAACAACCTTTGCTGGATCCAGGGCCTTCCTCCTGTGTCGCCATCATGCAGTGCCTTCCAGCCTGGTGAGCAGCTATGACGTCCGCCGTAGGCTATCTTCTAGCAGTGAAGTAGACAATATTCTGCTGAGTCATCGGTTTTCATTGGCTAATCTTCGAAGGTTATATAGCCAGGATCAATCTTTCTAGTCTATCTTAGTTGGAAGCTAAGAATAAATATTAATAAACCGAGGTACTAGTATAAATAGTGTTTGAGTCAGGTCTGAACTAGGCAGCCCCCGTTTGGACTAAGCTGAAGCAGGTCCGGGCCCTGCAGGAGCTTCCCTGCACATCCCTAAAGTCAGCAGCAGCTGGCACCAGATAAGATAACCAGTGGAACCAGATGTTACTGGCTAGAAGAAAGCATCAAAGAGTTGACAAGCAATTCTCCCAGTTTCCACACCCCATATGCTAATTACCTTACATTCCTCACCACCCCTTTAAAAAGCCCTCGCCCCCAGCTGCTGAGCAAGACTTCCCTGGCCTGTTGGCCTAAGTCACAGAACCTCATCAGGAGCTCCCCCCACCTAATAAAGCTATTTCTGTTTCTGTTCTCCCTTGTCCTGTCATGTCCATCTTCCTCCCTGTTCCTCAGTTTCACCTTTACAAATAGCGTTGGCCCCACAACAAACCATTTATTGGGATTTATATTTCCTCATCTTTCAAATGGGGGTAGTAGCTCCGCCTACCCTGTCAACACTGAAAGGTGTGTCGGGAGAAGGAAAAAGAGGAGGTATATGAATATAGAGTGATGAACAAATGAAAAATGCCAATCGTGATTCTTATTTTGATGTGGGAAGAGCAGAAAGAAGAGAGAGCTATGTCAAACAGCCAACAGAAGCTCCTGTCAGGAGCTTTTTTAAAAAATCGTTTCATTAGGGCCTCATACAACTCTTATCGCAATCCCCACATACATCCATTGTGTAAGCACATTTGTACATTCATGGCCTCATCATTCTCAAAACATTTGCTCTCCACCTAAGCCCCTGGCATCAGCTCCTCATTTTCCCTCCTTCCCCCACCCCCTCCCTTCATAAGCCCTTGATAATTTATAAATTATTATTTTGTCATATCTTGCCCTGTCCGATGTCTCCCCTCACCCACTTTTCTGTTGTCCATCTCCCAGGGAGGAGGTCACATGTAGATCCTTGTAATCAGTTCCCTCTTTCCAACCCACCCTCCCACTGCTCTCCGGTATCGCCACTCACACCACTGGTCCTGAAGGGATCATCCGCCCTGGATTCCCTGTGTTTCCAGTTCCTATCTGTACCAGTGTAAATCCTCTGGTCTAGCCAGATTTGTAAGGCAGAATTGGGATCATGATACTTGAGGGGGAGGGGGGAAGCATTTAGGAACTAGAGGAAATTTGTATGTTTCATCGTCGCTACATTGCACACTGACCAGCTCATCTCCTCCCTGAGACCCTTCTGTAAGGGGATGTCCAGTGGCCTACAAATGGACTTTGGGTCTCCACTCCGCGCTCCCCGCACTCCCATTCACAATGATATGCTTTTTTGTTCTTTGATGCCTGATACCTGATCCTTTCGACACCTCGTGATCTCACAGGCTGGTGTGCTTCTTCCTCTAACAGGTGCTTTTATGGGTTCCCTTCCATGTCCCTTCAGATCAACCCCTTCCCTTGAGGGGAACCTTCTCTTTGCGCAGAGAAACCTCTGTTTTATGACAGAGTGTTGTCCTTCACAGCGTCTGCCCCGGCAGTTTTGAAAGTGCAGGAATCGTGCTGTGAAAATGCGCAAAAACCTGCCAGCAGCTAAAATCCGAGGGAGTCCACAGGATCCATCTAGGCGGAGCCCGAGGAAGTGGTTCCTCCCTTGGCCCGGAGGACTGAGCGGCAGACTAGTCCCCAAAGCTCTGGCGCCCCAGGCAGCTCCCCACCCCCACCCCTGCCTGCCTCCCGGGCTGGAAGCATCAGGGCCCGCAGGGAGCCTCAAGGGCCTCTGACCTCTGTAAACAGTCTTGGCGTAAAAGCCAAGCCTCTGCCCTGCCTGGGGAGGGGATGGGTTTGGCTCCAGATGCGGGTTTCCAGGGAAGGCGCTCCCGGCCGGGAGCCCGGGCCGAAGCACTGCACTCTGGAGGGAAGCTGGCGCCGTGTGCCCACTGCACCAACAGCCCCCAGCGGCCTCCCTGCCGCAGCCCGGGGCCCAGTGAATCCTCCCCACTTGTAAGTGAGCACACACGGGTTCTCCAGGCCCGATCCTTTCATCAGCTCCCTCCGGTACGCAGCGTGTCAACCATTCATGGCCCATCCAGGGGGGCGGAAGGGAACAAGCAGGGAGTGGGGTGGGCGTCTCGCGGGTCCCAGGGCAGCACAGTTCGCGGTCGACTTTACCAGGGCTCGTTTTCTTCTGGTTCTGACACCATTCTCAGTGGGATGTGCGCTCGTAGGGCTGCGGCCGCGCGGAGCTCAGGGCGCACTGGGCATCCTGGCACCGAGTTTCAGCCCGCAGTCGGGCTCCGCGTCCCGCCCGCTGCGCTCTGCAGATGGACGAATGCGGGGCGCAGGCTTTGCCTGGCTTGGGCTAGAGCCCCAAAGCCACACTTTGGCACCCTCTCTTTCTCAGCTTTTACCCCAAGGCGGCGGCGGGCGAGGGGACACCTCCTAATCCCTCCTCCCCGTCCCGGCTCGGCTCAGGGTTTTACTGCAGCAGCCGGAGGGTGACAGTGACGCCTTAGCCTCCTCTATGTCTGGGGAGCCCCTACTTCCTCAGCATCCGGAAAGCTCCCCCTGGGGAGAGGCTGGTCCCCGAAGAAGCGCTAACAGACTGACTAAACCCAGACTGACAATGTTGGAGTCGCTGGGGGGCATTCTGTCCAGGAGGAGCCTGATCTCTCAGGACTGAGAGTGGCAGCGCCTGGGAAGTTGGGACTGTAGAGCTCGGGGGGAGGGGAGTGGTGCAGCCGGCCTGCTCTTCTGGAAGGAGGTGCTGGGAGCAGCACGCGTTTGGACCCAAGTTTGCGTGGGAGTGTTTCCTATTGTCAATAATTAATCACTGGAATCAGTCTGGCCGAATTGGAGTTTTAGCAACAGTGTAGAGGGCGGGGCCGAACACCTAACTCCAGGAGGCTGCTAGGAGCGGACGCAGAGGGGAGCTTGCAGCAGCCGCCTGGTAGGAGCCAACCTTTGGTGCTCACCTAAGCCGCAGGGAGATTCACCCAACAGGGAGGTAAGCATCTTCCAAAATATCTATTTGGGCTGTAAAGTAGCTTTGGTAGAATAGGATTTCCATGTTTGTAGATGGAGGCGGAGGGGATTAACACTGTACTATGACACAATTCTTCTGTGCTATAATACAATTCTGAAGTTTGTTTAATGGCATTACAATTTAAGAATTGAGTGGGGTTTTCCATTTGCCTTTTACTATGTTGGAAACTAAGATGTTGTGCTCAACAGAAGCCAAACTTTTCTAATGAAACATTCCCTGCCAAAATAAGAGAAAATCATTTTATTAATTCCTTTCATTGTTTACCTTTCTGTAATTCATAAACATTGTGCACGACAATGTTATCGGAATGTGCATGGTTTCATTCTTAAATATTCATCTGTATCTGGTGTCTTGCTTTTACAATACACTGCGCCTATATACTACCTTAGACAATGGTACACATAAGTTAACTATCCCAAAAGTGAAGAATTTCCCCCAAAATACATTTTAACATTTTCTCATGACTATTTAGCAGTATTCTTGTTTTTCTTTTTTTATATAAATCATTTTATTAGGGGCTCTTACAGCTCTTATCACAATCCATAGATCAACTGTATCAAGCACATTTGTACATATGTTGTGATCATCTTTCTCACTGCTATGTGATCATCCATAAGAGTCCAGATTCTACTTCAAGGAAAAATATAAAACTAACTTTGCCTAGGAGGTCCAATGGTTAAGGAAGAGCTTTCAATATGAACAAGACTTTTAGATCTTTCTATTAAAATAGCATTCAACTAGTTGGCAGTTCATATATCTACCCAGCCATTTAAAATAAGTTCACATCAATAAAGAATTTAAAGAATTATTTAATGTGAATGTTAGCCCCCAAAGTCCCAATAAATGCATTAAGGAAGTTGGGAAACTAGTTCTTTTAGAAATCTTTTTTAGGATGGTAGTTTTCATGAATTAAACAGAAAATTTCAATTGCATGGTCATTTTGCATAGGCACTTTAGATCTATGAGATTTGGGCTTTTAAAAAAATTTTGTACTGTAATTAGCTGGAAGTTTATAGAACAGATCATCAGTTTTACATGTGATAATGCATACACATTTTGTTTCAACTCATCCATTGTGATTGCTAATGAAGTTTTGATCATTTGATTTCCACACTTGAATGCATAATTCCCTTGTTATTTTTATAATAGCTATCATTTGGTGTTTGTTTTATTAATTGTGCAACAAAGACAAAATTCAGTATGAAAGGTAGTTATACTCATGACAAGTTAAGTTTGCTTTGTCAAACCAAGAGGAGGCCTGGTGGTGCAGTGGTTACTCATTAGACTATGAACTGCAAGGTCCATAGTTTGAAACCACCCATCCCTCTGTGGAAGAAAAATGGGGATTTCTACTATTGTAAAGTTTTACAGTCTCAAAATCTCACAGGAGCAGTTCTCCCTGTCCTATAGGGTTGGTATAAGACAACATTAACTCAATAGCAGTGAATCTGATTTGGTTGTTTTTATCAGACCAAATGCATAGACATTCTAGAATTTGACTGGCTATGATGTTAAAAGTCAACCAGTCCTCAACTTACACTAGTTCTCTTAATCTGCTGTTTATAAATTTGCCAAGATTTTGCATGAAAAACTTTCTTTCACTAAGTATGTAAGAAATAAAACCATCATTAAAAATGATCTAAACAGAACTCCGCCTCAAGGATGGCTGTTATAAGGATAACCATGAAGCCATTTCCTGGTAAAACAACCATAACTCACCAAAAAAACAAACTCATTGTTAGCGAACTTGTTCCAACTCATAGTGACCTATAGAGCAGGATAGAGCTCGGCCTGTGGGTTTCTGGACCTGTAAATCTTTATAAGAGCAGACAGTCTCATCTCTCTCCTGTGGAGTCTCTGGTGGGTTCAAACTGATGACCCTGAGGTTATCAGACCAGCAGATAGACCACAGCTGGTGGAAAAGATGCAGAAACAGCCATTTAATGTCTCTGGAAATTGCCCTGGTGAAATACAACAGGGGGGAGGAAATATTAGTCCAAATAATCTACTTATTTGGGGGTATAACAGCCAGAGCTTATGGAATTTGAGCCACAGCCCACTTCATTGGGCCCCCTATGGGTAAGCATGACAGTGCTCCACTCAGAAATGGTGCAGCCAGGATCAAACGGTACCCTCTCCACCTAGATCCAAGTAATGGCTGCAGTGTCTTCCCTGGTAGAAGCAGGCTGTTAGCATTTCTCATCCTTCCTACCTCCTTGCAAGAGCAGATGAGGGTCTAAGGTTCTCTTCCTTCACTCAGTCCCTGCTTTGGGAGCAGAAGCTCTACCCTAGGTGTTGTGCCAACCCTTGAGGGTGATGTTCCTGCTCAGAGCAGCTCGTTCCCAGAGATAGCTCCAGGGCTGACCTCAGCTCGAGATATGACTGTCCTCTTTCTGGATGACAGCCTGCAGAGAACATCCCTGAAGCTACAGTTTGGGGAGATCATCTGATCTGACCATCCAAATGGGGACAAACCAAGACGGGAGTGCAACAGACCAGTGATGTGAGCAAAGCCACAAAGTCCCCAAAGAATCCCCATTGTAGACTTCTGACTTGGGAGGCAGCACTTTGCCCCTCATCTGAACAGGTTCAGGGTAACTCACAAGGGGCTACACTGAAAGTCTAAAGGTCCTTTCAGACACAAATGATGAAGACTAAAAAGTTGTGTGTGTTGTTAGGTAAGCAGGATCCAGGATAGGTAACCCCAAAAGGGGACTGGACTGATGGTTTATAATGCGTCCTTCTCTCTATTTAACAGAAAGGTACTCATCTGCTTTGTGTCGGGATCCTACTTAGACTTGTGACTATCTGTATGCTTTTATTGGTTGATTGATTGATTGATTGATCGATCGATTTTTATCTATACAAGATAGGCAGGATAAGCAATATTATGGAGACAGCAACTGAACCCACGCATGCGCACATCTCCCAAGGGTTGCCCAAAAGGGACTCCTGGTCCACCTCCCTAGCGGCAGCGAGGACAATGACAAATCCCCATTAGGTGCTAGTCTACCCAACTCTCGTGTCAGGCATGGTCCGAGGTCCCAGGCGAGGCCGGCGGGGAGGGTAGGGGTGGCACGAAAGTTTCTGGGGGGCATGGGAGGGGAGGGGAGCCAATAATGGTGAGTACAGAGGAATAGTAAGTATTCTAAAATTAATGGTGAGGAGGGTGAAGCTTTGCTGGTAGTGCGTGATCGATCACATTGTATCTTAGAGAAATTACTGAGGTGAACAAGGGGTAAATATGATAGTGGGGCAAGAGAAAAAAAAGAAAAAGAGTAAAGAAGAAAAATATACATATAAGTATATATGTAAATATCTAAATATATGTGTATGTGTTTATATGTGCCTATATATACAAATGAAACAAGGAAGCAGATGGGCTTTGGGCCTCTACTTAACTCTTACCTCAGCAGAAGAACAGATGGTTCTAATAATGTAGCATTGTATGATACTCATCTTCTTGACATGATCGCTGAAGACAAAATAGGTGCATCAGCATATATGGTGAAGAAAGCTGAAGGTGCCCAGCTATTAAAAGATATAGTGTCTAGGATCTTAAAGGCTTGAAGTTAAACAAGTGGCCAACTAGCATGGAAGCAATAAAGCCCACATGGAAGAAACACACTAACCTCTGTAATTATGAGGTGTCAACAGGGACAGTCCCTCTCAGAAGGGCCACAGGGAAGGGATGATAAATCTAGGGCGCTGTATAGCACTGATGAACCACATAACTACTCTCCAATTCTTTAATATTTCCTCCCCTTACTATTATGGTTTCTATTTGTTTTACCTTATTAATTTGTTAGATTTGCATGTGTTCATTTTAATATTTAAGATCATTTGGTTCATGAAAGCCAAGATAGATAACCCTTCAGAAACAGTAACCAGAGTAATAATTCCTTGAGTGTATGGGAAAAGGGGGAAGGGGGAAGGGAGGAATAGGTAGCTGATGGAGGACTGTATAAGCCCACTCGATGGGATTGAGCAACAGAATTGTATGTGTGGATATATTGGATTGTGTAAGCTATGGTCAAAAAACTCAACTATTATAGGGAAGAAAAAAATAAGGCGGCTTGGGGAGTAGGATGGGGGAGGGAGGGGATAAAGAGGAGCTAATATAAAGTTCAAGAAGAAAAAATATTTGGAAACTCATTGTGGTAGCAGTTGCACTGTACTTCTTGATATTATTGAACTATGGAATGTTATGATATCTGTAAGAGCTCCCAATAAAATTATATATATATACATATAACTATGTATAATCAGGATATATATATACATATATATATATATATCCTGATTACCTTACTTCAGCTCACTTAGACAACAGAAGTTCCATAGAGGCAAGCCAAGAAGACCAGAAGTTACCACCCCTATTCAGTATTCTGCTCGTAAAATATGCTTAGAATTCAGGGGGAAACAAAGTAGAACATTTTCCTCACCCCCAACTCTGAAGCTATGAAGTTGTCGCCAACCCATGTTGACCCCAATTGCACAAAGTAGAGCTGTGTCCACTAAGGTTTTCAGTGGTTAGTTTTTCAGAGGTTTATCACCAGACCTTTCTTCCAAGATTACTCTGGACCGACTCGAGCTTCTATCCTTTGGCTTAGCAGCCATGCATGTTATACATTGTCCAGAGACTCCAGTGGAAACCTTTCCCACTGCCATCAACTCAATGCCAAATCATAATGACCCTATAGGGCACCAGAGAAGTACTCCATAGGGTTCCCAAGGCTGTGGATCTTTATAGGAGTAGATAACCTCATATTTCTCCCATGGAGTGGCAGGTGGTTTCAAGTCACCAACCTTGTAGTTAGGAGCCCAACACTTTACCCGTTATACCACCAGGGCTCCTCAATGCAAACCTTAGATTAGCTGAGAGTGAATGAGAGAGACTGAAGGAAAGAGACAGCTAACATGAGCCCTCTCGGGTCAGATTAAAGCTCTGACCTCATAAATTACCCCTGAAAAGAAACTTACATTGTTTTTATTTATTTGTTTCTGTTTGTTTCATAAAGGTATCTATGATATTGCAGCATTAATTGTGGTTTACCCTTGTTTGTAAGAAACATGTTGTAACAGGTAAAAATCTAGAAAGACTAAAATATAAATATTCTCCAAGATGAACACTTTAAAGAAATGTTTAATTTTGCATATCCAAATATACTAATATTTTCTTTAATTTTTTTATTTTTTGCTATAGCAAAAGGTGCCTTCCCACCATGACATATTAATATGATTAAAATGTAATCGATTTTAATAAATTATTGTAGTTATTAATTTTAATATGTGAAACTTCAATAATATTTCTGCATAAGAAATTGGATAAAGGTCATGCTTTTTTTCCCCCATTAGCTAGCCAGACTTTTAAAATTTTTATTGTAAATTAGGTGTAGCGTTACAGAGTAAATCATAGTTTTATATTCAATAATTGATGCATATTCTGTTTCAACTCACCTACTGTAATCCCTCAATGTACCTTAATTTATCCCACTTCAGGTCTCCTGTTTCCATTCTTTCTTCTTTCCTAACCCCCTGAACTTTGTGCTTGGATAAATTCTATCCTTTTGATCTTAAGTGATTATGCTTAAGTGGGGCTATAAATTCAGTTCAAGATCTGAAGGGTGACTTAAGAGTCATAATCTTGGGGACCCATCAATCTCTATCTAACCAGTAAGCCTGGTCACATATAGGATTTTGAATTCTATTCCACAGTTTTGACCCCACACTATGAAAACTCAAACCAAATTCACTGCCTTCACATTCAGTTCTACTTAGGGCAACCGTACAAGACAAGCTAGAAGTACCCCTGTGGGTTCCTGACATTCATGGTCTCCCTCCCAGAGTGGCTGGTGGTCTCAGACTGCTGACCTGTGCATCACAGCCAGTACTTAACCCTGTGCCAGCAGGACTCGAACTGTATCAAAGACTTTCTAGTCGTATCCTTTTCAGAGCGGTTGATAATAGTAGTCAGCTACTATCTACTTCTTCTTGTTTCAGGATTGTGAAGGCTGATGCTTATGTGGTCCATTAGTCCATTGGATGAGTTCTTTCCATGTCCTTTGATTTTTTCCCCTTTTCTTTTTTCAGGATGAGAAGAGACCACTAGTTGCACTTTGTATAGTTGTTTATAAGCTTTAAAAACCCTAGTCCGTATTCACCAAATGAAGATGTAGAACATTGTCTTTGTGAATTGTTATGCCAATTGATTTTGGTGTGCTCTGAAACTGTGGACCTGAGCACCCAGACCCAATTTCTCATCCCTTCAAGGTGTTTGGTTAAGTCTAAGAAGTTTTCATAACTTTGAAAGATACCAGATTGTGGCACAGTTTGTGCCCTGGGGCAGTGTCAGAAACAACAGAGCAGATAGTGGAGGAGAACAGCTGTGTGAGCCATAGAATTTTCTTTCACCTCATATGCATATTAAAGTTGGACATTGAGGAGGGACGATCAGTGAAGAATCCATGCGTTGAATTGTGGTGTTGATGAAGAATATTGAAAGTACCATGATGTGCCAAAAAAAAATTTTTTAATACTGTCTTGGAAGAAGGACAGCCAGAATGCTCCTTAAGGGTGAGTGTGGCAAGATTTTGTCTCATGTGCTTTGGACATGTTGTCAAGGGACACCAGTCCCTGGAGAAGGCCATCATGCTTAGTAAAATAGAGGGGCAGTAAAAAAGAGGAAGGCCCACAATGAGGTGGACTGACAATGGGCTCAAATGTAAGCTTAGTTGTGAGCCTGGCAGAAGATGGGGGCGTATTTTCATTCTGCTGTACAGGGATCGCTATGAGGCAACACTGTCTTGATGGCACTTCACAGTAATACCAACAAGCGGCTTACTTCATACAGCAATCAAAGGAAGGGTCAATAGAAGAAAGACATAAAGAAACCACTGCTTTCCCAGAGTTAATGTGCCTCTGAAAAGTGTTATCCTCTGAGCACCTGAGTCTGTACACTTCTGGGAAAGTAGAAAAATCATGTATTTCGTCTTTCAAAAGTCCGTGTATTTCTCTGCATTAGAAAAAAACTGAGAAATATGTTAATAAAGCAATTCAATTCTATTTCTAATAGCAGAAAAATAAAACCAAACATTTCGGAATAAAAGTAGTAAAATAAATGCAAAACTTCTACCCTAAAAACTATAAAATAATACTGAAAGAAAAATTTTAAGTACAATATAAATGGAAAGGCATTCTGTGTTCATGGATCAGAAGACAATATTGTTAAGATAGCAACACTCCCAAATGGATTTGCAGATTTTAAATAATCTCCATGAAAATCCCATCTGCATTGTTCTGCAAAAAAAAAAATCAAGTATATTCTAAAATTCCTATGGATTGCAAGCAATGCTGAAGAGCCAAATCAATCCGGAAAAGAAGAACAAAGCTGGAAGACTGACTCTTTCACCTTTCAAAGCTTTTTCTATAATATAAGGCTCCACTAATCAAAACAGCCACCACTTCCCTGTCAGTTGGTTGTGGTGACTTGCATGTGGCTGTGATCCTAGACGCTGCACCAGTGGTATCTCCATACCAGCCGGGTCACCCAAAGTGCATAGTTTTCAGCAAAGCTTCCAGACTAAGAACAGACTACAAAGAAGGAACAGACTACTCACTTCTGAGGAATCAGCCACTGAGAATCAAATGAATAACACTGAATGAGCACATGTCAATTAGCCACTGAAACTATATGACCAGCAGCAGAAGAATGTTGGATACTGAAAATCTCAGAAATAGCAACAGAATGCTGTCAGATACATTGCCAGGAGATGAGCTTCTTCAGGAAGATGAGCCAAAAAGCAAGGTTCTAAGAATTGACGGGAAAACCATTGGACTCTTTCAACAGGGTGATCAAGCGCTGGAAGCACTCCATAGTCTAGGCAAAGAAATAACTGACTCGAATATTCATCCCTGCTTCCATTCCAAAGAAAGATGATCCCACAGAATCTGAGTATCACAAAACAATCTCATTGCTATCATAAGCCAGTAAAAAACTTTTCAAAGATTATTCAACACTGATTACAACAGTACATTGACGGGGAGTTGCCAGAAGTTCAAGGCAGAGTCAGAAGAGGAGCTGGAATAAGGTATGTCATTGCTCACATCAGATGGATCTTGGCCAGAAAAAAAAAAATACCAGAAATACCAGAAAAAAATTTGCTTATGTTTTATTGACTGTGAGAAAGCATTTGACTGTGTGGCTCATAGCAAACTATGTGTAGCCTTGAGGAAAAATGGATTCCAGAACACTTAATTGTGCTCAAAGGAAATTACCCTCCGAAGAGGAGCGTCTGAGCCTGTACACTTCTGGGAAAGTAGAAAAATCATGTATTCCTTCTTTCAAAAGTCCGTGTATTTCTCTGCATTAGAAAAAGACTATAAAATGTGTTAATAAAGCAATTCAATTCCATTTACAATAGCAGAAAAATAAAATCAAACATTTTATTGGTTCATGGTTTAAAATCAAAAAGGTATGGCTCACGCGGCCATGATGATATCGAAGAGGTGAATTAAAAAACGAGAGGGGTTTTCAGCCATTCAAACAAATGAGTTTCAAAATGTTCCAAATAGGGAATTTCAGATTTGACAATATATTAAATGTAATGGAAAGTACTTTGAAAGTGTTAAAGTTGTTTTGTAATAATAATAATAATAATAATAACTTAAATACATAGCTTTGGGGGGAAAGTCTGGTTTTGGGGGGTACCCCTTATGTCTTTAAGAGCTCCCAATAAAAGGATTCTTTTTACAGCTGCACAATTTTATTTTTTTATATATACTTTTTTAAACATTTTATTAGGGGATCATACAACTCTTATCACAATCCATACATACGTCAATTGAGTAAATCACATCTGTACATTCTTTGCCCTCATCATTCTAAAAACATTTGCTCTCCACCTAAGCCCCTGGCATCAGCTCATTTTTCTCCTCCATCCCTGCACCCCCTTCCCTCATGAGTCCTTGATAACTTATAAATTACTATTTTGTCATATCTTGTTCTGTCCGACATCTCCCTTCACCCTCTTTTCTGTTGTCCATCCCCCAGGGAGGAGGTCACATATAGATCCTTGTAATTGGTTCCCTCTTTCCAACCCCCTCTCCCTAATCCCTCCCAGTATTGTCACTCACACCCCTGTTCCTGAAAGAATCATCTGCCCTGGATTCCCTGTGCCTCCAGCTCCTATCTGCACCAGTGTACAAAAAGGATTTTTTTAAAAGAAAGAAAACACACACAAACTTGGGGCTATTTATCTTTGATACTTTATAAAAAAATTATTACTTCAAATCCTAAAAAAAGGTGTATATCAGGATTGTATCATTTCATCATACTTATTCAATTTGTAAGCTGAGAAAATAATCAGAGAAGCTAAACTCTATGAGGACCAATTAGGCATCAGAATTGGAGAAAGGCTTATTAACCAGAAATATGCACATGATACAAACTGCTTGCTGAAAGTGAGGAGGACTTGAAGCACTTGCTGATTAAGATCAGCAACTGCAGTCTTCAATATAAATTACAACTCAATGTAAAGAAAACCAAAGTTTTTACAACTAGATCAATAGATTAATATCATGATAAACAGGGAGAAGACTGAAGTTGCCAAGGAGTTTGTCCTCTTGTATCCACAATCGATGCCATGGAAGCAGCAGTCAAATGATCAAAAGATGAGTTATACTGGGTGAAACTACTGCACTTGACCTCTTTAACAAACTGTCGAAGAGCAAAGATGTCATTTCTGAGGACTAAAGTTCACCTGACCCAAACCATGATTTTTTTCATTTGCCTTATATGTATATGAGAGTTAGACCTTTAATAGGGAAAACTGAAGAATCGATGTATTTGAATTGTGGTGCTGGCAAAGAATACTACAAGTCCCGTGGACTACCAAAAGAACAAACAAGTATGTCTTAGAAGAACAGCCAGAGTGCTCTTAAAAACAAGAATGGCAAGACTTTGTCTCATGTACCTTTTGTCTCATGTACCTTGACCATGCTGTCAGGAGAGACAATTGACTGGAAATAGGACCTTGAAGATGTTATCAGGAGAGACAGTTGACTGAAAAAATGCTTGATAAAGTAGAAGGGCAGTAAAAAAGAGGAAGACCTGACCATTGACTGAAAAAAAGGACATCAGGCTTGATAAAGTAGAAGGGCAGTGAAAAGAGGAAGACCTTTAGTGAGACAGATTGACACAGTGGCTGCAGCAATGGGTCCAAACAAAAGAATTGTGGGGATGGTGCCAGATTGGCTAGTGTTTAGTTCTGTTGTACAAAAGGACATTGTGAGTCGGAACCAACTCGACAGCATCTAACAACCACAATCAAGACAGTCTGGTGCTGGATAAGAATAGCTCAATGGAATAGAACTGAGATTTCAGAACTAAATCATTTTATTTGTGGGCAATGGACTTTTTGACAAGGGTGCAAGACAGTTCAAGTGAGAAAAAACTATTTTCTTTTCTACACATGGTGCTGAAACAACATGGCATCCACATGTGAAAGAATGAACTCAACCCCCTACCTCACACCATGCATTACAGTTAATTCAACATGGATCAAATAACTAAACATAAACCAAACACTTTAAAACGAATGGAAAAAAAAGGAGTAAACCCCCATGATTTTAAGCTATGTAATTTTTTTCTTTTTTAAGCTTCCAAAGCACAAGGTCAATTGGACTTCATCAAAATTAGAAGGGTGTGTCCATTTCCCGAGATGCTGCTCTGTTCTTCTGAGGCTAGAAGGCCATGTTAGAGTGTGGTCTTCACTCCAGCTGAGTACTAGACTAACACCACACTTGGTGACCACTAGCCCAGCACTCCTGGCCTTTTTCTTCTCAACTGTCTGCATTTACTTGTCCTTCATATTGCACAACATCAGAGAGGGCAAATCATCATCCTCTTTAAAGAAACCAGTATAAATGTTGAACCTGTCTGGCTCTGACCAACTTCTCATCTGTCAGACCTGCCCAGCAGCCAGCACTGCACCAATGAGAAAACTTGTTACCTCTACCATTGCTACCCCAACTGAGGAGAAGAAAAGGGGAAAATGAATGAAGAATCTGGAAATTCCATCAATGCCATGGGTGCGGTCTTTTGGACTAAACTCCTTTTGTAACACATTCAATAAAAGCTAACTCTCAGAAAATATTTTAATCATCAGCTTCAAAAAACACTCCCCAAAAGTGTAAACAATCCTCAGGAAGGAGGAAAATCACTGCCACTCATATATGTAGCAAGGGACTTACATCTGGAACATACCTCTTAAAAAGTCAGAATTCAACAATAAAAAGACACATGACCCAGTTTTAAAAGGTGCAAAGGATTTGAATAGGCACTTCTCCACCTAAGACATGCAAATGACCCATAAGGACATGAAGAGATACTCTCAATAAGTCATGGAAAAATGCAAATAAGAACTGCAATAAGATATTGCTTCACACCCTCTGTGATGTGATATCTAGAATGTCTATAATCAACAAGATATATAGTGTTGGTGATGATGTGAAGAATGTGAAACATTGGTACACTGTTGGTGGGAATATAAAATGGTTCAGTCACTTTGAAAACAGTTTGATAATTCCTCACAAAGAGTTAAAGATAGATTTACCAGATAAACCAGTAATTCTAATCCTAGGTCAAGTTGAAAATATATGTCCGTGCAAAAGCTTGTACACAGATGGTCACAACAACATACTTATAATACTTAGAATGGAAACAATCCAAATATCCAGCAATTGAACAATAGATAAATAAAATGCTGATGGATGAAACATCATCCAGTAATACCAGTTAAGTACTGATATATAAACTAAAGTGGATGAGCTTCTAAAACATGCTAAATTAAAGAAAATGACATCTCATATGATACCATATAAGCATCCAGAATAGGTAAATCTATGGAGACAAAAAGTTCACAGGTGGTTGCCTAGTGTCAGATTTGGGACAAATAAGGGATGAGTGCTTAAGGGGAGTAGTGTGTCTTTGGGGGTTGATGAAAAGGTTCTAAAATTGACTGTTGTGATGGTTATATAACTACGGAATATACTAAAAGCCACTGAATTATGTGCTTTAAGTGGGTACATTGTAGGATACGTGAATGCTCTCTCAATGAAGCGGTATAAAAATTATCCAAGCTAGTAAAAGAACAAATGGATTGAGATCTTGGAGTTCATGTGCCACTAACCCAGTAGCTTACATGAAACTTTTTCTCCTCCAGGGTTACAAAGAAATATAACATCATGAAGGGAGGCACAGGTGTGGCACAGCTGTGCCATTTGCATACGTCTACACACCTGCCTAAGCCCTCCTTCATCTAGATACGAGGCACTGTCATTAGTGTAATTCTATGGAAAGTTAACTTGCAGTGTCATATTGTTTCAGACACGCTCACTCATTATAGGCATCCAGACCCAGTAGGGCTAGTCGCTCCTCCTGCTTCTACAGAACTTGATTCCTGTGTCATTTCCTCAGGCCAACTATGGAGTTACTTATGGCCTAGACTGGGGGAGGGCCACCGGTAGCTGAGTCTCAGAGGAAAGAGTATTTATCAGTCATGCACATTAACTCAGTTTCCCCTTACACTAGATGGGCCTCAAAAGTAGAATCTTGGGTGGGGCGGAGAAGAAGTAGAGCAGCCACGGCGATCTCTGCCGCACATGGACACCTTGTCGTTGGAAATCCTCGCCTGAGAACATGACCAGCTCGAGTGAAGGATAGACTCCCAAATAATACACATGGTCCTCACGTCACCCTTTTTCATTTTGAGGTCCCACAAGTGGCCCCCTCCTGTAGTAGGAGCCATGGCACCAGATGATAGTGTTTTGTTTAGAAATGGGAGGACAAAATCAGAGGACTTGGTTTCCTGGAGGCGGTAAGCAGCACCTGAACGTGTCAGAAATAGCGACGAGGACATGGATGAAATCACATTCTCAGCTTCCGTGATTCCAGCGTGTGTGCAAGCTTCAGGAAACCATAAGGGCCATTCATCCTAGCCAACGTAGGCTTACTAACGAAGAGGAAACCTTTAGTTGGGAAAATAATCACTTGCGTCTTTTCAACAATAGTCCATTTCCTTGGTAAATATCTGAAGTCCAGGTTATGTTTAAAAATACTAAGAATGTAAACTCTGGGGCTGGGAAGAGGCTGTTCTGTGGGCTGGCTGAGGATTTCATGGGCAGCCTCCTTGTAGAATCTAGATTGTACAATGGAGATAATGAGGAAAACTTGGATGATTCTGGAAGAGCTAATTTTGTAAGAGGCTTAAAGTCCATGCCTGCTGTTCTTTGAAGAACCAAATACATTTGAGAGCAATTCGTTTGTGCAGGATTTCTAAATACCGCGATGTGTGTATGTGTTCCCTAGATGTACTTTTAAGAGATTTCCACCCATAATCAGGACTCCAGGGTTTTCCTCTGATGACAACTTAGGCAAACTCCACCTTGAGGGACATGAATAGCTTCTCCATTACAATTCATGCTCCCACAATGGGGACACCACTTAACACGCCCCCGCAGAGGGTGAAGGGAGAGAGGATCGCTCAGCGCAGAATCTGAAGTCTCCCACCGCACAGGCATGTCCACTGCTGTGCATGTCAGGCCCCAGCCAGGATCAGAAAGCCCCCTCATTGGGAAGTCCTAGAAGTCATCTGTTCTCTTCACCAAGAGAAGCAGAAGTCTGTCCTGCTTTTTCTCAATCCCGCCCTCCTACTAATGAATGGATTCCTACTCATAGCTGACCCTCCATTTCTAGGCTGTAAATCTTTACCGGAGCAGACAGCCAGCTTTCTCCCTCAGAACAGCTGGTGGTTTTAACTGCTCACATTGCAGTTAGCAGTCCAATCTGTAATCCACCAAGTCCCTGGTACCTCCCCATCCTCACCGCCACTCCACACGCCAGTCCCAAGGACTGTTTGCTTCAGTTACACATTCTCAGAAAAGGAATACATTGGAGGGACCTTGTGTGGTCACTAGATCAACGTATGTCAACTCGAAAATACAGACAAGTGTAGGGGTGGTGTCCAACCTGTCAATCAGATCAGAGCCTGATTGTGCCTCCTGGTGCCCCTGGCCTTCCCATCAGGAGGGCCCCAGGAACCTCCCCGTCTCTTCCTGGACCTTCCTATTTGCTGACCCTGAGAGCTACCAGAGCCTGGTCATGTGACCACTGACCTTGGATCCACCAGACTTTGCATCCACAAAACTGTGATCTTCCTGCATTCTGCACCATTGCACGTGGCTGCGTGAGTCTGGAGAGGGACTTGAGGACTAATATCAGACTTGAGTTAGACCAGGCTGGATGTTTTCTAGTTATATAACTACTTCTTGATGTAAAACTCTTTCATATGCATACGTGAGTGCTACTGGGTTTCTCTAATCAACACACCTTCTGATTGCCTTCTTAATGAAAAGGGAGAACAATCAGAGATTTGGTTGCTTGGTCTTTTCAGCTGCCGTCTGGCTTTGTCTAGCCCAGGGTGGGACCTATCGACACTTTCCAGTTCTTCGAGAACCCGTGTACACAGTTCCGATTTATCTCCTTGCAGACATAGTGCCTTGCCATGTTTCATCTTCCTCACCCGGCTATAATAACACCGAAGTCAAATGTAATCCTTTTCAGTCTTTTCTGCATGGATGTGAAATTCAGGCAGAGTAGCACAGATTCTAGTCTCTCATCTTTCTTCTCCCACCCTGAGGTTTCCACCAACCTGGTGTTGAGAGAGGTTTTCCATTTTTGTGATTGTAGTTGTGTGCCATTGATTGATTCTGACCCAGAGCAGCTCCTTAGGACAGAGCAGAGCTGCCCCCGAAGGCTGCCTAGGCCAGTCTCATGGCTCAGTGAGACAAGCGTTGGGCTGCTAACTGCAAAATCGGCAGTTAGCAAGGTTGCCCGTTCAAACTCAGAAAAGTGAGGCAGTCGCCGCCTATAAAGATTGGCATTCTGGGAAACCCCAAGGAGCAGTTCTTCTCTGCTGTGTGGAGTTACTATCAGATCACTTATGATCTTTGGGTTATGGCTTTAAAGGACTGCGTGCTAGGAGTACGGAAGGATGGTTCTGGATCATCCTCCCACAAGCGGGTTTGGAGGAGCATAGGATTCTCTACAGCCATCACCATCAGAGCTTTTACAGAGGCCCTGCGCTAAGATTCTTATCTAATTGGAAAGTTCCCACAGTATACTGTCAGCTGTCTAACCACTTGCACATAAACTAAACAGGTGTAGGACGAAACACTTGAGAAGAGTTCTCATCGAATAAAATTGCTCCCACTTGCACTAGTAATTCATTTATTCAACTGGTATTTACTGCATGCCTTCCCCTGTGCTGGGGTTCTTGTAGGTTCTGGATGAGCAATAAACCAAACAGAAAGGAAAAAAAAATCCTGCCGGGAGGAGCTTAACTTCTATCAGGAATGTTGGAGAGATTTTTCTAACAGGAGAAGAAGTAAATTGTACGGGTTAGGAGATAAAAACCCCGAGGGAAAATAAAGCCATGGGATGGGAAAATAAAGAATGGGATGCCATTTTCAATGGGATCAGGCAAGAGAGTAGGATTGTGTAATCAAATAATGTGAGCATGGCCCATAATTATGCTATGTCACTGTGATTCTGAACTAGGTCAGAAGAGTTACCAGTTCCAAGTTAACATCTATTCTCCTCTTTATGGCTTCCTTTCCCCTTCCAATTCACTTGAACCAACCGGTATTCTTTTGCTGCCTTGGGTTTGCTGCTTCTTCATTAAGGAAAGCATTGCTTTTGTCCCAACACATTCTGAGCAGGCACAAAGAAGACATTACCCAATACCTGTTCTGAAGAATGACTGCCAAACCAAACATTGTCTTCTGATAACAAGACTTCTCACTAAGGGACACTCTTAGTCTGGGCTTGCTGTTTTCTTTTAGCCTTTCTCTCTCTGATCTGCCCTGAATTCTTGTAATTTGCCTAAGAGTTGGGTAGAAAATAACTGAGAACTGCTTCCTCAAAGTTATCACCATTTGAAGACTGAGAGAACTAGGCAGAGGCTGGCAGAAAGAAATATCTGCAGGCCCTCCTGGAAAAGTGAACGGAGACAAAATCTGGAGCCGCAGCGAGTGAGAGTTTGACTCCCACAGACTAATGCTGGTGCAGGGGGGTGGGGGGGGGATGTCAAACAGGAGGGAAAAATAGTCAAAGTCTCCTCTTTCTCAGATAGTCCTGAATCTCTAACCAGGGCACCTGTTCAAAAAGACCCGTGGGAAGAATTGTTCTAATGAAATAGGCTTTTTGATCCTTTCCTGGGATAGAGCTGTGAGATAATGGACTTACAAGGAAACAGGGACTTGATTTCTTTACTCAAAATGGAACCTTTTTTTTTTCAGGCTTAGAAAAGAAGTGTTTAAGGATATGCAAAGTAAAGAAATAAAGAGCAAAAATTCACTCTGTTGTAATGAGTGATTGTGTAAGATTGGAATTCTCATGTATTTATTCGACAAATTTTAATTGAGCATTTATTATGCGCCATATACTGGAGGAAAGGGAGAGATGAGGATCCTGCTTCAGAGACCTTTCCTTCTAGTAGTTACCTGGTATGGCTTTTGCTACAGAAGAGCTGAAGAATGAAGAGAAAGTCTGCTTGTCTTGACACTTGCTCCAGACTGGATGAGCACCTCCATGTATGTCTCACCATTCCGAACCCTTCCCTGTAATAGCACACTGTATGGAGATACTCCTTAAATGCCTGAGAGAGTTAAAGTTGATTGTGCCACCCTTGCTGATAAACACATGTGGGGTTAATTGAAGGGTGGAGAGATAAATGGCTCAGTGAACCTCACCTTTCTACTTCTTGGGTCTCTTGCTTTCTGATGGTTGGACCAAGGTGTGGCTGCTTTAGCCAGTTCCCTGCTTCAGCTGGCAAGGCTGACTTCCTGCAAGACATTCCAGAGGAGAAGCCACATGGACCTACCCCGATTCAGCACTGAGTGCTGGAGCAGCCATGTGGAGACCCCTGCCAGCACTGAGATGCTTACACATTCACTGATTCAGCTTTCCTCCTGCAGTCGGTGTCATTGCGTGTGTTTAGTGAGATGAACGAGGACTTTGTGGATTGGTATCACACATATGGGTTGATGTTGGACTTGTGGGCTTGGGCAACACTGTGTTGGGATGTTTTCTTAATGTGCATTTACCCTTTATATAAAACTCTTTCTGATACATATGTGTTTCTGTGGATTTGTTTCTCTAATGTACCCAAACTAACATGTTATGGTACCATGAGAATGGGGTACTGGAGAAACAAATCATAAGACGGAGAGTATGTGTCTGTTTGACTTCTCCCTCATGGTGGTTTTTCTTCTTTGTCTAGCCAGAGGTCAGATAAAGCCACACTGTTTACTTGGCTGTTTTCTGGGGGGACATATGGGAAGTATGAAAATAGAAAGTTTGTAAGCCCGCTTTCTTTCAGCCATTAAAATTTGATCTTTAGATTGGTTTAGGCCATGCCTGTAAAAAATCTTTGAAAAGATATGCCCCACCCAGTGCTTTGGAGTACTCAGGAACCAGTAGTCTTTGTCAGAAGCTGGAAAAAATCTGGAACCATGAAGAAAACTCTCCTCTAGGACTGAATGTTAAAGGGAGCCTGAGAGCAGGCTAAAATGCTTACTAGGTGATCACCTGGATCTACTTGTTGAGTGGAAGTGGGAGAAATGCAGCAATAAAGAGACGGGTTGAGTTTGGCCACTGACACCTGTGGACTTGGTTTAGAGGAACGAGAGGAGAAGATGAGAGCGGGTTGACTGGTCTAAACTTCATGACCTAACTTGAGCGGGCTAGGCTTGCTGAGCATTGGTGAGAGTCCATGGTCTAAAGACAAGGAGACCAGTGGGCACCCTGTGGAGGCTGAGTGAGGCAGCCCACATTGAGTTGACCAGAACCCGACCAGATGGAGATTTTTGAGCCTGTAAACTGGTGCATGTTGTTGGCTTTATGGATGGCCTGTCCAGATTTGACTTTGCTTTTGGATGCAGACTTCACAAAGTTCCAACTGGAATGAAGATTCTTCATGTCAGAAAATATGATTGTCTCATCAGAGCACTGGGTTGCTTTAAGTGGGCAGTATATAAATTGGACATCCAAAATTGTGGGGATTAAGGCATGAAGTGGTTGGCTTACATACTTTCATAGGAGGGGAGCATATTCACAGGATTATAGGATTAAGGTGTAGGTGTTACTTAATTGCAATTGTGAGGCTAAAGAATTATGTATACATGCCAAGTTCGCAAGGGGTGGATTGAGATAGTCAAAGTTTATTATGGCAACCTGGCCGATAAGCACATGTGGAATTAATTGAAGGTCAGCTAGATAAATGGGTTGTCTCTTGCTTTCTGATGGTTGGACCAGGGTGCAGCTGCCTTAGCCAGTTTCCTGCTTCAGCTGGCAAGGCTCACTTCCTGCAAGACATCCCTGTGGAGAAGCCACATGGACCTACCCTGATGCAGCCCTGGGTGCTGGAGCAGCAATGTGGAGAACCCTGCCAGTGCTGAGATGCTTACACATTCACTGACTCAGCTTTCCTCCTGCAGTCGGCATCATTGTATGTGTTTTGTGAGATGGAGGAGGACTTTGTGGATTGGTGTTGGACATATGTGTTAATGTTGGAATTGTGGGCTTGAACAGCACTGGATTGGAATGTTTTATTGATGTGCACTTACCCTTTATATAAAACTCTCTCTTATACATATGAGTTTATGTGGATTTGTTTCTCTAATGTACCCAGACTAACACAAGGTCCCTCCTCCTCTTTGGGGAGCAGCCTGAGGACAGTAACCATGTCTGTCTTACTTATAGTTTATATCCCTACAGCATGCTGGTAAATACTGGATGGATGGATGGATGGATGGATGGATGGATGGATGGATGGATGGATGGATGGATGGATGGACAGATGGATGGATAGATGATGTGTCAGGTTATGATCAAAACTTTTTTCACAGAAAGGCAGCCTGGCAGAGTAGCATAAAGTGTTTGCACCGCATTAACTGTGTGACTTTCACCTGTTTCCTGGTACTTTATCTCCTCATTTTCAAAAATGGTTCTAGAAATAGTGCCTTCATTATAGCACCATTTTGGAATGTAAGTTTCTCAATAAATATGAGCTATTATTATGAATAAAGAAAAGCAACTTCCTGGATGATAGTCGGCTATTGAAGTATTTGATCTTCTTTCAAGTTTATTATAAGATCAAAGCATGTCCAGCTGAAGTTACCACTTGAAGGTCTATGAACAAAATTAAAAAGAGAATTTGGGAATAAATGGAAAGATATTAGGCAGGAAAATTAAAAGGACTAGAAAAATCAAGAAAGTTAAAAACTTAGAATAGCCTGTTTGATGCACCTTTTCTGGAGCAATAATACCTCTACTTTTCTCATACCACCTCCACCCTACAGAGAGCACCCCCACTGGAGATACTCATTCACTTCTATATTGCAGAATATCCCCATAGGCCTCACAGAATGCCTCAGATAGAATAATTAAGTGTTCACTGGTGCAGAGGAGAAAATAAAAGTCTAAACAAAATGTAACTAATCTTATATTAAAGGAGCCCTGGCGGCATAATGGTTATGCATTGGGCTGCTAACCACAAGGTCAGCAGTTCTGAACCACCAGCAGCTCCATGGGAGAAAGATGAGGCTTTTTATTTACATAAAAAGTTCTAGTCTCGGGAGACCACAGGGGTAGTGCTTGCCTGTTCTGTAGGGTCTCTGAATTGGAACTGACTTGATGGCAGTGTTACCCGAGCCTACGAATTCTCTCCGCTCCCTCGCTCTCCACTCTCTTTCTCTCATCCTCTCCCATATTCGACACAGGAACACAGATTTTTGTCAAATACTAGGCACATCAACTGGATCATAGTAGGGACTCAATAAATTTTATAGTATGAATTGAATAATTCTTGAGTTGACTTCAAAATTAGTCTTAGGCAATCATTATGGTTACAACCAAGTTTAAAAGAAAAATAACACACATAAGAGAAAATATTTGAAAAAAATCCACAATGCAAACAATGTGTGTAAGTAGTAAATTGAATATTTTCATCACATTTTATATGTATGTGATGTATCAAGTGAATATGTTCTTTCTATTTCTATAATATATAAATATATTTTATTTCTATAAAATATTCAATAATGAAAATTTTTCTATAATGTGGGTCTAACATTAGTTAAAACCATGACTAGGACAAATAAATTATTCCTTTCTCCTTAAAAACTAACTATAATTTTCAAATCAAGAATACATCTATCTCTAAAAGTAGTATACACAGTTTTATGACCAAGCTGCTGTCTTTATTTCATCTACTTATCCTAAAACTGATTTTAGTCTACAAAAATAACATTTATCACTTAAACAGTCAAGATGATCTGATTAATTGCTCTGGATCAATCTTTTTTAAAAAAATCATGCTACTGAGGGGAAACATAATTTATCATGTTAGGCAGACCTATATCTCTTTGTTACTACTACTCACTGCCTTTGAGCTGACCCTGCCCCATAGCAACCCTAGAGGAAAGCTTAGATTTGCTCCTGTGGGTTTCCAAAACTGTAACTCTTACTACACTTGGTCTTAGCTAAAAGGTCAAGAAACAATAAGACTGTAACTGTGGGAGTAGAAATCCCCCTCTTTCTATCTTAGGCAGGGCTTAAAGGTGAAATAAAAGTTTTTCCTAAAAATGGTACATTTGTTTTCTCCCAAAAGCTTTTAGGTCAAGCATATTGCTTAGCAACATAGAAACACAAATAAACAAATAAAAAGTATTTGACCTAGAATTTAGTGATTGTGAACTCTAAGGAACAAGGTTCCTATGAGGCTGAATCAACTTGATGACCATCTCATCACAGGTAAATATCTGTGCATGTCAGTACTTCTATCATAGATACAAAACTGAAACAGAAAATTCAACTTCTTATAAACGGGGTCCAAGTTCTACATTTGCAATTAGATTTCAAATTCTCTACTACTCATTAAATTAGATGGGAAGTGCTTACTCAATTTTCATCACCTATGTGAAGAAAATCCTGTTGTCATCAACTTGATTCAGACTCACAGTGCCCTTATAAGACAGAATAGAACTGCCCCCTAAGGTGTCCAAAGCTGTCAATCTTTATAGAAGCAGACTGTCCTATCCTGCTCCCATGAAGTGGCTGGTGGATTCAAAGCACCAATCTTTAAGTTGGCTCCACACTTAGTCACCATGCCAATAGTATTTGCAAGCATGAAAAGCAGAAAACAAAATCAATGGATTAACGTTAACTTCAAGAAGAGTAAGCATGCATTACAAGGTACATTCCTTATCATAAAAGAACCAATACCAAATTTGCTTATAACATCCTGGTTACCATAACAAATTTATATTGTAAAATCTTGGTTATCATGACAAGATTATGCCATTCAAATAACAACATCAAAGGAAACAATATTGAATCAGAACAAATGATATATTGAAGAATAGTCTAAACTAATTATAGTGTCCAGAACCTGGGAACATGGGAGTTCATTCTAAAATTAAACACCACCAGAGACTTTCCCATGAGGGGAGGGAGAACAGGCAGGTCAATGAGCAGTCAACTCTGAAATGAGAGGGAAGAACTGGCAAGTCACTTAGCGGCTAACAAAAATGGAGTTTCTTTTGCTAGTCTGCCTCATGATACTTGCAGTACCTTTATTGTCCTCAGAATGCAATTGGAAGTCACGAGGAAGTTGCATTTCTCAAACTGTAATTATCTCTAAAATTCTTTTAAGTTGCCCAATTTGATATGCTTTGTTTCATGATAACATTCTAGAAAGTTGTTGGGAATCATCTTCCATCTTGGTGGCTTAATGATTTTAATATGAAGCAGTCTGGGTTACGCCTTGAAGGCACCTGTGGATTTATTTAGTTCAATGTCTTTACTTCACAGATGAAGGCGCAGCAGCCCAGAGAGGAACAGTGATTCACGTAGGATCATTTCGTGGAGGAACAAGAGCAAGACCCCAGACCTGGATTCTTCGAGACAAGTAACTTCTTTTCTGTCACGGAGTCTCACTTTTAGAAATCCAATCTTTTTAATTACAAGATGCCACCTTTAACTAGAGGAAGCCTCTAGTTCTCTCTTAAATAAGCATGAAATATTAATTATGCACCCAATATTGGAATGACACTGTACGATGATTTTTAAAGAGTAAAACTAAGCAATTACCCTTGTAAAGGAAGCTTTACAATAGTGGCTCTTTTCAAATATGTGGGAAAGTGAATTGATCTAAGAAAAGATGTGCATATATTTCGAGGGATTCATAGACCCCGCCCCATACATCCTTCTCCTTTTCCTCAAAGAAGCCAGCCCCCGTGCAATACCAGTGTCAGGACATGAAACAGCACTCACGACTGTCTGATTTATGGCGCTTCGAGATGAAGACTGCTTGTTTCAGCATCTTCACCTTTTATTTAAAAGTAGCAGTAGCTCATCATGCAAGACCCTTGATACTGGGAAGGAATCAACATTTTAATAAGCACTTAATTAACCACTTGGGAGGAACTGAGAGATAATGATAAAATGAGAACATTGTCTTCCAAAAATATTAACAATGGAAATGAAGATGGTCAGTGTTTTTATTAGGACATCCACTCTTTCTGATTCTTTAATTTTTAAGAATGAACAGAGCGAAAAACATAAGTATGAAGGGAAAAATAACTTAGCATAACACTATGGCCTGCCCGCTTTATTTAAATCTATAGTAAGGGGGTTATCAGCCAATGAGATCAAAGAGAAAGGTGAATGGGTGAAAAGCAATGGCTTCATCTTCCCTGTGGCTGCTTCCTAATCTTCTCTTTTGCTACAATGTGTCTGGAGGCTCTGACGGTTCTAAGTGGTTGGCAACTGTTCCTGTCATTTCAAACCCTTTTGGGGGCGCTCCAATAGTGCTTTAAAGCGATTGATGAGAGTTGCTTTCCCTCATTTAGAAAATGCTTGCTGTGTTCTTAGCATCTGTAAAGGCCCGGTCCAGGTGGCAGTGGGGCATGCGACAAGGAACACTTGGGAGTCAGAGGGCCCTAGGACGACTCCCTGATCCACCTGCTATTTCCTCCTTATGCTTCTGACAATAAGAAAGGTAGCAAAAGAACACCGTTTCCTCATCTAAGAAGTGAGGTAATATACCCGAAGGCGCTCATCAGCCCCTCCTCTTCCACTGCCCTCCCATGTCTCTGCTCCCTCTGACAGACCTCCATCCTCCCTGCCACCTGTCTTGGTTTGTGTCCTTAGAGTAGTGGTCTCATGCAATATCAATTGAAGTGCACTCTATTTACAGACTCTGAAAGAGGATTTGGGGCTGTCTCTGCCATGCATACTCTCTGGCAACAAGGGTGCTCTGACTTTAAACTCTAATCCATCACCCAGCAGAGGGATTTTTGGATCATAAGGAATTTCTCTTCCCAGTCGTTGGGGAGAGCACCCCACACGCTCCACCAGGGCTGTGCCTGCTTCCAGGCCCACAACCGTCTGTGAGCGCTCCGGCCGCTGCACGGCTCACCGGCGTTTGTTGTTCTGATTGGGTTCTTACTGTCAAGTGAAATGTCATTGGATCGTGGCCAGGAGTATTTTTTCATATGTTTTTTTCCCCTTTTGAATGTCATTTTTGGTGAACTGTCTATTCATGTCCCTCGCTCACTCTAAGAAGTGAGTAAACAGAGCCGAAAGAGAAATCCTGTGACGAGTGGCTTCCAATTGAAGACTCGATACAGGTCGCACATGATGCCTTCAGGATAATCCAATTCGCCTGTGTTTTTATATCTTCTACCGAACAACTGCATGTCAGTCCAGGGCTGTAGTCACCACAGCCATTACTGTCCATTCAGCCCTTCCTTGGCTCCCTGGGTCAGGCAACCGGCTCATACACCGGCTGCTGGGCAAAAGTGGGACATTTCACTCTGCCCAGAGTGCCTCAGAAGGCGGGTCTAAGGATGTGCTTTTGAAAAGGCAGCCATTGAAAACTCTCTAAAACAAAATTCTAATCACTCACACATAGAATTGCAATGAGCTGAAATCAACGTTATGCCGATTGTTAGTTAAGCAGTGTATTAAATTAAGTGGCACTGTGAGACAAGCATTGGGCTGCTAGCTGATAGTTGGTTCAAGTCCATGAGCTTCTGTTTAGGAGAAAGGTGAGGCTATCTGCTCTCAGATGTAATGCCTCGTAAACCCGACATGAGATTGCTGTGGGTTTGTATCCACATGATGATGTAGGAATGGATCTTACAAGTCATTCCATTCTCAGGCTTGTTTCCCAGTTGAGGAAAGCGAGGGCCAGGGAATTTGAATAATGTAGCCAGGGTCGCACAGTTAGTGTGTAATAGTCTCAGATTCAAATCCAGAAAGGATCTAGAGCCTAAGCCAATAACTGTTCAGACACATCACCTGACAGACCCTTGGGCCTGCTTTTCTCCATTCTTTAAATAAACCCAAACCAAACTCACTGCCCTTGAGTTATGCTGATTCACTGAATCTACCGGGCAGGGTCGAACTGCTGCTGTGATTCCCCAGAGTGTACCTCTTTATGGGGGTCAAACCCCATCCTTCTCCCGGAGAGCAGCTGGTGATTTCACTTGCAGTTAGCACCCCAATGTGTCACCACCACTCAAGCTAAATATCTGGCTGGTGCCTGCCATCCTGGCACCCAATAATGGAGCTTCTGCTCCCTGAGAAAGGTCCACAGTACAGTGTCCTGTGTTGGTAAGAGAGACCTGTGTTAATTTCTTGGGGCTGAAATAACAAAGTACCAAAGAGTAGATTGAGAAACAGCAGAAATTTATTCTTTCGCAGCTTCAGAGGCAGAAGTCTGAAATCAAGATATAAGCAGGACAGACTCGGTCCCAAGTCTTCAGGGGAAAATCCCTCCTTGCCTCGTCTAGCTTCTGATGACTCCAAACACCCACATGGCTGTGGCAGCATTACTCCAATCTCTACCTCTGCCTCCACCTGGCCATTTCCCCTCCTTGTCTCTCTTAAAGGATGCTTGTCTTTGCATTTCGGGCCAACCCAGGGAACCCAGAATAACCTCATGTTGAGTCCCTTTCCTTAATTGAACCTGAAATGAGCCTTTTACCAAAAAAGTCATATTCACATGTTCCAGGATGTGGACATAGCTTGTGGGAGGACATCATTCAATGCACTACAATATCTCAACCCAAACTATGTCTAGCTCTTGAGAAATTTCCTCTGCTGTCCTTCCTGACAAACAAGCCTACATTTATTCAGAGAGAGATGGGACATTTAATCTCATCCAATCTGTGCCTGTAATTAAAGTGGTTACAAAAGCCAGTTGTCATCAGCCTTCTCCACACGTATCTGAAAATCAAGAAAGCCTTTGAGAAACAGACAGCCATAACGCAGCTAAATGAAGAAGCTCAGTCCTCCTTCAGTTTTCTCACAGAGCATGTGGATAGCAACGAAACATTTGGGAGCAGGATGAAGAAAGCTAAACCAGTAGTAAGAGACCCACAATATTTTCTTCAGGAGAGTGAGAAATCCAGTGGGACTTTAAAAAAAATTATAGTACATTAGTTCATAATTCACTTCTAAGTATAAGATTCTAAAATATAATGTAAAACAAATTCACTGCCATCAAGTCAACACTGACTCATAACAAACCCCTGTGGGTTTCTGAGACTGTAATTAATTATGGAAGTAGAAAGCCCAGTCTTTCTACCTGGGACCTGCTGGTGACTTCGAACTGCCGACCATGTAGATAGCAGCCCAACATAATCAAAGTTGAGTTGATTGGCTAAAAGCCAATCACTTAATAAAATAAGAGTGAGTTGAATGGTTAAAAGTAACAATATGCTTTTGGCTTAGCTTGCTTTCTCTCCTTCCTTCTCACGGACCTCTTCCAAGCCTCCTAGGACCATCTGACCTGGAATAGGCCACAGGGTCAGCAGAAATACACCTCTGTCTCCATAGCCTTCAACGTCAGCTAGCTCTCCACACAGCTTCCTAAAGGTATCAGGACTGAGACCCAGAAGCACATCAATTGAGGGAACAACAGGCTGTATGACTAGAGCCATGAGATCACATGTGAGCCATTCAGTGTTCCTGGTCACCCAGAACAGACAAACAAACCCCCCCACCAATTCCACCAGAAGCTTTACAGAGAGTGAAAGAAGTAAAGAATAAATGAGGGGAAAACAAAACTAAAAGAGAGGATTGAAAAAAAAAAAAGTTCTATAAGTAACGCTCTTCAATATTATCCCCACTCTACACCCCCCCACACACATACAAATAATAGTTAAAAAATTAGTGATCAAAACTACTATTGGAAGGTCTGGGTTGACCAGCTGCTTATGCCACAAAATTTCCTTTGGCAGAGCGCTGGGAACAAGTGCCCAATCGATGCTTTCGGCCAATCAATATTACAGTAACTGACCTTTTCCACAAACTGTTCCTTGGAGAAAAGTCTTCCGCTTCTGAAGATTCACCAAATGGAATGACTCTTGGTAGGCAGAAGGTAAAGGCTTAGTTTTTCTTGGTCAGACTTCTGTGGTGGGGTTCTTGTTACAGTCACCCCTCACTCACCACCACTCCATGTGCGCAGAATAGAACTGCTCAGAAGGGTTCTGTACGTTTGTTTGTTTTTAATGTTTTTGCATTATGAGTTAGGTGGGGGGAAGGTTCTGCTTCAGACCATCAACTATACAGTCAACAGTGCAAAGTACTTATTAACTGCTATCCCCCTCAGTTTCCTATCTACCTCCCACCCCCAGTTTCCTATCTACCTCCCGCCCCCAGTTTCTCTTCTCCCTCTTTCCATAGGGGTGTTAGGCTGTGGCCTTTCAGAAGCAGAGCACTAGGCCTGCCTTCTGAGAGGCCTTTGGATGGGTTTGAACTGCCGATCTTACAAGTAGTAGTCTATACTACATTGTGTCTGCCACTCAGGGGCCTCTAGATCCTATGAAAAGCACAAATTCAGAAAAATATTTAGGATTAAATATAACCAGAGATCCAAAGGATTTATACCATGCAAACTGGAAAACATTGCTGAAAGAAAGTAGACTTAAATAAATTGAAAGATACTCCATGTTTATACATCAGAAGAGTTAATATTGTTAAGATGTCAGTACTACTCAAAGTGATATATAGATTCAAACAATCCTAATCAAAATTTCAGCAGACTTCTTTATAGAAACAGGAAGGAAAAAATAAACCTTAACTGCATATGGAAAAACAAGAGCCCTCAAACAGCTAAAAGAATTCTGAAAGAGAAGAACAAAGGAAGAGAGCTCATCCACACTGTCTTATCTTAAACCACACTCTGCAGTTAGAGGATTCAACATCGCCTGGAAGTGGTATGCCAATGGACACATATAGCAAGAGAATAGAATTGAGAGTCCAGAAATGAATTATGGTCAATTGAATTTTTACAGTGGTGCCAAGTCCACTTAAGGGGGTAAGAAGAGTCTCTTCGGTAAATGGTGGTGAGAAAATTGGATTTCTGTGCAGAAAAATGAAACAAGATCCCTGTCTCACACCTTGCACACAAACACACTCAGAAAGGGTTAAAGTCTTAAATGTGCAAACTCAAACCATAATATTCTTAGAATGACAAGCAGGAGCAAAACTAGCTTCCAACAACAGATTAACGGACATAATAACAGAAGCACAAATAGCAAATGACAAAATAAATAAATCGAACCTCCTAAAAATTAAAATCTATTATTCATCAAAAGAATTTACCCCAAAGTAAAAAGATAAGCTACTATATGGGCAAATAACTTCAAAGACCATATCTGACATGATTCTGATAAGTATATGCATAGAAAACTTTGGCAAATTAACAACAAAAAGAAAAACAATCATAAAACGGACAAAGGGCTTAAGTGGAAATTTCACCAAGGAGGACATTCACATAGCCACCAAACACATAAAGAAAGAAAAAGCTCAGCATCATTGGCCATCAGAGAGCTGCAAATCACAACTGTGATGAGACCCCATTTCTCTCCCATTAGGAGTGAAACTTTAAAAAATTTAAATAAATGTTGATAAGGATCTGGGAAATTACAAACTTGCCCATTGCTGGTGGAAATGCAAATGGAATGGTAAAGCCACTGTGGAAAACAGTGCAATTTCTGCTAAAAAAAAAAACAAAAAACAGGACTACGATGAGGCCCAGCCACACTGGGTATGCCCAAGTCCACGCCAAAGAGACATGAAAGGCGCTGCCCACAGCCGCCAGCGGGAGAAGCAGTCTGAGTGCCCATCAACAGATGAGCAGAAAAGACGAAATTAGGTATGGACATACAATGAAATACTATTCAGCCTGTAAGAGACGAAATTGTAACACTATAGTACTAGCTATAATAACTAGTGAAAGAGATCTGCCTTGCACATTGGACTCTTTTAAGAGCTGTCCAATTAGAAATTGTCAACATCAACTCAAAAGATAAGCTAGAAACCTCGGGGGCAGGGGCAGTGAATTTATGTCAGTGAGAGAGGACCAACGCCTCGGAAAAGCAGGAGGAGAATGATCTCCCAACTCCAAGAATGTAATTCAAGGTCACCGACTTGGACCTGTAGATACTGGTGATCGGGGCTGTGTGTTTGTGTGTAAGCAAAGGGGCTCCCAAAACTCATAGAAAAACCAGTCCATTGTCTTTTCACTCCATTTTTCCACAAACTTTTTAAAGTCCCCTCATATTCTGAAATAAATAAAATAGAACGAACCAGGAGAGAATCCTTAGAAACACACACCCAGCACAGAAACCCTTCCCCGCGTCGGGTGTTGGATAGCCTAGTCCTGAGGAAGAGAAGAAAGGGCTGACACTGTCCCGGCGCTCATGGAGGGCAGTCACAGGGAAAGGGGTTTGTAATGATAGTAGAGGGGTCCTTATGCCAAACAGACATTTATACTAGAAAGGTAGGCTGACTGCCCCTTCTGATTTTCTTTTGCATCCTCTTGGTAATGATCTCTTTATTTCACAAAAGCAAGAAAGCAGACCCTAGTATTGTTGGAGATTTAAGCTACCAGAACTTTAACCATGCCAAGAATAAGCCTAAACATATCAACTCCCTTCTCAGATGTTCTTGGCAGTTTGGCAGCTCCCAGTTTCCTTTCTATACCCCAAAAGTCAAGAAGAGAACCCCAGTAGGGTCTTTACAATAGCTATTGGAAGATGTGGGGGATGTTTGCTACTCAGCTTTAGGTGGTACATCCATGGGGTTTTGCTAGGCCCCACTCTAACTTAAGAAAAACAATGACTTTTAATGACTTTTAAAAATAATCAATAATTTTTTTAAAACTCATCACTGATGTTGCAGGCCTGGTTACTACCTTTTACTACTAAAAACGACTTGATAGCCTTGGGAATAATAATTCCTTAAAGCAAAAGTCATCCAGAAGCCATGCACGTTCCTCTTTCCCTTGTAATAGGATAGGTTTTTTTTACATCTTCTAATTGTATATGTATCTCTGAATATGTATATTTGAAATGAATATGTGTATGTATATGTGTGTGTGTGTGTGTGTGTATGTATATTTGAAAATGGAGTCAAGGACAATGAATTTTCCCCACAAACTTTCTGAAGTCCCTGTGTGTTTGTGTGTATGTGCATGTGTGTATGTGTGTTTTAATCATTCGAGTTAGAAGCTTAGCCAAAGTGCCCTAAGTTTCAGGGGTCCTTGCCCCCCTTTTATACTGGAAAGGGAAAGAGTACCAGGAACAAGACGAGAGCTATCACCTCCATGGCACATTTCCTTCTCTTCCTGACACCCACTGATAGTAGTGCACTCACTGCTCTGTGCAATTTCAGAAGATGTATGTTCTTTCCATAACCATTTACATTGATCTCAGCATTTCCTAAATTATGATGAAATTGCCTGCTACAGTCATATTCTAAATTTTCTTTCCAGCAAGAAATTCTTTATTCACAAATCCCACTAGCATATCTCAGAAAATGCTAAAGCAAGACTTGTTTTGAAATTACCCTTACTCAACACTCATCAGGTTGAGCAATGGTATCACTTAGTGGTTGGACTAGAAATCCGTGTTCGCTATTGTTCTGCTCTGGCTACTGTTAATGAGCTCCAAAGGCAATAAAGTTGGTTCAGGCAACGATGTAAAAATGCCCTGCTTTTGTGTATGACTCAGAATGACAATGTACCAACTAAAATTTGGTGATCTGTTGGTGAGACTTTTCCTTTAGGGCATCATTTCAGTAGCTCACATCTAAATACAAGATTATAAGCTTGAATTAGACCAATTTTACTTCCTAAAAATGACAACATGCTTGCAATTATTTGTTTTTCTCCATAGAATTATCCAACTAATTTTTTTTGAATTATCCAACTAATTCACAAATTTATATGGGTTGAGGGGAAGCTCCTTACTATTTCTATGGCTCATTTTCCTCCCAAGGGTTTATTCAACACATTTTTTTCTTTCTTTTTTTAAATCATTTTATTGGGGGCTCGTACAATTCTAATCACAATACATACATACATCCATTGTGTCAAGCATATTTTTACATTTGTTGCCATCATCATTCTCAAAACATTCGCTTTTAACTTGAGCCCTTGAAATCAGCTCCTCATTTTCCCTCTCTCTCCCCCCTCCCTCATGAACCCTTCATAATTCATAAATTATTATTTTGTCATGTCTTACTCTGTCCAACATCTCCCTTCACCCACTATTCTGTTGTTTGTCCCCCAGGGAGTAGGTTATATGTAGATCCTTGTACTCAGTTCCCCCTTTCTACCCCACCTTCCCTCCACCCTCCAGGTATCACCACTCTCACCACTGGTCCTGAAGGGGTCATCTGTCCTGGATTCTCTATTATTCCAGTTCCTATCTGTACCAATGTACATCCTCCAGTTTATCAGATTTGTAAGGTAGAATTTGGATCATGATAGTGGGGGGAGGAGGGGGAGGAAGCATTTAGGAACTAGAGGAAAATTATGTTTCATTATTGCTACCCTGAACCCTGACTGGCTCATCTCCTCCCCACAACCCTTTAGTAAGGGGGTGTCTAGTTGCTTACAGATAGGCTTTGGGTCTCCACTCTGCACTCACCCACATTTACAATAATATGATTTTTTGTTCTTTGATGCTTGATACCTGATCCCTTCAACACCTCGTGGTCACACAGGCTGGTGAGCTTCTTCCATGTGGGCTTTGTTGCTTCTCAGCTAGATGGCTATTTGTTTATCTTCAAGCCTTTAGACCCCAGGCACTATATCTTTTGATAGCCAGGCATCATCAACTTTCTTCACTACATTTGCTTATGCACACATTTGTCTTCAGTGATCGTGTCAGGAAGGTAGGCACCCACTGATATGATTTTTTGTTCTTTGATGTCTGATACCTGGTCTCTTCTACACCTTGTGGTCACACAGGCAGGTGTGCTTCTTCCATGTGGGCTTCGATGCTTCTGAGCTAGATGGCTGCTAGTTTATCTGCAAGCCTTTAAGATCCCAGACGCTATATCTTTGATAGCTGGGCAACATCAGCTTTCTTAACCACAGTTGCTTATGCACACATTTGTCTTCAGCAATCATGTTGGGAAGGTGTGCATCCTGGAATGCCAATTTAATAGAACAATGTGTTCCTGCACTGAGTAAGTGCTTGACTAGAGGTCCAATGTCCACCTGCTGCCTTAATACTAAACCTATAAATACATGCACGTAGATCTATTCCTCCACAATCCAATATAAATAGATTTACATCCATACATGCCTATACTTAGACCTCTATAAATGCCCTTTGTCTCCTAGTTCTTTCCTCTATTTCCTTTTACTTTCATCTTGTCCCACTATCATGCTCAGCCTTCATTTTGGTTTCAGTAATTTCTCTCGGTAACATTGAACTTGCTGAATCCCTACCAGGCCTCTCACACCCTCCTTGCCACTAATTTTGGATCACTTGTTGCTCCCCTGTCCCTGAGATGGTCAACACCACCTCCTTGCCCCCGCCTCCCCCTCTCCCATGTCCCCCCAGAACCATCAGTCCCGTTGTTTTCTCCTCCAGACGGTACATCCAGCCTCTCTTATCAAGATAGAGCTGTAGAGACAATAATATGCACCAAAAAACAAGGCATAGCAAGTCAATGAGATGAATGAGAATACAGTGATGACAACAAAAAAGAAAACAAATGACCCATAAAAGAATAAATTAATTTTTTTAAGAAAAAAAATTTTTAAAGAAGAAAAACCTTAAATAGATCAAGGTCTGATTTTTGACCTCTAGGTGTGTCCTCCAGTCAAGTCTGATGGGGTGCCACACTCTGGCCCCAGAGTCTGTCCTTTGTACTCCCTTGGGAGCTCTCTGCTCTGCTCCCCCAGTGGCTCTGCCGCACGCCTTTAGTGTTTTGCCTCAGTGTGGCAAGTCAGCCCGGCCTAATCCCGACACTGAGTTTCCAGTGTTGTTCCCCGGAGGGCCATGGATTAGTGAGGAATGTGTGTCTCATAGTGGGATCAGCCATATGGTCCATTCTGTGCATTTGCTGTTCAGAGTGGGGATATTGTCCTCCAGGCCTGGTGGGCCAGGATGTGCTCCACCCTCTCTTCCTCCCCCTTCATTTGCTCCCATGTGCTCTGATCAGACATGCCCCTCTCCCCTAGCTGCAGCTGCAGTGCAGTCCTCTCAAGTAAATTCTTCTGGGGTGAAGGGCAGTTGTGCCCGTAGCTGGTATGGGGGCCAAGCCCTCAGGCCCCTCTGCTGGCTCCCCTGTCCATGCCCACATGCTACATTCACATCCCAGAACACTGGATTTAAGTCTGGTCCCTCTTTCCCTGTGGAGATACAAACAATACCCTCCCCTTGGGTGGGTCAGTGCCCTATTCCCCTTCCACACATCTTTTTTTTTCCCCTTTCCTCTCACACCCTTCCTCTTTAGTTGGCTACCATATATACTCCTGGATTTCATCTGCCCCTGCCATGCTACCTGGGCCTCACCCCTGGAATGTTTGTATACAGTAGCTTTTTCCCTGTGCCACTGTTACATTTTTCTTTTCTTTTTCATAAACTTACCTCAGCAGACTCATGTTGTGCTTGTCCTTTTGTGCTTGGCTCCAGTTCTTCCCATGAGGCAATATGCTTCATGTGTTCATCGCTGCTTTTTAGCAATGCATAATATTCCATTGTATGTATGTGCCACAGTTTTTTAATCCACTCATCTGTTGGTGGAAATTTGGGTTGTTCCCAACTCCTTGCAATTGTGAACTGTGCCACATGAACATTGGAGCACAGATGTCTGTGTTTTGTTTGTTTCTTCCCTCTTCTGGGTATATTCCCAGTAGGGGGGTTGCTGGGTTGTATGGTAACTCGATTTCCATCTGTTTTAGAAATCACCAAATCAATTTCCATAGTGGCAGTACATACCTACAGGCCCACCAGCAGTGGATGGGAGTTCCTATCTCACCACAGCCCCGCCAACACTTGTTGCTTTCTGATTTTTTTAATTGGGCTGTCTTTGAGGGTATTAGCTGGTATCTCAGAGTTGTTCTAATTTGCATTTCTTTTATGGCTAGTGATCGGGAACATTTTCTCATATGTTTATTGCCCATTCGGATTTCAGACTCTGTGAAACTTCTGTTCAGGTCCTTTGCCCACCTCCTCAGTGGACAATTAGTTTTTCTCTTATTGAAAGCTGAAAAGTATTGTAGATTTTAATAATAAGGCCTGTGTCTGGTGTGTCATTGCTAAAGATGTTTTCCCAGTCGGTGGGCTCTCTTGTTATTCTCTTGGTGAATTCTTTCGATGTACACGTGTCTTATCTTCAGTATATCCCGCTTGTCTATTTGTGACTCCTCTGTATTTGTATCCTTCCCTATTTCCAATAGCCTATGTATTCCCTGTGCCAAGGTTCTCAGGTTTGTCCCAATTCCCTCATTAATGTCCCTAATTGTTTGGGGTTTTATCTCAAGATCTGTGATCCACCTTGAGTTTAGTCTTGTGTATGGAATAAGGTGAGGGTCTTGCTTTGTCTTTCTGCAGGTAGATATCCATTTTTTCCAGTACCATTTATTAAAGATGGCACCTGCTTCCCATTTAATATTTTAATATTTTAGGGGCCCTTATTTTATTTCTGGGTCTTCATCTCTTTTCCATTGGTCTGAATATCTGTTGTTATACCAGTCCTGCACGCTTTTGACTACTGTGGCTGTATAGTAAGTGCTAAAATCTGGTAGAGCAAGCATTCCCCACCCCCACCCCACTTTGTCCTTCTTCGTAAGGAGTTCTCTGAAAATTCTGGGCTGCTTCTCCCTCTATATGAAATTGGTAATCAGTTTTTCCAATTCTTTGAAGAAGAATGGTGGTATTCATGTTGGAATAGCATTGAACTTACATAGTGTCTTGGGCAGAACTGACATCTTTACTATATTAAGTCTGCTAATCCACGAGCATGGGATATTCTTCCATTTGTTGAGGCCACTCTTAGTTTCTTGTAGTAGTTTTTTATAATTTTCCTTATACAAATCATTCATTTTATTAAGTCAGGTATATCCCTAGATATTTCCATTTGTGCCTGGCTATTGTAAATGGTACTACCTTTTTCATCATCTCTTCTGTCATCTTGTCTGATGTGTAGAGCAGTCTGATAGACTTCTGTTTGTTGATTATATATCCTGCCACTCTGCCAAACTCCTCTATGCTTCCGACACTCCATTTGTGGAGTTTAGGGGATCTTCTATGTATAATATCATATCAACTGCAAATAATGATAATTTCACCTCTTCCTTCCCTAGATGAATACCTTTAATATATTTTCTTTGTCTTCTGTTGTTAGCTAGGACTTCCAGTATGACGTTAAATAGGAGTGGGGACAAGAGGCATCCTTGTCTGGTCCCCTATTTCAGTGGAATTGTTTTAATCTTTTCTCCATTAACTACCACACTGGCTGTTGGTTTTTCACATATGACTTTTATAACACTGAGGAATTTTCCTTCTGTTCCTATCTTTTTGAGTGTCTTAAACAGAAATGCGTTCAATATAAATTATAAAGTTGGTTTTTAAGCCACCTCTTAATCCTACTCCGCCTTACTTGAAATACTCACTGTTTTCTCAGCATTGAGTTACCCACAGAACACTTACATCAAGATATCTGGAAACTGGGAAGCAAAGAAAACTGCATGAATCTTACACAGAAGCAAGATTCTGCCACTAATCCAATAAACTTAAACCCTATCTGTGCCTCCAAAATCAGCAGAAAGTGTGAGTCTTTGTGTCTTTACAAATCCAGTTGCACTCACCTAGGGAAGAAGCTGTGAGGAGAGGCACCATAGAAGGTTGTGCAGTGCACGGACCACATCACAGAGTGTGATAGCCCTGCCCAGGACGCATGGGGACATTTGCTTCAATGCTGCCATGTCTTTCAAGCCGTACTTTTTAGTACTGGTTATACACATGCACTGCTTGCTTTTTAAAAATGTATTATGCAATTCAATTAGAAAATGTTAATTAGGGATGATTTTCCTGTGAATTCTTTGACTGTACTTTAGTAAAATCTTGCAAATAGTTCACAGTCGGACTAAACCAGAAGTCATGGCAACAAAGAGTACTTTTGCTTTGAACTATTTTGTCATCTTCTAAAGAGCTCAGGACAAAACTAGGAGATAATTGTCAATATTCTTATATTCTTCAGTTTGCACAGAGAAAAACAGCAATACTCACACACACACAAAAGTGTCTAACTCACTCAAGGCCAAAATTTAAAAGGAAATAAAAAGAAAAATAACTGCACTACAATTCCAGTCTCCAGATGTTTCTAGCCCATAATTTTCCCTCTGTTAGAACCACTTTCCTACCTATCCCTCTTAAATTATAACTCACTGAGAGTAAGTGTGTATAAAAGCTGGTTTAGTCAGAGTGAAAACCACTTACACATGTTTCTCATTCCTCCAGAGTCTATGAACTTTTAATATTATAAAAAGTTTAAGTATTTGATCTTTTAAAAAAAAAACAATCTAGCACTAGCTCCCTTCCAGCATATAAAAAGACAGATGATACAGAAAACAATCTTTCTAAAACCCATTGCCTAAAGCAATGAGAATTCACAGGCACCTTCTGTCTGCCCCATCCTGTGCTAGCGACTACAGGGGAAAATCTTAAATACAAGTGTGGCCCTTGTTCTCAGCAACCTTACAATGCAGGCAGCTACTCGGCCAGTGTTTATTGCAAGTATCCCTGGGGATAAAAAGATGGATGTGGTGAGTTCCCAGTACTCATAGACCGCATCTTCTAGGGAGGGAACATCGCATGTGGTGAATTATAGTACAGTGTTAAGTGCTGGCACGGTGTTACAGTGGCTGCAGATGAAAAACAGCCCTTATTTGTCCCTTGGCAGGAGAGTTGGGGGGTCTTCTGAGAATATTTCATAGAGAAGGGTCTAGGCTTTCAGTGGAAATAGGATTTTATCTAGCAGAGAAGAACACCAAAGCATTTTTAGGGAAAAAAATTGAAAGCTTGAAAAGTATATTTAGCAGGAGTCTTGCGAGGTGAGGCTGGAGAGCGTAGAGGGATCCAACAGTGAATGGATGTCTTATTTCACAGGAAAAAGGAGAGCCGTTGAAGATTGTCCAGATGGATCGTTTCAGGGAGTTGATTCGAGCAGAGGGGTGGAAGATTGTTGGGTGACAAAAGCGAGTTGACAGATGGTTCCACTAGTCAAAGCAAGAGATGGAGCTAGCCCACAACCCTGTTCAATCATACTTTGTGCAACGAAAAAAACAGTCCGGCTCCCACTCCTGACCATTCTGATCAGGGCCGTAGCAGGTGGACCCACATTGAATGAGAGAAAAATGTGGCACACAACCGGAAAAAAAGGCACAGTGGGAAGAAGACTCAAGCTCCACACCAGCCCAAGGCTGATTTCCACAAGGCAGAGGTCAGACCTGCCTCTGCCCTCCAGCTTTCTTTATCCTGTGCCAACACCACCCGTCCCTCCCAAGCTCTGAGGATTATAGTAACCCATTTCCCTGGCCATACAAGACTCACAGAAAATACAGGGAAACTAACAGGATCCAAGTCAGGGTCAGAAATATTAAGGATATAGTTCTTTTGTCTGAAGTGCCTCTTTTCAGCCATGCTTGCAAGCACATCTCTCTTTCTCTGACCTTCAGCCTTGACCACGTGGCCCATTGGCCTCTAGCCTCTTCAGGTTAGTGTTGCAGAACTCCCTGCTTGCCGATTACTGTCCATGGGGCACCCTACTCTGCAAGCCAGCCTCCTGCCTGCAGACAGCTTTACTCATTCTGTTGCCTGGGAAGTCTGCTGCTCAGTCTCATGATCTGCCACGGCTGCTCTATTCTGTCGCAGGTTGGGCGCTTTTCCTCTGCCACCTCTCCAAACAGAGATTTCAATGAGCTTCCCTCCTGGCTCTTTTTTCTTACTGGTTGTAGGATTCTCGGTTTTTGCTTCTTAAACAACTCACTGTATACCCAGTGGAGTGGCAAAACCGACCAACACCCTGTCTTAGAGTTTCACACACCTATTTGCATAATTAAGTTAATCCCTTCCATAAACAAGTGACTTTGAAACCTTTAAAAACAGTATGTGAGTAGAGAGAAAATACAATCAAATACGATTCCCATTGTAACTAAAACAAAGAATCTATCAAATAGTACTTCTCTATGGTGCCTGTTGATATTCTTTTGCTTTTTCCTAGTCTGTTTTCCCATGTCATGCTACATTCATAAGGAAGTCGTTTCTTCCTAATTTCAAAATAAGTACAACAATTAAAGGAAGACTTCTACCTGAGCAAATCATGTTGAGTTCTTCCAAAGACAGTTACTTTCAGTACGATTACCTTTCAAAGGCAGCGCTGCCTCTCAGCAGCCAACTGTTATCATACTTCCAATTTATAGACCCCCAACTGCACAAAACACTGAGAGAATGACTGGGACATCCAGAGCATATTTGGAGGGAGGTAACCCAAAAAACTGACTGTGGATTCTTCTGAATTTTCAGCCTCTGATTCCAAAGTTCTAGAAGTAACTCTAAATCCATTTTTCATGTGAAATCTTTTTTCCTCCCTAGGGAGAAGGCACCTTTTTAGCTAATTTTTTAAAAAGGGAAATCCCTTGCAGAGAAAAATCTTTTTATTTGTTTTGAGTAGTGTTTTTTTCTTTTGCTTCAAAACCAGTCATCTGCAATATACCCAGGTTAAATTTCCACCCTACCCAGCTCATCAGCCACGCTCTGCCGCCCCTATTCCTGCAGACAGAACACAACAACAGCGAAGTCCTGAGGCAGCCCAGCCACTCACGCGGTTACGCACCTGCATGCTCCTCTCACGGGGTCCTCGTTTTGTGACGTTTACACCTGGGCTCATGTCAGTACATGTGGTTTGTGGGTTTGCTTTGGTTTGGTTTTTCAATTGCACCATTGACTGCAATTTTCTTCTCCGCTGAGGTGAAAACAAAGTGCTGCCTCAGAAATCCCAAATCTTCTTGTCGTTCTGCGGAAGGAGATGAAACCTCATCCTCTCTCCTCTGCACAGGAATCTTGTGAGGAAAGCAAGCATCGCCTGTTGATAAAAGGCAGTAATATTTAGCAAGAAAAAAATAGTCTCTTGTTTTCCAGTTGATTCCATCGTGTATTCAGAGGATTAAAATACCAGCTGTTACTATTTTCCATTCTCGAGGCCAACTCAAATCCATGACCATCGGTATTGGTGCTAGCAGGGCAGCTGCTCGCTGCAGTGCCTTCTGGGAAATTTTGCTTTTCTGACGCCATTCACAAGCAGGAGAAACTATGTCGTGGTACTCAGCCTGTACTGGTTCAGTCAATAAATAGATTCTTCTGTGTGCCTCACTCATTTTATATTCTCTGAAGTCTTAAATGTAGAGTAGCTAAATCAAATGGGAGAAGCGATGGAAAAAGCTGAACAGAAAATTTCAAAAGGCATCTCAATAAGTAAATAAACAAAGCAGTATTTTGAAAAGTGCAAAGAAAACCAAAAGGGAAGAACAAGCTCAGTCTATGTCAAGTTGAAAGAACTGAAGGAAAATTTCAATAGTGATTCCATGGCAACATATTGAACGATACAAGTGAGTCAAGAGAATATGGTGCTGTAAGCAGGTTGATGAATAAACAAAATGAGCAGAGACCAAGTACCGCTCTAAGAGGTATATTGGGTTCAAACCCAGACTCAGTGCTGAGGGACCACACCGGACTCTGCAGAGTGCCGAGTGTGGACCCGAAGCTTCCACCTGGGACAAGATTTTACAGGCATAACACACACAGGTATCTTTTTTTTAGAAGGCAAACTTTGCATTATCTTTAGCTTGCAGTTTTATCCAAAGAGCTGCTGTACCAGCCTGTGTTTTTTCTAGAAGCTACAGTATACAAAGTGGAATATTTCGCCATAAGGCTGACATTTGTGCAAGCTTGGGCACATCCTGTCATCTACTATTCTTATTTCAGACCCAGACTTAATTTAATTTCCTTATCACAATGGAAAGAGTACATAGAATCGTGTGACCAAAAAGAATTGGTTGACATTCAATCTTTTCAAGAAGTAACAAATGATCAAGAACCAATGGCATTCAAGGAAGAAGATCAAGCTGTGCTGGAGGAGTTAACCAAAAACAAGGCTCCGGGACTTGACAGGTATCAGCTGGGAAGTTTTAACCAAACGGATGTGACTCAATTGTCTAGGCCAAGAAATTTGGAACACCGCTAACTGGTCAACTAACTGGAGGAGATCCATATTTGACCTAGCCCTCTCCTGATCAAAAGGCAACCCAGAAGAATGTGGAATTATCAAATGATATCATTAATGTCACATGCAAGTAAAATTTTGCTGAAACTAATTCAAAAATGGTGGAGCAGTACATCTACACCCATGCTTGCTGAAAGTGAGGAGGACTTGAAGTACTTGCTGATGAAGATCAACGACTATACCCTGAATATAAAGAAAAATGAAAATCCTCACAAATGGACCAACAGAGAGACCACGGCCTGACCAATGGAGAAACAAACGATTGAAGTTGTCAAGGATTTTATTACTTGCTTGGATCCACAATCAATGCAGGTGCACAGAAGCAGCAGTCAGTGAGCTTAAAGTTTCATACTCACAAACCCGCCACATTTCCCTGTGAAAGATCCCCAGTGTCTCCCTAAATCATAGAATAAAGATTACCATGCTTTCTCTATCCGGGAGGTGCTAAGGGCACCCCTTGACCTTGGCCATGTCCACTTCCTCGGCTTTAGCATACGCTCCACTGCCCTTCTGGGCTCTCCATGCTCTACTCACTGGCCCTCCTCCTGCTGCTGCTCTTGTTCCTTCTCCGACCCTTGCAGACTTGCGCTTTCTGTCTCGATCCTTTACACCACCTCACAGCCCCTTTGATGTCGACTCCTCTTCATCTTCAGACCATAGTTCAGCTTTCCTCAGAAGCAGGACCAGATTGGATTGCTTTCCCCACCCTGACACATTGCCCTTTGTCTTTAGCACATGTGGGCGTTATATAATCGTTTGTCAATTTGAGGATTAAGTGAGTAGGGGTGGAGTCTAGCCTGTCAATCAGATGAGAGCCAATGAGGCTTCTGTGTGGGCATGGCCTTCTCCCTAGAAATCGGGTATTCCTTCTTGGAGGCAGGAGCCACTATCTCTCTGACTCTGCTCACTCCCTCGGAGACTCTCTACTGACAAAGTTGACTCCCTGTGACACATCCCTGAGAAGAAGCCACATGGACCTACCCTGATGCAGAGAACCCTGGGTCTGGAGAAGCCATGTGGAGATCCTTGCCAGCGCTGAGATGCTTACACTGCCACTGCATCCAAAGACTTGCTACCCACTGGCCTGTGACTGTCCTGCATTCAGCGCCATGCATGTGTTTTGTGAGACTGAAGAGGACTTTATAGATTGGTATCGAACAGTTGAGCTAATATCGGACTTATGGGCTTGGACTGGACTGGGTTGGGATGCTTTCTCAATGTTCCATTCCTCTTGTATATAAAACTCTTTCTTATACATATGCGTGTGTATGAATTTGTTTCTCTAGTCTACCCAGACTAACACCGCGCACATAGCAGAGTTGACGATTCTGTGTTTGCATACTACACGATTACTATCTGTACCCCACCTGGTCTAAGCTTATTTGGAGACGGACTGGGTCCGTTTTAGCCATCATCGTGCAAGCTTCACCCAGCACAGCTTGCCTGTGATGGCTGGGAATTAAAAGGGCTCTCACACCCCTGACCCCTTAGTTGAGGCTACCCCAAATTCTGCCTCGATCATTGGACAGCAAGTGTGAGTAGCCATGAGTAGGAGTTTTTAAAATTTGAGTTTAATCAGGAATATGCATTTGCTAGAGGGACAGCCTAAAATCTCAAGAGGTGGTGACACCTAACTCTCACTGTCCCAGCCTCCCTGTGGGAAAGATGGGTTGTCTGGGCAATCATCCTTGTCAGAGGATGATTTATTGTCAGAGAAAAAACATCTATATGCCCGGGTTAGAAGGTACATATGGCAGCCACCAACCTTAACTGTTATTTGAATTGTGAAAGTTTATCAACACGGACTTTGGTGATGTGGTCCCATTCTTATGAGTAAGTAGAACAGGTGTAAAACCAATCCTAAATCCCTTCCTGAGCAGTCATACCCTCCGTGACATGAAAGACTGCCAGATTTTACCAGGAATCTTTCTAAGAAATGATACAATCGCTCTAAGAAATGGGTCATCTTACATGTACTTTGTCCTCTCTGAAACACAACAAAATATTTCTCTATGCTTTCATAAGTTCTCAAACCTCCCCCTCCCAAGACCACATACATGTTCAGTGATTTGCTAGAAGGCAAATGGGACACAATCTATATTTGTACTAAAAACTAAGCTTTATTATAAAGGAAGGATATACAACAGGATCAATGGGGGAGGGGAAGTGTGTAGATGGAGTATGAAGAAATCCATTTGCCTACTTCCACTCTCGCTCTCTCCCTCTCATTGTGTCTACTCTTGTGTGTCTATTAAAAATATATACAATAATAGATGTACAATGTTTTGCCTAAGGCAGCTCATCAGAGACTCAATACTCAAGCTTTTCATTGGGGCTGTTGATGTAGTCAGCCTTTACCTGGCAATTACCCAAAGTCCACACTCGTAGAATAAAGCAGGTGTTCACCATAATTGCATTGTTCGTACTGTCTAAGAAGAGTGAATTATCCTTATCAGTTAAGAGTCGAGGGAACCCTCTGAAGACCAAGTTCCCAGACACCAGCCAACAGTCAGCCTTGCAAGCAGACACTTTTAAAGATAGTAGCAGGGTTTGTTTGTGTTTTTTTCCTTTTATTTTTTCTCTCATCTTTTTTCTTTTTCCTTTTCTTTCTTCAACTGTATGTTTTCTTATTGTTCAGACTAGGACAGTCCTAGGACATGGATGGTTTCCCTAATTATATGGTTGGACATGGGAGGGAAGCCCGGGGAGAATGCAATGGGGCCAATGGCCTCAGAAGGTAGAGGAGGAAGAAGGAGGTGGGGAGAAGGGTATGGTGAGTGGACAGCATCATGGACAGGGGAACAACTAGGGAAGCAGAACCAGCATCTAGGAGAGGGTAGAGATCCTGTGAGTATTAGAGCAACACCAAGCTAGCGGAGAGGAAGCACTAAGAGGCAGAAGAAGGGGAAAGTGATGGCGGGGCAGGAGGAGGCACAAGGGAAGAGAGGCAAGCTCCAGGAAGCAAACGCACAGATAGGGAGATGAACATACGCATTGTGAAGTGTTTCTTGGATTCTTAATCATTCTTGAACATGGTATAATATTGCATTGCATGTATGTGCCACAGCTTGTTCATCCATTCATCCCTGGATGGTTTATGTATTATTTCTAGATCGCATTCCTTTGAATAAGTAAGTCATCAGGTGGCATTTAACATTCCGTGAAAGGTTTCATTTAACATGTGTGGACCGTGAATATCTAAGGAGGTTCGGAGATATGTTCCTAATCATGTTACCTGTTACCCTCATTAACAGGGTGCTCTTTCTGCAGCTGGAAGGAGTCGACCATGGATTTCAGACGTGTGAAGGAGTATATCGCGTGGATCTACTATCAATACCAAATCATTAGCTGCTGTTCTGTCTTGGAGCCCTGGGAGCGATCGATGTTCAATACCATCTTACTAACCATTTTTGCGATGGTGGTGTACACTGCCTATGTCTTCATCCCAGTCCACATCCGCCTGGCGTGGGAGTTCTTCTCAAAAATATGTGGACTGCACACTACAATGTCCAATTGATCTTGGTTGCATCCTGTGAATTGGCGTTGCATATTTATATGTTGCTTACAATTTACTGATTTGGGCAAATACTGTGTCTTCTTTCACTGTCAGAACAGAAAAGCTCTCTCTACTCTATGCATCCTTGTGTCGCTGCCTGGAGTACCTTACCTCACATGCCAGATTCTCTTAACTCACATCTAACACTTCAGATTCTTTTTTAAATAAACACAATTTCCGATAAACATTTCTGGAACACCGAATCATAAGATACTTGCCAGAATTATATTTAAAGCGCCCTTGATACCTATACTATATCAAATGATATGTACATATATTTTTTTAATCTCCAGAAGCTACTGTCAGAAATATCCTATTCTTGTTTACAATGTGTACAAAAATAAGAGTACATTATATGGGCCCCTCAAAGTCTTATTTTCCAGGGAAGTGCTCATGCCTAAATCTATTTGCTCTCAAATGAAAAAGAACGAGCTAAAGGCATTGATCTCCTCTGAAATGTGGTTCATGAATTGTTTCAAAGGCCTTTAAAAGACTGGCTACCGTTACCTAACATCAAACATGCTGATTTTAGTATCATAAACGTGTTATAATGCAAGATGACATACAGTGTAAGAAACAAAATATAATCAAAGTAACTTCAGAAAGCGTGACTTGTGATGATGCCGCTGGGGGGGAAGAAGAGATCTCTTTCTTTGTGTGCTTTCATTCAGTGGAGGGAGGGGGAGAAAGCACGTACTCGGCGACAGGAAGCAAAGCTAACAAATCGGCTGAAAGTCACATTCTACCGCAGGAGCTGCACAGCTCCAGTTAAAGGTCGTAATATAGTGGCTCCTGTGCAGAGCAGAAACAAGATTTAGTAAATTTCCTTCGACGTTTGGGTCTGAAAAACAAATATGTTTTAGTAGTCTTGCTGAATCAAATGTGAATGCCAAAGACCAAGCTTTGCCATTTTTCTTTCCTCAAAAAATATTAATGATAGTAATTCAGGAGAGTAAAAATGCAAATCGTTTGGAGACAATATTACACTCTTATTTGTGCTATGAAAAAATTTTTTTCTGAAAGTAGTTATAGAAAAGATGTTTGGCATGCCAAATTAATTTTACTGTTTGTTTAAAAAGCAAAGACATGTTTTGAAGAGAGATCAGATCAGAACATGTACTTATTGATTTTTGCAAAATAAAATTAAGTTTAAATTTATAATTAAGATACCGATGTCTGGAATTGCTTATTCTTTGTATTATGCTAAATATCCAGGTGGTTACATTCACTCAAGGGGGGAGGGGGTGGGGGGAGGGGCGGCAAAAGTTACATTATGTTTCAATTCCATTTTTCACCAACTCTCTGTTGCATTCCTGTATTTTACTAAGAATTATCCTATCCTTCTAATCCAATATGGCACTGCTCTTGGAACATAGAATTGGAACTAGCAGTCACCCAGAGTCTGCCCCGTGCTGGACACAGTTCACAGGTTGACGTGAGTATGAAGGTCTCCCACTTAAGGATAAGAGACCTGAAACTTGGAAACATTTCTTGTTCAAAGTTGCTCAACTGCTAAAAGGAACAAAGATGCCCTTCCAGGCCAGAGTCACACTGGGCCTTACAAATATTGATTACATTGAAGCCCATGTAATACAAGAGGAGCAAATGTAAGATGGAGAAATGGGGTCACCAACATCTTGACAAGGAGAGAGCGTCGTCAAATAAACAGGTTTAGAGGCGTGAGCGGACCCCAAGATTGGAGGGACAACAGCCCGAGCCGCAGAGGCCAACATGTAGTTGGATCGGAGGTGTGATGCTTACCCATTTCTATGCTGCCCTGACCCACATGTCTATTTGGAAAAGATTGCTTTGACTTTTAAATATTTAGCAAAGGATTCTCGGCTAAGCATAAACTTGGATGCATTCCCAGTTTACAATGATTCAACGCCCTCATCCATATGGACCCTTTGCTAAGCACTCTTGGAATTCAATCACAAAGATACTGCAACGACCTTCTCAAAATACATTTTCTAAAAATAAAAGAGTTAAAATAAACATGAATAGGCACGGTGATGCTTAATAAAGGGTTATTGCAAAGCATTGCCCCAGGATGTCACTTAGAAGGTAAGCAATTCCAAGCAATCAAAATAATAAAAATAAGGCCCAAAATATATATAATCAAATATGGACTGAAAAATACATAGTCAGTGCGCAGTGGGGAAGAAAGGCTGCGCTGCCTCCTCTGTTGGTTTTCAAGAGGAAGCACAGACATGCTTTACTGTGACGACTGTCAGCCTGGATCAGAACAACGTTTTGTGTCTGTGTTAGTCTGGTAGACCAGAGAAACAAGTCCATAGAAACTCATATGTGTATAAGAGAGAGTTTTATATAAAGGGTAATTGCACATTAAAAAAGCATAGCAGCCCAGTCCAGTCCAAGCCCGTAAGTCCAATATCAGCCCATATGTCCGATACCAGTCTATAAAGTCCTCTTCAAACTCACAAAACACATGCAATGACGCTGAATGCAGGACGATGACAGGCCAGTGGGTAAAAAGGCTTTGGATCCAGTGGCGTTGTAAGTATCTCAGTGCTGGCAGGGGTCTCCACGTGGCTTCTCCAGCTTCCAGGGCTGCATCAGGTCCATGTGGATTTTCCTCAGGGATGTCCCGCGGGAAGTGGGCAGAGAGAGATAAGTGTCTCTGCCTCCAAGGAGGAAATTCAGGAGTTCCCAGAGTAGGCCATGCCCACACAGAGGCCTCATTGGCTATTACCTGATTGACAGACTAGACTCCACCCCTTCACTCTTAATCTCTCAAATTGACAAATGATTGTGTAACTACCACAGTGCCTTTTGTTTTTTTTTTCCCATCACTTGTTTATTTCAATGAGCAGAAATGGTGAAAGACTTTTTAAAAGAGCCCAAACGCCCATCGTTCCAATGGGCTCCATTCAAATTGCCATTCCCTAAAGTAGGAAGTGCACCGTGTAAGGCCTTCACGTCTTCGTACATGTGGTCAGGAAAGAGCAGTTCTTGGAGAAGGAGCCTGCGCTTTGTGGAGCAGAGCAATGAGAGGGAGGACGACGAGACCGACACAGTGGCTCTCACAATGGGCCCGAACATAGCACCTGTGAGGCTGCTGCAGGACTGGGCAGTCTTTCATGCTGCTGTGCATGGATGGCATCCCCATGCGCTGGAACTGATCCGAGGGTACCTTACAACACTGGTATCACCAAAATCAACAATGTTACCTGCTTGTGCAACAACACACACAGAGTGAGACTATCGAGCAATCAGGTGGTTTTCGCATTAATATAACACTGACCAGCTTTTATTAATAAATCCCATGTACAATGAAAGGAAATGCTTTTCTCCTCTTCCACATTAACATATTTAAGTCCCCTCATTCGTAGCGCATATGCTCCTTGAAGGCAGATAATTTGTCCTTTTTCTGAGTTACCAGTATCTAGCCCTCCAGCCCCAATGTCAAGGCCAATAGAGGACTTAGCAAATGTACACCCTAGGAAAACTAATTTAGCTCCCATGTCCTATGGTTACAAGGAAACAAGGAATTTATAATGGCAGTTTCAGAATGGATGGTTGGTTTCTGGCTGCTGATATAAAGAGTTACTCTCATTCAATCATTTAGCTTTCATTCAAAATACATTAAAACATCTTTCATGAGTTGATAGCAGAAAGATAAAGGGATGAATGAATATGTGACTTTAAAGTGCAGTAGAAACTAGTCAGGTGTACACTGAAGAAAAAAAAGCTTGAAGATAAACAAGCGGCCACCTAGCTAAGAAGCAACAAAACCCACATAGAAGAACATAGCCTGTGTGCTCATGGGGTGCCAATGGGATCAGGTATCAAAGACCCAGAACAAAAAATCAAATCCATGTAAATGGGGCAGGGGGTGGGGCAGATAGGCAGAGTGGAGGCCCAAAGCCCATCTGTAGACAATTGGGCATTGCCTCACAGAAGGGTCATAGGAAGAGATGAGCCAGTCAGGGTGCAGTATAGCACCGACAAAACATACAACTTTCCTCTAGTTCTTTAATACTTCTTCCCCTCACTATCATGAACCAAATTCTACCTTACAAATCCGGCTAGACCAGAGCAGGTACACTGGTACAGATAAGAGCTGGAAACACAGAGAATCCAAGACAGATAAAACCCTCAAGACCAATAATGAGAATAGCGATACCAGGAGGTTAGGGGGAAGGTGAGAGGAGAAAGGGCAAATCAATCACAATGATTGACATATAACCCCCTTCCAGAGGGACAAACAACAAAAACGTGGGTGAAGGGAGACAGGAGTCGGTGTAAGACATGAAAAAAAACAATAATTTATAAATTCTGAAGGGCTCATGAAGGAGGGAGGATGGGGAGTTGGGGAAATGAGCTGATACCAAGGGCTCAAGTAGAATGCAAATGTTTTGAAAATGATGGCAACATATTACAAATGTGCTTGACACAATGGGTGTATGCATGGATTTTGCTAAGAGCTGTAAGAACCCCGGTAAAATGATATTTTTTTAAAATCCTCTTAGCTTCGTTATGTGAGCATATTTGAAATGTTCTGTTAAAAAAATGCTGTTATAAAAGACTACCATTGCCTTGGGTGCTGGGAAAACAAAGCTGAGTGACACAGAAACCCCACAGGCCTTAGGAACCAATATGATCTGGTGAGCATGACGGAGAAGAAGAAAAAAGAAACAAAATTCACAAATCAAACGAGGATTTTATGAAATCAAGAAGATTTTATGAACTAAACAGCAGGGTGCTGGAGAGAACCTAAGAAGAAAAGGAAAAGGGGTCCATGCTGTAGTCTAGCCAACAGGTGAAGTGTTACGATAAATCCATTTACTATTGAAATGCAGCTCCCAAGGTCAATTATGTCTCGCACCTCGTTGTGCAGAGGCAACACGTTCCAGGCCCAAAGAAGGGCATGGTGGGAAATGACCTACGTGTGTATCTCTGTTCCTTTCCTACATCAGTTACCACATGCTATGCAGATGCTGGTCTGGAAAACACAGATAATTGGGTCTGGTTTGTTGTCGTTGCTTGTTTGTTGGTTGGTTGTATGTGTTTTGTTTTGTTTCCATATGAAAGCTACTACCCAGTAAAGGAGTCCCTGGGCGTCATGGAAGGTGAAGTACTTGACTACTGACCAAAAGATTTGGTGGTTTGGAAGAAAGATCTGGCAGTCTGTTTTCCAACGGTCACCGCACAGAAAACCCTATGGAGCAATTCTATTCTGTACATGTGGGGTCGCTGTGAATCAGAATCAATGCAATGGGAACTGAATTTTGTCAGAATTAAGTCGCTGTTGACAATTCCAGATTAGGAAGCAACAGGTCACATTCCAGACACCAACTTTCCTTCGAACAGTTGGTGACAATTTAGGGCTATTGCCGCCCACACCCCCACGTGGTGTTCTCCTACCTGTAAACGCTCATCTTCTGTCCCTGCGTGTACTCACCTAGGAAACCCAACATGAGCATTTTTTAAGGGAGTGGAGGGAAGATCAAAGGATCACTGAGGCATTTGTAAAGATCTGAAATGAATTTGCTCTTCAAGCTCTCAATTCGGGTTGTACATTAATATCACCTGGGGAGATTGAAAAATTACCAATGCTCCCCGCCTTCAGGAAAATGAAATGGAAAGAGCTGGAGGGGGCCTCGGTACGGGAAGCTTAAAAGCTCTCCTGGGGGACATTAATGTTAGCCAAGACTGAGAACCACTCAGCCAGACTAACAGTGGACGTTGTTGAATTCGCTGAAGTCTAGCTCAGCAGTGAGTACATGCTCTCTTATCACCTGAACTTGCCCACACACTGTCCTTGTCTATTATCTGTCAATACATTGCCATTTCTCCAGATACAGTCTTACTTATTCAAAACAAAACAAAGAAGCACCTTTTTCATACTTTTCTTCAGAAAAGTACTTACTTTTCTTTGACTTAAAAAAAAAAAACTTTCCCATAAGAGTTGTAAGTGCTAAATAATTAAGAGCATCAGAGCCCCCACTGGATTTTGTTCCACATAATGCTGTCTTCAGTCATTTCATCATGCACCATTTAGGAGCAGTAAAATATGACAATTCATGCTCACAGGCATGAAGCCTTAAAGTAAACTCACTCTGCTGCTGAAGAGCCTGGTGAAATTCTTCATGTGTAACCTGGATATGAAATCCTGTCACAATCATTTGTTTAAGCCAGACAGATAACCCTTTCAGCACTGCAGGACTTTTTGCATTTTACAGTCATTTTGTTGAACGCCACATGGATGGCGGGTTGCAAGTCACATCCTTTTACATTTAATGTTTTGGCGATATATTTTCACTATTACACACATGTCTTTGCTATTAAGGCTGCACCAATATGACTGATGACAGAAACCATTCTAATGCAAAACGAAGCTCTTATTCTAATTAGAACCTGAGAGAGATGAACAAAAGTCAATCAGTGAGTGGCGTGACCCAAGTTCTAGTTCTTACTCTGTGTGGGCAACTCTCTCAGCTTCTCGAGACTCCAGAGTTTTGTCCTGTGTGTGAACGATTCAACTGAACATGGCATGGTTTTATTATTCTGCCTCCTCCCATCACTGGCAAGACCTCTGCAGAGGGCTGGGCTGAGAACGCTGCTGAGGTTAGATCTGCTCATTGAAAACGAGATCATTATCAGTCTATCAGTATCTATCACGAGGTCTGAGGAGAGAAATGGAGGCTAACTTCACTGAGCCATAGAACTCCTTCCCCAACCCAACACAGTGAATGGAAACAAGTAGGGATAAAATGAAAAATAGTTGTTTACAGCAACTGAACTACTGATCTTTAAGCCAGTAGTCCAAAATATAATTCTTGCGTCTAAGGAATATGCTGATTGCAATACTTCCCAACTCGACTGGTTCATTCTTCTGGCAACTCACGGTACCGTCAGTAATCTTCACTGACACCACCATCAAATGAACGCATTCTACTCTGTTGTCCTTTTTTGCATAGAAAGTGATTGAGAAGAGTCCGGCCAGGACCTCCCGTCAGCAGAGTGACGTCTTGGCCTTTTTAAACTTTAAGGAGATTCGCCCAGTCCGAGGTGTTGTTTGACTGCTTGACTGCTGGTTGCATGGGCATTCATTGTTGATCCCGGCAAAATATAATCCTTGACAGATTCCATTTCTTCTTTATTGATCCTGATGTTGTCAATTGATCCAGTTGTGAAGATTTTTGTTTGTTTTTTTTTGCATGTCATACAAATGAATAGCTAATACTGTTGTTGCATCTTGTCTATACAATTCATTTACCCTTCACAATAACACTGCGAGATAGGTGCTGTGACACCCCCCATTCTAAAGATGGGGAACAGAGATTGCTTACGTAATGCTGCAGGCTGCACAGCCAGTGAGAAAGCTGGGGTTTAAACAGGAGCAGTCTGTTCCTTAGATAAACTTGGACTGAGTGGCACTTTCTGAACATCTAGATAAGTCATTTCCTACCCTACTCGATTTGGGGATCTGTCAGCTACTGATTTTGTGTGATCATAGGAGACCAATCAATGTGATACACACGCTGAGTAAGATTAGAAATAACATTATACATACATCCATGCTGCTCAGACAGACCGAGTTGAATGCCTGCTAGGTGAGGATGGGAAGGATTCCGAGAAGGCTTCCCATAGAAGTAATGCTTGGGCTTCATAGTCAAGGTTGGGCAGTGACTCACCACATTAAAACCCGCAATTATAATCTGTTTGTTTCCTAATATCAATGCTCACCTTGTCAATTGGGTATATATTTCTTGAACCCCAAACTTTACTCTTAAAAAACTGGAGCTCACTGTTCTTCCTCAAAAGTCAAAGAAACCCTAAAATTACCTGCAAGAATAGCATTCCATTTGGTGCTGTTGTGGTCATTCCCTTTACCTATAAAAGACTAAAAATGTCACTTCCAGGTGATATTCTTGGGTTGGTAGGAAGGAAGGGAAAGATTTAAGGAGACTCTTAATTAGAACAGGAGACGATATTTCAGGGCACCAGAGATGAGAGAAATGGTTCCCACTCACAAGCGAGAGCTGCGGACTCACTAATAAATCAAAGGTAATGAGCTGTAACCCAACGAGGATGTGAGAGTAAGATGCTACATTCTAGTGAGTTCCAGACAAATAGTGTGCCTACAGAACAGTGGTTAGGAGAGGAATTCAAAGGACACGCTGTGACCCTGTAATGATTTGTTTGGGCTTTGGGGATGCTGCCTTTCATTTGAATAGTCATATCTTTTAAATTTCTTATAATGGTGAGTGATTTTTTTTTTGAACCTGACTACAATGGCAACTTTATTCTACAGACAGATCTTGTGAGGCCTGGTTACGCTTTAAACTTGACAACATCCAAAGGCTCACAAAAGGACTACCAGGAGGTCACGCCTACTTCTCACTCGGAAACTGCCCCCGGCCGCCTCTGTATTATTTACCTTCACAGAGCACCCAAACCAAACACAAAGGTCCATTTCTTGAAAGATTCCTATGTCCTGGAAAGTTGGGGTTACCTGCCTCGGAGATGAGCGGCGGGGCCAGTGAAAACGAGGAACCCCGTCAGGGTCCCTGGTGCTGTAGGGGTGATGTGCTGGGCCGCTAGCCAGAAGGCAAACCACCTGCCGCTGGACAGAAGGAGACCTTCGATTCCCCTCAAGAGTGGCCGTCTCGGAAACTGACAGGGGCCGTTCTTTTGCTAAGAGTCGCCATCAACTCGATGGCAGGGAGTTTCGTTTTGGGGGGTTACCAGGATGCTGGGAGACTGGCACCAAATTTGAGCAAAGGAAGTTGCCAGAGTGATTTTAGATCAGTGGTTCTCAACCTCCCACATGCCGTGACTCTTTTAAGACAGTTCCTCATGTTGTGGTGACCGCCCCCCCCCCCCAACCACCAAATTATTTCGTTGCTGCTTCATCACTGTCATTTTGCTATTGTTATGAATCAGGTGACTCCTGTGAAAGGGTCTTTCGACCCTCAAAGGGGTTGCGACTCACAAGTTGGGAACCACTGTTTTAGGAGCTCACACTGATGTTAAAAACAAAGAATAGGATCGGGGCACAATGTAAGATCAATCAAGAGCTAGCAGCTCTGACTGATGGCAACAGAAATAGGACGGCCAGGGAAGGTGAGGGAAAAAACCCAGAACCCAAGTGCTAGTAGCTTTATGCAAACAGCACGATTCCCACCCTAGGCAAGGAGAACCAGGAGAGTCTCTATACCTAGGCTGACCATGGGTGTTGGAGGGATAGGGAACCTTGGGTCAACCTGACCCAGTAACCCAGATTCAGTGCTAAATATAACTGTAACTTTTAGAGCATATTCCTGGCGCTCTCCTGGACTTTGAAAAGGTAGGTGGAAAGCCTCAGGAGGAGCAAAACAGCCTGTAGTCGATCCCCCATCAGAGTGACTTCAAATGTTGGGGCAACTCAGTATGGTATGGCATTTGCACACCTCTCGGCAGATGGGTGCATTTGCATAAAAGGAACCTGACCTTTCCCTCTGTTCATTTGCTTAGCAAACCCTCTTTACACAGGACAAAGGTGAGTTTGGGCACAGCCCACCCCTTTTATAGATTTTTTTAAAAGAATATTTTTATTGTGATGTAGGTGAAAGTGTCCAAACAAATTGGTTTTCCATAAAACAATGCATTTTAAAAATTTCATTTAAAAAAAACATTGTGTTTTGTGACATGGATCGCAACCGCCAGCACTCTTCCCACATCCTCCCTGTGTTTACCATCTCCCTTCACCTTCTTTCCCAGCCCTTTCAGCCATATGAGCTTTAGCTCTGGGCATATGCGGCCTTCCTGGTCGCATGTGGCTGAGCATTCTAAGGAGTGCATATGGCCCGGGGGTTTGGGATCACCAGTTTGGGCTGAAAGTTGAGCGGTGGGAGAATTTCAATTTCAAGCTGGAAAGATAGCTCATGGCCATCATCTGAAAGGTTCCATCAGTCTCTACCAGACTAGTAAGCTTGGTCTCTTTTTATGACATTGAGTTTTGTCTCTCATTTTTCCTCCCACTCTCTCAGGCCCTCCTATTGTGATCTCTTTCAAAGTGTCCAGCAGTGAGAGTCAATGACCAACTAGCTCTTCTAGTCTGAAAGTCAGGAAGATGGGGGTCCATGTGGCCCATTACCCTTTGGACTAATTGTTTCCTTGTGTCTTGGTTTGGTTTTGGTTTTACACTCTTCTTTGCTCCAGAGCATAGTCATTTTCTTCCTATAGGTACACAGGGTGAAGCTCTTGGCTATGAATCAGGAGATCGGCCATCATCCCATCAGCTACTCTGCAGGAGAAAGATGTGGAGGCTTGCTTTCATAAGGATTACCGCTTTGGAAACTCTTTGGGGGCAGTTCTACACTTAGGGTCATGGCTCACAGCAATGGGTTTAAGTTTGATTATATAATTTCTATAATGCAAATTTTCCCTTTAGACAGTAAGTTTCATTGCCAAATCTTTCAATGGACTACTAAATGCTTTAATTTCCTCTCAAATTATTCTCTAACTCCTACCTTTTCCACCCCACTAAAACTATACCTTCAAGTAAACAAGCAGCCATCTAACGCAGAAGCAACAAAGCCCATATAGAAGAAGCACACCAGTCTGTGTGATCACGAACTGTTCACAGGATCGATTATCCGTAATCAAAGAACAAAAAAATCATATCATGTGCTCATCTTCCCAATATGATCACTGAAGAGAAATGTGTACATAAGCAAAAGTGGTGAAGAAAGCTGATGGTGCCCGGCTAACAAAAGGTATGGCGTCTGAGGTCTTAAAGGCTTGAAGGCAAACAAGTGGCCATCTAGCTTAGAAGCAACAAAGCCCACATGGAAGAAGCACACCAGCCTGTGTGATCACGAGGTGTCGAAAGGATCAGGTATCAGGCATCAAAGAACAAAAAATCAAATCATTTTGAATGAGGGGAAGTTCAGAGTGGGGACCCAAAGCCCATCTGTAGGCCACTGGACATTCCCTTGCAGAAGGGTCTCAGAGAGGAGACAAGCCAGTCAGAGTGCTGTGTATCAATGATGAAACATACAACTTTCCTCTAGTTCCTAAATGCTTCCTACTCCCCACCCCTGACTATCATGATCCCAATTCTACCTTACAAATCTGGCTAGACCAGAGAATGTACACTGGTACAGATAGGAACTGGAAACACAGGGAATTCAGGACGGATGATCCCTTCAGGACCAGTGGTGAGAGCGGCGATACAGGGAGGGTGAGGTGGAAAGGGGGAACCGATTACAAGGATCTACATATAACCTCCTCCCTGGGGGATGGACAACAGAAAAGTGGGTGAATGAAGATGTCGGACAGTGTAAGATATGACAAAATAATAATAATTTATAAATTATTAAGGGTTCATGAGGGAGGGGAAGAGGGGAAGGAGGGAGAAATATGAGGAGCTGATACCAAAGGCTCAAGTAGAAAGCAAATGTTTTGAGAAGGATGATGACAGCAGGTATGCAGATGTGCTTGACACAGTGGATGGACGTATGTATGGATTGTGATTAGAGTTGTACACGCCCCAAATAGAATGTTTTTTTAAAAAACAAACTACACCTTCAAATCGGTTTCTAATTCCAAACGATTGCAAACTCCCCTTTCTTCAGTATCTGTGATACCACAAACTACAGATTCTCCTGGAACTTTTTCAGCATTGTCTTCTTTCTGTCACCAACTCTCCACTTCATCTTGTCCTTTTGGTGTGAATCTCACTGGAATTCACTCCGTGACCTGCCTCTATTCTTTCATTAAAATTGGACTCAGCCAATTTGGGCTTCCACTATTTCTTCCTGATGACTCCAAAATGTCCAGTGTTTCGGTATTTTGTCAGAATAATCCTTCCATAGTCCTGAGGACAGTCCCTCCTTCATGAGCCCGGAATCCTTCATGCTCCCCACCATCACAGTCTGTGTGCCACTCACTACGTACCACGCACTACTACATACCCGCTCCTCCTTACACCGGGCGATTTCCATTGCTGGAAGCTAATATATAGTATATATGTTGTAAAGAAGCGTTGCTTGAATGACTGCAGGAATGAATGGCTTTGTAAAACTATTCACAACAGCATTTCATTTGAATTTGTGGCAAGCTTTCAAATGTAACACCAGATACTATACTTTCCCCCATATTCCCTGGCCTCCTGGATTTCCTCATGGCAATAGTACTAGGAATCATCTTTAAGATCTTTGACGCGTCTTCATCTCCCTCATATTCGCCAAGTCTGGAATGTTTCCTTTGAAAGCGCCCGTGAGGTCCTTGGCACAAATACTAAAGAACTGATATGGAATCCTCCTTGGGGCACCCTATCAATGCGTTCATGATGCAGATATTCTCAGTGGTGTGATCGTCCAGCTCCTGGGCTTCTCCACGGTAAGGTTCTTTTCCCTCTGCAGTTGGCAACTGTCAGGAGAGAGGGCCTTTCAGAGGATGCTTCTCTCCTGCTGCTGCGCTGCGGAAAGGTCCGCCGTGGAGCTTACCTCCAGCCGTTCCTACTTGCAGAATGGTGGTTTTCTATTTCCCTCTTTCCTCCTAAAAAAGATAGACTCACTGGAGTCTATCTTTATAAGGTTGAGTTCTTATTCATGTAAGACTGAGAAAAATAAGCATTGCTGCTAATTAATAGAAACATTTAGTAAGTGAAAATAGTAAATATAAAACTATTGATTTTTTAAAATTTTATTAAAAGATTCTTTTTTTCTTTTTCTTACATTTTATTAGGGACTCATACAACTCTTATCACAATCCATACATACATCAGTTGTGTAAAGCACATCTGTACATTCTTTGTCATCATTTTCAAAGCATTTACTCTCCACTTAAGCCCTTTGCACCAGGTCCTCTTTTTTACCTGCTCCCTCCCTGCTCCCCCCTCCCTCATGAGCCCTTGATAATTTATAAATTATTATTTTGTCATATCTTGCCCTGTCCAATGTCTCCCTTCACCCCCTTTTCTGTTGTCCATCCCCCGGGGAGGAGGTCACATGTAGATCCTTGTAATCAGTTCCCTCTTTCCAACCCACTCACCCTCTACCCTCCCAGTATCAGAGCAGTGTGAAGAAGAAGCGAAAATGACCCAATGGACCAGCCTGCGCTTCACCGCATCCCCGCGTCCAGCGCCTGCACCCGGCAGTTGTCGCCGCCACGCCCCAGAGAAAGGGGAAGGGGATGCTAAGGGAGATAAAGCCGCCTAGGTGAAGGGTGAACCTCAGAGGAGGTCAGCAAGGTTATCTGCTAAACCTGCTCCTCAAAACCAGAGCCTAAGCCTAAGAAGGCCCCTGCCAAGAAGGGAGAGAAGGTGCCCAAAGGGGAAAAGGGGAACACGACGCTGGCTAGGACGGGAACTGCCTGCAGAATGGAGATGCCAGAACAGAGCAGGCACGGAAAGTTGAAGGTGCTGATGCCAAGTGAAGTGTGTGTGCATATTTGATAACTGTGTGCTTCTGATGACTATACAGTTTGAAATGCTATCTTTTATGAAGTTTTATAAAAATGAAGAATTTTGTTTACTTTTTTTTAAAGCTGTGTTGTTAGCACACAGAACACTGCATTGTTGTCTTTTGGGGGAGGGGAAATGTCGCTCATAGGCTGTCTCCAAAGCTGGATGGAGTGAAAGACAAGCCTTGCCCTGCTAGTTTTGAGAGGCTCCTCTGGAGTCCCAGGAGAAGGGATGCCCTGACATGACACACGTGAGCCACCTGGACACACACACCTTGTGAGGGGGGAAAGCACAGCTTTGTTTTGACATCCTCCATACCTTCTTCTCTCTCTCTGCCTTCAGCACAGGCTCGACTCCCACAAACCCAGACACCTGTTGGGACCTGACCTCGAAACATTGGTTGTTAGTAAGTATATGGGACGATCTGGCCTTTCCAGTGACGCCATCCTCATGACATCCCTCAGAAGAGCAGCGCTCCCTTTGTTCAGATTGTGGATCTTCAGATCGGTGATTCTGCCGTGTTCATTTCATTTTCTGAACATCAGGGTCGGCTCGTGAAAAGTGTTAAAACAACATGCTGAATGTGAAATGTCCACTCTCACTCTAAACTTTCCAATCACAGCACCAGCTGCAGAAGACTTCAGTGGGATTTACAGTGGCTTTCTGACTTTGGTAGTTCATTGAAGAAAGGTGTCTGAAAGTTGTTGCATGCTGTTATCGATTGTCTGCCCATGTCCTGCCTGAATACCATGATTGTTCATGAAAACTAGCTTTAATAAAGCTGGATACAGTTTGGAAAAAAGAGATTATTTTATTGGGGGCTCTTACAACTCTTATAATAATCCATACATCAACTGTATCAAGCATATTTGTACATATGTTGACATCATTAATTTCTTTTTTAAAATAATTTCATTAGAGGCTCTTACTGCTCTTATAACATTCCATACTTTAATTGTATCAAGAATGTTTGTACATATCATCATGTTTGCCATCACCATTTCCAAAACATTTTCTACTTGAGCCCTTGGTATAAGCTCCTCTTTTTTCCCTCCCTCCCCCACCTTCTCACACTCATGAATCCTTGATCAATTATGTAGTGTCATTATTATTTCATATCTCACACTATCCATTATCTCCCTTCACCCACATTTACTTTCTATTGAGCCCTTAGTATCAGAAGCTATTGATTCATGGCAGATCCTCCATCTGGGTCTCTACACATCCAAAGGCGGTGTTTACATCTCTGAAATCCTTCTTTGAAGAATTCTGCACTCTCATTTACACATCAAGCAGCAAGTTTTATATCCCTAGCGATGTTTTTAATGCTTTGTGTGGGGTTTTTTTCTTTTGTTTTTAGATTAGGGAATAAAAGTAACAGGAAAGGACAATATCAGGGCTGTAGGTATGAAGTTCCCTAGTGAAATTCAAAGAAAGCCCCTTTACCCTCAAAGAATGAGCATGTACTCTCCTCAATGTCACATTCCTGGCTTTTTTTTCACTAACGCAGTTTTCAATTTTTTTTTAACTTCACGATAAGCCTCAATGATCATCCCGTCTCCTTCAAGAAAACCTATCAATCTTATCCCTTTAGAAATGAAACAACAACAAGGAATCACTGCCATCACCTTCTGAGCTGACCTCTCTGCCTTGCACTGAACAGGCCCTGCAGATGCTCCGGGAAGTGGCTGTTTTCATTGGACCTTTGGGTTGAAGGTACTCTAATGAGATAAGTAAGACACTGCATTGCTGAGAGAAATGGTCTGTAACCATCCCCCGATTGCTGAGACATGATTAAGCATTCATGGAAATAAACCCACGCATGAACTTTAGTACTTGCCCTCAGATACATACAATAGAACATTATTCAACTGCCTACTAGAATATTAATGATTTATTCTCATCAGCAGGGGCCTCGTGTGGGGAGCAGTCTGGGTGTAGTTAGTACTCTATCAACTCAGAAATGTAGCATTTTATTCTTCATTTTCTACACCAAAGAGATCGACTACAGGGCGCTGCTTTCATTGCCAGCTTTTATGGGGGTAGTCCGCATCACATGGTGACCCTGTGCACATTAAAGGAATGCCCTGTGCCATCCCCATAATGAGTTGTGATCCGTAAGGTTTTTATTGATTGATTTGGGGGAGTTCATCACCAGGCATTTCTTCCTATTCTTTCTTAGTCTGGAAGCACGACTGAAACCTGCTTTGCATCCTAGCATTATACAAGCCTCCAGTGATAGGCGGGTGGTCTCTGTACAGAGAGCTCACTGGCAGGAATCAAAAACAGGCCACCGGCATGGAAAGAAAGAACTCTACCACAAAACCAGTGGATGCCTTCCAGAAAAGGAGAGAAGGAGGAGGGGGAAGGAGGAAGTGAGAAAAATGAAGGGAAGGAGAGTTGAAAGGAAAGAAGAGAGGACGCTCGGAAAATGAAACCTTGAGACCTTTGTCTTAGTGACCAGGTACTTTGAAAACATGCAGTCATTTTTTAAGTGGATACTTACCAATGAAAGAAGTATACTTACATTGAATCTCAAAGAACCATCTAGGAGCAAAACTTATTTCTGGCACTCATGTCACTCGGGTGAAGGAAACAGCAGGGCAATTTATTGACGAGCCTAATGCTTGCCTTGTGGCTTTTCCTCTTGTCTCTTGTAGGGAGAGGACACCGCAGAAAAAGACCAAAGGACTTCAAGCCACAGTACAAACTAGAGGAGGGGTGACTTGGGGGACATCAACCAGTCAAGGCCTGTGCATCCATCAAGAGAAGGACCTTTAATCTAAGCCTGTCTATAGGAGGGAGAACTGTCTCTGTGGACTTGGGAACTTGAAGATACAGACCCACACAGACCAGAGACATCACCTTCCTTGCCAGCAGTTGACAGAAACGCTGGGAGAATCTGGGGCTAATGGAGGGTCTGCTTTCTGTCCACTCCAGCAGTTCTTTCCTCCCTGTCCCCAGACCTTGTCCTCCATGTAGGAAGGCAGAACATAATGCCTGGTGATTGCCAAGCTAGGAAACTCTCACATAACCAGATCTGGATCTGTGCTTGAGGAGCGTGATCCACAAATACCTTGAGATTACTCTCATTTTTACACACCGTGGACGAGCTTCAAAAATAATAATAAAATGGGCATAATCTTGGTCATCTGAATGCACACCCAATTCTTACACACGTGCTCATTTGGAGGCCTCCATGTTTTCCACTGCCAAGTATAGTCAGGTTGCTATTGATCAATAACTTTTTAGGGATAATCCTTCCATTTCGTGCATTAAGAAGCTGAATGCCGCGTGCTTTGGAGCTGGATGTTCAACCCAAATGACAGCATTCTAGATCTCCTACAGGACTAACGTGATTTAATTAACTAGAAAGATACTGTAAATCTTAACATTTGCAATAGTTCTTATAATTGACAGAAACATTTATGGATTAAAACTTGAGTTTCAAGATATGACAAAACAACGATGTATAAATTACCAAGGGCATATGAGGGAGGGGGGAGTGGGGAGGGAGAAGGGGAAAAAAAAGAGGACCTGATGCAAGGGGCTTAAGTGGAGAGCAAATGCCTTGAGAATGATTGGGGCAGGGAATGTATGGATGTGCTTTATACAATTGATGTATGTATATGTATGGATTGTGGTAAGAGTTGTATGAGTCCCTAATAAAATGTAAAAGAAGAAAAGAGAAAAAAATGATTAGGGCAAAGACTGTACAGATGTGCTTTATACAATTGATGTATGTATATATATGAACTGTGAAAAGAATTGTATGAGCCCCAATAAATTGTTAAAATTTAAATAAATAAATAAATAAAAAACTTGAGTTTCTTCAGTTAATTAATAAATCGATGTCTTGATATGACATGAAAATTGTCATGCAATACACTCTGACTGCAGAGACTCATGAGAAAGTCATTGAGGGAGACAAGCGCACAATGGAACCAATGTCTACTGATGGATGCGGCCCGTCAGCCCTCCCCTTGTGCTCTGCAAAGAAAGCTTGACAAGAGTGCTAAGGGGAAAAACCAGATTAAGGAATGGAGTCATCGTGCTATGCACAAGAATTCAGATATAGTGGAGGAATAATGGTTAGTGCCAAGCAAGTGAATTCTTACTATCTCTGTACTAATCATCTTATAAAAGTTCATTACCAGAATATGTACTTGTGAAGACACATGGGAAGCATGTTTGTTAGATGATCCTTTATTTATTAGTTGTTTTAGTATTGTTGGGGCAGACACTGTTGCACTGATTTGATCACAGGACCGAAAGGGAGCTTGTTATTTGTGGTTTAAAAGGAAAAGTAGTCATGGTGATCATAATGATGACTTAAATTGCCCTCGCTTTCAAAATCAGAAGGGCCACTACAACAAGGAAAAATGAAAACATACCTCCCTGTTATTAAACACAACCATTAAATTCAAACTTCCTTGCATGAAACTGCATTAACTTAGTGCTAATTTAATATCTGTACATACTTACGCCACCGTGTAGTGAAACAGTTCAAACCCCTGTGAGGGAGTGGAGAGCACTTAAAAGTAGGCTGAGGACGTTGAAGGAAACTGTACATAAAACACCCTGACTCTGTTACATGAAAAGCCATCTGTGTGCTTGTGTCTGTACTAAGTGCTGCGCCTTAGAAAAACAGCCAGGACTCCGGAGATGCACAGCAGTGTGAACAGCGATCCCTTCCATGGAGGGGAGCAAGTTGAAGCCAGAGGGGTGGGGAAACACTGAACCTTCTATTGTGCAAATGTACATATCTTATTTTGTAGATGTATATAATTTCCTAACTGCATAAAAAAGCAGTTTAAGTAAATACACCAAAAAAAGGGATCCGTGGGTTACTCAAGTGGTTCTAAAGGTATGACGCTGCCGTCAGGAGCACTGAGACACAACTTGAATTCTGAGGCTTCGTACCATATCTTACTTCTTGTGGGAACTTGGGATACTCACTTGACTTCTTTACATTCCATTCTCCTGATCTACAAAACAGCACGACTGTAGGGATGAAGATACTGAAATTGAATAAAATACGCAATGTGCTGAACACTTTGCCTAACCCACAGAAAAGCCCAATCTATAAAAGCAAATTTTTATCCTAATCATTTTTACTATTTGTATTGATTCCAGATGATTCATGAGATTAGGGTTCCTCAGAAAATAGTTGAATGGGATGTCTGACCTAGGTCTAATATTCTGTTTGTACTGGACACCCACCTTTTATCACCAGATCTATATCTTCCCTTTATCTACTGTTTGTCTTGGGAAGACTGGTCCTTATCAACTTCATCAATGAACTCTTGTGAACTTCCAGCTCTCCAATGGACACAGTGGCAGGAAATTGGAGGATGGAGTATGAAAGAAGTGAAGTACCCATTCTCCTTACCAGGGAGCCGTGGGTTCTGTCACCTCTGTATTAAAGGTCATCGTTTCTGTCCTCAGACCTCTCAGAGTCCTGGTGTGGTGAAGTGAAATTACTTGGCTTGGTTATTCCAGCTATAGTCTTTGTAATTCCCACCAAATGACTGAGTATTGTTATTTTTCTTATTAGGTGTTGAGTCAGCGCCAACGTAAAGCAACCCTCTGTACCACAGAACGAAACAATGCACGGTCCTCCACCATCTTCACAATGGTTCCTACGCTCAAGTCCATTGAGGCAGCCATTGGTGTCAATCCATCTTGCTGAGGGCCTTCCTCTTTTCACCACCCTTTCACTTTACCAAACATGATGTCCTCCAGGGACAGGTCTCTCCTGACAATATACCCAAAGTCAGGCGAAGTCTTGCCAACCTTGCCTCTAAGCAGTATTTTGACCTTACTTCTTCCAATGCCTATCAGTTTGGCCTTTTAGAAGTCCATGGTACTTTCAATATTCTTCTCCAGCTGCACAGTTCATATGCATCTATTTCTCTTCGGCCTTCCTTATTCCATGCCTCATTTTCATGTGGATATGATGCAATGGAGAACACCATGACTTGCTTCAGGCGCCTTAGTCCTCAAAGTACCACCCTTGCTCTTCAATGCTCTAAAGAGGTCTGTGCAGCAGATTGACCGCATGCAACTCATCTTTTGATCTCTTCACTGCTGCTTCCATGGGCATTGCTTGTGGATGCAAGTAAGATAAAATCCTTGACAACATCAACCTTTTCTCTCTTCATCATGATGCTATGTATTGGTCTAGTTGTGAGGGTTTTGGCCTTCTTAACACTGAGTTGTCATCTACATTGAAGGCTACAATCATGGAGCTCCATGAGCAAGTGCTCCGATTCCTTCTCACTTTCAGCACGCAAAGCTGCATCATCTGTCTATTGCAGGTTGTTAATAAGCCTCCCTCCAATCCTGATGCCTCACTTCTCTTAATATAAGCCAGCTTCTCTGATAAAGTGCTCAGCATACAGATTGAACAAGTGTGGTGAGAGGACATAACCCCTGATTTTTAACCATGCACTATTCCACGGACTAGGTAGGAGCATTCGAATAAGGTATAGGGAACTCTAACGCAAGCATTGGTGAGTTTTTGACATTCCTTTGTGTATATAAGTGAGCCATCTCCAAAGCAGTAAGAAAGTATCCTTCCATCACCAAAAAGAGCCACCAGCAGAGCACAGGTGAGATCCTGACCCGAAGTAGTGGAGGCTGCAGGGGCACCAGAGTCCAAAGCATTTCAGAGCAGAGCAGCTTCACCCAAACCATGAGACAGATCCTTGAGGCCAATCAGGAGGCTTCTTGACCCAAAAAACAAGTAGAGCTGAGTGCCTTCAGGCTGATTGGCTTCCAGAGCAGGGTGCCCTCTGAGCATCTCTCAGCACTAAAAGAGCTTTTTAACACTTGCCTAAGCAAGACACATGTCAAGGGCTGCATGGCTGGAAAGCAGAGGACCACAGGGAGATGAGGGGCATGCTAACCAGCATGTGCCATAGGGAACAAGTCTGTGAACAAGAGGACTGAATCCTTATGTTTTGTGATCCTGGTTTTCAGTAACCTGTTAATTTCCCTAATACACCCCCACAGGTGTCTGTGAGTTCCGTGTGGCCCCTTCACTGGGTTATCAAATCCAGCAGAAAGGCGGAGTGCTGTGGGAGAGGTGGGTGCTATAAGACAAGGATAAAGAAAGTTGGGGGGTGGAAGGACGTCTGTCCTCTGCCTTGTGGACATCGGCCTTGGGCTGATATGCAGTCGGATTCTCCTTTCCCTTACCAAAGCTGTAGATGATCAGACAGAGCCTCCTACCATTTCTCAGCTGGAAATGCCTTCTTCCTTGGACCCCTTCAGGCCTAGGGTCTTGGGTGTCGCCATGATTCCACATTATCGTTTGGAGCTTCCTATAATTTTGTAAATGGTCCTTCCTCTAAACTTCTACCCAGTTGGAGGTTATCATGTTTCTTCCCAAATTCAGACAACTCCAAAATCAGGGTACATGAAATAACAGCTCTTCACAGACAACTTCACAACATAAAATTTCTAAGGGGAAATATCTGGGAATCTCAACAGTCCATCCAGATGCTTAGAAAACAGAGAGAGGTTCTTCTGTTGCATAATTGCACTGGACTAAACTATGGTCCCACTCCGGCTGCTCTGACATTCCCCCCAGAGAAATGACTACAGTTCTCTCATTACTGGTGGTTATAAAAAAGGGGGAATTTTTTCTAATTGCAGATTATAATTTAAAACTCTCCACAGAGAACAGCAAAGGAAAAAAATGGAATCTTTGAAAGCATGCAGCTCTCATCCCTGTAAGAAGTCCCCCGCTGGCCTGTGAGCTGCTCAGGAGCATTAACTGCACAGGCAACATATATGGGTCAGTGAGTATGCACCTCCTGACAAGACCAATAGCCAGAGTGGGACAACCGGTCCTGCTTTTCTTACAGCCTCTCATCCTATTCCAAATCACCACTTACCTGTTCAAATGCTTTCAGGGAGCCATCTATGTAATTAACAAAAACTTCTGTAGACTTACTGTGTGAGCAGTCATGACCTACACCAATATGAACTCATTTATTCTATAGCTTGTAAGTTGTAGAATGGTATCCACACCAAAATTGCTTAGCTCCACAGTGCATGCTTTTAAGCACTCCAAGTCTCTTTACCTAACAAACTAGTTCAAACTTCTTACCAAAACATTTCTATTACTCCACAATCTGGCCCCAACTAACTTTTCTATTATCATCGAATATCATCAGGCCTTTACATCAGCATTCATCCAACAAAAATCCCTTGGAGTTTCAGTCTAATGAAATGACAGGTATTAAGGAAAACAATCCATCTAAAGTAAAATGGATAAATAAATTATAGTTGACCCTTGAGCATCATATCATAGGTTGGAACTGCAGGGATCCACTTATATGTGGATTATTTTTAAAGCCCTGTGGTGCTAATCATCTCCACATGAGCAATTCATCTCTTCAGTAAATTGTGTATTGTGGTAAAAAGTGATCTCTCATGGTTCTTGCATATTTTTATTGCAGCTAGTGGAATATCATTAACCTTGAATAACACCACGGAGCTCACATCTCTGGAGATGCTGTAAGTGCTCCTAAGAAACAGAAAAGGCATGGCCTTAGAAGAAAGAGTTGAATTGCCTGCTGTGCACTGGAGTTTGAGGTCTGAAACTGGCAGCCCACCATGTCAGGATAAGTAAATCCAGCATAAGGGGTATTGGAGGGCGGGGGTAATGAAGAAAAATGTGAAGCTGAAGTTATACCAGCAGTCATGAAAACTTAGCAACTTTTGTGAAATTTGTTTTCATCCCATAATGAAATTCAGCTTTTATGGGGGCACAGTATATAACACATAAAACATTCCCAGCCACCCAGTAAATTCGGATTCACAGCAGCCCTACGGGGCAGAGTAGTGCTGCCCCTTTGGATTTCTGAGACGGTAAATCTTTACAAAGCGGAAAGTCTCATCTTTGTCTTGTGCATGTGTGTGTGTCAACTGAATGCTCAACTTATGGAACAATATAATTAATATCACATGCAAGTAAAATTTTGATGAAGATCATCCAACAACAGTTATAGCAGCAGTCCAGTGATAGGGAATGGCAAAGGTTCGGGCCAGATTCAGAAAAGAACATAGAACAAGGGATATGTTTACTGATACCAGATGGATCTTGGCTAAAAGCAGGGAATACCAGAAAGATATTGACTTGCAGTCTATTCACTTTGCCAAGGCACTGGGTTGGGTGGATCGTAACAAACGGAACAATCTTGAGAAGAATGAGAATTCCCGCACACTTCGTTGTGTTCCTGAGGAACTTATACACGGAGCAAGAGGCCGTTGTAAGGACAGAGTATGGAATCTGCATAGTTTAAAATCAGGGCAGCAAAAAAAAAAAAGATCTTCAACATGGTGTATTGACGCAGTAGCTACAACAATGGGGTCAAGCAGAAGAACAATTGTGGAAAGGACCAGACGTGAGGGAACTGACTTGGCGTGTGTGTGTGTGTGTGTGTGTGTGTGTGTGCGCGCGCGCGCGCACTAATCTACTGTTTATGTTATCAGTAAGGCTTCCAGTTATCACTAGGCTATTAGTAGTTAAGATTCTGAGGAGATAGACATAATACACAGATATTTCTGCATAGGGAGTCTGTACCTCAACCCCTGCCTTCTTCAAGGGGGCAGACGTGACCTATTCGCAAATGAATTGTTATACAGCAGGGACGAACTACAACTGAGTGAAAGTGGCCCACATTCTCTGGCATCTCTCCAGAATGTCCTGGATATTAATTGAACACTCAGAACCTGCACCCAGTGCTTTTAGACTTACTCTTACTTTGGACCACACTTGTGCGAACACTTGTAGTTCAAAACCCACTTTCACTCGACGCCATGACTATATTCCTCTAAACAGGTGACTGATGAAATTTACCAGAAGATGTTTCTTTTGGAAGCTGGAAAGCTCCCCCACCCCGGGCCCAAGACCTGGAGGTGTTGTCCTTCAGAGGAAGCAGGTCAGCGCCTGGTTTTGCATAGGTAGAAGACATGACTTTGCCCCTCAACCATTCCATAGGATGGAACTCAGAAAAACAAAATTTTCCAGAGATACATCATTTTGGTTATAAGGACACACTTCCAAAGTGAAGGGTCCAAGGCTACATCCAAGCCAAAACTTAGCCCAACCCTTTATTAATACATAACCCCTTTGATTATATAAAACTTCCCCCCGATATTTTATAAATAGGTATAATTTCTTCTCAATTTTCCTCTAGAATCTCCCTCCTCTCCTCTCTTAAAGAGACAGTCTCTTTCTCTAAGAAGTAATTCTCACTGCCTCCTTGCTAGTAAGAAATATATCTGTCTGTGGATACCTTTATAATCTAATTGTCATCTCTATGAATTCTTACTAAGGACAGGAAAGTACCTTTGGGGGCCCTAGGGACCCTAAAAAGAGGCTTCTCCCATTTGTTAACACAACTATTGAAAAAAAAAAGTTGTATACTATTGATGACGGAGGATCAAACACTTTGTGTGCAGCAAAATCTTACAATAATGTCTTCCTATTCTTGTGTATGCAAAATCTTAAAAAGATTGTCTGAATTATTATAACTGACAAAATTCTGGTTTTGGGGTGACCACATCACATAGTTTCTACCACTTGTCTGTCAATGTGACATACTGTGGTGGCCTGAGTGTTTCTGTGATGGTGGAAACTATGTCACTGGTCTTTCAAATACCAGTAGGGTCAAATGAACACGTCTGAGAAGAACTTCCAGACTAAGAACAGACTACAAAGAAGGCATTCGCTGTCCATTTCTGAGGAATGAGCCACTAAAAATGTCCTGGGTAGCAGCAAAATGTTGTCAGACACTGAAAAGCTCATGAATAGTGGCAGAGCATCAGAAACAGTGCCTGAAGGTGAACTTCAGGTCAGAAGGCACTGAGAATATGACTGAGGTAGAGCAGCTTTCTCAAAGTAGAGGGGATGAGAGTGATGGGGTTGGGATGAAGCCTGCTTGAGTCAAGTGAGAGAATGATGGGGTTGGGATGGAGCCTGCTTGAGTCAAGTGAGAGAATGATGGGGTTGGGATGGAGCCTGCTTGAGTCAAGTGAGAGAATGATGGGGTTGGGATGAAACCTGCTTGAGTCAAGTGAGAGAATGATGGGGTTGGGATGGAGCCTGCTTGACTCAAGTGAGAGAATGATGGGGTTGGAATGAAGCCTGCTTGAGTAAAGTGAGAGGATGATGGGGTTGGAATGAAGCCTGCTTGAGTAAAGTGAGAGAATGGTGGGGTTGGAATGAAGCCTGCTTGAGTAAAGTGAGAGGATGATGGGGTTGGGATGGAGCCTGCTTGAGTAAAGTGAATGAGTGATGGGGTTGGGATGGAGCCTGCTTGAGTAAAGCCTTCAGGACCTTCATTGACTGACGAGGCACAACACAAAATGTGAAGAAACAGCTTCAAACCTCTGTTAATAAATGGAACTTGGAAAGTATGAAGTATGAATGTAGAAAATTGGAGGTCATCAAAAATTAAATGGAGGACTCAGGGGGGAATGGCAACTCGATAGGACTCACCCATCCAGAGCTCCTGCTGCCAGACCAGAAAATTAGGAGGTAAGGTGAAGGAAACGGGGCGGCAGAGTCCTGAAATTAGAATTAGGGTACTAGGGCCTCTCCTGAACCACCTTTTTGTGTGTGATTTCCACTCACAATGCAAACAAAGAACGCTTTAAAGCGCTCTAGCTTTGGTGAGCCTGCGGTTGCCAGCTGCACCCTTGCCTGAAGCAGCAATTTCTCCAGGCTGACTCCCTAAAGGGGACAGAATCCAGAACATGAGGAGAACCCATGCCAGAGCTCTCCAAGCGGTTGGCTGCCTTGAGCCCAGAACCTGGGGAGTGGAAGGGTCAGGTAGCCAAAATTTAGAGTAGAAGAAAAAGCAGATTTTTACCTGGGAGAAAATAGGCGGAGAGTCAGAGTCCAGAGAGAGAATTTAGTTCCAATTGGCTGAGAAGGAAACAAGCCCCCTGATAAGATGGATCTCCCCCTCTGGGGGTCAGCCTGAAAGATCCCAAATCAGAGCACATCACACGCATAATATAAAAAGGGGTGAAATATATATTATTGGTTAAAAACTCAAACCCCAGTTTCATTGTTCAGCTCAAAGGAGCACATAGGTGGGGGGTGTCCTTAACATAAATCAGAATAAGAAGAAGCCTAGCTAAGGAATGTCAGAACTCAGCTACAGAGCCTTGCAGCCTTTTGCATAACAAAGACCCGCTTAAGCAAGTCTCAGCTTCAAATAGCACGGAGCTACAGCCAAGAGACTGTGGGAGACAATTTAATTTGATTCTATTCTAGCTGGCTAGGGGGATAAAAAATAAAATCCTCTGCTCTAGTAAAGCGCCAGCAGTCTAGATAGGACAATAAGCCCAGCTTCCCTCTCAGTGATTCTACACATAGCAGGGGAGATCCTGCCTGTCCTGGGGCCCTAGATGTGACTGTGGGAACACACCAGCCTCTGCCCCTGTTGCAGTGCTACATACAACACAAGGCAGGTATACCAGTGAACTCCAGCACTCAACTGATGCCTAGCCATGGGTGCAATCTTGCCTTTGAAAGTAATCCCACACAGCATCTGTGGAACCCTACATCAAATGGGTATACCACCCCGCTACCTTGAGGAAGAGTTGGTACTCCTCCAGCCTCATGGACAGGTGATCAGGTCTCAGTTATCTCCTTACCTACTACTGTATTTCTTTGCTCTTTATTCACTAGCCCTTCTATCTTTCCCACTACAGTCAGTCTGAATGAGCTCAGGTTTGTATTGGTTTTTTTTTTTCTTTATTTATTCTTTTTCCCTCTTTTTTTCTTTTTCCCTCTTTCTCCTCTTCTCTCCCACTCTCTCCTATCATATGCCACTACTGGCTTCCAGGTCACTACCCTCTGCTTAGGGCAAATCAACCCAAATAGCAGGAGGAACTCCAGGCTGCCTTCTGTGGGAGTGCTGTACACCACACAAGGCAGCTGGGACAAACATCTACACTGCACTGCTGAGGAAACCTCTGTCGGACCTCTAAGGTGATCTCCTCAACTAGGGCAATTCTGTCGACCACCACTGGGTCCCTGCAGTAAAAGGGCACAGCAACCTGCCACTGTGGGGCAGGGTCTAAAGCCCTCTGGCCCAACATCCAAGCAAACATGGATCAGCGATCTCTTTATTCTTTATTTCCCCTTCTTTCTCTCTTCCCACTTCACCATCACAGGCAATATTAGTGAACACACTTGGGGTTTTTTCTCCTTTCTCTTTATTCTCTTTTTCTTTCTTTGTTCTCTTCACTTCTCGCTGCTTGTATGATTCCCTACTCTCCATCTCATTCCTTTCGCATGCCACTGCTGGTTCCCAGTGGGCACCCAGTGGGCAGCCGGACCCCTAAGACAGTGCTGTACACAGGACGAGTCAGTACTACACACAGCACAGCATAGGGTCAGTTATTTCTTTATTTATTTTTCAATTCTCTCTCCTTCTCTTTCTTTTTTTCTTTCTTTTTTGTGTTCTTCTTTCACTTTTTCTTTCTCCTATTCTCCTAGCTCTTCTCTCTTTCCTACTACAGCTTCAACAGATTTGGTTCTCCTTTTTTGTTGTTCTCTTTTTTCTTTCTATTTTTTACAGTGTGTCTTCTTGTTTCTCTTTTTCCTCTCCTTTCCCTCTCTTTCCTGTCACAAGCCACCAGCGGCTTCCAGGCCACTCCCCTCTGCCTAGGGAAACTATGAAGGCCAAACTTGGGGATCTCCCAATTACATTTATTGGCTTGGCAAGCAGCTGGGGAATTCACATCGGTCCTCTTCTGCACACCAAGAAGCAGGGGGTTCTCCACTTCAAACAGTGGGAGCAACCCAGCCTAAATCTCTAGGCCATACAAGTGACTGAGGGAAATGCCTGACCACCACTGGTGGAGCGCCATGCTACTGCGGTAATATCCACCCAATCTTGAAGGTGTTCTCTCTGTCTACAGTAATGCCCCTACCAGCTACAGAACTCTACACTAAGGAGGGTATACCCACACGCCCTCCTCAGCACTCCAGTTGCAGAGGAAAACCCCACAGGTCAGCCGAGGTGCTCCAAGAACCGTGAAGCCTACTTAGAGATCGGCCAGGGAAGCGACGCCCTCGTGGGCCCACAGCAACCTGACAAGCCTCATATGAAAGGTATCTCCAACACACATTCCAAATAATGGAATACTGCACGACTAGGATAGGAGTGAAATCACAGGAAGATATTGATATAGCCTGACACCCCAGTACAGCTACTGGCAGGTAGTTCATTGAAGTACACATACGAATTCACCCAAAAGAGAGCCCAGGGTTCTTTGACTCAGGAAGATGACTCTAGGATCCTCTGAAACAACATGTAAACAGCAACCAGTTCTAACAACGTCAACAACAAAAAAAAAAACAGGAGAAACAGAAGACAAAGCTGGAAGAAGTCATGAATGTAACGATGGGCATAGAAGAAGCAGATATTGACCTGCCACCAAAAGAAATATTCAAAATGCTGCTTGAAGTCATAAAGGATAGGAGGGAAACAATGCAGAAAAAAAGATTAAATGATAGAGGCAATAAAGGCAATGCTCCAAAGGGAAATACAAGAGCTAAGGGGTGAAATAACGAAAATCCAGTGACAAATTGATAGACCTTGCCAGTAGAATTGAGGAGTCAGAGAATCACACCATTGACCTAGAGGACAATCAGCAGACCTCAGCAAACAGGAAAAGCAGTCAAATAAGACAATCAAAGAAGCTGAAGAAAACTTGAGAGCTATGTCTGATGCTATGAAAAGAAACAATGTTAGAATAATTGGACTACCGGAACAAGACACAACAAAGAAGTCAACAGCGAAAATAGCAAGGGAATTCTTAGAGGAAAGCTTCCCCAGCTTAAAAAAAATGAAAATCAGGCAACCATCCAAGAGGCAGAAACAACACCAGCGAGTCTGAATCCCAATAAAAAGTCACCAAGACACATAATTGTCAAATTAACCAACTATGAGGAAAAGGAGAAGATCATAAAAGCAGCTAGGGAAAAGCAAACAGTCACATATAAAGTAACCCCAATAAGAGTATGTTCAGATCTATCAGCACAAACAATGAAGAAGAGGAGGGAATGAAGTAATATATTCCAAAAATTGAAGGAAAACAATGCAAACCCTAGAATACTTTACCCAGCCAAATTATCTATTAAGACAGATAGAGAAGTAAGAGTCTTCCCAGACAAGGACAACCTCAAGGAATACATAAAAAGAAACCCAGCCCTACAAAAGATCCTTGCCGATCCAGTATCAGCAGAAGATCAACACTTTCCAAGAGCAATTAAGAGATCATCACATAGAACAACTCCACCCTTAAGGTGAAAAAAAGGAAACAGCCCTAAGGATAGAATCAGCTCAATAGAAGAAGGAAGGCAAACATAACACACACACACAACAGAAGCGGATTTGATAGGAAAATATCCAACACAAAAGGTACAAAATGACATCACAGAATCCACAGATGGATATAATGACACAGAATATCAATGGTCTGAACTCAGGTATTGAAAGGCAGAGGCTAACAGACTGGCTCAGGAAACAACCCATCGATCTGCTGTCTTCAGGAGACTCATCACAAGCTTGCAGACAAAAAAGGTTGAGAATTAAAGGCTGGACAAAAATATAACAAGCAAATGGTAATGCAAAAAAGCAGGGATAGCGATCTTAATATCTGACCAAATTGACCTCAAGATACAAGCCATAACAAGAGACAAAGAGGGGCACTATATAATGCTCAAGGGAAAAATAAAACAAGAACCAGTGAGCATAATAAACATATATGTATCTAGCGAGAGACCTGCAAAATTTATAAAACAAATACTCCAAAAGCTCAATAAGAGATCACAGGCTTAACAATTATAGCTGGTGACTATAATAAAAGACTCTCTGAAAAAGATAGATCATTGGGAAAGAAACTCAACTAGGAGGCTACACATTTAATAACACAATTGATGACTTGACTTGATAGTTATTTTCAGAGCTTTCCACCTACATGCAAAAAATATCACATTCTGTTCAAGCCCATATGGCAGATATTTGAAAATAGACCACATGGTGGGACACAAGTTGAGCTTGAGTAAATTCAAGCACATAGAGGTTATACAGACATCACTCTCCGATAGCCATGCCATAAAGCTAAAAATTAACAAATGAACAGTGAAGAAAACAAGGGCAAACAATTGGAGGATGAACAATTTCCTATTGCAAAAGGAGTGAGTATTGACCCAGATCATATGATGAAATCATGAAGTTTCTAGAAACCAATGAGAACGAAAATACGATGAACCAAAACCTGTGGGATACAGCAAAGGCATTTATCAGAAGAAGGCTGATAGCAATAAATTCACAAATTAAAAGAGAAGAGACACTCGTGGATGATATGCTGGCACAAAACTTACACGAATTAGAGCAGAGTCAACCGAACAACTAATAGCAAGAAGATAGATATAATAAAATCAGAGCCTAGATACAGGAGAGGGAAAACAAGAAAACTATGGAAAAACTAATGCCGCTAAAAGTTGGTTCTTTGAAAGAATTAATAGAATTGATAGACCTCTGGCAACCTAACCAAAGAAAGGAAGGAACAAATGACATTTGCAAGGATGAGGGATGAAACAGTGGACATTACAATGGACGCTAATAAAATCAAAAGGATAATTACACAGTACTATGAATGTCTATACTCTAGCGAATTCAACAATTTGGAAGACAGACAAATATTTGGAAACACAATCCCTCCCTAGATGGATGTCAAGAACCTCAACAGACCCATAGCAATTGAAGAAATAGACAAGGTAATCAAGGGATTACCAATAAAAAATATACCCCAGACCAGATGGCTTCACAAGAGAATTCTACCAAGTATTCAGAGAAGAACTGACAGCAATCTTATACAATATCTTCCAGAACAGAGAAAAACACGGAAAACTACCAAACTCCTTCTATGAAACTAGTATAACTCTGATACCTAAAGTGGGAAAAGATGCCATATGAATCAAGAACTACTAATATCCCTAATGAACATTGATGAAAAAATCCTTAATAAAACACTGGCCAAAAGAATATGAAAGCATATTAAAAAATAATTCACCGTGACCAAGTGGAATTCATATCAGAGATGCAGGGATAGTTCAACATATGAAATGCCTTCAGCATTATTCACCACATTGGCAGGAAAAATGATAAGAACCACATGGCAACATAAATAGATGGGGAGAAAGCATTCAAGAACATCCAACATGCATTCCTGTTTAAGACACTCAAGAAGATAGGAATAAAAGGATAATACCTCAATATTGTACAAGCCACATATGAAAAACCAAGAGCTAATGTGGTAGTTAACGGAGAAAAGATTAAAACTATTCCATTGAAAAAGGGTACCAGACAAGAATGCCCCTTGTCCCCACTACAATTTAACATCATAATGGAGGTCCTAGCTAACAACATAAGAAAAAGGAAAGATATTAAAGGTTTTCATGTGGGGAAGCAAGAGGCGAAATTATCATTATGCACTGATGATTCCATATATGAAAGATCCCTTAAACACCACAAGCGGAGTATAGGAAGGAATACAGTAATATGGCAGAGTGGCAGGATACAAAATCAACAAACAGAAGTCTATTGGACTGCTGTACACATCAGACAAGGCCACAGAAGAAACAATTAAAAAGGTAGTACCCTTTACAATAGCCAAGCACAAATTGAAATAACTAGGGATATATATGACTAAACAAGCGAAAGATTTGTTTGGGGAAAATTATAAAACACTACTATAAGAAATCAAGGGTGAACTCAACAAATGGAAGAATATCCCATGCTCATGGATTGGCAGACTGAATATAGTAAAGATGGCAGTTCTGCCCAAGGCACTATATAAGTTCAATGCTATCCCGATACAAATACCCCCATCCTTCAAAGAATTGGAAAAACAGATTACCAACTTTATATAGAGGGGGAAGAAGCCCAGAATTTGCAAAGAACACCTCAAGAGGGACAAAGTGGGAGGGCTTGCTCTACCTCACTTTAGCACATACTATATGGCCATAGTACTCAAAACAGTGTGGTACTGAAATAATGACAGATATTCAGGCCAATGGAAAAGAGCTGAAGTCCCAGAAATAAAAACATCAACATAAAGGCAACTGATCTTTGATAAGGGCCCAAAAATATCAAATGGGAAGGAAATACCATCTTCAATAAATGGTGCTAGAAAAAAATGGATATCTACCTGCAGAAAAATGCAGCAAGACCCTTACCTCACTCCATACACGAGAATAAACTCAAGGTGCATCACAGACCTTGAGATAAAACCCCAAACAATTAGGGACATTATTGAGGGAATTGGGACAAACCTGAGAACCTTGGCACAGGGAATACATAGGCTATCAGAAATAGAGAAGGATACAAATACAGAGGAGTCAGAAATAGACAAGTGGGATATACTGAAGATAAGACACGTGTGTACATCGATAGAATTCACGGAGAGTAATAAGAGAGTCCATCAACTGGGAAAACATCTTTAGCAATTACACATCAAAGGCCTTATTACTAAAATCTACAATACTTTGCAAGCTTACAATTAGAGAAAAACTAATTGCCCACTGAGGAGCTGGGCAAAGAACCTCAACAGAAGTTTCACAGAGTGTGAAATCCAAATGATCAATAAACATGGGAAAATGTTCCCGATCATTAGCCATAAGAGAAATGCAAATCCAAAAAACTATGAGATACCACTTAACACCCTCAAAGATAGCCCAATTCAAAAAATCAAAAAGCAGCTAGTGTTGGAGGGGATGTGGTAAGATAGGAACACTCATCCACTGCTTGCAGACCTGTAAGTATGTACAGGCACTACGGAAATCGATTTAGAGACTTCTAAAACAGATGGAAATTGAGCTACCATACGACCCAGCAATTCCCCTACTATGCATATACCCAGAAGAGGCAAGAAACAAACCACAGCCAGACATCTGTGCTCCAATGGCCATTGCGGCACAGTTCACAAATGCAAGGAGTTGGAAACAACCCAAATTTCCATCAACAGATGAATGGATTAAAAAACTGTGGTACATACATACAATGGAGTACGATACATCGCTAAAAAGCAGTGATGAAAACATGAAGCATATTGTCGCATGCGAAGAACTGGAGGAAATAATGCTTAGTGAAGTAAGTGAAGCACAATATGACAAGTATAACAGGAGTCCGCGGGGGTAAGTTTATATATATATATATATATATATATATATATATATATATATATATATATATATATATATATATATATATATATATATATATATATATAAAGAACAGAAAAGTAAATGCGAAAAGGGTGCAAGGAAGAAGCTAATGTATACAAACACCCCAGGGGTGAGGTCCAGGTAGTATGGCAGGGGCCAGACCAAATCCAGGGGTACATAAGGTAGCCAACTAAAAAGGGGGTGGGGAGGGAGAAAGGGGAAAGGGAAAAAAAAGATGTGTGGTGGAAGAGGGTATTGTTTGTGTCTCCACAGGGAAAGAGGGACCAGATTTAAAGCCAGTGCCAGACAAATTCATCATGCTGGAAAGCAGTGAGGAGGCAGTGGAGGGGCCTGAAGGCTCGGCCCCCATACCAGCTACCTGGACAAGAGCCCCTCCCGCCAGAAAAATTTTCTTGAGAGGACAGCACTGAAGCTGCAGCTAGGGGAGAGGGCCATGTTTGATCAGAGAAAATGGGAGCAAACGAAGGGGGACAAAGACAGAGTGAAGCACATCCTGGCCCATCAGGCCTGGAGGACGATATCCCTGCTCTGAACAGCCAGTGCACAGAGTGAACAATATGGCTGATCCCACTATGAGACACACCATACCTTAATGGCCCAGGGCCTTAAGGGGGACAGCACTGGAGTGTTGGGATTGGCCCAGACTGACCCTGTGACATCGAAGCAAACCACTAAAATGGTGCGGCAGAGCAACCGTGGGAGCAGAGCAGGGAGCCCCTGAGGGAATACAAAGGACAGACTCTGGGGTCAGAACATGCTACCCCATCGATCCGACTAAAGGACATGCCTAAAGTTAAAAAAAAATCAGACCTGGATCAATTTACACGGTTTTTTTTCTTTTAAAATTTTTTCTCAAAAAAATTTTTTTCTCTTTTGATTAATTTATTCTTCTGTGGGTAATTGGATTTCTTTTTTGTTGGTATTGCTGTGTTCTCATTCATCGCCTATCTTGCTATAGCTTAATTTTTGGTGCATATTGTTATATCTACAGATCTATCTAGATAAGATAGACTGGATGAATAATCTGGAGGAGAAAACAATGGGACCAATGGTTCTGGGATGACACAGGAGAGGGGCAGGCGGTGGTAAGGAGGTGGTGCTAGGCAAACCAGGGAGAGGGGAACAACAAGTGTTCCAAAATCAGTGGCAAGGAGGGTGTGAGAGGCCTGGTAGGGATTCAGCAAGGGCAAGGTAACCGAGAGAAATTACTGAAACCCAAATGAAGGCTGAGCATGAGAGTGGGCTAAGAGGAAGGTAAAAGGAAATGGAGGGAAGAGTTGATGACAAAGGATATATATAGAGATCTAAAAACTGGCATGTATATATATAAATATATTTATATAAGAGTGTGGGGGAACAGATCTACGTGCATATATTTACAGGTTTACTATTAAGGCAGATTGACATTGTGCCTCCACTCAAGTACTTACTGAATGCAAGAACACGCTGTTCTATTAAATTGGCATTCCAGGATGCACACCTTCCCGACATGATTGCTGAAGAAAAAAATGTGTGCATAAGCAAAGTGAATAAAGTTGGTGGTGCCCGGCTATCCAAAGATATAGCATCTGGGGTCTTAAAGGCTTGAAGATAAACAAGCGGCCATCTAGCTGAGAAGCATCAAAGCCCACATGGAAGAAGCACACCAGCCTGTGTGACCAGGAGGTGTAGAAGGGACAAGGTATCAGACATCAAAGAACAAAAGAATCATATCAGTGGGTGCCCACCTTCCTGAAATGATCACTGAAGGCTAACATGTGCATAAGCAAAGTGAATAAAGTTGGTGGTGCTCGGATATCAAAAGATATAGCGTCTGTAGTCTTAAAGGTTTGAAGATAAACAAGTGGTCATCCAGCTTAGAAGCAACAAAGTCCACATGGAAGAAGCACACAAGCATGTGTGACCACGAGCTTTTAAAAGGATCATATATCAAGCATCAAAGAACAAAAAAATCATATCATTGTAAATGTGGGTGCGTGCAGAGTGGAGATTCAAAGCCCATCGTTAGGCAACAGGGCACTCCTTTACTGAAAGACTGTGGGGAAGAGATGAGCCATTCAGGGTGCAGGGTAGCAACGATGAAACATATAATTTTCCTCTATTCTTAAATGCTTCCTCCCCCCCCCCCACTATCATGATCCCAATTCTACCACAAATCTGGCTAGACCAGAGGATGTACATTGGTACAGAGAGCAACTGGAAACACAGGGAATATGGGACAAATTTCTCCTTCAGGACCAGTGGTGAGAGTGGCGATGCCTGGAGGGTAGAAGGAATGTGGGGTAGAAAGGGGGAACCAATTACAATGGTGACTTCAATATACTGTTCTCTGAGAAAGATAGCTCACAGGGAAAGAAACTCAATAAGGCTAGAAAGCTAAACACAACAATTAGACAATTTGACCTGATAGATATTTACAAGCTTTTCATTCAAATAAAAGAAATTCACATTCTTCTCAAGCTCACATGGCACATATTCAAAGATATACCACATGCTGGGGCATAAGGTGAATATACATAAATTTAAGCATATTAATATCATACAGACCTCTCTCTCTGACCACTGTGTCATAAGGCTGGAAATCAACAAAAGGGAGACGAAGAAAAAAATTGGAGGATGAATAACTCTCTACTGCAAAAGGAGTGCATACTGGCACAGATCAGAGATGAAATCAGGAAATTCCTAGAAACCAGTAAGAATGAGCATATGATGTACCAAAACTTATGGGACACATCAAATACAGTTATCAGAGGAAGTTTTATGGCAATACATGCACACCTGAGAAAGGAAGAGAGACTCATGATTGATATGCTGCCACAAAATTTACAACAACGAGAGCAGAGTCAGAAGGACAATCCTACTAATAGCAAAAGAAAAGAAATAATAAAATTCAGGGCTGAGATTCAGGAGAGTGAAAAAAAAGAAAACTATGGAAAAAATTAACGCTGCTAAAAGTTGGTTCTTTGAAAGGATAAACAGAATCGACAGACCACTGGCAAACCTAACCAAAGAATGGAAGGAACAAATTTCAATAGCAAGAATAAAGGATGAAAGAGAGGACATTACAACAGATCTTAATGAAATCAAAAGGATAATTACACAGTACTATGAAGGATTGTACTCCAATGAATTCAACTATTTGGACGACATGGACAAATTCTTGGAAAAACAATCCCTCCCTAGACTATCCTTTATGAACATCAAGAATCTCAACAGACCCATAGCAATAGAAGAAATAGACAAGGTTATCAAGGGATTGCCAACAAAAAAGTCCCCTGGACCAGATGACTTCAATGGAGAATTCTACCAAGCACTTAGGGAAGAACTAACAGCAATCCTACACAAACTCTTCCAGAACATAGTAAAAGACAACAAACTCCTGAACTCCTTCTAAAAAGCTAGAATAACTCTGATACCAAAATAGGGCAAGGATCCCACAAGAATTGAGAACCACAGACCAATCTCCCTAAAGAACATCAATGCAAAAATCCTTAACAAAATACTAGCCAACAGAATACAAAAGTATATAAAACAAATAATTCACCATGACCAAGTGGGATTCATACCAGGGATGCAGGGTTGGTTCAACATACGGAAGACCACTAGTATTATTCATCACATTGACATGAAAAACTATAAGAGCCAGATGATAATATTGATAGATGCAGAAAAAGCATTCGACAACATCCAGTAACAATTCCTGTTTAAGACACATGAGAAGACAGGAATGGAAGGAAAATTCCTCACAAAAAAAATACAAGCTATATATGAAAAACCAACAACCAACATGGTAGTCAATGGAGAAAAGACTAACACAATCCCACTGAAAAAGGGGCTAAGATAAGGATACTCCTTGTCCCCACTCTTATTTAATATCGTGCTGGTGCTTTTAGCTAACAGCATAAGGCAAAGAAAAGACATCAAAGGTATTTGTCTGGCAAAGAAAGAGGTAAAACTATCGTTATTTGCAGATGATATGATTTTATTTATGGAAAATCCCAAAAGCTCCACAAGGGGAGTACTGGAAGCAATAGAGGAGTTCGGCAGAGTGACAGGATACACGATCAAGAAACAGAAGTCCATCAGACTGTCATACACATCGGATAAGACCACAGAAGAGATCCAAAAGTTGATACCCTTCATAATAGCCAAGCACAAATTGAAATATCTAGGGATATACCTGACTAAAAGAAGAATAGATCTATATGAGGAAAACTACAGAACAGTATTACAAGAAACCAAGAGTGACCTCAACAAATGGAAGAAGTTCCCATGCACGGGGATTGGAAGATTCAATATAGTCAAGATGTCAGTTCTGCCAAAGGCACTATATAAGTTTAATGCAATCCTGATACAATTACCCTCATCTTTCTTCAAGGAAATGGAAAAAAATGGTTTCCAACTTCATATGGACAGGGAAGAAGCCCAGAATTAGCAGAGAACTCCTCAAGAAGAAGGACACCGTGGGAGGCCTTGCTTTACCTGACTTTAGCACAGACTATACAGCCACAGTTGTCAAAACCACATGGTATTGGTACAATGACAGATACTCAGACCAATGGAAAAGTACTGAAAACCCAGAAATAAAATAATCAACATACAGACAACTGATCTTTGATAAGGGCCCCAAAAATATCAAATGGGAAGCAGATGCCCTCTTTAACAAGTGGTGCTGGAAAAAAATGGATATTTGCATGAAGAAAAATGAAGCAAGACCCTATCTCACGCCATTCACAAGAATAAACTCAAGGTGGATCACAGACCTTGAAGTTAAACTCCAAACTATTAGGGCCATCAATGGGGGAATTGGGACTAATTTGACAACTTTGGCATAGGGAATACACAGGGTATCAGAAAGAGGGAAGGACACACACACACAGAAGAGGCACAAATTGATGAATGGGATATACTGAAAATAAAACACCTGTGTACATCAAAAGAATTCACCAAGAGAATAATAAGAGTGTCCACTGACTGGGAAAACATCTTTAGCAATGACACATCAGACAAAGGCCTTATTACTAAAATCTATAATACTCTGCTAGCTTCCAAAAAGAAAAAAAATAACTGCCCTCTGAGGAGGTGGGCAAAGGACCTGAAGAGAAGTTTCACAGGGACAGAAACCGAATGGTCAACAAACATATGAGAAAATGTTCCCGATCTTTAGCCATAGGAGAAATGCAAATTAAAACAACGAGGTACCACCTAACACCCTCAAAGGTAGCCCAATTCAAAAAATCAGAAAGCAACAAGTGTTGGAGGAACTGTGGAGAGATAGGAACTCTCATCCACTGCTTGTGGACCTGTAAGTATGTACAACCACTATAGAAATCAATCTGGCGATATCTACGACAGATGGAAGTCAAGTTAACATATGACCCAGCAATCCCCCTACTGGGGATATACCCAGAAGAGGCAAGAAACAAACCAAGGCCAGACATCTGTGCTCAAATGTTCATAATTTCAAGGAGTTGGAAACAACCCAAATTTCCATCAACTGACGATTGGATTAAAAAACTGTGGTATATACATACAATGGAGTACTACGCATCACTAAAAAGCAGTGATGAACATATAAAGCACATTGCTGCATGGGAAGAACTGGAAGAAATCATGCTAAATGAAGTAAGCCAAGTACCGAAGGACAAGTACAACATGAGTCCGCTAAGGTAAGCTTTTTAAAAAAAATGCAAAAGGGGCATAGGAAAAAGCTACTGCATATAAACATTCCTGGGGTGAGGACCAGGTAATATGGCAGGGACCAGATCAAATAGAGGGATACGCATGGTAGACAACTGAAAACCCAGTGGGGAAAGGAAAAATAATAATAATAACAAAGAAATGGGTAGCGGGGGCACAGGGCACTAGCCCACCCAACGGGGGGCGGGGGGTATTGTTTATATCTCCACAGGGAAAGAGGGACCAGATTTTAACCCAGTGCTCCAAGATGTGAATGCAACATGCCAACGTGGAGTAGCGAACCAGTGGAGAAGTCTGGGGGACCAATCCTAATCCCTATTACTACATGGACACCTGCCCCTCCTCCCAGAAGAATTTATTTCAAAAGACGACACTGAATCTGCAGCTCCGGGAGAAAGACATATCTGATCAGAGAACATGGGAGCAGATGAAGTGGGAGAAGGAGAGAGTGGAGCACAACCTGGTCCACCAGGCCGTGAAGACGATGTTCCCAATTAGAGCAGCCTGTCCACAGAGAGGACCATATTGCCAGCCCCGCTGTGAGACATGACATCCCTCACTGATCCATAGCCCTACATGGGACAAGAACGGAAACACAGTGTGGGAATTGCACCCGATCTGATCCCACCACACCGATGTAAAATACTAAGGGGATGCAACAGAACAGCAAGGGAACGGAGAAGCGAGATCCCTAGGGAATGCTGAAGGTGGACTTTGGGGCCAGGACGTGGTGCCCCAACAGACTGGACTGGAAAATACTCCTAAAGGCCAACAAACAGTCCTTGAACTAACTACAAGCTTTTCTTTCTTGTGTTTTGTTTTTTGTCATTAGTTTGTTGTTGTTGTTGTTTTGTAGTATATTGTTGCTTGGTTTTTCTCTGTCTTGCTTTTGTGCGTGTTATTATCTCCGCAGGTCTGTCTTAATAAGATTGGCTGAACAATCTGGAGGAGAAAACAACAGTACCAACAGTTTGGGGGGGGGGATTTGGGAGAGGGGGAGGTGGGGGGAAGGTAGTGGTGTTAACAAACCCAGGGACATGGGAACAGCAAGTTATCCAAATCGGCGGTGAGGAGGGTGTGGAGGCCTGGTAGGGCATGATCAAGGGTAATGTAACCAAGAGGAATAGCGGAAACCCAGGTGGGGACTGAGCATGATAGTGAGAGAGGAGAAGAGTCAACAGAAATAGAGGAAAGAGCTGGGAGGCAAAGGGAATTTATAGACGTTTAGATAAAGACATGTACATATGCAAATATATTTGTGTATGAGGATGGGGAAATAGATGTAGCAACAATGAAAAATACAACTTTCCTCTAGTTCCTAAATGCTTCCCCCTCTCCACCTCATGATCCCAATTCTACCGTGCAAGTCTGGCTAGACTAGAGGATGGACACTAGTACAGATAGGAACTGGAAACACAGGGAATCCAGGGAGGATGATCCCTTCAGAACCAGTGGTGTGAGGGGTGATACTGGGAGGGTGGAGGGAGGGTGGGATGGAAAGGGGGAACCGATTACAAGGATCTACATGTAAGTTCCTCTCCGGGCGATGGACAACAGAAAAGTGGGTGAAGGGAGACGTCGGACAGGGCAAGATATGACAAAATAATAATTTATAAATTATCAAGGACTCATGAGGGAGGGGGGCACGGGAAAGGAGGAGAAAAATGAGGAGCTGATGCCAGGGGCTTAAGTGGAGAGAAAATGTTTTGAGAATGATGAGGGCAATGAATGTACAAATGTGCTTTACACAATTGATGTATGTATGGATTTTGATAAGAGTTGTATGAGCCCCTAATAAAATGATTTTTTTTAAAAAGAAGCAAAGCTGTCTAAATTACATCTTATATATTTAGGCCATGTTATCGGGAGAGACCAGTTCCTGGAAAGGGCATGATGCTAGGTAAATCCGACGGGCAGTGGAAAACAGGCAGACCCTTAACAAGATATATTGACACGGTGGGTGCAACCATGGATTCAAGCATAACAATAATTGTAAGGACGGTACAGGATCAGTCAGTGTTTCTGTTCTTCATGGGGCTGTTATGAATCAGAACCAGCTCAACAGTATCTAACAACAACAGTGCAATGTCATGAACCAAAAGGACGCTATGCCTTTCAGGAGTGCTGATGGCAAAATATTTAAGTGGATCCCTCAGCGAAATATCTCATGGGCTGTTCCCCTAACGCTTCAAAAACACCAACCTCGTTGCTCTCAAGGGCATTCTGTCTCGGCCACCCTCCCAGTCATATTAGAACTGCACGGGATGATCTCCGGGCCTGCGTTCTCTGCGGTGTGGTAGTATTGGTTTCAAACCAAAGAACGTTCTCTTTGCAGTCACGCAACATAATTACTGCACCACTAGGTCCCGAATCAGAAGTCTGCAATTGAATAAATGAGTAGTACCACAAATGAATTTTGCAGTGATGCATCTTACATGCATACTAATTCTATAGGATGTCCTTGACTTCAAAAAGAAATATGATTTCTCCCATTGCTCTTTAATCATATGGCATTAGCACATTTTTATAGAAACAATGTATAAGAACTATTAATTCTATCACAAGACAAGCAACTGCACAAACACATTGATGGATGGCAACTGACATTCAACTTCGGCATCTGAAGAAAATGAAGGGGTGGGGCCTAGGGAGACAATGGAAAATCCATTCTGACCCAAAGGAGCATCCTCTTTTCAGTTCCACTTGATGGTTGCCATGGAAGAATATTTCAACATCCTAAATATGGATTTTGATACAAAATCACATGATTAAATATTAATAATGAATTTGAAGTTTTTCCAACGTTAAATGTTTTATGACCTCTGAGAGTAGCTCTCAAGGATGAGTGCTCACCACAGGGCAAATGAAGCAAATCCCCTCTGACCCTCTTTCATCAGTGCAGACCACAGCACTCTCTGAAGACTCTCTAACGTCTTCTCCCACTTCCCAATCATCCAGAAAAACTATTTTGTTTGTCACCTCTGACAAGCAAAATGTTCTAATTGGAGCATATTTCATTCTAAAATTGGTGTTCATTTCTAAGAACACACATTTTTAACCATTTTAAATTTCTTTCCAATTTTTTGCTAAAGTTCATATCATTGTGATATTTCTGCTCACAATAGGAGTATTGATCACTTATTTGTTCATGCTTTCGCTCATTTGTTTTCATCTATAAAGTGTTGTGTGCTTTATAAAAGCAAGTCTGTTTGGGGCACAAGAAAATGCTGACCATCTTTCTCAAATGTTCATAAAATTTTCAGAGTAAAATCTTAATATAGTAAATAAAGCTCTCTTTTATCATTGAGTATTTTTATTTTATTTTTATTAATCGTGTTTCCCCCTCTTCCCTCTGGACCTAGGCCTTTTGTAAACCTATAACAAAAAGGGGATCATTTGACCAAGAGTCCCATCACTTCCCAAAATAACATTCATGTTGACCTTCACTGCAACTAAACACCACCATTCCCCTGTCTCAAGACAACCTTTGCAGCTCTCCTCACAGCTGTGTCTGCTCACAGTTTATAAATCAGCACTCTTTCTGTTGCTGTTGTTCGTTTGTTTGCTGGTTGGTTTGGTTTTGGGGAGTTTGCTCATTTGTTTGCAATGAACATCCAAAATCTTTTTTTATTTTTTTTATTAAAAGATCATTTTATTGGGTCCTCTTACAGCTCTTACAACAATCCATATATAATTGTATCAAGCATATTTATACATCATTTTTTCTAGACATTTACTTTCTATTGAGTCCTTGGTATCAGTTCCTCTTCTCCATCACCCCCTCCCATCACCCCTTGATAAATTATAAATTATTAGTAGTATTATAAATTATAATTTATTGGTAATATTTTCATATCTTACACTGACTGCTGTCTCTCTTCCCCCATGGTTTTAGTTTTTTTGTCCCCCTGGAAGGGGGTGTGGTGTGGTTACGTGTCTATCAGTGCAATCGGATCCCCCCTCTCCCCACCTTCCCTCTACCCCTCTGGTATCACTACTCCCATGCCTGTTCCTGGATTCTGTGCGCTGTGAGCGCTTATATCTGTACCTGTGTACATGCTACAGTCTAGCCTGAAGTGAAAGGCAGTACTAGGGTCATGGTGGTGGGGGGTGAGGAAGCTTCAAAGAACCAGAGGAATATTTTGGGTTTCATCAGTGCTTTACTGCACCCTGGTTGACTCATTCCTCCCTTATGCCCTTTCTTTGAGGGGATGTCCCATTGTCTACAGATGTGTTTTGGTTCTCTGCTCTGATCCCCCTAGTTCTCAACAGTATGGTTTGTTTGCTTGTTTGCTATGTTTTGGGTCTTCTGATACCTGTTATCTGGTCCCGACAACACCTCATGATTGTACAGGCTGGTGTGCTTTTTCCATGCAGGCTGATGCTTCTCTGCTAGATGGCTGCTTGTTTAACTACAAGCCTTTAAGACCCCAGAAGCTATATCTTTTGATAGCTGGGCACCATCCACTTTCGTTACCATATTTGCTTGTGCACCCATTTGTTTGTGCACCCAAGAGGCTGAGCATCACAGAATGCCAGTTTGTTAGAACATGTTCTTTCATTGAGGGTGGGTATGAGCAGAGGCCTGAAATTCGTCCACTACCTCAGTGTATTGCCATTAAATATATATACCTAGACCAATACCTCTATTTTAAGAATAAATGTATTTACATATGTATACACCTATGCTTATACCTCTATCCATAGCTTTGCTTCCTACAGTGCTCCTCTCTTTCCTTACCTTCCTCCTGCCCCACCAACACACTGGCCCTACTTGTGCCTCGTAGTAAATTCTCTGTTAGACTGCTGTTGCTCCAAGACGCCCACCATCTCTACATGCTCCTTGTTGTTGATTTTTAATTCACTAGCTGTTCCCGTCTATGGCATTGTTTGCTCCTTGCCCCCTCCCCACCCCCTTCCTCTGCCCCAAGTCCCACCTGGACCATTGATCCTTTTGCTTTCTCCTCGATCTGGCTTCCCATACCTATCTTATATAAGATAGGCAAAATCTTTTCAATAGCAGGATGGGATCTGGGTTAGTTTTATAGCTGCAGCTGGAACGTCAGCCTCTGGAGAGCTCAAACTTCTGGCCCTTAGAGCAGGCATATGGTTTGATGTGGCTGTGGGTGTGTGGGGTGCAGTCCTTTGCCGAAATGCCTGTATCCCTCCCAGCACTTGCGTGGACCAGACAGCAGGGCAGTGCCACAGCCCTTGGGGGAGTCCAGGGCCAGCTGGTCGACGGTGAGGATCTTGCCCTCAGCCTTGAGGATGAGGTCCAGCCCCGGCTGCTCACTCACAGGGCGCACCCCTTCACTTTGGCACCTCCTGCACCCACACGTCATCCATTATAGTCCCCACAACCACAGCTGTCTTGTTCTCTCGGCCAGGAAGCTTCATCTTCCAGATCATCCACCAGAGGGACAGGGGCGGCCGGTGGCTGCAGCTCATGAACAGCCTCTGCAACACAACCTGGATGGAGGTGGAGTTGGTACGCCAGGCCAGACACCTGTACCACTTGACCAAGAGGCACAGGCAGATGTCCTGGCTCTTGGGTTCCTTGTGGCAAACCTTTCTGTCCTTGTTGTGCGGGCGTCTATTCCCAGGATGGCGCCTCCTGCTCAACCAGGGCCAGAAGCAAGTCAGCACTCTTTGGATAGTCCCTATTGCATTTCCTGTTTGTATACATAACATGCACCACCACCACCACCACCACCACCCCCATGCTTTGCTGATAACTACTGCCTCGTGGTTTTTCTAAATGTTCCCCTCATAATGGCCAGGCTCAGTTTGCTGAAAGGCACTGAGAGCTTCCTTAAACAAAAATCAGAGATGAGCCAAAATTTACCAAGTGTGTCTATTTCTACTGTAGGTTCTGTGTAGTTCCAAAAAAAGCACTTGTGATCACTTACAACAAAAATATGTCATCAGCATCCCCTTACGGAAGGGTCGCAAGAAGGAGACGAGCCAGTCAGGGTACAGTGTAGCAACAATGAAACATACAACTGTCCTCTAGTTTCTGAATGTTTCCTCCTCACCCACTATCATGATCCCAATTCTACCTTACAAATCTGGCTAGACCAGAGCATGTACACTGGTACACATAGCAACTGGAAACACAGGGAATCCAGGATGGATGATCCCTTCAGGACCAGTGGTGTGAGTGGCAATACTAAGAGGGTAGAAGGATGGTGGGGTGGAATGGGGGAACCGATTACAGGGATCTACATATAACTCCTCCCTGGGGGGAAAGACAACAGAAAAGTGGGTGAAGGGAGACGTCGGGCAGTGTAAGACATGACAAAATATTAATAATTTATAAATTATCAAGGTTTCATGAGGGAAGGGTCAGGGATGGAGGGGGGAAATGAGCTGATACCAAGGGCTCAAGTAGAAAGAACATGTTTTGAGAATGATGATGGTCACACATGTACAAATGTGCTTGACACAATGGATGGATATGTGGATTGTGATAAGAGCTGTATGAGCCCCCAATAAAATGATTTTTAAAAATATGTCATCAGGTTAATTACCAGGAAGCTAAAACAAGAAGTCATAAAGCGATGGGACCTGTTCCTCTGGTGAGCCTCAGGGATACATTTTGTCACAGACATTAATAAAAAATTTTTTTTAAAAGAAGTCATAAAGCCTGGAACTTGAATAAGAGCTATTGTAACAACGGCAAGTACTGTTTGGGTAGAAGCTTTCCAGCACGCAGGGGAAAGAAAACTAGAGAAGGCTGGCACCGTGTGACCCAGGAAAATGTAATGGGGTAGAGAGGTTCTGCCAAATACTTTGGGAAGGGACTCACCTTGCCTCAGACACCATGCTTCCTGTGCAGAAACAGGGACCAAAGACACGCAGAGGACTCTCAGACACCAGCATCCAGTGCAAAAGCTGACAGATAATTGATGGCAGATGATGAATTAAGCTTGCGAATTGCAACATGCAAAGGCTGTGTGGGAACACGAGGCTCGCAGGGTTCTGTCTCCTACGGGGAAGCCAATAGACTTATGATTTTATTTTCCTTTTAATAAACCTGACTACTTCACTCACTTGTAAGTGATCACAAATGCCTTTTGAAACCGCGGAGAACATAAATTATAAATAAATAAACCTGGGGAAATTTGGCTCGTCTCTGACTTGTGTTTGAGGAAGATCCAGTCCTCGCCCCATAATGGACACAGCCATCGTGGTGGTGATACATTATAGAATCAGAGTAACTACTAGATAAACATGAGCGATGACTCCCGTTACATTTATAAAAAATAAACGACGTTAGCCGAGGACTGAATTCATGGGCCTCTGTGTACTAGATGCTCAAGGTCAAGCCCAAGGCAAGCATGAGAACAGAGAGATAATAAGGGTGTGCTCCTCAGAGCAACCAACCATACAATTCTAAAGGGCAGCCGGCAGCATTTGCTTCTAAGTTCAGGAGACAGGAAGGGGCAAGAAAGATGAGTGAATGGAAACCGTGAACCCGGGGACGACATAGGGAGAGCAATGGTACATTGAGGAGATTACAGCTCGTGCCACAAAACAAACTGTGTATTCGTTGTTGAATGGAAAAAATAATAATCTGTTCTGTAAACTTTTACCCAAACCATAATGAAATGTTCAAACAAAAAGTTTTAAAAGAATATGTAGATGGATAGATAATTGATAGATAGATACATAGATAGATAGATCAGTTGTGGGCCATGCTGTTTTATTAATGAGAAGCTCACATAATTTCTGCAGTCTGAACCTGTGGATCACTCAGTCTGACAAGGGAATTTGATCAATGAGAACTCAGCAGAACCTCCCCAGGGCCCTCCTTGACGATAAACCCACCCAGTGAGAGCCTCTCCCCAGAGAAAGGGAAGCATGAGAGCCCCCAGAGGAAGCTGTGAGAAGGGCACTGAGCTGCCCTTGCATCATAGAAAGCAGGAGAGCTGCTTCAGGGTGCTGAGCCAGGCTCAGGAGGGAGACCTGCCAGGCATGCCAGCCTTGGGCATGATGGGAACCGGAAAGAGTTTCAGCACACCAGGTTCACTCCTGACCGTTGCTGCTCTTCTTCCCCATCTGACACTCCAGATCAGCATGGGCCTGCTGCTCGTGCCGTTAACAGGGAAGAAAGGAGGCAGTGTGATGTGGCTTTCTGTGTGGACACGATTTCAGGACCTGTGATGAGAGATGAGCTGAGAGTGTGAAGGACAGGGAGTCGCTGGCCTCGTGACGGAGTGGGTGCTGAAAGCAGTGAGAACGCCTAGCTTCAGGGCTTGGTGGTGATGCAGAAGGTAGCCACCGAGAGTCTGGATTCTGAATTCCCACCACCTGTGTTTAAGAAATGGATATGGCTGGGATGAAATTCTCCCAATAACTGGATTCGTACATAAAGGAAACAGGTGACAGGAGAGATAATGTCTTCAAAGAGCAGTCTTATAAGGACATTCTTAAAACCTCTTAAAAGCAGAGCAGCACAGGGGAAGCCATTTTTATGGAAGAATAAAAAATGAATCAGAATACATTATTTTAAGGGATCCATCTTGATAAAAATAAGGAGACTTTAGAGCACCAGAATGAATTGCCATGTTTCAAGGAAAGTAGGGTTTAAAAGCCAACCTATTAGTAGTGATTCCTTTGTTTTTGTCGTTGTTTTATTTGGCTTTTATAAGCAGAGTGAACTATACAGACTGTGTAACTATGTGGACCTCACCTATGTGGACAGGCCCCTCACCTGTGGCTGCAGCTACTAAACTGATGTTTGTAACCAGGGAGGCAGTTAAGCAAAATCGTATCCCACTCTGTGTAGCTATGGGGACCTTCTCCAGGCTGTTCAGTCCTAAGCTAGCTATGACAGCACTCCCCTGTGGTGCAGACAGTGTGAGGGTTTTGTGAAGGGAACAGATAGTCTCGTGTTTTCCCTGATTAAAGAGCAGGAAAGTCAGTCAATAAGGACTCGGTAGAACCTACCAAGGGCCTTTCCATGATGGCAAACCCATCCCATCAGAAATTTGCATGTTGTGTTTTTGTTGTTTTTGATGGCATGGGCAACGGTACCCAGAGGTTGGCCACACGCCTTCAGAATTCTCACAACTCATTTCTCTGCAAAATGAATGAATATTTTGACTGTAGTTTCTATCTTAAGCAATCTTGAAACCTCAGGCCTTCCTTTCGTAATGTCATCAATGTTGAGGAGGCAGTTCCAGGCAGAGATTAAACCCTCCCACTGGCAGCAGTAAGTAATATAAAACTATGACCATGACGTCGATTTGAACTCGGAGTGACCCGATGTGCTGCAGAATGAAACCGTGCTCCATCGGGTTCTCTTGGCTGTCATCTCTGTGGAAGCACCGCTGCTGCTGCACGACTGAGAAGGGCTCGAACCACCAACCTTCAGGTGAGTTGTAAGGAGAAACCATTTGGGCTACCCAGAGTTCCTTTCGGCAGCCCACCCCACTGCCTTCAAGTAGATCCTGACTCCTGGGGGTGCTATCTCGGCAGCACACAGTGCTCTCTCAGCCCAGAGCATGCAGCAGAATTGTAGTCCTAAAAATACTAGTGTTACAGAAAGTGCCCTATCTACTTCTTCCTTGCCTGTTCACTGTCGGCTGCATGGCTGTATCCTAAGGACTCTCAGGAGGCGTGGCACAGGAAAACACACATGCATACACACCAAGAAAAAGAAGAAAACTTAGAAGTTGACTCAGAAGCTACGCAGTACAAATAAATGCAGCTTGGCAGTACAAATAAATGCAGGTTGGCAGTACAAATAAATGCAGACGAACGGTGTGCAAAGCTATGCTATTTCCACTTGGTGAAGGTATCGTGTCACTGAATTGTCCTCAGATAGATGGCTGAAAATTCAAATGTTTTGTTAGAGACATTTCACCACAATAAGAAGTTCAAAGTGTTTAGAACTGTATGTCTATATATTCTGTCTTCCAATTTGTATTATTTTAACTTATTTTGAGTTTCCATCTGCTACTTTCCAGGATCTCAGGCAACAGAAGGCAATCGGGGATGGACCGCCTCGGAGACATCTGTCACCAAGCAGTGGACCCTAGGCTGGCAGGTCCCCCCACCGCTGCCCTAGCCTACTTGAGTGAAGCAGTCTCTTCTGAACTGTCCCAAGTATGTCATAACTGTAGTGCCTTGCCGCCCTTCCCCCCAAAGGCTTGCCTAGGGATTAAGCAACCATGTTAATTGAGAGCAATTGAAAGAAATGACTCTGAAGCCAGCTGGTCCGGGTTCCTAACTGTGTGAGCAGGAAATGACGGAAGTCAAGCCTCGCTTTCGTCTTTCACAGCATGGGATAGCGTGTCCAGCTCAAGGAGCTCCTGTGAGAAGCCAGGATCAGCCCGGCACTTAGAACAGAATCCCGTAGGGCTTGATAGTCACTAAAATCGAAGGTCCGTAGAGCAATGACTTCTTTCCATCTGCTCACCGCACTTGTACCAGCATCCACCATACAAAGGAGTGGAATGAATGCAGGGCTGGTTTGGAAGCATGAAGAACTAGTGTGCAATCCATCCCACGACCTCGGAGCTCTCGGTTCGCATGCTCTCTCCTCAGAGCCCTGGCAAACACCTCTCTAGCCCCAGAGAAATCTCTTTGTCCTTTGGGTTTCTGGTGACTTCTGTGTTGGCCGCCATACGCCCTCTCCAGCTTTGTTCACCCGGTGCTGTGACGACATCCAGCCGAGCCCTCCTTCTCTGTCCAGCAGCTCCCTCCATGGAAGCAAAGAAGAGATTGTCTGGATTGAAGCAGGGGGAGGACCAAATGCAGAGGAACACCAAAAGTTTAAACTCTCAGAAAAGGAGTCCACTCCAAGTACTTAACTTGTGGTTGCTAAAAAAAAAAAAAAAAACTTATAGTTTCGCCTGAATGAGTGCTAGGTGTGTACAAAATCATGGGGATGTGTTTTGTAATCGCAATGTGAAATGCACCTCACGCCTGCACATGTCAGCTGTATCTAATTGGTATGAGAATCATGATCTCGTCATCCTCCGGGCGTGCTGGCCAGAACCCAATTTCCTCCTGGCTCCCAGGGGAACAGGATCAGGTTGGCTCTTGGGTGGCCATGTCACTGGAGTCCTATCAGTGAGCAATTTGTCCCCTTTGATAAAAGCCATGCTCTGTTTGCTGGGTACACACAGCCCAACCCAGGCATACCACATACACTTTCTGGGCAGAGGTGGGGTGAGCATGTAATAAAAGAATTTCCTGCCAAATCAGAATTCACAGTCGTGCTCTCCTCCACCCTGGCTCCCACCCTTCTCCTCCCACTCCCCCTGCTCGTTACTAAAGCAGTCTGCGTTTGTTTAGCCAAAAGACACACCCACCAAGGCTCCTTTGTTTACTGAGATCTGTGCCATGTGCCATGTCCAGATAGCAGGCCTGAGCTGGCTTGGCCTCTGTCTCCTTATCCTTGACTTCCGTGAGAGTCTTCACATCTGGACCCGCAGATGACCGCGCTTCTTCTGGAATGACAGTACCAGAGGTGGATGTCGTGCTCACATTCAGAGTGGCCATGGTGAAGTGCTGTTCATTCATTTCAGGCTCCTGTGATCCTCTGTAGAACCGGACAAGCCCCACCCGGTCCCATGCCATCCCCCAATGGTTCCTCAGCTTGAGCTCATTGTGGCAGCCAATGTGTGCACCCATCATGTTGAGGGTCTTCCTCTTTTTCGCTGCCCCTCTACTGAGCATGAAGCCAGGGACTGGTCTCTCCTGACAGCATGTCCAAAGTATCCAAGACGATGCCTCACATCACTTCCAATGGAACCGCTGTCCTACCAGTGTGTCTGCAAAAGGGATCCCAAATCCATTCATCCACTTCTCTCCCTCTGCCTCTGCCACCTTCCCATTCCAGTCACAGCATTCCTGCCTGGTCCACCATTGGAAACTGTCACTGTCTTCCTGCTTCTGCTCTGAGAGGCACCTATCATTCTACAGCACGTTCAACCAAATATTTGTGTAATTTGAAACAGATCCTGTAATATAAAACAGATCCTGTAATTCTTCAGTGGCCTCAAAAGGCTTGACCTCAGCTCCCAAGGCCCACAGGAACCCAGCCTGGTCTTCCACCTAAAGGCACATCTTTCATCTCCATATACCTAGGTTTGTTTTCAACCCTGCCAGTCACCTTCCTGCTCGGGGTCATGATTCCTCCTCTACCTGGGACACTGTCCTCCAAGGTCCTAACACAGATGGCTTCTCCTCGTCATTCAGGGCTCCGCTGAGACGCCCTTTCTCACTCAGAAATGCCCCGTCTTGCTCTAGAGCACTGATCGCTGTGATGAAATTGGAAGCTGACCTGGCTATTTTTTGAATGATTATTATCTAGTCCCTCCCCCAAGGAACCCGGTTGCTGTATTGGTTATGTGCTAAGCTGCTCACCGTGAGGTTAGCAGTCTGAAACCACCAGTCCCTCTGAGGGAGAAAGGCGGGCTTGCTACTCCCCTAAGGAGTCAGCAGGCTCAGAAAGCCACAGGGGCAGTGCTGTCCTGGCCTATAGGAGGTGATGAGTCATAACTGTCTGGATGGCAGAGCATGTGGTTTCAGAAGCTGCTCCTCCACACACGCTCTTACACTTGTTCTGTGGGAGCAAGTGCCAACGTCTCCAGCCAGCAGAACCCTGCTTGGCTCGCAGGTGCTCAGACAGCACTGCACAAAGGAGCAACTGGATGAGCCCCTGGAAGATTATGTGTTCCCAAAAGAAGAAGAAACCCTTTCTCCCTTGCCTGGGAAATGAGATTGTTAAATAAGATAGCTGAGCCCTTCTGGATTTTTTTCCCTGTAATTGAACTTGCATTCTAACAATTTGCTTAGTAAGGACATCACTTTTCCCAGAGAGCTTAAAGGGTTACTGTAATCACCTCCTAAAGTATGAATCAGTGCCTGCCTAGCTAGAGTCAAACTTCATCAGCACAAATAATACAGTTAATGCTTGCCAATAAGGTAGGACAGGATCAAGTAAAATGGAAAAGAGGCCCTCTTTACTACAAATGATGGAATAAACTGCTTGTGTTCAGGGCCCATTTTTATGCCCTTAGCTTTTCTTTGGACAGAACTGAGCCTCCAGAAGCTGCAAATTGTCAGCAGCACTGGGGTTTTTCACTTCCATTCAGTTTTTCAAGGTCTTCCTGACAAAAACTACAAGGATGGGGAAAAACCCTCATTTGTTTGCCAGGTGTTCCAGCTGTGGAACTTGCTCTCAGTCCCTCCCCGCAAATGGCCATCGCTCTTAGGTTTCAACCTCCCTCTTCCAATGTATGTCTGAAGACTTCAATTCTCCCATGCCCTTTGAAGGAATAGAAAGTGCCTCAATATATTGTGAGCTTTAAAACACTCACATTTCAAGCCAGCCCCCATGGTGCATGAAAGAACCCACCTTGAAAAACATTAGAAGTTTGAGACAACACTGGCAACAACCCAAAATGAAAACACTGTGGCAGTGTTATTGCTGGGAGCTGCCATCGAGCCACAGTAACCCCGCGGCCTCCTTATTCGCTCTGTACCACCAGAATCAAGATTCACTGTAGGAATGATTTCTCCCAGGAAGATTTTCATCAGCCACCAGGACTGCATTAAATCCCCACACACCACTTTTTGCTCACTACGCTGGCCTTAGCAGAGGCTGCCTATATGCTCAGCTCCCAGAACATTACATATCATTTGCCAAACTGTCTTCCCACTTCCCTGAAGCGCCCAGAGGGCAAGAAATCCCTCCCACTCATGGAAATATTGGCAAAGCCTAATAGCATCTATTGCTGGTGGAAAAGTATAAAGGTACAGCTACTCTTAAAAAAAAACAATTTGGCAGTCTTATAAAACTAAGAACGTGCTTAACATTTACAATTACTCAGCAGTTGTACTTTTGGACTTATATACCAGAGAAATTTTTACGTTCAAACTCATTATGGCCTTTCTTCAAATTATTTTATTATAAAATATAGAGATAGGTCTCCCACACTATCCAAATTAGAGCATTCCTAAGAAAACTTTAATAAGAACCAGTTAGCATGAATTTCCAAAATTGGGGGGAATTTGTTTTGAGCATTCCCAGACCTCCAAAAATACTCTCCTGATGATGAGCCAGTCAAGGTGCGATATAGCACCAATGAAAAATACAACTTTCCTCTAGTTCCTAGATGCTTCCACCCCCCCCCCCCCAAACTATCATGATCTGAATTCTACCTTGCAAGTCTGGCTAGACCAGAGCATATACACTGGTACACATAGCAACTGGAAACACAGAGAATCCAGGGCAGATGATCCCTTCAGGACCAGTGGTGTGAGTGGTGATACTGGGAGGGTAAAGGGTGAGGGGGTTGGAAAGAGGGAACCGATTACAAGGATCTACATGTGACCTCCTCCCTGGTGGACAACAGAAAAGTGGGTGAAGGGAGACATTGGACAGGGAAAGATATGACAAGATAATAATTTATAAATTGTCAAGGGCTCATGAGGGAGGGGTAGAGGAGAGGGAGGGGAAAAAAGGAGGACCTGATGCCAGGGGTTTAAGTGGAGAGCAAATGTTTTGAGAATGATGAGGGCAATGAATGTACACATGTGCTTTACACAATTGATGTATGTATGGATTGTGATAAGAGCTGTATTCGCCCCTAATAAAACATTTTAAAAAATAATAATCTCCTGAGATAGTTCAGGTATTATGTCAACTTGGTTGGATGGGATTCTCCGTGGTTTGGCTGTCGTCCCCTGTGATGAAATCTTCTTGAGGATGTAAACTGCTTCCAATATAAGTAGATTCTATGGAAAAACTTGGTTGCTTTTGGCTGCATCTGGCTCATAGACCTCTAGTTCTTTGGACTTGAGCCTGCTTCATTGCCTGCCAAGCCTAGAAGTCATCACTGACTTTCCATCTGGCCTGCCTACCTTAGAACCATTCTCTTCTATAACCACAAGCCTGACCTGCTCCTCTTGGATTCATTCAGCTCTGTACCCATGAGTCTGTCCTCTTCCTGCCAGTCTTGGTTCTGTCAGCCCCCACAGCTATATGAATTAGGGGAAACCTCAGCCTAATATTTGACCTACAGAGTTGGAACTTATCTTGATTAAAAATTTGCCCATTTCACAACTGTGAGTCATTTTATGGATATATACCTATATATGTTTATATCCTATATTTTCTCAATATAAATATATGTATTTATATAAAATATGAGATATATCTTATTAAATGAAAAAATAGATGTGTGTATATTCTTTATTCTTTATTGTGAGTTATATTCTTTATTGTCTGCACTGCTTCCCTAGAGAAACAAAATCGGGACATTTATGATTAGATAGGTAGGTTTATATGTGAGAAGTACTGTAACAGTGAATTAGTCCTCATGACAGTTGCAGGGGGTTCATTTCAATTCACTTTCATGGAATAAATAATATACTGAAGGTCCCTTAGCTCACTCAGGCTGCCCGGCCAAGATCAATGAAGCAGACAGTGGAGTCTGCCCTCAGGCAAGACAGGCAGAGTCAGCCCACCTGGGCGGACAGCAGGGTGGGGCAGCAACAGTCAGGGCACAGCAAAGCAGGTCACAATGGGGTCTCAAGCCCCAGCAATGTACCAAGTCAACACAATCCACCAGCAGCATGGTTAAACAGGTCTTGAAGGAAAGACATGATCCACTGGTTAGCTTGGCCTACAGGTAGTGCAGCTCAGGGTTGAGGCAAAGAACTAGATCTAGCAGCAACATGCTGGTCCAATCACCAGGGAGAGAGAAAGGGGCTGACCTTGGAAAGCTATTTATCTCATTACCATCCAATCAAGCTGTGACCTGATTAAACTCCGCTCACATGTTCCTCTGGAAGCCTAGTTGGCGCAATAAACCTAACAGAGAGAGAGAGAGAGAGAGAGAGAGAGAGAGAGAGAGAGAGAGAGAGAGAGAGAGAGAGAGAGAGAGAGAGGAGAGGAGAGGAGAGGAGAGGAGAGGAGAGGAGAGGAGAGGAGAGGAGAGGAGAGGAGAGGAGAGGAGAGGAGAGGAGAGGAGAGGAGAGGAGAGGAGAGGAGAGAACAGAACACACGCACGCACGCACACGCGCCCAGGTAGAGTAGTGGGTTATGCATTGAACATTCAAACCTACTTTCCGCTCCTGTAAAGATTCACAACCTCAGAAATCCAAAGCAGTTTTACTCTAACCTATAGAGTCACTTGGAATTGGGATTGACTCCATCCATGACACTGAGTTTGAATTGAGTTTGATATATGCATATATAAGCTTCACTAGTTTTGCTTCTCTAGAACCCAGCACAAGACACCTACCAAATCATACCACATAATACATAAAATAGCAAGACCATCTTATGTTCACAGACACAGTTCAAAACCAGGGTGAGTTGCTGCTGAGAGACTGAGTGTAAATCCCTATGGAAAGAGCTGCATGAGGCCCCTCTCAGAGGGGTGTGCCCTGCCTCTTGAAAGGCTTGTTGCAAAATAAACCCTGGGCGCTTGTTTCACTTGCCACTTTTTTTTTCCTCTTCAATTTTTTTTTGTAGGGAAAACAGGTACTAGTATGGGTCATCCATAAAAACAAAGTGAGGTGTAGTGAACTTCAAGAAGTCAGAGACAACCGTGGTACACCAGGGCCAGTCCAAAAAAAAAGTATTGCTATTTCCCTGTGCTTCTTGTTTCCATCAGATCATCATTTTTACATTCAACAATTCATACATATTTTGTTTGAACTCATTCATTACCATCCCTGTTTGAGCTCATTCATTGCCATCCCTCAATGTGCCTTCATGTAGCCTACTTCCTCCTTGAGTTTCCTGTTTCCATCCCACCTTCTTTTCTAACCCTCTGAGATTTGTTCTTGGGTAAATGCTGCCCTTTTGATATTACATGGTTGACTATTTTAGCACAGAGGTGAGTTCTGTTCCAGACCTGGAGGGTGACTGCGGGATCTAGTCTGGGAGCTCCAATAGTCTCTAGCTGGCCAATACGTCTAGTCTCCTATAATTGGGGGGCTGTTCCACATTTTCCTCCTACTCTGTCCAGGGACTTCTAATATGAGCCTTTCAGAGATGCTGGTAGTGGTAGCCGGATACCATCTAGGTCTGGATTCAGGGTTGTGGAGACTGCTGATTATAGCACAGTTTCTATACTTTTCCTGTTATATATATATATATGAGCTCCAAAAGTTCATGTAAAATGCAATTAAAAGGTAAGGAAATTTTTCTGTGAATTTTTTATCTGTATATTAAGCTTTATTTTGCAGAAGGAATCTTTTGGTGATGCAACAAGTTAACTCCTTCAACTGCCGGCTACAAGGTTAGAATTTGAATCTACCTAAAGTTTCCTTGAGGAAGCCCTGGAGATGCAGCGGCTACACAGGCTGCGATCCCTGTGGTCGACAGTTCAAAGCCTCCAGCCACTCCTCGGGAGAAAGACAGGGTCTCCTATGCCCACAAACAGCTACAGTCTCAACAAGTCAAAGTAGCAACTCTACCCTGTCCTGAAGGATTGTTGTGAGTCTGAATTGACTTGATGGCAGTGTCTTTGTTTTTGGTTTTTAAAGCTTCCTTGGGAGAAAGGCCTGGTGATCTACTTCCAGTAAGGAAAAACAAAAACATCCGTCCTTTGAAGCTCCACGGTGCGCAGTTCTGCTCTGACCCACAGGAGGTAGCTGCATCGTCGGAACCAATAGAAAGGCAGTACCTTTGTATTCTCTGCAAAGGTGTTTATGTACAGAAAAGAAATTTTGTGTAAAAAGTACAGAGCATTTTCTTTCTGCAGTTTCTCCTTCAATTAATATCTTACTAGGGTGGTTCCTCTGTTACAATCGATAAACTAATGTTGATACATTATTCACCAAAGTCAATAGTTTCCATTCAAGTTCACGCGTTGTTTTATCTCATTTTGTGGGTTATGACGAGTCTCAGGGCGGAAACAAATGGTTAAAGTGGTTAAATGGTGAACTTTCAGCTACTGCTTTGTTCATTCAAAAGAGCTCGACAGCTTCTTCTGAAGGCTCGGGGTCCTAGCTGTTGAGTTGATTGCAATTCAGTAGGACCCTGTTTGTGCAAAGCAGAACTGCTCCTGAGAGCCTTGGGGACGGATCTCTGGACCACAGACATCGAGGCCTTGCTTGGGAGAAGGCTTTGGGTGGGTTTGAAATGCCAAACTCCTAGTTAGCGATCCAGCACTTAGCTTTGTGGTCCACCCGGTTCTCCCCTAAAAGATCACCGTCGCTGATGTGGCTATGAAGCCCAGTTCCACTTGAAACACACAGGGTTGGTGTGACTCAGAATCAACTCAAGAACATTGGTTTGGTTTTCTTGTTGATGGATTTTAAGAAATGCTGAATGTCGTGTGATCAGAATCCCAGTATTATGCGTTAGAGTTCCATTGCCCTTAAAATGCCCCGTGCTTCCACTGTTCAGCCCTTCCCTGTTCCCGCTGAATGCCTGGCAACCACGGATCGTTTTACTGTTCCCTGCAGTTTCGTCTTGAAATCTGATACTTTTAACCATCACTCAAACATACACTCCTTGCAAAAAGTTCTGAATGAAAGTGCCTGTGGACTTAAAAGAAAAGTTGGCCTCTCATTAACGTCGCATCAAACACTGTTTCTCTAAGTGTCGCCATCATTAACAGTTCAATGTTGTTTGTCCCCAGCATATTTTTCTGAATTTACAGCCATACAATATGCACACACTTCGTTTTTATATTAAAATAAATTTGCATCAAGTATATTATTCTAATAATGTCATACAGTGCTCTTCATGTCAGTGTGTATATATTTATCTTATTCTATTTAAATTCCTCCTCATATTACATGGTACAGAGCAAACATATTGTTTCTTTAACCATTCCCTACTGATCACCATTTAGGTTATTTTAAATTTATCACTAAACATGCCTGCAAGCAAAAACCTTGCCTATCTTTGGACATTTATGGAAGCATTTTTCATGCACTACTGAGAGTATGTCTTTGGGATACATTTGAGGAAGGGTTATTACGCAGTTAAGAACAAAACCATATGTATTTGATATTCTAATGGTCACTGTCGAAATGCCCTCCCCAGGGCCTCTAATGATGTACGCCCTCACCCACAGGGTGGGGCCTATTATCTAACAGTCTTGTCAACACTAGCTGCTATCAATCCACTTTTTGCAAAAAGGATGGATAAAAAATGATATTATCTCTCTGTTTCAACTTCCTTTTCCTCAATTAGCTATAAAATTTCATCATTCCAAAAAAAAAAATTCATCATTCCCATGTTAATATATGTGCATTGATTTTTATTTTTTTGTTCATTTTTCTAAAATATTGTCTTCTCATTGATTTGAAGGTGGTAAAAAATTTTTCTGGATAATTCTTTGTGAGGTATTGTGATGGTTAGACTTTGTGTCAAGTTGGCTGGCCAGGGTTGTCACTATTTTGACAGTTAAGACCTACCAACCCAATACCCGCCCCCCCCAAAAAAAATTGTGACTTAACACAATGTAATCACTTCCATAATGGGGTCCACGATGAGCAGTCGATCCATTGCAAGAAGATCAGGATGTCACCTTCATTCAGGTGACAGCCCTGAAGATGTTTCCTCGGGGTGTAGCCGGCTTCGAATATAAGCGAGTGCTGTGGGAAAGCTTTCTTGCCTTTTGCCGGGTCTGGCTCCTGCATCGACGAACCTATGTTCTCAGTTGTGTCCTAGCCTTACAGCAGTGACAGCTACTTAGAAATCAATCAAATATATTTGTGGAATGAATACAAACTGAGGAAAATAGTACATCCACAGACTTCCAAAGTTTGTAAAGTGGGGTTATAGGACAGTATGATCTGAACTGCCTGTTTCTAGCCCTGGGTTCTTCTTTAAGGCATTCATCCAGCCTGCTTTTCTTCATATCCCTATCAAAACCTGAAACTATCATATGCTTACTCATTTGCTTATTTTTTTGTCTGTCTTCCTCCCTCATTCTAATATAACTCCAAGAAAGCACAGACCATGCCTACCTTGTAAAGTGCTATACCCCCTTCAAGGAGCTCTGGAAGTGTCATGGGATACGCGTTAACTCCAAGATCAGCAGTTGGAACCACCAGCCACTCCGCAGAAGAAAGACAAGACTTTCTACTTCCACAAAGAGTTGTCATCTCGGAAATCTACAAAGGCAGTTCTACCCTATTCTATAGGGTCCTTCTGAGTTGGAACCAACTTGATGGCAGTGAGTTTTGAGTTTATATCCTCTACACAAAGAACAGCATCTGACACATAACAGGTGTTCAAGAAATACCTCTGGTAAAATAACAACTTAGTAAATGCATATATTTACAAACGTTTGTTGAGTACCAGTAGATGTCTGGCCCAATGTCTGTCTTCAGTCTCTTGAGAGAGAGAAATAAATGAGGAATTGCAACATGAGGTAAGATTTGCCACAAATGGAAAGGGAAACATGGAGAACTCCCTAGTAGCTTTGAAGGATCAAGAACTTTTTAGGGGTGTGTGTTAGTCTGGGTAGACTAGAGAAACAAATCCAGGGAGACTCACATGTGTATTAGAAAGAGCTTTATATATAAGAGCAATGGAAAGTTGAGAAAACATCCTAGCCCAGGCCAGATCAAGTCCATAAGTCCAACATTAGCCCATATGTCCGATACAAATTTATAAAGTCCTCTTCAGATGCACATCAATGACGCTGAATACAGGAAGGTCACAGGCTAGTGGGTGGGAAGTCTTCTGGATCCAGTGGCCTGTGTAAGCATCTCAGCACTGGCAGGGGTATCCACGTGGCTCCTCCAGATCAGGACACTAGTGTAGTCCCATGTGTCTTGTCTGCTGTGCTATCTCCCAGGGAGTGAGCATTTGTCCCACCTCAAGCAAGCTATTTATCTCCTTAGCACCTCCAAATGAGGCCATGGAGTTGCCACCTGAGTGACAGACTAAACTCCACCCCTTCACTCTTAATCCTCTCAAATTGACAACAGATTATTTAACTCCCACAGTGGGATTATCCTGAACCAAGTTTGAAGATGACAGCATATGCAAAGGCACCAAGAACATGGTGATGTTTTAGAGGTGTGTGTGTGTGTGTGTGTAAGCTAGGATTTAGGATTTGGGGTTAGACTAGAAGCGGCTGGAGAGGGAGCTGAGGAGCACATGCGTATTGCTGAAGGCAATGAGGGATTTCAGGCAGGGATTTGACAGGAGCCGATCTTTATTATCCCACTGCAAGCATTTCAGAAAGGGGACAAGGTAACAGAAATTAATCTTCATATCAGTCCACGGTGTCAGCAAATTATAGCCTTGACACAATAGCAGAGTTGCTCACTTCATTAAGGCACAAGATGTGATTGTATTTCTGATCAAGCCTCCAGCCTTGCTGGTGAAGAAACCTGATCGCAAACCCAGCCTTGGGTAAGTGGGAGGCTGGGGTATCCCATGGCTCTGTTGAGATAGCCTAAATCCTGACAGTTCTGCTGATAGTCTATAGGCATCTTTGAAATACCTGTGAAAGGCTTTCTTCCCAGTGTAACAACTGGAATTAAGTGAGGTTGTGAAAAATCTAAATATCTTGCTAAGCTAGCAGTTCACATATTAAATAACTCCAGAGACTAACAAGAAGATGAAAATCCCTCTTACTGACTTCAATCATATATGCAATTTAAAATAATACATGCAAATCCAGAAAGAGCAGATGAGGAAGAGATTTTTAAAACACTAAAACAAATGAAAACCAACCAAACAAAAAGGAAAAACTTCAAAATAATACAAAGATAATAGAGTATTGGGGACCTCCAAGGGTGGATAAATTACCTCGATTGGACCACCAGGAAAGACACTTTGCAGGTGAGTTGGCACTTGAATGAAGGCTAAATGACACTGAGGTAAGAAAGGCAGAGAAAGACATTTCCAGAATGGCATGACCAAGGCCCAGAGATGACGTCATGAAAGTGGCTGAAAGACACTGAGCGAAGCATGGCTAGGACCAGGGAGCGTTGTGCCGCTCAGGCTTTCCACAGGGCCATAGCCAGAATGCAGCGTGGAAAGACGGGTTGCTTAGGAGAAAATGTGGACCGTGTGTGGGCAGACGAAGAATCTGAACCTGGTGTCTCAGAGCTTCCTTAGCACTTCAGGCTCGGTGCTTTCCTCCTTTGAAAGCTAAAACTTCTGAACTCATGCATGAAGTCCAAGGCTTAATGAAGGGCCAGCAGAGGCAAACTGTTTCTCAGCTCATGCCAAATAAGAGCTAAGGTTTAGGGTAGTGTTTGTTTGCTGTCAGGCATTGAGCTGTGTTTTATATGGATGTTCTTAATTGGACCCCACCACAGCCCTATGATTTAGGTATTGTTCTCATTTTGTACTTGGGAAACAGGCATAGAGACGTTGAGTAAGTTGTGCAATGCTACACGGCTAGTGCTTGATGAAGGCAAGATCCAAACCTAAGCAATGGCCACTTCACTCTGCTACTTATTTTCACTCAAGAAAAAATAAATTAAGTAAATAATCCATCCACATGCTTCCTCATAGGGCCATCTGCATGATGCCCTTACTGGGGCTTTAGAAGCATATAACCCAAGAGGAAAATTCTAGATTGGGCCTATCAGAGTCATCTGGAGTTGAGTGTGGCACTGCCCAGCTTTGTGACTTTCAGTAAGGTCTCACCTCTCTGGGCCTTGACTTTCTCATGGGTAGAAGGAAGGAGGTTATACCTGACCTGCCAGGAGATGACTGTGCAGATCCAGGGAGATCAAACACGCCAATGTTCTATGAAAACAAAGGGCCCTAAGGAGAGGGTCCTTCAAGAAACATTGCTGCAGTCATTAGTCAGCCAAAATATCCAAAGGTGAAGCAATTGTTTCTCAGCCTGTCGACCTCCATCAAGGTCAATACACTTCTGAAGGTTGGGGCTTCCATCTCGCTGACTCTTCCTCGAAGAACCCTAAGCTCTTCTCTTTATACTGGATCACAACAGCCATTGTGGCATTCTTGAGAGACCCCAAAAGTATTTCTTTGAAATGTTCTTTGAGTTTGGGAATCTAAAACAAAGCCAAAAGGGGCAAGATTAAGAATGCAGTGGGAGTGGGGTAAGGTTTCCCAGCGAAATTACGATAGGACAGCTCTTGCTACCTTCAAAGAAGGGAATATTCTTGAGATGGGAAAAAATTCTTGGTATAAATTTCCTGGCTGTTTTCTCATCGATGCAGTTTTCCATCTTCTGAAAACATCTTCATAATAAGCCCCCAGGATTGGCCTGCAGCCTTCAATAAAATCTATCAAAATTGGCCCTTTCAGGATCCTAAAAGACAATGATAACTTAGTGTCTGCCTTGAAGTTAACTGATCCCGAAGAGCCTCTGAGAAGCCAGTTTTGATGGGACCTTTGTTTTGAAGCCAGTCCCCCAACAAGACTGAGGCAAACGTACTACAGAGGGACTTTCTCTGTAGCTATTCACTGATCGCAGAGACAGGTCTAAACCCATGCATGTGAGAACTGCAAATCTGGTAGCAACATTTCTGACTCCTCCTCATACGAGTAAACTGTGTTATCAGTCATAACACGATAGAACTCTCAGAGTGTTAAGGTTGATTTCTCTGAGGAGGTCCCTGATGGCCATTGTCAATGTCTTAGGATCAAATAGATGTTTGCTCTAGCCGTGGCCTGACAACAGTGAGGTGTGCTATCAGAATGAAGACCTGCAGCTTGCATCTCTCAAAACTCACTACCATCAAGTCACTTCCAACCCATAGCAACCTTATAGGACTTGGGAGAACTCCCTCTGTGGGTTTCTGAGGCTGTAAATCTGTCCAGTAGCAGAAAGCCTCATCTTTCTCCCTCAGAGCTTGTGGGTTCAAAGTGCTGACCTTTTGGCTAGCAGCCCAGCATGTCACTGCTGTCACCAGAGCCCCTTTTGCTTGCACCAGTCTGTGACTGCACAATGTACTGTGATCGCGTCCATGCTGACTCATAGTGACCTGCAGTGGGTTCTAAGATTGTAAGTATTTAAGGGAGTAGGGAGGAGCCGTCTCTCTCCCTTGGAGCTGCTGAGTGGTTTCAAACTGACAACCATGTGGATCCCAGCCCAACATGTAACAACTACCCCACCAGTGCTCTTTGGCTTGTGAAGAATAAACACTAAACTAGGTGTGATGGTTGGAGTTTATGTCACCTAGACTAGACACTCCTGGGTGAAGGTGAGTGTGGGGCCCAAACTATCAATCAAATTATAGCTTGATGACACTTCTGTGGCTTTTTGTACAAGAGCGAGAGCCAGCACAGAGTGAAGCTCTCTCTTGCCCCTGATCCTGTGTATCAGTCTCCTGTCTGTTGCTCCTTGATCCCAGGATCCATCAGCACACTGCTAACTGTGTATTCATTTAACTCATCTTCGATTTATTTACCTCTGTGAGATAGTTAAGGTCTATTGTGCCAACCTGGATGATAAACTCATGTGGGATTGATTGAAGGGCAGAGAGATAAATGGCTCAGTGAGCCTCGCCTTTCTAGTTATCGAGGTCTCTTGCTTTCTGATGGTCAGACCAGGGTGCAGCTGCCTTAGCCAGTTCCCTGCTTCAGCTGGCAAGGCTCACTTCCTGCAAGACATCCCTGAGGAAAAGCCACATGGACCTACCCTGATGCAGCCCTGGGTGCTGGAGCAGTCGTGTATAGACCCCTGCCAGCTGAGATGTTTACACCTTCACTGGTTCAGCTTTCCTCCTGTAGTAGGCATCATTGCATGTGCTTTGTGAGATGAAGGAGGACTTTGTGGATTGATGTTGGACATATGGGTTAATGTTGGACTTGTGGGCTTGGGCAGTACTGGGTTGGGATGCTTTCTTAAAGTACACTTACCCTTTATATGAAACTCTTTCTTTTACATATAAGTTTCTGTGGATTTGTTTCCCTAGTTTACCTAGACTGACACACTTTGTATCCACCAGTCATTGCGCTTTGTCATCCTGTTTCCTGCTCTTCAGCTCCCAGCCTCATGAATCAGGCAAAGCCTCCAGCTTACAGCTGACGTATGGACTTGAACTGAGTTGCACATGGCTACTCCTACAACTGCATAAGACTTTTCTTGATATAAATCTTTCTCTGTACATACCCACACAAGCATCCCTGGTTTTGCTTCCCTAGAAAACCAACCTAACATACTACGTGAGCTGAATATAGTATATTTTTCAGATAGTGGTCCCACAGAAATCACAGGCATTAGCACACAGAGGAAAGTATACGTGTTATTGATATAAAAATATGATACTTGAGGTGGGGGGAGCCAGGAGGAACCAGTCAATGATCGACATATGGATCCCATCCCAAGGGAACGGACAGCAGAAAAGTGGGTGAGATGAGACAGCAGTCAGTGTAAAACATGAAAGTTAAAAAAAAATACTTTATAAATTATCAAAGGGAAATGGTGGAGAGAGGGAGCCGGGGGAGGGAGGGGAAAATGAGGACTTGATGTCAGGGGCTCAAGTAGAAAGAAAATGTTTTGAAAAAGATGATGACAACACACATTTGTACAGATTTGTTCGACAAAATGGATAGGTGTATGGATTGTAATAAGAGCTGTCAAAGCCCCCAATAAAATAAAATAAAATATACGTATCTGATACTGACACTAACACAACCCAAATCCTGGATTGGAAAGCCACTCCCAGAAACTCACTCTGCTATCCTGGCAACATGACCTTTGCTAGATTCAGGAGGCAAAATGGCTGTGTCCCTGCGGGCAGTGCTGGCTTCATCCACCTCTTCCCTAAGCACCACAACAGCCCTGCCAGCATGCCACTCCACAGCGTTTACTCTGAATGAGACTCAAAGTGGGCTCGCAGCTCACCCACCATGCAATCAAATGGCAAAGAAAAGAGAAAGTGATAAGGACACAATTGTATTTTTCATTATGATTTCCCCTCAAAAAAATCATCTAAACTCAGCCACCACCTCCCCAAATAGATTATAATAAATCACATTGTTTGGTGGCCTTCTGTTGACCTGTTAAGTGAGCAAGATTGAAATGCTTTTGAAATATTTTCTTAAAATAATTTATTACTATTTTATTCTTTAAATACGTATTCTCATTTTGAAACCAGTGTATGACAGCCAAAGAATTATGAAAACTCATGTGGTATGAACAGGAAATGGTTTGTACCAAAGTTGTTTAGGATGATTTTTGTTGTTTTCACAACCTTAAGTATGATGCACCCTTAAGGCCAGTGACGGCATAGCTAGCTCATGGGGTGCCGTAAGGAAAGGACCTCCTGGGCTAAACAACAACAACAACAACAAGTGGGCAGATAATTCGCCAAGAAATAAGTACAAATACTTTTTAAGTATATAAAGACTCACTAATAATTTAAAAATTCAGGGTCAAACAATGAGATCACACATTTTACCTGTTGAAAAAAATAGAAGTTTCTAAAAATTAAACGTTGATGCAACCTTCTCAGTTGCTGCTGGCAGAGTTGCTTACCCACATAAACCTTCTGCAAAGTGACTTGGTGATCATACAAAGACCTGTCAACAATGTAAATATCTCAAAAAAATAATAAACAATATAAAAAATAGGTTCACTTGGCCATTCACTGGGAGGCTGGCAATTCAAATCCATGCAGCAGCTCCATGAGAAAGAGACCTGATCATTTGTTCCCGTAAAATGTGGTGACTTCCAAAGGTCAGTCGCCCAGAAAACCTATGGGGCAGATCTACTCTGTCTCATGGCGTCACTGTGAGTGGAAAATTGACTCGGTGGCACCTAACTGCAACAGCAAAGACTCAACAATATGCTCTTTCTGTGGCAGATTAAATAGGGTCACACATTTTTTGTCACTTACCCCAGAAAGGTGCCTGGTCGATTTGGCATTCTCTGGAATCTGACTTGTGATTTCTGAAACATGTCAGGAGAGAGGCTTGCCAGTTAGCGGTCAATCTGACAAGAGGGCTGTCCACTTCCACGTCTTCCCTCAGGGAATCCAGTGGAAAGGCCCACAGGGGGGAGAACTGAGCACTCCCGACCACAGCACACATGCACCAGCAGGTCAGCCAGGTGAGTGAGCCACCTTGGGAACCACCCAGCAGACAGCTCTGGGAACAGAGACTGCAAAACTGTGAGCAAAATGGGACTGCTGCCATTCTAAGTCACTAAATTCACCGTGGTTATTACCCAGCAGCAGAAACTTTTAAACTGAACTCATGGCCATTGAGTGGATTCTGAGTCATAGCAACCCAACAGCAAGACTACCGAAATTAACCCAAATATCTAACTTCTAGGAATTCATCCTTGGGCACTAACAAAAAATGCAGACAACGGTTTACATTCAAGCTTTCTTGTGAAGAATGTTTATAGCAGTAGAAAATTGAAACCATCAATCTAATTCAGAAAATGGTGGCACAGATTCTAGCACATCCAATATGAACGTAATTTGTGATGGCAACATGAGAGGTTAGTTAAGATGCAGGGAAAGAAAGAAATATGCTGTAAAAAGAGAAAGCAAGCGGGAATCGTGGTTATTTCCATAACCACTGAGAAGGAGCCCTGCTGGTTCTGGGGTTAGGCACTTGGTTTTTAAGTGAAGGCAGTGTGAACCCCGGCAATGCCCAGGAGAAAGGGGTAGCAGGCTGCTCCTGTGGACACCTACAGGCAGAAAATCCTACTCTGCTCCAGAGTCACTCTGAGTTGGAATAGACTCAGTAGCAGTAGGTCTCATCCTACTTTGGGTTTGAATGATGACTGAATTTATTCTAATCTTCACATTTTTGTGGTTATTACATAATCAGAGAAGTTAATATTTTAAAAATTTAATGGAATTTTCAAGTTATTTATAGATAAAATAAATATTAGACTTCTTAAAAGTCATTTAAAATTATTTTATTAACTCAAAATACTGGATAATATCCAAGTGGAATCATCTGCTAGTTCTCATAATTGACAGGCAGATTTATAGTTATATTACAAAAATGTTAGGAGGAGAAAGACCTGTGAAAAAAGGTTCTGATAATCTATAAACTAGACATCTAAGTATTGAATAAGTTGTCAGGCCTCATGATGTGCTCGGAGGAGCTCTGGTAACGCAGTGGGTTACGAATTGGGTTGCTAACCACTGGTTGGCAGTTCAAGTCCACCAACTGCTCTGTAGGATAAAGATGAAACTTTCTGATCCCAAAAAGATTTACGTGCCTGGAAACCCATCGGGGCGGCGGAGGGGGGGGGGGGACAGGGGCAGTTCCACTCTGTCCTATAGGGTCACCATGAGTGGAATCGACTTGATGGCAGTGCATGGTTGGCATGCTGTGAGTGAGGACTGACTTGATGGAGACCTGGTGGCAGTGTTGGGGAAGCACTGAACTAACTAAAGAGGGGATAAAGCTGAGGCTGCCTGCTGGGGAAAGATTGATAGTCTAAGTAGCCCTCTACAGGGGCACTATGAGTCAGGATGGGCTTGATTGCAGTGGGTTCACCACAAAATGATGTACAGAGTGCTTCATAGGGTATATAAGGTGGGGACCTTTCACAGTAGGTATCTGGCCCATCTCCTGAGGCCCCTCTGGGTTGATTCTGACAGCCAACTTTTCAGCTAGTATTCAAATGTTTAATCGTTTCTGCCACGCAGGGATTCCACAAACCGAACTAACATCATTGAAAGCCTACTACATAGTAGGAGCTGCTTTCCCCTATATCTTGGCATTCAGCCCATTCCACAGCCCTGTGCGGTAGGTGTGATCCTGACTTTACAGATGAGATTACAAAGACTTGATGAGTTAGGTGCAGCCTACAACCACACAGCCAGGAGTTGGGCCTGCATCAGTCTGATCCCACACACTTTGTGCTCTTCAAAGTTTAGCTGTTAAACATGCTTCCAAGTATAAGTATGTGCACGGGAGGGGGAGGGGTGCCCTATGGGGCAGGTATTGAGCTGCTCACCTCAAGGTCAACAGTTCAAACCCACCAACCACTCCCAGGAACAAGATGACACGGTCTTCTTCAGTAAAGGTATACCGTCTCAGAAACCTTATATCAAGCAGATATGAGTCAGAACTGGTTTGATTGCAGTGGGTTGGGGGTTTTTGTTTGTATCTTTATAGAGACATGTGTGCTCATTTATTCTATTTATATATATGTTATTGTTTTTAGCGCTGTTGATTTGATCCTGACTCATAGCAATCCAATGTACAACTACATGAAACCTTGTCCAGACCTGGGCCACCTCGCCAGTTTGCTACCCTGGAGCTCAGTGCTGCAGTCACGGTGTCAGTCCTCTCATTGAGGCTCGTATTCTTTGTCACTGACCCTCTTCCATGCATGAGGGCCTTCAGAAAGTGGCCCCTCCTGTAACATGTCCAAAGAACGTGACACTAAGTCTCACCATCCTCAAGTCTAAGGTACATTCTAAATGTACTTTGTCCAAAGCAGATTTGTTTGTTCTTCAGGTAGCTCATAGTATCTTCAATATTCCTTACCAATACCATAATTAAAAGGCATCTGTTCTTCTTTAATCATCCTGACCCTCTGTCCAGCTTTCTCATGCATCCCAGACATTTGAAAATACTGCAGCTTGGCAATTGGGGTCTTACAAGCTCATGAGTGGCTATGTAAATACATCTATTGGGCTTTCCCAGCCTGAAGGATAGACGAGTAAAGAAAATCAAAGGCAGAAACAATTCGTCCACAGGACTAATGGACTACACCAACACCAGTCTCCACCACCCTGCGATTTGAAGAACTAGATGATGCCCAACTAGCACTCCTTAGAAAGTCTTGGATAGGGTGGGAGAAAAATGTAGAACAAGACTCAAAGTCATAATCCAGAATAGATAAACCCCTCAAGACGAATAAGGGGAGCAGCAATACTAGTAAGGGAAGGGGAGGGGAGGGGAGTAAGGGGGTGCTGATCTCAATAACTGACATATGCCCCCCTCCCAGGGGGACAGACAGCATAAAAGTGGGTGAAAGGAGACAGAGTCAATGTAAGACATGAAAAAAAAAAAGAATTTATAAATTATCAAGGGGCATGGGGGAGGAGGGTAAAAATTTGGAGCTGATACCAAGGGCTCAAGTAGAAAGAATGTTTTGAAAAAGATGATGACAACATATATACAGAGGTATTTGACGCAATGCATATATGTATGGATTGCGATAAGAGCTGTAAGAGCCCCCAAGATAATTAAAATTAAAAAAAACCCTCAAAGTCGTAAAAATTACCAGGCTTACTGGTCAGACAGAGACTGGTGGAACCCCTGAGACAATGTCCCTTAAGCACCTCAGGTCTGGAAATAAACTCACACCATGGTTCAATTTTCAACCCAACAATAGGGCTATAAGGTGACCAATAATACTAGGGGGCATGAATATTTTAGAATAATCAACCATTCGAGATCAAAGGAACAGTATTTCCCCAAGGACAAAGTTCGGAAGGGTTAAGAAAGAAGGAGAAATGGGAAAAGGAAACAAGCGAGAGCTTGAGATAAGCTACGTTACCTTGAGGAGAAGGCAATCAACAGCAAACAGAATGGCTATGAATTGTTCCCTGGAAAACTGATCTGCTCTGTACCTTCAACGGATGTATACATATATATACACATGTGTGTGAATATTTATTTATTTGAAAAAAGTTTTTTTCCATTATTCTAACACAATTAATTATAATGCATTTCACTGAATTAAAGTCTCATTAGCCGAATCATTTTCTTCATGCAGAATTTGAGCCAACTCTTACTGCCAGTTTCCTGAGAAGCATTAATGATTAGAAATGGCTACGAAGTAGAGGTGCCTCCTGCTGCAGTGCCACTCCCGCTGTCTTTGCTTCCAGGGCCTCTGAGAAGTGCCATCCTCACTTGGCATTATTGGGGCTTTAGCCACTTGGAACTGGGTGGTGGTGGTTGGTTTCATACACCAGTTTGTTGGTTTTGTTTACCATCAGCTATAATCATGTGGAGCACCAAGGTGTGAAGGGACACTCACAAGACCCTGGTGTGGCAGTTACATAATTTCATGTCAACTTGAAGATACATAAAAATGTAGGGGTGGTATTCAATCTCTCAATCAGGTCACTGCCTGCTTGTGGACGTGGCCTTCTCATAAGGAGGGCCTTGAGAGCCTCCCCTTCTCTCTCTGCCTTCACCTTGCTGCTGGCTGGCCCTGCTGGCTGCCAGATTCACTGCCATTGGATCCACAGGACTTTGCACCTACCAACCTGTGATCTTCCTGCATTCTGCATCATTGTGTGTGCCTTCGTGAGTCTAAAGAGGGACATATGGACTAATATCAGATTTATAGACTTGAGTTGAACTGAGCTGGCATGTTTTCTTGACATGCAATTACTTCTTGATATAAAATTCTCTCTTATACCTATATGAGTGCCACTGGATTTGTTTCTCTAGTTCACCCAACCTAACACGCCAAGGCTAGAGAAAATGAAGAACCAGATTTCTACCAGAATAGTAGATAATAATGTCAACAGCTAAGATAACTGGTGTTCAGTATGCTCAGTCTTGTGGTGAAGTGAAAGTTCTTAATATGGCACTTCTGTCTTGTAACAAAGTGGGGTTACATGTTGGTCTGCTAGCTTCAAGGTCAGTAGTTCAAAACCACCAGCCACTCTGAGGGAGAAAGATGAGGCTTTCTACTGCTGTAAAGGTTACGTCTTAGAACCCCACAGGAACCGTTCTACTCTGTCCTATAAGGATCAATATGAGTCACAATCTCAAGATTTATCCAAGTCTCTGTACCTCCCATCAAATGATCGGGGGGCTCTGTGATAATAGAGTATAGGAAGCATTAATAGAGGAGATTGCTCAGTTTGGTTGCCTTTCCCCTGCCTATAAGACAGCTATCTCAGAAGCAGGAAGACAGAATTTCCCGAGTCATCCAGACAAAAGAGCCATCAGCAAAGCATGTTCCAAATCCCTGCCTGAGATGGCAGAGGCTGAGATCAGAGGCCAAGATCAAGGCCAGAGCAGAGGAGCAGCACTGAAACGATGAGGCTGAGACAGGCCAACCGGGGGGCTTCTTGTCCCACAGAGGCAGAAGTCAAGCAGCCCCGAGGCTGAGAGGCTGAGGCCCAGAGAGACCCGGCGCTGCTGGCTAAGGAGAGGCACTGCAATGGACTGTGGCTGCATGCTTAGTGTTTTCTGACCCTGGCCGGTGAACTTCCCTAGTAAATGCCCATAATCTGGAGTGCATGGTCTTCGAGTTCTGCCTGGCCATCGCAAGGACTGCTGGAACCCAGCAGAAAAGGAGAGTGTAGGGGGAAGAATGGCTGTCAGAACAAGGGAAAGAAGACTGGAGGGCAGAGGCATGCCTGACCTCTGAGCCCGTGGCAACAGGTCTGGGAGGAGCTGGTGTCCCTTTACCCTTTTGCAAAGCCAAAGGGGGTCAGATGCGGCCTCCGGCCTTTTCTCACCTGTGCAGGTACTTCCTGCTCGCCCCTCGTGAATCTGCGGTAGGCCCTCCTTTTCAATCTCTATTCTGCAAGGAGAGGCGCTGAGTCAGGGCATGCACCAGGTCTCTGATCCCTGTTCAGGCTCCTGATTGCTGTTAGTGCTACACGGCTATGCAGTAGCCAGGGCTGGGGCTCCGGGGAGAACACTCACCTTCATCTTCCCTCAGCTCCAGGGCGCACCCTGGGTCTGATGGGGGAGAAGGACCGAAGTGTGGAGTTGGACTGTGGCTGGGATAAGGGAGAAACAGGAACCGTGGTCCTACACAGTCTTCCCAGAAGCAGGCTGCCGGCTGGTCACAAATGGCCAAGGGCTCTGCGTCTTCATTAAAAATGTGTTTCTGTTCATTGCTCAGTTACCATTTCAAAAAGAACGGGAGGTCACTCACTCGCTCGCTCGCTTCCATCATGTCTATTCCAACTCAGCAACCCTGTGGACAGAGGAGACCTGCCCCCGGGAAGAGGCCGGGGTCTCCAGCTGCTGGCGCGCGGTTAACAGCCTAGCACAGCACCTCGTAGGCCACCAGGGCTCCTCACGGAGGCAGTTACGATTGCTTATAAAAAAAGAACCACGTGAAGTAGATTTAAAAAAGGAAAGAGAATGGGCAACATCGCAGGGCGGGTCAGCAGTCACTGTCCCAGCTCCCAGCACCCATTCGATTGACACAAAGCAGTGGCCCCAGACACACAAAACTGATACCAACTAATCCAGACGCCGAAAGCCGCTTCTCCTGAAAGTCTGAGCAGTGTTGCCCAACCAGTCTGTGTTAGTCTGGTAGACTAGAAAAACAAAGTTTGTAGACACTCATATGTGTCTAAGAAAGAGCTTTATATACAAGGGCAATTGAATATTGAGAAAACATCCCCACCCTGTCCAGATCAAGTCTGTAAGTCCAATATTAGCCCATATGTCCAATACCGATATATACAGTCCTCTTCAGACTCATGAATCACATTCTATGACAGCAAATGCAGGAAGATCACAGGCCAGTGGGTGGGAAGTCTTGTGGGTCCAGTGGTGGTGTGAGCATTTCAGCGCTAACAGGGGTCTCCACATGGCTCCTCCAGTTCAGGGCCCTATGGTAGCTCCATGTGTCTTGTCAGCTGCAATGTCTCCCAGGGAGTGTGCAGAGAGAGTGTCTCCCACCTCCAAGGAGGAATATTGGAGCTGCCAGAATCCTCAGAGGAAGGCTATACCCACACAGAGGGCTCACTGGCTGTGACCTGATTGACAGGCCAGACTCCTGCCCTTCACTCTGAATTCTCAAATTGACAAACGATTACAGAACTACCACATAGGTTGACGAGGACAGCACTGGCGTGCGCGCACACACACACACACACACACACACAAACACACACGGCTCTCTGACATTCCGGAAACCACCTGCTGAAACACTACACGGAACAAACATGGCAGTGCACAGTGTGGCCAGCGCCGCTTGGCAGGATCTGGAAAGCTTCAACACGGAGCTGCAGAGCGCGGTCAAGCCCACAGACAGGCTCCCCCGGGCTCCCGAGCCTAAGGACCAGCCCTCCTCCCCTTTTTGGCAAATCATTTAACCTGTTTCACACCTAGTTTCTTCACCTCTACTTGAGGAAAGGCAGAAACACTGAGGCCCAAACAAGATAGGGGTGGGGAGCTTTGAGCACTGTCTGGAAAGCCTGCCACCAAGATTTGTTGTCCTTCTGCCGTTAGCCTGGGTGGGAGCACCCCACTGCCCACCACCTCCTGCCATTGGGCTCACTCCCTGTTTATACCCAGGCTCAACACTTTCCCCGCCTCCAGGTGCACTCTACTCTCACCTGAGGTCCGAGTATTCAAAATGAAAGCCCTTTCCCCACAAGCCTCTGCATAAACAACCGGGTCCCTGGTTTATTTTTCCTCACCAAAAAATAATAATCATTCTCAAATAACCAATCACCTCTTTTCTTAGTTGTTTATCTACATTCTTACTCGGTGTGAGGCCCGGGTTTCAAACAGCCTGATTCACCTCTCTGTCTTGTCATGGAGCCCAGAAGGACCGGGGTGGGGGGAGGGAGGGGGTGGGGGGTTGGGGGGAGGGGAGGGGTGGGGGGTGGGGGAGGGGGAGGGGTGGGGGGAGGGGGGTGGGGTGGGGAGCGGGTACCATCAAGTCAGCCGAGTTATGAGGACCCCTGCTCCGTGCACTCCAGCCCTGCCCAGCTATGTGTCAGCCCCGAGGAGGGCGGTGATTTGCAGTTTGACTGGCTGGTCTTCAGATGTGGGTCACCAGCTCTTTCTTCCTTGCCTTGGTCTGAAAGCTCCACGGAAACTTATTGGGCCCCAAGTACAGAAAGGTGGCAGCGGTGAGTTAGGCTCCCCTGTCTGGATCCCTCACGGCAGAGAGGAAGGAATTCTACCAGTGAACCGCCCTTGCCTCATTGACACCCCCAGAAAACACATGTTGAAGGAATAGATGAATTGATTGATCAACAGCCTCTTCACTTTACAGGCAATTCCAGAGTGCCTGGAGACCCGGGTAAGAGTCCGTTGGTTCCAGCCACCTTGGGGGATCATGCAGAAAAGGCCTTAAAAGTCTTACAAGATTTTGCAGCGACAGAAGTATGCCTTTTGAGATTTAACGTGGCCCGTGCTGTTGTCCGGTCTTGCAGAGAGCTCAGACTGTGATTGCGTCACTGACACAACCTGGAATACAGCTGGAAGGGAACCACACAATGCAGGGAGAGGAAGTGGCCTGCGCTACTGGAATCAATCCCTCCCACCAGTTCTGAACTGAACCAGGCCAAATAAGTCACTGCCTTGATTACCCAGCTCCCTCCCGACAGCCAAAGCAAGCACAGGAGCGCTGCTAATTGATGGGAACGCCTTATTTTGTGCCCCAGAGCAGCCCGACCTTCTGTGCCTCCTAGCAAATGCCAAATGTGAAACGTGCAGCATTTGGGAGGTAGGTGTTGTGCCAGGAAGAGCCACAGGGATAAACACTGCCCATTTAGTGCCAAGAGGCATGTCCCTGCCCAGGCGTCAGTCAGAACCGCTGCCAAAGGACCTAGCACAGAGAGGACAGTCAGACACAGACAGGCCCGAGTCAGGCCTCACATGGAACGGGGAAACTCCTCCCGTTCCCAAGGCAGGCCACCCTGTGTCCTCCAGATGTGGCCGATACCACTCACCCAGCACAGTTCCCCTGGGGTTGCCCACTCCTTCGCCCGGCAGTGTGCTGGGGGAGCGTTTGGTTTTGCTGTGGCTGAAGTATGAGAGCCAGAACAGGTTCGGTGACAGGTGACATTTCATATTTGGACGGATGCTGAGTGGTGTAGTGCTACCTTCAAAGGAGCTCTCGGTGGCTGTCCTCCATGTCTCTGCTGGGGCCCACATTCCTGTTTTTTTTTTAATTGACCACAGCTATATAGTTTATCTCTGAACTCTCAATTCTACTCCATTATTCCATATGTCTATCATCACACCAGTACCATACTGTTTTGAAAAGTAATTTTTCCATTTACAATGAAATTTAAAAGATTAAAATACCCAGGCATAAATATAACTGAAGAAGTGAAAAATCTGCACACTACAAAGTATAAGACACTACTGAAAGAAATTACAGATGTAACCAAATAGAACATTGTATGCTCGTGAATTGGAAGACTTAATGTAGTTAAGAATACTACATGCAAGAATGTATAGAGCAAATGCAATTCCTATTGAAATTGAATAGCATTCTTTACAGAAATAGAAAAGTCAAACATTAAATGTGTTAAATATTAAGAAACTTCAAATACGCACAGAATTTTTGAAAAAGGAAACAAAGTTGTAAGACTGGTAATACCTGATGTCAACACATTTATCAAAGCTATACTAATCGACCACTGCTCTTCAACGTTAGTCTTAGCTCCTGGCACACTATAAGTTGGAATGGACCGGATGCCAATGAATTAGAGAGAGCTGAGCACAGACCCAACAAGGAGACCAGCACAGCAGGACACCTTGTGACATGGCCCGAGGCAATCACTGTGCCTCAAATCCCAGTGACCCTCCACGCCTTCAGCTCCACTGACTCTGCTCTTTGCTGCTTGCTCCTTTACTCCGTCTAGGCTTGTAGTTCTTACTGAAACATTTATTCTCTTCCTCCTTCCTTATCTCTTTTTTTTTTAACGGTGACTCTTCTCTCACAGATAGGCTATCGGTTCCTCAAGGGACAGTAACTACACGGAGGATGCAGAAATGTGCACCCTTGTCTGTCCCAGTCCTGGGTCTTACGCAAATTGAACAACCCAGACCAAACGGCTCTGGACATTCTAACGCTGACCCTTTGGATATACTTACTGCTTTTTAGCCCCCTACTCTGTTTCTACAACTCCCACTGCAAGATTGGCTCTTCATGTTATTCCCCGCCCCCACCTCCGCCCCTCGCCTTGTCCATTGGATGTGTGTCCTTTGGACCTGAAATGGAACTCGCTTCTCTGCCTGTCTGGTTCCAATTCATCTTGAGTACTTGTCCCAATGGCTCAAGCCCAGACCCGTGGACCCTGCCGATTGTTAACAAGATGTACAAGTTCACCAGTGGACCCGCTACATCGCTCCTGGTGGTGGGTAACAAGGGATGGCCAAACATGCGCTCTTTACCAATATGGTTAGAACGAGGGCATCATGCTGCCACACTGCCTGCTTCTCCCCCCACCCCCATCTCCCCTCGCCCACCACCTTTCCAAGCGCATTCACCTCGCTCACTCTCCCAAGTGAACCAGGAAAACTCAACACACTGGCACCTAAAGCAACACTGAACCTTGAAGAAACAGCAGACATGACTGGAGTTTCTCAGACGTGGGAGTGATGCTTATTCACAATTTCAGGTTCAGCACCTGCCAGCATCTGACAGATGAGTAGCTTCTCAGTAGATACGTTAAATCATTAGGAACCAATTGGTTCTGTCTTCTCTCTTCATCTCACTGTCCTCTGAGGGAATTAAGGCCGATAAACACGTTCCAATCATGCTGCAAGGCCTGCAGATAGAGAAATGAGCTACCCATAACCTTTACTCTCACGAACAATAAAGACTCCCTTTAAGTGCATAAGGTGAGCAAACACACTTTACAGGCGCATGTGTTAGGAGTTTCACTAGAGGTGTGGAGAGAGTGCTATGGTCACATGGCTCTTTATGGAGGAATTGATTCTGTCAGTGGGGAGTCCACAGAGGGGGATTGAGAGAAGCGGCACTCACACTGCTCCTTGGGGGGCCCACTAGTACAAACAAACGCTTCACAGTGAGAATGAACTTGCCTTCCCCAAAGGTCGTTACAGTGAGCACCATCCTCACCAAGAACACTTTCCCCCAGCCCGGGCTCAGAGGACCGTGGGCTCAGGCAGGACTGCTAGTGCCCTGCTGGTTGAACGGTCCTCCAGCACATGCACACAGAAAAACCCTGGGGATATAGCTGGGGGCAGGAGGCTCCTGACACATGTTGAAAGTGCCCTTCAGACCCGGATCAGTTATAGGAAGCTTTTCAGGGGGTTCTGAACTACTCTGGGTGGGCCCAGGAGATCTAAGTCTGCCTAGATGAGTCTCCTGAACCCAGATGGAGACTCTGGGTGTAGCCACACACCAGAGTAAGCCTGGAATAACCTGAACCTTGGAGCGTGGCTGGTGGTCTGCAATCACCCCAGGCAAGGATTCCATGCTGCCAGTTCCCCACCTCCTGATCCTGCCGCTGCCCATCTTCCAGTGGGAACTTGCATGTGGCTATGCTGCTGAGCATGTTTTAGAGGAGCTTCCGGTCTACGGTAGATGAGGAAGAAATGTCTGGGGAACTACTTCCAAACGCAGCCCTCAAAAACTCCCGTGGATCTCAACCGTCTGAGTCCCACCTGATCACGGGATGGCACAGAATCAGGCAGCATGCATCCATTGTGCGTGGCTCACCATGAACTGGTGGCCTGCTGGATGATGACAACAACCTCCTAGGTCACCAGAGAGCAGAACTTTCCTGAAGAATCCCAGGTTCATCTCCATACTTGAGCGCAGACAGAGAAATAAGGAACCCCTGTAGCCCGAAGCCACCGCTATCACTGTACGATGTAAGCAGGGACCACAATACTGCAGGCAACACAGGGAGAATAACTGTACAGTCAGTAAGGGAGCCATGGGAAATACATTAAAGCCAGAGCACTGTGTGGTACTTACATAACCTCAACTTGAAGTGTAGGGGTGGCGTCTGGCCTGTCAATCAGGTCACACAGCCCGGTGGTGACTGACCTTCTCATCAGGAGGGTCCGGGGAACCTCCCTCTTCCTCTCTGCCTCCACCTTCCTGTGCAAGCCACACGGAGACCCAAGGGGAGCCCTGTGATGCGGCCAGCATCATGGGATCCACAAGAATTTTCACCCACCAGCCTGTAATCTTCTTGCATTTTTGCATCATTGCTTGTGGCTATGTGAGTTTGAAGAGGGATTTATAAACTAATAAGGGACTTATGGACTAGTATCGGACTTATGGACTTGTTCTGGACTGGGCTGGGATGTTTGCTTGATATATAATTACCTCTTGATATAAAGCTCTCTCTTACACATATATGAGTGTCACTGAATTTGTTTCTCTAGTCAACCCGGCCTAACACCAGAGATATCGCATACTATTAAGCAGAGAAAATAGCAACTCCACCGAGCAAGAAGCTGGTTATGAGAAACTATCGAGGAAGTGAGTTCCTGAGCGGCACTGGTCATGGGTGACCTGAAATCCCCAGAGACACTCCCAGCTAGGAAGCCAGACGCCTGAGCTCCAGCCCAGCTCTGCTGCTCACTATAGGTCCTTGGGAAATCATGATGCCTCTCGATGAAATCCCCAAAATGAAACTCACTACCATTGAGTCAATGCCAACCCACAGAGACCCTGTAAGACAGGGTAGCCCTGCCTCTCTGAGATCCCCAGACTGGAACTCCTTATGGGAGTAGAAAGCCCCACCTTTCTCCAGAGAAGCAGCAGGTGGTTTCAAACTACTGACTTTTAGGATTGTAGCCCAATGCATAACCACTATGCTACCAGGGATCCTTATTCATTAAGTAAGTATTATTGATTAAATAATGTCATAGCAAAAGAATCCATCAGGTAAGTAAAAATAAACTCCACTTGAACTCTTGGCATTACAAGCTAGAATTCATTACTACCATGTGAGTTTATAAATGGTACCAAAGTTTCACCCTTTTAAAGATGTGTTCCCATTTGTCATTGCACAGAATGCTCATCAGCCCTGGTGAGTAAGCAGCAAGACATCAACAGACAAATTAACTGCATCTCCCAAAGGGTCACAGCAAGGCAGGAATCAATTCCCAACTTGCACTTTCCTAATCCTCACCAACTGTGGCTACTCGAAAAATTCCTGGTTCCCTCTCATTGTATGGAACCATCTCCAGAGTCTACCTGCAAAACCTCACCTGAGTCTCTGTGGCAGCAAATTCTGAGCGCCAACTCTGCTTCGTATTCAAAGCACCCAATTTCTTACTAGACCGCAATGAGCAACCACAGCTCCCAGGACATTCTTCGTGAGACTGTTTGGTGGATGTGCCTGAGACAGCTCTTTTTCATCCCTATTTCTTTGAAAGGCATGTGATAAGAGTTTTGTATGTATTAAGAATTAAGATATATGTGGATAGATACAAAAGGGGGACTTAAAAAGGTTGTGGAATAATTAAATTTTAAAATAATGGAATTATTCTACAAATTGTATGCATATATATATACATGTGTGTGTATCTTTATAGCAGGCTTGTCGTTTGGATCGCTGAACGTGCAGGGTAGATAGACAGTGCTGAGGAAGTCTAAGGAAGGATTTATCACATCTGAGCTATTCTAACATCCCACTGATTGCCTTCACATTGAATCCAGAGTCCAGAATCAGGTAGCATGCCAGTGACGTTCTTCTCTTGTTTGCCATGATGTGGAAAGTACCCAGCCCTGAGCAGCAGTTTCCAGCTGGCCCTGCGGCCCCTCCCCTGGGTTCACCACTCGGTTCTCCACCCAGTGTTACACAATAGCTTTGCCTTATCTGACTCCTCACTCTGACATCTCTTGCTAAGTGGCAGAAGTGTTGACCCACATGTCCATTAGGTAACAGATCTGCATTGAAATTCTAAAAGACCAAATGAGAAACCCAGAAAATAGTCTTAACGAAACTTGGCAGCAAGTATTGAATAAAAATGTTCTGTTCCTCTTTTTAAATTTATTTCTTGTTGACATTTGCTGCTACTGATTCTTGAATCACACTTATTAGCAAAGCCAAAGAAGGAAGGAAACCCCAGAAGATGCAACTCCTGACCTCTCACTGGCGCAAAGAAGAGAGTAAACCAATGGTTTAGGGACTAGAGGACGTCCTGGACCTCCGTCTCCATGACACTGGTACCAGAAGAACTGTTAACCAATCTGAAGGGGCTCATAAGAGACGACGCTGGATGGAAGAGAAATACAGAACAAAAATAAAATACTAAAGAAACACTAGACTTACTAGCCTGATAGAAGAATCCAGGAAGACAATGGCTCCACTTTCAGCCAAATAACAGATGGAGACCAGGGAGGCCAGCACGCCTCAGAACAATCCACCCAAAGAGCCCCAAAGGACAGAGTCTGCCCGGGGCAGTGCTCAATGAGCAGGCAGGCTTCAGCTCAACGCACTGCCATCCAGTGACTTCTGACTCGTGGCGACCCTTCAAACAGGAGCACAGGGAGGACGGGGAAAGAGTGGCTACATGGTGAGGACTGCAGTCAAGGTCATGAATCAAAAGAGACACGAACTGTTGAATTGCCAACCAGTCTTTTCTGTAAACTTTCAGCCAAATTACAATTAAGAAGGAAAAACAGTAGCATATATAAACCGTGGTCTAAAAAAGGTCAGAGAAAACAGAAGGAAGGAAGTAAAGAAAGGAGGGAGGGTGGGAGGAGACCTCTAGAATTTTGCTCAAACTATAAAGTTATCGATATTCATCTAGCTGTCAATCAGTTTACTGTGTTGATCTTCCAAGACTATTCCCTCTAAAAATGGAACTTGAAGGAAAGAGGTAATGGCCAAATTCAGGACACTCTAACGTCTCGCTGGAGAAGTACTGCCGGGTGTCTTCGGGTCAGTTACGCGTCACAGCGACCCCATGGACAAGAGTGAACCGCGGCCTGGCCCTGCACCATCCTCACAAGTGTTCCTAGGCTTGAGCCATTGCTGTAGCTCCTGTGCCCATCCATCCCTGGGAGCCTTTGCCCGTTGTTGCTGCCCCTCTGCTTTACAAAGCATGCTGGTCTTCTCCAGGGACCGATCCTCTCCTGACAACATGTGCAAGGTCTGTGGGAAGAGTCAGACCATCCGTGCCTCCAAGGAGCTGCCCTTTTTCCCAGACAGATGTGCTTGTTTGTTTGGCAGGCCATGGTACTTCACTATTCTTCACCAGAACCTCAACTCAACGGCAGCGATTCTTCCTCGAGTCTGCCCGACTCAACTTCCACGTGCTTACGTAGCGATTGAAAATGCCAGGGCTTGGGTCAGGCACACCTTAGTCCTCAAAGTAACATCTTTGCTTTTCAACACTATAGGATGGTCTCGCGTGGTAGAGTTACCCAATGTAAGGTGACGTTTGATCTCTTGACTAATGCTTCCATGAGCATCGACTATGGACCCAAGAATGATGAGATCCTTGATCTCTTCCATCTTTTCTCCGTTGATCAGGATGCTACCTATTCCTTTGGCCTTCTTTACCTTGAGTTGCAATCCACACTAGAGGCTGCAATCCTTGATCTTCGCCAGCAGTGCTTCAAGGCCTCCTCCTTCTCAGCAAGCAAGACACAATGGACAAATAGGACCTCTTCAACCATCACAGTCTTAGATTTCAAAAAGTAAATTCCAAGCTTGGTTATAAGTCTCCAACAAAAGTTCTCACAACTGCTCAGTCTATAGGGAAGTCCCAAGAGCCCACCTATCACACTGGGAGTACACCCCACGATGCCACCAGGGCTCCCGTCTGTAAAGATGACTCCCTTGGACACCTCATGGGCCAGTTCTACTCGGTTCTGTTGGTTCACTATATGTCAAGCCCAACTTGACAGCAGTGGGTCTAGAGTTGGTCCTGCATGAATGAGCCACAGGCGAATTGGCATCAGGAAAGTGAGCTGGCATAAAACAATGCAAAGATCAAACTCCACCTCCCAGCTGGTAGTTTTAACCAAAGCGATAAGAGCCCTTGGCTGACTTCAGTTTCACATCCATGCCCTTTTCTCAGGCATCCTTTTGATCAAGTGATGAGAAAGAGATGAACTTGAAAGGCAAACAGCAAGACTTGGGAATCCATAAATAAAGGACTGCTGTGCTTCATAGAAGCGCCCTGGTGATGCAGTGTTGATGCTAACCACAAGGTCATCAGTTCAAAACCATCAGACACGGCTGGGGAGAAAAATGAAGCTTCCTACTCAGGTGGTCACAGTCTCAGAACCCCATAGGGGCTGTTCTATCCTCCCCTACAGGTCACTGTGAGTTGCAACTAATTCCATGGGGGCAGTGGGGTTGGTTTGGGGTTGGGGTTTGGGGGGATTGGGGTTGGGTTTTTCGAGGCATACATCAGTCCCTGACTGTGTCCCTCATCCCGACCCAGCACTGCTCTCTTGCCAGAGCAGCATGGTGGTGTGCAGAGACGCCTGTGACAGGGTTAATACGCTGGATTTTGATCCCACCTGCTGGCAGGGGCAGCAATGACATAAGAAGAAAGGCATGGTGCTCTGAATCAGGCCTCCCACCTGCGCTCTTCCCCTGACCTCTGAGTGACTGGCAGGGCGGGGGGGGGGGGGCGGGGGGGGGGCGCTTCTTCTCTCTTACTGTTTCATAGGTTAGGAACACTATTATGTTAAAGCAGGGCACATGACAGCATTCAGGAAAATACAAAGAGCTTCATAAGGTTCCACAGATGGCAGCAATTGTGTAAGTATAAAATTGTTACACAATACCAAATACATTTGAGTTGTTTTCATCAGAAAAACGCTGCCTTTAAAAAAAAAAACTCTCCGGTTTTCTTGATTCAGGACACTAGCACTATTTGCTGTCAAACAGATTTAGATTCATGGTAACCCACGTGTGTCAGAGTAGAACTGTGCTGCAAAGATGTTTTTAAAGTCGTTCACGACGTCTTTCTGCTGAAGAACCTCAGGGTGAGCTCGAACCCCCAACCTAGCCTGTCATTTGCACCATCTCAGGGCTCCATTACTTAGGATAGTACTTCCCAACCCATCAGACTCAATGTATCTCTTTTATAAACAATGTGTCCCTTTATCACCCTGAAACAAAACTCAGTTAAAAAAAAAAAAACAATTTTGCTGACCTCCAGTCAATTCTGACTCAGTGACCCTATCGGTAAAGTACAACTCCCCTAGGGGAATTTGGTGACTGTCAGTCTTTACGGACACAGAGAGCCTCATCTTTCTCCCTCAAGCAGCTGGTGGGATCGAACTGCTGACCATGTGGTTAGCAGCCCAATCCGTAATCCACTACCCCACCAGAACTCGATGTGTATGTGCACGTGGCCTGCAAAGTGTGTGATAAAGCAATTGTTGTGATCAGATCATCATCAACAACAGGCCCTACAAAAACATCATTTTTTAAAAGCCAATAAAACAACATGTATTTTAATATGTAAATACTTGAACATAACTAAATCAGAAGGTATGCGATCAGCTGCATCTATATAAAAAATCATATTAAACATAAGGGCAGCACATACAGGCATCAGTGCCTGGAACATAATCAGTAGTGTTTGCTCATGATGTAATTATACAAAGAAAGCAAACTATCATCTTCCCTTGACTTACCTGGCCATTGTATTCCTAACACAGTCGGACAGCATACTCAGTACAAAGTCAGGCAAAAGCACTGAGGTCCTAGGAGTGGATGGTAGGAGCCTGGGTGGTGTAGTGGTTGTGCATCGGGCTGGGAGCCATATGGCTGGCAGTTTGAAACCACCAGCAGCTCGGCGGGAGAAAGACTGGGCTCTGCTCCCCTAAGAGTTACCGTCTCAAGAGCCCACAAGGGTCAGGGCGAGTCAGCGTTGTTCTCTCCACGGGAGGGGGTTTGGTTTGGGAGGGTTAGGTCATTACACATTAGTTTTCACCTACATGACTGTCGGAGCAAGTTCGGGTCCACGAGGGTGAGGGGCGCACAACACACACATTGACCAACTGTCCACTGGAGGCGGGCAAACTCCAGTGAGTAGGACGACTGCAGGGAAGTCCGGCAATCTTAACAGTAAGTGAGCGGTGGGAAGGAAACGGCTCACCTGCTCACCCGCAAACGCCCTTTCTTCCCACGAGCCGCTTGTTGAGGGATTGCTGTTCCACTAATCACACTTCGGGAAAAGTTGAGAGGAATTTTTTTTTTTTAATGAATTCTGATGAAAGCATTCCTAGTACCTGCCGCAGGTGAACCACAATACGAAGGTTCTAGAGGTCCGTTTTCCAGGAATAGCAAGTCAGATGCCCGGCGGGGTTTCCCAAAGTACCAAGAATCCCAAAACTGTTATCATCTCTAAGGAGCTAAGGGTGGGGTGCTTTGTAGAAACCTTATGGAAAGGTTCCGACTTCACAGGCACGGAGCCCTCGTCTCATTAGCATATTCAGGATAATGCTACTGACTGTCATACCTGGCGTCCAGGCTTCGAATGGAAGCCAGCTCTATGGTCTTGGATCTACGAATTCACAAATGAATGTCCTTTCCAGGGGCCACGTCTCTATGTCTGTCTCCAACAAAAATGGGATGTGGAGATGAAGCCATTTCATTATCAATAATATTAATGTTTATATAATATCCTTGTTTCTATTACTGTGTCCTAACCTAAAGAAAGATCTTATAAGTTCTACATGACATGTTCTGGTGTGAAAGTCTACATTCCTTATTCTGCTTCTCCCAAACTTGGCTTCAACGATGGCCTGATGGTTACTAGAAAAATAAAGGCCACCTCATTCATGGTGTAGTGTAGGTGGAAACATGTCAATCTCAGCCTCAGGTGGGAGACACCGACTCCACTGTGCAACCACAGAGCCATCAGATACGACTGAAGAAAGAACCTGGACCCTCCTGGAGACTCATGAGGAGGAAGCCAGAATGATCTCCGTGATTACACTGCCACGTCATGCTGATTGCACAGATTCAAATCTGTAAGAGAAGACCACGTCTGAGGGTTCTTCTCGTGCACTGGTGCCATCTGGTGGATTGTTTTCACTACGGTTAAATGTATTGCTTAAAAGAATTGAGACCTTTCCCGCATTCACTTTAAAATGAAATCACATTTTAAAGTTATTTTACAACACACATTACACACTTGACAATTTCTCTAATGTGGGATCAACTCATCAGCTCACTTCTAGTAGGTTCTCGAAGCAACCTGGCTCCTGCCACCACAGGATCACATCTCATCTTGATCTGGCCCCTGACATTGGTCACGTAAAAGATAGTAGTCGGCGGGGTACAAAGTCAATTCAAGTGAAATGAGCAACAGAGTTGATGTATTAATCTGAGTACTTTGGAGAAGCAAATCCACAGAAACTTATATGAGAGTTTTATCTAAAGGTTAAATGCGCACCAAGAAAAACATCTCAACCCAGTGCTGCCGAAGCCCACAAGTCCAACATCAACCCATTAACTCATATAGCTAACCCAATCCACAAAGTCCTCCTCCATCTCACAAAACAGACTCAATCATGCTGACTGCAGGAGGAAAGCCGAGTCAGTGAGCGTGTAAACATCTCAGTGCTGGCAGGGGTCTCCACACACAGCTCCAGCACCCAGGGCTGCATCGGGGTAGGTTCATGTGGCTTCTCTTCAGGGGTGTCTTACAGGAAGAGAGTCTTGCCAGCTAAACAGGGAACCGGCTAAGTCAGCTGCACCCTGGTCCAACCATGAGAAAGTAAAGAGACCCAAGAACTAAAAAGGCGAAGCTCACTGTGACATTAATCCCTCCGCCTTTCAATTAACCCCACATGTGTTTATTGGCCAGGCTGACACAATAAACTAACTACCTCAACCCACCCCTTGCCAACCCGGCACCTGTACATAATTCTTTACCTTCACAATTGCAATTAAATAACACCTACACCTTAACCCTATAATCTTGTGACTATGTTCCCCCACATATTAAAGTTTGTAAGTGAACCTCTTCATACCTTTATCCCAATTTCAAGTATACAATTTATATACTGCCCACTTACCAGTTCTCAGAGGGACAATCATTTTTCAACATGAAGAGTCGTCATTCCAGTTGGAACCTTGTGAAGTCTGCATCCATAAGCAAAGATAAATCCGGACAGGCCATCCATTAAGTCAACAACAATATGCACCAGTTCACAGGCTCAAAAATCTCCATCTGGTCAACTCAATGTGGGCTGCCTCACTCAGCCTCCACAGGGTGCTTGTTGGTCGCCTTGCCTTTAGACCATGAGCTCTCACCAATACTCCACAAGTCTAGCCCCCTCATGCTAGGTCATGAACTTTAGACCAGTCAACCAGCTCTCGTCTTCTTTTTTTTCCCCCCTGTAAACCAAGTCCACAGGTGTCAGTGGCCAAACTCAATCAGTCTCTTTATTGCTGCATTTCTCCTACTTCCACTCAACAAGTAGATCCAGGTGGCCACCTAGCAAGTATTGTAGCCTGTTCACAGACTCCCTTTAACATTCAGTCCCAGAGAGGAGTTTTCTTCATGGTTCCAGATTTTTTCCAGCTTCTGACAAAGACTACTGGTTCCTGAGTACTCCAAAGCACTGGGTGGGGAATATCTTTTCAAAGACTTTTTACAGGCATGGCCTAAACCCATCTAAAGATCAAATTTTAATGGCTGAAGCAACTGGACTTACCAACTTTGTTTTCATACTTCCCATATTTTTAACCAGAAACAAACGAGTAAACAGTGTGGCCTTATTTGACCTCTGGCTAGACAGAGAAGAAAAACTTCCATGAGGGAGAAGTCAAACAGACATCTACTCTCCATCTTATGCTTTGTTTCTCCAAAACCCTACTCTCCGTATTATAATGCGTTAGTCTGGGTACTTTATAGAGAAACAAATCCACAGAAACTCATGTATAAGAGAGAGTTTTATCTAAAAGTTAAGTGCGCACCAAGAAAAACATCCCAACCCAGTGCTGCCTAAGCCTACAAGTCCAACATCAACCCATTAATTAACCCACATGTCCAACACCAATCCACAAAATCCTCCTCCATCTCACAAAACAGACGCAATGATGCCGACTGCAGGAGGAAAGCTGAGTCAGTGAACGTGTAAGCATCTTAGTGCTGGCAGGGGTCTCCACAGGACTGCTCCAGTATCCAGGGATACATAGTAGGTTCATGCGGCTTCTCTTCGGGGATGTCTTGCAAGAAGTGAGCCTTGCCAGCTAAAGGGGAACTGGCTAAGGCAGCTGCACCCTGGTCTGACCATCACAAGGCAAGACACCCGAGAACTAGAAAGGCAACGCTCACTGTGTCATTTATTTCCCTGCCTTTTAATTAACCCCACATGTGTTTATTGGCCAGGTTGGCACAATAAACTAACTACCTCAGTTGGCCACATTGTTTAGCCCACTTCCTTCCGTGTGCGTCCACGTGTGTGCACGCGTGTGTATGTCATCTCTGGGGAGTAGGGTGTGTGTGTGTGTGTGTGTGTGTGTGTGTGTGTGTGTGTGTGTGTGTGTGTGTGTGTGTGTGTGATTTCTGAGTGGAGAGTAGGGACCAGCTGGTCAAGTAGGAGGAGCCACATCTTCCCCGCCCACATCCTCCCTTCTCCACCCGCAACCCTGCCAGATGTTTGGAATTTAATTTTTGTGAATCTGTCCCTCCCATGATCCCTTGGACCACAGTTCACAGAAGGGCATCATGAAGTGGGAATGGGCTAGGTGAGTTGGGCGGGCGGGGGTGGGGAGACAGTCTTTGACCTTTTTTTGAGTGTGTCCCCTATCTGACATCTCCCTTACCCTCTGGTCTTTCTTAATTTCTTATAGTATGTGTACAGTACAAGCAATAAAGAGCAGGGACCAGCCTGCGTCTGTGCTGGCCTAATACCTGACACCCTCCAAAGGAAGAGAGAGAGAAATCATTCTCACGAGAGACAAAGTGCCAAAACGGAACTTTCCAAACAGAAGCCAAGTCTGTATTCGTATTATTTTGTAAGATCCCCTTCCTGAGATCCAGAATCTCAGATGCAGCGTTCAGAGAGCCGCAGCCCTGCTAAGACTCCTTGCCACAGCAGTGCTTTATGCTGACTGTCTGAGTCCAGATGAGCAGTCACTTGCCTCCGTCCCTGTCAAGTACTCAGCCCATCGATTTTACTCTGACAGAGACGCATGAATACAAGAAAACTAGCAGACTTTTAAAACTCTTCTGTTAGTTTTCCCTCTCCACATGATGTCCACCACTGGTTCGTCCATTTGTACCACTGAGGGGGCTTGCGTGTTGCCACAGTGCTGAACGTTATGTCACTGATATTTCAGATACTGGGTATCTCTTGGTGAATAGGTTTCAGCCCAGCTTCCAGACTAAGAACATACTACAAGGGAGGAATAAGCTGTCCATTCTGAAGGATGAACCACTGAAAACCGTATAAAGACCAGTGGAACATTGTCGGCTAGAGTACCAGGAGGTGAGCCACTCAGGTTGGAAGGCACTCAGAATACAGCCGGAGAAGAGCTGCCTCCTCAAGGGGAAGTCAGCCTTAACAAGGTGGATAAAGTAAAACTCTCAGGACCCTCCTTTGCTAAAATGAGAAGACACAGCTACAGACAACCATGAAAAAAATCACAGCAGGTAGTGCTTCAAGTACGAATCTAGAAGAACTGGATGTTGTCCAAATAAAATGGCATGCATAAAGATTGACATCATAGGCATTAGTGAGCTGAAATAGACTGGTACTGGCCATTTGAATCAGATATTCACATGGTTTACTATGCCAGGAATGACATTTCAAGATATATCTATGATCGACCTATCTATAATAGATCTATCTGTGATATACACCTACAAGACCAGTTAACACAACTATTATTCAAATCTATGCATCAACCACGAGAGCCAATAATGAATAAATTGAAGAAGTCTACCAACTTCTTCAATCTGATATTGATTGAATATGCAATCAAGACATTGGTAATTACTGGTGATTGGAATGACAGAGTCGGAAACTAAGAGAACGGAACAATACTTTAAAAATAGGGCCTTGGTGACAGAAATGAAGCTGGAGATGGCATGATAGAATTTTGAAAGACCAACCACTTCTTCATTGGGAATAGCTTTTTTCAACAGCATAAACAGCAACTAGATGCATGGACTTTGCCAGATGAAGTACAGGGGAATAAAACTGACTGTATCTGTGGGAAGGGACAAGGGAGAAACAGTATCATCAGCCAAAACAAGGCCAAGGGCCGACTGTGGAACAGACCATTAACTGTCCCTATGCAACTTCAAGTTCAAACTGGAAAAAAAAAACACTGAAAAAGACTACAAAAGGCCACCTCAAATATATCCCATCCTGAAATTTGAGAACATCTCAATACCAACATTGACCCATTGAGCTAGTCTAGTACGCATTACAGTAGAGCTGGTGAGCTGTGGAATGACATTAAGAACATCATATATACCCTGGCGCTCAAGGCCTTCGTCATCCCTGTGATGGGGCTCTTTGTAGCATCAGCCAACCAGAGAACCACTTCTGCCACCTCCCAGTGGACAGAGCTGAAGTCCCTGTCCTATCAGACCATTCACATACCAGATGCCAGACACGGTCCTGGGGCACTTCACCATCAGAGAAAGGATCTTTCTGGCTGTGACTAATTTTGAACCAAATGTGATAGGCCAGGAGTTCTCCATTATTTACAAATGGAATCATCAAAACCAGAGTTCCACCCCAGACCTGATCACCAGTCACATCACCTGCCCTTGAGTAAGAGGACTTCCAGGTGAACGAGGAGCACTTTCTGGCCATTACCAAGTACCAGGAAGGTGACAACCACATCAGCAGCATTATTTACAAGTGGAATCAAAGGACTCAGTTCTTGGAGGCCAATCAGACCACCACCACTTCCAGTGCAACTGGGAGTTCTTTACTGTGGGGGCCTACTCCTTCCTGGCTGTGGTCAACACTTTCAATGGCACCTCCACTCAGGTGTACCCCCACCTGCACATCTGGCTCGTTGGCTCCTTCCAGATCTTCCAGTGTCTTTTGGTTCCAAGTTTTGTTTAACAGACGCACCCAGGAATTCACCCCATGCTTGAAGGCAGCGCAAAGGTGTTATTAGAATACGGTTGCTGACACACGAGGACTCTGGTCCCAGCTACACTGGCAGAAGCAAGCAGCCTGGCCCAGGAGGCAGGGGGCACTCGGCATTTTCAGGCCACACCATGAGGCAGCTCCAGCCCTCACCCAAGTGCACTGGCAGGTCCTGCACAAACCTAGGTGTCTTTAACAGGGAGGGCAGTGGTGAAGGGGCAGAAATGGAGGCACCAGGCTGGGGGTCCAGGCTACATAACTGTGCATAACTGTACATAATTTTCTGCCTGAAGGCAAAAAAAAAAAAAAAAGACGATGACAATGACAAATGATGGGGGCAAGAGCAGGGCCTAGAGGACACAATACCTCTCCCGAGTCCCATGCCAGGCAGAACTGGCAGGAACTGGGACAGACATCTTGGAACATTGCCAGTGCCTGAGAGGACCCTTGAGGGTGCCAAGTTCCCTTTAGCACAGACTCTGCCCAAGAGGAGGCTTCCTTCCAAGAAATATTTCTCCACGTGGTATTAATTCCCCTGAAACTCACAAAACTCCACTTTCCTGCTTTGCCAATATTCTTTTGTATTATTCCAAAACCTGCTTAGATCATTGAGATTTCTTCATTTGTTTTCTGTTTGCTTTGGATTTTTACCCTCTCAAAGGAAGTGAGCTTTGGGGGGTGGAGAGGGAGAACAAGAAAAAGAACATGAGAAAAATCGATGGTCATTAAAAAGGCAGGAAAATATTATCACAATAGCAAAATGATAGAAACAACAAAAATGGCCCCAGGTGGAAGAATGAATAAACTGCGGCGCATACATACCGTGGAGTGTTATACATCACTAAAGAACAATGCTGAAGCTGTCAGACATTTCATGGCGTCGACAAATTTTAAAGAAATCATGCTGAGCAAACAGAGCCAATCCCATTAAAACAAATACTGTATGAGACCATTATTAGGGGGAAGAAGGGGGATAGGGGTATAATGAGTTTCTCACCCAAAAAAAGCAGAAGAAGCAGACTTTGAGGGTTACAGAGAAACCTGAGGGAGAGACAAAGAAGTGAAGAAAACAACCATATTAAATTGTTTAATGACAGATAATAACACACATAAATAAATAGAACAAAATACAAGAAAGGAAGAAAGACCACAGTGGATGTCAAGAGACTTTGAAAGTTGCTTTTGGGCATAGCATATCCAAAGCAAATGGAAGAAATATTGAAGTAAATTACTTAAACAAAAATGTTCAGAGGGCACCTCCAGAAAGCAAACTAGATATTAAAATAAAATGTTCAAAGATCTGGAGCTTCCAGAAAGAAGATGCTCATCGTATTGTAAGGTGTCAGAATTGAGGAATAAATCCAAGCCTTGAGTTGTAACGTTGAAGGATACCATGGGCAAAATATTGAACGATATTGGAAGCATCAAAAGAGATGGAAGAAATACACAAAGTCACTGTACCAAAAAGAACTGAACAAAGTTCAACCATTTCACAGGGGAACATATGATCAAGAACCAATGGTATTGAAGAAAAAAAGTCCAAGCTGCACTGAAAGCATTAATCAAAAACAAGGCTCCATGTTTCAGTAAGCTGATGAAACACTAGCGATGGAATGGAAACAGTAGGCATGGAAACATCTAAGCCAAGGAATTTGGAAGGCATCTACCTGACTGGCCAACTGGAAGAGATACATCTTTGTGCCTATTCCAAACAAAGGTGAAATTATCATTTAATATCATTAATATTACCTGCAAGTAAAAATGTACAGCAGTTACATCAGTACGTCAACAGGGAGCTGTCAGGAATTCAAGCTGGATTCAGAAGAGAATATGGAATGAGGCAATCATTGCTAACTTCAGATGGACGTTAATTCAAAACAGAAAATACTAAAAAACATTTACTTGTGCTTTATTGACTATACAAAAGAATTTGATTGTATAGATCATAACAAACCATGAACAACATTGAGAATGATCATAGGCAAACTGTATAATGGATTAAGAGGCAATCATTTAGAACAAAACAATGAAATTCTGTGTGGTTCGTAGTCCATCTGTGTGCTGAGAAAATAACCTAAGAAACAGGACCATATGAAGGACATGGATGGCAGTGGAAGCCCAAAGTCCATGGGCAGGGTCACCACAGGGATTAAGTCTCCAGTGCACCCCCTCTGAACACAGTCCAGGGATGGGAATAGCCGTGCTGTCAGACAGAGAGCATTGTAAAGTGGGTTACAGCAGATTTAACTAGGTTAAAATGTAACACCTGGTTATTTTATATCCCTTTTGGCCTATTTTAAAGTTTGTTTTTAATATTTTCTGCTTTCCTTTCAATTGAGACTTCTCTCTAGTTTTTTCATTGTTGGAGTTTTTTGCATGTGTCTGTTATATGATTTTCTGTATATGAAATCTAGGTTAAATACATCAATACAGACAGTGACTAGATTAATAATTACTTAGGGGAAAGGCAGGGAAATTTAGGGGTAAATGGGAAGCTAACAATAATTAGTATATGAAGAAAATGTTCTGAAATTGATTATGGTGATGATTGCCCAATTCCTCTTAATATGATTGGTTAAGTTATGACATGTGAATTATACTCTATCTTAAAAACAAAAGGAAATAAAAATGTGCCATCAGAATCTGTGGAAATTTCACTAACTTCTGATATAAAAATGATATAACCTTGATTGCTGAAAGCGAGGACAACTTAGGCATTTGCTAATGAAGACCAAGGGCTACAGCCTTTCATAGGAATGACAACTCAATGTAAAGAAAAGCAAAACCCTCACAACAGAAGCAATACACAACATCATGATAAATGGAGAAAAATTTGAAGTTGTCAAGGATTTCATGTTACTTAGATCCACAACAATGCTCACGGAAGCAGCAGTAATCAATAATGTATTGCACTGGACAAATCTGCTGCGTAAGACTTCCTTAAAGTGTGGAAGAGAAAGGATAGTAAATTGAGGATGAAGATCTGCATGACCCAAGCCAATTGCCTCATATATGCGTGTGAAAGTTCGACAATAAATAAGGAAGATGGAAGAAGCTTAGACATAGTAGAAAGACCAGTCACTGAGAGAGGACATCATGCTTGCTAAAGAGACTTCAAAACGATGGAAAACCTTGAGGAACAAGATGGCCTGATGCAGTGGCTGCAGCAATGAGCATGTGGGACAGTAGGCAGTCTTTTGTTCTGTTGGATAGAAGGCCGCTATGAGTTTGGACAGTCTATGACACTTAATAAAACCAGTGTCACTGTGAAGGAGCCTGGATGGCTTCAGAGGCTATGTGTTCTTCTGCCATGGGTTGAGCGTTGTAACCCATCAGCCATCCAGAGGGAAAAAGCTGGGGCTGTCTACTTCATTAAAGATGTACCTCAGAGACACTCGGGAGCAGTTCTGGTCTTGTAGTCACGAGTTCGAGTCATCCAGAGAGCAGTGGTTTTGACTTTTTTATTTACAACTACTCATTTGAGAACCTATGCATCATGCCATGCCTGTAATGCCCGCCTTTAAAGAAAAGCAAACGCATAAAAATAAAATGAAGATAACTGGAGGTTGATTAAAGTCGGCGAATACAGGTAGTAACTGCTACAGAAGTTCAAAAGCAGATGGATGGGCCTCACCTGATTTAAGACTCGTTCTTAGGTGGCACCCAGTCAGTTCTGATCGATAACGACCCTAGGAATAGCAGAAAAACACGGCACAATCCTGTGCCGTCCTCAAAATTGCTCCTAAGCTTGAGTCCATGGCTGCAGCCACTGTGTCTGTCCATCCACCTTTTTGAGGGAGGGCCTTCCTTTTCACTGCCCGTTTTACCAAGTACAGTGTCTTTCTCCAGAAACTGGTTTCTTCTGACACGTCCAAAGTATGTAAGAGGAAACCTTGCCACCCTTGCCTCGAAGGAAAAGATTGGTTTGTCCGTTTAGAAACCAATGGTACTTTTTGCTCAAATGTACCTATTCTCCTTCAGTCCTCCTTACTCAATGTCCAACTTTCACATGTCTATGAAGCAATGGAAAATACCAAGGCTTGGTCCAGATGCACCGGAGTCCTCAAAGTAACACTTGCTTTTCAATACTCTGAAGAGGTATTGTGCAGCAGATTTACCCAATACAATGCATCTTTTGATCTCTTGACTACCCCCCCCCCTTCCATGGCCACTGACTGTGGACACACACAAGACAAAATCCTAGACAACTTCAACCTCTTCTCCATTTATCATAATGTTACGTATTGGCCCAATTAGGAGGATTTGGGTCTTTACATTGGTTGTAATCCATATTAAACACTGCAATTCTTGGTCTTTTATCAGCAAGTGCTTCAAGTCCTCCTTTCAGTAAGGTGTGTCGGCTTCCTACAATCCTGAAGCCATATTCATGTAAACCAGCTTCTCTGAGAAATTTGCTCAGCACACAGAGTGAATTAAAATGGTGAGAGGTTACAACCCTGATGCACACCTTTCCTGATTTTAAACCAAGCAGTATGCCCTTGGTTTGTTCACGCAGCTGCCACTTGATCCATGTCCAAGTTCTGCACGAGCAAAATGAAGTGTTCTAGAATTCCCATTCTTCTCAAGGTTGCCCATGTTTATTATGGTCCACATAATCAAATGCCTTAGCATAATAAATAAAACACAAGCAAACATCTTTCTGGTATTCTTTGCTTTGAGTCGAGATCCAGCTGACGGCAGCAATGCTGTCTCTTGTTCCATGTCCTCTTCTGGACTGGAACTCTGGAAGCTCTCTGTCAATGTACTGCTGCAACTGTGGTTGGCTCTTCAAGAAAACTTTGCTTGCCTAGGATAAAAAAATGATATTGCTCTATAGTATGAGCATTCTGTTGGTTTACTTTCTTTTGAATGGGCAGAAATGTGGATTTCTTTTGTCAGTTGGCCAAGCAGTTGTCTTCCAGATTTCCTGGAATAAAGTGTGTGCTCCCAGTGCTTCATCAGCTTGTTAAAACATTTCTATCGGACTCTTGTTTTGGTTTTTTTTAAAACATTTTATTAGGGGCTCAAACACTCTCATCACAATCCACACATATACATACATCAATTGTATAAAGCACATTCGTACATTCTTTGCCCTAATCACTCTCAAAGCATTTGCTCTCCACTTAAGCCCTCCGCATCAGGTCCTTTTTTTCCCCCCTCCCTCCCCACTACCCCCTCCCTCATGAGCCCTTGATAATCCACAGATTGTTATTTTGTCATATCTTGCCCTATCCGGAGTGTCCCTTCCCCGCCGCCCCCCCCTTCTCTGCCGTCAGTCTCCCAGGGAGGAGGTCACATGTGGATCCTTGTAATCGGTTCCCCCTTTCCAACCCACTCACCCTCCACTCTCCCAGCATCGTCCCTCACACCCCTGGTCCTGAAGGTATCATCCACCCTGGGTTCCCTGTGCCTCCAGCTCCCATATGCACTAGTGTACAACCTCTGCCCTACCCAGTCCTGCGAGGTAGAATTCGGATCGTGGTAGTTGGGGGGAGGAAGCATCCAGGATCTGGGGGAAAGCTGTGTTCTTCATCGGTACTACATCGCACCCTGACTGACCCATCTCCTCTCCTAAACCCCTCAATGAGGGGATTGATTTCCAGTGGTCGACATTCGGGCCTCGGGTCTCCACACTGCACTTCCCCCTTCATTCACTAGCGGAGCCTTGTTTTTGGATAATCCTTTCAATGCAGCTTCAACTTTTTCCTGCAGCACCATTGGTTCTTGCTCATGTGTTAGCTCCTGAAATGGTGAAAATTTAACTCGTTTTTGGTACAATGACCTTGTTTTGATGTTTCCTCCATCATTCAATATTTTGCCCATAGATTCTTTCAAGATTGCAACTCAAGGCTTGAAATGTCTCCTTGATTTTTTTTTCAGCTTCAAATATGCTGTGTTCTTACCTTTTGGCTTTCGAATTCTAAGTGTCTGCACATTTCATTATATTTGGCTGTGTCTTCTTGAGCTTCCCTTTGAAATCTTCTATTCAGCTCGTTGACTTCATCCTTTCTTCCATTTGCTTTAGCACCTCCACAATTAAGAGGAAATTTCAGTCTCTTCTGACATCCACTTTTGTTTCTTTTGCTCCTTTCTAATGACCTTTTGCTTTCTTCATGAATGATGGTCTCAATGTCTTCCCACAGCTCATCAGGTCTTCTGTCGTTGGTATTCAATGCATCAAATCTGTTGAGATGTTTTTGAAATTCAGGTGGATTAGACTCAAGGTAATATTTTGGTTCTTGTGGATTTGTTTTTCTTCAAGTTTGTCCTGAACTTACATTATCAACAACTGATGGTCTGCTCGTCAGCCCCTGGCCTGGTTTTAGCTGCTGATATTGAGCTTCTCCATCATCTCTTCCCAAAGATGTTATCAATTTGATTTCTGTGTATTCTATCTAGAGAAGTCCATGTGTATTGCCTTTGTTGTTGAGAAACGGTGTTTGCTATGAAGAAGTCATTGGTCTTGCAAAATCCTACAATTCAATCTCTTCTACTAGTCAATCTCCAGTTTCATTTCTATCACCAAATGCATGTTTTCCAACTATTGTTCCTTCCTCTGATTCCAACTTTTACATTCCAATCTCCAATAATTATCAATGCATTCTGATTGCACATTAGATCAATTTCAGACTGCAGTCATTAGAATTCAATTTTTTTCATACTAGCTTTTGTGGTCCCTTTAAATTGTTGTGCTAGAGATAAATATTGAAAAGTATCATGGTTTGCTAAAAGGACAAACCACTCTGTATTGGAAGAAGGCCATAATTCTCCTTCAATGCAAGGATGGCAAGACTTACATTGGACATAGTCAGTGGAGAGTATGTCCTGGAGAAGGAGATCATGCTTGGTCATCTGAAGGATGGTGAAAAAGAGCAATGCCCTTGAAACGATGGATGGACCCAGTGGGCTCAGGCATAGGAACAATAGTGAGGAGAGCACTTTCCCATGCAGTGTGTAGTTCTGCTGGGCATCAGGTCACTATGGGTTGGAGCTGACTCGGGTCGGTCAATACTGACTTGTATTGGTTGGATTTCCATGAAGACGGATAGATATAAACCTATTACAAACAGCATCGTACTTTATGATTGATTTTGCATTGTCTTTTATGGCAATGAATGTCACGTAATTCTGTTATTCCTAGCATAGTAAATCATGATTTTTCTGATTCAAAATGGTTAATACCAGTCCACTTCAACTCACTGTGAGGATATTGATATTTATGTGCTCCATTTTTGACCACTTCCAATTTTCCTAGTTTCATACTTCACACATTCCAAGTTCCGATCACTGGCAGATATTTCTTCCTCCTGAGTCATCCCCCATCAGCAAATGAAGCGAGATATGACCAAGATGGTCCTTCCAGCCATAATCGCTTATAGTGAGAGACATTTTTGCCTCTATGCCTGTGGTTATAGTCCCATTGTGCAGGGAGTTCTCCGCTACACTAATGAATAGGATTAAAGGGGGATAGATTCCGAGTTTCCACATTACTAGAAAGTGTGCATCAAGTCACACCGTGTTTCCTTGCGAGTGTGAGCTACTTAAGGCAACCCCATGTGTAAGAGCCTCTTAGAAGCAAGAACAAAGTAAATTTCCAGGACCTTCAGAAGAGCCACCCAAGGAACATGTGTTGAGACCTGTCAGGGCATCCGAGGTGGTAAGAGGCTGAGACCAAAGGCAGAACAGAAGAGCAGTGCTAAGACTGTGTCAGGGAAGCAAGCTATTTCCTGGCCCATGGACGCAGAAGCCGAAGAATCACCTGGCTGAGAGGCTGAGGACTAGAGACTGGTTACTACTGGCCAAGAAATATTGCTGAGGACCAATGACTATAACCCTACTGTTTTCTGATCCTGATCCACAGTAACCTGTAAATAAAGCCAGCTGTGTTGTCTGAGTTCTCTGGCCATTGCAATGAATTATCAAACCCAGCAGTAAAGCATTGTTATGAGGTTAACAGATGGTATCAGACTAGGTGAAGAGGGGTGGCAGTATGTCTGACCTCTGCCTCCAACAACAGGGAAGCCAGAGGTCATATATGGTCTACCATGCCTTTTTCTGCAGGAAGATATCCTGGTATTTTGGTACTATAGTTGCAACTTTTATAGATGTCAAAATTAAAAACAATTTATTAATTAACACAGTTAAAGTATGAGTCTAGGAAAAACCCTGCTAATGACTCAGTACTATCCAAGGAGTATCCCGGCAGTGTCCCCAGAGTCAGTTGTTTAGTTTCAGCTGTGGACCAAATGGTTAAAGTGCAGCCATTTTCTCTGAAGAAAGCTTGGTGCCATGCCACACTTTCTTCTGCAAATAACACACCTACACATACGGCACTTATAAAAGAGGTATGAGGGAGGCAGGTCAGCAGGACGCACCATGTACTGGGGTTGCAGTGACAATATTCATGTTGTGTAAAATTATAGTACTTCGAAAAAATCTGCCTTTGAAACCTCTGGAGCACAGTGACACTCATATACATAAGCATTCACCAATTTTCTACTGAAGCAAAGAATGAGCCTGAAGTTGCTATATATCTAAATTACTCACACAACTCTCCCTCTCATTTCTCGGTTTTTGACTAAAGAAAAAGTTGTCAAGTACCGATCTGTCTACAAAAAAAACTATTATATGACATGTAAAATATTTATAAATCAGATTCTTATGAATTTGATTAATAACGGCCTCTGCAACACATATAAACTTTGAGGTATCAGTAAGAGGATTTTAGGATCTGCAAGCCTAGAAAGCACTGTCAAATGGTAATAACAAGGTTGATCAGGCACGGTCTTGGCCAGTGTTTTTCTTTTTTAAATCATTTTATTGGGAGCTAGTGTTTTCCTTAGCTCATTCCCTCCTCCTGTCATAGGTCTCTTTAAAGCAAAACGGTGAAATAATGACGGGAACATTGGAAAGAATAAAACCAAATTAGACTGGTGGAAAGTTTTATTGAGCAGAAAGTCCTACGGCAAGTACTTGAGAGAGCGTAACAGTTCCGCTCTATAACACTGCGTCCGATGCTCTCCTGTAAGTGAGAGGGGCTTGACAAAGTTCATGGAGAAACTCCATGATGTTTGTTCAAATTTTCAACAAGCCTTTAAAATCTCCATCTTGACATTAATCCAATCATTTCAGCGACACATTAAGAGGGAACTACTTACTTTCAAAATTCTTGACATATATAAACGGTTAAGAGAAAAGTATCGCCAAGCTCACCTCAATCCAACTAACATAAACCACCCCTATAGTTTACCCTAAAAAAGTTAAGTTAGCTCCCTAGCTTGAACCACGTGTGTACACAAATGAAAAACTCCAGAAAGTTAAAGTCTTTATTCAGAACTTCAGAATCACGGTATCTAAACTCTAAACAAACCCTGGCGGCAGTGTTTAGGCAGCCGGCTGACAGAGACCAGAGGCTTACGCCAGCAGTGCCTCCTCCGGCGTGAAATGAGCCGTCTGCTTCCGGAATCACAGCCTTGGAAACTCTATGGACGCAGGAGCAGTCCTCTGTCCTATACAGTTGGTAGGATTCCAAGTTGACTCAATGGCAGTGAACTTGAGGTATAATGGCTAAGCACTTGACGTTTAATAAGGTTGGCAGTTCAAACCCACCAGCAGCTTCACAGAAAAAAGCTCTAGTCATTTGTTTCTATAAAGATTACAAGCTAGAAAACCCGAGTGGTGCAATTCTCTCACATGGGATTGCTTAGTCAAAAATTAGATGGCACATAATAACATAACAGAATAATTAAGTTAACTCTTCGTTTGGGCTTAATTAGGGAGTCTGATCATCCTTACAAAATTAGAAGCTTTTAATACTTCATTGTTACAACACTTTAATATGTAAATCAGGGGTTTTCTCTCAAGGATGAGGGAGGAATTCTATATTCAAATCGTATTCATGGATTTAAAAGCAAGCGGCTCATTTTTATTAGTTTGTCAATATGCTGGAATCTATTGTTCTTTTGAATGATGAATGTTTAATGAGAGAGCAAGTGTGCCTTCCAATTCATAAATCTAAATTTAACCAGATTCCTTAAAATCACAGGAAGATATTTTTAAAACATAAGCAGCTACTTTACTGAGCTGCTAACACATGCAAGTTATTTTTTATTTAAATGTTAGATTGTTCAATATCCATAAATATTGTTTTCTTCTACTACAGTAAAAATAAGGTAATTCCCAGTTCAAAGCATTTAAAGACGTTAATTTTAAAAAAGAAAAGATCAACTTTCCTTCTAAATGTCCAGCAATAAGCTGAACCTCAACATCCTTACCAAGAACATAAAAATAATTTAATAACTTAATGGATAACAAGTTCATACAAAAATAATTTTCACATGTTCTTTAATAAAGCAAGCAATGTGAAAAGAATGTGCAAGCTTGTTTTATGCTTGAATATCTAATTAACATCTAAGGATTAATAACTCACAAATCTAGCACCACAGCACATGAAGATACTATAGCGCCTGACATGAAAAGCAAAATAATGACACTCTACTAGTTCAGAAGGAACCGAAACACCAGGGATAATTAAATTCCCATGTTCTTTTATAATCTAACACTTTAGAGCTACTGATCTATCTCAGTGTTTTGAGTGAGCAATCAAAATATTCCTATTCTTAAAATTAAATTTTCTTCTTTCAATATGGGGCAGATAGAATATTTAAAAAAAATTTTGTCCTCCTCGTCAACATCCACAGCTGTAAATAGTTAGCGGCATGATCTCATCAGGTCATCATTGATGCCCCTTCTTCACCAGTAGCATCCTGGGAAATGTGGAGGTCTTCAAGCATCTCAGCCAGACTAATCCGAGGTGCTCCTTCGTCATCCGTGTCACTCTCCACAGCGATGGTAGAATCTAAGGGGAAAAAAAGATGTGAAATAAATACTAATATGGAAATATACAAAGGCCTACATACCCCACCCTCAGCACTATTTATTTCTACCTATGTGTGATCTGAGACTTTTGTACCATATCTAGGGCGGGCATTTGAATGTGAACTGACTAAATAAAATAAAATGAGTAAGTGTGTGGACAAATTTCCAAGAAGGCTTAAAAAAGTTTATGGAAAATGGAATTGAAAGAGCATGGAATTATTCCATGAGCTTTTTGAACACCCTCCTATGTAAAACCAACAATCTGGGGACCGAATTCAGATGCAAATAAAACCAAATATGGAATAGAAAGTAACATTTTAATGCTTTGCTGCTCTGCAAATATTTTTAGAAAAAGTTCACTACAAAGGAGTCAAGAAACACACAACTGGTTAGTCAAAGTTAAGTTATTAAATACTCATGCTGAGGTATTGAGATATAGGCAATCACACATTCTTCAAACACCAACCTCGGTAAATGTTGATATTTTTCCTAATTGTTTCATCTTCTTCAAGATCTTCAAGGAAATCTTGATATTGCCTTTAGGATATAAAAACATTTAAATACTTCATTATAACAAGAAAGCATAAATTTAGATTCTAATTTGGGCATTTTAAGATAAAGGTGCTCCAAGTGTTAAGCTATGAGAGGATTCTCTACTCAACCTTCCTCCTAAAACAACTTTATGGCCAAGTTGAACATACATTTTCAAACTATGAGTAAATAAGTTAATACTGATGGTATCAGGTATAATATGTAACTATTTAAATTAAAATAAAATTGTACAAGTTTATGAGGGCTTCAAAGGTTTATGAAAAAAACAGGATTAAAAGATGAAATTTCGACTTTTGAAGCCCTCTCATAATATACAATCAGTATTCTTTCTATGTGTAATTACACATCAGTAATTTTTTATTCATAAGTCCAAACTCCATTATTTATAAATTTCTAAAGCAACCTATTTATAAGAGCAGAAAGCTAAATGCTCTATCTCTGTAGGATATTGAAATCTTAATGCTTTGTCAGAGAATTTCCTGTAGGATCTAACACATTAAAGAAGAGTGTAACCTTTCATCATCTGTATCCATGTTTTCTCTATCTCTCGCAAGCTCTTTCAGTTTCCAGTTTCTGCGGCGCTGACGTTTGGTCCGGTCATAACTTTTCTTGATTAGAACCTAAAGAGAACAAAAGTATTTGCAAACTTACAAGAACTCCATAGTAAGGCCTCAAAATGCATTACAGTTAAAAAATTTAAAAAATTAAGAATGCCAGGGCAAAGTCACCAACAAAAATGTTGGTAACATCTCATAGGAAAGATCAAGAGGTGATGTCAAGACTTTCCTATGTACGTGTTAGGTTATTGTTAAATTCACGAACGGAAAATTTTCAGTGACTAAAACACAAGATCATGAATTTGTTTTAAAAACAAATTTCAGTTTAAACTATTTCCATAAATCATGCTGACAGATTATCCCAAGAACACATCTTCTCTTCTTTTCCACATTAAAAGCACTCACAAGAGTACATGTCCTAGCACAGTGTTCAGTGAGCAATGAAGAAATTAGTAAATAATTTTATAAAACGTAATTCAGAATCATTTCAATCTCTTCCTCTAACCTAATTACAAATCTGTATTTAGACTTACACAAAGCAGGCTCCATTCACTAATTTAGAGAGAAAGGAAAGCACAACTGGATGGTGGGAGAGGGCTCTTTTCTTACTGTAACTTCATTCCCACGCACAGCTAAGGAAATCAATCCTTCTTAAAAAATATTAAACAAACAAGTAGGAGAGGGAAGTCTTTCACACTGATTTCATATCTACAGTTGGTCATGAATCTTATAAGCTCATGTTAGAATTTAACAGTTTCTCGGAAGTAGTTTTCTCCAAGACTTGATGCTGTGACGATTATTTTCAATGCAGTTATGTTCAACGTAGAATCATGGCTGTAACTCCATATGTGTTCTTCACTGAACACTACGTGAAACAAACGGAGGTTAATAAGAACTGATCTGAAGAAATCCTAAAGAGCAAGAGTGCTCGCTGCAGAATAATTTTTGCTCTACAGGTAGCATCCGGCCTTTTAACAGAGTAAAAATGTGAGTATATGAGCAACAAAAAAGCTCTATAACTTTTTTATTCACCCCAAGAACCAAACAAACTTAAACACATTTGCTACTACACTGCAACGGCAATTTCAAAAGTATGAATGCATGCAATTATCCATAAGAGTTCTATCAGTCATCTATAGATACTTGAAAAGGGAAAATCTACAGCCTTACCACATCTGGGATTCGATCGGGGTTCATTTTGTTGACATGCTCATCATTCAAGTTACAGTTGGCTAAATCAAATCTGAAAAACACACATGCTATTCACTACCCAGAGAATACCCTTGTGTAGTTCATAGTGAAAATGCTGATGCTCCATTATCCCCTTAGCATATATTCGAACTCAGATGACTGGCTTCAAATTGTATACCAAAAACTTCCACTCTCTAGTAGAAGGAATAAAAATTACGAACACAAAACTCATGTTTAGAGGATGCTGACAAGCTCGGAAGCAGCAAAGACTGTGTTACACCTCTAAAGACCCTCTGCATATAAGCTGCAATTCAAACCAATAGCGCACTGGAGCCGTGCCCTGTGCACCAACACCCTCATCTCCACCCTCCCCCACAGCCCCGTGTGTGTGTGTGTGTGTGTGTGAGGGAGGTGGGGGACAGGGGAAGACACCTGTAAATGTTCATCAATCTAAAAACCGATTATACAAAAACTTGAAATAAATGACTCCTTTAAGAATCCTTTAGGAAAACTAAAGACTTTTGCCCAATCCATGGTTTAATGCAGTAATCAGTAATAAAATGAGTTAAAAAAAGCTTCTAAGGGCTTTTTTTGAATTCTTTTTGAAATAACTCTATAACTATTTTAGGCAGCTTTGCTGGCTCCCATAGCAAATCTCCAATGCTAATCGGCAATTTAAAACAATATAAAGTAATACAAACCCCAGCACAAGGTCTCCAGGATTTAGAAGATGTCCCAAATGTGTACGACAAAAGTACTGTTTATCTGTATCCATTTCAGAGGTTTTCTGTACCCAGACTTCCCCAAGGGTATGCTTATTAAGAAAGAAAATAAACGAATGTTAACAAAAAGCATGGCACAGAAATATACAGTATTGATTCTAGAGTCTCATAAATGTCATCAATTTTTTGCTTTCCAGACCTCTGAAATATCTTCAAAATTAACCATTTACTGACCTATGAATACTGAACAAACAACAAATTCATAAATAAACCATAGGATTTTTAAGACTTTTATAAAACATAAAATTACTGATATAATGTTACCTAAAAATAGAAACAGGATCGTTTTAAAAAGTAATGCTCCCATTGGGAAATGGGCCAAAAATAGAGTAACCCATAGGAAAGGGGGATATCAAGCCCGGAAGTATTCAAAGTAGCCCCTTGTTACGGACAGGGAAGAAAGGCCAGGGTTCAGACAAAGCTTTATGGCAACACTAGTGCCACACACTCCTATCTTTAAAGATCTCAAATATTTACCAAGTTAGTTTTTGAGCACTACTAGTTTAATTAAAAAAATTTAACTCTTTTTTGTAAAAACTACATTCTACATAATCTGACATCTCAAACGTCCAGGTTTGATTCACTACGGAAGAAGTCAATACCTTTCCAAAAGGCAGACACAAGTAAAATGGGACTAAGAACAAAATACTAAGATACAGGCAGAATTATGAATCTCAAAAAAGAAATGAAAAAGTACAGGTAGGACAGAGAACTGAAATTAAAGATAGATTCTTTATTAAAAAAAGAACCAAAAAGGAAAAGTGAGTTACCAAGCAGAGATGATTCTATATAACAGGATTCATATTCTAGTTACTAGATTGCTTCTAACTAAATGCTCTTTAAAACTGCTCTGTTCTAGCCTAACTGTATTAAGAAAAATAAGAACTTAGTTTCATATCTGAGGGGCATGGAGCTATTCAATAATTCTTTATTTACTATGTGATAAAAATGTTCCTTAAAAATACATACGTGTGTGTGTGTGTGTTTTAAATACATATACAGAAAGCAAGGCGAAGCCCTGGTGGCATATTAGGTTAGGCGTCTCACTGCAAACCAAAACGTCAGGCGTTTAGATTCATCAGCTGCAGGATGAGGCCTCCTGCTCCTACCATGACGTCCACCCTTGGGCCCACAGGGGCGCTTCCACTCTGCGTCGGCTCAACTTGATAGCAGTGAGGACTGCTTTTAATACAGACAATAATCTCTCTTCCGGGTCTACTAGTTTTCCAAATTATCAGAAGCTATTTTTGTCTCAAGAGGCAGTATTACTTCAATAGCAAAGCATACTTCTATTACTCAGGTTGGGCTCTATAAATATTATTTTAAACAAGTTTTAAGAAACAGGATTGTAAATACCTGATAGCAGTTATGGGGCACGACTAAGAAAGGGTAATTCTGTAAACTCTTCCCGTGTCAGGAAGTAAGCCTGCTTTCAAAGACTAGGAAACTCACGTCAAAAGGACACAGGTACATGGCGGCATCCCACTGGCTAAATTCATGTAAAAGGAACATTTCTTTTAAAGATGGAAGAAATGAAGGGAGGAAGAAAGGATAGTAAATACCTAACCTTTCATGAGACCACAATGATAATTAAAGAGAAGAAAAGAATGCCAAACCACAAGAGCAAGTCAAAACTAATTTCCATTACTGGAGAGAAATTACTTTCAGATAAACTTCCCACTGGCACTGAAAATGGGTGCTACTCGAAAAGGAATACAGAATTTGTCCAGCACTCTTCTTTACTCATTTATAAAAAAGTCCTCCTTCAAATTCACTACTGTTGTGTCAATTCTCAATGACAGCAACCCTCCAGACAGAGTAGAACTGTGTTTCTGAGGCTGTAAATCTGCAAGAAGTAGAAAGCCTCACCCTTCTCCCATCAAGCACCTGGTGGTTTCAAAGAGCTGACTTTGCAATTAAGTGGCCCAAATCCTGATTCAATACCCCACCAGGGTTCCATTCTTCTTACTTAAGAATTCCAACTAACAAGCATGCATGTGTCTGTGTGTGGGGTGGGGGTGGGAGGGTAAGTTAGAAAACTCACCATAAAGCAAACCTACATCAAATAACTGTTTCAAAAACTATCAACAAATGCTAACGCCATGGGGGAAAAGGTACTAAGAACTTGATATTACATGTTATCACCCCACAAATTACTTGTGTCTACAAAGAAAACCTCACTAACATCAATTTAACGTCAACTCATAGGGAGCCTATACATAAGACAGGGTAGAACTGTCCTTGTATGTTTCCAAGACTAACTGTTTATAGTAGAAAGCCCTGTCTTTTCTCCAAGGGAGCAGCTTGTGGTTTCAAACTGCTTGTGGCTTCAAAACATCCTTGTGGCTCACAGCTCCAACTGTAACCACTACACTACCAGGTACCAGGAGGGCTAGGCAAACACCCTACCTTTACCCTGGAGGGACCCCTGCCTATCATCATCTTAACAAGTGAAACCAGCAGCCATTACTTGTCTATAAACATGATTACCAAAAGGTATACACAGCATCATCACCCCTCAAATATTCTGAGCAAAAAAGTTTATATTATATTTAATAAAGCCTTGAGAAATACTCAAATATTTCCAAAGAATACATAAAATCAAGTTAAATGTTGAGAAAATACAAAGAAAAATCAAGGGTGCAGAGCATTCTTTAAAATAAATAAACTAAATGGAAGCATTAAAAAAATGGTTGGTGGGTACTATTAATAGATTAAAAATTAGAGAAGTAATATTCAAATTGTGTATCCACAACTGGATATTCATTTTAACAAATTATTAAAGACATGTTTGGCACAAATGAAAAAATCTGTGTACAGACTAGATTTTTGATATTTTGGAGAGTATGCAGTATTAAGGATATTATTATATTTGCTACTTTTAAAAAGTATTTGTAAATCAACAAAGGTTACTTGGTCATTCAGGCCTCTTCTACGAGAGTAACTCAAGGCAGTGCTTTCCTTTATAATGGCATACACATTTTTAAAATTAGTCTTTCAACATTAAAGACAAAATTAAATAAAAGATAAATCTGATCATTTTCACCACAATAATCACAATAATGAATTTTTAAAAAGAAATTTACTTTTAACCCAATTAAGTGGTCATGTTATTCACTCTATGCCTTGACATTATCACCAAATAAGTGGGAAAAAGAGCACAGGGGTCCTCAAACTTTTTAAACAGGGTGACAGTTCACTGTCCCTCAGACGGTTGGAGGGCCAGACTAGTTTAAAAAAAAAAAACTATGAACAAATTCCTATGCACACTGGAAGAGTTGGTTGCTAAGCAGGATAGGCAACGGTGGCAAAAACACCCGCTGGGTTGGATAGATGCCCTCGGCACGGGCCACGTGTAGTAAAGCAAAATCATCTGGTATGGCTCTTCTATTCAGGTGTACAAATGAGGCATCGAAGCTTCTTACTCTCAATTGGTCAGTTTGGCTATTTTACTGAGTAAAGAGTGAGCCAACTCAGAAGCAGGAAGAGAATCCTATGCCCATCCAGAAAAACAAGCCACTGGGGACCACATGGGAAATCTCTGCTTGAAGTGGCAGCAACAGCTGCAGAGAGACAAGAGGCTGAGGTCCCAACATCAAGAGCACGAGTCAGAGAGGCAGGCCTGCAGAGCTGGATGTCCTATGGGTACTTGTCAGTACTAAATATCTTCAACACTTGCCCAGGCAGGGCAGAGGCGAAGGTGAGAGACCAAGGCCCAACCAGATTAGGACATGCCTACAAACATGGTTGAGGAGAGGCGCTCTGTGCACAAAAGCACGTTTTCTCATCTGGACCTGTGGTAATCTGCTAACTTCCTGAATAAAACCCCATCATTGGAGTATTGTCTCTAAATTCAGTGTGGCCATTCTACAGGATGACCTAAGCCAGAAGAGTGGAGGGGGATCAAGGAAGATGGAGGACAGACACCTCTGCTCCAAAGGAGTCATGCTTGGACAAACATGAACGTGTATTCTCCTGTACCAGGTATAGCTGGAGAGGTCAGACATGGCCGCCCAAATATATAAACTAGCCAATTAAAGGTAGGCAGGATGGAACCTACTTTTTTGGATACCGTTCCAGCACCTGCATTGCGTTTCAGGTTTCGAACGACATTGCACTCCATCACAATAAATTCCTCCAGCTGTTTGGGATGGCACAAGCTATTGAAAGGATGACTCCAAAAAGTGTTCCCATCAACATCGGCAACTAAAAAGAAACGTAAAACATTAAAGAAAGGGAGAATCAGATTTCAAAGAGCTGAAATGAAATAGCGTATCACCTTAAAATTCCTATGGTTTGTAAATTTCTCAGAGCAAGAGAACTACCAGGCTTCAAACATCATACATGGTTACCACAATCAGAAGAGCACTAAGCTAAGTGCTCTTCAGCCAAGATTAGGTCCCTCAGGTGTCCAGCTGCTTCATGAGCTGGCCTTTTACTATCTAGAGCCGTGGCTCTCGACCTTCCTAAAGCTGCAACCCTTTCGTACACAGCGCCTCCTGTGGTGGGGACCCAACCATAAAACTGCTTTCGCTGCTACTTCATCACTGTCATTTTGCTACTGTTATGAATCATCATGTAAATATGATGTGCAGGATGTATTTTCACTGTTACAAATTGAACATAATTAAAGCATAGTGATGAACCACAAAAACAATGTGCATTATATATTGTAAAATATTTGCTTCTAATTACATATAAATGAAACTTTGTCTTGTAGCATGGGTAACCGTCTTCACACTGGGTACTTATATGTAAGTTTATCTGCATGTGGGTGGACCTGCCTGGAGACGAACAGAGTGGTGTCTCTGTTCCTAAGACCATCAGAAACGTGTTTTCCGATAGTTTTAGGTGACCCTTGTGAAAGGGTCATTCTATCCCCAAGGGGGCCACGACCCACAGGTTGAGAACTGCTGATCTAGAGAAGCCTATTGGTCCTCTATCTGCTTGCGGTTGTTCCTGATTTTTGCTTTTAAGTGGTGCTGACTCATGGCAGACTTTATGACAGACAAAGCATGATCTTCATGATCACTGGCTTGTTTGAGCCCACTGTTTCCACTGCTTCCATTGTGGCTATAGCTGTCAATCTAGCTTGTTCAGAACTTCCCCTTACCTTCATTCTATTTAACTGATAAGAATGCCCATCCCAATACTATAAACGCGCCTTGACAAATGAACTTCAATGGGATAACGAAGAATTAATAGAATAACCGCTAACTTTATAATGAACAGAATGACTAATAACTTTCTTGATAATTCCAACAACAAAATAGTTCATTGAAATATATGAAAAAGGTCAATGTGTAGTCAAGTAAAAACTGTCGAAATGAAATTTTCTTTAAAAAATAATTTCTAAAAAGGAAATGTTAAAACAATCAAGCAATGAAATCAGTTAATATTCAGGCTCTAACTAAATGTCCTACTAGCTTGCACACAATTAAGGTCCAAACTTAAAATATTTGCTATATACTATAATTTGGCATAAGCTTAGTATACTAGTCATAAAAATTAAATACGGCAAATAGACCATTTGGTTTCAGTAGTAATACTAATAGATTTTAGTAACTCTTAAAACTTAACTTCCCCCACCCCCAGCCAGTCCTGGGGCTTTGGGGCTCAGCTCAAGGGGAATCCCTCTGGGACATGGGGTACAGTGAATGGTGTGACCCTTTGCCTAGGCATGCCTACACAGTAGGGTATGCTGGGCCCCTTTAGGGTTTCCCATATGGACTCCAATAAATTTCTTCCCGTTTGCTGATAAGAAAAAAATTTTTTAATGGCTTCTCTATACAAAAAATACGAGGGTACTTAATCAAGTTTTTAATTCCAATTTTTATTAGTATTCAATAATATTTTTTAAACCATCCTTTCAAGACAATGTTGTGTTTGATTACTACACATTACAAAATTATTAATAGTTCCCCAAACTTACCCTGTAGAGTGTTGGGATCTATCAGGTGAACAGCACTGGTTACTCGAATACACACACAAATCTGGCTCATATTTCCCAGGCTTTGTGCCAGTTTAGGAGACAGACACACAACATTATCCTAGGCATAAGAACTAATATTTAAAATGAGGCAAATTCTAGTAACAATCTCTAATAAGCACCCGTCAACGTAAATTTGGTCTCACTGCATTTGATCAGTTATTTTTAATTCTATTATCAACAACAGGCCTAGAGAATGAGATTTTAAGAGGAACAATAACTTAAGATAGACACATTTAATAAAAATGCTTTAAAAATGTTCTTCCCGTGAGTATTCATTGCACTTTTATTTACATTTAGTTTTATTCAAGTTTGAATACTTGGCGTGCCGTAACATTTGTCAATATACTGCATACGTTCTAAGCAAAGTATTATGGTTTTCTTAATCTAGTGGATGAATTCTTTCAATATACCAATAAAAATCAAGACTTACTGCCCAAGAAAGTTATGTCAGTATACATTGGGAAACACCAATCAGAAAAGCAATTACCTGTATAAGAATGTAAAAGGGCTCTAAATTTTCATTTAACCTGTATCTTTTCACAATCAACGGGTCCTCCATTGAAGGAATAGACATTTCTAAGTACCCCTGCGCCAGCATTTTGTTTTTATTAATAAGAGTTTCCGAAGACAAATAATACTATTATTACATTATGAGGAGGCTTCAAAAAGTTCATGGAAAAAAATGAATAGATAATGGCAATTTTCGGAAATTTTTTTAAGCCCCTTCATATGTACTCACTCCTCCAGCTTAAGAGTCACTCAAAGCAGGTAACACACAGGTCTTAATCTGCGCAACTATGTGCCAAAAAAAAAAATTCCATTTTAAATTGGGCTCAGCAAAATCTGACCCTCGAGACAAATTCAGCCTCTCAGCTGTTTTTGTTAATAAAGCTTTACTGGATCACAGCCAGTCATTTATTTACATCTTGTCTACTTTTGAACTACAAAAACACATGTGAGTTGTTGCAAGAGGCTGGCCAGCAGAGCTGATTTTTATTTGCTATCTGACCCTTTAGGAAAGGGTTTGCTGGTACTGTTTATCACTGGGACTGGGCTACACTATAAACTAGTGACAACAGTTTTAAAGCGTTAGCATCAAAGACCCGGGCCTAAAACTAAGCCTCACCATTGTGGTGTGGTGTGGTGCATGTTTGGGCAAGTCACCTAACCTCAAGCTTCAATTTCCTAGTCTACAAAATGCTATGACCTATTTATATTTATTAGTATCTCAATACTAGGTTTTATGTAGAATGGCAGTTGTCTTCATTTTATACTGATATCAAACCTCCTACAGGGCAGGGACCCATGTACGTATAATTCTTAACATATTGCTTTGTGAATTTGTTGCATTTTAAATTTAACTTTTGAAGGGTTTTTACCTTAAAATAATTAAATGAACTGCTAATCTACATTTTCACTTTACCATAGATTATGCTCTTAAATCATTAAAAATGGTTTCATTTCATTTCTGTAATATTATGTCCTTTAAGCTTTCCAAAAGCAAATTCAAACTGATGTCCCACATAGTGGCTCAGTGATACTTTTTTATTGTCATTTTCTGGATTCAAAATTCTCTGTAACTGTCGTATGTCCTCTAGGGTCACGCATTTTTTGAAATAACGGACCTCTAAAAAGTGCAGCTAGTCCTTTTCATTCTAAAATATAAACTCTAAGCCATGCCAATTTATAAGGTTAAGCATGATTACTTTTTACATCTTTTTAATATGGTCTGAATGTGCCAGAAGCAATTTAATTTTATTCTAAAATTTTAGCCAATCACGAAAGGAAATCAGGAGTGAATAATTACATATAAACCAGTTAGTTACTTGTACTCTTATAGATAAGAATTAAAAGAGAAAAAATACCTTGCATATTGGAACAATTTCCACAGAAAAAGTACTCTTGTAATTGTATGTGTTACTATGGATATCCTGAGAGATCAATCTCTGGGACGCTTTGGACCTAGTAAGCAAGAAATGTAACAGGAAGTTAAAGACCAGGCATAAAGTGCCTGGACTCTGAATGATTTTCATCAAATCATCACTATCCAGTGTCTGAACTGACATCCTGATGCTTGCTTGCTATGGTGAAACCGAACTACACCCACTTGTATTTCGGAACTTCACTAAGCTCTCGTGCACTCCCATCAAGTCAATGTTGCCTCCCAGTGGCCTCCCTGTGGGTGTCGGAGGTTACGACTGTTTACAGGAATGGAAACCCGTCTTTCCTCCTTGAAGACGCTCGTGTTTCAAACCGTTGACCATGCACACCTCAGGCAATGCATAACCACTACACAACCCTTGCTATTGAAAACCTCCAAAACACAGTCTCGGCTCAGCTCAACAAAGTCTACGTGTACCTACTACTGCAATCACATTGATTCCGCCTCATTCGTACCTCTGACAGTCCATGTTCCAATCATTAATGGATGTTTGCAACTCTTTCTTCCCATTTTGAGTCATGCCCTACCAGCAAGTCAAAGTCCCAAAGCTTTCATCCACCCACGCCACCACGGTGGACTCTACTCGAAGCAGCTCTTCCCCAATCCTATTTTGTCTGCTGCCCAGCCTGAGGGCTCCACTCTCTGGCACTGTGACTGACAAACGTTCCACTGCCATTCTGAAGGTTTCCAGTTGCTAATTTTTAAGAAGCGGCTGCTTCCTTTTGTTCAGTCTGTCTTAATCTGGGAGCTCCTCTGCAACTTGTCCACCATGGGTGACCCAGCGATGTTGGAAATAGCCGTGGCACAGCTTTCCCCATCACAGTAACACACATGCCACCACAATACTACAAAGTGACAAAGGGACTCCTTCGTAGTATTCATTAAAGCCCAGTCTTTGTTCACATTAATCTCACCTTTCACTAGAAACTCGGACTATGAAAACCCTCCACATTCGGAGTCTACGTCATAGACCCTCCATGAAGCCTCTTACAGCACGCTCCCCTGATCGTTCCTTTTCCCACCGTGTTAAGTACTTACAATCGATGATGTTATCATTACATGTCTGAATTCTAGCTTCTCAAAGAACTTCTTAAATACATCTTTGGCTACTTCCCTTGAACTGGCTAATCCAATAATAAATACTTAATGATTATGCAAATACTCCTAAACATAAAATAATTTGCCTAAGCCTAAAGATTAAATGCAACCTACACCTAATCCCAGTTCAATGAATTTACTCAGATTCAGAACTCACCTGCAGGGAACTGTACAATGAAGAAATTCTACCATCTTCTGAGCATGTTGTTTTGAGGAATAATAGAAATCCAGACCATCTTTAAAAAAAAGGGGGAAAAAAACATGAGAAATGAGAATAACTGCAAAATAAGATTTTCTTTTACCAACACGGCTATATCACAAATTAAATCGCTATCAAATACCACCATAAATTAGAAAATATGAATACATTATATTGTAGCCAGAATAGAGACATCATTTAAGACTCGTGGTGAATCAATGGACAAAATAAATCTGACAGTTATCGAGATGGAAAAAAACTAAAAAATTTAATTTCAAAGAAAATCAAATTCAGGGTCAAAATGGGAAGAAAAATAGCAAAAAACACAATGATGGACAGATATTTTATATAGTAAACAGATCTACCAAGAAAATACAATGTCAACAATAGCATGGAGACACATAAAACAAAGACTATTAAAAAAGAAAAGAAAAAATCAAGAAGTGTTAACAATTGTCCACTAGTTATGGTAAACAGCAGCCAAGTTTCTCTTAAAACAGATATAATCCATTGATTATTTTTAAAAAAAAAGAACAAAGAACTTGGATTAAACCATCAGAATTTATTTAATCAAGATGTATAAACCACAATTCTCTAAGAAAAACAACACAGTATTTCAAGTACTTATATTGATAAAATAAGTATAAGAATTTAAAAACTCAATAAATTCCAAAAGGCAGCAATCCTAGAGACAGCGTTATCCAGCCACAATGCAGTAGGGCTCCGAATCAGGAACACAGGCATGTCCAGAAGCAAACACAGCTGGAAGGGATGTTGAAAGACAGTCCTGCAAATAACTATACAGCTGAGTTTTTCTCTCTTTTTTTTTGGTGTCCAAATGGGTTTATTAGAATGGCTTCCCACTCATCTCGACTCAGGGTCTTTAGTGCTGCTTCCGTCTGAAGAAACATGCTTTTGTATGTCTTGCTTTCCTTCCTGTAGGCTGACAGAGGACAGTAGAGCAGCCAACACACAAAACTGTGCCTGGCTGAAGACTGGTGATTTTATAGCAGCCTGGGCATCGACCCCGTGAAGTAGGAAGTGGGGCTCTGCACCAGGTGCTTCTTGTGTTTTCTCTTCTCTTCAGGAGAGGGATTAAGGAGATCCTTTGCGAGTCATGATCGCTGGGGAGGTAGTCACCGCCAAAAACCCGCAGCGAAGTATTTAAACTACCCAGAATAGCCAGAACAATTTTTAGGATTTTAGAAACATATCTTCACAATTTCAGAACTCACTACATAAAATTATGTATAGTCAAGATAATGTGGTACCGGGATAAACATCAATATAAAGATCAATATATCAGACATAAGAGTTAAAGGTAAAACTGTAAGGCTTTGGAAAGCCTGAGTACTGGACTTGATCTACATTTAAAACTTTTGCAATGCAGAAGTTACAGTATTAAAAAGAGAAAAAGGCTATAGAGAAAATATTTAAAATGTGGTAAGATTTGTATCTGGAATATATAAAGAATGCCAACAATGCCTACTGAGACAATCCTATCAAAGAATGGGCAAAATATTTTAATACATATTTCAACCAAGCTGTTTGTTGCTGTCGAGTTGATTCCAAAGCACAGAGATCCTTCAGAGCACAGACCTGGCCTCCTATAGCATTTGCAAGGCTGCAGATGTTTACAGAGGAAGACTGCAGGCTGTTACACAGGCTGTTAGAGAAGGGAGCTGACCACACTCCACTACCCATGGCTCCTTAAACAAGATTTCACAGTGGCTGACAGGCCCGTGGTGAGAAAATAAAAACATTAGGAACAAGAAAACTTAAACATAAGCATAGTGATCAGCGAGTATAAGGATACATTATGTTGTTCAATTTGATAAAAATGCGAAAAACTATATGAAATGGTTTATTTCCCTAGAAAATGCTATCAAAATTGACTGAAGGTGAAGCAAAAAAACTGAGAGCAATTAATGATCTTAAGCTGTAATAGATTTATACCCCTTATCAACAAGGCTCCAAACAAATGATGGGAAGCTCAATGGACGATAAATCCTACGTAGAAAGAGGATAAATCCTTTCAACCTAACATAACAGATCTGCTAAAGTATGAGCAGATACTATACTACATACTCGAGTATAAGCCAAATTTTTTCAGCACATTTTATATGGTGAAAAAGTCCCCCAGTTTTTTGTGGTAAAAACAAGTACCCAGCTTATACTCACATATACGATACATATCAAACAGAAACTTATAGCAAACATCACAGTAAGCATGAAACTTAAGATAGGAAAAGTCTGATGATGCTGTTCTAGGTGAAGAACAAAATTGGAAAGAAATAAATTTACCATTGTCTATCAATAATTAATTGTAGACATAGAGTATACCATTGCAAACTATAAGTGATATTAGATTTTTAAAAGATCAATAGCTTTCCTAATAAAAAAGTAGAAAACATAATGGAAAAAGTTACATCCACAGCAACAAACAGTCTAAAATCCTGAACAATAATAAACCAACAACAAACTTCAAAGGTCATTACATAAAAAAACTTCACTGAAGAATCGAACAAAATTAAGGAACACTTTGTGCCATGTACTGTTCTAAGAAGTTTGCATACTCTAGATCGTTTAATCTTCAAAATAATACTATGATTTAAGATTTTTTTTTTGCCAGAAAAACTGAGACTCAGATAAAAGAACACACACAAGGTCAGGTCCAAAATATGTCACAACAGATATTGAAATCCACAGAATCTGGTTCCAGAAATCTATGCTCTGACCAACAACCAAGAGAATTTTAGTCCCCACCCTCTAAAAATATGATGGCGTCCACATTACAAAGCATAAGAACTTACAGACTGTGTTAGAAGCAGTGAAACAAAACACAGTCCACGATTTTGAATTAATGGGGAAAGCACACACAGTTCAGTTCATGGGCACTGAAAGACTGGATTAACCTTTACGTAAAAATTTCTACCACATAAGATTATTGATCCAAAAGTAACAACAAAATCAACAATTTTCTTGGAATAGGGAAATATTTCCCCATATTAATGTTAAAAGCCACACGAATGAAAGAAAAGCTTCAGTACGATAGAAGACACGTAAATGAATGTAAAAAATCTCTCTTCCTCTCTGCATAAAACAAGTCCTGGATAAATTTTCTATAACAGCACTTTATACTCCATTAATGATTCACTCATCTGAGGACTCCACCAGATAAAATTAATTGAGGAAGGAGACTAAATTTTCTAACTAAATTGGGAAGGCACCAATTCACAATTTTTAGAAAGTAAAAAAAAAAAAAATGAAAGTCAACCAATTGGCACTTAAGTAAGTTGAAATAATACTTTAACTTTTAACTCACCGTGAATCTCTTTGATACGAAGTGTGTTCTGATGCATTGCATATTTCAAAATCAGCTGTTCCAGGTAGTAGAAGGTCTTTTTGTGTAAGGTCTAAATATAAATGCATTATCAGATTTGCACACACACGAAAGCCACATTTTGTACAGACACAGCACACTAATGCTTTAAAACAAAAATCGTCTAACGATTATATAAAATCCAAATGCTCAATTTCTGTAAGTAAAAATTCCAGGGAACTAACTACTTTTAATGTCTGAAAGATTTAGAAAGAAAAACACAGAGGTGTTATTGAGATATAAGACGGAGAATTCACTCACACCCCACCCTCTCATTACCTTTTGCCTCACTTGAATTATAGACTTCCAGAAATCTTTTGCTTCTACTCGATGGCAATCTCCACACATTTGGGACTGGACGACGTAATCCACCACAAATACTTGCTGAAGAATAGCACCATTCATCACCTAATAGAGAAGAAATTATACTCCTTCGTTTTGTTTAATAACAATTATCTTTCTTAACAGATGCTTCAATACTTCATTTTAAAATCATTTCTCATGAATGCGGTGAGGACGTCGATAGTGCTTAAGTCAAATGTAAAGCCATCTGGTAAGTCACACTCTTAAGACACATGCGGTTAGGAACCATCGAGTTGTTCTCACAGTGACCCCATGTACAACCGAATGGAACGATGGCTGGTCCTTCAACCTCACAACTGTTACGTCTGAGTCCATGGTTACAGCCACTGTGCCAATCCACCTCATATACAGGTTTACTTCCTAGCCTTTAGTAACTAACATTTAAATAATAATTGAAGTTAAAAGAATATTCTTTGAAAAATGATACACTATATATGAAATTCACCCTTATGAGAAAAAAATAAGAAAATAAATCTCAAAATAAAAAAACAAAATCCTGTTTAATATTTCTCAAGTGCAGCCAACTGTCAGAAAGCACCTGGGACACACTAAGTGTAGAGGTTCCTGCGTCTCACATCTAGAAACTTTGATTCGGTTACAATGAGCCATGATGGTGAGTTGGGGAATCAGTGCCTAACAAATGTAAATTAGTTCAGTCTTGTCCAAAACAAAAATAATACTGAAACGCTATCACAGCTCACTCGCCAGAGGCTGTTCTTCCTAAAGATCTCACAACTTGTGATGACCCATAAAAAACAAGGGCGAGACCAAGAATGCATTCTTCTTTTCATATGCTCTAGTCATAAAATAACTACTAGATCTTTCTTCTACCTTGACTGCAACTGAATGATATACTGCTTACCTCTTTCTGGATCGTGAGTTTAACTTTAAGTCTCTTAGAATGGGGCTCAGTCCAAACAAAACCTGCATCTACAAGCCGTACCTTCAATAGAACACAAATAATATTTAACAACTTCACGCCTGAGAAAAGAGAGCAATTCATCTATAAACAGATTTGAGAAGAAGCTTATGGAATTGGAGATTAGCATCATTATATACTATTGTCTCTAAAGAAAAAAAATCATCATAGAGATCAGCAATGACAATAAATAAAAATACAACCAATGACTATAATATAATCCGTGCAAAAAAAATATAAAGGTTTGTGAAAAAGAGCATTTTTGTTTTTCTCTTAACAAGTATACTGCCCATTGAATGGAAATTGAATTCTTTAGAAGGAAGGAAGGACCTGGTAGCCTTACCCTCTACTAAAATCCTTTTCAGGTTTTTAGCTTCATTTGAGTCATTCTCTTAAGTATATTAAATATATCTTCCCCCTGTTTCATTCCTCACCCCAGCCCCACCCCCACCCTCACCCCCACCCCCGCCCTGGCCAGGAACTTGTTAGGAGTCTCGTGCACCAAATAGGAAACCCACAATAGGAAGTCACTTTTAGTCAGCAGCTCCTCAGAGGCTGTGGCAAATTTGCTGTGGCAAATTGTACCCAGCTCAATACAACTAGAATGAATCCAGATTGGCAGGAGAAGTGAGGGAGATGAGACCAAAGATGTGAACAGAGACCAGATATAGCGTCTTATGAAAAATGTTCTTAAAGGGGAAGGAGCAGCACCATATAATGAAGTTTGCATTTGGAAAGATCACTCTGGTTGCTATGGGAAGAAGTGACGGATAAATAAGAATAAAGGCCATTGCTAATATTGAGGTAGGCTGACTAAGGCAAAGCAGCACCAGGAATAAGGGAAATACCAGGAGCAAGAGGATCCATGAGCTATTAAAAGTTGTAAGATGTAATTGCAACTGATACAGGAAAGAGGAAGAAAACAGACATGAGCGTGATAACCTGAGTATCCAGTCTGGACACCCAGGTCACACTACTGTTGATGCCAATAAATAGCCGATTTGAGGGGAGAAAAGGTTGCAACTAGCTTCGGAATTTGAGTTTTAAGAGGGTTAGCCATGTGTAGTCCCAGGAGTCACTCTGTAAGTAGCATGGTATTTGTTATTCTAGAAACTTATGGATACATTTAGGCTGCAGATAATAGACTTGGAACTGTCAGCAAGCAGATGACAACATTATTAAGTCTTATCTAGTGAGGAATCAAATAGCTCATATACATGCAGCACCCTAGATACAACCATATGCATATAACTGGTTCCCCTAAAGCCAAGTCCAGCCAACTACAAAAGTCTCACAATCAGTTTCTTGTTCCCTGTGGGCAAATTAAGATGCAGCCCCACAGCACTGAGTCACAATGCCTAACCAAGCTGTCTGCAGGAATGAGCAGAGTTCCTCATGTGCACTTTTGCCATTCGCAAACACAACTTTCACACACTCTTTGTCCTGAGATAATGAGGCTCAATCAACTTCACTGGGTCCTTGGTCCTTCTTTACCAAAGTCCTAGCCACCTCTGTCAGCCCTCATCTCCCACACTCCCTCCCGGGTCTTTATCTAACCACCACCAAAAAACAAACCAAACTCACTACCATAGGGTTGATTCCGACTTACCATGAGCCTACAGGTCAGAGTAGAACTGCGCCTGCATGTTTCCAAGACGAACTCTATGGGAATAGAAAGCCTGGTCTTTCAGGTGGTTTCAAATGGCTCAATTATGGTTAGCAGCCCAATGCATATCCACTCCACCACCAGGGCTCCTGTGTTTCACCTAACACCCGTCCTTAAATCCAAAACTCATTCACTATGCCCACTGGAATGCAACACCCCCTGAATCTTCTATCTCTTTGTCCAATAGCCCTTTCAACTCAAGATCTCCTGATGACAGGGTTCCCCCTACAGCTAATTCAAGTGATACTGATTTGTCTCCTCTTCCCCTCTATCTCTGGTGCAGAAGCAGAGCCCGAGACTGCAGCCCTTAAGACACCCTTCAAACCTGGAACTGAACTAACTCACTCACCCCTGGGGATTACCTTGCAGCCACATAGGCCTATAAAGTGAATAGTAACTGTTCACGCATGAGGCGCCTAACTCCTGAGAATAACCAACCATGAGACCAAAGGGGCAGCATTTAACCCAAAACAAAGCTCAGGAAACAGAAAGGCCCAGGAAAGCAGTCTGGACATAAGAGAACCCAAGGAACTGCAATCTACATGTCATGAAGCAAAATGTGTAAAACCTGTTGAGAGGAAAATGAACCTGCCCTATAAACTTTCATCCAAACCAGAATAAAAAAACCTGAAAAACAGAAAAGGTTTACAAGTTAGCTAAATAGAAGCCAAATGCCTAAGCCATAATGCTATAATTCCCTAGATCAGTGGTTCTCAACCTGTGGGTCGCGCAGAATCTCTTTGGGGGTGCAACGACCCTTTCACAGGGGTTGCCCAGTTCATCACAGTAGCAAAATTAGTTATGAAGTAGCCACAAAGATAATTTTATGGTTGGGGGGTCACCACAACATGAGGAACTGTAAAGTGTCGCAGAATTAGGAAGGTTGAGAACCACTGCCCTAGATTATATTCTATGATGGTTTTGTGTGTTTTTCAGGGAAAAAAAATTATTGCACATAAAATTCTCCTTAAGAGGCAAAAATTTTAGCCTAAGATCTTTTAAAACTAAGGTATTTGCCTTTCCTATTATATATATATGTTTTTAAATGACAACATCTGTAGTGGGGTGCTTATCTAGAAACATTTAAGAATTAATTTAGAAAAACCTACTCATAACTTGGAATTTTCTGAAAACAAGCACTTTAATTGAAGCATACCTGCAAAAAGCTGATTTTATTTATTTGACTTACCTTACTCAGAGGGGTTTTGAGTTTTTTTAAGCACAAAGCAAGAAGTTCCCTGGATTCTAAGGCACACTGAACCCAAGTTGCTGGCGGCTGAAAATACCTGAGAGAAGACAACGCACAGAAATCTAGCATCACTCAGGAAAAACAAAAACCATCTGCATATGCACACACAGAACACTGATTATGTCCCAAACAGAATACTCCAGGTCAATCTGAAGTACTTAAGCCAAATCCATTTTTATAGCTCCAGAAAGCTTTCAGTCAGACCAATAGCTTTAGTTAAAATGGACTTGCTTTCTCAAATAATCATTACTTAATAATTAATTCCTCAAATAATTCTAACTCAGAAAGCAAGTCTGACCTAATATATTATTAAAGAGGTATTATTTTGCAAGCGCCAGGAAGCATTTCAGTGAAGATGATAAAATGCCCAAGAGTTCACTGAAACTATGCTCTTCAAGAGAATCATCTTAAAATAGCATGGAAAAGAGACATTATGTACTTTTAAAATACTTGAGGACCACTAGTTCTCAACACCACAGTCAGCAAGAGTTCAGGCCAACTGCATGTTCCTCTTAAAATTTCAAACTACAAAATTCAAGTTTTAAAAGCTTAACTTCAATCAAAGTATACTGTAAGTTAAAATTTTAAAGGGGCTGAGAACAGCAATCAGCATATGGTAGGTGTCATCCCTATGTTTGCTAAATACATAATACGGTTAATGTGCTATGTGTGACTTTAGGGGCACCTGTTCCATGGTCAAAGTCCTGGCTTTCACTATTAAATGCTTGATCAAAAACCTTACACAAGTCACTTGGCTTCTAAGAACACTTTTGGAGCTAGAAGAGACCTCACCTCTGATCTAATTAAAACCTCTTCCCTGGTGAGAAAAAACTAAGGCCCAGAGAGGTTAAATGGCCCAGTTTTTTAAAAGCTAGGATATACAAAATAAAGACAAACGATGTCTCCTGATGCGTTGCCAAGAGTTATCCACCTTGCCATGGTAATAGGAAATAGTTATGGAAATTTAAGCCTCACACTTGCCAAACCGCCAAACTGTAGACTCCCTCAAACAGTACACAGTGTTTTGTGCTGATACACAAAATATCCATGTGTGAAGTATTTTTCTAGGGAGAAACCACTGTCAATCTGAAAGGAGTCCCTGACCCACCTCATTCTCTATACTAACAATTAAGATTCACGGGACAAATTAGAAAAGGACACCATAAAATCACTGGTGACAATCAACTTTATTCGCTTATCTTGGTATGATCTTGATGTATGTGGGTAGCTCTCCGATGTATAAATCTCAACTATCCCCCAAACCACACTCACTGTCACAGTGTAGATTCCGACTCACAGCGACCCTGTAAGACAGACTAGAACTGCCCCCACGGTGTCCTGAGGCGGCAAGTCTTTACAGAAGCAGACTGCCTTTCTCTCCCTCAGAGCAGCGGGTTGGTTTAAAAAAGCCAGCCTTCGGGTTAGCAGCCCAGCACTTTCACAGGGCTCCTTCATGTCAACGCTAGTAAGATAGTTTCACACTGTACCTTTGACACTGTTTGCAGAAAGAAATCGAAACCTGCTTCGGAATGCCTTGGCTGATGTCCACTTTACTTCGCAAACAGGCCACACATATATTGGCAGGATTTGGACTAATTGGGACACCGCATTCACAGCACAAGCTTGAATAAATGAAGCATAAAATTTCAAAATGAGATTTCATAAATGAACTAACTTCCACCAACTACCACTGTCACTCAAATCTACTTCACATAGGTACCTACTATTAGCCATTACACACACACACACACACACACACACACATTCCCAGACTTTTTCTATACAGGTACAAAAATATCCATATTTATTTTTACCAATAAAAAAGACAATAAAGTTCAGTTTAAAATATTACAGCAAATGTAGCAAACGTTTGAAAAGCCTGTTATTCATCCATTTTAAAAATTGGACAACTAAGCAAGAGATTAACCAAGTAATAAAACATCTATGGCAAAAACCGAAAGAGAATTCTATGCCAAACACTTGCAAGGTCTATTTATCTCTTTTTAATTAAACTACTTCATATGGAAAAAGGATAAACCACTGTAACTAAAGCAAGATAAATTGAGGTCAGAAATTTCCTCACTGTAGTCAGTATATTTTATGTAGACAGCAATATACTCCAAAAGTTAATTTTTCCTTCCCTACAAAAGGTCTCAGGTAAACAGCAAAAAAACAAAACAAAACAAAAACACACTGCCACGGAGTCAATTGGAACTCAAAGCAACTCTATAAAGGGGTTCCAAGTCTGTGGAAGCAGACAGTCTGGTGGTTTTCTTGCAGACTGGGTGGTGGGTTTGAACAGCTGACCCGTGGAGAGTAGTTCAATGCCACACATACCAGGTCACCATGCTCCTTCAGAATGGCTGACAGGATTGTCAAGCTGTAAGCATTTACCCAGAAACACTTAACAGAAAGGGAAGACCATCGCGTAGCACTGACTATAATGGCAGTAACATAACACAAGATGTACTGGGCGCAGAAAAAGTTGGAGAGCCACTGGTGGGAGAGTACTCACTGCTATCAAATCAATTCTGACTCCTAGTGACCCTATGGGACGAGGTAACACTGCCTTCTCGAGTTTCCAAAACTAACTGTTTATGGGAATAGAAAGTCTCATCTTTCTCCCTCGGGGCAGCTGGGATTTCAAACTGATGACTTTGAGTTGGTGTCTATGCCACCAGAGTTCCTGATGGAGAATAGTGTTGTCCAAAAACACAAAAAAGAAAAAGATGCGGGGTGGAAGGGTAGGATGGTTGTAATATCACACGTGGGTACTGAGCACTTGGAAGTATGGCCTGAGCAAAGAAAATCAAAAAACAAACTCAATGCCAACTCATAGCTACCCTATAGAACAGGGTCCAACAGCCCTGTGGGTTTCCAAAACTGTAATTCTTTCTGGGAGTAGAAAGCCCTGTCTTTCTCTCATGGGAAATAGACGAATAATTCTATTCCTGTTTAGTTCATTTAAATGGACACGTGTATTTCTAATAGGTAAATTTTTTATTATTTATTCTTTCCCAGTTACGACAAAACAAATAAAAAAAAAACCTCTCCCCACAGTGGGGCGATAGATTCAAAGACTGCATTTTAACATCTTTAAAATGACGGTGGTGGAGACAGGGGGTGACTCACATATGCCCGGGGCTCCGGTCGGCGGGTTCGGCCATATACTCCATTTTCCCGTACGCCTTGATGCAAGACACACACACAAGAGTAACAGCGGGAATTAAATGATTTCTCCAGTCACCTCTTCCGCCACTCTTCCCCCTGCCTCTCTGATGCGACAGAAAGGCCTCGTAAAAGTAAGAGAAAGATCAGCCCCGTTAGTAGTTTTGGAAGAAATAACTTTTATTAAGACCAAAACTGAGCAATTTCTAGGACTCGGCCACTGACCCGGGAGGACGCAGCGCGGGGCCCAGAGCACCCTCGCCCCGCGATCCGCCACCCTGGGCCTGCACCCACCGGCCCGACCCCACGCGCGCTCCAGGGACGAGGCGCACGCGCGGCGCTCACGCCGCCGGCCGAGCCCGCCCCGCGCACCCTCCAGGCCCCGCGCACCCCACGCCGCGCCCCAGCGCCCGGAAACGACCGGACGCCCCCCGACCGAACCCGGACTCGCGGGAACCCCACTGGAACTAACCTCTCCCGGCACCTCCACAGGTAAAGTTACTGCCACGGCCGGCACCGCGCCTGAGAGAATCTCGCGAGAAGACGCAACTCTCGCGGCTCCCGAGACGGGAGTTAAAGCCCCGGATGGAGCCTGTGCGAGTCGAGGCCCTGCCCCTGGGAAGAGCGGAAGCCAGAGGAAACCCGGACTCCCCTTAGCCCCCACACACGTGTAGAGAATCATATTTTTGTCTTGCTGTGTTCACCATTGTTGGCCTGATACCTGGCATACCTACTCTTCAATGAATATTTGTTGAATAGATAAAGGAATGAAAGTATATTTGAGAAGGAATGAAAGTTATGTTAGATGGCTCTAATTATTAGAATCAGGAGTCCTGGTGGTGTAGTGGTTACACATTAGACTGCTTGCTAACTGCAAAGTCAACAGTTCAAAACCCAAGGGAGAAAGACCAAGCCTTCTACTCCCATAAAGAGTTCCAGTACCAGAAACCCACAGGGGCAGTTCTACCATGTAGGGTCGCCATACATCAGAATTGATTCGATGACAGCAAGTTTGGTTGGAATTCTCAGAAGTGCTTCTTGATCATGCATTCAATATTATGTCCTAGTGACCTTCTCCCTTGTACTTAAAGCAACACAGACTTTGCCAAGTGGCCCCTTCAAGACATTTCAAATATGTGAAGAGTTTTAAAAAAGCACAGAGGAAAATGACAGCAATAAATTCATACCAATTGATAACTATGTGGACTATAAGTATATTAAATGCGCCAGTCAAGTGACAGAGTAGCAGAACGGATAAGTAAACAGCATCCATTAATGAGCTGTCTACAAGACACACTCCTTAGGCACATGGATAAAAAATAGACTAAAAACCACAGGATGGAAAAAATATATCAAGCTAATGTGAATCAAAGATGATCAGAGTGGCAATGTTAATTTCTGATAGAACAGACTTTTAAGACAAAAGTCAATATAAGAGATAAAAAGGACATTATGTAAATGATTAAGGGTTTGATTGAACAAGAAGAAATAATCATAATATCTGTGCACTCAGTACAAAAGCATCAAAATATATTAATCAAACTCTTAGAGAATTGAAGAGAGAAATAGACAAATAGTAGGAGACTTTAAATGCACCACTTTTAATGAAGGACAGAACTAAAAGAAACAACAACAAAGTAAATGAGCATCACTGTGTTCCAACAACGGATCCCTGGTAGCACTCTGGGTTAAGTGTTGGGCTGCTAACCTCAAGACCATTAGTTCAGGTCCATGAACAAGGAGAAAATTAGCCTTTCTGGTCCATAAAGATTCATAGTCTCAAAAATCCTTTATAGATAGCATAGGAATGAGTTGAAGTCAACGTAATGGCAGTGGGGTTTTGTTTTGTTTTGTGTTCCATGAAGTGTCTTCACTGCCAAATAAGTAACAAATGATCAATAACTGTTGATCAGTGAATTGCAGAAATTCATGGAATGACCTTTCCCCCCATATCAGTGGTTCTCAACCTTCCTAATGCTGTGACCCTTTCATACAGTTCCTCATGTTGTGATGACCCCCAACCATAAAATTATTTTTCTTGCTTTTTCATGACTGTAATTTTGCTACAGTTATGAATCGGGTGATCCCTGTGAAAGGGTCATTGAACCCCCAAAGGGGTTTCAACCCACAGGTTGAGAACCGCTGCCCTACATTATCAAATGTGAAAGCACATGTATAATATAAAAATGGTTGGAGATTAGCACCCACCCAAATCCATTGCTCTAGAGTTGTCTCTGACTTCTAGCAATCCCATAGACCAGAGAGGTTCCCAACTTATTTGTCCTGCCAGCCTCTAAAAGGAAAATTTTCTTAGCGTCCCCCTGGCAGTTAAAAACATTTGCACTATTACCCATGATCCAAGATAAAGTGGAGGTAGATGCTTTTGTAGCCCTCCCACCCCACCCTTATTCCAGCACCCCCACAGGGGATGATGTCTTCCACTTTGGGAAGCATTGCCAGGGGTGGGGAACGTGTGATCATCAAGACCATCTAACATATGTCTCACCAAAGAGAAGCAGTTCTGGCCAACACCTTCAGGGGGAGTTATTTAAATGTTTGACCAACTTGGCCCCGGAATAAATATCCACAGGGTCCTTGGGTAGAAAAAGTTCCTTGCCTCAGACAAAAAGGTTCTATCGGATCAACCAGTAGAGCTGCCCCACAGCGTGTCCAAGGTTGAAGCCTGTGCAGAAGCAGACCTCCTCAGCTTTCTTCCTCGGAAGAGCTGATGGGGTCCACCACAGACCTCTGTAGCTGCTGAGCCCTTACCCACTCTGATACCAGGGCTTCTTGGAGATTAACACGGGAGTTTTCTTAGGAAGTACTTTGGATCGCTCAATGTATTTTTTAAAATAAAATCTCCATGCCCAAGCCCTGGGGGTGCTGTATTTTAATGTGACATTCCCAAAGAGGCCAGCCCTGAAGAACTGGACTCACCTAGAGCTGATGTCTTTTCCTCTGTGCTAAAGAGAAAACGTACAGCTGCCGTAAGAACTTTTGCTAGATGAAGCTTAGAGCTTTCTTTGTTCCTTTCCAATATTCGAACACTCCTCTCCTTGGGAATGCCATGTGCAGAATGGACAGCTAACTGCATTCTAAGCTCTCTCCAAGAATCCAGGATTAGTAGGCCCGGACTCTGCAGGATCTCTCCTGGGTGTCACTTCCTAATAAGTTACGCTGCCTTGAAGTGGGCTTACTGTCTGTGCTGGTGAAGGGAAGGCAGCACCAAACAACAACCCAGTGCCATCACATTGGTTTCAACCTATAGTGGCCCTAAAGGTCAGCGTGGACCTGCCCCTTGGTGTTTCAGAGACTACAAATCTCTGTGGGAACACACAGTCTCATCTTTCTCCTAAGGAACAACTGGTGGAGTTGAACAACTGACATGGTAGTTAGCAACCCAACATGTAACTTACTGAGTCACCAGGGCTCTTTTAAAGGAAGCCCACATCAAATAGAGGCTTCAACCAAGCCCACTGGGCTGTTGCAGAAGTTCAGCTGACCATCAGGATTTCCCCAAGGGTCCCGTCCGAGTTCAGTAAGGAGTTATTGGGTGCAACTGCCACAGGAAAGAGGTGTGACCTTGGGTGAACTTTTCTTCTTCAGCAGAGGCAAGCCCCGAGTAACTGCCTTTGAGGAATAAATAAGCTCTTTATTCCTGAAGAAGAATTCCTAAAGAATTCCTAAACTCCTAAAGGAGTTTCTGAGCAAGCCTCACAGGGCACACTGTACAGAAATCAAATTTAAAGGTACCCAAATAACTTTTAGATGCACCAATACATTTTAAATAAATTTCAAGAATAAAGCTGAGTATACACTGTCTTGAAGGGGTAGGAAATATACCCCCACTCATAGCCACTTTCAATTCTGTCTCATAGTATCCCTATAGAACAAAGTAGAACTGCCCTGTGGGTGTCCAAGGCTATAAATCTTTACAGGAGCAAAAAGCCAAGGAGCAACTGGTTATTTGGAATTGATGACCTGCCCATTAGCAACTCAACTAGTAACCCGCTATGTCACCAGAGTGCCATGATTAAGATTTAAGGAATATAGAAAAATGAAAAAACAAACCCACTACCATGAAGTTAATTCCAACTCATTGCGACCCAAGTAGGGTTCATTTCTGAGACTGTAAATCTTTGGGGAGCAGTTGTTGTTATTGTGAGGCGCTGTGGAATTCGTTTCAACTCTTAGAAAGCCTGCCATCCTCACAATCCTTGTTATGGTTGAGTCCATTGTTTCAGTCACTACATTAATCCATCTTCTTGACAGTTTTCCTATTTTTCACTGACCTTCTACTTGACTAAGCATGATGTCCTTTTCGAGGTACTGGTCTCTTCTAATAGCATATCCTAAGTACATGAAACAACAACAGATCCTAATGAAAATTTCAAAACTGCAAAATTAATATGTTACTGTGGAAGACTGAACTCCAACAAATTTGAAAACCTTTATCTAGGTTAAAATAGACACATTTCTAGAAACACACTACCTACCCAAATTTAACACTGATTGAGGTTGAAAACTTCAACAAACTCTTAACAAAAGAAAAAGTAGTTTGTACCACAAAAATACTTCCAAAAGCAATAACAACAAAGTCCTGGACCAGATGGCTTCACTGGGAAGTCCTACCAAGTACTCAGAGAAGAGCAGAGACTAATTCAACACAAACTATTGTAGACTACAGAAAAGGACTCTAACTCATTTTATGAGACAAGAATAACCTTGACACCAAAACCAGGCAAGGACACTACCAAGATAGAAAACTACAGACTAATATCCTTCACGAATGTAGTCAGCCAGGGTGCAGTATAGCATCAATGAAGCACACAACATTCCTCTAGTTCTTTAATGCTTCCTCCCCCCACTATCATGACCTCAGTTCTACCTTACAAATTCAGCTACACCGGAGCATGTTCACTGGTCCAGATAAGCGCTCTCAGTGTAAGAGATGAAAAGAATAATAATTTATAAAGGGGTCACGAGGGTAGGAGGAGGGATTCATACTAGACACACAAGGCTGTTCAACATTAGAAAACCAAGTAATCCACCACATAAACAAAACGCAAGAAATGAACCATATTGTCATTTCAATAGATGAAGAAAAGGCACTTGACAATATCCAACATCTACTACATAGAAATACACTCAGCAAAATAAGAATAAAAGAGGAATTTCTCAACACAATGAAGCCATATATGAAAAACCAATAGTCAATATCTCACTTAATGAGAAAAAAACTGAAAGCATTTGAATGAGTACCGGAGAAGAATGAATGCCTCTTATCACCATTTTTGTTGAAAATTGTGCTGTATATCTTAGCCAGAACTATTAGACAACAAAAAGAAAGCAAATGAATACAGTTTGGCAAAGAAGTGAAACTCTTGCTATTTTCAGGTAATCCGATTTTGTACATAGAAAATCCCAAAGACTCAACAACAAAAACAGTTAGAAACAATTGATAGCTTTGGCATCATGGCAGGATACAAGATTAACACAAAAGTCTATCAGATTCCTGAATACTACTGAAGATAACTCTGAAAAAGACATCAAAAGAACAATACCATTTATGAGAGTCACACCGCCCAAAATGAAATACTTAGGAATAAATCTAGCCAGAGAACCAAAAGACTTGTACCAAGAAAATCACAGAACTTCAAGAAATCAAAAGAGAACTACATAAATGGAAGAATGTTCCATGTTCATGGATAGGAAGTCTTAATATGGTGAAAATGTCAGTACTATCCTAAATCTCATACTCACTGCCACGAAATCAATTATACCTTGTCGTGACTATATAGGACAGGATAGAATTGCCCCTGTGAGTTTCCAAGACTATAACTCTTAGTCTGAGTAGAAAGCTTCCTCTTTCTCTAGAGGATCAGCTGGTGACTTAGAACAGCTCACTTTGCATAATGCATAACCAAATGGATAATTCACTATGCCACCAGGACTCCTAGCAATATTACCATAAGCAATCTATAAAATTAAACACAATTCCAATCCAGTTCCCATATCTGATCTTTAAAGAACGTGGAATAATTATTAATAACTTCCTATGGAGAGGGAAGAGATCCAGGATAAGGAAAGAACTTAAGAAGATGAATAAAGTTGTAGCCATATCACTTCTTGACTTCAGAGCCACAGCGGTTAAAACAGCCTAGTACTGGTTCAATAATAGATAGTCTAATGGAGCAGAACAGAGAACTGAGCAATAAATTCATTAACTTACAGACAACTGATCTTCACAAGGGGTCCCAAAACATTACATGAGGAAGAGATAGTCTCTTCAACAAATGGTACAGGCAAAACTGGATCTCCATCTACTGAATCATGACACAGGACCCATACCTCACCTTGAAAAGAAAAATGAATGCAAGATAGATCAAAGACCTAAATAGAAAACCCAGAGCTATAAAAATCATCAATGAGAAAATAGGGACAAACTTAAGGGCCCTATTGCAGTGAATAGACACAAAATCAAATGAAGGAAACACACACAGTAGATGACTGTGTGTCTACAAAATAGATGACTGGGACTTACGGAAAATTAGACATTTATGTTCATCAAAAGTGTGAAATGAGCACGCAGACTAGGAAAAAGATCTTTGGTAACACAGCAGACAAGGGACTAATCTAAAAAAAATCTATAGAAAACTATAACACCTCAAAAAGAAAAGAGATGAACAATCCAATATTTAAAATGGGCAAAGGACATGAACAGACAGCTCACAAAAGGTGACATCCAAATGGCCAATAAACATATGAAGACATAAGATCACTAACCATCTGGGAGATAAAAATCAAAACGAGAAACCAGCTTACATTGACAATGATTGCCAAGTTACAAAAGGAAATTAATAAACACTAGAGAGGGTGCGGAGAGATTGCAACCGTCATACACTCACTGCTGGTAGAACCGTCCATATGACAGCTGTGGAAAGCAATATGGGAATAAAATTCCATGTGATCCAGCGATCGCTCGGCTGGCTTTATCTATGTAAGAAGTCAAAGTCATAACAGACAAACAGACACATGCACGCCCATATTCAGTGAAGTACTGTTCACAATAGTAAGAAGATGGAGCAACAGTAAAAGAATAGATAAAGAAACACTGGTACATACACACAATGGAATACTATGCATTACTTGGGTGGGGGGCAGGGGGAGTGAAAACCTGAAAGCACTTCGTGGCATGTAGCATGGACTGGAAGATACTATGTTGAGTGAAATTATCAATCACAAGAGTTAAAATACATGAAACCACTGTTAACGGGGGAAAAGTAAGTTAAGGATTTTTATACCCAAGGGTACAGACTTTGCCATTTGCCAGGGGAGCCAGGAAGTGGTAGGACAAAAGAAAGAAGGTAAAGCAATGGGCTAGACTGTTAACAATGTTAACTTGGATGGAATGACAGATAGTAGTCCACAAGAGAGAGAAGAGACATCAAGGCAGAGTGAGGAGTAAACTATTAGGAGAGGGATTTGGGGAGAGGTGGTGATGAGTACTTTAAATTGTTGAATATAAAGTTGATCTGAAATGTAAACCTCCATCTAATATAATAAAAATCGTATTACTGGAAATACAGGGAATCCAGGGCAGACGATCCCTTCAGGACCAGTGGTGAGAGTGGCGATACTGGGAGAGTGGAGCGAAGGTGGGATGGAAAGGGGGAACCAATTACAAGGATCTACATATAACCTCCTCCATGGGGGACGGACAACAGAAAAGTGGGTGTGGGAAGACATCGGACGGTGCAAGATAAGACAAAACAATAGTGTATAAATTATCAAGGGTTCATGAGGGAGGGGGGAGAGAAAGGGAGGAGAAAAAATGAAGACCTGATGCCAGGGGCTCAAGTGGAGAGCAAATGTTTTGAGAATGATGAGGCCAATGAATGTACAAATTTGCTTTACACAATTGATGTATGTATGGATTGTGATAAGAGTTGTATGAGCCCCTAATAAAATGAATAAATAAATAGATTAGATAGATAGATAGATAAAGTAAGTAAGTAAAGTTCCTGAAACAAAAATCTTGCCATCCTTGCTTCCAAGGAATATTCTGACTACTTTTTCTGAGCAGACTTGTTTTTCTTCCAGCACATAGTCTCATCTTTCTCCCTTGAAGCAGCTGGTGGGTTTGAACCCCTGACCTCGTATTTAGGAGTCCACCGCTTCCCTGACAGTGTCACCCTCACTCTCTCAGGTAGTGCTATTGAGTCTGTCTGGACTCACAGTGACCTATAGGACAGAGTAGAAGTGTCCCCGGGGGTGTCCAAGAGTGTCTATCACAGCAGAAAGCCTCATCTGTCTCCTGAGGAACCGTTCCCTGGTGGTTCCATGCGGTTAGCAGGCCAACACTTAACCCACCACCCCACCAGGGCTCCTTATGGGACATTACGTGTTTTTGTGTTCGAAAGCAAATGCTTTGAGAATGATGAAGGCAATAAATGTACAAATGTACTTGACACAATGGATGGATGGATTATGATAAAAGTTATACAAGACCCCAATAAAATGATTTTTAAAGTGTTTTGTGACTTAGATTTGTGGGGTACCAGCCACCACATCCAAATGGGTCTAAGGGGCGGTTATATAATTGATGGGTAAATTAAAGAGACACCAGACAAGATAAAGCATGCAAGGGCCACCTTCGCAGTCATGGCTTCAGGAGCCAGGTCCACGCAGAGAGAAAGAATATATTTCCAACAAAGGCTTACATACTTGGGGGGGGGGCATGCAAGGCCCCCTAATTACAGGTAACCACACACATAACTAAGTGGGCTGTACCTTAATCCCAAATGTCCCTGAGTTCATTGGAAGAGTAACCTAACACCAGGGCCATAGGCAGGTAAGGGGGAGTGGCTGTCTTCAGCAGTTAGAGAGCAATAGCACATGTCTGCTGCTATAGGTAAAGCTGCTGGCTCGATAGCAATCAGCCATGTGCTTGTAAGGCAGCCCTATTATGAGAGGATATAGTGGGGAATGATATTGATTGGGACACTTCTCCAATTCACAATGATGAAGGTCCCCCTCCACCCCAGAAACCCAGTCTGCCAGGCTTCTTAATACAGGGAACAAAGGATTCATCCATATGCCCTCTCTTCCTGTTCTCTTGCCCACAATTCCCCCCTTTTGTTTTATGTATAAAAGTCCAAAGGGCTATTGAGGCCACATGATTTTCTTTCATGCACCATAGCTTTCTATGGAAGCAGCATGTGATTTCAAGGACAAAAATTAGGAATCGCAAACAATAGTTAAACTAGGACTTAAATTATGTGAAATGCTTTGGACCCAGGCAGGTGGGTCAAGCCTCTCTAAACCATCTACCAATTGTTTAATTACATCAGAGTTAGGGGATGACTTTAACCCATCCTTAAAGGTACTTTAAGAGATCATTTCTCGGCCTTTTGGCAAAAATCAAGTGTAAATATACTTTAAGTTTCCCTTTTTCGCTGAATAACAGCTAAAGAAAAGTTTCCCTTAAACCCTGAAAATGCTTTCTAATCGAAGTCCAATTAAGTAAGGTTATATTGTACAAATAAGGGGTTACACAAAAATTTCCAATGGTCCAGTCCGTATTAACCATTAATTAATGTTGAAAGTCCATAATCTTTTTTGTGGGGTTCAAAAATGGTTTATTTTTTATTAATCATTTTATTGGAGGCTCTTACATAGATCATAATAATCCGTAACTCAATTGTATCAAGCACACTTGTAGATATATTACCATCATCATTTCCAAAACATTCTCTTTCCACTTGAGCCCCTGGTATCAGGTCCTCTTTTTCCCCCTCTCCCTCCCCACCCCTCCCACCCTCGTGGAAAGTCCATCATCTTGATCTCTTAGCAAATGAGCAGTCTGCTGTAATAGTCCAGTCACGTTTACCTCGAATGTTCCATCATGATAGAGTCCTAGAGTGTGCCTCAGGCAGCATTAGCAATGGTGGAAATGATTATAAATCTCAGCAGGCAGCAATTGCCACTCTCTGGAATCTGGGAGGTCTTCTTGAAGTGTTTGGATAACTTCAGCAACAGGACAGGGGGCTCCAGGCTGTTTTTTCTACTCACACATCACGTCTTCAGCTGCGTCTTTTCTTCTGAGCCTTGCTGACTGAAGAAAACTCCACGCTTATCCCCTTTGCCTATAATATAAACAGGGTGCAGTAGAGCGCTGATGGATCATGCACTATACCTCTGATCCCTTGAGGCCTCCTCACCCCCAATACCATGACCCCAGTGCTGCTCTCCACCCTGGACTAGATGGGAGCATGTACATAGACACAGGGAAGAAATAAAACTCATGACACATGGAACCCAGGAACAGGAATGGGAATATCAATACCAAAAGGGTAGGGTGAAGGAGGGAGAGGAGGGAGAAAGGGGGAACTGATCACAATGAATGGCACAAAACCACACACCCCCATCCAGGGAGAAGAACAACAGAAACCAGAGGGAAGGGAGACAGTGGTTGGTGTGAGACATGAAAATAATAAAAATCTATAATCTATCAAGGGGCCATGAGGGTGGGGGGAAAAAGAGGAGCTGATCCCAAGGGCTCAACAATTAATATATGGATTTTAACCAGAGTTGTAAGAGCCCCCTCTAAAATTATCTAAATTAAAAAAGAAAATATAAACAAATAGCCTCTCCCTTTGGGCTGTTAGCAACCTGGAAACAGAATCATTCTTAAGAATGGGTGGGTCTCAATGTTTTTCTTGTCCTTCATCTTTCTCCACATGTGGTTGCACCTGCTAAGGGGAGTCCATCTGCTTTCTTCAGCAAAAACATCAGTGAATAGCCCTTCCTACAGGTGATTAGTGGACCAGATCCCAAATGTGATTGGCATCCTTCAGGGTCTTCTCAGGATCAGCTTTTTCTGTAGAGGTGAAAATGTGTTTTTCCGCCCTAATTTTGTTACACGCTGTTAGTAGGGAGAAAAAAAATTCATTAAAAAGACTAAATGTAAAAAAGAATTTTTTGAAGACTAAATGTAGTTTGTCATACATAAAATTTCTCTTCATCTCCCCCTTCTGTTTTAGTACAGGAAATTTTAAGGCACTGTGAGTAAACTCAGGCAATTTGCTTCACTATTAATTTACAACAAAAAGAAATTACTTAGTAAAAACACCCAAAAAATCTGAGTGTTCACTTTGTGAAACTCATTAAGGCATAACTTACCTGTGCATGATTTTGTATACATATCATACTTCAAGAGAAAGTTTTTAAAATGCAAATAAAATTTTACATAGGATTCCAGTAAATGAAAGAGAAAAAAATAATGAAAATCACAATGTACTATTTGAGCAATTTCCACATTCCTATACATTCCAGAACATTACAGGTTGAATTTATAATATTTTACTATAATTATATATGTACTATATATATAAGTTAGATATCATTCAGTGATTATATACACATATGTATATAATCACTGAATTCAGTGATATTACCTAATATCGCTAAAGGATCTCTAACTTGAGGATATTGATATTGAAGGGAGAACTACTGCTACACATACAGGGCAGGGTCTGGAAGAGGGAAGTGTCCTTGGACATCTAGCAGCAGTGAAGGAATTTTATGTGTTTTCTGCCTAAGGCAGGTAGAAAGCCAAGGGGCCATGTGACTGAGAGGTTACGGACCATACTGAAACAGAAGACCAGAAAGACACCCATCTACCATCGTGGCTGAGAAAAGGCACTGCTGTGGGCAAGAACACTGTTTTCTCCATGTTTTCTGATCCTGGCTTTGGATAACTAGTCACTTCCCACACAAACCCTCCTTGTCATGAATATTGTCGGTGGGTTCTGTGTAGCCTTCGCAACAGATTTTGGAACCCAGCAGGTAAGTCGAGTCTGTGGGGGGCAGTTGAGGACAGAATAGTGTAAAGAAGGATGGAAGGTGGAAGCATGTCTTCTCTGCCTCTGAGAAGAAGCCTTGGGCTCCTGTGGAGTTGTATTCTCCTTCCTCCCAATGATGTCAATCATGACACCCACGCCATGTCTTCGACAATACTAAGAAGTATTTAATAGAGACGCAGTTCATAGCTAACTTAAAAGAGATGAATAGGTGGTAGTGTTGCCAGCTGTCAAGGGTCCCAGAGAGTCTGGCACTGTGTTTGTTAACCAAAGCCAGTGACTAGGTTGATCTGAGAAATGCTAAGTCAGCGGTTCTCAACCTGTGGGTCGTGACCTCTTTGGGAATCAAACGACCATTTAACAGGGGTCATAGCAGTAGCAAAATGACAGTGATGAAGTAGCAACAAAAATAATTTTATGGTTGGGGGGGGGTCACCAGAACATGAGGAACTGCCTTAAAGGGTCACAGCATTAGGAAGGTTGAGAACCACTGCTCTAACTTGTATTCCGGCAAGCGCCGACAGAATGAAGCAGTGGGGTTTCTACCACCAAACTGCTTCAAAATTCAGCCCAAATCCAACAAGTTATATACCTTAAACTATATGACAAGAAAGAGGCTTTGCAATAGTCCCTGGAGGTAATTAATAAGTTTTACAATCATCAGACTTCCAATCAATGGGACAAGCTTCACAGAAAAACAGTTCACATTCACTATGGGACTATTTGGTCATCAGTTGATATCCTCATGACTCAGGGGGGCTGTCAAACCAGGCTACCCTATGGTTTCAGTTTCCATTGCTTTTCCAAATGGCCCTGCCTCCTCTTTCCTGAATTAGAGCATCCTTGGTGGCACAGTGGTTATGTGTAGGACAGCTAACCACAAGGTCAGCAGTTCAAAACCAACAACCGTTCCTTGGGAGAAAGACAAGGCTTTCTACACACAAGGGCAGTTCTGCTCTGCCACACAGGATTGCTATGAGCCAACATCGACTCAATGGCAGTGAGTGAGTGAGTAAATAATTAGCTGGTTTTGCCACCACAGGCCCAAGCTTTCAGTAATTAAAAGGTTAAAAGTGTTTTGTTCTGTTTTTTACTATAGGGGAAGGGGTTGTTATATCCTTGTCCCCTTTAACAAACTAAAGCTCAACAGACCAAGTCCCAAACTACATTATATTTCCAGTATTTGACTAATAGCAGGCTGACTACTTCGCCCTGTCAGTGGCAGTCAAGACAGAAGTAAACACATTTCTCCCTGCCTGTCATCGAGTCGATGCTGGCTCATGGCAATCCTGGATGGCAGAGTAGAACTGCCCCTGTGAGTTTCTGACACTGTAACGCCTGCCTTTCTCTCAAGGACAGGCTGGTGGTTTCAAACTGCTGACCTGGCAGTGAGCAGGCCAACATGTATCCACTGTGCTGCCAAGCCTCCTTAAACACATTTAGATGTACCAAGATAACTTTTGAAAACAAAACTTAGTAAGTTATGGGTCTCAAAGCACTAAGAATCAAGAAATAAAGAACAATATTTTTCTGACCCTGCTCTCCCCAATTACTATCAATTACTGTCCTGTTCTTGCTGAAATCCTCCTCTCTTCACCATGACTTTCTTGTTAATCTCCCAGCCGTGCGACCATCACTGAAACTAAGAGACTCACTGCAGTTATGTGAACGTGATACCCCTACATGTCTGAGGGCCGAAATATCAAACAATCTCTCCGTAGAGAGGGCATAAAATTATAGATAATAACCTAAACTCAAATGAGCAAGATTAAATCATTTTACATCCACCTGAATGTTTAAGTACAATATAGACATTAGATAATTTAAGAATGACTTCGGAATCCAGGACAGATGATCCCTTCAGGACCAGTGGTGAGAGTGGCGATATCGGGAGGGTGGAGGGAAGGTGGAGTAGAAAGGGGGGAACTGATTACAAGGTTCTACATATAACCTCCTCCCTGGGGGATGGACAACAAAAAAGTGGGTCAAAGGAGACATCGGGCAGTGTAAGACATGACAAAATAATAATATTTTATAAATTATCAAGGATTCATGAGGAGGGGGCAGCGAGAAGGGAGGTGGGGGAAATGAGGAGCTGATATTAAGGGCTCAAGTAGAAAGCAAATGTTTTGAGAATGATGATAGCAAAAAATGTACAAATGTGCTTGACATAATGGATGGATTATGGATTGTGGTAAGAATTGTACGAGACACCAATAAAATGATTTTTTTAATGTTCAAACATATATAAAGAAACTTATAAAACATTCTGAAAAAATAAAACAGAAACAAAACAACAACAACAAAAAAGAATGGCTGGTCAATACGTTTAGTCATTTTTTCAGATGCCCTGGTGGCATAGTGGATTGCGCAGTGGGCTGCTAATCTCAAGGTTGACAGTTTGAAACCCACTAGCCACTCCACAGGAAACTTTCTACTCCCAGAGCATTAGTGCCAGAAAGCCACAGGGGCAGTTCCTCCCTGTCCTACAGGGTTGCTATGACCTGGAATCAACTCAAAGACAGAGAGCTTGGGTTTGTTTGTTTGGAGAATCACAATTTCCTGAGAGAAAGGCCTGGTGATATGCTTTTTAAAGGTTACAGCCCTAAAAACCCATATGGGCCCCGTTTTCCTCCAACACACATAGGGTAACAGTCAGAATTGACTTGAGGGCAACGGATTCAGTGACTGTTTACTAATTGCATTCTAACAATGTCCCCCTCTATTACCACTGTACATTAAAGAGCACATATGAAATAGGAGAAAAGAAATGTTTTAAAGAGCACTGGTGTCATAAAAATGATCGACACTGAAGAAGTAATCCCACTAGTATTTCTAGACTGGAAAGCCGCGATTTGACACATTGAGAGGATTCCCTGTATTCTGACGAAAATGGATGAACGTAGATCCCAGTGATGATTGTCGTGAGATTTCAGAAGACTGGTGACAAAAGGAAAATCCTAGAAACCTTCAGAGAGAGAAGAGCCGCCGCAGGCAGAGGATCACAACAGAATGGCTTCGACTTCTCTACAGCGGCTCCATGCATTAGAACCATATCCTAGAATGCTCTCTCCTGAGAAACAGGAAGGGACGATTGCGCTACACAACAACCTGGATGAATCCAGAGAGTGAGTGACACAGAGTAGAAAAACAACAACAGCCTGAAAGATTACATCCTCACTAACTCCACTTACATAACACCTTCGGCAGGACAAAATCACAGAAGAGGATGATTGCCAGGGATTAAGAAGTGGGGACAGGAGGACGGGCAGTGATATCGTTTTTAAGGGGCTTAAAGAGGAATTCTGTGGGGCGGACATAGTCTGGAGCTGGGCTGAATCGATGCTCATATCTTGGTTATTGTATTATCATTTTGGAAGATTTTGCCATGGGAGTACACGAGGACCTCTCTGTATTATTTCTTATAACTGCATGTGATTCCACAAGATCCCCAAATTTAAAGTCCTGTTTTAAAAAATAGAGGGGGTATGGGGAGGGGGAAGCAGGGAGGGAGGAGAAAAAAATGAGGAGCTGTTACCAAGGGCTCAAGTACAAAGCAAATGTTTTGAGAATGATGAGGACAACAAATGTACAAATGTGCTCAACACAATGGATGGATGGATGGATGAATGGATGGATGGATGGATGGGTGGATGGATGGATGGATGGTTGGTTGGTTGGTTGGATGGTGATAAGAGTTGTACAAGCCTCAAATAAAATGATTTTTTTTAATACAGGGGGTAATAATTTGCATTTAGAGAAGCCAACTTTCTCAATTTATCTTGTGTAGCAATGTTTCCCTCCACAAAGCTTTAATATCTCAGTTTCCACTGTTGATTTTCTGCTGGCATTAACAACCCCCACTTCCTCCCCGTCTCCCTCCAGGTAGGAGCAGCCAGGAGGACCATTTCGGTCAGCAGATTACAGGAGTTGTCTATTGGGCAGTCTTTCAGGGGAGCGTTGGCTTCGTTAATGAAAAGGCACAGCTCAGTAGGTGTGCTGTTTTGGTCTCAGACTTTGCTCCTTTGCCCTTCGATCTCCTTGTCTGCAATGCAAAGGTGATCTCGGGAGGTGCAGCGGCCATCTGACGACCATAGTCCAACAAGCCATACGGCAAACGTCATCATGTCAAGGACAACGAGACAGAGAACCAGAAAGAAACTGCATCCTGGCAGTGCCGTTGCACAACACCACCAATATAATGCATATATTAGTCATACGCATTAGTCTTATAATGTATCTATTAGTCATCTTATAAGTGTCCCACAGGTCTTTATACTCTGCTCATTTTTATTTCTTCCATTGGCTCCCTGCCCCCCTCCCCAAACCCCATGTACCTCAAACTGGATCATTTGCCTTATCTTCAAGTTTGCTAAGGATTTCAAGTTCTTTTCACATAAGGGGAAAAAATTGTTTTGTTCAAGTCACTGTCAGTCAAGTGTTCTATCGTTTATCATTGAACACATTTCTGGCAGACATGGACCCTCACAGAAGACTCTCGGTGAGGCTGGTAGACTTTGCTTGTCTGATGCTACAGCTGTGAGGATGAAATGGCGATTGTCATCACATGCCATCGAGTCGGGTGGGATTCGCAGTGACCCTATCCACACAGAAGGAGACACTGCCCACCCTGTGCCATCCTCAAAACCAGTGCTGGGCTTGAGTCCTTCGCATTACTCATGTGTTTCAGCCATCAAGTGACTGACACAACCTTTTCTTTACTCCGTTAATTTCTCACCCTCCTTGCTTCGGCCTGAATTTGTATTTTAACCAGACTCTTGTCAAGTAGCGCTCCTAATTGAATTGGGCTTTGGTTAGTGCTCAGACAGCTCAGAGTTTTTAAATGGTCTTCCGACACCACTCCAGCCCAGAGCCACCCCTGCCTTCTCTGACCTCCCAGCACTTTACTGTCTGCAACTCCCAAATGACAATTTATCACGCACTGGCCCTTAACGCTTCTTGCACGGTTGTCATAGACTAATCGATGCTCACAGCTGGAAGGGATAGTCAAGACCAGCTTCCCCAACCACCTCAGTGCATGTAAATTATTGCTTAGCCCTTGGATTTTTTTTTTTAACTTTTTCACGGCTTATCTTCCCAACTGGCTCTTAAGCTCCTAGTGAAAAAGAGAGATCATGATCAAATATTTATTTTATCAAATACCTTACACTTTTGATTTAGTTTAACTCTTAAAAACCCAGTCTTTCTCCCTTAGAGCTGCTGGTGGTTTCAAACTTCTCACCATGCAAATCTCAGCCCAACGCTTAACCACACCGCCACCAAGGCTCCCTGCCATACCCCCAGGAAACCATTAATCCAGGAATTGTCTATAGATCTACCTAACTTGGATTTCATATACATAAAAAGAACACACAAAACTAAATACAGTAAGAAAGTAAACCAGAGAAAGATGACAGTCAGAAAGAAAGCAGAAAATGTTAACAACTAGAACAACTTTTTAAAAGGTCACAAGATCAGTTGCTAAGTTTTAACAGCATCTACAATAATCCATGTTCCATGTTTTGCCACACAGGACAGCAAAGCTATTCACAGCTCCGAGCTATGGTCAGAGGGAATTTACCAAAAGCTTCATCCATGTGTATTTCCTATTTATTTTTTTTAAAAAACTGAAACAACTTAAAAATAAGTCAAAATAGAGCTCCAATGTTGTTGTGAGATGTGACTGAGTTGGTTCCTACCCACAGCCACTCTACGCGCAGCCGTGAAACCCGCCAGGTTTCTCACGACTGGGCCTGTGCGCAAACCCATCATTGTAGCCACGGTGTCAATCCAGCTTGTTAAGGGGGCTTCCTCGTTTCCACTGCCCCTCTACTGCGCTGAGAATGATGTTCTTCCCCAGGGACTTGCTTCTCCTGACAATCTGTGCAAAGGAATTAAGACAAAGTCTCACCATCCTTGCCTCTAAGGAGCACTCTGGACAAACTTCCTCCAAGACAGATTTGTTTGTCCTTGTGGCGCTCCATGGTACAGTCACTAACTAGTCTTCGCCAGCACCACAATTCAAACACATCGATTCTTCTTCTGTCTTCCTGTTTAATGTCCAATTTTTACATGCATATGAGGCAATTGAAAATACTTCTTCGTCTTCATCCTTGCTTTTCAATGCTTTAAAGTGATTTTGTGCAGCAGATTTACTGAATGCAATGCGTCTTTTGATCTCTTGACTGCTGCTTCCATGAGCATTGATTGTGGATCCAAGCAAGACAAAATCCTTGATAACATCAACCTTTTCTCCATTTATTATGCTGTTACCTATTGGTCCAGTTGTGAGGATTTGGGTATTTTCCCATTGAGTTGTAATCCACACTGAAGGCTGCAATCCTTGATCTTCATCAGCAAGTACTTCAAGTCTTCCTCATTTTCAGAACTTTTTTCATATGCTAGTTAGCCATTTGAATGTCATTTTTGGTGAACTGTGTGTTCATGTCCTCTGCCCATTTTCAATCGAGTGATTAATCTTTTTTTCCCCATTCCATTCTCTTTTTACTCTTTTGATGAAGGTTTTTTAAAAATCATTTTATTAGGGGCTCATACAACTCTTATCACAATCCATACATACATCAGTTGTATAAAGCACATTTGTACATTCATTGCCCTCATCATTCTCAAAACATTTGCTCTCCACTTAAACCCGTAGCATCAGCTCCTCATTTTTCTGCTCCCTCCCCGCTGCCCCTCCCTCATGAGCCCTTGATAATTTATAAATTATTGTTTTGTCATATCTTGCTCTGTCCAACGTCTCCCTTCACCCACTTTTCTGTTATCCATCCCTCATGGAGGAGGCCATATGTAATCTTTGTAATCAGTTCCCCCTTCCCATCCCACCCTCCCTCCACCCTCCTGGTATCACCACTCTCACTACTGGTCCTGAAGGGATCATCTGTCCTGGATTCCCTGTTTCCAGTTCCTATCTGTACCAGTGTACATCCTCTGGTCTAGCTGATTTTATAAGGTAGAATTGGGATCATGATAGTGGGGTTGGGGGAGAAAGCTTTTAGGAACTAGAGGACAGTTGTATGTTTCATCTTTGCTACACTGCACCCTGACTGGCTTGTCTCCTCCCTGTGACCCTTCTGTAAGGGGGATGTCCAGTTGCCTACAGATGGGTCTTAGGTCCCCAATCTGCACTCCCCCTCATTCAGAATGATATGATTTTTTGTTCTGATGATGCCTGATACCTGATCCCTTTGACACCTTGTGATCACACAGGCTGGTGTGCTTCTTCCATGTGGGCTTTGTTGCTGCTGAGCCAGATGGTTGATTGTTTACCTTCAAGCCTTTAAGCCCGAGACACTAGATCTTTTGATAGCCAGATACCATCAGCTTTCTTTGCCACATTTGCTTATGCACCCATTTGTCTTCAGTGATTGTATCGGGAAGGTGAGCACACAATGATATGAATTTTTGTTCTTTTATAATTGATAACTGATCCCTTCGGCACCTCATGATCACACAGTTGGTGTGTTTCTTCCATGTGAGCTTTGTTGCTTCTGAGCTACATGATCACTTGTTTACCTTCAAGTCTTTAAGAATCTAGATGCTATATATTTTGATAGCCGGGCTCCATGACCATGTTTGCTTATGCACCTGCTTTGTCTTCAGCGATCGTGTTGGGAAGGTGAGCATCATGGCATGCCAGTTTAATAGAACAAACTATTCTTGCATTGAGGGAGTACATGAGTGGAGGCCCAATGTCCATCTGCTACCTTAATACTAAACCTATAAATATATGCACATAGATCTATTTCCCCATTCTCATATATAAATATATTTACATATAGACTTCTATAAATGCCCATTTGCCTCCTAGTTCTTTCCTCTATTTCATTTTACTTTTTCCTCTTGTCCCATTATTATGCTCAGCCTACATTTGAGTTTCAGTAATTCCTCTTGGTTACATTATCCTTGATCACGCTCTACCAGGCCTCCTACACCCTCATCACCACTGATTTGGATCACTTGTTGTTCCCTTTTCCTGGGTTTGTTTCCTGGGTTTGTTAACACCTCTTCCTTTCCCTTCACCTTCCCCTTTCCCATGCCCCGCCCCAACCATCTACCCCATTGTTTTCTCCTCCAGATTGTTCATCCAGCCTATCTTATTTAGACAGACCTGCAGAGATAATAACATGCACAAAAACAAGACAGAGAAAAACCAAGCAACAGAAGAAAACAAGACATTATCAACAACAACAAAAAGCCAATGACAAAACAACAACAGCAAAGAAAAGCTTGTTGTTAGTTCAAAGACTGTTTTTTGGCCTTTAGGAGTGTTTTCCGGTGAGTCTGATGGGGCGCCAAGCCCTGGCCCCAAAGTCTATTTTTGGTTTGCCCTGGGGGCTTCGTTGCTCTGTTCCCCTTGCTGTTTTGTTGCACGTCCTTAGTGTTTTGCCTCAGTGTGGTGGGCTCAGATTTATTCTTCTTAAGAAACTCTTTCTTCCAGGGAGCATCTGCTGGGCGCAAGCTGCTGATTTTTTGGTTATCAGGCAAACACTTAACTGCTGTGTAGTCAGGATTTCTCATTCATTTATTTAAACACTTAAAATGTATCAGCAAGGTCTCAATTTAGTGGGCTACATACCCATTTTAAACCACAGAATGTTTTTGTTAGGCCCAATATTCCTCACCTCCACTCTGTCAGTTTATCATACAGTGGCGTCTTGGGTTGTGCTATGATCTGGAAGCTATGTGAACAGGATTCCAAATATTGGCTCACCCAGGGTATACAGAGTTCAGTAGACCTTCCAGACTGAGTAGACGGGGGGATCTACTTCTGGAAGTTTGCCAGGAACCCTCTCAGTCACCACAGAATATTGTTCAATAACGGCAGAAAAATCATCCCACCAAGTTGGAAGTCACTCAGAATACATAGTCAGTACAACACTCTCAAACATACCAATGCTTATAAAGGTGCTATAAGAATGATAAACCAGAAATGTTTCATTCCATCATACAGTGGGTCACCATGACAGAGGCAACTTGGGTCCACGCAACTCGACACTCACCGACCTGTGATCTCCCTGCTTCCCTTTTCTTGTCCTCAACCTTCAGTGACAGGAGTCTAAAGAGGGCTCTGGTTGTTATCAGACCCATGGACTTGAGTTGGACTGGGCTGGGACACCTTCCTGATATAAAGTTACTTCTTGATATAAAGTCCCTTCTTATACATATGTGAATGACACTGATTTTGTCTCTCTAGACAACCCAGCTGAACTACTCTCTCTATATTTATAGAGGAACTCTGACGGAGCAGTGGTTAAGCATTCAGCTGATAACCCAAAGTTGGCAATCTGAACCCACCAGCATTCCCGTGGGGGAAAGATGAGCAGTCCGCTCCTATAACAATCACAGCCTTATAAACCTTACGGGGGCAATTCTGTTCCTCTCTACAGGGTTGTAATGAGTCAACTTTCAAAGAATCAACCTGAGGGCAGTGAGATTTGTTCCTCTAGAGCTGTGGTTCTCCACCTTCCTAATGCCCCAACCCTTTAATACAGTTCCTCATGTGGTGGGGACCCCCTAAGCATAAAATTATTTTCATTGTTACTTCATAACTGTCATTTTGCTACTGTTATGAATCGGGTGACCCCTGCGGAAGGGTCATTTGACCTCCAAAGGGGACCCACAGGTTGAGAACCACTGCTCTAGAGAAATCACCCTAAGACATGGGGGAAGGTTGGGGGATCAGCTACAGAGTCAACAGTTACAACACCCAAAACCACATAGCAGAACCAACTGAGGCCAGCACAATGACAAGGGACACGCTGAACCTGGCACCATAGACATCAGACTGCTCCCCTGGATCTGGACTATGTGGCCCCCTAGGGCTTCCTGCAGTGCCTGCTTTCTTGCATCATCAGTGCAGAAGTGCAGGGCAGGTACATCAGCAGAGCCTAAATCGTACAGGCAGTGGGGCATAAGTAGAAATGAAGAGAGAGCTGAGCCGCTGCAGCCTATTTAAGTTTTAAACAGCTCCTTCCTACTCCCAAACCTTTGCCCTTTCCAAGTTTCTAATCCCTAAGCAAGCTTAGGAATTTGCACATTCATTGCCAAAATTAACAGTTGGAGGCATTAAGTTAAGAAGTCTAATAGGCGGCTGTTTGGGGGTAAATATTTACTACATGATTTTCAGACATCAGTCATGCATTCAATTAATATTTATGAAAGTAAGACAGAAAACCCCAAATGGCCATGGCACCGCTCTTCCAGTATTTCTTAAAATTTCAGAATTAGCTCCTGAATAGGGTTTGGAAGTGCATTGCAAAGCCAATTAAGATCTGAATCCCCAGGCAGCTTGCTTTTCCTCCCTTGCATTGTTGTGCGGGCTCCCTGTTTGCTGGCCCATCGACCACCCTGTCAGCTCTGGCCCTTCTCCAATAGCCTACAATCCACCCAACAACAGTGAACTGCCAACCGCTCAGTGAAAATTCACTTGAGGTCAACCAAATCTTTGATACACTCATTAATTTTCTCTGAAAGCTTCCAGCAGGGTAAGTTGCAGCCCGGAATATGATATTTACTTGCGAATGGCTTGGTATGTAGTCAGTCACCAGCCTTAATTCCACATGCAAGGAAATGCTTTTAACTGCAAGTATTTTCCCTCCTACTGAGAGCACAACAAAACCATCTTCAAGCATCCTGGCAATTAGTTTATCAGTGAAAATTGAGAGGTTTTCCAATAAAATCTATCCATGGCAGTTAAAATGACATACAGAATTTCTGCACATGCTAAAGTCCAAAAGGTTGAATCTGTCAGATTTGAGTTCGATTGATGTGGATCAAACACTGCTCTAGGCAAGTTGACAGACATCAATGAGTTTAGATGCTACAACAAATCCAGGAGATGAGTTCCGTCCCATGTCACACATGTGGAAAACTAGGTCAGAACTTGAACAGAGATCACAAAGCCGAGCAGGTGTTACTGGTTCCAGATCTAAATCACCTCTCTCGCTTCATCAGCGTGATCCAGAATGAGCGTGATCCAGAATGAGGAAGCGTTTCAGCAGAAAAAGACCCGGTTAGCTAAACTAAGAGTAAACAGTCTAGCAGTTCACCCTGATTAAAATTTTTCTGGATAAAAGCAACACTGAAAACCCCCAGTCCTGTCTTCTCGGGTGCCCTGGGTATAGTGAATTGGAATCGACTCAATGGCAGTGGGTTTGATTGCCTTTGGACCAGTCCTTCCTGTCAACACAATTTGGAATGACAGGGTGCCATGGGAAGATGTGCTGTTTCAATTTCTCACTGCCACCGAATCAGTGCTGACTCATAGCGACCCCTGGGATTTCCGAGACGGTAACTGTTTACGGGAGTAGAGAGCCCAGAATCCCCTTTTTTAGGGGCTTGCATTGTTGCTTTGATCAGGTCTGTGATTTGGGGGAGGCGAACCATCAGTCCTGTCTTCTAGCGTTCCTGGGTATAGTTCTAGCCACCTGGTCATCGAGGGCTTACCTGTGTTATGCCACCATTGGGTGGCTTTCCAAACCAAACTCACTGCCATCGAGTCCATGCCAACTCATAGCAACCCTAGAGTAGAGGGTAGGAATGACCTTGTGAGTTTCCAAGATTGTAACTCTTGACAGGAGGAGAAAGTCCCACTGTTCTCCTCGGAGTTGCTAGTATTTTCAAACCTCGGATCTTGCAGTTAGCAGGCCAACTGGAATAGCCACAAGGCTACTGGGGCTCCCTAGATGGATGGGTAGCCTCATGAATATGTACGAGTAGGACCGACAGGGGCAGCAGAGTCTCTGAAAGGGATCATGTGATGCGGTCCTTACTTGCTCTGATGAGCTGCTGCTAGGCCCTCCTTGAGGGATCATCAAGTGTAAGCCCTTCCATGGACTCCATAACACTCAGTGACATTGGCTTTGCTCTTTGGTTTGTGGTTTTTTAAGAGGTTTTTAAGAGTGTACTGCATTGGACTAGCTGCTCTGGCTTCATGCCACATGTTTATATAGGCAAGCCTTGTTTGATTTGCTCAAGTGATAAGTTTGCCCTGCTGTGCAGCCACCTGAAGCTATTCACGCCTGTCAAAATAGTGTGTGTGCAGGGTCAAATGTCTAAGACAATCCCGCGACCTTCGATTGCTGATTCAAGGTCCCTTCTCAAGGAGATGGGCAGATTTATTGCCAGGCCGATCATCCAGGAACAAAAGGTATAACTCGGGAGGGCGCACTTTCTCGCCCATCCATCTAAAATGACGACACTTTCAGGCGTTTCCACATATTCTTAAGCCAAGTGCTGCCAAGTAATAGCATGGAAAGCAAGGTCTAGGGCAAAAGAGGCATAAAGATTTATGAAATGTAAAATGTGCTGCAGCAGTAAAGCTGACTGGAAAGGGAGGGGGTCTTTGTGAGTGGCAAGGTCTAATGTCCTTGTATGGAAGGTTGTGGTATGGAAGGAGAAACGCTTTGAAGGTAATGCGATATACTTAAATGGAAATCTAGGCATCAGTCTACCGGAGTCCAATGTCTCTAGGAAATAATCTTATCTGCACCATATAATGTTAGATGAACTTTGGACCAGCTCCATACTTGCACTGTGTGTGGCTAAATGGATCCCTCCTTCTATTTCCATCACTGAGTTAACCATATCTTTCACTATGAAACACTACTTTCTTTCCTTCCATTTTATTAGCAAGCGGCTCCTATCTCTCCCCCCACCCCGTGCCCATTGTGGACCCTGGCCAAAAGGGGTGGGGAGGGTGCATGAATAAGATGAGCAAAACTTTGAAATTTTTTAAAAGGCTATCTCATTCTTATTAGTAAATTCAAATTTCAGGGAGACGTATGAAGAAGAATTATGTGAAACAAACTAGTTTCTAGCATAATTTAGCTTTATGAAGGATTGAGCATATTTGTAAGCTGTTTTCTTTCCACCATTTTCTGGTTTGTGTAGCTCACTGAGATTGCTATTTTGTGGTAGAAAAGATTGAATCAAAAGAGAAGCAGGTGATCGTTAAGGCTGTGTGTCAACTTGCCTTCACTATAATTCTCAGTGATTTGGCTGTTATGATGTAGTTATGTCCTATGATGAGATTTGATACAATGTAATCAACTTCATGATGGTCTGCTGGGGCAGTGAATCGATTGAAAGAGAGTTTTTTCAAAAGAGTGGCCGCTTCCAATATATAGAGAGGAACTCATGGAAAAATGGAATGAAAGGATAATGAAATTTTACATTGGATTTTAGAAAGTGCTCTCCTCGCCACATGGCCTACTCTTACTATTATGACAATCTCTTTGGAATTGGTATATATTCTTCCTTATCTTGTCTTTTCCATTAAAAAAAAGTACCCTATGAATTCTGGGGGTGGGGTGTTAGTCTGGGTAGAATAAAGAAACAAATTCATAGACACTTATATGTATGTAAGAAAGAATTTTATATACAAGAGCAGTTGAATGTGGAGAAACCATTCCAGCCCAGTCCAGATCAAGACCATAAGTTTAATATTAGCCCATACGTCCAATACCGATTTTGTTAGACAGAGATCTCTAGAGAAACAAAACCAGAACACTAATAATTATATATATATAGATAGATAGATAACATAAGAAATAAAGAGTTAACTAATCTATAAAGCAGAACAAATGGCTTCAAGTCTTGAGGGCTGCCGGGTAGTCCTCTGTAGAGCAATTCAGGTTATCCAGCCACAGGTAGCAAACAGCAAGGCAGGACACCAACAGTCAGCCAGATGACAGGGTCTGACAGTCCCCAGCTCAAGAGATGTAAGTTCCAATAGTGTGACAAAGCAGGTCTTGAAGGAACCTCAAACTAAAGTGACATGGTCCACGGGTTAGGTGTCCCACAGGTAGTGTCACCAACAAAATTGACGCACAGAACAAGGCAGCTGCACACTGATCTGATGATCAAAGATCAAGAGACAAGAAAGGTGAGGCTTGCTGAGCCATGTATCTCTCCGTCCTTCAATTAATTCTACATGTGTTCATTGGCCACGTTGGCATAATAAACCTATCACACCAATTTATAAAGTCCTCTTCAGACTCACAAAACATATGCAATGATGCTGAATGCAGGAAGATCACAGGCCAGTGGGTAGAAAGTCTTTGGATCCAGTGGCGTTGTAAGCATCTCAGCGCTGGCAGGGTCTCCATGTGACTCTTCCAGTTCCCAGGGCACGGGGCCTATCAATGTAATGCCATGTGTCTTGTCAGCAGAGTGTCTCCCATGTGTCTTACCAGTAGAGAATCTCCAAGGGAGTGAGCAGAAAGTCTCTCCCACCTCCAAGGAGGAAAACCCAGATTTCCCAGAATTCTCAGAAGAAAACCATGCCCACACAGAGGCCTCATTGGCTATGGTCCGATTGACAGACTAGACTCCACCCCTTCACTCTCAAGTCCCAAATTGACACCAGATTATGTAACTACCACAGGGTGCATTTATAAAATCAGCACTAAAATATTTACTATATAATTTACTACATATTTCATTAGAGTAGAGTTTCTAAGTATCATATGAACATTCTAGCGACGCTCTCTTGTTCTGTTTTGTTGGGTTTTTTTTCTGGTTTGCTCCTCAATCTGGAGCCTGCCTCTGGTGCCTTATCATCTGACCTCCAGTTCTTCGTACTTGAGCCAGCAACCTTCCCTGTTGGAAATCATCACCTGGGACTCCTTAGCCTCGGCCACCTGTGAGCTAGCAGCCTGCGATCTTTCATGCTGCTCCCGGTTTTGTCAGCTCTTGTAACTATGCAAATCAAGAGAAGCCTCTCATCTGACCTCTGACCCCAGGACTTGGAACTTGCCAACCTCTACAACAGTATGAGCCATGTCTTTGATATAAATCTCTGTGTATAACTCCATGGGAGAAAGAGAGGGCTTTTTTCTTCTGTAAACAGTCTCAGAAAGCCACAAGGGGGCACTAGGAGTCTGCACTGAGGCAGTGACAGTAAGCTGTATGCACTTGTATATGCTTCACTGGTTTGGTTTCTCTAGAGAACCCAGACCAAGATAAAGTCATATTCTTTGAACATGGTCTCACGCTGAGATAACGGGACTCCGTTACTTAATCTACTGGCTTCTACTTCTTCAGTCCTTCAGATATGGTTAAATTAGACACCTACTTTTATTCTGAAAGTATCATTTGAGGTCAGTTTTTTTGTTTTGTGTTTAATATAGTGAGTTTAAAAAACTATTACTAATTTTCTAAAGTAAACTTTTCTTTGAAAAATGCAACACTGACAGAAAAGTGAAACAATCTTAATCCATACCGCTCAATTGATTTTCACCAAGCAGATGCGCCCTGGTAACCAGGACCCGATAAGAAACAGATCATATCCAGCGCTCCAGATGCCTTCTTTATGTACCAACCGAGGCGGCCACTATCCTAACTACGACACCGTTGATTGATTTTGTATAAATGTGTTAATTGCATTAATTTTTTATAAATGGAAACGACAGCATGTAGGCCTTTGGGACCGGCTTCTTTCACTTAGCATTATGTTTATGGGACGCATCTGTGCTGGTTCATGTGGCAATCATTTGTTCATTCTTCTGCTGAATACATCATCACACCCTTGACCTCTTATTCAAGCACATTGCTTCTGAAAGTCATAAACAATGCATTTTTGTCAACTTCTTTGTTTTTCGAGAAATTTATTATTACACTTTTGCAACCTATTTTTTCTAATATTGAAGCAAACTTTTTCATAAAGGCAAAGCACATTTGAACTGAGACTTTCATTCAGAGTATCGAATGAACAAGTCAATATTCAATTGTATAAACTTTTCAGAAAGAACGTATTTACTTACCATCACAAGAAACGATGCAACAGACTTCAGTAACCGTGACGTTTTGATTGTTTCTAGTCACAAGATCATGTGATTTACCAGCAATTGAAATAAACACAATACAATCAGGAAGAAATTTGAGCTATAAATTAATTTATTACCTCTATTATTGATGATATTGTTCATAGAGACAACAAAACACCTACATTGCAACTGCATATATAGAGTATTTGAGAAAGAATGGATAAAGATTTTTCCATTTTTCAGTTTGATTGTAGGACCTTAGGTGCCACTAGAGGGCACCTTTACCCCATTTGGCCTTCTGTAAAACTAACCTCAACTGATCTCTGATTTAATATTCAATCTTTGATTTACTATGACATTTTAACTATACCTGACTTCAAGGAGAAACCTAAGGAACGATCATGATTTTAGCAGCACTCTTAAGAAGCAGCACTCGTGCATACACACATAGTTTTCATTATTGTTCCAGAATTACTAATTACTGCTATAGTGGAAATCTCTTTGGAACTAGAATATATTTTTCCTTGTCTTGTCTTTCCTATTTAAAAAAATTCTCTATAAATTTGCGGGACATGAATACAGTCAGCACTAAAATATTTACTAAATCATTTACTACATAAAAAATAGTTTCTTTCTATTTGAGACCCTGGGACTGTAATTCTTTTTTTTTAATTATCATTTTGGGGGGCTCATATATATAGAAAATGATGATGGCAACATATGTACAAATATGCTTGATACAATGGATGCATGGAATGTTATGAGAGCTGTGAGAGCCCCAATAAAATGAATTTTTAAAAAGAACTGCAACAGCAAACAATAGCGTTTCTAAGTATCTTAGCAATGGGAAAAGTCCCCAAAAGAAAAGATGGCTAGATTTGACCCATTATGAAAATTAACTCTTTGTGAAATAAAAATATAACTAAAATTGGAATGCAAATAACAAAATAAAAGGATAATTGATATCAATATGAAAGTGTGCAAACATCCTTATAAAAGGGGTCTTCAAAAAGTTTGTGGACAAATTGCATCATCTTTTAATTCTGTTTGTTCATGAACTTTTTGAAGTCCCCTTGTATGTCACACAGAGACATAAAAGACTAAGCTCCTGTTAAAAATAGACAGAATACCAAGAAATTTCATGAAAACAGTTAATAAATCAATAAACAATAATAATCTAGGAAACAAAATTATGGTATAATTCTAAAGCTATAAAGTTACAGCAAAGATCATAACTGCTGGTGCGAGCGGAGGGATAGGAGCCTAATCTCTAAGTCGCCCGTGGAAAGAGAAGTCAGTGCCTCTCCAGGAAGCAACTTGGTGACTTGTATCAAGACTCTTCAAAGTTCTGTGCTTCAACCCCAAAATTTCAATTCTTAGAATCTACCCTTCAAACATTATCAGCACATAGAGATCAGATCTTGGCTTCTAACATTTTTTTCCTGTCAAAGGAATGATGGGTTTTTGAAGAAAAGGCTGAGGCATAAAGGTACAAGATGAATCTGGAACATTTTGTTATGTCACAAAGTAAGGAACTGTTTAAAAATGATAGAGGGCAGGTCCTAAGAACACAGAAGCCAGCATGAAGGGACTTCTGATGGCCCAATCTGGGATCCTCTGAACACCACGTGTGGATGACAATAATACAAATGAATCCATATTGATAATGACATGACAAATATATAAAGAAGGCCTCACAGAAGAGTGCCAAATGCTCACATGAAAAGAGTTCTTAAAATGGAAAAATCGTAAACTTTCACCCAACATACTGAAGATTGGTTCAGACAAGTGTCAATACACACTCAATCAAGAGGAGAACTTTTTGATGAGCGGGAAATCTGAATGGTCTTAAGGTGTCTTCCTTCAAATGGCTTCTTAGTGACAGGAGAGAAAGCTACTAACTAGAATGCAGACCCATCAGCCAGCACGTTGAGCTGGGAGTCGAGATGAACCTTGAAAATGAAAACCAATGGCACCCAGATCGTGTACCTCCAGATGTGATTTCCCAAAAGGCATCCACTACTTATGCAGTCCTTTGATCAGGATGTGTAGTCTGAATCTAATAATGAGGACATACGGATAAGCCCTAAGAAGGGACTATTCTGGTAGGTCAGTTTTTTTGGGGTTTTTTTGGTCAACCTTATAAAAGACAATGAAATGAAAAGGAAAGGAAGTGTTCCATATTAAAGGAGATTAAAATGACATAACAAAATATAATACTTAATCCTAAATTGGACCCAGGAGCTCTGGTGATGCCATGGTTAAGTGCCAGTTGCTAATTGAGAGGTTGGTGGTTGGAACCCAGTTTGTGGTGCCTCAAGAGAATGACCTTGTGATCTGGTCTGTACAGGTTTTAAAAACCAAACCAAACCCCGTGCTATTGAGTCCAACATTGACCCCGTCGGACCCTGTAGTAGAACTGCTCCTTGGGGGTTTCTCAGGCTGTAAATCTTTATGGGAGCCGAGAGTCCCACCCTTCTCCCTCAAACTGATGGTGGCCTGAATCTGCTCACCCTGTAGTTAGCAGCCAGTGCCTAACCAATATCACCATCAGGACTACTTATAGCATAGAAAACAATGGGCGGTTCTCCGCTCGCACCAAGGGTAGCTATGAATTAGAATCGACTCAGTGCCACAAACAAACAGATTGAATCTTGGACTGGCTAGTAAAAAGACAATGTCATAAAACACATTATTGAGCCAATCCACAAATTGGAATATGAATGGTGTGGTTCTTAAGTGCCATCCAGTTGGCTCGACCCATAGAAACCGTGGGTGCAACAGAACGAAACACCGCCATCCTCACATCGTTCCCACACCCAACCCATGTTGCGGCCGAAGTGTCCACTCTGGTCTTTGAGGGCCTTCCCCTTTTCTCACACCCCCTCCACTTTGCCAAGCATGACGTCCTTCTCCAGGGCCTGGTTTCAAACTCCTGACAATATGTCCAAAGTCTGTGAGATGGAGTCTTGCCTTGTGTGCCTCTATGGAGCGCTCTGGTCAAACTTCTTCCCAGGTACATTTGTTTGTCTCTTTACAAGTCCACGGGACTTTCTATATCCTTCTCCAGCACCACAACTCAAATGCATCAGTTTTCTTCAGTCTTCCTTTTTCAATGACCAACTTTCATATGCATATGAGGCCACTGAAGACATGACTTGGATCAAGTATACTTTAGTTCTTAAAGTGACAGCCTTATTTTTCCTGTAATTTAGAGTGATCTTGAGCAGCAGATTCACACGTTGCCACATGTCTTCTGATCTCTTTACTGCTGCTTGCGTGAGCATTGTGGATCCAAGCAAGACAAAAGCCTCCACAACTTCCATCTTTTCTCCATTTACCATGTTACCAAATGGTCCACTTATGAGGATTCTGGTTTTTGCATTGAGTCGAAATCCACACTGAAGGCTGCAATTCTTGATCTTCATCAGCAAGTGGCTCAAGTCCTCCTCATTTTCAGCAAGCAAGGTTATGACATGTGCGTATTGCAGGTTTTTAATAAGCATTCCTTCCATCCTGATGCCACATTCCTCTTCATTTAAGCCAGTTTCTCTGGTTATTTGTTCAGCATACAGATTGAGTAGGTGTTTATTCAACACACCTTTCCCGATTTTAAACCAAGCTGTGTTTCATTACTCCGTTCTCGCAGCTGTCTCTTCATCCAAGTATTAAGTTTCACGTGACCACCATTAAGTGTTCTGGGATTCTTATTCTTCTCAAGGTTATCCATAGTTTATTATGGTTCACACAGTCAACTGCCTTGACACAGTCAATACAAGACAAGTACACACCTTTCTGGTATTCTCCATTTTGAGCCAAGATCCATCAGACATTAGTCATGATATCCCTTGCTCCCCACCCTCTTCTGAATCCAGCCTGGCCCTCTACCAGTTACCTGTCAATGTACTGCTGCAACAGTTATTGGATGATCTTCAACAAAAATTTATTTGCGAGCAATATCAATGATATTGTCCTATCACTTGAGTATACCATTGGGTCCCCTTTCTTTGGAATGGCCACAAATATGAATCTCTTTCCGTCAGTTTACCAAGTAGCTGTCTCTTAAATTTAATTTCCTGGCATAGATGAATGAGTGCTTCCAGTGCTTCATCAGCTTGTTTAAACAATATGAATGGTACTGGGAAAATTATGTATCAATATTAAATCTAATCATATTGGCAACTGTATTGTGGTTATATAAGATACTGTCCTATTTTTAATAAATATGGTGAAGGGAAATATGGTTCTGAGAGAGCAAATGATGAAGCAAATTAGTATTTTACCATTCCAAATCAAAAACAAACTATTAGGCTGGGTTCTCTAGAGAAGCAAAACCAGTGATACACATATAGAGAAGTAGATTTCTATTAAGAAAGGGCTCACACAGTTGTAGAAGTGGGCAAGTCCAGTCCAATCCAAAGAGTCAGAAGGTAAAGTGGAAACTTCTCTTGATGCCTGTAGCATGGGGCTGTTGGATAGAAAGTGGGAAGATGAAGCAGGGAAATGAAGGAGGAAGACCACTGGCTGGTAGATGTAAAGTCAAATGAATCCAAGGTCAGCAGTATGCTGATGGTTCCTGGAATCAGTAGGCAATATGGCAGGAGATCAGTGAACTAGATGCAGGAACCAGATCCAGCAGAAGTGAAAATTTTCCAACAGGAGAATTATACCAAGTACTCAGAGGAGATCTGACACCAACACTACACAAAATATTCCAGAACATAGAAAAAGTTAACAAACTCCCAAACTCATTCTATAAAGCCAGCATAACACTGACATCCAACCCAGGCAAAGACCCCACAAAGATAAAAAATTATAGACCAATAGCCTTCATGAACATAGATGATAAAATCCACAACAAAATACTGGCCAATAGATTCAAACACATGCCAATAAAATAATTCACCATGACCAAGTGGGATTCATTCCAGGGAGGCAAGGATGATTCAGTATTTGAAAAACAACCAATGTAATCCACCCCACAAACAAGGGAAAGAATAAAAACCACATGATCATACCAATAAAAGCAGAAAAGGCAGTTAATATTATCTAAAACCCATTTTTGACCCAAACAGCCAACAAAATAGAAATAGAAGGGAAATTCCTCACTGTAAGAAAAGCAACAGGTGATATCAAGGGCTCAGGCAGAAAGCAAATGTTTTGAGAATGATGATGGCAACAAATGAACAAATGTGCTTGACACAATCAATGTATGTATGGATTGTGATAAGAGTTGTATGAGCCCCAAATAAAATGATTTTTTTAAAAAAGAAAGAAAGAAAAGCAACATACAAAAAAACAACATCCAATGTCACATTTAATGGGGAAAAACTAGAAAGATTTCCACTGATAACAGGATTACATCTACCAGCCAGACAAGGATGTCCCCTATCACCACTCTTATTCAATATTGTGCTGGAAGTCTTAGCTAGAGCTATCAGACAACAAAAAGAAATCAGGGGAATATAAATAGGCAGAAAAGAAATGAAATTCTTGCTATTTGCAGATGATCTGATCCTATATATCCTATATATAGAAAAGCCAGAAGTCTCCACAAACACCTGCTGGAAACAATCGAGGGATTTGGCAGGCAGCAAATTAACAACCTGTGGACACGCAGATGGATTCTGGGTTCTTACTTAATTCTAGCTCCAATCTTAGAACTGAGAGTTCTGATATCAGTGTCTGGGATCTCAAAGGCTTGTATTCAAACAAGAACCCATCTAAGTGAGGCATCAGCTAAGTCCACATTTGAAGAAACATATCAGCCAATGTGATCCAAAGACAATGATAACAAAATCCAAAGATGATGGAGGGAAAATTATCCGAGTTTAAATTGTGAACACTCAATTCGTAGAAGGCAACAGAGGACAGTGGAAGCCCAAAATTCATCTGTGGAATATCTAGTCAGATTAGGCCTCTGGCAGATCCCATCTGGCCACAAGTGTGGGCCCCAAACAGCTTTATGATCAGACAGAGATTATTGAAAATTTGATTATGGTGGCTCGAACCATGGTGTAATATGATACTTGGTCAACTGAACTCCTCTTGACTGAACTTGAATTTACTCAAATATTTGAATAGGCTCAAATATTTCTAACTTGTTCTATGACAGAAAATTCTTCTCTGGCTTTTTAAATAAATGGTGGTCTTTTCTTACTCTTTATTGTTATTTTTATTATTATTTTTATCAGTAGTAGTATTTTTTGTTCTTTCTAGTTTGTTTAGGTTTCATTTTTTTATTGTTTCTGTTAAGTAGTCCAGTTTATGAAACCTAGAAAGAGCAGCTGCGTTGAGACAAGAACTGATGCGACAGTTTGCGGTGGAAGGGAGGGGCTTGGGGGGCACACAACGACTGTGGGAGGGGAAGGGGCACTAGAACTGATTGTGGTGATGTGTATACAAGTCTTTTAAAAGTGACTTAATTTTGGAACGTATGGTAAGTGAATTTTATATGAAAGAAATTGCTAAAAAAAAAAAAAAAAAGGAGAAAGAAACCAAAGTTGAACAATGGTGCCCATGGAAGGAGGAAGAGTGTCTATTTAGGGGCACTGAGTTTATATTAATGGGGGGGCAATAAGTTGGAAAATGATATCAATCAATAATGTTTGCACAACATGGAACATATAATCAACGACACGGAACTGTGCATATAGAAGTTGTTGAATTGGAGAATGAACGAAAGAAAAGGCTCTAAAGTTGATAGTGGTAATGATTGTACACTTATTTTTGGTATGATTGAACTATTGAAGTGTATGATATGTGAATGAGTGCCGATAAAATTGTTTTTTAAAAAAAGAATTGAAGACTTTCTACAGTCTGCTTGCAAGGAGCACGCCACACCCGGGAAAGTATTTCTTCCGATAGCATCAAGGCTCCGGGCTGCCCTCGGAGTTGATTCGATTATGTTAGATTCCATCATGGGGAATTCTTGTCAAATTCCTCGGAACCCTACCCCAGCCGAATTGACACAAAACCTAACCATCATACAAACACACTGCCATTAAGTCAGGATTTCCACGACTGCCCATCTTTATGAGAGCTGACAACCTCACTGTCGCCCGGGGAGCAACTGGTGGATTCACACTGACGACGCTATGGTGAGCAGCCTGTTGTGTTACCTGGACTCTTTTGGGTGCTTATCTAGAGTCTAGATCATATGGAAAAAACCAAAGCTATCTTAAAAGCATGATTGGTGGTAGATCCGTTTGTTACAGTCCCGGGAGGGACTTCGGGAAGCAGGAAAGGGACTATGATGGAACACAGGTTAGAAAAATGTACAAGATTGGTTCTGGGAACCTCTGATTACCTTGGTTGATTGAGGCATGACTCATAACCACGTCACCCGTGTACACCGATTTCCATCAAAGCTACACCCACCAGGCAACTGCCGTTCCATGGGCTGGCCAAGGGCTGGAATCACGGGTCAGTGGTCAGAAAGAACTTAATGGAGGCTGAGTCTATGAGGCAAGTCAAAATGGTTTTAAGGCTCCCACTGGAAACTGTAGCCATCTGTAAAGCTAGTGCTAAGAAGTTAAGCTCTAAAACAATGTATAGTGTGTGTGTGTGTGTGTGTGTGTGTGTTTACACACTAGAGAAAGGGGACTACATTTCTGCTTGTCTCCTCTGTCTCCAAACTTTTGCTTTGGATAAATTATTTCTGCGCAGGAAGGTCCTGGGCTGGATGTTATTTCTCCACTCCAGAGCATGACACCCAGGCATGGATCACACTTCCTTTCCCTCAATGTCTTCCCCAAACAGGAAATAAAAGTAGTTTGCACATGTTCCGAAAATGAAAGTATACCAACAAAGGGAGACATCTCCATATCAAGGTAGAAAAACAAAAACACAGGTTTTTTTGCTTGACTGAGTACAGCAGAGTGCATGCATATAAGTAGCTGGGAAGTAACGACAAAGTCAGGATGAAATTTCACAGAATTTATACAGCAGAGCAAAATAAGGATGGCAATATTTTATTGTTATTTGAATCAAGGTGAAATGAATAAATATTACAAAGGTAGTTCTGTCTTGTTTTTTATTCCTATGGACCGAATATACTGTGCACAGGTGAATATTACAAAAGAGTGAAGAACATAAATGTGTGATTTCCACCTTGGGCAGCTACCCAGCCACCCACCTTAGAGAGAACTCTAATTACAAGTGCCATTTTAACAACCCGTTCACTGAACTCAACAAAAGATAAGGCAGTGGTTCTGCCAAATGGGTGCGAACTGGCTGGATCCCACCACTGAATATAAGTCTTGCCCAACTGCTGGTGTGAATTAAGGCACTCTCTCCATTTTCCATCCTTCTCAGAAATCAGAAATGATAATACACAATTTGAGTTTGAAATCGCAATTTGCTCTGAATGTTCAAGTTTCTTTGTTCTAAGTTACAATTTTTATTCATATTTTATCTGAAATATTGAAAACTGTCCTTATATTTACCAGCAAGCGATCAGCTCTGACTTTTACATAGCAAATTGGCAACGGTATTGAGTCAATTCCAACTTATGGAAATCCTATAGGACAAACTAGCAGTTCCCCTTTGGGTTGATGAAAGTTTAAATCTTTAGGAGAACAGACAGCCTCATCTTTCTGCTCCGGAGAGACTGCTGGATTCAAACTGCGGACCTCATGGTTAGCAACTCAGTGCACAGCGCACTACACCAGCTGGGCTCCATGTAGGAGTGTGATTAGCGAGCAGTGGTAATCACATTGGTAATCAAATTCAAGATTGAATTTTAGCCAAAATTTGGAGTCTTTGTTTCTTAAAATGCTCTAAAAAACATGTGTGCCCCCACAAAACGCACGGCTGCTATTAAGTAGGTTCTGACTCATGGCGACTCTCCGGAGGACAGAGTAGAACTGCTCATTAGATTTTTTGGAATCTACATCCTTATGGAAACAGACAGCCTCGTCTTTCTGCCAGAGGAGTCGGTAGGATCGAACCACTAGCCTTGCAGCTAGCTGTCCAGCACTTAAGCCACCAGGGCTCATTGTGATCCTGAAGAACACAGAATGGGGCGACAGGATCTAAGTGTACACGCCGTGCAGTAAAGATGGGCCCCTAAAGGGAGGCCCACATACAGAGAAAGCTTTCTCTCTTCTTGTCACTAAGCAAGTGCAGAATGACTGCCTGTCGCCCGTTCAGAAACGCTGTCAAAAGGCGGGAGAAATGATCCTACATTATATCGGGATCATAAAATGTTCAAGGACAGGGGAGGTTGGCCTGCTCATCCGCTGCGCTGTGAAGGACTATCACTAAGCTATTGCCCATAAATCTGTCCAAAGCTGCCGCTGGCTTTTAAGAAAAGCTATTTATCGTTCTTCAAAACAGAGTTTCCTTCTGGAATACGGACATCAAAACCTGGTCTAACCAAACAGGAGACACCGCCGAAACCCTGCGTTCTTTGATCGGCTCAAACTAAAAGTGAGACCGTCGGTGAGCAGCTGCCTGAGCTTGCAGTAGCAATGCCTGTCCGGAGCCGAGTCTGCTCCTCGGTCGTCTGTGTGGACATTTGAAGTCTTCCCGTCCGAAACTTCGGAAGGTCCAGCCTCCGATTCAACTGCAGCACCGAGAACGGGCTTGTACTCGTGCAGATGTGTGTCTTGAAAGTTCATGGAAAAGAATTCTGGCCATGTAATAAACTCTCTCCTCGCCCTCACACACTCTTATTAGCTTGACGGGATTGATAGCTTACATTTGAGAAAGTCTTCGAAGCTGTTTCTGTAAACTGGGAAAAATGCGCGCTGGTAGTTATATAATTTCATGTCAACTTGATAAAGTGTAGGGGTGGAGTCTAGCCTGTCAATCAGGTCACAGCCTGATGATCCCTCCTTGTGCGTGTGGCTTTCTCATGAGGGTTCTGGGAACGTCTTCTCTCTCTCCCTGGAGGCAGGCTACACACTTCTCCGCTTCACCTTCCTGTGGACAAACCAGGTGGAGCCACGCTGAGACCTGAGAGAGCCATCACAGGCGGAGATCTGCGCCAGCCCTGTGATGCTTCCACGGCCATTGGATCCGCAGACTTTTCACCCACCGACCTGTGATCTTCAGCGTTCTGTATCATTGCATGTGCTGGGTGAATCTGAAGAGAGATTTATGGTGTAGTATCGGACTTACAGGCTAATATCAGATTTATGGACTTTTTCTGGACTGGGCTGGGATGCTTTCTTAATGTACAATTACTCTTTGATATAAAGCTCTTTCTCGTCCATATATAATGTGTCACTGGATTTGTTTGTCTAGTCCACACAGCCTAATACATGCACCAAATGTTCATCAAGGTTATTCATTTAGGATGACACTGTTTAATTTTGTTGGGACCATTCAGATGTCTCTGGGCAACTCAGGGTCAAACAGAATTGTCACTTTTTCATCTCCCAAGCCATGGTGGCACTGTAGGCTGAAACATTAGGCTGCTAACTTCAAGGTTGGTGGTTCAAACTTTCCAGCCACTCCATAGAGAAAGATGAAGTAGTCTGCTTCCATAAAGATGAGCAGTCTCAGAAACGCTAAGGAGCAGCTCAACTCTATGAGTTAGAATTGACTGCATGGTAGTGGATTTGTTTTGGGTTCTGTTATGTAAGAGTATCATAACCATGGTAGCAATTCTTGTTTCCACTGTTTCCACATTAGGATTCTAACATTTGCCTCTCTACATTTGTCATTTACAATGATTATTAAAGTGGTTATTTTGAAAGAATCGAGTTTTCTCATTTAAACTTCCCTGTTTTCCATGCAAACATTATTTTGTAATAAACATAAGAAAAATTAATCTTTTTTACATCAATAAAATGAAACATACTTAAGATCTATTCTCTGGGAAAAGGTATTTAAATGATAATCAGTCCTATTCCATTCATCTCACTGTCTTTTGAGTTACACATCGAAGGTGATAGTTCAGAGTATTTTAGGGCTATGAGACTTGGAACCAGCCACACAACATCCTAAAATTAAGAACTAAGACTGTCTTACTTAATAAAGTATGACTTTACCATTTAATTGTCTGTAATAACAGGGCATTATTATCTAAGCAATTTTTGGCAGGAAAAATGAAGCTGCAAATAATTTTTAAATCATTTTATTGGGAGCTCTTACAACAATCCACCCATCCATGTGTCAAGCACATTTTTACATATGTTCCCATCATCATTTTCAAAACATTTTCTTTCTACTCGAGTCCTTGGTGTCAGCGCTGCATTTTTTTTCCTCCCTTCCCCCCGGGGGTGGGTGTGGGTTGTGCGTCAATCATTGTGATCTGTTCCTTCTTTCTCCCCCCACGCTCCCCTTGCCCTCATGGGATCACTACTCCATTATTGTTCCTGAGGGGTTTGCCTGTCCTGGGTTCCATGTGTAGAGAGCTTTGATCCATACCAGTGTACATATTCTGGTCAAGCAGGATTTGTAAGGTAGAACTGGGGTCATGTTAGTAGGGGAGGAGGAAGCATTAAAGGACTAGACTAGAGGAAAGTTGTGTGTTTCATCAGTGCTATACCGCACCCTGGTTGGCTCAGTCCTTCTCGGTGACCCTTCTGTGAGGGGATGTCCAATTGTCTACAGATGGGTTTTGGGTCTCCACTCTTCCTCCTCCCCCAACCCATCATTCGCATCAATATGATTATTTGTTCTGGTTCTTCTGATGCCTGATACCTGATCCCATGGACACCTCATGCTCACACAGGCTGGTGTGTTTCTTCCATGTGGGCTTTGTTGCTTCCCAGCTAGATGGCCGCTTGTTTATCTTCAAGCGTTAAGACTGCAGACATTATATCTTTGGATAGGCAGGCACCATCAAAGCTGCAAATGATTTTATTGTTTCCTTTAGGAACTCTTAAATGTCCTCAAATACTAACAGTACTTTGTTCAATTCAATTCATCAACTCTCGAAGGCTTGCTTTGAACCTCTTCCCTGGCTGTATCTGCCCATTGTAAACTATTTCTTTCCAAAAGGGGCCGTTATCTATACAAGCCTCCCACACAAGCCAATCCCTCAACCCTTCCTACACTTTTCATTAAAATGCCCACCTTAACAGACATCCTAAAAATTCCTCATTATCTTTCTGCTTTTACCCTTCTCACTTGGATGGTTAAGTTTTGTGTCTACTTGGTGCATCTGTGGGAATCAGGAGTGGAGTCCAGCCTCTCAATTAGGACCCAACCTAATAATATCTTCCTGGTTGTGGGGCCTATTTATAAGAGACACTGTGGAAGCCTGATCTTTCTCTCTGGCAACTCTACCCCTTCCTGATAGCTTGGATCTTGTGTCTGGCTTCTGGGACCAGGACTCCTGTGCCCTTCTGATACTGGGAGCTGTCAACACTTGACATGGTCCTGCAGACCTTGGATCCATACAATTCTGCACCGACCAGCCTGTGATTTCCTAGCTTCCTGCTTCTCCTTCCTGGTTCTTCAGCCAACTGTTGCAAGAGGCTGGAGGGTTCTCCAGTTTGCATATAACCCATGGATTTGAGATGGACTGGGCTAGGCCACTTGCTTGATAGAAATATCCTTCTAGATAGAAAGTCCTTATCCATGTACATATATGAATGTCATTGACTTTGCTTCTCTAGAAAGCCCAGTCTAAAGCACCGCTGTCAGCATTGCCTCCTCATTATCTGTGAACCTCGTACTTTGGTGGCAGTCTGGGGGAGCCAGCACTCCACATCAAAGAGCTCTGAAGTTGTTCAGCCAGGTACTTGGGTCTTTCCTTATTCCTAAGAGGTGCTGTTTTGTTTTCTACTTGAATCAATCTAGGGACTGGGATCTCAGTTTCCCCAGTGTCCTTTAGACAATGCCATCTTTGGAACCGTTTGGTTGTTTAGCAGGAAGTAATAATAAGATGGTAGTAAATGTTATTTGCGTGATGGGTGAGTAGTGTATTTCAGCTTTAATTGATATTCCTCCATTCAGCTGAGAAAACATCATGATTAGCGTCTTTATATACTTCCTGTAAATTTCTTTTTTCCCTGTATTTTTTCTCTACTCCATCTTGTAAAAAAAACAGTCATTTCTCTGTGTATGTAACTAATATAGACTCTGTGTAGAACTTTTGGAAATTCCAAAAAGAAAAAGAAAGTACATCTTTAAAATTGGGGTCAGGGAGGTGGAGGGGGAATTAGGTAGCAAATGAAGTTTAAAAAATACAACTCACTTTGTTTTCACATCGTTTAGATTATACTCTATGCATTTATGTTATGCTTTTTCTAACATCATTTTGAATTAATGAGAATGCATTTCAATGATATTAAATTTTAATTAATAAAATTAGAATGTGAAGAGACATGCTTCAACGATGCTCATTGCATCAAGCTGATTCCAACTCATCGTGACAGTGGAGAGCAGAGTAAAACTGTCCCTTGGGTTTCCCAGAGAAGATGATCTCATCTTTCCCCAAAGACTGACTCTCTGACTGTCTCCATCCTTAGGTTTCCCTTCATTTTCCAAATATTAGAACCAGTGTGAACTGTTCCAACTCATGCACCATCAGGTTCTTATTCCAGGTGTAAACACCACTTACGGTACTTCCTACTTTTAGTTGTATATATTTAATATTATTTATAGTATATATAAATATCACATATTAAATTATATTATTATATATTTAATATGTTTTCGTTTTAAACTTTGTTTTTAGTTGTATCGTATATAGTTTTACATTGTATCCAGAGTTCTGAGTTGTCATATGCAGGAAAGTAGATCTTACGAAGCTACTTTACAAATACTTCATCATTTTCTTTCAGATGACAAGATGAATATGGCAATGGACTCATCATTCTCTAATATTCAGCCTTCCTAAATATATAATACCTGAAAGAATTGTTAGTATTAACTACTTGTTTTTATTAATAAGTTAAAGAAAACTGTCCATTTTCTTAATACATCTTCAACATATAAAACTGTTCCTTTTTCTTATTGCTAACAAAAAATATTTTAATGACCAATTATCCTCCTCTTGATTTCTACTTGGGCTGATTGGTCTTGCTCAGAATCTTGCTCAGCGTGTGCACTCTGGGAAAATAGTTCCACTTAATAAGTTCTTAAAATAAACTTTATACAATGAGTAATGTGTACAATTAAAGGAATTATTCTCTTTGCTATTTTAATCGGGAAAGAATATTTTTCAGGTGAAAACTTAGGATGCAATAAATCTTGCCCCCAGACCTATCAGAGAAACAAAAGATTCTTTTACTCTTTTCTAAAGCTAGAAATTAACAGAGCCCAAGATAGTTGTGTAAGAACAATACATATGGAGAAAGATCAAATGTAAACCATCAGGAAGAAGCTAAAGATGTCGTTTGCTCCTATTTTCCAAAAATTTAAAACAATTGCCCTGCTATACAAAGAAACATCATGCTCAACATTCCTCAAGCTGAGGTGGGGGGTGGGTGGGGGACAAAGGGGCAGGATTCAAGCCTCAAGTTCCAATACTGAAAGATTCTATGGGCAAAATAGTGAACAATGCAGTTAGCATCAGAAGAAGATGGGAGGAAAACATAGGGCGACTGTTTCAAAAAGAGTTGATCAATGGTGAGCCATTCCAGGGATAGCAGATGATGAATAACCAATGGCAGTAAAGGAAGAAGTACAAACTGCACTGAAGACATTGGCAAAATCAAGACTCCAGGAATTCAAATTGAGGTGTCTCAACAAACAGATGCAACACTGGAAGCATTACGCCAAGGAATTTGGAAAACCTACCTGGCCATGAAACTGGACGTTGATCCAATAGAATATGGAAATTACTGACCAATATCGTTAATACTACACACAACTAAAATTTTGCTGAAGATCATTAAAAATGGTTATCATTGTTGTTCGTTGTTAGGTGCCACTGAGTTGGTTCCAACTCATAGTGACCCTATGCACAACAGATTGAAACACTGCCCAGCCCCGCAATATCCGCACCGTTTTTGTTCTATCTGAACCCTGTGTTGGAGCTACCATGTCAATCCACCTTGTCAAGGGCTTTCGTTTTAGCTGCCCTGCTACTTCCCCGCACATGAGTTCTTTCACCAGGGACTGGTCTCCCCTGATAATATGTCCAAAGTACATGCGACCAAGACAGATCCATTTGTTCTTTTGGCAATCTGTGGTGTTTTCAATATTCTTAGCATGCATCAATTATTTTTTATCTTTCTTATTCATTGCCCAAATTTCAAATGCACATGAGGTGATTAAAAATACCAAGACTTGGGTCGGACATGCCCAGACATTCCCAGAGGATGGGAATGGGAATTTCGGAACACTTATCGTCCTTGCTCTTCAGTACTTTAGAGGGGCATTCTGCAGCAGATTTACCTAATGCAGAGCATTGTTTGCTCTCGGGAAGCTCTTGCTTCCAGGAGCACTGATTGTGGATATAAGCAACACAGAGTCCCTGACAACTTCAATCCTTTCTTCATGAAGTTACCTTTTGGTTCAGTTGTGAATATTTTGTTTTCTTTATACCGAATTGTAACCCATATTGAAGGGCAATTGAAGGGCAATTCTTGATCTCCATCAGTAAGTGCTTTAAGTCCTCCATACTTTTAGCAAGCAAAGTATTGTCATCTGTCTATCTCAGGATAATTCTTCTTCTAACCCTAATGCTGTGTTCTTCTTTATCTAGTCCAGCTTCTCTGATTATTTGCTCAGCATACAGATCAAATAAAACCAAGCACACTGCTGTCGAGTCTATGTCAGTTCATACCAACGCTATAGGACAGGTTAGAACTGTCCCTGTGAGTTTTGAACTGTTAACCCTTTACAGGAGTAGAAAGGTACGTCTTTCTCCCAAGGAGTAGCTGGTGGTTTCAAACTGCTGACTTTGTAGATCTCAGCAAAACTCATAACCACTATAGCCTAGGTATGGTGACAGGATACAACACTGATGTATACCTTTCTTGATTTAAACCATATAGTATTCCCTTGGTCCATGTACAGGTCCCACATGAGGACAATGAGGTGTTCTGGAATTCCCATTCTTCTCAATGTTATCCCTAGTGGTTATCATCCACACAGGCTAATGCTTTTGCATAGTCAATTAAACACAAGTAAATGATTTTTCTGGAACTATTTGCTTTGACCCAAATCCATCTGATGCCAGCAATAATATCCCTTGTTCTACGTCCTTTTCTGAATCCATCGTAAATTTCTGGCAATTCCCTGTCATGGAATGTCCCATGGATGAATGGTCTTCAGCAAAATGTTACTTGTCTGTGATATTAATGATATGGTTTGAAAATGTCCACATTCTGTGGGGTCACCTTTCTTTGGAATGGGTACAAATATGGATCTCTTCCAGTTGGTGGGATATGTAGCTAGCTTCCTAGTTTCTTGGCAGAGGTGAGTAAGTGCTTCAGTGCTTCATCAGCTTGTTGAAACATTCCTACTGGTAGTCTTGTTTTTTGTGAATGTGTGTTGCAGCACTCCATTGACAGAAATGCCCCGAGAATGGGAATCCCAGAACACTTCTTTGTGCTGATGGGCATTCTGTGATTAGAATAAGAGACATTCATTTGAACAAACCAAAGGCTGCTGAGTGGTTAAAATTGGGAAAGGTGTGTGTAAGGGTGATGTTCTTTCACCATACTTATTCAACCTGTATGCAAAGCAATAATTGGAAAAGCTGGATGATACGAAGAACATGGCACCAAGATTGAAGGAAGACGCATAGTAACCGTGACATGCAGTGACACAACCTTGACTGCTGAAAGGGAAGAGGACTTGAAGCACTTACTGGGAGGGTTAAAGACGACAGCCTTCATGATGGAGTATGCATAAGCATAAGGGAAAAATATCTTCACCGATATATGACATCATGATAGAGAAAATATTGCACTTGCCAAGGGTTTCATTTTCCTCGAATCTACTATGAATGCTGGTTGATGCAGCAGTCAAGAAATCAAGCGATTTATTGCATAGGCAAATCTGCTACAAAGAGCTCTTTAGAAGCAAAGCCATCCCTTTTAGGACTAAGGTGGGACTGATCCAGTGCAGGCTGTTTTCAACCATCTTATGTGAGAGTTGGACAGTGAATAAGGAAGACAGAAGAACAGATGCCTTCAAATTATAATTTTAGTGAAGAATATTGAATATACTATGAACTTCCAGAAAAATGAACAAATCTCCCATGGAAGTAGTGCAGCTAGAATTCTTCCTTAAAGGGAGAATGGTGAAGCTTGCTCTCATATACTTTGCTCGTGTCCTCCGCAGAAGCCAGGCCCCAGAGAAAGGAAGACATTGTGCTTGTAAAGTAGAGTTTTCGTGAAAAAGGAAGACCTTCAACAATATGAATTGACACCGTGATTGTGAGAATGATGCAGGACTGGGCCGTGCTTTGCTCTGTGATGCATGTGGTTGCAATGAGTCAGTACTCTACTGCATCTGACAACAACAAAATTAATTGTGCATTTAAATAACCTTAGAAATTAGACTAATAGACTCATATTTTGCATGTATAACTCGGTATAAACATTGTGAAAGTGAATAGAGTAAAAGATAAAAGTAGAGCATATTTATTTTGGACCTGCTTAGATTGCTGACATAGATAAGATGATAGGATAGAACCTCAGCCTTTCAGGCCCCTTATGATGAAAACTTAGTGTGCTAGCCACCAGATCTTCCTGTCTGCATTGGTGTCTGCTGATTGTTTTTGCAGCTGGTTAAATGGCAGTGTAATCATGTAGACCACTGTGTATTCCCAGGGATGTGATTATAAACATAGAGGAAAGGTCTTCCTTGGAAACTTTAACTAGATTGTATGAATGAGCACACTTGATTAAAAGACACGTATCTGATGACTCGGTATCAAGATTAGCCTCTCTACGGAAAACATGCCGTGGCGCTCCAACACCTGACAATGTGCAGAGCTTGAGCTTTTGAAATTTCTTTACACTCAGTACAGGTTTAGCAACAAAATAATAATGTTTCCAGCCACCTACTTACTTTCTCTCTTCTCTTGGCTCCTGAGAAATGTCAGTAGCCCACTGATGTGTTTTATTTGGTCAGGAAGTATTAATAAAATTTGATAAAATATGGACACTTTTCTTCTTTAAAAAAGTTCTTCATTGGGCCTCCACTCAAGTACTCCCTCAATGCAAGAAGATTTTGTTCTATTAAACTGGTATTCCATGATGCTGACCTTCCCAACATGATCTCTGAAGACAAATGGGTGCATAAGCAAATGTGGTGAAGAAAGCTGATGGTGCCAAGCTTTCAAAAGAGAGGTGTCTGGGGTCTGAAAGACTTGAAGATAAGCAAGCAGCATCTAGCTGAAAATCAGCAAAGCCCACATGGAAGAGGCACACCAGCCTGTGTGATCACCAGGTGTCAAAGGGATCAGGGATGAGGCTTCCAAGAACAAAAATCATATCATTGAGAATGAGGGACAGTGAGGAGTGGGGACCCAAAACTCCCAGGGGGCCTACCCTGTCCTATAGGGTCGCTATGAGTCCGAGTGACTCGATGGCAGTGAGTGAAAAGGAGCCCTGGTGGTACCTGGTAGTACAATGGTTAAACACTGGTGGGGGTGAAGGTGGATGGTTCAAATTCACCGGCAGCCCTGCAGGAAGAAGGGCTGGAGATGAGCTCCAGACTGAAGATTGCTACGGAGCAATTCCACTCCAGTGGGGCCTCTAGGGAGGTGGTGAGGGGATGGCATAGTGATGCTGTCAGAATGGGTGATACTGAATTTTTAGGCAATGTTTCAGCAGAAATTTAATGATTTCAAATTTTAAGACCCGGTAGTTAGTTATAACAACAAAAACATTTGTCTCCCCCTCATTCACAATGATATGATGTTTTTGTTCTTTGATACCTGATTCCTTCGACACCTCATGATGACACAGGTTGGTGTGTGTCTTCCATGTGATCTTTGTTGCTTCTCAGCTAGATGGCCGCTTGTTCATCTTTAAGTCTGTAAAAGGCTCAACACCTTATAAAACCATCAACAATGGATATGAGTTCTAATTTCTCCACATCCTAACCAATGTTTTTGTTGTTGTTGTTGTTGTTTTTATAATAACCACTCTAACCCTTCCTTCACCCCCTAAAAACACAGTGTCATCAAGTCAATTCTAACTCATAGCCAACCGATAAATGGCTTCAGAAACAGTAAACCTAATGGGAGCAGAGAGCCCCATCTTTCTCTAGATCCGATGACCTTGAGCATGCGGCCCAACTCCTAGCCTACAGCCTCACCAGGACTCCTCAATAGCCAGCCCAACGGGTACAAAATGGAATCCCATTGTGGTTTTGATATTTCAAAGATTTCATAACTGAATTCAAATACACAGATGGTTATTTTACCACATTTCAAGAAGCAAGAAAAAAGATCTATTGAACCCTAATTAAGACTTGAAAAGTCTTTATATTTATAAACCCAAAATGCTACTATCTGCATTTCTACCCACTAAACCAAATGACGGCTGGACAAAAGTCCCTGTATCAATTGGAATATATTATATGTGTGTATATATATATTATATATGTTCCATATGTAGATATATAAGAATACATCTAATATGCATACATATGTGTGCGTGTCTTTGGAGAGCAGCATTATAATCAAATTAGGAACAGTTTTCCCATAAGCTGTTCCCCTCATCTGCCACCTGGTCTCACTGGGATCCGGATCCCTGGCACGTGGAAGGTTTCATTGTTCAATGTTCATCTCTTCTTTGTGTTATTTTTTTCTATTTCCCTTATGCCCTCTTAAAGCTAATTTAAAAATTTTGCTTGAAATTTATGAGGCCAAATTTTATTTTGAGATATTCAACATAAATTAGAAAAAAAGAAAATGCATCCAATTTTTATAGCAACATTTTGAAGGAAATTAAACTCCCAAGGTAAGGGGCGGGGGGGAGAGACGATAAATTGCTATTATAGGCTCTTCCATAATGCAAATTAAATAGTTGACTGCGGTATACATAGAACATCTGCTAACCCAAATTAAAATGAATGAGGAACTAAATGAGAATTGCTTTTTCCACCTAATCTTTTAGAGGACTAAACATATTATGAGCTAGATGCGCTGTGTTTTTAAAGCATTACCTATTAGTGAGCTTAGTACAGTAAATTGAAGCAACAACTAAATAGTGTCCTGGGGACCTGAAGGAGTTAGTGACTGCAGCTTCCTTAACAGCTTAATTAACAGCTGGGTAGAGAACCTTCCACGCCAAACTCCATGCATTGTCATGGAGTTGATCACAAATTATAGGGGACCCAATTACGTATTGGGCTGCTAAGCAAAGGTCATCAGTTTGAAACTACCACTCTCTGCAGGGGAAAGTTGAAGATTTCTGTACCAGAAAGATTTACAGCCTCAGATGTAAATCTATATAGAATTGACTAGATGGCAGTGGGTCTGGGTGGGTCATAGGATAAACTAAATTGCCCCATGGATTTTCCAAAACTGCAAATCTTTACAGAAGCAGACTGCTACATCTTCCTCTTGTGGAGTGGCTGGTGAGTTTAAGCTACCAGTTTTTCAGTAAGTACTGAAGTGTAACCACTGCATTGCCAGGGCTCCTGGGTAGAACACTCCACCCACTGCCACCAAGTCCACCCTGACTCAAGGTGGTTCGTGAGACTGCACATTTTCATGGAAGCAGACAGCCTCATCTTTCTCCCATGGTGAGATCAAACTGCCCACCTTTCTGTTAGCAGTCTGGTGCTAAACCCACAGCACCGCTAGGAATCTTTCTGGGTCAAGAACTAGGCAACTCTAACTCAGCAATAACAACAAACGGCATATATCTGTGCAAAATCTCAGGCCAATATTGGCCACAATCTTTCTCTTGAGTTGAACAGTTGTTTCATGCTTTCCTGTTTTGTATACATTGTTTTAAAACTTATTATCTCAAACTAATTTCAAACTCAATTTTCAATTCTGGGTTCAAGACTCTGGAATATTTCCTATGAGATAGCAGAAAATAGAAAATAATTTTTAAAAAACATCTCATCCTCAAAAATTTGAAGATTGCGATCTGAAAGTCTGGCAAGAAGAGATGAAGCCGGTGCCCGTCTCCTGTTGCTCCTGCTTTAACACCCTAAAGAAGATCATCGCGGGAGCAACATAGTTGGGATTACATGGCTCCCACCCAAAAGTGGTATGGAAATTACTGGAACCACCCATATTTTTACATGGCTAAAATTCAAATGATTGCAAATCAGAGGTGTGAAATAAAATGTATATGGATTATTGAATGTAACCAACTATGCCACCAACGTTCCTTGTGAATGGAAGATTGCTTTGCTATGTAAACTTTTTACCCAACTCAACAAGAAGTTTAAAAAAGAGAGTGGGGAAGAAAGTAAATAAACAAATGAAGAGACTGTAGCAATAAGAATTATTTTCAGCATCACAGAGTAGAAAACCTAAACAACTGTTTGAAGAATCATGGTGGTTATTTTTCTTGATCTTTCAAAGAAGCAAAGAGCCCGTTAAAATTCCGATTTAACATCTCTAGTGTATAGTATTATGCTCATAAGTGCCTTCTAGGAGCAAGAGAGCTGCTTCTCCTTCCACGTTTCATCTATCTGTTAGAAAGGGTAATGTGAATAACGAAGACAGAGACACTTGGCAGTTAATCTGATCCATTTTAAAGAGCTTTCTAAACATCCCACCTGGTTAGAAACATCCTAAAGAACTTGAGAATGGACAAGTCATGGTAAAATGTTTTGTGGTAAGCATGAAATCAACTTATATATAAAATGAAAGCTAAAACATTGCGAGACTCAAAAGACTATGCATTTCAAAATCAGGAAAAGGGTGTGGGGACCCAACAACAGCAGTGAGCATATCTTGAGTGCTAACCGAAATGGACGTGGACCTGGATGCTGAGCACAAGGTCCATGATTTGAACTCAGCATCTCCTCCGTGGGAGAGATGGCCTGGCAATCTCTTCCCATAAAGAATTGCAGCCTAGAGAGCTGCATGGGCACATCAACTGCTCTGTAGGGTCATTGTGTGTTGTCATGAACTTGAAAAGTGTAGCCCCTTTTCTAAGTTCTTTCCAGATGATAGCTCACGTCATCTGCATAATAGCTCTTGGGGAAAGGCAGTCACTATTTGATCCTCAGCTTACAGAAGCAAGAACATAGGCACAAAAAAGAAATAATTTGCCAGTGATATGTTGAGGACCCAAGACTCCGCATCAATATAATCTTAGCATTTTTTCCATGATACCTCAATGCTGTTTTTAATATTGGAAGTCTCAAATTCCAAGAAACCCATCAATCCTGGGTGAACTGGGATGGTTGGTCACCTCACCTCCCAGTGCTTTCCTATTACCTTTCACAGCAGGAAGACACTGAATGCTAAAATAACATGCAGCTAAACCAAACAGCAGCAGCAACATAAATCAAAACAAACCAGCTGCTAAGAGTCGGTATTGAGCATGAAACCATGTTCACAGAGTTTTCAAAGCTGAGACCTTTCATGGAAGCAGATTGCCTTTCTTCTGAGGCCCCCTTGGGTGGATTCAAACCAGAGACTCTGAACAGCAAACCACCATAGCATTCATAATTTTTTGTCTTAGCCTTAGGCACAGAGGTGAGGAATATCGGACCCGCGGGCCATATAAGGCCCTCAAATCCATCAATATCAGCTAATATCGTACATCTCACCAAAGAAAAGCCATTCACTGGAAAAAACAAAAAAAACAAACTCTCGCTGCTATTGAGTAGATTCTGACCCACTGTAACCCTTATAGAACAGGCAAGATCTGACAGGGTAGATCTGTTTCTCCACCCCCAGCCCCCCCCCCCCTGCAAACAGTTTGAAAGTCGCATAATTTACATATCACTGAATTGAATAGTTCAATCATTTAAACATTATCAAAGGGAAATTGTACCATCACCACCACATGCATCCTAGAGCATTCTCTCCTCCCGTGCTTGATTCGCCCCCAAAGGGAGCTATTCAATCACAACCAGCTCTACTGCTCCCTCCCCACTCCCTCCTTCATTACTTACTCCTAAATTCCCTTCCCTCTAGCCCCTCCCCTCCCTTACCTTAGCCTAACACCTTGCAACAGGCATCACTGTATTCCCGCTCCCCCTGTGCTTCACCGCTGAACAACCCCCACAGAACACGATGAAAAACAGCGGCATTAAGATGGTAAGAATAAGGTCACATTAGTATAAAGGCAAAATACAAATATGGTAAGCCGCGAGAGGGAGAAGACCTCCACAACAGTCAAGAAGCCAGGGAAGAAGTTTTTGTCAGGGACCATCTATTAAGAGATGCTTGCACCCAGAACAAATTCAGGATATGTCTATGGGGAGGGCAACTGGCCAAGTATTAAGTTCTACCCAGCATCATCAAGGCTGAAATGGTCTCTGCCTGGTGGTGGGGTTGTTGTCTGAGGACTCTTGCCTTTGGCCATAAGCGGATCTGCCAGCAGCTGGGAGTGACCATATACTCTGCATATGGGGTTTGGGCTCCCACTGTCCTTCAGAGCTTGCTACAAATAGGGTTTTCATAATTTTAGCTCTGACACTTTTCTCCTCACCATATTTGAACTTTGTAATCGTCATCTTTTGGATCACACTAGCTGGTGTGTTCCTTCTGTGTGGACTTCGTTGATTCTTCCCTTAGGTAGCTGCTTGTTTGAATACAAACCAGACACTCTTCTGACTGATAGCCAGCACCATCTACTTTCTTCACCACACTTTGCTTTAGCACCCTTGTCTTCAGTGATCATTTCATGAAGTTGAGTGTTCATCAGGGCCATGATGTAAGAACTAATTGTTTGTTTTTTAACTAATTGCTCTTAAGTTGGAGCTATGATTCAGTGCGAGCCCAGAACTCCATCCTGGATCTGTGCTTTTATTATTATTATTATTATTATTATTATTATTATTATTAATTTGCTGTACCTTGGGTCTTAACACATATGCCATATCATTACAGGAGTAGAAAGCCTCATCTTTCTCCCTTGGAGCAACTGGTGGTTTCAAACTTCCAACTTTGTGGTCACCAGTGCTCCTTGTCCAGGGATCCTTCTCATTCACTGCTATTGAGTTATTTCTAGCTCATAGCAACCCTATAGGATAGGGCAGAACTGCCCCCTGTGAGTCTCAGAGATTGTAACTCTTTGCAGGAGTGGAATGCCCTGTCGTTCTCTTGAGGAGCAGCTGGTGGTTTTGAACAGCTGATCTTGCAAATAGTCAGAGATCCTCAGGGGTAAGTTAATTAAATGTTTGATCAATATGGCCTTTAAATGATATTATAATTTTTCAAATAGGTCTTGACAGAAATAAAGCTCCCCAACCCTGCCTTAGGGTTAATGATGAACAAACATTTATCAAGAGTCAATGAATCTTACATTTCACCTGTTCCTTTTTCTTTTTGCATAAATGTGAGCTTCCTTATGGTCATAGAAAAAGGAAAAATTGTATATTACTTTGGTTTTAAAGATTATTAATCAATTTACTAAGTCCCAGATTCTGATTTAATTCTATAAATGCATAAATTCAGTTTACAGATCTCATTATTCCATTTATACATCTAGCAAATTTGAGCTGTAACTTTTAATAACCTCCAATTAATATTTGGTTCAATTTTCAAGCTTAGTTAATTAAACTCTTAACTGTTTTAAACTGGGTTTATAAATTTAATACTTTTTAAAGTCCTTCAATTGAATTATGAATCTTCCAAAGTAATTCAGGCATTTTTAGAAGTTTAATTAATAAACTTAAAATATGGTGTGTTGATCTGGGTTGACTAGAGAAACAAATCCAGAGACACTCATATGTGTGTGAGAGAGTTTTATACCCAAAAGTAATTGTATTTAAGAAAACATCCCAGTCAGTCCAGATAAAGCCCATAAGTTCGATAGTAATCCCTAAGTCTGTTACTAGTCCATAAATCTTTCTACAGACTCATTCAGCTCATGCAATGTTACCAAAAGCAGGAAGATCACAATGGATGAAAGGTCTTGTGGAAGCATCTCAGCACTGGCGCGGCGATCCATGTGGCTCCTCCAGCGCCAGGACTCTGGCTGCTATCAGCATATCTTCATGTGGCTTGTCAACAGAATGTGAAGCAGAGAGAGTGTGTGTCCTGCCTACAGCAAGGAAGACAGGAATTCCCAGAATCCTCAGGAGAAGGCCATCCCCACACAGAGGCCTCATTGGCTGTGATCTGATTAACAAGTTAGACTCCACTCCTTTGCTCACGTTGACAGGAGATTATGTAACTGACATATATGGTGAAACTTGAGGTAATTTAAATGCTCCAATACTATATATAAATGTACCAAAGTTTCTATTTAAATTCATACATTTAAATCAATTGCTCAATTCTGCATTTTAATTTAGAAATACAAGACTGCTTTGTTAATCTAATAAACCATATTTTTGTTAACATTACTAGTACATAATCCTAAACATACACAGGTTATTTAGCCAAATAAGATATTTAAATGCATGTTCAGTTCTTTAAATGTTTCTGTTATAAAGGGTCAAAGAAGGTTGCTCTGAGTTGTAATAGACTCAGTGGCAGTGAGTTTGAGTGAGTCCTGAATTCTATAGCTCATAAAATTATATCTGCTTTGGATTTTGGGTCTCTCTCCCTCTTATGGCTTTCTGTAACTATTTTGATCATTGTGTTAGTCTGGGTACTTTAGAGAAACAAATCCACAAAAACTCTTATTATGAGAAAGAGTTTTTATAAAGGTTAAGTGCACATCAAGAAAACATTCCAATCCAGTGCTGCCCAAGCCCACAAGTCCAACATTAACCCATATGTCCAACATCAATCCACAAAGTTCTCCATCTCACAAAACACAAACTATGATGCCGACTGCAGGAGGAAAGCCGAATCAGTGAGTGTGTAAGCATCTCAACTCTGGCAGGGGTCTCCACACGGTTGCTCCAGCACCCAGGGCTGTATCAGGTTAGGTCCATGTGGCTTCTCCTCAGGTGTCTTGAAGGAAGTGAAGCCTTGCCAGGTGAAGCAGGGAACTGGCTAAGGCAGCTGTACCTTGGTCTGACCATCAGAAAGTAAGATACCCGAGAATGAGAAAAGTGAGGCTCATTGAACCATTTATCCCTCCGCCTTTCAATTAACCCCACATGTGTTTATCGGCCAGGTTGGCACAATAAACTAATTACCTCAATCATAGTTTCCAAAGGTATTCTACTAATTCTTCTGTTTAACTTAGCAAAATTAAACTATTTAGTAGATTTTGATTTTTTTATAAAATTACCTCTCATTGTAAGAAAAAAAAAGCAGGCTTATGGTAAATAAATAAATTACCTCTCTTACCTAGATCCATATAAGTAAGGGTGTGTATTTGTGTATTTGCCTGTATGAATTTATATGTGTACTTGTTTTAGATGCCTGTGTTTGTAATGTATTTGCATGTACATGCCATTGAAGGTAGATGTGGGAGAAAATAACTTCTCATGTTTTTAAGGCGAGCCAATAGAAATAATGTTCACCAAATGATATTACTGAAATTTCCTGGGAAGTAGGAGTGTTAAGGACATGTATTGCTTTTGACTTTTAAATTTTCTCTAAAGTTGATAGAAGTGTCACTTTTAACAGAAAAGAGAATCATCTCTTTATAAAACTGTTTTTCAGTTCACCTTGGAAAATATCCAGGCAGCAAATACGTGAAGAAATGCTTGAGCTCACCAGCCAGTCGAGAGCCGACTTGGAGATACCCAAGCAGTCAAGAGAGCAAAGAAAGAAGCTTACAGAAAGCAGAACGAAACCGAAAGAGGAGAGAAAACGGATGCCACACAAAAGGGCAAAGGACATTTTAAAAGAAGGAGGGGACGATGCATGTTTTGGGAGGAGAGAAGGGGGGAAACCAGTGAGGCCTAGCTGGCTCCCTGCCATACTTGGTCTGAGACCTGTCTGTACTGACCTTCACAGGAGCAAAACTGAGGTAAAGCTTGCTTTCCTTGCCATTAAGGATCTCTTCTTAATGTGCTCACCTGCTAACCAGAAGATTGGGCTACCTAGAGGAGCTTTGGAATAAAGACTCAAAAGTTCGTCGTTAAAAATCTCATCAGACATAGTTGTCTTCTCACACAGAATCATCACGAGATGAACCAATTCCGTAGCAACTCATTTATTAACACAACTGCACAGAGTGCCCTGATTATTCCAAAAGTAAAAAGTCATCAAGTCCATTCTGACTCAGTATGACCCTTATAGGACAGAGTAGAACTGCCCCTGAAAGTTTCTGAGGTTTGTAAATCTTACGGGAACAAAAAGCCTCATTTTTCTCAAGCGGAGAAGCCAGTGGGTTTGAGTTGGCAACCTTGTAGTTAGTAACCTGACACACAACCACGATGGCACCCAGGCTCCTTGTGCTCATTACGGTTTGCCAAATTGAACTGTTAGGCAAAACCATATTGAATAAAATTCCTCCAAGTCGAATTGAAACCAGGCAGCCTCTGAAATCAAAGAGACACTTAGATAGCTCACCAACATGGGATGGCTGATGGTCGTTTCCATCCAGCTCATCCTCTGACCTGGAAAAGAGAGTGCAGAATGTCCCTCACTGTTCCTAAATGTTCTCATACATTTTACATTAGAAAACCAAGAGCCATTTCCCCAGAGCAATAGACATATATTACCTATGCTGCTAAAAATGAATGATTCAATATTTTACTCTACATTTTCCGTAATCGTGAGTTAATTTGATATTGATTGATAGAATAAGCACGGTTACTGGAAGGCTACATATAAAACATTGATAAGAACAATCCTATGGAATGAATTGACTGCAGAAGATTTATTAGGATGCCTAGAATTTCACCTCGATACATTACAGCTGATCTTAAAAGAATGCCAAAGTCCAGTTCCATTATAATTAGATCCCTCACATAGGATTGACATCGACCTACAAGAGAAGTTTAGCCATTTTTTGAAACCTCTTTCTAATTGTATCACATAAATGATATACTAGTTAGTGCAAAAACAAGAAACTTTCCTTTTAAGCATGAAACTAGCTCTTCAACTTAGAAAAGCTGAAGACCGTGCAATGTGCAAAGACCTAGTTAAAACTGAAGGATTCTATGAGCAAATTAATGTAAGAAGCAGTAAAAGGAGATGCAAAGAATACACAGAGTCACTGTACCACAAAGAAGTGGTCAATGTTCAACCATTTCAAGAGGTAGCATATAATCCAGAACCAATGGTATTTAAGGAAAAAGTTCAGGCTGCACTGAAGGCATGAGCAAAATACAACATTTCAGAAACAGATGCTATGTCAATGTTTCCAGAGACCAGTATGAGGGGGTACCCCCTGCCCCACCAAAAAGGAAAAAGCTCTGCTAGCAGAACTACCATAGTATGCATTTTCCCCTCTAGGCAAACATCAGCAACTTGCTCTGAGTTAGTGCACACAGTGGCATTGCCTAGGAAGGTTCTCTCTGGTCACAGTGGATTTTTTTCATATAAGCAGTTTTGCTCAAACCTCGTTTTGTTTTTTATGATGGCCGATTTAAGAGAACAGTGTGCAGCTTTGAAATGTTGTTTCCTGCTTGGGGAAAATGCCATAGAAACTATTGTGATGTTGAACACAGCTTATAAGGACAGCGTTGTGGTAAAACCTCAAGTTTAAGAGTGGTTTTCTCCTTTCAAGAGAGGTGAAATGTCAATTGATAACAAGCCTCATTCTGGACACCCGTCAATATCCCAAAAGGATGAAAATGTTGACAAAGTTCATGCGCTTGTGCTCAAGGACCGACAACGGATCACTGAAGACACGGGAAGTTATCTGGACTATCTTGGAACTTGGTTCCGCGAATTTTAATGGAAGATTTGGGAATGACAACTGCCACTGCAAAATTTGTGCCTCGGGTTCTGACTGACCAGGGAAAAGAGTATCCAATGGAAACATGCCGTGCTTTGAAAGAACAGCTCCAAAGAGGCCCAGACTTTCCACCCGCAACCCCCCCAAGGTCATTATTGTTGCAGATACATGGTGCATTTCTTATGACCCAGAAAGCAAACATCAATCAAGCACGTGGAAGACGCGTCTTCACCTCACCTCCCCCCAAAACGCAAGTGAAGTCAAAGAAAAAGATGATCCTCATTTTTTGTTTTTGTTCTTTTCTTTGGCAATCCATGGTGCTTCCAGTATTCTTCACCAATGCCATGATTCAAATGAGTCAATTATTTAGTAGAAGAGGTGAAGAAGAAGAAATGAGGGAGGTGCTGTCAGCCATCCACACAGATGAGTTTGGAAATGTTTCCAAGAATGGAATCACAGATTTGACAAATGTATTAAGTAGAACGCAGGGTACTTTAAAGGTGATAAGGTTGTTTTGTTTAAAAAAATTTTAATACATTGATTTGAGGGTAGGGAAATTCTGGTTTTGGGGGGTACCCCTCCATAGCTCTACAGGCATACTCATCTATGCCAAGAAAAGTGGAAGACCACTACCTGGCCAACCCAGATTCATTCTTCTACCCATTCCAAAGAAAGGTGACCCAATGGGATGCAGATATTATCCAACAAGGTCATTAATATCATCTGCAAGTAACCTTTTACTGACATAATTGAACACTCATTTCATTGAAAGGAAACTGCCAGAAATTCAAGCTCTATTCAGAAGAACATGCAAAAGGAGATATACCATGGCTGATGTCAGATGGGTCTTGGCTGAAAGTAGAGACTATGAGAAAGATGTTTACCAGTGTTTTATTGACTCTGCAAAGACATTTGACTGTGTGGATCATAATAAATTATGGGTAATGTTGTGAAAAATAGGAATTCCAGAAAGTTTTCCTCGTGTGGAACCTGTACCTGACCATCATTAGAACAGAGCAAAGGGTTACTGCATGGTCTAAAACCAGGAAAGGGTGTGTCAAGGTTGTATCCTATCACCATACTTATTAATTATATAAGCTAAGCATACAGGAATGGAAGACAGAAAAAAGAGGTGTGTGTTAGTCGAGCAAATATTGGCAGTATCCACATAAGGACAATATTCTTCCTATATACCACAATTAAAACTCATCATTTCTTCTCCTATCTTCCTTATGCATTGTTCAGCTGATATCTATATGTAAGGCAGTGGAAAACGCTATGGCTTGGGTAAGGTGCATCTTAGTACTCAAAATGGCATGCTTGCGCATTTAGAGAAGGGTTAAGATGCCCTTTGAAATTTTCTGTTCAGGTCTTTTACTTCATCCTTTGTTCCATTCACTTTAGCTAATTCAAGAGCAAGTTTCAGAGTCTCTCCATCCATTGTAGTCTCTCCTTTTTCATGACCGCTTGTTTCATCATGTAGAAAAAAGAGGAGGTTTCTACTCCACAAAGAATTACAGACTCAAAAACCCAAAGGGACAGTTCTCTTTCTTTGGATCACTGTGAGTCAACATCAACTTGATGGCAGAGACTTTGCTTTCTTCTTATATGATGCCCTTGATGTCATCCCACAACCCATCTGGTCCTCAGTTAGTGTTCAATGCATCACATCTAGTCTTGAGATGGTCTCTAAATTTAGCTGAGATATATTTAAGATATACCATATTTTTGTTTCGGTGGACTTGTTCTTATTTCCCTCAACTTCAACTTGAGTTTTCATATGAACAGTTGATGGTATGTTCCACAGTCATCCCTTGTTTCATTCTGACTGATGACACTGAACTTCCCCATCACCTCTGTGGTCATTACATAATTTCATGTCAACTTGATGAATAGGTCTGGAGGTTGAGTCTGACCTGCAGTCAGGTCACAGCCTGATGGTGCCTCCTTGGGGGAGTGGCCTTCTCATGAGGATTCTGAAAAGTTCCTCTCTTTCTCCCTGAAAGCAGGCCACATACTCTCTCTCTCTGCCTTCGTCTTCCTGTGGATAAGCCACATGGAGATATACGAATGGCAGCCAGAGCCCTGGAGATGCTTCCGCTACCATTGGATCCACAAGACTATTCACCCACTGGCCTGTGATCTTCCTGCATAGAGTATCATTTCCAGTGGCTACGTGAATCTGAAGTGGAATTTATAGACTAGTATCAGACATATGGGCTTGATCTGGACTGGGATGGGGTATTTTCTCAATATACTATTTCTCTTGGATATAAATCTCTCTTACACATATATGAGTGTCCCTGGATTTGTTTCTCTAGTCAACCCAGACTAACACAACCTCTTTCATCAGATTCAGTCAGTTTGAGTCCTCTGGAGCCCATCAGGTGAGGTACATGGGTACAGTTGTTATTTATGTTGGTGAACAAAGATATTTTTAGTAAATAGGTCATTGATTTTGTAAAATTCTGTCATACTGTCTCTGAGTGTTGTTTCTATAACCAAGGTACTGATCCATCTTCTTTTTCCCCCCAATGTTCACCTTCCAGTAAATATCAATGCATTTTATTGCATATTTGCTCAATTTTAGACTGAAGAAGTTGCTGAAATATTCAACTTCATCATCTTTGGCGTTATGGATTGGTGAATAAATTTGAACAAGTTACATTAACTATTCTTCCTTGTAGGTATATGAATACTGTGGTAGTCTGGGTAGATGAGAGAAACAAATTCCTAAACATGCATATGTGTGTAAGAGAGAACTTTATATACAAGAGCAATTGAATATTGAGAAAATATCCCAGCCTAGTCCAGAACAAATCTATAAGTCTGATATTACCCCATATGTCAATACTAGTCCATAAATTCTCTTTAGATTCACGAAACTTATGCAATGGTGCCAAATGCAGGAAGATCACAGGACAGTGGGTGAAGTCTTGTGGATCCAGTGGTAGTGGAAGCATCTCAGCACTGACAGGGGTCTCCACATGGCTCCTCCAGCTCCAGGGCTCTAGCATAGCTCCATGTGTCTTGTCAACCAGAATGTCTCACAGGAAGAATCTGTGTTCTTCCTCCAATGAGCCTCCTAGCTCTTTCCTCTATTTCCCTTGACTTTCCTGCTGTTCCACTATCATGCTCCATCCCCACCAGGGTTTCAGCTATACCTCTTCGTTACCTTACCCTTAATCATTCCCTACCAGGCCTGCCACACCCACCTGAGCACCAATTTGGATCCCTTGTTATTCTCTTGTCCCTGGGTTTGTCAACATCACTTCCTTACACCCCACCTCCCCCTATCCCAGAACTGTCGGTGCCGTTGTTTTTCCTCCAGATAGTTCACCCAGATAATCCCATTTAGACAGACCTGCGGAGATAATAACATGCACAAAAACAAGACAGAGCAAAACCAAGCAACAGTATACAATAACAACAAACCACTGCCTAAGAACAAAACAAAACACATCAAGAAAGAAAAGCTTGTAGTTAGTTCAAGAGTCGTTTGTTGGCCTTTAGGAGTATTTTCCAGTCCAGTCTGTTGGGGCACCACGCCCTGGCCCCAAAGACCACCTTCAGCATTCTCTGGGGACCTTGCTGCTCCATTCCCTTGCTGTTCCGCTGCACTCCCCCAGTGTTTTGCCTCCATGTGATGGGATCAGGTCGGGCGCAATGCCCACACTGTGTCTCTGGTGCTGTCCCCTGCAGGGCTATGGGTCAGTGAGGGATGTCATATCTCATAGTGTGGGTGGACATGTGGTCCTCTCTGTGGACAGGCTGCTATAATTGGGCTCATCATCCTCAGGGCCTGGTGGGCCAGGATGTGCTCCACTCTCTCCAACTCCCCCTACATCTGCTCCCGTGTGCTCTGATCAGATATGTCCCTCTCCCGGAGCTGCAGATTCGATGTCGTCCTTTGAAACAAATTGTTTTGGGGGGAGGGGCAGGAATCCACTTAATATTTGGTACTGGGGCCAGCCTCCCAGACCTCTCCACTGGTTCCCTACTCCACGCCTTAATGTTGCATTCACACCTTGAGGCACTGGGTTGAAGTCTGGTCCCTCTTTCCCTGTGAAGATATAAACAATACCCTCCCCTTGGGTGGGTTAGCGCCTCATGCCCCGCTCCCCTTTTCTTCCCCCCTTGCTGTTCTATTCCATACCCTTAGTTTTGCCTCGGTGTGGTGGGATCAGGTCGGGCGCATTTTCCACACCTATAGGGCTATGGGTCAGTGAGGATGTCATGTCTCATAGTGTGACTGGCCAGATGGTCTTCTCTGTGAATCGGCTGCTATGAGTGGAAATCTCTTCATCAAGGATTGGTGGGCCAGGATGTCCTCCACTCTTTCTTCCTCTCCCTTCATGTGCTCCCGTGTGCTCTGTTCAGACATGTCCCTCTCTAGGAGCTGCAGATTCAGTGCTGTCCTCTGAAACAAATTCTTCTGGGAGGAGGGGCAGGTGTCCAGGTAGTTGGGATTTGGGCTGGCCCCTCAAACATCTCCACTGGTTCCCTACTCCATGCCAGAATGTTGCATTCACAGCTTGGAGCACTGGATTGAAGTATGGTCCCTCTTTCCTTGTGGTGATATAAACAATACCCTCCCCTTGGGTGGGTGAGTGCCCTGTGGCCCCGCTACACTTTTCTTTTTTATTTTTCTTTTCTAAATTTTATTCCTTTTTTCCTATCCCCCACTCCTTTTTAGTTGGCTGCCATATGTATCCCTGGATGTGGTCTGGCCTCTGCCATACTACCTGGTCCTCATCCCAGGAGTGTTTGCATACAGTAGCTTTTTCCCTATGCCCCTTTTGCATTTCTTTTTGAAGCTTAGCTCAGTGGACTCATGTTGTACTTGTCCTTTTGTGTTTGTCTTACTTCATTTAGCAGGATTTCCTCCAGTTCTTTCCATGCAGCAATGTGCTTCATACATCCATCACTGTTTTTTAGTGCTGCGTAGAACTCCATTGTATGTATGTACCATAGCTTTATAATCCACTCATCAGTTGATGGAAATTTGGGTTGTTTCCAACTCCTTGCAATTGTGAACTGTGTCGCAATGAACATTGGAGCGCAGATATCTGGCTGTGGTTTGTTTTTTTTACCTCTTCTGGGTATATGCCCAGTAGGGAGATTGCTGGGTCATATGGTAACTCAATTTCCATCTGTTTTAGGTATCGCCAGATCAATTTCCATAGTGGCTGTACATACTTACAGGCCCACCAGCAGTGGATGAGAGTTCCTGTCTCCCCACAGCCCCTCCAACACTTGTTGCTTTCTGATTTTTTGAATTAGGCTATCTTGAGGGTGTTAGGTGGTACCTCATTGATGTTTTAATTTGCATTTCTCTTATGGCTAAAGATCGGGAACACTTTCTCACATATTTATTGGCCATTTGGATTTCTGCCCCTGTGAAATTTCTGTTCAGGTCCTTGGCCCATGTCCTCAGTGAACAATTAATTGTTTTTTTTTCTTTTTGGAAGCTAGCAGAGTATTATAGATTTTAGTAATAAGGCCTTTGTCTGATGTGTCATTGCTAAAAATGTTTTCCCAGTCAGTGGGCTCTCTAATTACTCTTGGTAAATTCTTTCGATGTACACAGTGTTTATCTTCAGTATATTCCATTTGTCAATTTATGCTGCCTCTGTGTTTATGTCCTTCCCTATTTCTGATAGTCTATGTATTCCCTGTGCCAAAGTTCTCAAATTGGTCCCAATTCCCCCATTGATGGCCCTAATAGTTTGGGGTTTAACTTCAAGGTCTGTGATCCACCTTGAGTTTATTCTTGTGTATGGAATGAGATAGGGTCTTGCTTCATTTTTCTGCATGTAAATATCCATTTTTTCCAGCACCACTTGTTAAAGAGGGCATCTGCTTCCCATTGGATATTTTTTGGGCCCTTACCAAAGATCAGTTGTCTGTATGCTGATGGCTTTATTTCTGGGTTTTCAGTTCTTTTCCATTGGTCTGAGTATCTGTCACTGTACCAATACCATGCAGTTTTGACAACTGTGGCTGTATAGTATGTGCCAAAGTCAGGTAAAGCAAGCCCTCCCACGGTGTCCTTCTTCTTGAGGAGTTCTCTGCTAATTCTGGGTTTCTTCCCTCTCCATATGAAGTTGGAAACCATTTTTCCCATTTCCTTGAAGAAAGATGAGGGTAATTGTATCAGGATTACATTAAACTTATATAGTGCCTTTGGCAGAACTGACATCTTGACTATATTGAATCTTTCAATCCCCGTGCATGGGAACTTCTTCCATTTGTTGAGGTCACTCTTGGTTTCTTGTAATAGTGTTCTGTAGTTTTCCTCATATAGATCTATTCTTCTTTTAGTCAGGTATATCCCTAGATATTTCTATTTGTGCTTGGCTATTGTGAAGGGTACCACCTTTTTGATCTCCTCTTCTGTAGTCTTATCAGATGTGTATAACAGTCTGATGGACTCCTGTTTGTGGATCTTGTATCCTGACACTCTGCCAAACTCCCCTATTGCTTCCAAGACTCCCCTTGTGGAACTTTTGGGATTTTCTATATATAAAATCATATTATCTGCAAATAAGGATAGTTTCACCTCTTCCTTCCCCAGACAAATATCTTTGATGTCTTTTCTTTGCCTTATGCTGTTAGCTAAAACCTCCAGTGCGATATTAAATACGAGTGGGGACAAGGGGCATCCTTGTCTGGTCCCCTTTTTCAGTGGGATTGTGTTGATCTTTTCTCCATTGACTGCCACGTTGGCTGTTGGTATTTCATATGTAGCTTATATTGTCTTGAGGAATTTTTGTTCCATTCCTTTCTTCTCAAGTGTCTTAAACAGGAATTAGTTTGCATGTTGTCAAATGCTTTTCTGCATCTATCGACATTATCATCTGGTTCTTATAGTTTTTCATGTCAATGTAGCAAATGATACTGATGGTCTTTCGTATATTGAACCATCCCTGCATCCCAGCTATGAATTCCACTTGGTCATGTGAATTATTTGTTTTACATACTTTTGTATTCTATTGGCCTGTATTTTGTTAAGGATTTTTGCATCAATGTTCATTTGGGATATTGGTCTGAGGTTCCTGATTCTTGTGGGATGGCCAGGTTTTGGTATCAGGGTTATACCAGCTTCATAGAAGGAGTTTGGGAGTTTGCCATGTTCTTCTATGGTCTGGAGGAGATTGTGAAGGATTGGTTTTAGTTCGTCCCTAAATGTTTGATAGAATTCTCTGTGAAGCCATCTGGTCCAGGGGATTTTTGTTGTTGTTGTTGGTAATTCCTTGATAACCTTGTCTATTTCTTCTATTGCTATGGGTCTATTGAGATTCTTGATGTCCCTTGGGGATAGTCTAGGGAGGGATTGTTTTTCCAAGAATTTGTCCATGTCTTCCAAATTATTGAATTCCTTGAAGTACAATCCTTCATAGTACTGTGTAATTATCCTTTTGATTTCATTAGGGTCTGTTGTAATGTCCCCTCTTTCATCCCTCATTCTTGTTATTGAAATTTTTTCCCTCCTTTCTTTGGTTAGGTTTTCCAGGGATCTGTCGATTCTGTTTATCCTTTCAAAGAACCAACTTTTAGCAGCATTAATTTTTTCCAATTTTCTTATTTTCCCGCTCCTGAATCTCAGCTCTGATTTTTATTTCTTTTATTTTGTTATTAGTGGGATTGTCCTGCTGACTCTGCTTTAGTTGTTGTAAATTTTGTGCCAGCATATCAGTCATGAGCCTCTCTTCCTTTTTCAGGTGTGCATGTATTACTCTGAAACTTCCTCTGATAACTGCCTTTGATGTGTCCCATAAGTTTTGGCACGTCGTGTGCTCATTCTCATTAGTTTCTAAAAATTTCCTAATTTCATCTCTGATCTGTGCCAGTATGCATTTATTTTGCAATAGAGAGTTATCCATCCTACAATTGTTTGCTCTTATTTTCTTCATCTTCCTTTTGTTGATTTCCAGCCTTATGGCACGGTGGTCAGAGAGAGAGAACTGTATGATATCAATGTGCTTAAATTTATGTAGATTCACCTCATGCCCCAGATCTTCGAATATGTGCCATGCGGGCTTAAAAAGAATGTGAACTTATTTTGTATTTGGATGAAAAGCTCTGTAAATAATTATCAGGTCAAATTGTCTAATTATAGTGTTTAGATCTCTAGCCTCCTTGTTGAATTTCTTTCCCTGTGATTTATCTTTCTCAGAGAGCAATGTATTGAAGTCATCCACTATAATTGTTGAGGCTCTGATTTATTTTTTTCATGTTTTGGAGTGTTTGGTTGATGTGTTCAGTGGGTCTCTCATTTGGGGAATATGTGTTTACAATGTTTAGTGGTTATTTATCTACCATTCCCTTAAGCATTATATAGTGTCCCTCCTTATCTCTTTTTATGGTTTGCACTTTGAGGTCAATTTTATCCGAGATTAGGATTGTAACCCCTGGTTTTTTTTCAATTGCTATTTGCTTGGTATACCTTTCTCTAGCCTTTGATTCTCAGCCTATTTTTGTCTGTAGCCTTGAGATGTGTCTCCTGTAGGCAGCAGATTGATGGATTGTGTTTTCTAAGCCAGTCTGCTAGCTTCAGTCTTTTAATGCCTGAGTTCAGGCCATCGTTATTCAGGGTTATTATCTCCATTTGCTGACTCTGTGATGTCATTTTATGCCTTTTGTGTTGGGTGTTTTCCTACCTTCCTTTCTTAATAGTATGTTGTGCATGTGTGTGTGCGTGTGTGTGCATCATTCTTGGCTTCTTTCCATCCTTAAGGCAATGCTATATTGGGGTCTATTTTCTCTTTGCTGCCCTCTGGGTGAAGTTGTTCTATATGGCAGTCACTTATTTATGCTTTGTGAGTGTTCTTCGACCCATACTGGGTCAGCAAGGACCATTTGTAAGACTAGGTTTCTTCTAACGTAGTCTTTGAGTTTTTCCTTGTTTGGGAAGACTCTTACTTCTCCATATATCTTGATTGATAATTTGGCTGGGTAGAATATTCTTGGGTTTGCATTGTTTTCCTTCCAGTTTTGGAATATGTTACTCTACTCTCTCCTCTTCTTTAAGTTTCTGCTGATAGTTCTGAGCATATTTTTATTTGGGAAACTTTATATGTGATTGCTTGTTTTTCCCTAGCTGCTCTAATGATTTTCTCCTTTTCCTCAAAGTTGGATGGCTGAACTATTATGTGTCTTGGTGACTTCTTGGGATTCAGTCTAGCTGGTGTTCTTTCAGCCTCCTGAATGGTTGCCTGGTTTTCATGCATTAAGCCGGGGAAATTTTCCTCCAATAATTCTCTCACAATTGTTGCAGTTGACTTCTTTGTTGTGTGTTCCATCCAGTTGTTATGATGTTGTTCCTCTTCATAGCATCAGATCTAGCTCTTAGGTTTTCTTCAGCTTCTTTGATGATTTTATTAGATTTTTGCTCGCATTTGTTAAAGTCTGCTTGGCTGTCCTCCAACTCATTGGTGAGGTTCTCTGCTTCCTCCAATCTATTCTTGAGGTTCATGAGTCTGCTACTGGTTTTTGGTATGTTGTCCCTAAGCGCTTGTATTTCCCTTTGGTATATGGACTTTATCTCCTCTAACTTTTCTCCTTTTTCTTTATTGTTTCCCTCATATCTGTTCTCTCACAGCTCAATGTCTGCTTCTTCTATGCATGCTATTATGTTCAGGAAATCTTTTGCCATTGCCTTTTGTTTTTTCCTGGGTTTTTGTTGTTGTTGTTGAGGTAGTTATGGCTGATGTCTGTTTGTGCAGCGTTGTTTTAGAGAAGTCATGTGCCTTTTTCCAGGGAGTTGAAGAGCACTGGCTCCCTTTGGGAGACTTGTAGGAATGTGTCTTTGAATTGCCTACAGCTAATTTCACTATGGAAGTAGCCAACCACTTTATCCTCCTGTGACTTCCCTCTCAGGGGAGTGCCCCAGAAGGCTGGTGGGTTGCCTGTTTGGTGTAGAACACTGAAAATGATGGGTGGAATTGCCTTGACCTGGTAGATCACTGTGAAGGTTGGGCAGAGATTCCTGCAGCAGCTTGGAACATTGACAAGTGTTGGCAGAGCTGCCTTAGGCTGTGTGAGGCACTCAGGTAGGCAGGAGGAAGTTCCCTCAGTCACATGGGAGGCAGCAATTCCCCAGTAAGAAGTTGGGCAGAGTATTCCCTGGTGGAGGTGGGCAGGACTTTCCTCAGCCTCAGGCTATGCTACATAGGGCGGGGTTAACCTAACTTGGTGTGGGGCAGGTGTAAATGCCCTAGGCTAAGGAGAGTGGTCTGGAGGTCAGCAGCAGAGTGTGAGAGAAAAAGAAAGAGACAAAGAGTAGGAAAAAAGAGAAAAACTAAGCCCCCTGAGACTGGGGGAATAGAGAGAAGAAAGGGAAACAAAAGTAACAATATAGCTGAGCCCTGATCCTTGCCCATGGAGCTGTAAGGGTTTAATCCATGCCCTGAGGTAGGCGGCAGCAAGCTGTGGCTGTGTTGAGTGTAAGCCTCTGTGCCAGCTCCAAATGGTCCCGGCTCTGGCTGAGACAGTGGCGGGGCTAAGGTCAAGCCCTAGAAGGCCTCCACTGTGGTAAGCCAAAAGCCCCTAGCCCCTGAAAACCTTGCGGATCTGTGCCCACTTATCTTTATAATGCTCCTCCTATGATCCAGCAGTGTTGAATTTCCCTCTTAGCAACTCTCCTGGGCTAATTTCTGTGGAGTCCCTCTGGTATGTCGCTGGAGATGCTTACAGGCATGAGTTTATTCAAAGAATAAAGGAAGAGAGTTCTGGGAAAATGTCTACTTTTATAATCTGGATGCAGAATGTGCCTAGAATAATTCCTGTTTGCTTTAAAGACCTCCAACAGATTGGATGAGGCCCATCCACATTATGGAAGATAAACTGCATTACTTAAAGCCAATCAATTTATTCACATGCTATTAGTCCATAACAACACTGAAACGGGTATGGTTGCCTTGGATTGCGACTGTGGAGGCCTCAATATTACAGAGGAGGAACTGCTCCTAGGATTATCTTGGCTATAATCTTTACATAAACAGAAATCCAAGCCTGTTTCTTTCATTGTGCCTCTAAGTGGGTTCAAACTGCCAACCCTTTAGTTGCTAGCCAACTCCAAACAATTTGCACTACCCAGGCAGCACTCTAGCCTAACCAACTTGACACATGAAGTTAGCCATTAATATCCCTAGAATGACATCATGACTTAGGCAGTCTTTCGATGGTCTCCCTGTGACCTGGGTACAGGTGCACATATGCAAGTGCTTATGTGACTGAAGCTATTATATCAAATGGAGAGCAATTGAAAGTATTCACAGATGACGGTTCAACCAATACTATAGGCTGACCATTGGCATTGACGAAAAGCTAGAGCCTGCCTTGTCAGTTCTGACAAGAACATGTAACAAAGCATCCTGAGAGAATCAAGCACCCTCCTCCCCATGGGCACCTCTGGATAGCTTTAGAGCACAGTGAAGCAGGGCTGCTGACAGGAGTTCATCTGTTTCCAGAGCTAGATGATCTCTGTCAACATCTCCAAGAGCAGCATGTGCCTGCACAAACGGAAGTGAGGATGGCCCTAAAAGTGTGCAAAATCTATGCATGGACTTTAATGATAGGCAGGACAGAGAGAGACAGCTGGAATAAACAGATAAAGAAGATCCAGGAAATGCCTAAGCATTAGGCCTCGGCATGTGAGATGTGTACATGGAGGAAAATTGGATGGTGACACTAAGAAAAGTAGATATGGCCTTTTAAAGAAGAGTTTTCTCTGTCAAATCTAAGATTGTGCATTCTACTCTATAGACAATAGGATATCATGAGAGGATTTTAAAAATACATATGAGATTATCAAATTGACATTTTCTAAAGAGTATTTGTTTTTAGGTGCCGTTGAGTAGGTTCTAACTATTAGTGATACTAGCGAAACAAACTCATAGGCACTCATCTGTGTATAAGAAAGAGGTTTATATACAAGAGCAATTGAATATTCAGAAAACATCCCAGCCCAGTCCAGATCAAGCCCATAAATCCAATATTAGCTTATATGTCTGATACCAGTCTATAAAGTCCTCTTCAAAGTCATGAAACACATGCAATGACACCAAATGCAGGAAGATTACAATCCAGTGGATTGGGAGTTTTGCAGATCCAGTGGTGTAAACATCTCAATGCTGGCAGGGGTCTCCACGTGATTTCTTCAGCTCCAAAACTCTTGACTGCCTCAGAGTAGCTTCATGTGGCTTCTCCTCAGAAATGTCTTGCAGAAACTGAGTGTCATCAGTAGAGAATCTCCAAGGGAGTGAGCAAAGAGAAAGTCCCACCTCCAAGGAGGAATTACAAGAGTTCCCAGAATCGTCAAGAGGCCATACCTACACAGAGGCCTCATTGGCTAAATCCTGATTGACAGCCTAGACTCCATCCCTACACTCTTAATCCTTAAATTGACACCAGATTATGTAGCCACCACACCGTCTGGTCCTGCGCTATGACAATTGTTCTTATGTTTCAGCCCATTGTTGCAGCCACTGTGCCAATCCATCTTGGTAAGGGTCTTCCTCTTTTCTGCTGTCCCTGTACTTTATCAAGCATGATGTCCTTCTTCAGAGACTGTTCTCTCCTGAAAACGTGTCCCAAACACATGAGACAAAGTCTTTCCATCCTTGCTACTAAGGAGTATTTAGATTGTACTTTTCCCAAGTCAGATCTGTTTGTCCTTTTGGCGGTCCATCGTACTTTCAATATTCTTCACCACCAACATGATTCAAATGAATCGATTATTCTGTGGCTTAATTTTTTTATTGGTCAGCTTTCACATGTACATGTAGTGTTCAAGATACCATAACTTGGGTCAGGCACACATTAGTACTCCAAGTCACAGCTTTGCTATTTAACACCTTAATAGTGTCAAGTGCACAACATTTGATTTCTTGCCTGTTGCTTCCATGGCAAGGATCCTTGGTGGAATAGTAGGTTATTGGTTGGGCCACTAACTAAGGGTTGAGGGTAGATACAAGCAAAATGCAATCCTTGACAACTCCAGTAACTTTCCACTTATCATGATTGTCTAATGGTCCAGTTGTGAGGATTTTGCTTTTCTTTACATTGATATGCAATCCATACTGAAGGATACAGTCTTTTATCTTCATTAGCAAGCAAGGCTTTGCCATCTGCACATTGCAGGTTGCTAATATGGTTTCCGCCCATTCTGATGCTCCATTCTTCCTCATATAGCCAGCTTCTTGGATTATTTGCTCAACCTACAGATTGAATAAGTATGGTGAAGGGAGCCAATTCTGACACATAAATTCCTTGATTTTAAACAAGGAAGTATTATCTTGTCCTGTTTAAAGACCTACCTCTCGGCTGTGTACAGGTTCTGCATAACCAGGTGTTCTAGAATTTCCATTCTTTTCAATGTAATCTGTAACTTGTTATCATCTTCACAAATGAACGACTCAGCATATCCAATAAAACACCAGTTAACCTCTTTCTGGAATTCTCTGCTTTCAGCCCAGATCCACCTGTTGTCAGAAATTCTCTCTCTCATGCCATGCCCTCTTGTGAATCTAGCTGGAATTTTTGAATTTCTGGCAGTTCCTTGCAGCATAATGATCTTTATTATCTAAGAGAAACAAGTAGGAAGTATGAGGAGCGTCATATAAATGGCATCATATTCAGTTAACATCATTCATGTATTTGTACTATTGCTGTACTGGTAAAGCCATTTGTCAATTATTTTCAATAAATTTCACTTGTATTTCATATTGATAATAGTGTTTGATAATTTCTGTATTCTACTGTGTCACTTTTCTTCTGAATGGTCATGTGAATCCATTTCCAAATTTCATGGCATAGACGAGTGAGTGTTTCAAGTTCTTCATCAGCTTGTTGACACATTTCCCTTGAGATTATAGCAATTCCTGGAGCCTTGCTTTGGGCTAGTGCCTTATGTGCAGCTTAGATTTCTTCCTTCCGTACCGTTGGCTCTTGATCGCATGCTACCTCTTCAAATGGCTAAATGTCAACCAATTATTTTTGGTACAGTGGCTCTGTGTATTCCTACCATCTTTTGATGTTTCCTGCATAGTTAAAAATTTTATTCAAAGTTCTACAGATATTGCAGCTCATAGTTTAAAGTTTTCTCAAGATATTTTCAGCTTGAGATGTGCTGAACATCTTCATCCTTTTAGGTTTTCAAATTCCCTGATCTTGGCACATTTCACAATATTTTATTTTTAATTCTCCAGCTACCCTTTGGGAATTTCTGTGCAGTTCCTTCACTTCATCATTTCTTTGATTTTATTGATCTACTCTATGGTCGAGAGCAAGTTTCAGGGTGTCTTCTGACACCTATTTTAATCTTTTATTTCTTATGTTCTTTTTCCCCATGACCTTCTGCTTTCTTTGTGTATGATGTTCTTAATGTTGTCCCACAGCTTGTCAGGTCTTCTGTCACTTGGATGCAATGTGTCAAACCAGTCAGTGCTGTATTTCCTAAATTCTATATTCTCCAAATTCTCAAAATATAGTCAAAGTCATATTTGGCTCTCTTAGACATCTTAATTTCCTTCAGCTTCAACCTGAGCTTAAATATGAACAATTAATTATTTGTTCCATAGTTGGTCCCTGGGCCTTATGATTGGGTCATGATAGTAAACTTCCCCATCATTTCTTTCCCCAGATGCAGTTAATTTGATTGATCTGTATTACATCTGGTGAGACCCATGTTTACAGTCCCTACTTATGTTGTTGAAAACTGCCATGAACTTGAACTTGTTGTCACTCCAGGTATGGTAATTCATAGGATCATCTGCCTCAAAATGCCCAATACCAGTCCATTTCCACTCACTTAAGCCTACAATATCAATATATATATACAATCAATTTAATTTTTTACTACTTCCAATTTTCCTAGAGCCCTACTTTGTACATTCCATGTTCTGAATATTAATGGATATTTGCAGTTGTTTATTCTCATTTTGAATCATACTCCATTACCAAATGAATGGCCCTGAAAGCTTTATTTCGTCCTCATCATTAAAGTCGACTCTACTTTGAAGAGGCAGCCCTTACCTAATTTACTTTTTCTTTTGTTATATGTAAGAGAAACCATCTCTTACTATCTGAAACAGTGACATGGAAACAGATAATTCACATGGTCTAAATGTAGGATAAAGCCAGGTTAGGATGTTTCCCCACTACCGCTCCCATCTCTGTATCTGTGTTTTCTCCCCTCTCTTAGACTGGGGAATGCTGGGTGGTGCAAACAGGTAGCATTCTTGACTGTTAATTGAACTGTGAGAGGTTTGAGTTTAGCAATAGGTTTCTCAAAAAAAGGCCTGGTGATCTGTTTCTGAAAAATCAGCCATTGAAAGCTCTGTGGAGAACAGCTCTCCTCTGATTCACGTGGGCTTGCCACGACTCAGAGTTGCTTCAAGAACAAATGATTTATTAAATCCTAACACACACACACCCCACACACACCCCCTTTTTTTTTTAAACCACAGACTGGCTTGGCTTTTATCTTAGTTTTTGAAAACAAAACAAATCCACTGCCATTCCGACTCATAGTGACCTTATATAGGAGTTCCAAGGTTGAAAATCTTTTGTGTGTGTGTGTATATTCCTTTATTATTATTATTATTATTATTATTATCATCATCATCATTTTATTAGGGACTCTTAAACCTGTTGTCACAATCCATACATCGCTGCATCAGGTGAATTTGTACATATGTTGCCTTCACTCTTTTCTAGACATTTACTTTCTATTGAACCTTTGGTACCAGCTCCTCCCCCCCACCCCATAACCCCTTGATAGATTGTACATTGTTATTTTCATATCTCACACCGACTGCTGTCTCACTTCCCCCATGTTTTTTGTTGTTCTTCCCCCTGGAGAGGGGTGTATGATTATATGTCAATTATTTCAATCAGTTCCCCCTTCCTCCCCCCCCCCCTTCCTTTGTTCTAACAAATCAGCTGTCTGAAATGTTCACCTTCCCAACACAATCACTGAAGACAAAATGGATGCATAAGCAAATGTGGTGAAGAAGGCAGGTGGTGGACGGCTATTAAAAGATACAGTGTCTGGGATCTTTAAGGCTTGAAGTTACACAAGCCACCTTTCAGCATGAAGCAACAAGTCCACATGGAAGAAGCATACTGCTGGTGCGATCATGAGGATTCATAGGGACAGGGGAATACGGATCAGCAGACACATAACAAACAAAAACATATTTTTGAGAATGAGAGTAGGTGGAGCAGAGATTCCAGAACTATCTGTCGATTGAAAATCTTTATATGAGCAGACAATCTCATCTTCTTCCTGAGGAACACCTGGTGGGTTTGAACCACGAACTAGCAACCCAATGCATAGCCCTCAGTGCTACCAAGGCTCACTTAAGGTGTGAAGGCTTCTTTATATGTTGGCAAATAACTATTGACATTTCTGGATTTTCATCTTGAGGCGTTATCTTCCAAAGACCAAAACCAAATGCACTGCCATCCAGTCGATTCTGACTCCTACTGACCCTATAGGATCGAGTAGAACTGAACTGTGGAATCCTGAGACGTCTACTCCTTATGGGAGTAGAAAGCCTCACCTTTCTTTCTTGTACTATGTATGCAAACTTAAGTATAGTGTTCCCAGAGGGCTGGCTCAAGTAGAGGGTGTGGGGTTGTGTGTAGGACAGAGGCGGGGAAAAGGACAGCAGAAGTGAGGAGCAGAGGGCATGGGAAGAAGGACCAGCTCCTGAAAGACAGAGCCAGGCAGACAAAGCAGAAATGAAAACCGGATGCCTATTTGTCATCAATATGAGACATACACGTTTTAGGACGAGGTAGAATGGACAACCCTATGAGTTTCTGAAACTCACTCACTCCAAGAGTAGAAAGCCCTGGGGGGAGTGGGAAGTGAGGGGGAAATATGAGGAGCTGATACTAAGGGCTCAAGTAGGAAGCAAGTGTTTTGAGAATGATGATGGCAACAAGTGTACAAATGTGCTTGACACAATGATGTATGTATAGATTGCGCTAAGAGTTGTATGAGCCCCCAATAAAATTATTTTAAAAAAAAGAATAGAAAGCCCCATTTTTTCTTCTCCAGTAGAGAGGCTGGTGGTTTTGAACTGCTGACTGTGAGGTTTGTGGCCCAACATGTAGACACAATGCCATTGTTCCACAGCAATATTAGATATACATATTTTACATTCAATGGAAGTCCATTTAAAAGTCAGGAGTCAGAAAATATTGATTCAAAGACTAGCAAAAGGAGTAGCACTTGAAAGGAGGCATTTTCTATTTCATCTCCATCCGAAACAAAATCAAAGCAGTGAGAAATAAAGCTGCTACCTCAGCAACCGGACATCCCCTTACAGAAGGGTCACGGGAGGAGATGAGCCAGTCAAGGTGCAGGGTAGCAATGATGAAACATACCAGTTTCCTTTAGTTCCTAAATGCTTCCTACCCTCCCTCCCCCATCATGATCCCAGTTCTACCTTACAAATCTGGCTAGACCAGAGGATGTACACTGGTACAGACAGGAACTGGAAACACAGGGAATACAGGGAGGCTGATCCCTTCAGGACCATTGGTGAGAGTGGCAATACCGGGAGGTGGAGGGAGAGTAGGGTGGAAAGGTGGAACTGATTATAAGGATCTACATGTGACCTGCTCCCTGGGGGACAGTTACAGAAAAGTGGGTAAAGGAAGACGTCGGACAGGGCAAGATATGACAAAATAATTTATAAATTATCAAGGGTTCATGAGGGAGAGAGGAGCGGGGAGGGAGGGGAAAATGAGGAGCTGATGCCAGGGGCTTAGATGGAGAGCAAATGTTTTGAGAATGATGAGGGTAACGAATATACAAATGTGTTTTATACAATGCATGCATATATGGATTGTGATACGAGTTGTATGAACCCCCAGTAAAATGATTAAAAAATATATTGCTTCCTCAGAGATAGGAAGCCATCGAACCAAACAAAACCCAACCCAACAAAAACATGATGCTGAGCTTTAAAGAGAACATTTTACCAGAGAGCTATTTCACAATGTTTCTAGAAACAAACTTAGATACTTCTACTAAATGAAAATATGTTAGTCATATAAGATTCTGAATTATTTTAATGAAAAAAGAGGGTTTAGCTACCAAATTCAAAATGAGTAAAATCGACCTGGTAAATGACCTATTTGAGAAGCAAATAATTTACCAACTAAGCCACTGGCTTCATTTGGGAAAGATTATCAATTTGAAATAAATTTGGTCATTGACAGCATAACTGGCAGCAAAAATGAGAAAGTTTGAATCCCCAAAAGATTCATTGCTAGAAGAATATAAGTTTCACAACCTAGAATCAATTTATTGTCAGTTACCACTGATATGCTTTATGTATTATTTCACTACTTTTTCATTTTTAGGGAGAACAGATAAATAAATCATCTTAGACTTTGGAAACCTAATAATTTGAAGATCAAAACCTCAATTCTTCTGTCATATTCTTGATAAAATCTTCTTGGGGAAGATGTGTACTATTCATGTGTGCAAATAGCTGTGCTGTATATTTTTAAAGAAATTTGATGCTTTAAACTCATACCTGAATTTACATGAAAAAAGTCTATGTCAGGTGGTAACCCCCAAAACCTGATGCTCATTTGTTTTGTATTTGGAGTTGATTCACCAGGTCAGACTGTTAATCAAGCTCTCTATTTAGAGGTTCTGAAAAGGTTGTGTAACAGTATGTGACAACAAAGACCCGCTTTGTGGCAGACGTGGTACTGGTTTTGCCATCACGACAATGCACCTGCTCACGAAGCCATCTCAGCCATCGTTTGGCAAAAAACAGCATGCTTCTCCTGTCCCGCACACCTTACTCACCTGACCTCGCTCCATGTAACTTTGTTTTGTTTCTGTGAATGCAGAGGGACATGAAAGGACAGCAATATGACATAGAAGTGATGATGACAAAAATGAGGGAGGTTGTTAGCCATTGTGTTAATCTGAGTAGACAAGAGAAACAAATCTATAGAAACTCATATATACAGAAGAACAGTTGAATATTGAGGAAACATCCCAGCCCAGTCCAGATCAAGTCCATATGTCAGCCCATATGTCCGATACCAATCTTAAATTCCTCTTCTGACTCTTGAAACACATGCAATGACGTAAAATGCAGGATAATCAGAAAGTCTTTGGATCCAGAGGCATGGTAAGCATCTCAGTGCTGGCAGGGGTCTCTGTGAGGCTTCTCCAGTTCCCAGGGCTGCATCAGGGGAGGTCCATGTGGCTTCTCCTCACAGATGTCTTACAGATAGAGAAAAATGAAGCAAATAGAGAGAAGTGTCTCTCATCTCCAAGGAGGAAAAAAACAGCAGTTTCCAGGAGTCTCAAGAAAAGGCCATGTTCACACAAAAGCCTCATTGGCTATGATCCTATTGACAGACTAGACTCCACCCCTTCACTTTTACTCCTCTCACGTACCAAATGGACACCAGGTTATATAACTACCACAGCCATCCATACAGATGAGTTTGAAAAATATTTCCAATAACAGAATCACAAATATGATAGTGGCATTAAGTGTAGTGGAAAATACTTTGAAGATGATAGGGTTGTTTTATAAAACAATTTAGACACATAGCTTTGAAGAAAAGAAATCCGGTTTTGTGGGGCATACCCCCCTTGTATAGTGGCATACTTATACCTGAAGTGGGCTTTCTATCACAGGAAAATCCTTCTAAAGAATAAAAGATGTTTCTCTTTTTGATAAACAAAGGTGATATTTACTTCAGGGTCCCTGTTGTTAGGTGTTCCTATAGGGTCGTTATGAGATGGAATCGACTTGATGGCAGATTTTGAGAGAGAGAGAGAAAGCCCTGATTCAAATGCTCTAGTGATAATGCATTGGACTTCTACTAACCAAGTCAGTGTTCCAAACCCCCAGACATTCCTTGCATGAAAGATGAGGTTACCTGCTCCTGTAAAGATTTCTAGTCCCAACACTTTAAACTCTATGTAGGGTCACTATGAGTCAAAAACTACTTGAAAGCATATAAATATGTAATTCCAGATAGTAATGTTTCTCTGAAGAGAGAGATAAGTTTGACTAAAACCTAAGCAGGGCAAAGAATGTACAGATGTGCTTTATACAATTGATGTATGTATATGTATGGATTGTGATAAGAGTTGTATGAGCCCCTAATGAAATGTTTAAAAAAACCTAAAACTGAGCCATGTACAAATTTATATTGAAACATAATAACAGAAAACAAAAAGCATAAAGCAGCTGTTCTCGAGTCAACTCTGCCTTGTGATGATTGCTTGCGGACAAGGTGGAGCTGTGCTCCACAGGGTTTCCAAGGTTGTGCCCTTGCAGGTCTTTCTTCCCAGGTGCTTGATGGGCTCCCTGCATCCACCTTTCAGACGATCATCCCAGTTTTATAGAGAAACGAACCAAGGCTGGTAGTCATCCTCTAGAGGTGGCCGGACGGATGCTACATCACAGGTCTTATGACTCTGCACCCTTCATAGGCCAGGCTCTCTCTGCACACCCCCTACTCTGTCTGTGGAGTGAGGAGAACTTCACAGCTTGCTGAGCTCATGCTGCTCAAAGCAAAGTACAGTCCAGGGTCTTTTCTAAGCAGAGAATGTGGTGCCTGGAGCTTTGCTTCTCACAACTACGTTTCTGCTGCGCTAGTATTTCTCCCTCCTCCTCTCCTTATGATTTGAAAATAGAACAGCTGCTACAGCCAATAAAAGTAGCTATTTTATTTCAAAATGCAATCACTGAGATTTTCAATATCGCATAAACTTTATACCGCACCAGTTCTCAGGCTGAAAAGGGGAAATGTGCTAAGCAAATTAGAATAAGGATGATTTAGTACAATCAGATGCTACTGTCTAACTCGGGAGTTCCGACACCTATAATTATTTTAGGATATTTCACATATTGGTATGGTGAAGCACAGCAGGAGGTAACATTTCAAGAGCCTCACAAATTATCCTCATCTCTCCAGCCCCATCATCCTTTTGGTCAGAATCTCAAGAGCTAAGATTTGAATCCTCTTGAACCAAACGTCTTTTCCTAGGTCACAGTCCAGGGAAATATCCCTAATATTCTTTTAAAAACTAACAGAAAAACATTGTATTTATTGTCCCTCTTTGCCAGAAGGCAAGAAGATCATCATTTTAACCTTTTCCCCCATTTCTTATTAATTGAGAAGTCTGGAGCACATTAAAGCAGTTGTTTCTAAAGCACACACACCATGAAGCAGGTGAGCGAGGAAGTTTCACCTGCTGATGCAAAATTTAAAACAAATAGCAGTGCAATGGAATTTGAATAAACCTTGATTTATTTAATTTCCCCATCCATTCTTCTAAGGTTGCCTTTGGACTTTTATTTTAAAAGTCTTAATTCTATGCTATGAGATAAAGAGGTAAAATAGTTGTTTTGAAAATTTTTGTTTTGCTTCGCAGATACTGTCCTCACTTGGCAAATTCAGTTCACAAAGCACAAAAGGGGAGCGGTCTAGTTAAGGTGTCTGGTGCAGGATGAGGCAATGCTCACAGCAGAGGGGACTTCTTCCTGTGGGTAACCCCGTGATCGAGGCTGAGGAAGCAATTCTGTCTGCCCCTGTGAGTAACTGTACCAAAGCACCTAGTATTTCTTGTTCTGTTAGAAAAAAAATGCATCTTAATCTATGTGCAGGTAAATGTTCTGGAGTCCCCGTGTAGGGCGCCCAAACTGAAATTCTTTTCAGAAGTAGCAAGTCCTGACTTTCTCCTACAAAGTAGCTGGTGGTTGCAGACAAATGTGTAACCACTAAGCCGCCAGGGCTCCATTGTCTGTCAGTTCTGTGTGGCCATGCAATGAATGATTTAAAATCTAGATTTCAGAAGCAGAGAATGCTATTTGAACAGAAAACAGTCACTGTGCCCAAACTGAAATGTTTCAACGTACAGATGCAACACAAGAAGTGTTCACGTGCCAAGAAATTTGGAAAACTTATGCCTGGACAATTGACTGGACGACACTCGTATTTGTGCCTATTCCAATGAAAGATGACCCAACAGGGTCCAGAATCATCTGACAACATCAATCCCACATACAAGGAAAATTTTGCTGTAGGTAACTTAAACATGGTTGCATCTAGCTCAGAAGCAACAAAGCCCACATTGAAGAAACACCCCAACCCGTGTGACCATGAGCTGTCGAAGGGATCAGGTATCAAGCATCCAGGAACAAAAATTCATATCATTGAAAATGTGGGTGAGTGCAGAGAGGGGACTCAAAGCCCATTGGTAGCCAACCGGACACCCCTTACTGAAGGGTTGTGGGGAGGAGATGAACCAGTCAGGGTGCAGGGTAGCAACGATGAGACATATAACTTTCCTCTAGTTCTTAAATGCTTCCTCCCCCCCACCCCACTATCATGATCCCAATTCTACCTTACAAATCTGGCTAGACCAGAGGATGGACACTGGTACAGATAGCAACTGGAAACACAGGGGATCCAGGTCAGGTGACTCCTTCAGGACCAGTGGTGAGAGTGGTGATGCCTGGAGGGTGGAGATAATGTAGGGTAGAAAGGGGGACTGATTACAAGAATCTACGTATAGCCTCCTCCCTGGGGGAGGGACAGCAGTGAAAAAGGCAGGGGGAGACATCAGACAGTGTAATATATGACAAAATAATAACAATTTATGAATGATGAAGGGTTCATGAGGTAGGGGGGAGTGGGGAGGGAAGAGGAAAATGAGCAGCAGATATTAAGGGCTCAAGTAGGAGGCAGATGTTTTGAGAATGATGATGGCAACAAATGTAATATGTTCTTGACATAATGGATGTATGTATGGATTGTGATAAGAATTGTATGAAGCCCCAATTTTAAAATATGGTTGCATCATTACCTTGATGGGAACTGCCAGCAATTCCATCTGGATTCAGAAGAGGATATGGAATGAGGGACGTCAAAGCAAAAATTTGTTTTATTGACCATTCAGTGAGATCCAACTGTGGAGATCACAACAAATGATATGTAACATTGCAAAGAATGGGGACGCCAGAACACTTCATTGTGCTTCTGTGAAACCTGTACACGGACGAAGCAGTATTTTTTCTAACACAATAAGGAATACTGCATACTTTAAGATTAGAAATACTGGCACAATAATAATGTATAAATTATCAAGGGTTCATGAGGGAGGGGGGAGCAGGGAGGAGGGGAAAATGAGCACCTGATGCCAGGGGCTTAAGTGGAGAGCAAATGTTTTGAGAATAAGAGCAATGAATGTGCAAAAGTGCTTGACACATGAATGGATGGATGGATTGTGATAAGAGTTGTACGAGTCCCTAATTTTAAAAAAAGATTTAAAATTTTTTTAAAGATTAGGAACTCTGTGCATCACCATGCCATTCTAAAAATCATTTTATTGGGGGCTCATACAACTCTTGTCACAATCCATACATACATCAATATGTAAAGCACATTTTTACATTCATTGCCCTCCACATTCTCAACACCATACCGTTTGTTAGCCTACACGCCGAGCAATCATGCACAAAGCCAAACTATCTGAAGAAGAGCGATGGGACCAGGATTGGAGAAAGACTCATTTACAGCCTGTGACACGTGGCGCCACAACCTTGGTTGGTGAAGCCAAGAGGACTTGGAGCACTTTCAGATGAAGGTCGAAGACTCGAGTCTTTGATAGAAATTACAGCTCAGCCTAAAGAAAACAACGATCCTCCCAACGGAACCGAGAAGCAATAGCATGATAAGTGGAAAGAATATTGAAGGGTTTCTTTGAACAGGCTCCACAATCAATGCTCATGGAAGCAGCAGCCAGGAAATCAAATGACATGTTGTACCCAGCAAATCTGCTGCGAAAGCCCTCTTAGAAGTGTTAAAGAGAGCAAAGATCCCATTTGAAGGACTAAGGTGCACCTGCCCGAGCAACGGTATTTTCATGCTTTGTGTAGGTCAAAGCTAAGCAATGAAAAAGGAAAACTAGCGAAATGGTCTTGAATTACGGTGTTGAATATTGAACGCACCATGGGCTGCCAGAACAAACACATGGGTCTTGGAAGAAGCCAAGGCAGACTGCTCCTGAGAAATGAAGATGGGGGGATTTTCGTCTCAGGACTTTGGCTGTGTTCTCCACAGAGGCTAGTCCCTGGAGAAGGGCATCGTGCTTGAAAGCGAGAGTCGGGAAAAGTGACAAACGGATGGACAGAGTGACCGCAATAAGCGGTCAGAGCACAGCAGCGATCGTGAGGAGGCAGAAGATTCTGCAGTTTTCTTTTGCTGTGCAGGGGCGGCGATGAGTAGGCACGGCCTCCACAGCACCTAACAACAGGGAGGCTTGCTAGCCCAGTGGTTCTCAACCTGTGGGTCGCGACCCCTTTGGGGATCGAATGACCCTTTCATAGGGGTCGCCTAAGACTATCGGAAAACACATATTTCCCATGGTCTTAGGAACCGAGACACCGCTCCTCTATCCATCCACCCACATGCAGATACACCCACATAACGAATACCCGGCGTGAAGACTGTTAACCCACGCTACACCATGCTTCAAGACAAATTTTCATTTATTTGTCATTATAAATAAAGATTTACAATATATAATTACATATTGTTGTAGTGATTCATCACTATGCTTTAATTATGTTCAATTTGTAGCAATGAAAATATGTCCTGCATATCAGATATTTACATTACGATGTATCACAGTAGCAAAATTACAGTAATGAAGTAGCAATGAAAATAATTTTATGGCTGGGGGGTCACCACAACACAAGGAACTATTGAAGGGTCGTGGCATTAGGAAGGTTGAGGACCACTGCTCTAGCCAGTCTCTGGACCCGGAATCTCCATGAGCTTCCTGGTTGGCGAAGGCCTCCATCTTCATGCAAAGGGTTTGTACCTTTGGGGCCATGGGAGCCTTGAGCTGAGAACCTTCTCAGAACTTGCTCTATCGATCTCTTTATCTGTATCCTTCTTTGTTAGATTCATCACAAAGCACTTTCTGAGTGAAGGAAAACATTGGTCAGTGTAAGACCTGAAAAAATAATCATAATTTATAAATTATCAAGGGTTTATGAGGGAGGGACGGAAGGGGAGGGAAGGGGAAAAATGAGAAGCTGATACCAAGGGCTCAAGTAGAAAGAAAATGTTCTGAAAATGATGATGGCAACAAATATACAAGTGTGCTTGATAAAGGGATAGCTATATGGCTTGTGATAAGGGTTGTATGAGCCCCCAATAAAATGATTTTTTAAAAGAATCACACTTTCTATGAATTCTGTGCACTACTGTAGTAAATTATCAAACCTAACAGAGTAGTAGGTGTCAGCGAGTCAGAAGTGAGGGAGTCCCGGGTGTGGCCAGAGGGGAGAAGCTTGCAACTGACATCCTGAAGCAGGTGGAAGGAAACCTGTGAACTTGTAGCCAGTAAGTCAGAAGTGAGGGAACCTCAGGGACTCCCAAGCTTGCAGCTGGCATCGGAAATATCAGACTGACTTGGCAGGCTGAATGGAGACCTGCTCTAGCTCGGAATGGCTAGGCTCAGTGAGAGAATGCTGTATGGGTAGCTGGCATGAGAATTGAACTGAGAATCAAAAATATGGATTTAGGGGATTTAAATGTATACTCTAAAAATGGATTTTTCAAAAATTGTTATTCTACTTCGCACACTAGAGCCTAGCAAGAAGAAAACATACCTGAGAATTATAAACATCATGCACTAGTTACAGAGAATGAGGTTTATATAAGCATATGACAGGGAAAATTCTTCCTGAGATAATATTTTTATAAAGGAGTGTATTGGTTATCTAGTGATTCATACCAACCTAATCCAAAATGTACTGACTTAAGACAACAAACATCTATTTTCTCTCAGCTAAATATCAAGAATTAGGTGCAGCTCAGACTCTGAGGACGTAGCAAGGAAAATTTTGGTAACAGCTTAGCTTCTCTTGGTTTGTGTGGTAATGGGTCCGCTTCCAGCTTACTTCTGTGGTGGCTACAGACTCGGGACTTGTGTTGGGTTAACCAGAAACCTCAGTGTCTTACCATGGGGACCCCTCTCTAGGGTAGCCCAAGCATGGTTTCCTCTAGAGCAAGGGCTCTAAAAGTGAGAGGGCAAGCCAAAAGCCAGTCTTTCTGTAACCTAAAATCGAGTCCTGGTTGCCTAGTGGTTACAAGTTAGATGGCTAATGTCAAGGTAAGCAGTTCAAAACCCCTAGATGTTCATTGGGAGGAAAACAGGGCTTTCTACTCCTCTAAAGAGTGAACTCCGGTCCTGGTAACTCCCAGAGGCAGTTCTGCCCTGTCCTTACATGGTTGCTGTGAATTGGCATCAGCTGCATGGCACTGGATCATTGTTGTCTTGAAAATGACATCACATCAATTTTTCCCTAGTTACGAGTTATTCATGGAAAACTTCCACTCTTTGCATTCCATTTTTGCATGAACTTTCTAAAGTTCCCTTGCATTAGTTAGCAGCAAGTGCCTCACTGCAGCCCACTCATTTACATCTGTCTACAAAGTTAACTCTCAAATCGTTTATGAGGAAGAGACCAGGAAGAGCACAAAAGCCACTCGGGGTGGTTCCTCTGGCGAGAGCGGGGCAACACGGTGTGGGAGGAAGGGCTAGGTGAAGCAGAGGGCAGGGAGCACCGTTCCCCAACGTGGGTGACACCTCCCCAGGGTGGCTGCAAGCAATGCCCATTCTTTACCCTGGATTGTGAGCTACAGCACAAAAGGGCTTCATCGCCAGAGGGCGCTGACTCTTTTCTGACAAGAAGGCAGTCGGCAAGTAAGTTTGGGAACCGATGCCATAGAGGAAGGAATGGTGTTAAAGAGTTTTCACTGAATTTGTGTTGCTTTAATTGTTTTACCAGACAGAACTAAAGTCCTGCATGCATAATGAAAAACAAGTACAAACTCAGAAAATTCCTCAGGGGTTCTCTTCTCCCCCAACATTTTTAAAAGGGGAAAAAAATATAGAAATATTTCTTCTGTAACTGAAAAAAAAAGATTGTTAAGAAGATCTGTATAAAAGGTCCATACTGTTCTTCACACAATCCTGCGATAATGGTGATCTACAAGTTAGACACATGAGCTGATTGGGTGTGAGAGTGCAGAAATATATATTTTATATATACTTACTCATATATGCATACATTTATACAGGTAGGTGTTTGACAGAAGATATTTGTCTGTGGGTGTTCACCTTTTTCTCAATGAAGCAAAATTATTTGATGTGGCTCTTCAATCTCTGTGACAGGATGGGATCATGAAAAAAAGGGGGTGGGATCATGATGGGATCCCACCAAATGACAGGATGGGATCATGAAAAAAGGGCATAGGGCAGTGGTTTTCAACCTTCCTAATGTCGCAACCCTTTTATACAGTTCCTCATGTTGTGGTGACTCCCCATCATAAAATCATTTTTGTTGCTACTTCATAACTGTAATTTTACTACTATTATGAATTGGGCAAGCCCTGTGAAAAGGTTGTTTGGCCCCCAAAGAGGTCGCGACCCATAGGTTGAGAACCACTGGCATAGAGGCTTCTGCTTGCACAATTATTCATGATCTATTAAAACCACTGAAATGTATAGCCCATGAATTATATACCAATAAAACGATTTGGGTTTTTTAGTGTAGAGTAACTCTAATGAGAAGATTGGACAGTGTTGTCATCCCATTGGATCTAAAAGGAGCCATCCCAAATACCAGGAGAGAGAATTCTATTACCAGAAGGAGGAGGAGCCACACTCATCTGAGATTCCTGTGTGGAGAGGCAAAGGCAGCAAAGACCTGAAGAAGTAGCCATGACGACAGCAGAGACCATGAGACACAGTGTCGGGCCTCTCCGCCCACAGCATGTATAAAGCAGAGCTCCTGCAGGCAGACAGCTAGGCATTTGTCAGTGTGAAAGGATATTTGTCACATGCCCGAGCCTGTCAGAAGCTAGATTCATATGTCTGAGAGGCTGAAGACCAGAGAGACACATGGCTGAGAAGAGACACATGGCTGAGAAGAGACGCATGACTGAGAAAAGACGCTACTGTGGACCAAAGGACTGTAACCCTAAATGTTTCCTGATCTGGACTTCCTGTGACCTGTTAACTTCCCTAGTAAATGCTCAAATCATGAGTCTTCTGTGCATTCTGTGTGGCCATTGTGATGCATTTTCAAGCTCAGCAGGAAAGTCAGGCACCGTAGGATGGATGGTTGGTGTCAGAACAGAACAAAGAAGGATGGACAGACATGCCTCCCCCTCACAGGAGTCTTCCCAGGGCATTTGCAGTTAGATTCTCCTCACCCTTTGTGCAGCCAGAGAAGGTCAGATGTGGCCCTCATGCCAGTTCTTTACCTTTGCTGCAACTATATCCACGGATATGGTGGGGCATACAAAAAGCAAAGCTAACAGATCACAAGGTTACAACCCCCTCCCAGGGGGGTGGACAACAGAAAAGTGGGTGAAGGGAGACATCAGTCGGTGTAAGACATGAAAAAATAATAATTTATAAATTATCAAGGATTCATGAGAGAGGGAGTCAGAGGATGAAGGGAAGGAAATGAGAAGCTGATACCAAGGGCTCAAGTAGAAAGAAAATGTTTTGAAAATGATGATGGCAACCAATGTACAAATGTGTTTGACACAATGGATGGATTGTGATAAGAATTTCACAAGCCCTCAATAAAATGATTTTTTTAAAATAAAAAGCCAAGTTATGAAAACTTCTTATACATAACTAGGCACCTTGGGAGAACAGTTCATTCGGCCTGGATCTCAGGACCATCGTTTGGGGGAACACGGAAGTCAATTGGCATAATGTAACATAGTTGATGAAGTATACATCCTACTTTGGTGAGTAATGACTGGGGTCTTAAAGGTTTGTGAGTGACAGCTAAGGTGTAACTATCTATTAGTTTGTTCAGAGGAAAGACTCACTCACTATCACTCACTGCCATTGAGTTCATGTCAACACACAGAGACTCTCGAAAGACAGGGCAGAACAGCTGCACTGAGTGTCAGAGGCTGGAACTCTTCATGGAAATAGAAAGCCTGTCTTTCTCCAGAGGAGCAGCTGGTGGTTTCAAACAGCTGACCTGTGGTTAATCGCCCACTGGACCATGTGAACATCAGTCTCCATGACACTCAAACCAGAACTGCCACTACCAAGTAATCTGGGAGAAATAACATTAGAAGGTCCTGAGTAAAGTGGGAGAACATGTGGAACAAAATTCTAAATCGTGGAGGAGACCAGGCTTGCTGGATGGATAGAGACTGGTAGAACCCCCGAGACTACCCGCCTGGAACATAACTCAGCCTTGTGGCACAATTTCCAGTCAAATAGTAGTTTATATGGGGAATAATAACATTATTGATATTATCATAAAATAATTGACCATTTGTGATCAAGGGCAGCATTTACTCAAGGACAAGATTCAGAAGGATTAGGGAAGAAGGACAAATATCATTGTCCCATTGCTGTTCCTGAGGGGTTTAACTGCCCTGGGCTTCGTGTGGCGAGAGCTCTAACTGTGCCAGTGTACGTGTTCTGCTTGAGTCAGGTTTGTAAGGCAGAATTTGGGTCATGATAGTGGGGTGGGGGAAGGGTTAAAAACTGGAGAAATGTTATGTATTCCGTCGGGGCTGTGCTGCACCTGTCTGTCTCAATCTTTCCTTGTGACCCTTTTGTGAGGGAATGTCCAATTAGCTACAGATAGGATTTGGGTCTCCACTCCGACCCCTATCATTTCCATCGATATATATGTTTGTTTGGGGTTCTTCTGATGCCTGATACCTTATCCCGTCAAGACTTTAAGACCCCAGATGCTATATCTTTTAATAGCTGGACACCACCAGCTTTCCTTACAACATTTAACAGAATTCTTCTTGCTCCAATAGGGGTTCTTTTCAAGTTGATCTTAGTGCCTCAGACTACCTCCTGTTCAGACATGTTATAATAATATATTATATATATAATCCTGTTACACAAATTTGATATATATCATATAAATAATATTTTGGTACAAAAATATTTTTCAATCCAAGCATAGTGTTTTATAATATGCATTTCCAGTTTTGAAGATTCCTCATATATATATATAGGAGAGGAGAAGAACTTCTATCTGTTAAGGGAATTAGCGCACTGCTTGCTAAGAATGAACACCCCGTTTGCTAAGGGAGAGAGCATTCTGCTTGCTATGAGAATGAACAATGGATCTGAAGATAACAAGCCAGGTAAACATCTCAACCTTGAGGTCAGGCTGAGGGGACATCCTAAGACATTTCACCCAGAGTTATGGCCTAGGAAAAGTTTGGTACCTCCAGAGCTTGAGATAAAACTTGAAACATCCAGACATTGAACAGTAGCCTGCAATGACTTAGAAAGAAATGTACAGGAGATCTAATGATGAACGTAGCAACCAATTAGCTATGTCACTTACAGTATAAATAGCTATAACTCTCACCCCTTTGAATGTGCCTTTAAATACAAGAAACATTCCCCTTGCAGCATCCCCTCACAACTCTCGAGGGAGAATTGCTTCACTCTCAGCGCGGCGTATCTTATCTGTGCTCTACATGTCCTTCTCACCTCTCTGGGGAGACCCGGTTCATTTATTTTTGAAGTGTCTCTATGCTTAAATAAAACTTTGGTTTAAATCTCTGCTGCTGCTGCTGCTGGTGGTGGTGGTGGTGGTGGTGTGTGTGAGTAAGAGAGAGAGAGAGAGAGTGCTTGGCTTATCTCTGGTTCCTTACAGTCCACATGGGTGGAACTTACTAACCACAAGGTCCGTGGTTCAAACTCACCAGTTACTCCTCACGAGAAGACTGAGGCTATGTGCCCTTGTAAAGATTAATAACCTAGGGTCATTATAAATCAGAATACACTAGATGTAACACTAGGTGTTGTATTGTTTGTTTTGGGGTTTTTTTGTGGAATTTGCTTGGATGGTACAGAAGTTTGCAGTCTCCACAGTGGGTTAAGTAATGGCTACTAACCAAAAGGTCAGAAGTTCAAACCCATCAGCTGCTTATAAAGAGAAAGATGAGACTGTCTGTGTCCATAAGGATTTACAGTCTCAGAAGCCCTAAGGAACAGGTCTACTTTGTCCTATAGGGTCACTGTTAGAATCGACTCTATGAAATGAGTACTGTATCAGAGCTTAAATCCCTGAACATCCCACTTGCCGAAGGCTATGGTTGACAACGAAAACCCACAATCGATTTGCAGAGTCCCTAGGAGGATTAGTTCTCCACTGAATCCCTCCTCATCACTGACCAGGGGTTCGAGTCGTCCTTCCCAGGGCAGAGAGCATTGGAAAGTGGATTACCTCCACACTTCCCCAGTCAGTCCAAGCCCTTAGGGGCTTGCCTGGGTGTGTCCTTGATAAAGATCCTCAGAGTGGGGGTCACATAGTCTTGAGTCATGCCTTGATTTCCTTGGTCAAAAGGCCCTGGGTCAATTTTTGTAAGATCACCTGTCTAATGTAATGTGTGTGTCCAGGTCAGGGTTCTCTTCCTGTCTCTCTGGTCCCAGCTGTAACTATGGTGCATTGAGCTGCAACCAGTCATGCTTCTGTGACAGTTCCTTAGTCCTCCCATGTCATTGTTAAAGCTCTGTAGCTCAGAAAATCCTTAGATGCCATTATGACCTCATGGTAGCCAACTCCGTGGACTGGGACAGAACAGGGGTTTCTGCCCTGTCTGCTAAGAGGACCCTGTGAAACCAATGATGAACAAAGGACTCGGTGGGAACAGGTTTGGTCAACACCTTCACCTTGAAGCCAGGCCCTAGTGAAATTCTGGCACAGAGCTGCTTAATGATGCTTCCGAGACATGCTGACCCAGAAACGATGTATGAGACTCAAGGAAGAACTAACTAATTAGAAAGTTGCTTGACCATCTGGAGAGACCCAACCCCCTCCCCTTTGAAAGTGCCATATCAACACTAGAAGCAGACCTCTAGACAGTGTCCTATGACAGAGGGGACCAACATTGCCTCTGCGAAGTGAATCTTACCTATGATCTCCTTCTCAACTCGAAAGAGGGACTCACTTCATCTCTTTTGACATGACTCGATGCTTTAATAAACTTGTGGCTTAACTCTGCTTCTGTGTGCGTATGTATGTGTGCGTTTGACTTATCGCTGGATCATAACAAATCACTCATGTTCAAAGCTTGCTAATTCTCCCATGGATGACAGCCCAGGAACCTCACCTCAGATCCTTTATCAGGATGCTGTGTTTTTGTCTTGCCTTTATCCTATTTAAGACTTAATAAGTGATCTCCTTAAATTACATTTGAGATCTGGGGTCTCTTTTGTGAGGTAGTGGTTATGCATTAGACTGTGAGCAGCCAGATCAGAAGATCAAAAATCACCAGCCCCTCTGAGAGAGAAACATGAAGCTTTCTACTTCAGTAAGGAATTAGTGTTGGAAACCCACAGTGGCTGTTCTACCCTGTCGTGTGGGGTCACCATGAGTGAGCTTCAACTTGATGGCAGTGAGTTTGGTTTGGTGATATAGTTAAAGTTTATTGTGCCAACCTGGCTGATAAACATATGTGGGGTTAATTGGAGGGAAAAATGGCTCAGTGAGCCTCGCCTTTCAAGTTCTCAGGTCTCTTGTTTTGTGATGGTCACGCCAGGGTGCAGCTGCCTTAGCCAGTTCCCTGTTTCAGCTGGCAAGGCTCACTTCCTGCAAGACATCCCAAGGAGAAGCCACATAGACCTACCCTGATGCAGCCCTGGGTGCTGGAGCAGCCATGTGGAGACCCCTGCCAGTGCTGAGTTGCTTACATGTGCCCTGATTTGGCTTACCTCCTGTAGTTGGCGTCATAGTGTGTGTTTTGTGAGATGGAGGACTTTGTGAATTGGTGTGGGACATATGGGCTAATGTTGGACTTGTGGGCTAGGGCAGCACTGGGTTGGGATATTTTCTTGATGCGCACTAAACCTTTATATAAAACTTCTCTTATACATGAGTTTTTGTGGATTTGTTTCTCTCAAGTATCCAAACTGACACATTTGGCTTGGGCAATCTGCTTCCATAAAGATTTGCTGTTGTTTTAGCTCCCTCCTATTTGACTGAAGGCCTTACTATGAGCTTTCAAGGGTGTGGCCTTTCAGACAAAGATGCTCAAGCCTGTTTTCCCAGGTCCCCCTGGGTGGGTTCAACTGCCGGCCTTCGAGCGATTAAGTCAAGCGCTTAACCAGTCAAGCGCTTAACCAGTAGCTTAAGCCACGCAAGAAGCTCCCAGAAAACCCCATGCAGCAGTTGTAGGGTTTCCATGAGTCAGAATCAACTGTGTGGCATAGAGTTTGGGTTTTTGGTTTTTCCTGGGGGCTGAATGACAGGGGAAGTTTGTCTCCTTTTTGAAGACTCTCTCTCCAAACACTCACCTCCAACCTCTCCCAGGATGACTGACACCCTAACAGCAGCCAACACCTCCTGTGGAATCTTGGTTTGCCAGATTCACAATGTACTCTGTGCTGAGCTGGCGCTAGTGCAGACCACTTCTTGAAAACCTCCGGGGAATATCAGGGCTGTTTATCTCTCCTACGCCTTTAAGTGGTTCTGCTTCCAAGCCTCCACTCCAAAACGAAAAACATAGACCCAGCTCCAACAATAAAAAGGCACAGCACAATCTCACTCTAAAAATAGACAGCAATCCTTCCTTCTGAAGAGGAAACAAGGTGTCAGGAACTTGGTTTTATTAAAATGCCTCATGACTGCAAGACTCGCTATACTGGATTTTCAACATAGAACTTGGTGATTCAACCTAAATGGCTCTACTCAGGTGGCTCTGCCCTCAGGGATAATAAATACCCCGAGCGCATTGCTATCCAGTTGACTCGGACTTAGAGAGATCCTCGATCCAGAGTGCCCAAGAAGAAATCTTTTCAGTAGCAGACAGTCTCGTCTTTCTCCTGAAGAGTGCTATTTCTCCCAGAAAGTGGCTGGTGGATTTGAACCATCACCACATGCTCAGAGGTGAATTAAAGCCTTCTTTTCGTCAAGATGACTGCTGAAACTCGGGACAACTGAATTTTATAAAGATCAGGATACCAGGTGGGGTTTTTACTTTGCTTGTTTTGGTGTGTGTGTGTGTGTGTGTGTGTGTGTGTGTGTGTGTGTGTACTGAATAACATAAATTGAGACTCCATATGCTAGTGTACAACCTGACTTTATATTTTAAAACATACAAGATAAGCTTTGCCTCGGACCCTTCAGCACTCTTCGTGAATCCAGCTTGTCTTCCCTGTCTGGGGACACTGTAAGGAGCACTGCTGACACAGTGGATGACGCCTGTGGGCTACAAGCCACAAGGCCAGCACTCTGAACCCACCAACTGCTCTACAGGGGAAAGAGGAGTCTTTCTGCTCCTGAAAACACAACAGCCTTGGAAATTCACAGGGCCAGTTTTACCCTGCCCTCAAGGGCCACCATGAGTTGGAATTCACATGATGGCAGTGAGTGGGTTAGCAGCATTCCAGAGGAGGTTGTTCTTGCCCAGTTCTCTCTTGCTGGACACCTGGCTTGTCCTTTAAAAATGTTGTCCTCTTGATAATGGGATAAGAGGACAGGGTGCAATATAGCACCGATGAAACGTACAACTTTCTCTAGTTCTTTATTGCTTCCTCCCCTCCACAACTACCAGGACTCCAATTCTGCCTTACAAATCCTGCTAGACCAGAGCATGTACACGTGTACAGGTAAGAGCTGGAAACTCAGGGAATCCAGAGCAGATAAACCCCTCAGGACCAATAATGAGAGTAGGGTTACCAGGAGGGGAAGGGGAAGGTGGGGGGAGAAAAGGGGAACCAATCACAGTGGTCTACATATAACCCCCTCCCAGAGGGATGGACAACAGAAAAGTGGGTGAAGGGAGACAGCATGGGGGAAAAAAAGATAAATTATCAACGGTTCATGAGGGACGGGAGGGGGCAAGGGGGAAAATGGGCTGATATCAAGGGCTCAAGTAGTAAGAAAATGTTTTGAAAATGATGATGGCAACATATGTACAAATGTGCTTGATACAATGGGTGTATATATGGATTGTGATGAGAGTTGTACAGGCCCCCAATAAAATGATTTTTAAATGTTTTTCCTATTATTAAAATGATAAAAATAAAAGGCTCTTATAAATAGCTATTTGTGACAATATTTATTTTCAATGCCAAATTCTTTAAAATAGAATAACTTAAAGCAAAGGATGGAAAGATAGTTAAAACTTGGCCTTTATCTTATAAAATTAAGCAGACCCCTTTCTTTTCTTTTTTAATCATTTTATTAGGGGCTCATACAACTCTTATCACAATCTATACATACATCAATTGTGTAAAACACATGTGTACATTCATTACCCTCATCATTCTCAAAACATTTGCTCTCCACTTGAGCCCCTGGCATCAGCTCCCCATTTTCACACCTCTCCCCTTCTCCCTCCCTCATGAACCCTTGATAATTTATAAATGATTATTCTGTCATATCTTACACTGTCCGACGTCTCCCTTCACCTACTTTTCTGTTGTCCGTGCTCCAGGGAGAAGGTCACATGAAGATCCCTGTGGGCAAGTACTTACGCCCCAGATTCTCAACATTCTCTGTGGCCTTGGGCACTCAACTTTAAACTCAGTTTCTTTTAGTAATGGCAGGGTCTTAGAGAGGATACAAGTAAGTTGATTGGAGAACAGAGAATTAGGAAGGATAAATGAATAGCTAGTCCTCCAGGGATGTTCCCGTTAAGCCTGGATAGTTGTATGACATCACTGCTCTCTACCTTGGGGATAAATCTTTCCTATGAGCCGAAGCTGAGTCCTTGTTTCCCCAGGATGCAACTGGGGACAGATGTTTCCTGGCTGTTGTTTTATTTTGCCTAGCTTTGTTTAGTTTTCATTTAGCACAAAGCAAAATGAGTTCCAACAGAACGACGGGGCAGGCTCCAGCCTTATCAACACAGGCACAGTCCTGGAACGCTTGCCTACAGCTATCCCCCGTCACTGGTAGGATTCTTGGTGTACACCTTCCCAGTCTGCGCATTGTACACGTAAATAAGCCTGGCCCCTCTGCAAGGTGCGCCTCCTACGGGAGGTGGTGACTGCTCCGCCTTGAGTTCAGAGTCAGCTGGCCCACAGATGACTCCATGAAGTAAGGTTGCAGCCCCAATATCCGTTGTTCATCCCTCAGTATTCCTAGAGTGGCCCTTTCCCTTGGTCGAGGTTTATTCTGTCGCTAGTGCTTACTCGTCTACACCACCATCCTAGGAGACAACGTGCTGGAGGGGAAAGCTGCATCCGCAGGCCTTCTTTAGTCCTGAGCTTTACATTGTCCTAAAATATTTGCTCAAACTGAATCAGCTAATGAGCTGTTTAAATCATTTTACTGGGGGCTCGCACACTCTTATCACAATCCATCCATCCATCCATTGTGTCAAGCACATTTATACATTTGTCGCCATCATCATTCTCAAAACATTTACTTTCTACTTGAGGCCTTGGTAAGAGCTGATTAATTGTAAACTAATCCTCTTACTCTAAATTCAATGTTCTTTCTCTGTTTTCAATTTCTTTTCTCTCCTACGGAGTGTTTTACTAAAAAACTAGTTTTCAAAAAGCAGTCATGTTCCATTAGTGAATTATAAAATTAATGAAGTGGCTCATGAGCAATATATACAAATGGACAGGCTAGTGTGGTAAATGACAATAATAGATGGAAAGATTTTTTTTAATCATAATAACCCAGTTCTAATAACCCAGCATTCTGTGATGCTTACCTCCCTGACAAGATCACTGAAGAAGACTAAATGGATGCATGAGCACACTCCATCCTCCTTTACCTATTCTGACACCAACTGCTCTCCCATGCCACTCTCTAGCCATACGGGGTTCGAGAATTCAGTGCGATGGCCATACAGAGCTCACAGACAATGCTCAGAATTAAGCGGATTTATTAGGGAAGGTAATAGGCTACCACAAGTCAAGATCAGCAAACAGTAAGAATGTAGTCATTGCTCTCCTCCGCCAGCAGCCAAGTCTCTCTCTGCTTCTCAGCCTCTCGGTCACATGATAGGCAAGTCTCTTTTAAGTTCTTAGTTTCCAGCCATGTGATGCCTTGGCCTTAGTTTCCATAGGCTAGGAAGCCAGCCGCCTGTCATTCTGTCCCACAGCTCCATAGTCTTAGAACAGATAAGGAGACGCTACCCCATAGCCTTGGTGTTACTTCTCTGAGTTCAATGTCAGAGTCTATGTGGTCTTTAGGGACTCTGCCCCTTCAGACAGAGGTCTTGAATGTGCTCTTCCAAGGTGCTCAGGGATTCTCTTTTTAGTTCAGAGAAGGCTCATCCTAATAGCCAGGGAGTGGTAATGAACACCGACCCTGCCTCCCCATTAGTGTAGCACAGCCCCTGTTTGCATAACCCAGCCAGTCATTTGGTGGCAGTTACAGAGACCTGATTGAGTAGAAGAGCCACAGGAAGACATTTCACTCTACAACTATAACAGAATAAAAGAGGAAACAATGCATGCCATGGAGTGGACAAGTATGATTTCAGAAAACTTTTCTTTCGATTGTGTGTATACCGAATTACAATATCAAATGTATTTTTATACAACGGGTTCCAGTCAAAAATCTGAAAGCTACTGCTCTGAAGGGAACATTAGGGTAGCTCCTTAAAGTGATACTCCTTGCAGATAGTTGACTTTATTCTGCACCCTCCCCAAATAAAAAACATCAAGTCTGAAGATTGCAACTGCGTGGTTGTGCTAGACTGTGTTTACTACCGAAACAAACCAGTGACACGCACATATGTTTAGGGAAAAAAATCAAGAAATATTTTTATATCAAGAAGCAGCCCCCCCACCAAAAAAAGAAACAAACAAACAAAAAAAAAGAAGCAGCCCAGCCCTGTCCAACTGATGTTAGCTGGAGACCCTCCAGACTCTCAAAGTTGCTGGTCAATGAAGCAGGAAGGTGAAGCAGGGAGGTGAGAGATCACAGACTGGGGGCGGGGTGGTAGTGGTGCAGAGTCCCATGAATCAAAGATCTGTGGGAACATGACAAGGTGCCTACAGCTTCCAAGGTTGGTAAGCCACAAGGATCACCAGCCCCAGGCATGAGACATATGATCCAGTCGAGCAGGAAGAAGAGGGCCAAGAGAACAAGGTGTTACCCACGGCATTTCTCATTAGAAAAAAGAAAGGCTACACTTCCAAAGAGACATCATTAGGCTGTGACCTGATTGCTTGATTAATTGGACTCCATGCCTATCTTCACACAGATGTAAATTAACATAAACTTTAAACATCACAATTACCACACAAAGTATGAGGACGATGAAGGAGAAAAGTCAAATTCTTATGGAAGATTGAGAGAAGGTTCTTTACATCTTTCCCTAAATTCCTCCACTTATCCATCCATCCACCCATTAACCCTTCACTAACACATTCATTTGGGTTTTCTTTTGTTTATTTGTTTGTTTGCTACTAACTTTTTCTAGATATAAATTATATACCATAAAATTCCAAAACTCACCAAACTTACTGCCAACAGGTCTATATTAACCTAACTCTAACGGCACTGAATGCAATTAGCCAAAACCAGGGCTTCAGGAGTTGATGAACTACCAAATGAAATGTTTCAGCAAGCTGAAGAAGTATTAGAAGCAGCCACTCACCTATGCGAGGAAATCTGGAAGACAGCTTCTAGACAACTGCCTGGAAGAGACTCATATCCCATTCTACAGAAAAGTGACCCAACGGAATGCTTAAAGTATAGAACAATATTATTGATATCGCACACAAGTAAAATTTTTCTTAAGTTCATCTAACAAAGGTTGCAGCAGTACATTGACAGGGAGCTGCCAGAGGTTCGGGCCAGATTCAGAAGAGGATGTGGAACAAGGGATATCATTGTTGATACAAGCTGGATCTTGGCTCAGTGTTTCAATATGTTCATTGTATTTTTTGACTACACAAAGGCATTTGATTGTGTGGATCATAATAAACTGTAGACAACCTTGAGAAGAATAGAAATTCCAGAACATGAATAACCTGTACGTGGATCCAGAGGCAGTTGTGAGAACAAAATAAGGAACTACTGCATGACTTAAAATCAGGAAAGGTGTGTGTCAGGATTATATCTTCTCACTATACTTGTTCAATCAATATGCTAAGCAAATCATCCAAGAAACTAGATTATATGAAGAAGAATGTGGCATCAGGATGGCAGGAAGGTTAATTAACAACCTGCAATATGCAGATGACACCACCTTGCTTGCTGAAAGCCAGGAGGAATTGAAGTTCTTGCTGGTGAAGATCAAGGATTGTAACCTTCAGTATGGATTACAACTCAATGTAAGGAAGACCAAAATCTTCACAATTGGACCAATAGTTCACATCATGATAAATGGAGAAAAGGTTGAAGTTACAAAGGATTTTGTCTTACTTGGATCCACAACCAATACTCATGGAAACAGCAGTCAGGTGACTAAAAAGCATATTGCATTAGGTAGATCTTCTCTACAAGACCTCTTTAGAGTATAGAAGAGCAACGATATTACTTTTCAGACTAAGGTGCACCTGAGCCAAGCCATGGAATTCTCTATTGCATCATATACATGTGAAAATTGGACATTGAATAAGGAAGACTGTAGAAGAGATGCATTAGAATTGTGGTGCTGGAGAAGAATATTGGAAGTACCATGGGCTGATAAAAGTTCAAATGGATCTGTGTTAGAAAAAGTAAGGTAAACGTGTTGCTTGGAGGCAAGAATGGCAAGATTTAGTCTTACATGCTTTGGACATATTGTCAGGAGAAACTGGTCCCTTGAGAAGGACATCATGCTTAGTAAAGTGGAGAAGCAGCGAAGTAGGGGAAGGCCCTCAACGGGATGGACTGACACAGTGGCTGCACCAATGGGCTCAGCCACAGGAACAATTGTGAGGATGGCTCAAGACTGTGCACTCTTTCATTCGGTTGTGCGGAGGGTCTCTGTGGGTCAGTGCTAACTCAATGGCTCCTAACAAAACATCTGAAAATCTACCCCTAATCATAGCCTTATATTTTAAACCTAACCCTTGGTCTACCCTATTGCCAGCTATAATTCTAGTCTCCCAATTTAAAAAAATTATTTAGAGAGTTCTGCAACCGTCATTGCAATTTTAAAACATTTTCATCACCAAAAAGCAGCTCTGTGTCCTTGAACTCTCTCGCCTCTCAATTTTCCATGGTCATAGGTCCTAAAAATTACTAACTCATTTTCTGTCTCTTTGTATTTGCCTATTGTGCATATTTCATATATCATGTGGTCCTTTTTGTGTGCAGTTGTATCACTTAGCATACGTAATGTATTCAAGTTTCCTCCATGATGTAGCATCCAGTATTACTTGATTCTTTTTGTGGATCTATAGTATTGCATTGAATGACATATACCACATTTTGTTTATCCATTTATTAGTGTTGCACATAGTTGGAGTCTTATGAATAAGGCTACTATGAACATTCATGTGGACATGCTCATTTGTCTTCTTCAGAGGTGGAGGTTTGTACGTAGGAGTGCAATTGCTAGGTCAAATGGTTACTTGATGTTTCACTTTTTGAGGAATTTCCAAGCGGCTATACCATTTTTATTCATATATAAAATTTCTGATTTCTCCATATCATCATGAACACTTGCTATTAACTGACTTTTTCATACCACTGTGCAGTGGTATCCTTTTAGTTTTGATTTGCATATTTTTGATGATTAATGATGTTGAGCATCTTTTCCTGTGCCTGGTGAATTGTTTCCCATTTTTAAATTGGGTTATTTATCTTTTTTACTATTGAGTTATAGGAGTTCTTTGAATAGCAAATTCTTTATCAGGTATATGGTTTGCAGATGTTTCCTCCCATCCCATGTTGTCTTTACACTTTCATGTTAGTGCCTTCATAGTACAGTTTTAAATCGTGATGACATTCAATGTTTCTGGTGTCATAGCTAAGCATTCATGGCCAAACCCAAGATCACACAGGAAACCCATGAGGCCTATCTATTCTATCCCACAGGGTCATTGTGAGTCAAAATTGACTCAATGGCAGTGAGTTTGAGTTTGGGTTTTCTTTTAAGCATGTACAACTTTTGCTCTTACATTTAGGTCTTAAATCATAAGTATGGTATTGGTTGTGTGCTTGTTTTGTGGTCTGGCTTATTTCACTTAACATAGTACTATCAAGGGTCATTCATGACATGCATTTTAAGATTTTTTTATGATGGTGGTTTGTGTACTTTCCATCTTTTCACTTTTAATATATTTGTATCATTGAATCTAAAGTGTATTTCCTGTATATACTATATAGTTGGCTCTTATTTTGTTTTGCTTTTTAATCTAGTGTGATAATCTCAATTTTATTTTGAATGGTATAATATATTTAAACCTTTGTTCATATAGTTGGCTTTACATCTGCCATTTTAAGGCGTTTTCGTCTCAACTAGTGAATTTTTCCTTTCAGTTATTGTACTTTAAGCTCGAGAAATTCAATGTGGATACTGTTAATAATTTATAACATTTTTTGGTAATCTCTATTTGATATAAAATTGTCATCATACCTTTATTTTCTTCTTAAGCATGATTCCTTTTTGTTCTTCAAACATATTTTTAATGGCTATTAAATTCAATATCTGGTTACTCTCTCAAGCAGTTTTCTGTTGACTGTTTTTCTTGCAATGTATGGGTCAGGCTTTCCTGTTTCTTTAAATGTCTTATAATTTTTTGTTGGAAACTGAACATCTTAGATAATTTATTATAGCAGCTATTGCACCTAGGTGGATCAGAGGGTTACTAACTGAAAGTTCAGCCGTTTGAACTCATCAATGGCTCTGTGAAACATAGACCTTCTGCTCCCATGAAGATGTGCAGCCTCAGAAACCTTAGGAGCTAACTCTTGTCTGTCCTGTGGGGTAGCTGCGAGTTAGAACTGACTCCACAGCAGTGGGTTTTTAGCTTTTATTAAACAATTCTGGCCACTGGCCACCATCAATTCTTATTGTTATTTGATTGCTCTAATGTTTAGTGACTTGCTACATGACTTTCGCGAGTCCTATCTTTTGCTCACCCTCCACGGGGTGAAGCCTCTGGAGTCGCTGTATGGGTGCACCCTTGGGCAGCATGCACACACTCATGTTAGTAGGGCTTTCTGGGAACTCTGTTTTTCTTACCACATCTTGCTTTGAATGACCTAATTATTGGATGTTTGCACTATTGCTTTCAAAGAGTTGGAGTAATTTGCCTAATTAAATTTGGGTTCTTCTATAGGACTAGTTTTTATGGTCAGTGTAATTTTTCTGACCTCAGGAGGGATCTTTTGCTTCTTTTTGATGATCTTTCCTGGTTCTCTTTGATGTAAGTTTATCCCTAATGACTCTACCAATATTTGCTTAATAGATTTTCACCACAACTTTCATTTTTTAAAAAGCATTCTGAGACTCAGTTTTCCTCACACGTGGATGTAAATAAATTTAATTCCTGTGCAAAGTGCTTCAGTGCTCTGTTTTATGACCTCCTCTCTTCCTAAGCCAAGGCTCTAGAGCAGGGACAGAAAAATGGCCAATTCTCACTGAATGGTCTTCCTGGAGATCTACCTAATGTGATAGGCATTTTAGTCACCTGACTGCTGTTTCCATGAGTATTGGTTGTGGATCCAAGTAAGACAAAATCCTTTGTAACTTCAACCTTTTCTCCATTTATGTCCCTGGCAGAGCAGGCGCAACTATTTAGCCTCTGATCCTCTCATTTTGCCTCTCCGAGCACAAAACCTCTACCTTTCAAGCCAGAGAGAGAGAGAGAGAAAACATGGGGCCCAGTATTCCTAGCACCCTGGACCAAATGTAGAGTCTCCATCCCATAATTGAGTATTGAACCACATCCACCCAGAATTTAGTCTCTGCATCAGATCGCTAGAAATGGGATTAGAAATATTGGCAATTGGAAAAGGAAACACCATCGTCTTGGTCACACTGGCAGGAATGGCGTTCCCGGCATGCTGAGACAGAGGGGTGAGACAGACACAGTCGGATCCCGTCTCCGTAATGGAGTTGGAAGGAGGAAATGCTACGGGAGCGTAATACTCATGTCTGCCACCCCAAATATTCACCTATTGATGCTACAGCCACCGGCCCTTCTCTTTTCTTGATTTTATATTTTACATCCAGACATTTTAATTTCATGTCTATTGTGCTGTGACTTCATTGGGCACAGGTTCCAGCAGGTAAGGCTCCTCTCCGTTAGTTCTCACAAGGTGTATATCTCTGAGGGGAACAGGCTGGTACCTCAGTTGCATTGAGAGGCATTTCTCATTGGCTTCTTTCTTTTTCTGATAATTTTCCTTCATACGTCTCAGGAAACGTCCTTGGATCATAGAGTAGGTTCAATATGCGCATTAATTCTCTTGGTAAAACTCTTTTTGTGGAATTTTTAGTGTGGATTAAGTGAAAGTGTACAAAGCAGATCCAGTTGCAATTTAATGTTTCAGGCACATTTTGTTTTGTGTCATTTATTGAAATCCCATAACAGAATATCACTTATCCTGCTTCTTCCCTGTGTTTCTCATTTCCATTCTTCCTTCTTTTTTTTTTAATCTTTCTGAACTTTGTCCTTCAGTTAATGCTGGCTTTTTTATTTCCAATAGTAAATTCTTTTAAGGAGTGGGTACCCCCCTAGTGTATGTTTTGTTTTGTTTTTTGGCCATAAGCCATTTTATTTACAAAATACACGTAATAAATGCTATACATCAACCCTTTCCACCATAGAAATGGCTCCAAAGTCTTCCTGGGGGATTATGCCAAAGCCAAGTCAGGGAAGGCGAACAAAGATGCTTTGAAAACAATTCTGACTCATGACAACCCCATGTATGCCGAAATCATGCCACAGGGTTCCTAATCATGGATTTGGGGAAAATTGACTGGCAGGCCTTTCTTCTGGGGTACTTCATCATACCAAAAGCATTCTTGGCAACACTGTAGACTCTTCCGATTTTGCTATGGTGACGATTGTGGAGCATTAGCTTGTGAACAGCGCCCATTCCCTCGAGGTCTACAAAGTCATCTCTTCTTGTATATTTGCAAGAATGAGGGGACTTCAACAAGTTCATGAAGCAATGGAATTAAAATATCACGGGATTTCCCATGAACTTTTTGAAGCACCCTTACCTGTGGCCTACAGGACAATCCCATGTTTCCTAAAAGGCCTAGCGTGTGCACAGCTGTGCCGCTCCTCTTTCCCAAAGTGTTCCCCACTTGGCAGACCACTGCAAGATGGTGGCTACCACTGGGAGGCCTACTTGATCATTGTTGGCTGAATCAATAGCCAGTAGAATTTGGGAAGTGCTTTTAACTCCATCATTTCTTTCCTTCTCCTGTAAAACAGAGCTTTCTCTTCATCGGCTGTGCTTGTAGCTATAAAGCTACCCTGAAGTACAGCTAAGTCCTACTGAAAAGGAAAGTCTTTATGTTACCAGTGCTACGAATTTTCTAAGTAAAGACTTGTTTGAATAGTTGCCTCAAATAACAATAATGTTTACTACGCTGTCATTCTTTTTCTGTTGTTAAACATGTTGGCATTGTCTTCTACATTCTTCTCTTTTGCTCTTTATCTACATTCAGCCTCCCTACCTCTCACTATTCTTTCTCTATCCATCACCTTGACCTCTTCTTTCCCTCTCCCCCTTCCTCCTCCTGTTTTTCTTTTTCTCTCCATGCCCCGCTGTCCTTTCCTTTCCCCTCTCTAGCTGAGTCCTGTGAAAGCACATTGCAGCCATCGGGACCCTTCACTCCTAAATATTTAAAGTGTAACTCCTGAGATCAAAGGCATTCCTTTGTCACCCAAGAAACTGAATTTTCATTAAAAACCACCTAAAATAATCCACACTGAATCCCAAGTGAATCTCAGAAATGTTCATTATAGGTTTTTCTTAACCTAACAGCAATAAAAAAAACACACATTCCATTTATTTCTCACATCTCTTTATGATTGTTGCTGTGTTTTGTTGAATGGCTTCCAATGCATAGTCACGCTACGTAACATAGCAGAGCAGTCCCTTAGAATTTCCTAGACTACAACCTTTATAGAAGCAGATTACCAGAGTCGTTGGTGAGCTCAAACTACCAACCTTTCGGTTAACAGTCTGGAGCTTAACATTAATTATTTGTGCCAATTTGGGTACTTTAGAGAAACAAATCCACAGAAACAAAATTCATGCATAAAAAGAGAGTTTTATATAAAGGTTCAGGGTGCATTAAGGAAACATCCCAACCCAGTGCTGCCCAAGCCCACAAGTTCAACATTATCCCATTAATCCATATGCCCAACACCAATCCACAAAGTCCTCCTCCATCTCACAAAACAGACGCAATGATGACGACTGCAGGAGGAAAGCCGAGTCAGTGAATGTGTAAACAACTCAGTACTGACCGGGGTCTTCACACGGCTGCTCTAGCACCCAGAGCTGCATTGGGGTAGGTCCATGTGGCTTCTCCTCAGGGATGTCTTGCAGGAAGTGAGCCTTGCCAGCTGAAGCAGGGAACTGGCTAAGGCAGCTGGATCCTGGTCCGACTATCAGAAAGCAAGAGACCCGAGAACTAGAAAGGCTAGACTCACTGAGCCATTTATCCTTCTGCCCTTCAATCAATCCCACATGTGTTTATTGGCCAGGTTGGCGCAATAAACTAACTACCTCATTATTATTAATTTAAAAGAGCATCTGTTCCTACTGTTTTTGTTGTTGATGTTGTTTGCCTTGTTGTTTAATGGCTTTGGCTGTAATAAAGAGTTGGAGCCATTTATATTGCAGAATGTCCCCAAATGTGAATCTACTGATTAGAATCACATTAAACATTTCTAACAAGCACACTCTATAGATCATACTATAGGCTTACGTTACATCAGGAGACACAACCATTGCAATATCTGACTGACCTTTGTAATGTTAGGTTTGAATGCTTGGTTCAGTTTAGGGCTGCCACTTATTTGTATCTGAAAGAAATATTTTATTCTCCTAATAAGCAATCTGTAGGATAATACATGATGCTGTGTGAATATATTTCATTCCATGATAATCCTCAAAAAAGCTTTACCTAATAATTTGGCATCCATGAATGATCACTGTATCAATTATGTATTACAATAACACACCACTGCCATCAAGTCAATTCTGACTCATAGTGATCTTACATAGTTTTCTGAGACTGTGAATCGTTACCGGAGCAGCCAGCCTCATCTTTTTCCTGAGGAGTGGCTGGGAGGTCTGAATCACCAACCTTGAAGTTTGCATCCTATGAGAATTTAGATTTGTGTTAACTTGGCTGGACTAGGATTCTCAGTGGTTTGGCAGTTAATGCCTAGTAATCCCTCATTACCTAACACAGGTCATCAATTGTAAGCCTCCATAATGGGATACAATCAGGATGAAATGTAACACCTTTACTCAGGTCACAGCCCTGATATCATTGAAATGAAGTTTCCTAGGGACTGTGACTGCCTTCCAATATAAGTGGATGCTACAGAAAAGGTTGTTTGGGTTTTTGTTGGGTCTGGATCCTGCATGCGGCTCATGACTCTTCGTTCTTTGGACTTGAGTCAATGACCTGTTGTATCATGTAGCCTACCAATCCTGGGAGCTGTTCTCAACCTGTCGTCTCACCTGCTGACCTTGGATTTGTTGACTTTGAAGCCAAGAGCCTGGCCTGCTGATCTTGAGGTCTTCTTACTAATCATCAGTACCTACAATCACATGAGTCAAGAGAAACTTCCAGCCTAACATCTGATCCATGGATTTGCAATCTTACTGGGCCTGAACTTGTCTGCTTCTACAACCATGTGAGCCATTTTCATGATGTAAATTTCTCTGTGTGTGTGTGTTTATATATAAAATCAAAAAATTTAGAACTCACTGTCATCAAATAGTGCTGCCTCCGTAGAAAGCCCCATCTTTCTTCTGTGGAGAGACTGATTGTTTTGAACTACTGGGCTTGCAGTTAGCAGCCCAATGTGTATGCCACCAGGGCTCCTCCCTAGAGAATCCAGTCCCCGAAAAAATAGATGCCAGGTAAAGGGAAAAAGGAGGAAGACCCTCAATGAGATGGATGGGCTATAACAGTGGACACAAATATGACAATTTAAGGATGGCACAGGACTGGGCAGTGTTTCATTCTGCTGTATGAGTCAGAACTGACTTGATGGAACCTCCCAACAACAGCCCTGGTAGGGTGGTGGGTTACAAGTTGAGGTGCTAACCACAAGGTCAGCCACTCAAAACCACCAGCCACCCCAAGGGAGCCAGATAAGCCTTTCTCCTCTCAGTAAGATTTACAGTCACAGAAACCCACAGGACAGGTCTACCCTGCTCTACAGGGTCACCATGGGTGAGAATAGATTCGATGGCAATGAGTTTGAGAGTTGGAACAGCAGCAGAGAAGTCAGTCTAAGGCACAGCCCAATGATTACCCCACAATACCAAAAGGATTATAATGAATGTTGTAAAATGGTGATTTTTAAAAATTCTATGGCATCATCTACACTTATTACCTGTACCCTTTTGAAAGAAGAGAGCTCACCTCTACTACCAACTTTATTTTGAATACTGCTATGAATTTATGAGTTCCTTTTTACACTCAAGATAATGAAATCCATTTTTAAAATCATTTTATTGGGGACTCATAGAACTCTTATGACAGTCCATACATAAATCCATCGTATGTCAAGCACATTTGTACATTTGTTGCCATCATCATTCTCAAAATATCTGTTTTCTACTTGAGCCCTTGGTTTCAGCTCCTCGTTTTTTTCTCATGTTCAACTTACCCCCAAATTGGCCAGTGGGAACAACTTCAAGTCAGTTTCTGCATCCCTTTGAGATGTATTGATTAATTTTGAAAACTTCCTCAAATTCATGCTTAAAATGTTTCCGAATAACTTTGTATTTCCCCTACCCCACATTTAGACTCAGTGATTTCCCTTAGACTCCCTTTCAATGGGAGTGGTATTAGAAACCAATATCTGGGTATGAGGTGTGACCAGTTATTATAATATATTTACTTTGAATCTATGATTTCGTAGTTTTACCAATATATATTTGGAAGTCATTCCAGAGGAATGGGGAAGTAGGATTGTTATATATATCAATACATATACATGTGTATTGTTTCCCTTGATATCTGTTGCACATTTCTGTTGTCTCACTAACAACGAGAAGCCGCTTTCACCACAGCCCTGAGGCCTCATACTTCAGGATTTGTGGAAGAAGCACACCAGCCTGTGTGGTCACCAGGTGTCAACAGGATCAGAAGATCAGGCGTCACAATACCCAAAACAAACAATCATATCGATGTGAACAAGGGGGTGGGGAGATGGAGTGGAGATCCTAAGCCCATCTGCAAACAATTGGACATCCCCTCATAGAAAGGTCGCAAGAAAGGCATGAGTCAGCCAGGGTGCAATATAGCACTGCCGAAACATACAACATTTCTCTAGTTTTTAATGCTTCCCCGCCCCCCCCCCCACTATCATGACCCCAGTTCTACCTTACAAATCCAGCTAGACCAGAGCATGGACACTGGTACAGATAAGAACTCTTGACACACGGAATCCAGGACAGATAAACCTCTCAGAAACAATAATGGGAGTAGCGATACCATGTGGGTAGGGGGAAGGTTGAGTAGAAAAGGGGGAACGGATTGCATTGAACCATGTATAACCACCACCCACCCATCCAGTAACATGAGTGAAGGGAGACAGCAGACCGTGTAAGACATGGAAATAATGATTTATAATTTATGAAGGGTTCATGTGGGTGGGAGGATGGGAGAGGGAGAAAAAGAATAAGGAGCTGATGATACATACCAAGGGCTCAAGTAGAAAGATGTTTTGAAAAGGATGATGACAACACATGTACAAATGTGCTTGACACAGTGGATGTATCGGTTATTGTAAGAGCTGTAAGAGACCCCAGTCAAATTATCTGTTAAAAATAAGAATAAATCAATAAATTCAACCTTTTTACTTTAGGGAAAAAAAGTATGAAATGACATGTCTGTATAAATTGTTTTAACTTTCTTCTTACTTCACATGAGTTAAATGTTGTTTCACATGTTTAAGGGCCATTTACTTTTCTTCTCTTGTATTCCTATCTTTGATCCATGTTTTGTCCTAGCAGATTGTTGGTATTTCTTTTCTCAATTTTTAGAAGTTCTTTATATATTATTATTATTTAGGCTTGAGTACAATAGCTGTATGCTTTTGCCAAAACTCAGTGAATATGCTTGTGTTAGTCCAGGTTAACTATAGAAACAAATCCAGGGAGACTCTTATGTCCAATACCAGTCTGTAAATTCCTCTTCAGACTCATGCAACACATGCAATGACGCTGAGTGTAGGAAGGTCACAAGCCAGGGGGTGGAAAGTCTTGTGGATCTACTGGTGGTAGGAGCATCTTAGTGCTGGTGTGGGTCTCCACATAGCTCCTCCAGCTCCAAGGCTCTGGCTGCTATCAGCATAGCTCCACATGTCTTGTCAACAGGAATGTCTGGGAGGGAAAGAGAGTGTATCAGGCTTCCAGTGAGCTATTTATTTCCATGGCACCTCCAAATGAGGTCAAGCTGTGACCTGATTGACAGGCTAGACTAGACCCCTTCACAAGTTGACAAGAAATTATGTAACTGCCACAATGCTCTCAAAATTTAAGTATTTTGTCATTTCAATTTTATATCAGACTAACAAAAGGTAAGTAAATATTGGGCTCTAGGTAAAACTAAATACATGATGAAGCATTTAGTATATTGGTGTGTTGAAGAAAACGTGAGGCTTTCGACTCCCATAAAGAGTTATAATTGTAGATACACAGAGAGACAGTTCTAACCTGTCCTATAGCATCTCTATGAGTTGGAATTAACTCGATGGCAGTGAGGTGTATTGTTTTGTATTTTTAATGTTAATGTGTGCAGTGAATTTTGAAAAATTGATTGGTGGGTAGAGAGAGACACATCTACAAAATAGAGCAAGTACAATAAAATGTTCAAAGTAAAATCTAAATGGTGGGTATCTGGATGTTTAATATAAAGTTTTCAATTTTTTCAGGTGTTTAAATATTTCTATACTTAAATATAGACAAAAATATCAGCCCTCAGCCTATGATCTACACTACAAAAAATGTTCCAAGTTGTCATCTGTTTTCTACGTCAACGTTTGTTTTTAAAGTGTTTCTGAGGAAGAAGGTTATTTTTAATATTTCTATAGACACATTTATGAATGCTGTCTTTATTACACCTTTACCCTGAGTCATAGTTATGTAGTTCCCCCTGCCCTGTGTTACAAAGCTGTCATCCTTTTTTCTCTAGGACTTGCACCATTTTACTGGTTTATGTTTCTGTATTTCTGGAAACACATCAGTGCTGATTCTGAGCAGATCCTCTGTACAGCCCTCCCTAATCGTTATGCTGACTTTGGTATTTATCACTCCTGTGCTTTATCTTTACGTATTTGCCACATATTTACATATTTAAAACTACATACAGTCGTGTTTTTCATAAGTAGCACCATTCTGGTACTTCTTTTTGTTCAATATTAGTTTTTTGAGATTAACCCAAGCTGGGGAAAAAATGTACCTCTAATCCAATCATGATTATACCAATAACAAACTGAACTCACTGCTATTGAGTCAAAGCGACCCTATGGGGTAGGGTAGCCCCGTCTTTCTCCTACCGAGGGGCTGGTGGTTTCAAACTGCTAACCTTGAGGATTACAGGCCAATGCATCACCACGACATCACCCGGGCTTCTGATCATTGTTGTAGTCTTATGGAGTTCTTTCTAAGAATACATTGCACTTAATTTCTCCCTTTTGTCTGTGCATGTTTGGAAGAACTCTGGTGGCATAGTGTTTCTGCATTAGGTTGCCAACCACAAGGTCAGCAGTTCAAAACCACCAGCAAAGCCTGTGAGAAAGAGGAGGCTCTGTACTCTGTAAAGAGTTACAGTCTCAGAAACTCAGCGAGGCAATTCTACCATGTCCTTTAGAGTGGCCATGAATCTGAATTGAGTCGACATCATTGAGTTTGGTTTTTGGTTTCTTTGTAAATGTTTTAGATTTTTCTCTGTTAAAAAGAAACTATCAAAATTTTTATATATGTCTTCTTGTTGTCGGCAATTTGATGCCAGTGGGTTTTTATGTTTTTTGGCAATGCGCAGGCATAAAACTATACTCCACGTTGGCCCCCGTGTGTGTGTCCGTGACCTGTGTGCATATTTTCGGCTCTTTCCCAGCACGCAGTTTTCCTCTCCCGAGTCACTTGCGCCCGTCCACTGACAAATACTCCCTGGTTTGAGCAGAGCAGCCTTCAGAGGTGTGCAGCCAGTGCCCTGGGTTTATAAAGGCCCACGCTTGATTTAATGCTCTGCTGTCACTGTCTTGTCCTTCAGACTCTGAACAAAGGATTCCACATATTCACTTGGCATGGAATTTTGTAGCTGGTTCTGGACTGAACCCTATCTGAACTGTGTTTTTGACAGACGAAAATGGATGCCCAAGGATCTGCACTATTCAGTGTGGTAGCCACTAGCCACATGGGGCTGCTTCAATTTAAATGATGGAAAACCAAAACCTTCCATTCCTCAGTCTTCATAGCTACATTTCACGCACCCAATAGCTACATGTGGTTAGTGGCTACCCAATGGGGCAACACAGATGCAGAACATTTTGTTCATTACAGAAAATCCCACTGAACAGCAGTTCTAGACTCTTGTTATTCAAAATGATCTGCCAACCAGCAGCAAGTAACAAGTGTAGAATCTCAGGTCTCATCTAAGGCTTCCCGAATCACAATATAAGGGGTAGCCGCCGCCCCCCCACCACCACCACCAGCCCCACCCCCCCGGAGTTTTCCCTTTAAAGCTATGTATTTAATTTTTTTTATAAAACAACTTATCACCTTGAGATTACTCTCCACTACATGTAATACATCTGTGAAATCTGCAATTCCATTCTTAGAAACATTTTTCATACTCATCTGTTTGGGTGGCTGACAGCACCTCCCTTGTTTTATTCTTCACCCCTTCTACATTGTCATATTACTGTCTTTTCATTTTCCTCTTCATTCACGAAAACAAAAAGAAGTCACATGGAGTGCGGTCAGGAGAGTAAGGTGTGTGGAGCAAGAGAAGCATGATGTTTTTTTGCCCAAAACTGGCGCACCGAGGTGGCTTTATGAGCAGGTCCATTGTCGTGGTGGCAAAACCAGTCCCGCATCTGCCACAAATCAGGCCTTTTATGCACAAATCACATACTGTTCATTCTACATTTTCAGAACCTCTAAATAGAAAGCTTGATTAACCATCTGATCTGGTGGAATGAACTCCAAATGCACTATCACCCTCATATCAAAAGGGAAATAAAAAAGCATCCTCTTGATCTTTGATTTCACTTGATGAGCTTTTTTGGGGTGAGGTGATGATGGCATCTTCCACTGACTGGATTGGATTTGCTTTCTTGGTCATAAGAATAGCACCATGTCTCATCACCAGTAATGACCTTGGGGGAAAGATCTAGGTCTCTTCCGAGCTGTTCTTTCAAAGCACAGCATGTTTCCACTTGACACTTCCTTTCCTGGTCAATCAAACCCAAGGCACAAATTTCACAGCGACCCTTCTCATTCCCAAATCTTCCATTAAAATTCGCTGAACCGAGAGCTCCCAGATAGTCCATAAAACTTCCCCATCTCTGCAATGGTCCGTCATCAGTCTTCAAGCACAAGTGCATGAATTTTGTTAACATTTTCATTCATTCGAGAAGTTGATGGACATCCAGAAGGAGGTTTGTCATGAGTCAACATTTCACCTTTTTTGAAATGAGAAAATCACTTGAGTTTTTCCTTCAGTGCTGTCCTGGTAAGCTGTGTTCAATCTCACAACAGTATCTGGCATTTTCCCCAAGCAGGAAACAAAATTTCACAGCTACACACGGTTCTCTTAAATCAGGCATCACAAAAAAAAAAAAAAAAAAAAACAAGGTTCGAGCAAAATTGCTTTCAGGAAAAAAAGTCACTGTGACCAGAGAGAATCTTCTTAGGTGACACCACTGAGTGCACGGACTCAGAGAGAGTTGCTGGATGCTCGCCTCGCGGGGAAAGTGCATGCTGCGAAAGTCCCACCCAATAGAGCCCTTTTCCAGTTTTAGGGTGGGGGTACCCCCTCATATCCATTTAATAAGACCTCTCCGGTAATTCTTATTCACATTTAAGTTTGAGAAGCACTAAAATAGAGCACACACACACAGAAGAAATCAAAAGAAGCCAAGAGACAAGTAGACTGGGACAAATTAGGAAGAGCTTTGTCACCCGTTGGATGTGTCCTGCCAGCAGGTGAGCCACTGATCAACTCAAAACAGAACTGAATGAAAAGATAAGAATTTGAGGAAGGCAACCCTATGACAAGTGTTAAGGACTAGAGAGCAACTTAGAAGTCATGGGGCCAGACAGAGGATCTGATATGTTCCCAGATGAGAGAGCAGACTTTGGGGGAACCAGGAAGGGTCCAAAGGGCAGAGATCTAAGACAGAGTCCCCAGGTTTCAGAGACTTACTAGATGAGTAGGGTAAGGGATTCACGAGAAGCAGCAGATTTTATGGGATGAGTCTGAGGTTAGTTTGGACATATTAAATTTGAGATATCTCTGGGACATTTCCTGTCCCCCCCCCCGCAGTTTCCTCACCTGCCAAAGATAATAACGTACATTTCAAGGTCTGATATCTTAATAACTCCCTGATATAGTTGATTGTTGTGAATATACTTGGTGTCTGGTTAAGTGGTGTATACATGTTATCTAGTGTCATTGCTGCATCTATTTGTTTTGTGAATGATGGAGACAGTGGAGAGATTGAAGATACTGCCTACGTTTGTACAAAAGCAACACCATTTATCAAGTTTAGTAAGACAAGAGGCACTGGAGGAAAATGCTGAGGAGAATGAAAGATGTGGATAGTCAGGTAAGAAATATGAGATAATAAATCATCAATGAGAAATACACCACAGCTGTACCTAAACATAATAAATTGTCACACCTTTCCTTCCAGGGGAAGAAGACAGTTACAATGAAAATTGGGAGAGAACATATATTTAAAAATTAAATCAAGCTATTAGTAGAAATAGTTAATATAGAATAAAAATCCTTCAGAATAATTTCTACGTTGGAACATATGCCATGTCTTACAAATTGTTGATAAGTTCCTATTTTAACTGGGGTAAAATATAATATAGCTTTAAAAGTTCAAACATATCATTAAACATGCAGATTCCTAACTCTTAATTATATGTTTGAAAAACTGTTAAAAGTTTAAACATCTGATTGAATAGACATCGTATGAATGTTAAATATAACTCATAGTTGCATATGTTTCTTCCAAAATCTGTAGGTAATGCTGAATCCTTATAAGTTTGTTTTGTGTCTGACAAGTGAGGAAATACCTGCCTTTAAACTTCAGTGTAAACCATTAACTATGTGTTAAAAAAGGGCCTGGGGGCAGTTTGACCTTTGACTTCACAAGGGGAAGGAGAATCCCGGCTATCAAAAGATATTGTGTCTGAAGTCTTAAAGGTTTTAGGCAAACAAGCGGCCATCTAGCTCAGAAGCAACAAAGATCACATGGAAGAAGCACACCAGCCTGTGTGATCATGAGGTGTCGAAGGGATCAGGTATTGGGTATCAAAGAACCAAAAATCATATCATTGAGAATGAGGGGTAGTGTGGGGACCCAAAGTCCATCTGTAGACAACTAGACATCCCCTTACAGAAGGGTGGCAGGGAGGAGATGAGCCAGTCAGGGTGCAGGGTAGCAACAATGAAACATACAACTTTCCTCTAGTTTTTTTGGTTTTTTTTGTAGTTAGTTCAAGGATCATTTGTTGGCCTTGAGGAGTATTTTCCAGTCCAGTCTGTTGGGGCACCACACCCTGGCCCCAAAGTCCACTTTCAGCATTCCCTGGGGACCTTGCCACTCCATTCCCTTGCTGTTCCGCTGCACTCCCCCAGTGCTTTGCCTCGGTGTGGTGGGATCAGGTCAGGTGCAATTCCCACACTGTGTCTCCAGTGCAGTCCCCTGTATCACCCTTAGTCACTGATTGGCATCATGTCTCATAGTGGGGCCAGCCATGTTGTCCTCTCTGTGGACTGGCTGCTCTACTCAGGAACATCATCCTCACGGCCTGGTGGCCAGGCTGTGCTCCACTCTCTCCTCCTCCCCCTTCATCTGCTCCCGTGTGCTCTGATCAGATATGTCCATCTCCCGGAGCTGCAGAATCAATGTCGTCCTTTGAAACAAATTCTTCTTGGGGGAGGGGCAGGAATCCATTTAATTTTTGGTGCTGGGGCCAGCCTCCCAGACCTCTCCACTGGTTCCCTACTCCACGCCGGGATGTTGCATTCACACCTTGCGGCACTGGGTTGAAGTCTGGTCCCACTTTCCCTGTGGAGATATAAGCAATACACCCCCTTTCCTGTAGTTCTTAAATGGTTCCTTCCCCACCTCCCCCCAACATGATCCCAATTTTACTTTACAAACCCAACTAGACCAGAGGATGTACACTGGTACAGATTGGAACTGGAAACATAGGGAATCCAGGACAGATGGACCCTTCAGGACCAGTGGTGAGAGTGGCAATAATGGGAGGGTAGAGGGAAAGTTGGGTAGAAAGCCGGAACTGATCACAAGTATCTACATATAACACCCTCCCTGTAAATTGGACAACAGAAAAGTTGGTCAAGGGAGACATCACACAGTGTAAGATATGACAAAATAATAATTTATAAATTATCAAGAGTTCATGAGGGAGGGGGGAGGGGGAAGAGAGGAGGAAAATGAGGAGCTGATACCAAGGTCTCAAGTAGAAAGAAAATGTTTTGAGAGTGATGATGGCAACAAATGTACAAATGTGCTTTACACAATGGATGGATGGATTGTGTTGAGTTGTATGAACCCCCAATAAAATGATTTAACAAACAAACAAAACAAGGGGAAGGAGATTCAAACTCAAAATTTTAACTCAAGGTTAATTCCTAGGCGGCTATGGTCAGACATGCCTCCACCCGCTACTCTTTCTTACCAGTTCTGATACCAACCACCCGCCCATGGCACTCTCGACTTCTCTCCTGGCTTCAGGAATTCATGGTAATAGTCATGGCTGTTGTCTCAGAGACAACAGTCGCAATTATGAGGTCTATTAGAAAAGGTGGCAGATTACAGTTCAGGATCAGAAATGCTCAGAACATAGTTCCTCCAGTCAGGACAGCCTCTTTTCTCCCCCAGGCCCACCTCTCTCTGTTTCTCTGCTTCTCAGTCATTAGGCTCTGGGCCTCTGCCCCTCTTGGACAAAATTACAAAGCTTTTTTACTGCTGCCAATAGATGCCCAAAGGGCATGCCACTGTCATACGCCTCAGCCAAAGGCACTCAGCTATACTTGGTCCATGAGCTGGGAAGCTCACTGCTCTGTCTTGTTCTCCGGCTCTTGATTCTGTTGCTGTCATTCTTCTACAGCATCTTTCATCAGATAGTCTTCCATCCCTGATAAAGGAGGGACTGTGTGCAGGGATCTCAAGGTCAAGACGACAAGCTCCAGTATGAACTCTTCTTTCTTGATGGCGGCCGTGAGGTCCGCATTTTATTCCCAGCAGGATGGCAAAACTGATGCATCCCCCTGTGAGAGTTACGAGTTTTTAAATCATGATTAACCCTGTTAACAAGCACTCACCACTAAATCATATCATCCTATTAGCATCTTCCTCCATCGCCTCTTACCCAGACCCATCAGAGAAAGGTCATTGGGTGGGAGTTGCAAAGACTGTGGCTAGAAGGGCCAATCCAGTAGTCCCCTGCACCGCATCATCGGCCACTATGCTGCACGCTGGTAGCTTGAGTTTCGCCGTGATGCTGGAAGGTCTGCTACTACTATTTCAAACATCAACAGGCCGCCCACGGGGGGCAGTTTCTAGAAGAAGTCCTAGGCTGCAACCGACAAGGAAGAAGGTTGGAGATCTACTTCCAAGATTTAGCTGATGGATAACAAGAGAATAAACATCATGAAAAATGTTGCAGAGGTTCTTCTTGCCGACCTCTGTCCGTCTCTCTCCCGCGCCTCCGGTCCGGCGTCATGAGTGCCGCTCCACTCGCGGCCGCCGCGCGCTCCGTGTACGCCTTCTCCGCGCCCGCTGGCCGGCAGGCAGCCGTGAGCCTGGCCTCGCTGCAGGGCCAGGTGCTGCTCATCGAGAACGTGGCGTTGCTCGGAGGCACCACGGTCCGGGACTACACCCAGATGAACCACCTGCAGCGGCGCCTCGGCCCCTGGGGCCTGGTCGTGCTAGGTTTCCCGTGCAACCAGTTTGGGCATCAGGAGAACGCCAAGAATGAAGAGATTCTGAATTCCCTCAAGCACGTCCGACTTGGAGGCGGGTTAGAGCCCAACTTCTGCCTGTTTGAGAAGTGCGAGGTGAACGGCACCAATGCACACCCGCTCTTTGTCTTCCTCCGGAGGCCCTGCCGGCGCCCAGCGACGATGCCACCTCTCTCATGACCGACCCCAAGCTTATCACCTGGTCGCCTGTGTGCCGCAAGGACATCTCCTGGAACTTCGAGAAGTTCCTGGTGGGCCGCGATGGTGTGCCTGTGCGCAGGTACAGCCGCCGCTTCCCCACCATCGACCTGGAGCCCGACCTCCAGGCCCGGCTCTCCAAGGCCCCCCCCCCCTGCAGTGCCTAAGGCGCACCGCCCTCAGCAGGCTGCCTGGCAGGCACTACGCTGCCTGCCTTGCGTGGGGACTTCATCAATGAGGGTGTTTCTTCTAAACCCGAAGGAAGGAACACCTGATGTCCGGGAAAGTCCCCCGCAGGTAGGCACTAGCCCTGCCGGTCCCAGCCTCCCCTCCCAGACCAAATAAAATTGTTCCGTGTGTAAGGAAAGAAAAATGTTGCAGAGACTGAGGCTGTGAAGAATTTCATCTTATTCTGATGAACAACAAACGCCCATGGTAGCAGCAGTCAAAAAAAAAAAATCAAATCACACGGTACATTGGGAATGTCTGGCAAAAGACTTCTAAGATAGTCTGTAAATGACTAAGCTGTTCCTGACCCAAGCTATGTATTTTCAATGACCTCATCTGCATGTGAAAGCTAGATAATGAAAAAGGAAGACTGAAGAAGAATTGATGCATTCAAAATTCGTTTTAGCAAAGAATATAGAGTGTGCCATAGACTTCTAGCAGAATGAAAAATGAGCCTCGGAATACCATGACTAGTTTGCACACCATCCCGGCCCAACAGGAACTTCTCGATACTCCCTCTTGATTACTTTGGAAATATTATCAGAAAAGACCAATTGCTAGAAAAGAATATAACATGTTTGGTAAAGCAAATCAATGAAACAAGCGAATCCGTCCATGAGCTGGATAAATTCAATAGCTGTGAAAATATCGACATAGCAAACATGTCAACAATTGTGAGTGTGATGCATGCCTGAGCAATATTTCATCCCGTTACAGAGAAGGTCTCCTCGAGATGGTGCTGATTCAGGATGACAAAAAATAATCTGCAATGAGGCTATTCAATTAGCTTCCATACATATCTATTGAAGATGTGTACATGACAGCAAGTCATAACAGTAGGTCTTGGTCTCTTCCTCGGGGGCTTTATAATCTCACATCAGACACGCAGTAAATACGCATTGAGGGACTTGAATGGGGACTGACAGAATTATAAACAAAAGGCTGGGATGGGATGAACAATAAAGTAATAAGAATAGTTTCCATTAAAAATATAAATCCATATTTTCATAACTCAATTTGAAGATATTTGAAGAAGGCTCTGAGAGCAACCGAATATTGAAGTCATTGTCTGCCCCAAATCTCCTTCACAATAAAATTCTTCCATTTAGCTGGCCAACCTTGAATCTGTGATTTGCTTTGATTCATCGTTGGTGGCATAGATGACCTTGTGTAGTTTCGAAGCTCCTGTCTTTATTCCATTGGCTACTACCCCAGGCAGACAAGCAATCCCAGGAGACGATGAGAGGCCACTTGGAGGGCAGCAGTGGTGACAGCCTGTACCAACGACTTGATATGTGAGTGTGGCCCTCTCAGGCCTTCAGCATACGTGACTCCTTGAAAAGCAAACCATTTCCCAGCATACAATCCACATGTCAGGCAGCTTGGCAGCTCAAGCAGATGAAGAGTGTGCAGTCATCACCACAGTCAAGTTTAGAACACTCTCTTCTTTCTTGTAGCTATTGTTGCTAACTCTCCATTTCCCCCAAACTCTCCTGCCATATTCCTAGCTAGTAATTCATCCAGTTACTGTCTCTATAGATTTATCTACTCTTGATTTCATATGTAGAAAAACACAAATAACATAAGAGACAAATAAATAAAAGCCCAACAACAATGACGAGAGAGAGAGACCTCAATCAAAAAGAAGGAAATATTAAAAACTGGAACAAGTTAAAATCAGTCAACAGGGAGATAAATTGACAAGGTGGTACATTTTAACCTAAGTGCATGTGCCATAATCGACCATCATGCCGTCTGTCTGAGAGCAAGTCTGCTCGCATGCCTGGATCCGTCACAGTGATTCACTGGAGGTTCGTCCACATGGAGACCCTCGAGACGGATTTGGACTTCCACTGTCATCAGCAGCCTTCTGCAAACTAGGTGTTCACAACTTTAGCTCCGATAACAGGTGATTCTTCAGGGCAGCAATCAGCAGGCTATAGCTAGGCCACACCTGGCCCTTGGCATGTTTTTGTAGGGCCTCTGAAGAATGCTAACCACTGCTCTTTATGAGACTTAACGTGTAAACCCAAACGAAACATCGGAAGAAGATGTGACAAATAAAAAGCCTTACGTATTTACTATCTGATCCTTTATGAATGAGCGCGAGAAAAAAACAGAGAGGACCAACCCAGCCATCACTCAGAATTGGGAGAAATAATGAACTGCTATTATTTTATGCCATGATGTTTTGGGAGGGTTTGCTCTGCAGCAGTAACTAGCCAAACCACAAGCTGGGAAGTGCCACAAAAGAATGCAGGGACCGGACCCAAGAAAACTGCCTCCGATCTCTTCAGAACAGCTTTGAAGCTTTTGTTCTCATTCATTTCACTTAGCAGGATTTTTTTAATGCCAATCTCTTGTCTATGGCTCTATTTTACAGTCTAGGGAAGTTTCGGCTCTGAGCATGCATATTCGAACTCAAGGAACATTTGAAATATTTTAAAATGGGGTATATAAAATTTCTAAAATACAGATGCAGGACTCATAATATCAACAACTGATAAAGTGCAATTATCAACATGCTAAAACACCCTTCCAAACACATACCATGAACAATCAGAACAATGAACAAATCCGTTTTAGAGGAAGCCCAGCCAGGGGCAGTCCCTCACAAAGGACATCGTGCTTGCTGAAAACGGAGGGTCAACTTGAAGAGGAAGCCCCTCAATGTAATGCACTGACACAGTGGCTGCACCAGGGGGCTGAAGCAAACCTACTCTGATGAGAATGACACAGGCCTGGACATTTGTTCGGTTATCATAGGGTTGCTCTGAGTTACCGCTGACTCAACAACACTTAGCTCCCCACCCCCCCTTTTCCCCCATATGTCGATTTATAATAGAACCTGCCTGGCTTTGTTATACGGATTTCCTTTCTTAGTGAGGTGACCTGTCAGTCACGGTGAGGTGAAGAACAGCTGTGGTAAAGGCATCAGTGGGGCAGCAATCACTTTACCCTGCAAAGGGCAGAGCTGCCCACCAGGGCTGGAATCAGGAACAAGGTGACAAGCATGATTTAGATCTGATTACTTGCACAGGGTTAGACTTGGACGACTACTTTCCAAACATAGCTTTGTTCTTCATCCATTTTGATCCCTATAATGACCCATTTTATTTTCAATAAGTCTTTAAATTACTGTGAGTTCTAAATGCATAGTTCGCTCCTCTATTTTTTTCCCCTTTGCAGAATAAAAAGGCCGTGTTAAGGAAGAAGCAGTTTATTCATGGAATCTGGACATTTGTAAAAAGGAACAGGGCTCATGCTGAGCCTTGATGTACATGTGTCAGTCAAAACTGAGGATAGGTGGTTTGCTGTGGACCGAATCGTGTTCCTTCAAGTACGTGTTTCCAACCCCTTATTTCTGTAGATGTAAATCCTCTTTGGAAAAAGGAGAAGCTTCAAAAAGTTCATGGACAACTGAAATGGTTGATAATACAATTGAAAGATCATACACTTGTCCATGACCTTTTCGAAGGCCCCTCTACTGCCTCTCGGCTTTATTCATGAAGGCATATCACTGCAGGTGTGTCCTAACCCCCGTCGACTCTGAACTGTTAAGAGGGCCTCACAAACATCCGGGCAGCCCTGGAGTTGTGAATGTCCGGCTCATGCAACCCATCGTTAAGAACCAGGCTCACAAACCTATTAGATTGAACTTTGAGGTCCATACAATGGGTCATATTAGTAAAGTGTGACTACATGAGATGGGCATCAAGACATTGCTATCATTATGTATTATTTATTATGTTAAAATGCCTCAATGCATCTGGAAGCGTTTCTTTCTCTTTTTTTTCACATAGAAGAGTGCAGTGTCCACTATATAGCACAGTTGGCTAGCTGACTCCAGATTGGACCCACACGTAGCTGTTCTGTGGACATACGAACGTGGTTTAAAGGAGCATGGCTCATCCAGGGCTTTATCCCAGGGCTGCCTGCTCAGTACGACAGATGCCCTGATGATGCTCCAGTACCGGGAATGTCAGGCTACAGACAAGAAAGGAAGAAATGTAGCTGAGCCCTTAATTGCACTTAGCGCTTGCGCAACAATGGGCAATTAAATTCGATTCTTTAAAGCCCTCAGGGTATTTGTGGTATAGCCCAGCTAGCTAAGCAAGGCAGGGGTTGTGGCTAAGCACTCTCCACATCTGCTTGACTTTAAGCAGAGGACCAAACTGATCAATAATGCACTTGTCATTTGACACTTCGCCGAGAAAGATCTCTTACTCCCCCAAAGGAGGCTCACTTGGGGGTGCTCATGCCTTGCTTAGCTCCCTTCCTTAGAATCTTGAATGGCCCTGTGCTTTTGGCCAACAGAAAATGGAAAAAAATGATTTGGGGGCTAGCTTCTGCCTTGGCCTCTTAGAATGCTAATTATGATTAAATTCAGATGAACCAGCAGGAACAAGAGTTGAAATTAATTTTTGCAGATACAAATGAAAACCGCCAATAAGATGCAGCAGCTTGGACTGACTTACTGAGAACTTTCCACAACTCCTCAAAACTGGCCTAGTGATTTTGCAAAAGATGTTAGTGATCCCTGGGGGCCGTCAACACGGTGGTCTGCGTGTAATGTCCCTCCCTGCCACATCCTCCTAAACCTTCATAGCACTTACTAACACCAGAAACTACCTGGCCTACTTATTTGTCCCTCTGAGAATATAAATCCTGGGGGGGTCTTTGTCAAGTCTGCTGCTTCGTCTCTGGTACCTCAAAAGGAGCCTTGTTTATAGTTGCTTGTATCAAAGAAACATGTTCATAGACTGGCTTCCATACTCACCATGGTAGTTACATAATCTGTTGTCAACTTGAGACTCTTAAGAGTATGGGGTGGGATTTAGCCTGGCATGCATGTCGTAGCTTGATGACTTCATTTGGAGGTGCTAAGGAGACGAATAGCTCGCTGGAGGTGGGACACACACTGACTTTGAGCGAGACAGTCCTGTTGACAAGACACATGGGGCTACCCTGTTGGAACCAGAGCTCTGGAGCTCGATGAACCATGTGGAGACCCACACAAGAGCTGAGATGCTTCTACCACCGCTGGATCCTCTAGACCAGTGGTTCTCAACCTATGTATGGGTCACCGCCCCTTTGTAGGTTGAACAACCCTTTTACAGGGCTCACCCGATTCATAACAGTAGCAAAATTATAGTTATGAAGTAGCAACTAAAAAATTTTATGGTTGGGGGTCACCACAACATGAGGAACTGTACTAAAGGGTTGCAGCATTAGGAAGGTTAGAACCACTGCCCTAGACTTTCCACCACTGGCCTGTGATCTTCCTACATTCAGCATTATTGCATGCATTACATGAGCCTGAAGAGAAATTTAAACTGGTATCGGACACATAGGCTAATATTGGACTTATGGACTTGATCTGGACTGGGCTGGGATGCTTTCTCAATCTACAATTGCTATTTTATATAACATTTTCTTATACACGTATGAGTGTTTATGAATTTGTTTCTCTAGTCAACCCAGACTAACACATTATGGTACCTTCGGAGTGGGGCGCTAGAGAAGCAAATCATGAAGATGGCGAGTGGATGCTTGTCTGACCTCTGCCTCATGGTAGCTCTTCTTTGGCTACCCAGAGGTCAGATATGACCATGCAGTTTCCTGGGTTGTTTGCTGGAAAGGATGTGAGAAGTTAGAGCTTTGATTATTTTGTTTGGTTTTATCTTTGGTTATTCCTACTTGAAATGGTGAAAATGAATGTGATTAATGTATATTTTGAGCTTAGGGGGCAAAATTCCTCCTTGTATGTCTCAGAGACCAGGGTGCTTAGGGAAAGTGGCTGACAGAATGCCCTAGGCTAGAGGAAGTCAGAGGCCTGAGGCCATATCTTGTATCCTTGGAATAGTTTAGATAAGGGCTGAGAGATAAGATAGTAAGAATTGAACTTTACTGCTTTTAATAATTGAGTTTATGGTCTGTATTACAGGTTTATACTGTTTTCTTTTATTTATTGTTATTGATATAATGATTGATAGACATGATTATTGGAAAGTATGAAAATAGAGCGCTTGTAAACCCGCTTGTCTTGAACCATTAAATTTTAATCTTTAAATGGGTTAGGACATGCCTACAAAGAATGCTGAAAAGCTAAGCCCCACCCAGTGTCTTGAGTACTCAGGACATTTGAAGTGAAGAGACTTACCTAGGGGGCTGTGTGAGAGATTGAAGGGTGGGGGGTTAGGGGGGAGGGGATGAACTTTTAGCTGTTGTTTTAATTTTGAACTAGTGGTTTGTGTCAGAAGCTGGAAAAAAAATTGGAGCCATAAATAAACTCTCCTCTCTAGGATTGAACATTAAAAGCAGCCTGTGGGCAGCCTGAATGCTTAGTAGGAGACCACCTGGATCCACTTGTTGAGCGGAAGTGAGAGAAATGCAGCAACAAATATCATTTCCCCCAAAATAAGACAGTGTCTTATATAAATTTTTGCTCCCAAAGATGCGCTAGGTCTTATTTTCAGGGGATGTCTTATTTTTCCATGAAGAAGAATACAGTACACATTTATTGTTTTATTGAAAGAGACCTTGCACTTCCTGTCTGCTCTGGCTGCGCTGTGTCCAAGAGTGAGCTGCACAGTGGCACCTGCCGCTATGGTCCAGAGTCAGACTTACTGTAGTTTCAGGGGACCTTATTTACGAGGGATGCCTTATTTTTCAGCGAGAGGCAAAACTGTAAGTAGGTCTTATTTTGGGGGGATGTCTTACTTTCGGGTAAACAGGATAGACAGGTTGAGTCTGACCCCTGACACCCATGGACCTGGTTCACAGGGACTACGGGAGGAGATGAGGGTGGGATGACTTGTCTGAAGTTCATGACCTAGCACAAGGGACTCGTTTTGTTGAGAATTTGTGATGGGGCATGTGCCTGGTGAGGCTAAGTGAGGCAGCCCATATTACGTTGACCAGAACCCGACCAGATGAAGAGAAGACGTTTAAGCCTGTGAACTTATGTATATTGCTGCTGACGTTATGATGGACGGCCTGTCCTGATTTGACATTTTTTGTGGATGCAGATTCACAAGGCTCCAACGAGAATGAAGACTCTTCACATCAAAGAATATGATTGTCTCCTCAGAGCACTGGGTTGATGTAAGTGGGCAGTATAGAAATTGGATACCCAAAATTGGGAGGAGAAAGGCATGAAGTGACTGTCTTACAAAATTTCATGGGTGTTGAAATATATTCATAGGCTTATAGGATTATGGTGTAGGTGTTCATATAACTGCAATTGCTAGGCATAGAATATTGTCGTGCTATTCACTTAAAGAATATTATGTTTAAATGAGGCTGGTGCATATTGAATTGTATGCATTTTAGTTTTATCCTGTTAGGTACAGATATGATTTTATTATCGTTTTGTTTTAAAATTGTATATGGTTAAAGAGTTGTGTAGAGGTGTCAAGTTGACAAGGGGTGGTCTGTGGCAGTTACATAATCTTCTTTCAATTTGAGTGAAGAGGTGGGATCTAACCTGTCAAGCAGGTCATAGCCAATCATGCGTCTGTGTGGGCATGCTTTTCTCCTGAGGATTCTGGGAACTCCTATTTTCCTCCCTGGAGGCAGGATACACATACTCTCCGCTTCACATTCCTGATGACAAGCCAGATGGAGCTATGCTGATGGGATCAGAGCCCTGGAGTTGGTGGAGACCCAAGCAAAGGCTGAGATGCTTCCACCACCACTGGATCCCAAATACTTTCCACCCACTGGCCTGTGAGCGTCCTGCATTCGGCATCATTGCATGTGTTACATGAGTCTGAAGAGGAATTTATAGATTGGTATCAGACATATGGTGTGGTAGTTACATACCATATCTTTGGAGGCATGCAAGCCCTCTCATTACAGAAAACTAACTACGTCATAGGAAGGGGTTGTAACATAGTCAATACAAGTAATAGGAGAGGGATGACTTAGCGGTGTACACACAATAGTAAAGGGAGGGAATAGGGGTACAGATGTGGCAAGATGGGCAGACCCTAGACTCAATATAGTAGGCTAAACTTAGTCATCCTTGAGTGGTCCTGGGCTTGCCTTCGGGCACTCCTTCAAGGGAACAATGGGAGTGGACCCTACTTAGGGTGAGTCAGACTATGCAGTCTGGTTGCTCTAGATGGCTGAGACCCTTAAGGAGAATCACCTCTGACCTACTTTCGTTGACCTCTTAGTGTACATGTGTAGCAAGTGGCGTCTTGGGTTCGACATACATTTGGGGGAGACAACTTGGGAGAAATCTTTCTGTATTCCACTAAATCCCATTACCTTTCAATTCTGTTTTTCCAAAAACATTTTGAAGACCCTGCTACAATATAAGTGCGATGTAAATAGCTCTTCACACTCCCTCGTAGCTTTGGAGGGTATTGTTCTGATCCAGGTGCTAATTAGCCAGGATTCACCAATCAACCCAACACAGCCATGGTCTTTCAGAAGAGTCCAACTCATAGTCACCCTATAGGACAGAATAGATAGGCTCCTTAGGGCTTCCGAGTTGGCAAATTTTTAGGGGAGCCGAGCAGATCATGTGTTTGAAGCACCCAACTGCCCTGTCCACTGCAAAAGCATGGCTCTTTTGAGCAAGGTATACACAGGCTTAATTGTGGTGAGAGACTCATCTTTAACACCGGCAAGGACAAGTGAAATTGTGAACACTGCAGATGGACAGGAAGGTACAATTGGACCCCAGCATATTTGGCAAATCTGGCTTGGCTTTGACTATGCAGTTGCCATTTTTTCTTCTTCGACTATTTCCCATCAATGTTTGGTTGGACGTACAGGGATATGGATATCGTGTCTAAAAGAGGAAGACAACATGAATGCCAATAACACTGAATCTTGAAGGAAAGTATATAGGTTTATATGTGATCGCTGGAACTATTCTTTCAACAGTCAACTGGTCATAGTGGAAATTGTTTCAAGTATTATCTCAGATCCTTCAGCCATCTCCACCCCTAGGGCCCAGGCCTGAAGGCCACTCCCCTCCTCCTGGGTGATGACTCAGGACTGACCGGCAATGGAGAAGAGGTTTGAGAGCACTTCTCAGAGGAAGGGGCGCCGGCCGGGCTCCCGCCCACCCACCAGATCACTCTAATCCCAAGTGTCCCCATCCTTCATTTCCCTTCGGAGAACCCGAATCACGCCCCCACCCGGGTTTCCTTGCTCGTCGTGTGTGGATTTCCGCCAGCAAATGCCATGCCTTGGCACTGCTTCGACTCCTGGTACGGGGGCAAAGGGAGGCCCGTGTCCGAACCGAAATCCGACCCCTCTGAGCCCCCAGAAGGTCGCTGAACGTGCGAAACGGGGACGGTAGCCCGGCGCTGGGTTGGCAGGGAGGTGGCGAAGGTCTAGAGAGCGCGCCGCGGCGGACGGGGGGCGTGCGGTCCGCGTGCGGGCCCGGGGGCCGCGCCCGGGGCGCACAGGCTGCGCGCGCCCGGCCGTGCGTGCGGCTGCGGGGCGGCTGCGTGTGCGCGCGGCGCGGCGGGCGCCCTGACCGCGGCTCGGGCGGTGAGTGTGCGCGGGCCGCGGGCGCTGTGTGCGGGCGGCCGGGATCCGGGGCTGGAGCGCGGCCGTGGCCCTGGGGCGGCCTCTCCGGAGACGGTTTCTCCTCGCGGACGCCGAGGTCGGGCCGGCCGGGCCGGAGGAGGCGGCAGTCTCGGGAAGAGAGGCTTCCCCCACCCGCTGGGGTCGCCCGGGAGCGGCCCGGCTTGTGCCGCCGCCGCTCTGGCCTCCGCGAGCTGCGGTCGCCCGGCTCCGGTGAGCGCCAGGGATGGGGCCGGGGCGGTGGGCGAGGCCGAGGGCCCCGTAGGCGCCCGGTGGGCCCAGGCCGGGGCCGGCGAGCTCGAGCTGGACCACCGCCCAGATGCCGGGCCGAGGCCCCGCGCAGGGCTGACCTCAGCCACCGCGGGGAGCGGCCGGGGCGCGCGTGTCGCCGGCAGAGGGGAGCACCGGCACTTCGGGGTGGGCGCACCTCCACCGGGCCTGGGGCGTAGTCATTCCCTAGGCGCTGGGGAGAAGGCCCCTCCCCGCCCCCAATACCCCCCTTCCCGAATTGTGGGAGGGTGGTTGAGGGGAGTGGACGGATTGGTCCGAGGGTGTGGTGTGGTGAAGACTCTGGTTTGGGCGACAGTTTGGAAGAGGCGATCAGAAGGAGCCCACCGCGCATGCTGAAAGAAACGTAAAGATACCAGGGAGCAGCCTCCCTTTTCCAAGCAGAAAAGATGATGCCAACAGGACGCGGGGTAAACAGGCTCGATGTTCTTTCTGCGCCTCCACGCTGATGGAGGGAGGTGAATAGCCCGCGGGAGATGGGCTTCCTCTTTGTATTTTACCCAGGAGCGCAAGCATGTAGGTGATCGCCTGGTCAGCAGGACTACCAACCCATTTTTTTTGGGGGGGGGGCGAGGTAGGGGGGAGGATTGATATGGAAGGAAGATTCGTGTTTGCGATCATCACCTGATTGGACGTACGTCAGCTTCCTCCGGGCAGCTTAGGGGCCGAGAACTGCTGCTCTCAGAACACGTTCCTGTGCAAATTCTTAGCTTGTCTCGATCTGGAGAAGGGAACTCTGACTTTTTTTTTCTTAGAGTAGCAGATCTCAAAATAATTTTGTAACCCTAACAATTGTTCTTAAGCGCTGTGGATTTCCCTTCGGATTCGTAGGGATCCGTTGTTAACAAAATAAAACGCTGCCCGGTACTGAGCGGTCCTCAGGCCTGTTCTTTATGAGTCCATTGTTCAGTCCCTGTGTCAGTCATTCTAGATTGGGAGGTGACGTGAGGAGGGGAAAAAAGGTCATATGACCTTTGTGACTAGGAAGTGAGTGTTGATAAGTCATCTCATTCTTAACACCAGTGTGTTAGCTGATGCCTTACATTATGACTCACTTTCTTTCCTGTGCTTCTTTCTGTTCAATAGTTCATAGCAAACCCAAGGGTTTGGGTCAAAGTATGGAATACAGAAAAAACCGCAAAACACAGCCTGTGCTTTAAACTCATCCGAAGATCTACAGGTATGGTCATCTTACTGTTTATGTTTCTACTTTGTTATTTTAAAATTACCTTAATTGATAAAAAATCCACATAGGTATCTCCCAAGATTTATGTATGATTTACTTAGCTTTTATTATATTGCCTAGAGTATTTTGCCAGCCACCTCTGGATGCGGCCAAGCATGTTTGAGGTCTCTTAAAGGACCTTGCACACAAACACGTCCACCATTGCTGTGCCTGCTGGACGGCAGACTCTTTCACAAAGTTTTTTTATGTGTGTGTGAACAGTGGGAAAAACATTACAGAGAATGCGAGGTGGTATTCACATCCCAGTTAATGTGCATCAGCCCTGTCGGTAGACGAATAGTTCCTGTAGGAGCTATTTCAGATAGGCACCGTGTTACCAGCTCCCAAACCCCCAAATGAAACCCCTTGTCATTGTCGGTTCTGACTCATGGTCACCCTGTTACAGAATAGGACATCGGGTTTTCTTAACTGTAATGTTTCAGACGTAAACTGCCGGGCCCTTTTCTGCTGCGCTGCTAGTTCAAAACAGCAACCCTTAGCGGATCAGACCTTCCTTAGGAGCGGTAGGGCGTCTGTTTTCAGTAGCATAGCCCTTTGGGGTCCTAAGGAAGCCTAAAGAAGAGAGGCTGCAGGAAGTTCTGCTTGCCTCTTAAGGCACACCGTGTCATACAGATGCAGCACACAATGCCGGGCCAGCTGCCTATTTTTCAAATAAAACTTTATTGGAGCACAGTCATGCCCATCTCTCTAGTACTGAGAGAGACCGTATGGCCAAGAAAGACTGAAATATTTATTAGCTGACCTTATGAAAAGAAAAGTTTGGCTTGTCTCAGCAACGATGTAAAATACAACTTTCCTCTAGTTCCTAAATGCTTCCTTCCCACCCCCACTATCATGATCCCAATATTACCTTGCAAGTCTGGCTAGACCAGAGGATGGACACTGGTACAGATAGGAGCTGGAAACGGAATCGAGGGTGGATGATCCTTCAGGACCAGTGGTATGAGCGGCTATACTGGGAGGGTTGGAAAGGGGGAACCGATTAAAAGGATCTACATGTGACCTTCTCCCTGGGGGATGGACAACAGAAAAGTGGGTGAAGGGAGACGTCGGACAGGGCAAGATATGAGAAAATAATAATCTATAAATTATCAAGGGTTCATGAGGGAAGGGGAGTGGGGAGGGAGGGGAAAAATGAGGAGCTGATTCCAGGGCCTTAAGTGGAGAGCAAATGTTTTGAGAATGATGAGGGCAATGAATGTACAAATGTGCTTTACACAATTGATGTATGTATGGATTGTGATGAGTTTTATGAGCCCCTAATAAAACGATTAAAAAAGAAAAGTTTGCCAATCACAGGCTAAAACAGAGATTTCTGCTAAAATTCCGAGTTAAAGAAACACTCTTGTTGTTGTTGTTGTTGTTGTTAGGTACCATCAAATTGGTTCCGGCTCATAGTGACCCTCTGTGCAAACAGGAAAACAAAAACACTGGCCCGGCCTGCACCTACTCACAATTGTTCTTAAAGTTGAGCCCGTTGTTGCAGGCTGTGTCGGTCCATCTCATCGAAGGCCTTACACTTTTTTGCTGCCCCTCCACTTTCCCAAGCATGTTGCCCTTATCCAGACTCTCCTCACAGTCTTAAATACTCAAGATGAAGTCTTGCCAACTTGCTTCTAAGGAACATCCTGCTTGTTCTTCCAAGACAGGTCTGTGTGTTCTTTTGGCAGTCCATGGTACTCAGTATTCTTCACCAACATCATAATTCAAATGCATTGATTCTTCTTCAGTCTTCTTTATTCAATGTCTAACTTTAACATTCTTATTAGGGGATTGAAAATGCCACGGCTTTGGGTCAGGTATACCTTAGTCCTCAAAATAACTGTGTCATTTGATCTCTTGACCGCTGCTTCCGTGAGCATTGATTGTGGATCCAAGCCAGATGAACTCCTTGAGACACTGGTCCCATTAAAAACACTTCACAAGGTTCTCATCACCTGCCCCCTTGCCGTGACAGGACCCAAAGCCCCTTCTGTGTCTGTCCAAAGCTTTATTTGACTACTGTTTGGACAGTAAACTGATTTTAAGGCTAAAGTTACTTATCTCCTTAGAGTGGAGAATTGTCAGGGACTCATCCCTTAGAATTAAATAGTTCCAGATGCAAGTTTTAGAACATATATCTGGATTAGTCATCCTCCAACCCCGAGCGTGCAGACTCACCTTGCTGCTGTGCACTGCAGTCACTCATTTGTGGAGAGGTTTTCTTTCTTCCCTCGTCCGTCACTGTGGGCTGTCTGTGTGATGCGCAGCCTGGTACTTGGAGCGGTGAAACCTCCGTGCTGCACGGACTAGGGCTTGCTGGCCTTCCTACCCACTGCGCCCAGGCTTGTGACACAGGCTTACCGCATCCAGTGAGTGAATGAGCGGCCCTCGCACAGTGAAGGGACATGCACGCTTATAGATAACGAGGGTGACAGAGAGAGCGAATATTCCTAATCTGGTGGTGTGGTGGTTGAAACCACCGGCTGCTCCGAGGGAGGAAGACACGGCTGTCTACTGCCATAAAGAGTTACAACCTCGGAAACCCACGGGGCACTCCTACCTTCTTTTGATCACTGTGATTCAGAGTGGATGTTAGTGAGAAAGAAGATAGCAGTGAGAAGGAAGAAAAACTGAAAGGGTAACAATGAAAAGAAATGGTAGCTAGCGTAGTTTCCCCATCTCTAAACAGCTGTGCGCAACCTGTGGGTCGCGATTCCTTTGGAGGTCGAACAACCCGATTCCTCGCGGTAGCAAAATGACAGTGATGACGTAGCAACGAAAATAATTTTCTGGTTGGGGGTCACCACCACATGAGGAACTGTATGAAAGGGTCACGGCATCAGGAGGGTTGAGAACCACTGGTTTAACAAGTGATGCTGCCATAGTGAAACAGAAATCTCAGCTTTCTGGTCAACCTTGCTGCTGCTCTGCCTGACTTGTGTGATCTTTGCTCCGCTCTAGCTTTTCCAGCGTCCCCATACTTGGGCAAACTGGTCCACGTCCCATAGGCTGCTCCCTCCCAAGACGCTTTAGACTGCCCATCACAGTGCAGGGTTGTGTCTCCTTTGAACCACTCTGCTCCCTGCCACATTCTCAGGAGGCTGTGGGAATGAGTCTGAGGCTGCATCTACTATGGGCACTGTGTACTGGTGGGAGGCGCACAGCATTTGGAATAACAGACGTGAGGTTAGATTTTAGGTCTGTCTGTACTCTGGCTGAAAATTTTAGCAAGTCTTTGAGAAACTATGGTAGTGCCCATGTTATGCTGTTGTAGAATGCTGACTCATGGAGCTGGAGCTGAGTGTCTTTGTGAGACTTGTAGTGCAGTGGCATGTCCCTTGAGCGTTTGTTTTAACTCTCAAGCAGGGCAAAGACCTGGCCAAGTGGCTGAGGGCTGGAGAGAGACCTGTCTGTGGGTATGGCCGAGGAGAAACTCTTGACTAAACAATTGTATCCTCAGCATTTCACAACTGAATTGTAACCTGCTAACTTCCCTAAGAAAACCCCCGTCTTACGCATTGTCTGTGAGTTCTGTGTGGCCATTTCAGTGAATCACCAAACCCAAAGACAGGAGAGTGCCAAGGGAGGAAACTGGCGTGGGTCAATGCTGATGTGCGGTTGGATTTACTTCCCCCTTGCCCAGCTGGACAATGTCAGAGAGCAACCACGCCATTTTCTTTTTTTCCTCAGATGTGCTTTGTGAGTTGTCTAAGAAGTGCCGTGGGCTTCAGCACAATCTCTACATTCATCTATGAAGGAAACTGAAAAACCTGTGGAAAAATTCCATTAGCTCTATATTCTGTATTTCTCATGACGTTTAAAAGTCTGTGTGTGTGTGTGTGTGTGTGTGTGTGTGTGTGTGTGTGTGTGTGTGAAAGACCCTGCTTAGAATTCAAGTGTATTGCAAAGTATTAAGTGGTTTTTGTTGGGTTCAAGTGCAGGTAAGACAGAAGCAAAAGGACCATGACAGCTGAGTGTTCTTTCTCAAGGAGTCCCAGTGGTGGGGTTACGTGCTGCGCTGTGATCCCCACGGTCGGCTTTTCAAATCCACCGGCGGCAACTCGGGGAGACTGGTCTTTCTATTCTTGTAAATAGTTACAGTCTCAGAAACCCACAGTGGGGTTGCTATGAGTCAGCATTGACTCTTGGCAGTGAGAGCATTCTTTCTCAAGCCCTGATTGCTTTTTTTTTTTTTTGCTCATTGTTTGTATATAGTGATTTTTTTCCCTTCTAAACTACTTCATTTGCAAGCAAGATATGCCTATGTCCCAGCTCTAGGGACTGGAATCTGGCCCCTCTGTGTGCCCGGCTATTCCTTTATGAAGTCCCCGCCCTTCCTCATATTGAACTGTTATCTGTAGTCAGCTGAAACAGATGGCCTTTGTAAATTGGGCTGCTGTTAAAATGGTCCCCTCTCCTGTTTTAAGGAGCCTTAGTAGCTTAAATGTTGGACTTTTAACTGAAAGGTCAACAGGTTCAATCCCACCAGCTTCTCCGAAGGAAATTGAAGCTGTCTGCTCCGAGCAAAATATGTAGTCTCCCAAACCTTAAGGAGCTAGGAATCAGAATGACAGGATAGTTTTTCCTGATCCTGCTTCTGGAGCCTTGGTGGCACCAATGGTGAAGCAGTCAGTTGCTACCCAAAGGTCTGGTGGTTCAAATCCACCCAGTTGCTCTACAGAATAAAGATCTCTCGATTGCGGAGCTCCTGGAAGGATGAAACAAAACTCGCTGCCCTGGAGTCTATACTGACTCATCGGTCTGACCCTCTGTGGGTTTCCGGGACTGTAACTGTGGACAGGAGCACAAAGCCAAGTCTTTCTACGGAGGAGCTGCTTGCTGGTGGTTTCAAACAGACCGGCTCAGAACCATGATGCCACCGGGCCCCTTCTATAACGATTACAGGCTTGGAACCTCCTTTGGGGCAGTCCGTCACACGGAGTCGTCATGAGTCAGACTTGACCTGACGGCCCCCAACAGCAGCACGAACAACAGTTCTGCTTTTGTGCGGTTGGTTTTCTGACGTCTGAGATGAGGAGCCTTTGAAAAGTTGGTGGAACTGTCCCACTGTTTGTCAGTTCCTTCTTTCCGTGAACGGAAGTCCCATCGGGAGAAGGTAAATTCATTCTGTCAGATTTGATCTTGCATTAGCCATATTCCTATTTGTTGGAAATGCTTTGAATTGTAATTATGTTATCTAATGAATTTGTTATTTTCCTTCCCTGCAAAATTGAATAAGCTTATCTTTATCTTTAATCAGACCTATTAAACAGGAAAAGACTGAAATATGCCTGTGATTCAGCCTTCTTCCCAGTGGATAAGGATGCTCTGACCAGCCTTCCCAACCTAGCAGGAGGGCTGGTCACGGCTGCTTTGTGAGGCGTGTGTGAACAAAACAGCGCATGATCAGTGTGAGGTTAGCAGAAAAAAATGAGCAGAAATGATAGAGTTCCCACACTCTCCCTTTCCCTCCTCCCCAGTGTCTTCTCTTTTTACCATATTGTACCCAGGGGCTTCACAAAGTTTGTGGACAAATTCTCTGGTGATGTGAAATGTCTTAGTCTCTCGGACGCTCATCTTCTGGTGATTGGGTGGAACTCTGTAAACAGGGTGTGTGCAACACTGAGAAGGGATTGGTCAGTTTTTATCCTCCCTGCCCCACCCTCCACCCCCTAAAATGATAAACCTTTGAAACCAAGAGATATCTTTGAAACAGCAATAGAAAGAGAAACCCCAAAGGCCTGGGAAGAGCAAGTTCAAGATCTCTGTCTGAGGTGGCAGAGGCCACTGAGACCAGACGCACCACTACTGTGGCAGGGAGACTCAGAAGAATAGCACTGAGACCACATGACACCTTCTCATCTGGCCTGAGGTTGGAACTGTGGGCAGAGTGACAGGCAGCCTGCCTTCCTGGCCCATGGAAGCAAAAGGCCAAAGCACCATGTGAATGAGAGACTAAGGACCAGAGAGAGACCAATTACTATATCCCTACCATTACCTATGAGCTTCTCTGACCAACCAAAACCCAACTCACTTCCATCAACTTGACGTGCAAGCTTTTTTATGAGAGTAGAAAGCTCCATCTTTCTCCCTCAGAGCAGCTGGTGGTTTCAAACTGCTGACCTTAGGGATCACAGTCCCATTCGTAACCACTATACCAGCTATTAGGGCGCTATTAACTTCCCTAATAAACCCTGTAATTGGGAGTTTTGTCTGTGAGTTCAGTGTGGGTATTGCAGCAAATGATCGCCCCCCCCCCCCCAGCATAGCTGTGGAGTGGTGTAAATAGGTCAAAAAGGATGGAGCATGGAGGCGTCCTGACCCCTGGCGTGTGGCACCAGGGAAGCCAGAGGAGGTCACATATGTCCCCCGCAATTGCCCATTTCTCTAAATGCCATGATGATGTTGACAACTTTTTTTGTGTGAATTGCATGAAAGTTTACCAAGCAGGTCAACAGCTTCACCTTTGACATTCAACAATGCATGCACCTTTTGTCTGATTGTCTTCATTACCATCCCCTCAGTGTAACATCGCTGCTCTCATTTCCTTCTTTGACTTTCTCTTTCTATTCCTCCTTTTTTCCTAACTCTTTTGAGCTTTGTCTTTAGGTTAGTCTACCCTTTTGATTTCAAGTGGCTGATTATTCTAAAGAGTATGTACCTTACTAGTGTTAGTGTATCCCTTACCGACCCGACTGCGGTTTGGCTAAAAAATGAGCCATGTGGGTGAGTTCAGTTCCAGGCCCAAACGATAACTCTCAACTCCACATTCCCTGCTCTCACGTCACTTCAACTCATAGCGACCCTATAGGTCAGTGTGAGTCTGACCTGCATACCTGTGGTTAGCAACCCAATGCTTAACCACTATGGTAATATATATATGATATATTAAAATGTTTGATATTGAGATATATATCAAACTATATATGTTTATGAAAATATATATCAGACTTCTCCATTGAGTCAGTTCTGACTCAGCAACCCAGGAGAACAAGGTAGAACTGCTTCCGGTAAGTTTCTGAGACGGATTCTTTACAGAAATAGAAAGCCACATCTTTCTTCCTCTGAGCCTCTGGTGGCTTTGACCTGCTGACCTTGCAGTTAGCAGCCCAATGAGTAACTACAGCATCACCAGGGCTCCCAGAGGGGCCATAAACTCAGGGGTTTCACTAGTCTCTATCTTACTGGTAAGCCTGTGCTTTTCCCATGATTTTGAATTTTGTTCCATTTTTACCCCCGCTCTACCCAGGACCTTCCAATGTGATCCCTCTCTGAGCAGTTGATAGTGATGGCCGGGCACTATCTGGTTCTTCTGGTCTCAGGGCCATGGAGGCTGAGGGTCATATGGTTCATAAGTCCATTGGACTCATTGCTTCCGTGTTGTTATGTTTCTTCTGTGCTCGGACTGTGGAGTGTTCAATGGTTGCACCTTAGATAGCCACACACAAATTTTATGTTCTTCACAAGAACTTTGAAACGCCCCATCTGTGAGTATAAATTCCATGTGTGAGAGAGAATACAGCATGCTGAGAACACTAGAGTTAGGGAATGGCTGTGATTTCTGGAAAACTTTACAACTCCACAGTTTTCTGATCAAGTTTGCGCTGCTGCGTAATCTTCTACTCTCTCTGTGTGTGGAGGAGCTCATCTTCTTGATGTTTGAGTTTGTGCAGCTGCCTCTCGAAGTAAATATCCTGAGATGTTTCAGTGGAGGTGGCGTGACACATTCTGGGGTGTTCTACACAGAGGAACAGCCCACTTGAGGGACAGAGGTCCAGTCTCAAGGGGTGAGCCACTACCCAGCTGCTTGAGGCAAACCACTGGTGTCCCGGTGGTACCAGTGAGGATGATCGGCATGGTCCCCGGGCGAGCTAGATTGCACTTTCCTCACATGCTGACCGAACAGCCTTTGCTGAGCCTCAACAGCTTCCAAGCATGTCTTCAGGAGAAGGGTGCTTAGGTACATGAACATTATGCAGTTTAACCAGTCGGGTACCACCATTCTCACCACCACCAACTGGTTCTGTGCCCATAACGAGAACCTTCTCAGTCCTCTTTTTGAACCCTATATTCAGCTGCCAAGTACTCTCTCTTGTCCGTGGTCTCTCTGGGATACCTGGCTCTTTGGGGATATCTGCCAATTCTTCTAATTAGGACGGAGAGTGGCAGCAGTAGGACTTTCCCTTCTTGGCCTTTCTGCCCTGAGGTTCTTCTTCTTCTTTTTAAATCATTTTATCAGGGCTCATACAATTCTTATTACAATCCGTCCATCCATCCATTGTGTCGAGAACATGTGTACATCTGTTGCCATCGTCATTCTCAAAACATGTGCCTTCCACTTGAGCCCTTAATATCTGCTGCTCATTTTCCCCTCCGTCCCCATTGTCCCCCCCCTCACGTTTACACTGACTGCTGCTGTCTCGGCGTTAGGCTTCTCTTTGTATCCAGCTTCCTAACCTTGCCACTGGCCATCTTGCAAGATGGGGAAACTGCTCACAAGCTTTTAAGAGCGCAGCTGTTACTCACCAAGTACAATAGAGAGCACTCTTTATGGTCTGATATATCAGCTGACCTTCAGGTACCTCCAGCCTCTGGTCCCCAGCCCCAAGACCCAGTAACTCCATTCTTCATAGTGTTGTGTTTTGTCTCTTTGCATAGCTTGTTAGCTCATTTCTTTATGTTGTGGAATACCACTCCGTGTATGGTGGTACCACAAGGCTTTTTGTTTTTGTTTTTTATTTCCATTCAACCTTTGAAGAACACCCGAAGCCCTGGGGATGATGCTGTGGGTTAAAGTGCTTGACTGCTTCCTTTTTTTTTCAAGATTGGTGCTTTGAATCCAGTAGCTTTTCTGCAGGAAAAGAGGTGTCCATCTGCTCCCATGAATCCGTCCAGCGCTGGAAACTTGGTGGGGGCAGTCTACTCTGTCCGAGAGTGTCGCTATGAGTTGAAATAGACTTAATGGCAGTGGGTCTGGTTGGGTATTGAAGAATATCTTGGCTGTTTCCACTTTGGGGCAATTGAGGCAGCCATACGAAAGCTGCTATTAACACTTATGTACAGATTTTTATTGGACTTTTGTTTACTTCTAATTCGGGTAGTTGCCTCAGTGTAATGGCTGGATTGTATAGTAAGCCTAATAGTTTACAATGTAAGAAATGGCCTGGCAGACTCTTTCTACAGTAGCTGTACTGCTTTGCGTTCCCACCAGCAATGAATGAGAGCTCCCGTTGTCCCACGTCCTTGCCAGCATTTGGTGTTTCAGATGTTTGGATTTTGGCGATTGTAATCTGTGTGCCTAAGAATCCATTCCACCTCCTAGCAACTCTATATCGGGTTTCCCAACTGTAAATCTTTATGGGCTCAGGTAGCCCCATGCTTCTCCCAAGGAGCAACTGGTAGGTATGAGCTATGGGCCTTGTAGTTAGCAGCCTAATGCCTAACCCTCAGTGCCACCAGGGCTCCTGATAGCTTACGAACTTTTTTCCTGATACCTTTATTTAATTTTTAATTCCTCCATGATATATGATGTTGATTATCTTTTCATCTGTCTATATACCATCTGCACATTTTCTCAGGTGAGGAATCTATTCAGATCTTTTGCCTCTTCTAAGCGTGTTGCTCATTTTTTTAACACTTATGATTTGGGTGAGAGTTACAGAGTAAATTGATTTCCATTCAGCAGGTCATACACATTTTGTTTTGTGACATTAGTTTGCAATGTAACAATGTAACAGCACGTATCCCACCTTCTTCCTGTGTTTACCATTTCTATTCACCCTTCTTTTTTTTTATCCCATCCGGTCTCCTGAGATTTTCTCCCTGGGGAAATATGGCCCTTCTGATCTCAAATATTTGATTATGCTAGTGTTCTTGTTCACCTTACAGACCTGCCAGACCAGTACTCCAAAGGAAAATAAAGAGCCCGTGCCAAACTCACTGCTTCCCTATAGGACAGCGTAGAAATGTCCCATGGGTTTCTGAGACTTTAAATCTTTAGTTAGTTGGAGGTTTCCATATGCTGACTTTTCATATGCTGACTTAGCAGCCAAACATAGAACTCACTTCACCACCTGGTCTTTTATGATTTTGAGTTATGTTCTACATTTTTTCTCCCACTCCCAGGACCTTCGACCATCCCGTTCAGAGCATTGCTTTCAGAGGAGTCTGCAGTGGTAGCCGGGCATCCTCTAGTTCCTCTGGTCTCAGGTTGTGGAGGCCGGGATTCTCATGGTTCATTGGTCTTCAGGCCTAATTGTTTGCATAGTTTCTGATTTTCTTCCCTCTTATCTGCGTGGTGGGGAAAGAACAATAACTCTTATCTTTGAGTTTCATAAGTTCTCTGTATATTTTTGGACACTGGTCCTCTGTTTTATAAATGTATTCTAGCAATCTAGGACTTATCTTTTCAGTTTCTTAGCAGTGTCTTTCTCAGAGAAAAGCTTTTTAATATTAATGAATCTGGACTTAGCTTTTTCCTTTTATGGGTTGTGCATGGGCATTGCATATAAAAACTCACCGCTAAGCCAAGGCCACCTAGATTTTATCCCTTGTTACCTTCAAGAAGTTGTAGAACTCTTGAGTCGTAGATTTAGATCTCTGGTCCATTCGAATTTGGCATCTCGTGTGTGAAGTATGTCAGGTCAGTAACTAGATGGGTTTTTTTGTGCATGTAGATATCCATTTGTTCCAACCCCCTTTGCTGACAAGATGATCCCTTCTCCACTAAATTGCCTTGCTTCTTCTTCAAGCTCAGTTGACTCTTAATTTGTGTGCTTCTGTCTCTAGGTTCCCCATTCTGTTACACCCATCTGTTAGTCCTATTCACCAACACCACACTCTCTTGGTCACTGTAGCTGTATAGTCTTGAAGACAATTAGTAACAGTCTTCCAGCGCTGTTCAATCAGACCATTTTGAAACCATCTAACCCCGTGGTTCTCAACCTTCCTAATGCTGCGACCCTGTAATACATTTCCTCATGTTGTGGTGACACCCAACCATAAAAATTAACCCAAAGGGGTTGTGACCCCCAGGCTGAGAACCACTGATCCAACCAGTTGTAAACTGAAAATTTGCAGTTCATTCAAAAAGATTCCAGTGCCCTGCCCACTTCCCAGAAGCTATGTGTCACCGAAGGCTTCCTCTGGCTTGCTGGGCTTGGACCCCTACTAAAGTGGAAATGATCAGGTGAGATGGTCTCAGTGAACCTGCATGGTCTTCTGACAATTTGTACTCTGTCTGTGTGTTTCCTGATGGTTTCAGGAGTTCAGAAATTTAAATTTCACAGGGTATGTGAAGTATAGAACATTTAAACATCATTCCCCTTAGCAATTCCTTCATTGCTAAGTATATTACATAGAAAACTGGTTTTGGGGTTGTTATTTTTTTAATGTTGAGGGAAGAAGTGGACAGAGCGCAGAATAATTTGCATAGAGATTAAAGTTTTTAAAGTTTTGGGTTCAGTTTTAACTTTTAATCCCAGAGGAAGAACAGATGTGCTGCCCTATTTTGAATAAAGCACCCAGAGCCCAGGAGAATGAAAACAACTTGAGAAGGAAACTTTATATCCCCACTCCTCACTCGCTGAGTGTTTAGGATTCAAAGACCAGGTTATTATGCAGAAATGGAGAATGCCTACAACCCGTCACAAAGTGGAGGATGGCCACTTCATCACAGAACTGTCAGGTTACATATTACTGCCAAACCAATGCGAACCATCACCCACCCACATGGACGCATCACCTTCGCCAGCATAGCCTTCCGCACGCACACTCACACATTTATTATGCTATTTTTTCCTTTCTCCTTTTATCCCTTTTAATTTTTTCCAACAGTTTTACTAGCAAGTCATTTACATATCCTATAATTCAATAGATCAATCATTCAATCATATTGCGGAGAATTGTACTTCGCCCCCCACATCAATTTAGAGCAGTGGTTCTCAACCTTCCTCATGCAGCGACCCTTTCATACAGTTCCTCATGTTGTGGTGACCCCCCCCCCCCAAACCATAAAATTATTTTTGTTGTGACTTCATAGCTGTAATTTTGCTACTGTTATGAATTGGGCGACCCCTGTGAAAGGGTCGTTCGACAGCCCCCCCCAAAGGGGTCGCGACTCACAGGTTGAGAACTGCTGATTTGGAGCATTGCCCTTCCCCCGCGGTTAAATCACCTTTAGGATGAGTTATGCCATCACAATCCATTCTAGTGCTCCTCTCCCTTCCTGTCTTCCTTCCTTGCTCCTGGAACCCCCTTTCCCTCCCTCTCATCCACCCCCATCCATGTGTTCCCTATATCCCCTTGTATCAGTTTTTAATGCACAAAATAACTGGTGCAATGGTTAAGGTTGCATGTCAAGTTGGCTGGGCCATAACACTCAGTGGTTTGAGAGATAATGTAGTTTTTCCCTCACAATGAGATCTGATCTAATCTTCTACCATAATGAGATCTCCTATGAGCACCTATCAGTTAAAGGTATTTTCCTAGGGCTATGACCCGAGTCCCGTTTGTATACGGATGCTGCTTGGATTATTTGCTCAGTGTACAGATTGAACAAATGGGGAATGATCCGGCCCTGACACCCACCTTTCCTGATTTGAAACCACGTGGTATTCGCTAGTCTTTTGTTCAAACAAGTGCCCGTTGGTTCATGTCCCCGTCCTGCATGAGCAAAATCAACTGTTCTGGGATTCCCATTCTTCTCGGTGTTATCCTTAGTTGGTTATAATTCACACAGCTGAAGCCTTTGCGTAATCAAAATTTAAGTAAACATCTTGTATTCTCTGCCAAGATCCATCTGACATCAACAATGATAGTTCTTGTGCCATGTCCTCTGCTACATCTGCCTTGAATTTCAGGGTGCTCTCTTGTATGTACTGCGATAATTTAAAAAATTATCTTATGCAAAATTTTACTTCCACCTAATATTAATGTTATTATTAGGTAATTTCCAGATTCTGTTGGTCACCTTTCCTTGGAATGGATACAGGTGTGCATCTCTCCTAGCAGTTAGTTGTGTTCTCGATTTCCTTAGACTGGTGAGTGCTTCATCAGCTTGCTCCAACATTCCAGTTGGTGCTCCATCAGTTCTTGTAGCCTCGCTTTTCACTAATGACCTCACTGCAGCTTAGACTGCTTCCCTGGGACCAGGAGTGCTTGATCGAATGCTTGCTCTCGAAAGGGTTGAAACTTGACACAGTGACACTCAGACTTTCCATTTTCTTTTGATGCTTCCGGCATCGTGCACTGTTTTGCATGTGGACTCCTTCAGTATTTCGACTCGAGGCTTGAATTTTTTTTCAGTTCTTTCAGCTTGAGAAATGCCGAATGGTTGCTTTTTGGGTTTTCTAACTCCAGGTCTTTGCGCTTCTTGAGCTGCTCTTTGGGATTTTCTGTTCAGCTCTCGTACGTCATCATTTCTCCCACTGGCTTTAGTTACTCTACCTTCAAGAGCAAGTTTCGGGTCTCTTCTGAGTTCCGCTTTGGTCATACGATGACCGTTTGAGAGTCCCAGGACGAGCCATTTGGGAGACCCACAGAGCTGGTAAAGAGAATGAACGTGAGGGAGAACCTGTTGGGTAGCTTCTAATCCTAACCGCGCGACCCACGCACTGTTTACTGTGTGCGGGGCCATCCTGAATGTTTAGTATGAGGTTACTGCATTTCATTTACAGTGAGCCCACAAGGAAGGTGCTCGTGCCATCGTTTTACAAGGAGGAACCTAAACAACCTCAGAGCTACCCGGCGATTCCACTGGACATGACCCTCCACAGGTGAGAGTCAAACTCTCTGCCGCCGAAATTTGTGAGGAGCGAGTCGTTACGCAGCAGTCTTTGTTTAGTGACGCGAACTGCGGGGGGTTCGCTTTATCCACAGTGCCACCGGTGCTCCCAACGACGAGGTGACTGAAGCTGAAAACGCCTACGTCATTTGCCCACGTGGGCGCACGTGTTTTTCAAGCTGTGAGATGTATACAGATCACTTCGGCATCTGGATCATACAGTTTCTTATTCAGCAGGTCTGGGTTGGGGCTGGATGCGTGGTCAGGTGAGCATGGGGCTGCTAACTCAAGATCAGTGGTTCAAATACATCAGCCACTTCACAGCGACATATCGCCTGGGAAGCTCCTCGGGGCAGTTTCCCCCAGCCATGTGGGGTCACTATGAGTCAGAATGATTCCATAACAGTAGGTGGGGTGGGGCCTGAGGGCTCAGGTTTCTCATTTGCTCCCCAGTGGGACTGATATAACCCACGGAATAATCAAGCCCTGGAGCCGCTTCTTGATGCCCGCCATGGTAGCACATTGGGATCACCTGGGATCTTTCCTGATGCTGTCACCTGGCATCGCCCCTCAGCAGCTCTGGGAGAAGTGGTCTGGAATGCAGCCTGGCTCTCAAACCCAAACTCAACCTGTTGCTTTCCGGTCCATTCCACAGCGTGTGGTCCAGAGCAGAGCTGTGCTTCACAGGTTGGCATGGGTGTCATCTCCACGGCCAGGCCTTTGTTCTTTGGTGCCGGTTGGTGGTTTTGAAGCACCCAGCCTTGGTTTTCAGCCGAGAGCCAAACTTCTGTTCGCCCAGGGACCCGTCCGAGCGTTCTAGGAGACTGCACCATGAAGCAGTGTGTGAGCACCCCTGGGTGAAGGAAATAAGGCAAGGTAGAGAATGAGTGGTCAGATGCCAGGGGTTGTGTTTGTTTCAAAACAAGCAGGAAGTGTTGGGTTCTAGAATCCTTAAGTTTGCAGGAATTCAGGTAAATAATAGAGTGGTCTGTTGTTGGGTTTATGAGTTAATGTGTTTCATGTGACAAGGCATTACTGAGGACCTGTTCCCACAAGGACACGTATTAACATGTGGTGGGTTCCTTTTTCTCTTTATAAAGGCATGATGGAGGGATGTAATTATGAGTTTCACTGAATTTAATATGCGTAGGACATCAATTTAGGGTTATATCTTAAAGCAAATTGGATTTACCATGCCTATTCAGGATGGTTTCTTTAAGTAGCATAAATAATTATATTGTTCCACAACTAATAGTAATTTCATAGTTATCTTTAGTAATTCGCACATGGTTTCTCTTTACTCTGCAGATACCATGCTTGGCTCAGAATTTAATTTTTAAAAATTTTCTTCTTGTCTTGGCCTTTGAAGGTATACATGGTCAGAGTTAGCATAGCTTATTAAACTAACGCTGAAGAAAAACAAACATAATGTAACAGAAGTCCAAGATTGCTTTTGCATTCAATTATTCTTGGGAATATTTTCTTGATAAGTGGATTTCAAAAAGCCAAATCCAGCTGCTATAGACTTAGTGATCTTTAGCATGCCATAAGAACTTTGGGCTTTCAGTGGCTGATTTTTCCCCCACCTCTTTTAAACAATATTTTTTTGTGAATTTGGTGAGATTTTATATAAAATTAGGTTCTCATTTAACAGTAGTTCAGTGACATTGGCTGTGTGTCAACCTGTATCAACACTCTTAATATTTTCACTCTGGTTCTGTTTTCATTTCTCTGTGTTCTCTGCCTCCCACCATATTTCCTCATCTTTGCTTTAGGGTAAATGTTGAATGTTTAGTCTTCTATAGGTGGCTTTTAAAAGGAGCACAGTCCTCATGGGCGATCATTGTGTATTCTATGAGCCAGTCTGTGATTTCGTTGAAAGGTGACCTCTGAGAGGGTCTCAGTGTGGAGTGTAAAGGCTGTGTCAGGGTGATCATTTGGGGAGTTCCTCTAGCCTCTATAAGCCCAGTCTTGGGGTCTTTTAAAAAGAATTTGAGTTTGTTGGCACATTGTTGTCCCATTCTATCTGGGACCATCTGTTTTGTCTCTGATCAAAATGGTTGTTAGTGGTGGCCAGCCGGGCACCATCTAGTTCTTCTGGTCTCGGGGTAGAGGAGGTGATTGGTCCTCTAGAGTAGTTTCTCTTTTGAATCTTTGTTGTTGTTCTCTCTTTGCTCTGGATGAGTAGTGACCAATACTTCAACGGACAGGGACAAGCTTTAAGACACCAGACACTAGTCCTCAAACTAGGATGCGGAACAGAAACCATATTAGTCTTTTTATGCCATTTGATTGGGTTGTCCCACAAGACTATGGTTCTAAGCCTTCAAACACAGTAACCAATCTCCCAAACGATTACATTAGGTCTAGGAAGTATTTGCATATTCTTGATTATACACCCAAACAGAGAGATACGCATATGCCTAAAAAATGTCCATGTTGTTGGTCGGTGCATTTGAGTCAGTTCGAACTCAGAGTGACTCTGTTTGAATGAAATACGACTCTGCTTGCACTGTCCTTCCTTACCACTCGGTCCTGTGCATGTATACACATACCTGCCTGGGCACATATACCTGTGCAAATACCATCCTGAATACATGTATGCGTACCTATCGACTATGTGACCACACACATATTTTGGTTTTTATTGTTGTGAAAGTGTATATATGAAAGCATGGACTCTAAATTACCGTTATTCTCATATGCTTCTCAGCGTTATCCTTTGCCTTGCTCAGAGTGTTCACCCTTCAGCCACCTTTGGTATTCGCTCTCCTAGCACCAAAAGTAACCAGTGTCTACTGTTTAGCATGACGCCCTCCCCTTTTCATCCCTGGCATTCACAAATGAATGCTGACTTCGGCACGTGAACCTGTCTTGTCTTCTTATAAAGGAATGACCATGCAACATTTGTCCTTTTGAGACTGACTCAATTCACTCACATGATGTCCTCTTGATCCACCTGTGTTGTGGTTTGACAACTCATCGCTGCCCTTTGGAGCCGTGTATTATCCCATTGTATGCATGCACCACATTTTGTTCGTCCATCCGCCCATGGATGGGCACTTAGGTGGTTCCATCTTTTTGTTGTTGTGAGTATGTTGCAGTGAACATTAATGTGTATGTATGACGCATTTTCCAGAAGTCCACCCCCAGGGCTTTATTCCTAAGCGCCTCCGAGTGAGACTTGAACCTCCAGCCACTCAATTATCAGCTGAGGACCTTAATGTTTGCAACCCCCACCACCCCCCTCCCAGGCCACCAGTGGATAAAAGTGCATCCCCAAGCCATGTACACAGTATTCGGAGAGGCACCAAGCATGGACAGCGGGCTCATGAACAAGACAGACACAGCCTGCTTTCTCGTGACGCACACATTCTAGTAACAGGAACAGCCAATAAGCAGGCGACTCCATAAACAATTCCAGAGAGAGAGAGAGAGAGATTCTGGGAAGGGACGCATTCGTAAAATGAAACCTAGGGCTTGGGAGCTGCTTGAGACAAGAGGTCAAAGAAGAACTTGCCCTTCCTGGGCGGCATTTTGCTTGGACTAGAAGCGTGAGAAGGAAGCACTTTCAGAGCGGCAATGGTTTAGTTACACGGGTGCAGAAGCCCTGTGGATAAAGGAGCTTGGCACACTTGGGGTCGTAAAAGAGGCTATTGGGACTGAAACGGGGATGGGAAGGAGGATGGGGGATAAGATGTTGGGGTGGAGGGAGGGAGGCCATGCCTGCGTGCACCTCAGTGAAGAGACATACCTCTTCATAAACATCATGAACCTGTGGTCTTAGAGCCGTTGTTATTTTTGTGGGGTATTTTCCCCCAAACCATTTTATCAGGAGCTAATTCAGACATCATATCATTCTGTAGTTCAGAACCACCAAGTAGTAATGTACAATTGCTACCACCTCAGTTTCAAACTATTTTCTTCCTTCTTGAAATTAGCTGCCTTAAAAAAAATCAGCTCCCTTTCTCTCTCCCCCCATTTCCCCCACTGTGCACCCACACATCCCCCCAGGAAGCCTCATTCTTATAGTTTTCTCTATAGGTTCATCAGTCCTGGGTTTCCTGTACCCCAAAATAGACAGACGCACAACCAAGATTCAAGAGGACTTGTGCTTTTTTTTTTGTTTTTTTGCATTCATTAAATTTTCTCCAGTGAGTACATTTGCAATAGAAAGAGTTGTATCATTTAAAAGGATTAAATTTACTTTCTCCATGTGGAAAACAGCCAGTGCTTTGTACCTCAGGAAAGAATGCCAGGTCCTGTTGGTATAAGTAATTGTAGCGTTGCAGAAACTGTGGTTTCTGGAGTCTGCATTTGAACTTCCTCCTTCCCTCTCCCATCCCCCAGTTTACTAGAGCCCAGAAGGTTTTTGATTTTAAAAAAGGAATTTGTTTATGTAAACGATTAGTAACTACTCTTGTAAGTAACTTGTATTTTGTGTTTAAAATCGTTTTATTAGGGGCTCATACAACTCTTATCACAATCCATCCATACATCAATTGTGTAAAGCACATTTGTACTTTCATTGCCCTCATCATTCTCAAAACATTTGCTCTCCACTTAAGCCCCTGGTATCAGCTCCTCATTTTCCCTCTCCCTCCCTGTTCCCCTCTCCCTCACGAACCTTTGATAATTTATAAATTATTATTTTGTCATATCTTGTCCTGTCTGACGTTTCCCTGCCACCTGTAATTTTTAAGTGAGATTGGTGTCACTACCTTGTTGAAATGTAGTATGTTGATGCTGCTTGTTTGCAGATGTTTTGTCAATTCAATATGGTTTTCCCTGTAAACTCTAGATTAGACAGAAATTAAGTACATGTTGGTTTTCAGTTTCCAAACATCTTCTCAAGTAACATTTTGTAACTGATTTATAATTAGATTGTGATGAGAAGCAAAAACAAGACCACCGCTCAGCGCCCTCAAGTATGTTGTGTCCTCTGGGCAGACTTGTAGGACCGAGTGGGACTGCGACTGAGCTGCTGAGACTGGAATTCTTTATGGGAGTGGGAAGCACTGACTTCTCTGGTGGAGCTGGATGGTGATTTCGAACTGCTCACCTTGTGGCCAGCAGCCTATCGCATAACCAGTACGCCACCTGGACTCTTATATTGTTATCAGGGAATGTAGCTTATTTGAAATTTAGTTTCTGAAACTGCCTTTGTTACTTAATATATGATCCATTTAAAAAAATCATTTTATTGGAGGCTCGTACAGCTCTTAAAACAATCCTTACATCCACTGTGTCAAGCACATTTGTACATAGGTTGCCATCATCCTTATCAAAAGATTCTCTTTCTGCTTGAGCCCTTGGTATCAGCTCCTCATATTCCCCCCTGAACCTTTAATAATTTATAAATTATTGTTATTTTCATATCTTACACTGACTGCTGTCTCCCTTCATCCACGTTTCTGTTGTTCGTCCCCGTGGGGGCTGGGGAAGGTGGGAGGGGTAGGGGTGGTGGATTATGTTGATCATTGTGATAAGTTCCCCCATTCTCCCCTACCTTCCCCCTACCCTCATGATATCACTGCTCCCATTATTGTACCCGAGGGAGTTATCTATCCTGGATTCCTTGTGTCAAGAGCTCTTATCTGTATCAGTGTATATCCAAGGTTTCAGTACAGCACCGACTAAGCATACAACATTCCTCTAGTTATTTAATGCTTCCTCCTCCCCCCCCCCCACTATCATGACCCCAATTCCACCTTACTAATCCAGCTAGACCAGAACATGTACACTGGTATATGATCCATTTTTAATAATGGTTTCATATGGTCTTGAATATTTTCTTTTTATTGTGTGAGAAGTGCTAAACACTTAAATTTAAGATTATTAACCATATTATTTGAGGCACTTATGTTATTTCTTTTTACCATTTGTAATATTTTATTATGCAGTTATGATTTTTAAATGACTGTTATTACAAACCTTTTGCTTGCAATGATTATTGCCAGCATTCATTTGATTTTCAACGATTGCCGAGGGCGGAGCAGAAGGCGCCTCTGAGTAGCTTGCCTCAGCTCACAAGGGCACCAGCAGGGTCAGCATTTCAGTGGCAGTGTTCTTAGAAGTAGACAGTGGCACAGATCTGGAAAGCTTAATTTTTGCTGCAACACGATTGGTTTACATCACCATTTGAAAGGTTTTAGATTAACCAAGTATGTGTTTTCACTTAAGGAAATGTTTACAAATATTAGACGGAGTCCTTAAACCCAAGCCTGCTCTGGAAGATCATATCCTTAGACAGTGGGGCAGAAGGTCATCTCAGCACTCACAGGCCCTCAATAAAGTCTCTGCCCTGACGTTTCTAGAAAGTCCGTCCCCCAGCACAATGTACTTAATTTAAAATAAAAGTCCAAGGGGGACTATTTGTCTCCATTGCTAAAATGAATTGCAGACCAAAATTGCTGATTACAAAATTGAAACGGCATTAAAATGCATCCCTGAAAGCTGCTCCTTTCTAAGACATTTGTACAGACTTCATGTGAGGACAGCATGATGCTTGAGCCTGTCTCCAGAGAGAAGGCGCTCTCAGTCTGCACTCCATTTTTCTTTAGAAATACATTGAAACAAACCCTACAATGCAGACGATAGAGAACAATGTTTCTTTTACAAAAGAAAAGCATCTGCAGCATCTTACACGTAGTGTAACTTGGCAACACGGTTTGTGTTCATATAGTTCACTGGTGGTTAACAGGCACATCACACAAGAATCCTTTAAAATGGACTGAAGAGACCATGGAGCTTCCCCGTGGACGCTCTGAAGTCCCCGGAGGTTTCAGAAAGTGTGGTAGACAGATGGACGCAAAGGCTCTCACCCTTGAGTCAGGATATTTGAGTTAATTTCTTGCTTGTATTTTTTGAAGGTAATCCATTTGTAAACTCAAAGTTGGTTAAAACCCTTTTAGTCTTTCTGCTGAATATTTTGAGCATTTCCACTTTCTTCTTTTTGTCGTGTCACGAGCTTCTTTCTTGCTGCTGTTTCCTCGGCTCTCATTCTTGTTTCTTAGCAGCATTGGCTTGTAGCTGTGAATATTCTTCTTGTGCTTTCTGATGGAATGTGTCCTTTGTTTCCGTAGGGGAGCGAAGGAGTTCACCCTTGGGCTACCTTGTTCTTCTGGCCGAGGATGGTCCAGGCTACACTGTCCTCAGGCACAGGCTGGTCAAGGCTCGCTTGCTCCTCTGGGAAAGGCCAGGTAACTTGTTCTCCTGGCAAAGGCTGGGGAACGTACCTGATCTGTATCAGGAGCCTTTCCTCTCAGTTGAATAGAGATGTTCCCTGTGGTCTGGGGATGCATCTGTGAGCAGGGATCCTGTGAGGTTTGAGCCTTTCTTTCCTTCCAAAGCAGGTTCTTGTAACTGCTGAATCTTTAGCTTTCTTTGAAGTGCAAAAGCCTTGCCCCATCTGGAATCTCCCTACAAAAGCCTTCAGATGGTTTCACTTCCCAATTCTTGACTTCAACTGGGGAAAGAACCGCTTTGCCAAGCACCTCCGGACACCGCGAGCGAACCCCTGATCTGATCTAACAGTTACTTAGCTGTATTAGAGATCTCACATTAGGAATGTGACTTTCTTCATTTATATCCATACTTTTTTTAGTTTTTTTGTATGTGTTTTGAGTATGTTACTACAGTTATATAACTTTATTAGGAACTATCTTGTTGGATGATAGCAAAATCTCCTTTGTCTCTTTTTTAATTGTTACTCATTTCAAATGCCTGGTGTTAACATTTCACTCCCCGGGCCTTCTTTTGATTGGTATTTTCCAGATCAGCCATGCTTTTTTATTTCCTAAATTTTAAACTTTTGGTGTTGTTTTATTTTAGGTGTGTATCTTGTAAGCAGTCGATGGTGGATTCTTTTTTTTTAAATTTTTTTAATTTTAACAATTTATTGGGGCTCATACAATTCTTATCACAGTTCATACATATACATACATCAATTGTATAAAGCACATCTGTACAGTCTTTGCCCTAATCTTTTTTTCTCCTCTTTTCTTTTTTTACATTTTATTAGGGACTCATACAACTCTTATCACCATCCATACATATACATACATCAATTATATAAAGCACATCCATACATTCCCTGCCCCAATCATTCTCAAGGCATTTGCTCTCCACTGAAGCCCCTTGCATCAGGTCCTCTTTTTTTTTTCCCCTCCCTACCCGATGGTGGATTCTTAACCCAACTTCAGAGTTGTGTTTTTTTTTCAGAGTTTGTTTTTTTGTTGTTGAGTTTACTCTTTATTCTAATGAACAATATATTCAGATTTATTTGTGTCATCCTTTTTGTTTTCAACCACGCATTTTCTGTTTTCAAATTCATTTCATTTTCCTTTCTATTGAAGTGATAATTTGTTGTTTTTTTTCTCTGTCAGTTTGGAAAGTATACATTCCATACCTGTTCTTTCTAAGTCAACTCTAAAGGTTAATACAGGTTCTTTTTAAAAAAAAGATTTATTCCCCAGCAGTTTGATTTATACTTCACATATTGTAAAAGTCAACAATTCAGTCACATCCAGAGGAGTTGTACAATCATCACCACAATCAGTTTGAGAACATTTTCTTAATTTGTGTGCTCGTTGTTAGCTCCCTATTTCCCCCCAATCTCCCCAAAGAACCATTCATCTAGTTACTGTCTCGATCGCTTTATCAACCCTGAAGTTCTTATACATTAAAATATTAAAAAAGCTAACAAGAATTTAAAAAGTAAAACGGATTTAAAAATCTCAATGAAAAAGAAAGGAAATATTCAAACCTAGAACAAATTGAAATGGATCATAAAGGAGATCCAATGATAGGGAGTGAAATTTTAAGCTAACTGCATCTGCAGCAGTCCAGTGCCCAGTGCATTCTGCATGACAGCATCCCTGGTCAGAGGAGATTGACGAGAGGCTAAAGCCCCATCTATTTCCCCCTTCACTTTTTTTTTAACAAACTGAAACCGCTTTAAAATGGGTCAAAAGGGAGATCCAATGATAAGATACTACATGTTGACCCAACTACATCTGCCATAATCGACTTTACAATGCTCTCTGTCTGACAACAGGGCTGTTCTCACCCCTCAACCACGATTGGAGGAACTCTCTGAGACTCAGTCCCTGTGTGTACCCTGCGAATGGATTTGGGGGTCCACTGTCATCTGCAGCTTTCTGCAACCCAGGTGTTCACAGTTTAAGCTCTGATACCATTCCCTCCTTTAGATTTGGATTATATTCTTTACAGTGCTTGGATCACACAGGCTGGTGTATTCTTTGCTGTGGAATTAATTGATGTTTACACGATTTTAAAAAATCATCTTAGTGATATATAATTCACATTTCATACAGTTCAATGATTTAACTCTATTAAAATGGATTGTGCATGCATCACTTCAATTTTAGAATCTTTTCTTCTTTCCTGTACTAGTTGCTATTAGCTCCCCATTTCCCCCAACTTTCAATGATAACCCTAAGAAACTGTTAATCAGGATTTACCTATCCTGAGTTTCATATAAAGAAAATACAAAGGAAAACCCCAACAACTATAACAGTATAATCCACAGAAAAAAAACTCAATTTGAAAAAAGCGGAAAATAGTTTTACTAGAACAAAATAAGAATGAGACCAAAGGGGAAACATGATACTATGTTCAATTTTAACCTAATTATATCTGCAGTACTCCACTTTCTGAGGGCACGGTTGTTCCCATCTCCAAGAGTGGTCCAAGGGGTTCAATGGAGGCTTACTCTCAGTGGAGACGCTGCAAATGGATTTTGGACTTTCACTGTCAGCCGTGGCCTTCTGCAAACTGGGTGCTCATTATTTAAGCCTAGTGAAAGTCCCTCTTCTAGTCTTGGAGTTTTATGATCTCAAATGAATTTTTAAATAAAGCATTCAGGTTTGTCAGTGTCTCTGTTGTTTCAGAACAGCTAATAATGTTAGCATATTTTAATTTTTCTATGCAGCATCTCTTTCTGGCAACCCCAACATTATTATTATTTGGCGTGAAAGTTGACAGTGCACATTGATTTCCCATTTGCACAGCGATGTACACACATTTTGTTTCATGTCCTTAGTTGCAGTCTCCTCAGTGTAACAGTATACTTTCTGTGAGTGTTGTTTATTTCCACTTATGTTCGCCATTTCCATCTGTCTTTTCTGGTGCTTCCTGCCTTGTGTGCTTTGCTGCGGGGCCGAAGCTAGAGTAGGCCTTTTGGTTGTCCACGCTCGATTGTTCTGCGGCACCTCCATGGGTGTTACTTCACTTTAGACCTGTCTCTTGCTTGACTGAAAAGCTTGGAGACTGTCTACGCGTCAGTGTCTCAGTGGCTATAGACTAGTGGAACCACTGATAAAGAAAACCTGAATGTCTTATTTACATGGATCGAGTTCTTTTCCCACATTTCTCTCCCATTCTGTTCAGAACCTTCTAGTGTGATCCCTTTCAGAGTGGTTGGTCGTGATTCCAAACTCACTGTCACGGAGATGCTTCTGTCTCAGAGTAACTGTAGGACAGGGTCGAGCTGTGCCTGGGGCCTCCGGATGCTGTAACCCCACGGAATACCAAGCCTTATCTTTCTCTTGTTGAGTTCTTCTGGGCTCAGGAGCATGGGGACTAAGAGCCCTGTGGTCCATTGGGCTTTTGGTCTAATTGTTTCCATATGTCTTTGATTTTTCTCTCCTTTTTTTGTTCTCAGTGATGAGAAAACAATACTGCGTTGTAGATGGCCACTGGCAAACTAGTAGGACCCTAGTCATTGCTCATCGAAGAAAACAGAACATTGTCTGTAAGGACTGCTATGCCAGTTGACCTTGGTGTCCCCCAAGACTATGTGGTTCTAAGCCACAAGTCCAGTGACTCGATTCCTCAAAGTGTTTCGTTATGGCTAAGAAGATTTCATACCTTTATTCCTTGTATGCTCAACTGTACACATGGATACATTTTCAGCCCATACAAATACATTAAGTAGAACTAGCCTCTGGCAAACCTGTATATGTATGCTCATGGGCATATTCTGTGCTCCATCCCAGGCCTGTTCCTCTTACATAGCTATCTGTGTATCCACTCATGGAGCATTTTCTGTTAGTATCGCATTGTTGCCTCTCACTCTTGTGTACCTCCCAGGGCCTCCCTTTGGCTTGCTCGTGTCATGCTGACCTCAGCCTTATTGCATAACACCTTCCACTTTACCCCACGAATCCACATCTACTCCGGAGCACAGCGGGTTACATGGGGGCCTGATAAGCGACGAGGTCAGCCCTTGGAAAAAGCAGCCACTCTGCAGGAGAAAGAGGCAGCTCTGTACCCCGGTGAGAGTTACACTCTCAGACACTCTCAAGGGCAGTTCTTCTTGCCCTGTGGGGTCGCTATGAATCTGAATCAACTCCATGGCAGTAGTTTTTTGTTTTTGACTCTAGTTCAGTGGTTCTCAACCTGTGGATCGTGACCCCTTTGGGGGTCAAATGACCCTTTTGCAGGGGTCACCCAATTCATAACAGTAGCAAAATTACAGTGATGAAGTAGCAACAAAATAATTTTATGGTTGGGGGGTCAGCACAGCATGAGGAACTATATTAAAGGCTCGCGGCATTAGGAAGGTTGAGACCCACTGCTCTAGTTAGTGATTTTTTTTCCTCCCTCTCATCCTTATCCTTTGTAAACATCAAAAACAAAAATGCTCCCTCCCCTCAGAAGAATTTATTACAGAGGACAGCACTGAATCTGCAGCTCCGGGAGAGGGACATGTCTGATCAGAGCACAGAGGAGCACATGAAGGGAGAGAAAGAGAGAGTGGAGCACACACTGGCTCACCAAACCTCGTTGATGAGATTCCTGCTCAGAGAAGCCAATCCACAGAGAAGACCATATGGCCAGCCCCACTATGAGACATGACATCCCTCACTGACCCATAGCCCTACAGGGGACAACACTGGAGACTGTGGAATTCCACCCGATCTGATCCCACCACACCGAGGCAAAACACTAAGGGCGTGGAACAGAACAGCAAGGGGAACAGAGCGATGAAGTCCTCAGGGAATACCAAAAACAGACTTGGGGGCCAGGGCTTGGCGCCCCATCAGACTCAACTGAAAAACATTCCTAAAGACCAACAAATAGTCCTGTAACTAACTACAAGCTTTTCTTTCTTGTTGTTCTGTTGTTGTTGTTTTGTCATTGGCTTGTTGTTACTGTTGTTTTGTTTTCTTTTGTTGCTTGGTTTTGCTCTGACTTATTTTTGTGTGTTATTATCTCCAAAGGTCTGTCTAAATTAGACAAGCTGGATCAACAATCTGGAGGAGAAAACAATGGGACTGACAGTTCTGAGGGGACTTGGGAGAGGAAGAGGTGGGGTAAAAGGTAGTGGTGTTAACAAACCCAGAGACAAGGGAACAACAAGTGATCCAAATCGGTGATGAGGAGGGTGTAGGAGGCCTGGTAGGGCATGACCAAGGGTAATGTAACCAAGAGGAATTACTGAAACCCTAATGAAGGCTGAACATGATAGTGGGACAAGAGGAAAGTCAAAGGAAATAGAGGAAAGAGCTAGGAGGTAAAGGGCATTTATAGAGGTCTAAATATAGGCATCTACATATGTACATATATTTATATATGAGGATGTGGAAATAGATCTATGTGCATATATGTATACATTTTGTATTAAGGTAGCAGATGGACATTGGGCCTCCACTCAAGTACTCTCTCAATGCAAGAATACTATGTTCTATTAAACTGGCATTCCATGATGCTCACCTTCCCAACACAATCACTGAAGACAAAATGGGTGGATAAGCAAATGTGGTGAAGAAAGCTGATGGTGCCTGGCTTTCAAACAATATAGCATGTGGGGTCTTAAAGGCTTGAAGGTAAACAAGCAGCCATCTAGCTCAGAAGCAACAAAACCCACATGGAAGAGGCACACCAGCCTGTGTGCTCACCAGGTGCCTTAGGGATCTGTTATCAGGCATCAAATAACAAAAAATCATATCACTGTGTGCTCATCTCCCTAATATGATCGCTGAAGACGAATGGGTGCATAAGTAAATGTGAAGAAAGCGGATGGTGCCAGGCTATCAAAAGATATAGCGTCTGGTGTCTTAAAAGGCTTGAAGGTAAACAAGAGGTCATCTAGCTCAGAAGCAACAAAGCCCACATGGAAGAAGCACACCAGCCTGTGCGATCAGGAGGTATTGAAGGGATCAGGTATCAGGCATCATCAGAACAAAAAATCATATCATTCTGAATGAGGGGGAGTGGAGACCCAAAGCCCATCTGTAGGCAATTGGACATCCCCTTATGGAAAGGTTGCAGGGAGGAGAAAAGCCAGTCAGGGTGCAGTGTAGCAACGACGAAACATACAACTTTCCTCTAGTTTCTATCCTCCTCCCAACTCCCCCCGCTATCATGATCCCAATTCTACCTCACAGATCTGGCTAGACCAGAGGATGTATACTGGTACAGATATAGGACCTGGAAACGCAGGGAATTCAAGGCAGATGATCCCTTCAGGACCAGTGGTGGAGCGAAGGTGGGGTGGAAATGGGGAACTGATTACAATGATCTACATATAAACCTCCTCCCTGGGGCACAGACAACAGAAAAGAGGGTGAAGGGAGACATTGGACAGGGCAAGACATGAGAAAACAATAATTTATAAATTATCAAGTGTTCATGAGGGAGGGGGGAGTAAGGAGGAAGGGGAAAAATGAGGAGCTGATACCAGGAGCTTAAGTGGAGAGCAGATGTTTTGAGAATGATGAAGGCAATGAATGTACAAATGTGCTTTACACAATTGATGTATGTATTGATTGTGATAAGAATTGTATGAGCCCCTAATAAAGTGATTTTTTTAAATGCTTCTTTCAGTGTATAAATTTTTCTTGGTTTTTTAAAATTTTTCTTGGTTGTTTCCTATACATAGTTTTGAGATGTCATTTTTCAAATCATGGAGCCATATCATTTTTATCTAGTAGTTTAGTTTCATCTTTTTCTTTTAGCTTCATGGAATGGTGTGGTGATGTGCCATTCTGCTTCTCTGCCTCCTCTCTCTACATAGTAGTTTGTGCTATCTTTTAATAATAATCTCTTTACCTACCGTTGTTGTGTTTCATTCTGTCTTTAGGAGTTCGTTTTTCTTTATATTAAAATATGTGTCCTTCTTCTCCAAGACTTTGTGGACTTCCCAAGCCCCAGTATGGCAGGGAAATGCTTTTTTTTTTAATGAGGAGACTTTTAAAAGTTGGTGAGAAACAGAATTCAAAGACTGGAATTTTTTTTTTCCCATAAAGTTTTTGAAATCCCCTTATAGTTCACCTTCTTTGAATTCTCTTGTTTCCAATGTGTGTGTGTTGGGGGATGCGGTGGGGGGTGGGGAAAAGACAGAGAATTGAAGAGCGGGGATACCACCAGAGTGTCTCTTAGTTTTCTCTTTGACTTCTTTCAGTGAGCCGAGTTCTCTTTCCAGCGAAGCGGAAGAGAGGTTGGGTGACTTGAGACACCAGCTGACAGGAGAACTTGGCTACAAGTTTGCAGCCTTGAATGCCCATGGCTTTGAAACACCAGGTTCCTTTTTTTCCTATGACGACACCAGTTCTCTGAACTTTGTCCAGCAGTGCCTTTTCACTCCTTTGTTCAACATATGTTCCTAGTTCTTTCTCTCTTTGGCCTTCTGAGTTCCCGGTCCCCAAAGTGAATGCTCTGTGTTTTTGTTATGTCTTCCAGAAGTCATTCTTCAAGAATTGTTTTTGATTGCTGGACATTCCATTGGTGAAATTGAAAGCCTGTCGCTCAGAAGAAGAAGTCAACAAGGAGCAGGTAAAGAGAGAGAGAGAGAGAAAAGAAAGAACATGCTTCTGACTTTTACATGTACTTTTCTTAAGTAGTAAGAGTTTATCAAGAATTCTTTTGTATTAGCCCTTTAAATGATGCAAATCAACGTTGAGAACATAAACACGATGGAAATGAAGCCAAGCGTAGCACTGTAGCTGGAGGTAATCCTTGTGTTTGTTGACTCTCTAAAATAGACCAAATCTTGTCCGTCCATTGTCACTCACTTGTATTGTCACTCTCCCAAGGAGGGCTCTAAAGGACAAGAGAGGTATCCACCTGCCGTGCTGGTAAAGGAGCGAGCTGGGACGTGGACTGGCCTCTGGCCAGTCGCTGCTTAGGTAACCTAAGCTCGGGCCTGGCCAAGCCTTTGCAGCCCTTTCTCCCTTGTTGAACCAGAGTTAATTTTTTTGCTGCTTCCTTCTCTTTTTTTCATGGCCTTGTAAGTAATGAAAATTACAGCCACAGTTTCAGATTCTCATTTGGAAAACATAGTTTGAGGAATGCATATAAAATAAATTTTAAAACAAGGTTTGCCATTTTGAGTTCTTCCCATCTGGAAGAAGAGCAGGGCCTCCATTGCCCGCATACAACCAGAAATGCTGCCTCTTCCTCCACAGGCGTTCCTTCTGTTCATTGGCAATGGTTCTCGGGTGCTGATTGGTTAGGATGAGACATAAAATTGCCATCTGACAGAAAGTTGTAGTAAATGTCCAGCTTGTCCGTGGCTAAGAGGCAAATAATTCCCCTAGGATTATGCAATGCCCAGTAGCCAGGTGAGTAGAACATTTACTAAAGTGATAATTCCTTTCATATTATCAGTTTGGATCTAAGTCACAGAACGTAAGTGGAGGAGCAAGACATCATCTATGAAGCAGAATTGGACAGTGTCGGCTGAAGCATTCCATTGAATTGTGTGACCTAGCATGTAGGAAGTTTCGGAACTAGGAAAGGTGATCATCAGCAGGAATAATCAGGGCAAGTGAGATATGACCAGATAGGGGAGGGCAGGGTATCTTGAGTTATCAGCATTGTCATTTGTAATTGGAGGCAGAATAGCCGTGTGTCCAAAGACTGTAAGACTGACCTAAGAGTTATTGCTAACCCGCCCCTCCACACAGACATTCATTTAGGTTATTTGCAACTTACATTAAATTCTGGAGATCCAGAGCACCCTTTGCTAAGATAATTGTAGCTGAGCAGCCCACCTCTCACTGACTTGCTCTTTCTCTTGTCTGGCCTTCTGTGACCTGCGCCCCCTCTCATGCTGTGTTTACAGGCTCCCCTGGGGTTTTCTTCTCATCCACTTCCTGTGGTGCCTTTGGTCCCTGTAGTGCCAGGTGCAGCCTTGGGAGACAGAAGATATCCAGTCAACATGAAGAAAGTACATGCCTTATGTTAGATCACCGGAGCCAGGATAGCCCAGGGAGAGCTCAGATTCGAAACCCACTTCAGCTGGAGGTTCTCTGTAAAGGCATGTATTCAAGGAGGCTCCATCCAGGATTCTGATCTGGTCAATGACTTCCGAATAGATCAGAATGGGAAACTCAATACTCAGGGCAGGCCTTAAAGCGAGCACTCACTGTAGAGGCCTGAAAAGCGTGTGTTCAATCACTCGCTGACAAGTTGACCGCATGAGCCCACCCAGTGAGGCTTTAGGAGATTCGTTCCAGTTTTCTGCTTCTGTAAAGATGCCAACCAAGAGACGCCTATGGGATGCAGTTCTGCTCCATACAAATGGGGTCGCCGGGAGTGGAGAATGATCGATGGCAACAGGTTTGGTTTGCTTTGGATCCAGAGTAAGCAGTGTGTAAAGTCAATGATAGAAAATGACACCATCTGCTCCCATAAAGATCTACAGGCGCAGAAATCCAGTAGTGGGTCGGCATGAGTCAGACTCAGCTTGATGGCCATGCTCTGAGGCATGTAACATCCACTTCACAGTGTGAGCACTTAAATAGGAGATGCTTACGCCACCTGTGTCTAGAGAACTCGGCTCGCTCAGGTGAGTGAGTCTCCACCGGCCTCCTGTCCCTCAGCAGCGGGTCACCCTGGATGCTCATAATTGCAGGGGGTTTCTTACTCTGACTGTGCTGGATGCCGTAATCAGATCACACAGCTGAAAACGACCCTTGCTCTAGTTGCACTTGACACTGGTAGACCTATACCTCTTACATTAAATCCTTGACTTTATTTTCGTGATGGTAACGAGATGTGGTTCTATTTTGGGTTTTTAATAGAAAGTTGTTTTGTTTTTTCTCCCAGCCACTTCTCAACTCTTTCTGTCCCACTGCGCACCTTGGACAACTCTCGATTAGTAGAAAACATAGTTAGCATGTGTTTGCTAACAAATAAGTACTAGTTGACCCCCAAATAATTGGGAATATGCTTTGACCTTGATTTTCCTGTAAAACGATAGTATGCATGTTTGGTTATCGATATCCAGCCATTTCTTGTCGAAGGAAATGAAGTAGATTGAGGTCAGGATTTGGGGGTTTTGCTTTGTTCTACTCTCTTGTCTCTGTACAATCAGCTATCCTTTTAAAATGCATTTTGGGGTGGTAACAGTACTAACCGGGTCTTTGATAACTAATCTTCCAGAACCAGAGCCTCGCGTGCGTCCAGACTGCTGTGGACGGCCCTGGCCCTCTGAACCACCCTTCCAACTAAGATGTCCCTGAGGTCCCTCAAATGGAGCCTGCTGCTGCTGTCCCTCCTGAGTTTCTTCGTGATGTGGTACCTCAGCCTCCCCCACTACAATGTGATCGAACGTGTAAACTTCATGTACTTCTACGAGTATGAGCCAATTTACAGACAAGACTTCCGCTTCACTCTACGAGAACATTCCAACTGCTCTCATCAAAACCCCTTTCTTGTCATCCTGGTCACGTCACACCCTGCAGAAGTGAAAGCCAGACAGGCCATCCGAGTCACTTGGGGTGAAAAAAAGTCTTGGTGGGGATATGAGGTTCTTACCTTTTTTTTATTAGGCCATGCTGAGAAGAAAGATGACACACTAACCTTGGCCTTGGAAGATGAGCACCTGCTTTACGGCGACATAATACGCCAAGATTTTTTAGACACCTATAACAACCTGACCTTGAAAACAATCATGGCCTTCAGGTGGGTAACCGAGTTTTGCCCCAATGCCAAGTATGTCATGAAGACAGACACTGATGTTTTCATCAATACTGGCAACTTAGTGAAGTATCTTTTACATTTAAACCACTCAGAGAAGTTCTTCACCGGCTATCCTCTGATAGATAATTATTCCTACAGAGGATTTTACCCCAAAACCCACATTTCATACCAGGAGTATCCCTTCAAGGTGTATCCTCCCTACTGCAGTGGGCTGGGGTACGTCATGTCCCGAGACTTAGTGCCTCGGATTTATGACATGATGGGTCACGTGAAGCCCGTGAAGTTTGAAGACGTCTATGTTGGGATCTGCTTGAATCTGTTAAAGGTGGACATTCATATTCCAGAAGACACCAACCTTTTCTTCTTATATAGGATCCACTTGGACGTCTGTCAGCTCAGACGTGTGATTGCAGCTCATGGCTTTTCTTCCAAGGAAATTATCACATTTTGGCAAGTTATGCTCAGGAACACCACATGCCACTATTGATCTTACGTTTTTACCAAAAGCCTAGAGCAGGGCAGGGCACTCCGTGGTCAGTGGTAAAGTTGTGTTGTGAAGCTCAGATGGGAACCCCCCAGGAAGGGTCGTCCACGGTCTTACACAGAGCAGAAACTCAACAAGGGCTCGTAGGAGACAGATGCCACCAGTCTCTCACACAGTTGGTTGAACACAGTTAGACCCTTTTAAGGTCATGTTCAAAGGAATTGACATAAAAGAGTTTGAAGATGTTGCTAATAAAGAGGACCAAACAATTGAGACACGTCGTTCTATAGCCAGGAACTTCTTAAAAGGGTCTCAGTGAATTATGAGCTCATCCACACATAACTGCCACACCATGTGGAGTTCTATTTATTGAAGTCTAGTCACTTTAAGGGTTTCATGTATGTCTTATATGGATTAGGAATTTTAAAATACATAGTTCTGTGTGATAGATTTAACTAAAGTAATTCTGAACAAAATTTCATGTCATTTTGGATATTTATAGAGTTTTTTTGGTGTTTTATTATTATGGTTGTTTTAAGATTGTATAACCAGAACAGTGACTCACCCCTTACGCTTAATTTTTTTTCCAGTTACTTCAGTGATCAGTATATTATTGATACCCCATCAATGTATAAGCTCCTAGGTATTTATTGCATATAAGTAACTTCCTTGGAAATCAACAGATATTTATTGTGGTAATAATTGTGAAGAGTTCAAGCAAGAAGTTCTGAATTGTCTTGTTTTGAAAAATGTGATCCCCAGTACTTTCAGATGTCACTTTATCTGCCTCATTTTGCACTCGGGAATCCATTAGGAGCACTGCAGGATGTTTCTTTTGTTTTGCAAGAAGGACTTTGACGATGCGAGAGAGAGCCTGTTGGCCACAGTATTATGAACCAGTGTCATGTGCCAACATTTTGAGCGAGAAAGAGAAGAGTCACAGTATTCATCTATTCCATGTGTTTTCTCCCTGAAAATAAGTTTGTGAATAAACCAGAAAAAGAAGCTACTATCACTATTTTTATCTCTCACATCACCTTGAAAGCTTGTAACAGGTGGTCTACAACCAGAGTCTCATTTAAATCCCATGTGGAAGTAATTTCCTAACAGAAGTACTGGTGTATCTTCTTTAGATAGTTTGATGTTATGTGTTTGTTTGTTTTTTTAGGTTATTTATCTTTCCTTGGGCAGCTTTGCCAAGCAAGCTCTTGCTAAATGAAGGGCTCGGTTTGGCATGAGATGCCCAGAGGCCTTTGGCTGTGGCCCTCCCCCAAGCTAGCAGTAAGAGAAGGGCAGGCTCCAGTGGGTTATGTAGGGAGGAGCCGTCTGGGCAGGGAAGGCCATGTCTGCGCAGGGCTTTCTGCTCTTACTCAGTCATTCCTGGTATGTTGCCTTTTCTTATTATCGTTGATAGGAACAAAGGATTCTTGTTTTAATTACATGATAGCAAAAGACCAACTCCTTTGGCCGGAGATAAAAGTGTGAAGGTATATGACCAACTTTTATAATTCTCAAATATGTTTCATAAACAGGTCATTTCATTGAAGACTGTACCAATGTGCAGTCCCCTTTCACAGGCTACTACTACGTCCCAGGGCTCAGATTGGATAGATTTACAGTAACATGAACTAAATGACATATTCTGTGGAAATCATCCTATACCCTTGTTAATCCCCACCCAGAGAGAAGACGTTTCTTTTATGACAAATGGCAGTGGCGGTTTTTGTGATGGGATTAGACTTGACAGAATATAATGTCGATATTTGGGACACCAATTAAAGGAAGATTTATGGAGAATTTTTAAAACAAACAAAGATAATAGATTGTCTTAAGGGCAACTCAAAACCAAACTCACTGCCTTCAAGTCAGTGCCAACTCTTGGTGACCCTCCTATGACTCTCCAAGACTGCGCCTCTTTACGGGAGTAGAAAGCCCCATCTTTATTTCACAGAGTAGCTGGTGGTTTCGAAGTGCTGATCTTGAGGCTGGTAGCGCAACATGGAACTGCTATGCCACCAGGGCTGCTCTGCAGGGTAAGCCTTCCAAAAAGTTTTTTTAAATCAAAATTTAATTGTTAAATTTCAGCAGAATGTTCCTTCTCAACAAGAGATTGGTATGAACAGGATCCTTAAAATATTACGTGGTCATGAAGAACAGTAAGACGTTGGATCGGCAAATGCTTCTTTTTATTTCAAATACCTGCTTCTTTACAGTCTAAGCTTTCTTAGCAGATATTCGTCAGCTGGGCTCTTTAAAATCTTGCCCTCTTGATACTTGGCAAATAACCAAAATCATGTTTCTGTTCCCCCAGATAACAATTTTAAAACTGAAGCCTGTGCTAAGGCGGGTCCGCTCCCTGGTTGCCACATCCCCCGGCCTTCCACACCTCTGCCTCGTCTACTTGCTTTGTTTGCTTGCAAGCATTGAGTTAGGGACCCCTCAGTAGATCGTTGCACCCGATAGCCTTTGTCGAGCTGCCGTAGTGGCTTGCATGTGGCTACGTGCCGGGAGCTTTGCCATTAGTATTTCAAATGCCAGCAGGGCCACCCATGGTAAACAGGTCTCCGTGGAGCTTCCAGACCAGGACAGTCCCGTAAGAAAGGAAGTCATGCCTGGCCGTTCACTTTGGAAATGAGCCAGTGACGGCACAGTGGATCACAGCAGACTGTTGCCCGAGCCGCTGCTGGCAGGTGAGCACAGTGGCTGCGCCAGTGACCCTGCTGCCGCCGGTTGTATTTCTGTTGAAGTTGTGTCGGCCGGCGGCGCTGTGCACTAGTTAGCTTTTGGCCCGAGTGCGCTGCAGTGCCAACCCCCAGATCTCAGGCTTATGAGGTCACTTTGACTTCTCACTGACATTGCATCCCTGTGCTTGCTGGCAGGTGGCTGTGTGCCTGGCCTGCTCCGTGCCTCCTCGTGGGACCCTGGTCGAAGGAGGGGGCACCTGCGGAGCATGTCGTTGTCCTAGAGCAGGGCCCGCAAACCTTTGAGACGGAAGAGCCAATCCTGTCCCTTGCCATAATTTAATTATTTGAGAGCCATGAATCTATTTGTTTTTACAAACAAATGATATCACCATGATCTGAATAATAGAGCCTTTACATGGAACAATATTTTCATTTTCAATTTTATTTCAGAGTGACACGTACATACCGAAAGAGCCCCATGGGGCGCTCCAGCGAGTCTGCCATCCCCTGGGCTAGCGGCAAGAAGCAAGCCAGCTAGCACCCGGTGGGGTGGCGGAGGCCTCTCCCAACCCAAATGGCAGTCCCGGTGGGGGTGAGGGGGGTCAGCGGGCTGGGGAGGTGTCGTCTCACCGGAAGTCCTGCTGTTAAGGCTTGCAGGCAAGGAGCCGTGCCCATTGGCGAAAGAGTCTTGGGGTATGGTAATATGATCAGCCACAGCCCGTGCCTGAAAGGGAGAGAGGGACTCCTCAAGCCGAGCAGAGTGTTTCTGGTCCACAGGAAACCAGTGCTTCGGACCCTTTAACTCTGGTTCATCTTTCCCTGGCTCTACCTTACATGGTCGTGGCATGATCCTGGTCCTCTTTCCCCGGTCCATCTTTCCCCGGCTCTACCTTACATGGTCGTGGCATGATCCTGGTCCTCTTTCCCCGGTTCATCTTTCCCCGGCTCTACCTTACATGGTCGTGGCATGATCCTGGTCCTCTTTCCCCGGTTCATCTTTCCCCGGCTCTACCTTACATGGTCGTGGCATGATCCTGGTCCTCTTTCCCCGGTTCATCTTTCCCCGGCTCTACCTTACATGGTCGTGGCATGATCCTGGTCCTCTTTCCCCGGTTCATCTTTCCCCGGCTCTACCTTACATGGTCGTGGCATGATCCTGTTCTCACCAACAGCCCAGCTGCAGTGCAGCCCGAGCTGAGGTATTAATAGCCAGCCAGCGTTTCTGAGCATGTGGTTAGGAAAAACCCTTTTCTCTTGGGACATGGTGGGGGGAGAGCAGGCGTAGGACTAGGGTCAACCTGGGAAAAGAAGGGTAAAAGTGAAAACGTTGGCAAGCCCATCATGTTTCTTTTAGCAGTGTTATCTCCCTTCCTCCAAGGGGACTTTCTCTTTTTATTAAAGCCAAATCTTCCGGACTCTGTGTGAGCCAGAGGTCAACTCTCACGGGATCCCCTTCAAACTCTCCATCTGGGTCCAGACGGTCAAGGAATCTATCCGAACGGATGGCACGTGCTGGTGGAGGTGTGGCTAGCAGACTGAAGCAAGCATAGAAAACAGGTCCTGGAAACTGGGGGACAATGTGGGGAATGAGCAGTTCCTAGACAGGATTTGTGTCTGAGAGAAGTGCCCTCTTCTGGGCCTCAAAGGACATTAAAGGGACCAGCAAGGATGGGTAGGATAAGCCTGCTTTCAATGACCAAACACCTCTCAAACTCCGTGTCATCTGTCATGCGACTCATAGTGACCCTGTATGGCAGGGTAGGTCTGCCCCGTGGGTGTCCGAGGCTGGAACTCTTTAGAGGAGTAGAAAGCCCCAGCTTTCTCCCTGTGGACCTTGCTGTGAGCAGCCCAGTGGAGCCACTGCAGCTGCCAGTAGAGCTCCCAAAGTGAGTGACAGCAAGGGACAAAGCCCACGCGTGGCTAGTCTGAGTCTTAGATTACCGTCAGTTGGGAAAGTATTTAGACAGCATCTCGCCCTGGGCGTCCACGCTTCATGCCACAGAAGAGGCGTACCAGCCCTTGTTCTGGGCAAACATTGCTTTGTGTTGGCTTAGTGTTGTTTTGCTTCTCTATTTGATCTCTGGAATCTGATATACATTGCAATGGCTAATACAGAGCGCACAGACAAAATCCCTGACTAACGGGCTTATGAAGGAAGCTAACAAGCTGCAATGCCAATGAGAAATACTTGGGGTTGAGTTGTTTATCAGGACGGGTTACAGAGTTCTCTCCGATCTACTAATGCCCAGAGGGCATACTACTCTGCTTTAAATGGCGTTTAGTTGAAACTAGCAAACCCAGCTCCCTGGATTAAGTGCCCCGAGGCACTAAGCTCCACTTGGGTTAGACTCCCCAATTTCCCCAACTAAGTGCCCTGCACCACCCCACTCCACAAGCCAGCCTCCTGCACGAAAGTATCCCTGCTCTGACAGTATAGCTAGCTGTCTTGTGATTCCGGAAGGTTCACTGCTCAAGGATCTCGGATGCTGAGGACATCTCTCCTGGCTCTTGCTGAAAATGAGAGCCCTCCCGCTTCTCAGAGGGCTCGATTTTATACCCAGCAGGGTGGCACACAGTGAATCCTGTTGGCAATTACTTCCTGGCAAATCCTATCAGTATCTCCCACCCCACCCCCAACCCCCTTTCTTACCAGACCCTTACAGGGTCTGGGCAGGAGTTAGAGACGTTGCCTCTGAGCGCCAGATTAAATAACTCATTGCCCCTGCGTGCTTCCTCTCCCCTTTCTCATCAGTTAACCATCACCTGGTACCCTACTTCCTACGTTCCTCCATTTTACTCATACGAATTAATCAAAGGTTTATTAGCATAAGCAACCAGGACTGCTGGCCGGGCTGAAGGCCAACCAGTTGCAACGTTCCCGTTAGCTTGGGCAACCGTGCCTTCTGTAAATGACCGAATCCCGTGCCTGTGTTTGGAATTTCCAGTGTGATACCTCATCTTTCTCACGTTATTGTCCCCTGCTGTCCTCAAGCTGGGTTGTCAGGAGAGCCTCCGGAGGAGCCCCTTTCTGGGAATTGCAGAAATTTCCAGAAGGAATCACCGCTGATTCAGTGAAGAGAGTCACAGCAAGGTGCTGGGCTGCTGTCTCCAGAGGACTGGAGGAAAGTGGTGGCACCTGCCGTCTCGGACACAGCACAGGGGACCCAGAGAACGGACCCCCGACAAGGGAGCTCCTTGTATTAGACATCCCTAAAGTGCCAGGAGGAGAGCTGGTCGGGACTCTGGTGACGTTATGCAAAGCTGGCTGTGAACGCACTTCAAAATAAAAGTGTGCCGTCAGGGCTGACAGCCGGGGCGCACATGCTCTTATGGAAATGCAGGAATTAGGATGTACAGTCCAGGTTTCTGGAAGGGGACCAGAGCCAAGACCAGGGAGACAGCACCGAACAGTAGTCCAACCTTCCACTACGGCTTCCTACAACATCTAAGACGGCGTTAACTAGGAGTAAAGAACACCACGAAGTGACTGATGAGTGCAACCTCCGGCCACTCGCAACAGCGAATACCTTGACTTCCCTTGTCAGCCCCCAGTCACAGAAACGCCCTTGGCTGTAGGAGAGCAAGGCCAGGTGGCCTGAGTTTGAATCAGGGTTTCTCTGATTACTAGCTCGGTGGTCTAATAGTGTGTTTCTGCAAGTTACTTTACCTGTTTTATTGCTTTGTTCTGTCTTTAAAACGCCAACAGGAAAATTACCCACTTCAGGGTGGTGGTGGTAACTTGACATCAAGCGGGTTCTAGCCCATAACCTGTGCGTGCACAACAGAACGAAGCAGTGTCTGGTCCGACACCCCCTCACGATGGTTCTTCTCTCTGAGCCCATCGTGCAGCTGCTGGGTCAGTCCATCTTGTCAGGGGTGGTAGCACGTGGTAAATGTTTCGTAACGATTGTTGCATTGGTTATTGCTAAAAGACGGATTTGTACTTAATGGTATTTCATAATTTGTCACAAAATAGCTATACTTGGGGGCAATGGGGAATTTCCATAGTTTGAATGTACTACAACCTTTAAGAAGGATGCTTTTTGCCTCCAGTGAATCCCCCTGGCCATAGTTGAGGGATGTGACTAGTCCTGTTACCAGACAGAGAGCATTGTAAAGTCAATTATGGCAGATATGGTTATAATAGCATGCAACATCTGATCATTTGATATCCCTTTTGACCATTTTAAAGCTGTTTCAATTTAAAAAAGAGTTAAAGGTAAATACTCGTTGATTGAGCCCCTGGTGAACCCCCTCTGACGATGGACCAGAACGTGCACAGTCTTGCTGTCATGCAGAATACTCTGGAAAGTGGGTTGCTGCAGATGAAATTACATTACAGTTTAGTGCCCTATCATTTCATCTTCCTTATGATCCATTTGCATTTGTTCTATTGTAAATATATATCTTCTTTCTTTTTCATTGAGGATTTTTTGCTCTGTTTTACTTTGCTGAATTTGTTAGTCTTATAAAAAATGTTTCTCTCTATGAAATCCAGGTTAGGGCTATCTGTAGAGCCAGTAACTGGATTAACGGTCCCTGGGGGTATGGTAAGGATGTTGAGGTGAAATGGAGAGCTGCCAATGAGTAAAAGAATGAAGGAAATTGTCTAAGGTGGATGTGGTGGTGATTGTACAACCCTTCTGGATGTGATTGGACTACTGAGTTCTGTGATAGGGGACTAAAATGTCAATAAAATTGTTGGGAAATCACACCAACAAGATGCCTTTGGAATGTTTTGTTTGAGCTTAAACTTCCGTCATACAAAAAGTTCGAGATACGGTGTAATGCGATCTGAACTGTGGGCCCAGATATCTCCAAACTTCCTTTTTCAGTATTCAAATAATGTAATTTCTATGTACTCTTACATGACCCACTTCATTTCCAGTACCATGTCCACGTGCTATCCCCAAACTCTCATGATTTCAGGATAGAGAAATGTTTTCTGCTTCTCAGGAGTCGATCCACCCTACAGCCTGCCCCCTGCCATTGCCCTTCCCTGACGTGGCCCTTGGCTGGGCTGTACCCCTCTCCCCTCCCACTGGCTTCCCTTGCACAAGCTTGCTGTGAACTTTACAATCTCTTGGAGGGTTTGAGAGTAGGGAAGGGTAATTACGATCTAGGAGATTAAGATCGTCAAATACAATATGTGACATCATACTTCAGACCCTCACTGGCCTCTCTAATGTAATGGCTGCCAGAGATACCAGTAGGGGCTATGGAGTTGGCTCCCTCTCAGAGCCACCTGCCGCGTAACAGGAAACCACCTGTCCCAGGCCTGCGCCATCCTCACTAGCGTCCCTCAGGTTGAGCCAAGTGTCGACGTCATTGCCAACCCACCTAACTGAGGGTCTTACTCCGTTTCACTTTTACTCTACGAGCATCATGTCCTACTCCAAGGACTGGTCCCTCCAAGTGACGTGTTCGAGTGTCGGACACACCTCTCACCATCCTCCTTTGAGGCCATCCGGCTGTCATTGCTCCCAGTTAGATTGGTTCATTTTCAGGAAGCCCATGACGTATTTAATATTCGTTGCCAACACTTTAGTTAAAAGGTAAAGTCTCATTCATTGTCCAGTTTGTGATGCACATGAAGTGATGGAAAATCCTCGCAACTGGGCTAACGAGCACCATCCTGGTAAACACTGGATTTCATGTTACTTCCATCCTCAGTCAGTGTCCGTGGATGCAGGGAGCCGTCAAGATATAGAATGACGTATTCTATTGGGCAACTGTGCAAAAAAAAACTTCTTTAAAGTGTTCAAGAGCAAATATCTCCAGAGATAGTCCCCCCAACATATTTCGGTCTTCCAGGTAGCTTCCTCCCGCGCTGACAGGGCAGCCCCTTGTAACTAGTTGGTTGTGGCAGAAGAGAACTCCACCCTCCCCAGCCCCAACACGAGGGGGAAGCCTGTGGAAAGAATTGATTTTAGAAAAATCAATGCAAGACTGGTCTCAAGAAGGTGAAGATTACAGATGTTGCAAATGTCCATTTTTTCCCTAAAATGTTATACCTCTACCTTGTCCCTGGTAAGCCCCCACTCCTCCCCTTTAGTGTATTCCTTCACTTCCCACAGCGCTGCAGGAGGTTACACACCTTCCTGCTCACTTCCCACAGCGCTGCAGGAGGTTACACACCTGCCTGCTCACTTCCCACGACGCTGCAGGAGGTTACACACCGGGCTGCTCACCAGCAGCTCGGCGGCTCAAAATACTGGCTTCTCCACAGGAGAAAGATGAGGCTTTCTATTCCTGCAATGGGGGACAGCCTCAGAAGTTCACAGGCGCACTTCTGCCCTGTCCCAGAGACTTGCTATGAGTTGGCATTGATGGCGGTGGTCTCACAGAACTTATAAAGGCCTTGAAGAAAATGGCTCAGGTGGTTGTGAGTGCTCTTAGTCCCAAATCCAAAATTCAGACGTCTTATCCACAAGGCGGAATAAACTGAGGAAATGAGGTCAGAGAACAGGTGACAGGCTTTAATTACCTCAAGTCCCAAGAACTGGGGAGTCGGGAAGAGGCAAACCAGATGCAGGATCAATCACCAGAAGTGATAATATCTGACACTTAAAGCAAGTCTCCTTGCTTCGGCTCATGCTCGGTTGGGAAGGAGAGTCGCAAACATCATGGCCTTGATGAAGGTGTGGATTCTGCCTTCTGCAGACCATACACCAAGGAGACAGAAGCTGGGGACTTGAGTGACATCCTCTAGTAAAGTAGGGACTCAAACTCCATCCCACCTTATCCTGTCCATTAATGTAATAGAACTCCCTCCAAAATGGGATCATAACCACTGGCATAGAGGCTAGACTTAACAAGATGGCGTTCAATATAGAATCAAAAAGGAATCATGGCTAGAAGAGCCTTGTTAAATAATTCAGCACATCTCTGAGCCCAGGTGTCTAATAATTGGAACTTGGAATGCACAAAGTATGAATTTCAGAACATTGGAAGTGGTCAAAAGTGAAATCGAATGCATGAGGATTGATATCTCAGGCATTAGTGAGCTGAAATGGACTGGTACTGACCATCTTGAATCAGAAAATCGTATGCTGGGAATGACATAATCAAGAGAAATGGCATAGCATTCATTGTCAGACCTTTCTTGCTAAGTCCATCATGAAGCACAATGCTATCTGTGATCAGATTATAGCTATCTGCCTTCAAAGAAATCCAATCAGTACAATTATTATTCAACTTTACGTAACAACCACAAAAGCTAGTGATGAAGGAATTGAAGGATTCTACCAACGACCTCAGTTGGAAATTTATCCAGTATGCAATCAAATTGCATTGATAGTTATTGGTGATTGGAATGAAAATGTTGGAAACAAAGAACATGAAACAATCGTTGGAAAAAATGGATTGGTGATAGAAATGAAGATGGAGATAGCATGATAGAATTTTGCAAAACCAATGACTTGTTCATAGCATATACTTTTAGAGAAATAAATCCATGAACACACATATGTGTATAAGAAAAAGATTTATATACAAGAGCAATTGAACATTGAGAAAATATCGCAGCCCAGTCCAGACGAAGTTCATAGGTCCGATATTAGCCCCTATGTCCAATACCAATCTATAAAGTCCTCTTCAGACTAACAAAACACATGCAATGACACCGAATGTAGAAGGTCCCAGACCAGTGGGTAGAAAGTCTTTGGATCCAGGGTCATTGGAAACATCTCAGTGCTGGCAGGGGTCTTTGCATTAGGATGGGTCCATGTGTCTTGTTAGCTGCTATGTCTCCCAGGGAGTGTAGTAGAGAGAGGGAGGTGTCTCCCACCTCTAAGGAGGAAGTGCTAGGTTTCCCAGAATCCCTAGGGGAAGGCCATGCCCATACAGAAGCCTCATTCACTATGACTCAATTGACAGAGTAGATTCCACCCCTTCACTCTTAATCCTCAAATTGACAAATGATCATCTATCTACCACAGACCACCCTTGTCAACTTAACACTTCCACATAGCTCTGTGACCATATATAGTTTTCAAACAATAATGAAATCATATCTGTACTAACAGGATAAAACTAAAATGCGCACAATTCAACATGCCCCACCGTCATTTAAACATAACATTTTATAAGTGAACAAAACAAAAATATCCTATGCCTAACAATGGCAGTTAAGTAACACCTACCCCTTGATCCTGTAATCCTATGAATATATTCTACCTATGGAAATTTGTAAGCCAACCACTTCATGTGGACTTCCTCAGATGAAATATACAGAAATCAAATTGACTACATCCACAAGAAGACACTATGAAGAAGCTCTATGTCAGCATCTAAAACCAGACGGGGGCAGACTGTGGAGCAGTCTCATAGGTAAGTTCAGGATAAAGCTGAAGAAACTGTTAAGTCCACAGGAGCCAAAGTACAACCTTGAGTCTCTCCCGCCTGAATTTCGAGAGCATCTCAAAGCATATTTTATGCATTAAACACTAAAGACAGAAGACCTGATGAGCTGTGGGAGGACAGCAAGACCATCGTTTGTGAAGGAAGTAAAAGGTCATTAAAAAGGCAAGGAAGAAAGAAAAGACCAAGTGGATGTCAGAAGAGACCTGAAACTTGCTCTTAATTGTAGAGAAGCTAAAGCGAATGGAAGAAAGGATGAAGGCAAGGAGCTGAACAGAAACTTTCAAAGGGCAGCTCAAGAAGACAGAGCCAAATGTTGTAATGAAATGTACAAGGACCTGGAATTGGAAAACCAAAGAGAAAAAAAAGGACACACTCATGAAATCTGGACATGAAAGAACTCAAGAAAAAAAGTCTACCCTCGAATTGCAATTTTGTCTATAGGCAAAATATTTCACGATGCAGAAAACGGCAAGAATGCACAGAGTCACTGTACCCAAAAGAACTAGCTGGCAGTGTACAATTTCAGGAGGCAGCATATGGGCAAGAACCAGGGGTGCTGAAGGAAGGAGTTCAAACTGCACCGGCTGCGTTAGCCCAAAACAAGGCTCCAGGAATAGACAGACCACCCACTGAAATATTCCAGAAACCTGGAGCAGCACACACTTGTCTGTGCCAGGCAATTTGGAAGCCGGCTACCTGGCCAGCGGACTGGAAGAGATGCATATTTATGTATTTATGCCCATGACAAAGAGAGGTGACCCAACAGAATGCTCAAATTATAGAACCATATCACTGAGATCACACACAAGGAAAATGCTGCTTAAGCTCCTCCAGTACAGGTGGCAGCGGTACATGGACAGACGCCGCCAGGAGATCAGGTTGGGGTTCAGAAGAGAATGCGGAACAAGGGTGAGGCAGCATAGCATCGTCCTGAGAGGGTGAAAAATCAGCTCAAACCACTACTCTTTAAACTGCCTCCTCCTTCCCAGTTTCATTCATCTTTGGTTGACTGGGGTTATCTTTTGGGTCCCACTTGCTGGCTGCTCAGTGTCTCTGACTTTCTGTACAGGTGCTTTCTGCCGCTGCGAAGTGCTCTCTCCGTGCTCAGCCACTCGGTGCTCTCTGACCCACCCCCGATACCACCTGTACGCCAGAATCTCTTCGTAAAATGAAAGATTCTCTGCGGTGGCTCTAGGCTTCTTGGTCAAACACCCCCACCCCCTGGCTTTGCCTAAATCTGTGCGCTGTGGCCTCTGTCCCTGATGCCCGCAGGCAGTAGCCACCCCGACGCCCTCATCCTTGGAGAGCAAAGAGCAGTCACAGGGAAGGCCTGCCTGCTCTCACGTGTCAGGTGCAGACAGCGTCAGCAGATGCTTGCTCGTCCCTGCTCTGTAGGGCGCTGGTCAAGTTCCTGTTTTTGTTTTTAACTCATCGCCCCACTTGAAATGAGGGCCAGCAAATAATGGCTATGCTTTCCACCCCAAAGGAGCACGGCTGCTTTCACCAGGAGGCCCAAGACGCTGTGGGGAGCTTCAGCCGGGTGGGACATGAAAGGAAAGAGAAATGAACTTAAATTTTAAAAAATCAGAATAAAAATAAATAAAAATAAAAATCAGAGTTGCTCAAAGGGTTTATATTGCCTGGAGAAACCAGCGAAAGGGCTGTAGCCTGAACTGTTGTAGCGGCCTAAAAAGAAGCAGTCAGACCCCTGAGCAGCCTAGAAAGCCAGAGGAAAAGCTCAGATTCAGAACAGGCGACCCTGAGGAAGGCGCCAATCCACACTTAGAAAGAAGAAAAGCATTAATGATAATAATTAAATATTAAAGTTGTGTGTGTATTTCCACAGATAAAAAATGTATCATTTTCCCTTTGATGTGTCTGCCTTAAGCAGGTCATCCCACAAGGACAGTCTCCAGAGATTCCCACAAGGACAGTCTCGGTCAGAGATTCCCACAAGGACAGTCTCCAGAGAGAGACCTAACAATGGCCCTGAACGCATGTTTCTGGCTGAGCTGGCAGTGCCTGGTATGTCATCTAAAGTACGTGCCGGTCACTCTTATTGGGCTGCCATTCCTCATCCACACTGTTAAATAGCATTTGCAGGACCTGTGGGTTCCACCAGTGGCACTCAGTGAACTCCAGGCCCACGGGAAGACGGGGAGAAATTCGCTTTCTCACCAGGAAAGGACGCGCCCTGAATGTTACTTGCGTTATAAACTTATCCATTGTGTGTAAACTCTGCAAAAGGTTGTCTTGGTGAAGGAAGACGCAGGGCAGTGTAAGATAAGATAAAACAATAATTTGTAAATTGTTAAGGGTTCATGAGGGAGGGGGAGCCGGGAGGGAGGGGAAGGGAGAAAGGAAAATGAGCTAATTCCAGGAACCCAAGTAGAAGGCAAATTTTGAGAATGATGAGGGCAACGAATGTATAAGGGTGCTTTACTCAATTGATGTATGTATAGATTATGATAAGAGTTGTATGAGCCCCAATAAAATGATTTTTTTTAATTTTAAAAGCTAAAATCCAAGTGTAAATGTCTTTGTTTTCTGTTAATCAGACTAATTATAGATTTTTTTTCTCCTCAACAGGAGTAACTTTAGCTAAATATAAGAATACTATTGCACAGCTTGGCAAAGAAAATAATAAATTTTGTAAAGTTTTCACCTATAAAATCGTACAAAAGGAGTGGTGTTAATTATGCGGTCAAAGGCTATAATAAATATATATATAGTTAATAATTTTGTCATTATTACTAGTTGTGGTCCTCATAAAAATTGTTCTAAAGGTATAAATGCAACTATTTGTAATGATGTAAACAATGCTATCTGTAATTATACAAAATCTTTTGTTCCCCTGAACAGGGAGACTCATAAAATTTACTTACAGCTACACAGGCAGAGGTCAAATAAGGCCACACTGTTTACTCAATTTTGTTCTGGAAAGAACATGGAAACTTAAAGTTTTAACTCCTAGAAGTTATCTTTGGTTAATCTTGACTAAGATGGCTAAATAAATGTAAAAAATATAAGTTTAAACTAAGGGGGCAAAAAAGGCGCCTTAAACCTCTCTGGCAGACACCGTGCCACTTGATCAAAGTGTCCGAGGGAAAGTCAGGGTGGCTGAGAGAGGGCCCTGCCCTGGCTTAAATCACTCAAAACACTGAGGCCATATTTCATGTCAACAAAAGTGCTCAAGTAAAAGTTCAAATAAAATAAATGAAAATCAAATTTGTTTAAAAATTGAGTTTTAAATCTGGCTTTACTTGGTCTATACTTTGTAAAAAAAACTATTGTTATTAATACAGTAATTGATAAAAATGATCATTGAAAAGTAAAAGACTAAAAAAAAGAAATAACAAAAAAAAAAGAAAGAAGAAATGTTCTAAAATAGATTGTGGTGATGATTGCACAACTATTTTAATATTATTAAACCATTGAATTGTGAAAAAAAAAAGAAAGAAAAGTAAAAGACTAGATAATTTGTAAGCCTGCTTGCTTTCAGGCATCAACTTGAATCTTTAAAATGGGAAGAGGCCACGCCTGAAAGGCTCTGAAAAGGTCAGCTTCACCCAGTGCTGTGTGTGCTCTGGACATTTGCAGACACTGGGGAAGATTGCTACTGGCAGGAAAAAGGAACCCTTTTGGCTTTTCTTAAACTTTGAACTGGTGGTTTGTACCTAAGGTGGAAGAAACTCTCCTCTCTAGGCCTAAACATTAAAAGGAGCCTGTGAGCAGCCTGGCATGCCTCCTAGGTGACCACCTGGATCCACTTGTTGTGTGGAGATGGAAAGAAATGCAGGAATAAGAAGACATGTTCAGTCTGGTCACTAACACCCAAGAACTGGCTCACAGGAACTAAAGAAGATGAGAGCGGGTTGGCTGAAGCTCATGACCTAGCCCAAGGGGACTAAAGTTGTATAAAAAAAAATTGGAGTGTGACTGGGCCCATGGTCAAAAGGCAAGGTGACCAATGGGCACCCTGGTTGGAGCCAAGTGAGGAAGACCACACTGAGTTAACCAAAACCCTGCCAGACGAAAAGAAGGTTTTTGAGCCTGTGAGCTGGTGTATTTTGCCACTGACTTTAAGGACAGCGTATCCTGATTTGACGTTGCTTATGGCTGCACTCACAGGGTTCAAATCGGAATGAAGATTCTTCACATCCAAGACCATGCTTGCCTCCTCAAAGCAATAGATTATAAAGTAGGCCGTATAAACATGGGATGCCCAAACTTTCATAGATATGAACGATTATAAAATATAAACTATTTTTGTTTTGCTCACTTATAAAAAATTATGTTTAAATAAGGCTGGTATAATTAAAACTGTATATATTTTAGTTGTATCTTGTTAGAACTATTGTCCTTGTTTTGAAAATTGTACGTGGCTAAAAGTTGTATAAAGGTGTCAAGTTAATCTGACACCGACTCCTTGACTCTTCCAAGGACACCCTCAGCAAAGATTCATGATCATAATTTGCTTAAGTCCCTGCAAACCTTGAAGATTTTCCAGCACCAACTCCACAAGTTCTTGAGGAAGGCAGCACCCAGGCACCCGCAAGCAGCCTCCCTGTGCACCCATTCCAGCCCGGTGTCTGTGTCCTCGGAAAGACGTCCGTGCCCACTGGACTGACGCCACGCTGAGACGTCCCTTTACCACCAAGCGCACAACTCCAACCACGTCAAGGTGAACGGGCTTGTTGCCTGAGCTCACCGCTTGAATTACAAGGCTGCCCTCCCTCCCTGATGTAGAAGGAAAGGTTCATTTTTCTGTAAAAGACCCTTAAGCTCAGTTTAATTCTGTTATCTCAGTCTAGGTCGTCTGCAAATTGTAATCAAATGATTGAAATGTGTTACAATAGGTCACAAGTATATCCAAAGTCTTTCCTAGAATCCTGGTTTTCTTGTTCTTGTGGCCTCACCGCCTGCTTGTCGACTTGTCTATTTGACAAGTAGGTATCACAGGCTCTGCAGCCACAGGTATCTGCGCCCATCACCCAGAGCCATGGCTTGAAAGGCCTCTCTAACATAATTAAATATTAACATGTTAAAAGCCACCATTTAAAAATGGTCAGAACAAATTAAATCATTAACTGAAGTAGCCTTACAGAATAGGCAAGGTCTAAAATTGTTATTCCTTAAACAAAGTGAACTATTGTATGAGAAACTCTTGCGTTAGTCAAAAATTGTTTACTTGGTCTCCTTGGGTCACTCACTACCTTAATTACTGGTCTTGCCGGTCCCCTGTGATTAATAATACTGAAGATTTTAACTGGACTATACCTTAGTAGAGTTCATCTAAAACCATATAGAAGCTGTTAAGCTTATGATATTGAGAACTTATTATACCAACTTAAGTGCAGAAGAAGTTACTGATGAATCAATGATTTGATTCCCAAATAAAAAGAGTAGGGAATGAATCGCTTCTCGGCCTTTTGATAAGAGCAGGGGTGAAGAATCGGGAAAGAGGCAGACAAGCCAAAGAACATCCATTTGTGTTAGCTGCTCAGTGACCTGCCTCCTTCCCCTCCGGTCTCGGAAAGTCCCACTAGTGATTGATTTTAAAATGTACTATCATGTTCTCCAGATCAGAACATTGTAACTAGTAATATGTGTTCCTTTTGATGTTGTAACCAGGAACCTGGTTGTTTGTTTGTTTTTTAAATCATTTTACTGGGGGCTCCTACAACTCATTACAATCCATACATACATCCATGGTGTCAAGCACATTGGTTGCCATCATCCTTTTCAAAACATTTGCTTTCTACTTGAGCCCTTGGTATCAGCTTCTCATCTTTTCCCCTCCCTCCCTGACCCTCCCTCCTTCACAAACCTATAAATAGTTCAAGGTCTGTTTGTTGACCTTTAAGAGTGTTTTCTGTGGAATCTGAAGGGGTGCCATGCCCATTGCCCCCACAGTCTATTTTTGGTATTCTCCAGGGACTTCCTTGCTCTGCTTCTCTTGAACTATTTATAGGCTTTTCTTTTTTTGTCTTGGGTTTTTTGTTGGTGGTGTTTTGTTTTCTTTTGTTGCTTTGTTTGCTCTGTCTTGTTTTTGTATGCATTATTGTCTCTACATGTCGATCTAGATAAGATAGGTGAATAAACAATGTGGAGGAGAAAACAACTGGACTGACAGTTTCGTGGGAAATGGGAGAGGGGGAGGTGGGGAAAGGAAGTGGGTGTTAACAAACCCAAGGACAAGGGAACAACAAGTGATCTAAAATCAATGGCAAGGAAGGTGTAGGAGGCCTGGTAGGGCTTGGGAAAGAGCAATGTAACAGAGAGGAAGTACTAAAACTCAAATGAAGCCTGAGCATGATAGTGGGACAAAAGGAAAGTAAAATGAAATAGAGGAAAGAACTAGGAGGCAAAGGGCTTTTATAGAGGTCTAAATACAAACATATACATATGTAAATATATTTATATATGATGATGGGGAAATAGATCTATGTACATATATTGATAGGTTTAGTACTAACATAGCAGATGGACATTGGGCCTCTACTCAAGTACTCCTTCAACACAAGAATACTTTGTTATAACAATCCAGCATTCTGTGATGCTCACCTACTGTGTTAGTCTGGGTACTTTAGAGAAACAAATCCACAGAAACTCGTGTATAAGAGAGAGTTTTATGTAAAGGTTAAGTGCACATCAAGAAAACATCCCAACCCAGTGCTGCCCGAGCCCACAAGTCCAACATTAACCCATATGTCCCACACTAGTCCACAAAGTCATCCTCCATCTCACAAAACAGACACAACGACGCCGACTACAGGAGGAAAGCCGAGTCAGTGAACATGTAAGCATCTCAGTGCTGGCAGGGGTCTGCACATGGCTACTCCAGCACCCAGAGCTGCATCGGGGTAGGTCCATGCGGCTTCTCCTTGGGGATGTCTTGCAGGAAGTCAGCCTTGCATGCTGAAGCCGGGAACTGCTAACACAGCTGCACCCTGGTCCGATCATCACAAAGCAAGAGACCTAAGAACTAGCAAGGCGAGGCTCACTGAGCCAGTTATCCCTCCGCCTTCAATTAACCCCACATGTGTTTACTGGCCAGGTTAGCACAATAAACTAACTAACTCACCTACCCAACACGATCGCCGAAGACAAATTGGGTGCATAAGCAAATGTGGTGAAGAAAGCTGTGTCTCCGGGGTGTTTCCCTGTAGCGCTATGGGTCAGTGGGGGACGTTGTGTCTCGTGGTGGGGCTGACCCTATAGTTCACTCTGTGCATTGGATGCTCTGAGCAGCAATATCGTCCTCAGGGCTTGGTGGGCCAGGATGTGCGCCACTCTCTCTCCCTCCCCCTTCATTTGCTCCTGTGTGCTCTGATCAGACCTGTCCCTCTCCCTGCGCTGTAGCTTCAGTGCTGTCCTCTGAAGTGAATTCTGGCGGGAGAGGGCGCTGTCCCCAGGAACCAGGTTGTGATAGTCAATGCTGTATCCTGTAATGGTCACTCACTCTAAAGAATAGCACCTTAATCTTACTTTCTGCTTCTGTCCATGCTTGCTTAAGTCCTAGACAAATGGTAAATGAGTTTTTGCCTTTAAAGATGGACTGAAATGCTTATTGGGGTTGCGATCAAGGAATCACTTGTAGATTCTAGCAGTCGGTTATGACTGAATAAAGACTCTTCTACATTATCAAGACATTATAATGGCTGTCATTTATTTGAACCCACACCAATTTCTGATGTCAACTGGATCATGGCTCAAAACAGAGAATTCCAGAAAGATGTTTATTTGTGTGTCATTGACTATGCGATGGCATTCAACTGTGTGCACCATAATAAACTATGGATAGCCTTGAGAATGGGAATTCCAGAATATTTAATTGTGTTAATAATTAACTTATACATGGACCAAGAGGCAATTGTGCAAACAGAACAAGGGAATACTGCATGGTTTAAAATCAGGAAAGGTGTGTGTGTGTCCTCTCACCCTACTTTTTAATCTGTATGCTGAGCACAGATCATCAGAAAAACTGGATTATATGAAGAAGAGTGTGGCATAAGGATTGGAGGAAGGCTTACTAACAACCTATGGCATGCAGATGATACAACCTTGCTTGCTGCACATGAGGACGAATTGAAGCACTTACTGTTGAAGAGCAAGGATTTCAGCCTTCAGTATGGGTTACAACTCAATGTAAGGAAGACCAAAATCCTCAAAATTGGACCAAGTGGTAACACCATGTGTGTTGGCCTGAGTAGACTAGAGAAACAAATTTATGGAGGCACATGTGGATAAGGAAGAGATTTATATACAAGAGCAATTGAACAATGAGAAAACATCCCAACCCAGTCCAGATCAAGTCCACAAGTCAGATATTAGCCCATATGTCTGATACCAATCTATAAAGTCCTCTTCAGACTCATGAAACACATGCAGTGACGCTGAATGTAGAAGATCACAGGTCAGTGGGTAGAAACTCTTTGGATCCAGTGGCATTGGAAACATCTCAGTCCTGGCAGGGGTCTCTGCATGGCTCTCTGCACCCAGGGCTGCATCAGGGTGAATCCATGTGTCTTGTCAGCTACTATGTCTCCCAGGGTGTGTAGTAGTGAGAGAGTCTCTCCTGCCTCCAAGGAGGAAATACCAGGTTTCCAAGAATTCTCAGGAGAAGGCCATGCCCACACAGAGGTCTCATTGGCTATGATCTGATTGATAGGCTAAACCCCACCCTTACATTCTTAATCCTCAAATTGACAAATGATTATACAACTACCACACCATGATAAGTGGAGAAAAGGTTGGAGTTGCTTAGATCCAAGTCAATGCTCATGGAAGCATCAGTGACGAGATCAAAGATTTATTACATTAGGTAAATCTGTGGCACAAGACCTCTTGAGAGTATTGAGGACTTTGAGGACTAAGGGGAACCTGACCCAAGCCATGGTATTCTCCATTGCATCATATGAAAGTTGGACATTGACCAAGGAAGACCAAAGAAGAGTTTATGCCTTTGAATTGTGGTGCTGGAGATTATTGAAAGTACCATAGATTGCTGAAAGCGCAAACTGATCTGTAAGACCAGAAGCTTCTCAGAGGTAAGGATGTTATGTTAGTCCAGGTTGACTAGAGAAACAAATCTAGAGATACTCACAGATATATGTAAGAGAGAAATTTGTATCAAGAAGTAATTATGCATCAATAAAGTATCCCATCCCAGTCCAGATTGAGTCCATAAATTTGATATTAACCCACAAATCAGATATTACCCATGAGTTTCTCTTCAGACTCACACATGCAATGATGCTGAATGTAGGAAGATCACAGGCCAGTGGGTGGAAAGCCCTGTGGGTCCCACGGCAGTGGATGCTGTCCAGGGCTCTGGCTGCCATCTGTGCGGCTCCATGTGGCTTGTCAATAGGAAGGTCAAGCAGAGAGAGTGTGCATCCCACCTCCGGGGAGGAAGACAGGAGTTCCCAGAATCCTCAGGAGAAAGCCATGTCCACACAGAGGCATCATTGGCTAGGATGTGATTGACAGGGTAGACTCCACCCCTTTACTTTAATTGACAGATTATATAACTGCCACAGATGGCAAGACTTTGTCTTACATTCTTTGGACCTGTTGTTAAGAAGAGACCAGTCCCTGGAGAAGGACATCATGCTTGGTACAGGGGAGGGGCATTGAAAAGGAGGAAGACCCTTGATAAGATGGATTGACACAGTGGCTGCATCAATGGGCTCCGGCACAGGAACAATTGTGGGGATGGCACAGGACCATGCAGTGTTTCATTCTGTTGTGCACAGGGTCACTATGGGTTGGGGCTGACTGGATGACACCGAACAACAACAAAGCTCAACTAGTTACATGGTCTGACCACACTTCCTGCCCCTTGTGTCTCCCTTGTTCAGACAGCAGAGACACCATCCATGGACATCTCAGATGTCCAGCCAAGTTCAACCTTTAGATACGCCCAGCCTGCAAAGGCATGAAGCTTCAAGTGAGAATCTGATCCTCGCCAATTCACAGATTCCTATCAAATAACCCATTGTTTTTTTAGCTACCAACATTTGGAGTACATTTATCCTTAGATAATTTGAATATGAAATCACAGGGACTCGTAGAGTTGCTTTGTTGTTAGGTGTCACTTCATTCGTTCCTGCTCAGAGAGCCCGGATGTACAACAGAATGAAACACCGTGCGTCCTGTGCTACACTCACAAATGTTTTAGGCCATTGTTGCGACGGCTGTGTCATTCCACCTTGTCGAGGTCCTTCCTCTTCTTCGTTGACAGTCCACTTTAGCAAACATGATGTCCTTCTGCGGGGACTACTGGTCTCCCTGACAATATGTCCAAAGTACATGAGACTAAGTGTCTCCATCCTTCCTTTGAAGGAACATTCTAGCTGTACTTCTTCCAAGACAGATCTGGTTGTTCTTTGGGCTGTTGGGTACTTTAGCTATTCTTCACTGACACCACAGTTCAACAGAACCGAATCTTTCCTGTGAGTCAGACCAACACCAGGGCAAAGGATGTGTCTGTGAATGACCGGAAGGAGTCCCTGGAGGTGCAAGCTGTCGAAGCGCTCATTGACTAAGAAAACAATGAGGAGATGCACGGCTACCCAGAAGCCTCTGGAAGAAAGGCCATGTGATCTGCTTCCCAAGGAGCAGCCACTGCACGCCCGGGAGCCCAGCAGGACTCCGGCACCCACAGTGTCGCTGTGAGTTGAAGCGACGTTTTTAACATAGGCAATTTCCCTCCGGCTGTGTTCCTCCCCACACCAAGCTTTCTCCGTGCATCCGGCTTTTTCCCCCAATTTGCAGGCCTTTATCCCTGCTTTAAGCTATCAGCGAATCATTTCCAGAAAGCTTTCCAGTTCAGCCTTGCTTACATTTTACTTGCTTTTCAGGCCCACGTGGAAGGTAGGGTGGGAGCGGGGCTAGTTCCATTTCCCTCCCCTGCAAAGAACGCTATGAAGGGCACTTTCCGAGATAAACAGAGATCTGCTTCCCTAAAGGGAAATTATCCTCTTAAAGGTCACAGCAGCTGCAGTGACAGCTTTAAATGCCACCCTTCCCTTTTCTTTCTACATATGTAGACGCTGTACAGAAAGAACACGGGATGAAAAGACACCCAACGTATAAGAATTGTGTCTCAATAATAATAATTTATAAATTATCAAGGCTTCTTGAGGGAGGGCGTTGGGGAGGGAGGGGAAAAATGAGCCTATACCATCATTTGAGAATGATGATGGCCACAAATGTACAATGTGCTTGACACAGTGGAGGAATGGATGGGTTGTGATGAGTTGTGTGAGCCCCCAATAAAATGATTTTTAAAAATCCAAATATGTAAAACATTTCAATAAAAGCGATGTACTTTTGAGAAAAAGAATTGCATCTCAGTGACTGTTGCTTAGTTTTTCAATACGCTTTACGACTTCATTCTCTACAATAAAGCATAAACTACTTTTATAACATAAACTGCTAAAGATCGTTTAGCAAGTGTAGATAGAGGTAGAAAGTAGGGTCAGAAAATGGCCTGGGGAGGCGGGGGACAGGGCGCAATTTGGTGGGGGCGGGGCCTAATGCCCACCCTCCTATTCTCTCCCTGCAGGCAGAGACTGGCCCCCCACCCTCACCGGGGCTGAGCTTTCTTGCTGTGGGGGCTGTTACTTGAATCTCAGCCAAAGGGACCTCACAGGGTCTCTGCTGGCAGCGTCTGGGCATGTTTCTCATCAATGAAAGGACAAAGAAAGGCTCATTTCTTTGGCCAGATGTTGTTTCTACAATGCTGCAATCTGCAGCGACCATGTTGGTTCCACGAGGAGGCCAGGACAGTGGCCTGAGGCCGTGCCACAAAGAGGAAGAGACGCCGTGGGCCCTGGATGACCGACCCGTGAAGCCCAGATATAACCAGGGGAGGGGGCAGCTAGAAGCGTTGGATAAGAAGTAACGACTGAAGGGGACTGCCAAGGTTTGGGCCGAAGCACACTGAGGTCTCGAACTACAGGATCCGGGAAGCAGCTGCTCCTGCGCCTCAGTGAGGGTTCAGCACCCTGGGGCGTGGGCAGGTGGAGAAAGAGATGGAATGGAAACTCCATCTCCCCCTTTCTGACCCTGACGCTCTGAGAATGGGGATGCATCCTGCTAGGGAAAGGAGCCCCAGCCATAAGCAGTTGCCCTGGAGAATGGAGGGACTAGGGCATTCCCTCTTTCTCACTCACTCCCTTCTCTAGAAGCACTGACCTTGTGATGGGCCAACCAGGACCTGCCTTCCATCTGGGGAGCAGAGGGGAGGGCTGTACCCCTGAAGAGTTGGCGCATCTCTGGCCAGTGAGGCCATCACGCTAGGAACCAGGTCTTCACTTTGGGGATGGGAAGAGTGACCTGGACTCATTGCTTGCTCCTCACTGTTGAGGGGGAGGTTTCGGTTATGAATTTGCCACAAGGTGTTTGGCAACATCACCATGAAGTCCTGAGTGCTCTGGACACAGTGATCTTGTGGTTCTGGACTCCCCACCACTGCCCCTGTGATTACTTTCAGGACATCAGGATTCATTCTCAACATGTCAAGCTAGGAGAAGTCGAAAAGCCGTTAATTGGGTGTGCACAGGTCAAATGAGAATCAGCTCTGTCTTCTAGTGCGATGAACAATGAGACAGGAGTAACGTAGCCTCACTTCAGCTACTGAATGTCATTTTATATGTACTTCATTTCCCCCCACATACTTTTCTTTCTCTTTTGTATGCCTTAATAAAGAAATACACTGTGATTTAAAAAGCATTCTATTCTCTATGTAGAAATGAAATCGTCTCAGTCATAAATCCGAAAGCACACAGGCTGGGCAATCATCGTCTTGCCTGTTGATCAACATCCTTTCCAACAGCTTGCTGCTTCTGGGAATCGACAAACTCAAGCTCCGTGGCAAATACAAGTTACTGTGTTAGCTCAGCACAGCGTGGCCAAGCCTGGGCCAAGCTCTGAGTCCGCTCTGCCCCAGGTTCTAGGAGCTAGGCCACCTGTCTCACTCGAGGGCAGCTCAGTCGGCCTCCTCCCTGCAGGGCAAAGCAGCTCAAAAGAAGCCTTTCAGGAGATGGAACTCGGAGACAGATAAAGCCCCAGGCACAGTAAATAGAGGTGGCGATACAGGTAGGGAGAAGGGGGAGAAAGGGGGAACTGGTCACAATGATTAACTTATTACACACACACCCCGGGGGTGCAAACAACAGAAACGTTGGTGAGACAGACAGCAGATGGTGTAAGACATGAACATAATAACTGATACATTATCAAGGCTTCACCAGGGGGCTCGGGGAAGAGGAGCTGATACCAAGGGCTCAAGTAGAAAGAAAATGTTTTGAAAATGATGAAAGCAAGATATGTACAAATGTGCTTGATACAGTTGATGGAGGGATTGTCATAAGAGCAACATTCCCAGATTGTTGCGGTTAGCCATTAGTTAATCTTCAACTTTTAAAACCAAGTAGCGGGCATCTGATACAAGAGACATCACTGAAGAAAAAAAACAAAGAAAGGGAAAAATACAAATGTGTAATGAGCAAAAAATGTTGGTGGTTTTTAAAATTCCATTTCGTTGAGGTATAATTTACATTCAAAACATGCACATTTTAAGTGTTGAGTTTTGATAAATTTGAGAAGTTACCCCCAAAATTATGGATTTTATTTTCAAAGGTATGTATTTAACTTTTTTAAACAAAACAACCTTATAACCTTCAAAGTACTCTCCATTACATTTAATATATTTGTCAAATCTGCGATTCCATTCTTGGGAAACATTTTTCAAACTCATCTGTTTGGAGGCTGACAGCACCTTCCTCGTTTTTTTCTTTGCCTCTTCGATGTCGTCAAATCGTGTCCTTTCATATCCCTCTGCATTCGTGGAAACAAAACTAAGTCACATGGAGCAAGGTTAGGTGAGTAAGGTGTGTGGGGTATGAGAGGCATGCTGTTTTTTGCCAAAAAATGGCACACTGAGATGCCTTGTTGTGGCAAAGCCAGTCCCTGTGTGCCACAAATCAGGCCGTTTTTGTCACACATGGTTACGCAATATTTTTAGAACCTCTAAATTGAAAGTTTGGTGGAACAAGCTCCAAATGCACTACAAGTTGACATTTTCATCCATTCGGGAAGTTGACTGATGTCCAGAATGAGATTTGTCGCCAATAGATATTTTACCTTTTTTGCAACAAGAAAACCACTCAGACACTTGAGTTTTTCCCACAGTGCTATCCTTGTAAGCTGTGTTCATCATCACAACAGTTTCTGTGGCATTTTTCACCAAGCAGGAAACAAAATTTCACAGCCACACACTGTTCTTTTAAATCAGCCATCACAAAAAACTAGGTCAGAACAAACTGCTTTTATGAAAAACTTCGTTGTGACCAGAAAGAACCTTCCTAGGAGATGCCACTAGGTGCACTAACTCAGAGCAAGTTGCTGGATGCTCACCTAGTGAGGAAAATGAGTACCACAAAAGCTCTACTTCTCCCAGAGCGATTCCATCGCAGGAGGTGGGGGGTCTCTCTTATCTTTCTGCAGCCAATAAATGATTAACCTCAATCCCAGGGGTGAGTAGTCAATGACTGGTCTGGTTTCTGTTGCTATTGGTGACTTTTGACTGTGTATGTAGTCATACAGAGTGTTTTTGTGTTTGTGTCTAGCTTTGTTAGCTCAGCACAATGATCTCAAGAGCCTCCATGTTGGTGCATTGCTCCTCCCCGCCAAACCCCCCCTAATTGTTGAGTAGCATTCTCTATTGGCATGGTAGTTCTGCTAGACTGCGAGCCACAAAGCTGGTAGGTTGAAGCCACCAGCCTCTCCATGGGAGAAAGGATTTTTTTACAACATCAGAATCCCACAAAAACAGCTCTATTCTGTCCTTCAGGGTCATGATGAATGGGAATTGATTCGATGGCAGTGAGGTTGGTTTGGGGGGGAGCATCCTCTCACAGGGATAGACCATGTTTTGTTTACAGTTGATTCATTTTTGTTAATTTCATGGATGTGTAAGTAGTATTCATTGTGGCTTTCATTAATTATTTTCCTAGTGACTAATGATGTAGAACATCTTTCATGGCTCATTGGCCACTCCTATATCTTCTTTAGGGAAACATCTCTTCAAATCTTTTGTCTATTTGTGGAGGGAAGTTGTTTGTCTTTTTATTGACTTGCACGAAATCTTTAAATATTCTTGATACTTGTCACATATACACTCTCAGATATACACATGTATTGCAAATATTTCCCCTTAGGATATAAGCTACTTTAAAACTGTTTCTTACTGATGATGTCTTTTGGAGCGTTGATTTTGATTTACATGAAATCTAATTACTCTCTCTCTCTCTCTCTTTTCCCCCCTTCCTTTTTCTGGTTTGGTCTTGCCTATCCCACAAAGAGTTTATCCTATTTTATTACAGAGTTTTCAGTTTTCACATTTAAGTGTATGATCCAATTCAAACTCATAAATTGTGAGGCAGTTGCAGAGGTTTAGAGTTTGTTTTGATTTCTTGGGAATATCTGGTTCTTTCAGCTCAATGTGTGGAAAAGACTACCTTTCCCCATCTGAATTATATTCATGCGTTTGTAAAATGATTGTGAAGCAATCAATTGGCCAGGACTGGAAAGGGAGAGCATATTAGAAGTCAGCTAGGATGGTGACAGGCCTTGGGGTGGGGAAGTAAAGAGTGGGGGATCAAGATCCGACAGGGTCGGATAGCCCTGGGGAGAGTCGGAGACTGCAACCCTTGATGGGAATAGACCGCCCTGTCTTTCTCCCTCGGAACAGCTGGTGGTTTCCAACTACTGACCTTGGCTGAGCGCAGTCCACTGGGTACTCACTCTGCCATGAGATCTGTGTGGTCAGTCAGGGTGGCCCAGGAGGGAAGAGGGAGGGTTCCCTCTACCTCTAGTCTTGATGGGGACCCAGCACCTTCAGGGTGCTTGTGGCTCCAAACTGCCGAGGAAGGCCCAAATCTCTAGCCTTGCCCAAAGCCTTGCACACTAGCCCACTTCCATTCTGTACTGGCACCGGCCGAGCCAGGCCTACCTGCCCTAGCCTAGGGGGTTGTCCTTGAAATGGACTTTGCGTTTTTCCCTAGATCTCCATTTCTTTATCTCTAAGGAGAGAGCATTCTTTATTAAGAGTCAAGTGATTATTCTAACCTCACAGTCAATGGTTCAAATCCACCAGCCACTCCATGAGCAAAAACTGAGGCTATCTGCTCCCGTCATGATTTACAGCCTCAGAAACCGGACATAGGGTGGATACGGGTCGGAATCGACTCGATGGCAGTGGTTTGATTTGGTTTGGGGGGGTAGTCAGCCTAGAGAGGGAGGGGACATCGTGGCAGACAAAGTGGTCTTGAGCAGAGCGACGACATGGGGTGGCCTCTCCCAAGAGCAGTGGGAAAAGTGAATGGGAGAAAGAGTCAAGGGAAGTAGCGATAGCTGTTTCTGGAAAGCTTGGATTCTTCATCCGATGGGAGGCCTGGGCTCCAGCCTAGGAACCATTGCGAGGATAAGCAGACCCGGGCCGTGTTTTGTTCTGTTGCCCTAGGGTCGCTATGGGTCAGAACCAACTCAACAGCACCTGACAGCAACCACCACCGCAAAGGAGGGTAAGGGAATCTGGGAAAAGCGTTGGCAAAGGAAACAAGAGTTAAATTGGATTCGGATGTGAGGAATCTAACCTTAGAAGAGTTGGCATCAGCCTCGGAGTCTTCCAGATCTGAATTCAAATCCTACCTTATTGCCTGAGCTGCCCCTCTGTTCTCTGCCCCATCTTCCTCCCAAGTGGCCAAATTAGTCAGTCAGAGAGCTTTTGGGAGGAGTCACTGAAGCGCCAACAGCAGGAAGTGCTCAGTAATTAGGGAAGGCCATTGAATCAGCATTTCCTTCCTAAGGAGGGTTGGGAGCAGAGTGAGGAGCATTATGGGATGGCCATGGCTGCTGCCTTCTGGGTCAGGATCTGGAAAGGTCGGTCCCTCAGCGCCAGGGAGGTTGGGGGCTGGTAGCATGTTTGAAGCCGAGAAGCAAACAAGAAAAATTGAGTTGTTTATACACGTATTGATTTTTTTCTTACTTGGTTGTCATGTGGGTAATTATTTTTAAAAAGAGTTTACCAATCAATAATCCATACACCTATTCCTTCTCTGATGCTGATGACGAACCCCACAATATAACAGCATTCACACCCCTTCAGCCCGGTTTCTTGTTTCCATCTGTCTTTCTTTCCCATCCCTTGCTGCTGGGCAAATGCTACCCCTTCCATCTCTCTGGAGCGTTGTTCTGAGGGGGGCATACCTCCCTGGGGCTGTAGTTCACATAGAGGCCTCACGGGGGGGGGAGGGGGAGGGGGGAGTGGTGGAAGGGGGGCATACCTCCCTGGGGCTGTAGTTCACATAGAGGCCTCACGGGGGGGGGGGGGGAGGGGGGAGTGGTGGAAGGGGGGCATACCTCCCTGGGGCTGTAGTTCACATAGAGGCCTCACGGGGGGGGTAGGGGGAGGGGGGGAGTGGTGGAAGGGGGGCATACCTCCCTGGGGCTGTAGTTCACATAGAGGCCTCACGGGGGTTGGGGGGGGGGCGTGAGGAGATTGTTTGGCGGAAAGTTGATCCATGGCGGTGAGTTCCAGAGCAGCTACTGATGTTCCTGAATTTTCTGTTCCTTTGCTCTTTAAGCCTGCCCTGACATCAGAGATACACCTGATCAATTGGCTTGAGGGGGAACTCTTTACATAAGGCACTATCCGTCGTTCAACCTTGCCATTTTTTTTTTTTTTGCAAAATAGCTTGGATAGGTACAGATCCTTTGAGTTCCTACATAAATTTTTGACAGCTTGCCAAACGGCCCTTAGGATTTTTAATTGGGATTGTGTTCAATCTAAAAACTGGGGAGAAAGGCTATTTTGCCAACAGTGAGTCTTTCCATTTATGAATGTGATCTTTATTTGGACCTTCTTTAATTTCTCTCATCAGTATTCTAAGGTATTCAATGTAGTCTTGCAAGTCTTTGGTAAGATTTATTATTAAGTATTTTTTGGATGCTATTACAAATGGTATTTTAAAATGGAGGTATAATTAACATACAACAAAAATGCATAGCATTTAACCGTCCAATGAGCTTGGAAAGCTTTATCCGTTCCTGGCGTCATCCCTGCCCCATGGGGTTTCCGAGGCTGTTTCCTTCATGGACGCAAGTGTCACATGTCTCCTGCAGCGTGGTTGGGGGCTTTGAACCCACCTTTTGGTTAGCAGCCAACGACTCCACCGGGCTCCTCCAGCCAAATAACAGGCTCTCAAGTCCTGTGAGGGATGCGCTCTTTGCAGCAGTCACCAATAGGGCCACGTTTGCCCAAAGTCAAAGGTGAGAAGGTGGGGGGTGCTGAGTGGGCTAAGGAAACTGGACTACTGAACATGGGGAGCCAACCCAGGGAGAAAATCGGGAGAGTGCTGACATATTGCAGAGATCGCAACCAAGGCCATGTAACAGTCTGCCTACAAAAGACTGATGGGGAAAATTAACGTGTTATGCAAACTGTCATCGAAAGCAAAATAAAGTGTTAAAAATGGAAATAAAGTGTTTGTATCTTGTACACATCTCTAATCTGTTCTCTTTATGTGTCTTGATTTTTTTGTTTTGTCCAAGAAATCTTTGCCTGTCCCAAGATTTCTTTTCTTTTTTTTTAAATCACTGGGGCTTGTACAACTCATATCACAATCCATACATCCATCCAATGTGTCACGCTCATTTGTACATTTGTTGCCATTCAATGTACAATTGTTGTACATTCTCAAAAGATGTACTTTCTACTTGACTCCTTGGTATCAGCTCCTCAGTTTTTCCCCTCCTTCCCCACCGCCCCCTCTCTCATGAACCCTTGATAATTTATAAATTATTAGAAGCTTTTGCTTTTAGGTTTTACATTTAGGTTTATAATTCATCTCAAATTAGAATTTTTATTTAGAGTAAGGATTTGAAGTTCATGTTAGTCTGGGTAGACTAGAGAAACAAATTGATAGAAACTCATATGTGTGTAAGAGGGAGTTTTATATAAAAGGTAATTTTACATTAAGAAAGCAACCCAACCCAGTCCAGTCCAAACCCATCAGTCTGATATTAGCCCATATGTCTGATAACAATCTATAATGTCCTTTTCAGACTCATAAAACACATGCAATGACGCTGAATGCAGGACGATCAGAGGCCAGTGGGTACAAAGTTTGTGGATCCAGTGGCATTGTATGCATCTCAGCGCTGGCAGGGGTCTGTGTGTGGCTTCTCCAGTTCCCAGGACTGCATCAGAGGAGGTCCATGTGGCTTCTCCTCATTACTGTCTCACAGCAAGTGAGCAAAGAGAGATTGTCTCCTGTCTCCAAGGAGGAAAATCAGGAATTCCCACAATTTTCTGGAGAAGGCCATGCCCACTCAGAGGCCTCATTGGCTATGATCAGATTGACAGACTAGATTCCATCCCTTCACTCTTAATCCTCTCAAGTCCCAATTGATACCAGATTATGTAACTACCACAAATTTCATCCATGCCCACCCCCCCACCCCCCAGCCTACAAGTATCTACTTGTCTCAGAAACATTTTTAAAAAGACTTTCCCCACTGGGGAGAATTTACTTCATTCAGATTTGCTATAACTGTTGATATGATAGGATTTATTTGTACCATGCTGTTATTTGTTGCCTATTTTATACTTTTGTGGCTCCATCCCTGCTTCTTTTTGGGCTAATTGACTATTTTAGTGTTCCATTTAATTTCCAATATTGCTTTCTTGGTTATTCAATGAATAATTTATTGGAGAAGGATCAGCACAAATTGGTTCCTCTGAGGCAGTTTTCAGAAGTCCCAAATGGACAACCTTTCTATACTGTATCACTCCATCATCATCATTGCTAATATCAACTCTTCCTCCTCCCCTTGGTACCCTCCCTCCCAACTTTGGAATCTGTAATTCACCACAACATCTTGCAGAAACTCACAGACTGTTAAAGAAATGGCTCCCAGAGTTGTGGAGGCTGGCAAGTTCTACATTCAGGGCTCAGTACCAGGGCAGAGGCTTCTCTTGACTCCTGCAGTTGCAAGGGCCGATGGACCTAAATCAGGAAGATCAGATGACAGGCTGCTGGTTGCAGATTCAAGAACCAGAGGTCAGACGATCATGAGATGAATGTTGTTTACAGTGGATGTCCTCATCGAATGTAAGTCATTCTGCCACCGCTGGAAGAGGAAGGCCTGTAAAACCCTTGATAGTCCTTGAGTCTTTGAGAACTGTCCTGAGAGTTTGGTGAAATATTTGACTTCCTTTGGGTTCAGTGACACCCCACTACAATCTTAACGTTTCCTTTTGCTTCATCTACCAAGATCTGTTGCTGTTGCCTTAAAAACAACAAGCAAATGGTCACTTTCATATTTATAAAACAAAACAGAGAAGGGTGGTGTGGAAGCACAAAACCCAAGAATAAACGACCTGTCATTTTAAGAGAAGGTGTGGTGTGTGTGGTTGCTGATCCCTGTTTTGTGGCTGGTGCTGGAAAAATCTAAAATCCTTGTTCTCATCAGGATGTCAACTATCCTTCCTGCAATCTCTCATCCTATCCCCTACTCCTATACTAGCCATCATGTAGAAGTTTTCAGTCGAGTGGAGTCTGACACATGGACAGCCTAAAGAAGAGAGCAGGGTCGCTCCACAGGGTTTCTGAGACCACTTATCTGTAAAGTAGCAGATGGCCTACCTTGTTCTAGCTTAGCGGCTGATGGGTTCAGGCCACTGACCTGTGGTTAGAAGTCCTACGCTCAACCTATTGTTCCACTAGGGCTCCTTTAGTTCATCTTTAGAATACAAAACAGTGTGGGCTGTGTACTTCAGTCTGCCTCCAAATACCAGTGTTCCATCCTACTATGTTAAAATACCTTTTGTTGCACACATATTGTATTTTTTTAAAGTTGTTTCCAACCAGAGGCAGCCTAATGAATGAAAACGCCTAGCCCTGCTTCAATGAAAAGCCTCCAAAGTCTCAACATCTCATCTCTTGCTTCTCGTCTGGACCAGTGCATTCCACATGGAAGTCCACTCAACAGCTACCCCAACTCAAACACAAGCAGAAATGCTAAAATCCCTGTACAGACCTTAGACTGGAAAGAGTTTAACCCAAAGAAAGGAACAGCGTTTAGTTTTGCTTTAATCTTGTGACCAAAGGTGAGCTTTCAGCTATTTGTTTTAGATGCAACAACACATCTTGTACATAAAGGACCAACTGACCTCCGAGCCTGACCGATTTGAGCAGTGTCTCGATTACTCAATAACAACTTGAAGATTCCCAATAGAAAGCCCTGCCCAATAGATGAGGAACCCCTTTGTCTTTCTTAAAACCAATCTCTTCTGATTTTTTTAAATAAAAGGAAATGCTGATGGAGAATTTTTCATGGTGTTGAAATGAGTCAGAGGTTATACTCTTAAGCCACTGTTTCAGAATTCAGCAGGATCACAGAGCGGGGCATTTTAGACCCGATATCGTACGGGACAAATACTCAACACGTTTTTCATCTCCCCCTTTTCTTGCTCCCCGCCTTTCCTCCCTTCCTAAAAGCTAGACACCACTTATGGTTTTAATCTTACAAATGAAAAACTGGCTTGGCTTAATTTGAGTTTCCTTTTTTACCTGATTAATATGATTAACCTGGCCTCAAAAAGAAAACATCAGAAACCCTTTCAGCTGACAATTTGATACGAATTCCAGAGGATTCTGTTACTTAGCAACAGCTAATGTGACTTGGATAGCGCAGCCATAGCTTGCTTACACGGGAAGAATGTCAGGGCAGGAGGACCAGGCACAAACAGAATTCAGGGAGAAGGGTGGCCCCTTGACATAAGCCTGGGGTTCTGTTCTGCTTTGCCGTACAGAACAGAGATGTCACTCTTTTAGTTCAAACGAAAAACCGCAGGTTTCAGACCTAGATGGTGACAACCTAAAGGATCCAATGACAATCCGATAGCCCTGGTGTCTTCAGTTGTGTCAGTGACGGCACACTCGGTCCATGTGCCCCAATCCATTGTCATGCTTGTGCAGTCTTGCCTGTCGTGACTGTGGGTGCTAATTTTCATAAATTGCTAACTGAAATAGATCTTAGAGTTTCTTAAGGCAAAACCAAATGTTTTAATTCTTCTTTTGTTTTATTTCATTTTTATTAAATACTTTTATTGGGGGCCCTTACATCTCATCACAATCCATACCTTCATCCAGTGTGTCAAGCACATTTGCACATATGCTGCCATCATCATTTTCAAAGCATTCTCTTCCCACTTGAGCCCGATATCAGCTCCCCATTTCTTCCCCCTCCCTGCCCTGCCTGCCCTCCATCATGAACCCTTGTTAAGTAATAGATTATTATTTTCATGTCTTAAATTGTCCTCCGTCATACCTCACCTCCTTTTCCATTGTTTGTCCCCCTGAGAAGGGGTTATAGGTTGATCCTTGTGATCAATTCCCCTTTTCCCTCCCACCCTCCCCTAATCCTCCTGGTATCTCTACTCACATTGTTGGCCCTGAGGAGTTTATCTATCCTGGACTCCCTGTGTTGCAGGCTCTTGTCTGTAGCAGTGTGCATGTTCTGGTCTAATCGGATTTGTAAGGTAGAACTGAGGTCAAGATAGTGGGGGGAAGGAAGCACCAAAGAACTAGAGGAACGTTGTATGTTTTATCGGTACTATATTGCACCCTGACTGACTCATTACTTCCCTGTGACCCCACTGTAAAAGGATGTTCAATTGTCTACAGGTGAGACTCACAGAACACCAGACTGTTAGAACAAGGTGTTCTTGTGTTGAGGGAGTACTTTAGTAGAGGCCCATTGTCCATCTGAAACCATAATTCTTAACATATAGATATGAGTACATAGTTCTATTTCCCTCTCATTATATATATACACATATGTACATGCCTGTATTTAGACCTCTGTAAATGACCTTTGCCTCCTGGTTCTTTCCTGTATTTCTTTAACTTTCCTCTTGTCCCACCGTTATGTTTGGCCTTCATTAGGGTTTAGTAAATTTCTCGCTGCTACATTGCCCTTGATTGAGCCCCACTAGGCATCCTACGCCCTTCTCTCCATTGATATTAGTTCACTTGTTCTCTTGTCCCTGGGTTGATCTCCCTCCGACTCTGCCCTTCCTTTCTCCCACCTCCCATTCTCCTATATCCCCCTAGAACCATTGGTCCTGCTCTTTTCGTCTCTGAATTATTAATCCCACCTATTTTATCTAGACAGACATGCAGATACATTAAAAAATTCCATTCCTAGAATATGGGGTATGCAAAGTAACTAAGAACTTAAGAAGAACCTCCATTATTGCCTATTCAGTTCCAACTAAGAGCGACCCTGTAAGGCAGAGTAGACCTGCCTCATGGGGTTTCCAAAACTGTAATCTATAGAAGCCGAAGGCCTCATCTCCCCGCTGAGGAGTGGTTGCTGGGTTCAAACTGCATCCGAGCACTTTACCCACTGCACCAGGTCTCTAAAGTAGCAGCAGATGCCACATCTATAAGGGAAAAATTCTGGATTTAGTCTTCTGATAATATTTGAAATCAAGAAATAATGATGTGCATGAAGTATGTTCACTGTTTCATTTACATACCCAAGGACCACTCTCCATTCTGTATCTCTGTGGGGGCACGAGGTGGCTTTTCTACACAGCCCCTGGGGAACAGATGGGTTGTGGAGAGATGCTCCAGTTCTTCCCTGTACTCCCCTTTCTGTGACTCTGCCCTCTCTCTAGTCCAAACAAACAGACGTGGAGGGCACCACGGCTGATCCTGGGCAAAGCTGCTGCCTTGTGCAGGGTTCCGTTTTGGGGGTGGGGGCAGTGCTAGCCCACCTCCATCCACAGAGGCTGCATGCCTAACCTCCCCATCAAGCCTTGGGGAGCATTTATTTGATTCAGTTTGCAATCTTGTGGACAAGCTATTTTCACTCTTTTATCATTCACTGTCATGTCTGGGAAAACCGTAATCCAATTCTGTCCCACCCTCATACTTGTAAGGAACAAAACCAGACATCACCAATGGTTGCAGATTTCATCCCAGTCGGCCCAACACAGGAGCACTGTGCCACCAGGGTGCCTTTGGTTTCATCATCACTGAGAATTTAAGAAAAAATAAATGAATGGTGGTTTTGAACTGCAGCCCGCCACGTGACCGCTCCACTGTCCGGGCCCCCGAGCAGCAGTGAAGGGCTGTCAGTCAAAACCGTGGACTTGAGAGTGAACGGAAAGACAATGCTGCAGATGCGAATGTCTCAGTAGTCACTTTTCTCCATGTTCACAGGCATGATTTCATTTTCTGAATATATGCCCAAGATAATCAAAATGAGAAATCTGTAAAGACTGCACGGTTCTCGTTGGAAGCGCCTACCTCCGAGAGCGGGTTGTTGCTGAAGGTCCCATGGCTCCAGTCTTCCTGTAAGATGGTGGATACCTTCGCATCATTACACTCAGCAGTCACTGGGTGCTCACACCTAAGACAGATGGGGATTGGAAATGCACCAGAAGCATCATTCTCTTGGCTAAGAGGTGTCTAATACATCGCTTCTACATTAGCCTTTGTAAGGATTACATGAACACACAGGACCCACTGTAGTATACAGATCAGAAAACTCTCTAAGAAGCAAGGCCATTAAATCACCCTGTGGGGGGCTGTCTTTGTGCGACTGTTTGTTTTTAAACATTTTATTAGGGGCGCATACAACTCTTATCACAATCCATACATATACATACATCAATTGTATAAAGCACATCCATACATTCTTTGCCCTAATCATTTTCGAAGCATTTGCTCTCCACTTAAGCCTTTTGCATCAGGTCCTCTTTTTTTCTCCCTACCTCCCCGCTCACCCCTCCCTCATGAGCCCTTGATAATTTATAGATTATTATTTTGTCATATCTTGCCCTATCCAGCGTCTCCCTACACCCCCTTCTCTGTTGTCCGTCCCCCAGGGAGGTCACATGTAGATCCTTGTAATCAGTTCCCCCTTTCCAACCCACTCACCCTCTACTCTCCCAGTATCACCCCTCACACCCGTGGTCCTGAAGGTATCATCCACCCTGGACTCCCTGTGCCTCTAGCTCCTATATGCACCAGTGTACAACCTCTGCCCTATCCAGTCTTGCAAGGTAGAATTCGGATCATGGTAGTTGGGGAGGAGTAAGCATCCAGGATCTGGGGGAAAGCTGTGTTCTTCATCGGTACTACATCGCACCTTGACTGACCCTCTGTGAGGGGATCTCCAGTGGCCGACTAATAGGCTTTGGGTCTCCACTCTGCACTTCCCCCTTCATTCACTGTGGTAAGATTTTATTTTTTGGATGATGCCTTATACCTGATCCCTTTGGCACCTCGTGATTGCACAGGCTGGTGTGCTTCTTCCATGTGGGCTTTGTTGCTTCTGAGCTAGATGGCCGCTTTTTCACCTTCAAGCCTTTAAGACCCCAGACACTATCTCTTTTGATAGCCGGGCACCATCAGCTTTCTTCACTACATTTGCTTATGCACCCGTTTTTCCTCGGCGATCGTATCATGGAGGTGTGCAGCCAATGATACAATTTTGTTCTTTGATGCCTGATAACTGATCCCTTCGGGACCACGTGATCACACAGGCTGGTGTGTTCTTCCATGTGGGCTTTGTTGCTTCTGAGCTAGATGGCCGCTTGTTCATCTTCAAGCCTTTAAGACCCCAGACACTATCTCTTTTGCTAGCCGGGCACCATCAGCTTTCTTCACCACATTTACTTGTTCACCTGCTTTTGGCTTCAGCAGTTGTGGCGGGAGGGTGAACGTCATAGAATGCCAATTTAATAGAAGAAAGTATTCATGCATTGAGGGAGTGTTTGAGTAGAGGCCCAAGGCCCTTAATAGTAAACCTATAAATATAGATACATAGATCTATTTCCCCATCCTCATATATATATTTGCATATGTACATGTCTTTGTCTAGACCTCTATAAATGCCCTTTGCCTCCTAGCTCTTTCCTCTATTTCCCTTGACTTTCCTCCTGCCCCACTATCCTGCTCCGTCCCCACCTGGGTTACAGCTATACCTCTTCTTTACGTCACCTTACCCTTGATCATTCCCTACCAGGCCTGCCACTCCCCCCCTCACCACCAATTTGGATCCCATGTTGTTCCCTTGTCCCTGGGTTTGTTAACACCACTTCCTTATCCCACCCCAACCTCCCCTATCCCGAGTCTCCCCGGAACTGTCGGTCCTGGTCCCGTTGTTTTTTCCTCCAGATAGTTCATCCAGCCTGTCTTATTTAGACAGGCCGCGACTGTTAGTTTTAAAGGGAGTCCTCGCAGGAACGCATGCTGGCATTTGGAAAGCGACCATGAAGTTCAGACTCGCAGTGGTAGCTGCTGCTGGTCTTTATTTGGCTTCACTGATAGGTGAGCACTTTCCTATGGAAGATCTATAATTTAGTCCACCACACAGCCTTTAAAAATTCTAAAGAGGGGTATTTCCTCCTTTAAAAAACTACACAGCCAAGTACCGAAATTCCAAAGTGCTCAGCACCTCCGACAGTAAAGGTGGTTTGGGTCAGAAATAAGGCAAGCCGTATTTATTCACTTGCAGTGACAAAAAGTGGGCTAGGACTATATTATTAACCTCATAGCCTCAGCATGTTAATTTTTTCCTTCAACATTATCTCCTTAACTTCAGTAAAAGTATCACTATTAGGAAGCACGACTCATGTTGCTGAATGTCTTTAAGTTGGTTCTGAATCACAGCGACCCTGCTTATGTGCAAACAGAAGGAAACACTGGTCCATCCCGCGCCATCCACCCATCCTTGTTACGTTTGAGCTCACCGTCGCAGGCATGGTGATTCATGAGGTAATAAACTATGCCTTTTTCAACAAATGTACAAATGTGCTTGACACAATGGATGGATGTACGGATTGTGATGAGTTGTATGAGCCCCCAATGATTTTTAAAGCCTTTTTCCTAATGTGAGACACTTCCTTTTGTGTTATTGCTTTATTTTTACCTTTGAGTTTTTTCTTATTTTTAAAAATCATTTTATTGGGAGCCCATACAACTCTTATCACAATCCATACACCCATCGTGTCAAGCACATTTGTACATTTGTTGCCATCATCATTCTCGAAACATTTGCTTTCTACTTGTGCCTTTGGTATCAGCTCATTTCCCCCTCTCTCCCACTCCCCTATGAACCCTTGGTAATTGATCAATTATTATTATTTTGTCATATCTTACACTGTTGGACATCTCACTTCACTCACTTTTCTGTTGTCCATCCCCCAGGGAGGAGGTTATATGTAGATTCTTGTAATCGGTTCCCCCTTTTTACCCCACCTTCACCTTTGAGTTTTAAGAGATTTCCTTTACATTCGAACTTAGATCACATCAGACATTCTATTTTACTAGAAGTGTCCCTCTTAACTTTTATGTGCGTCCATCAGTCCTGCAGAACAGAAACTTGAAAGCCAGCCAATATTTTAAGAAGGATGTCAGTTCGTGGAGCTGAGTCCTCGGATGGGGTCACAGGGGAAGCACGTGACCACCAGGGGAGAGAGGACCGCTGGGGGGACTCGCCCAGAGAGACAGTTTATAGATGGTTGCATTGAAGTAGAAACATTTTGATAATGCACGATAACAACCACCTTCTTAATTGCATGTGATAGTGACATACTCCCTCTCCTGTAGAAGCACCGAGTGACCCAGACACATGGCCCAGAATCCCCCTCTGCCCAGCACCCGCACTTTGCCATCCAGACCCTTTATAGTAAAATCTGCGTAGTGCTCAGAACTAGGGATGCTGGCTGTTGATTTTTGAAATTACTTTGGACTTGGCAAGGATTAGGTGTGACTTGGGGGCTAAATAATGTCAGCTTGCAGGGCTTCTAGAAGTAAGAGGACCACGGCTCTCAATATTACCTATGCCTTTGCAGAATGCTTATTTTTTGGTGGAGTTCTGAATTGTGAAAATCTGATGCTTTGGTAAAATGAACAGTTAGTCCATGCTCTCTTCAAAGTCCTTAAATTGAATTTATTAAGATGATTATATATATGATGGTGTGGTTATTACTAAACACAAAAAATTAACATAAACAACCTTTGATTAAACAATTTGCCAGCTTAACAGTGGTAAGAATGAAAAATAATGGACAAAGCATTAACATGATTAAGAATCAGCAAAAATATTTACATATTAGAAAACATGTTGTTTATAAATACATAGCTAATGGAAGCCTCATGGTACCAACTGTCTCTTGCCTTTCACAATCTGCCATCCAAGCGGAGTGATTTTTATTTATTTTTTTATTCTTCTGGAGAATGTCTGGATGGTGGGTGTTTTCCTAAATATTGGTTCTTGTTTTAAATCGACTTCCCCTTAAATTCACAACATATCAAGTTTTCAAGTCGGCTTGTTTCACACATTATTTTGGGCGATCTCTCATATCTTCCCCAAACACAGACCAAGAGTGTGTGATGATCATGGAGCAAAAGTCAAACTGTACATCTTAGGCAAGAGCCTTGCCAAACTTGGCATTATACATGACAGGAGAGGCAGGGCCATCAGAAAGGAAACAGAATGGATGCGCTCTGGTTTCAACTTATTCTCTGAATCTGGGGAGGTCAAAGGAAAGAGGAAAGAAGTGTTAACAGTTTACAGGCTCATCTATACAATGGAGAATAAATTTTTAGAGCCTAGCTAAAATTTTTAAAATGAATTAAAATCAAATATGCTTCCCCCATTTCCCCCCTTTAAAAATTATCACACATAGTGATGAAATGTATATATTTTGTTTCAATCCAGAAAGCAAAGATAACTAACTTTAAGAGCAGCCACAGAGAACTCTTGGAATGAATTTGAGAAATGGCTAGCCCTGGCTAGCCTCTTGCTGCTCAGGCAGTTAAGAGGAGGGGGGCGGGGGCAGCGGATGTGGGGAGCTTGAATCTGACTGTTGGGCTGCGGCTATTTTACCTGAATTCTCATTTTTGACCAACCTGAGCCTGCTGTTGGTCAAGTCCAACCATGCTATTTAATACTGCTTTTAGTGAACAAGTCAGCCGCTGGTGGGAAAGAATTAATGATTCTAAATTACAAACTGGACTACTGCTACTACTATTACTACTAAGAGCTAAAGTGATGTCAGACATATATAAGATTCAAAATGAAGGAGAAACAGCAACATTGTAATACACTAGAATTTTCCCAAAGTGGGTTCTATGGAAGACTAGTCCCTTGGAATGTTATTAGATATTACTCAAAACGGTTTCTGCAGTTGAATTAAGCTGGAAAACACAGACATAGCTGAAGTTACATAGAGGATGACCCCCCAACTCCCGAGGAGCAGCTGGTGGTTCTGACAGCCCAGGGGGTATTCACTCTGCCCCTAGGGCAACACCAACAGGGCATGGAATTTAGAGCCTCTGATTCACTTTCTTAGTAGAAATATGTGTTTCCCAAACTCATTTGATTCTAGAACCTTATATTTGTAAGGACATTTCTGGAACTTGCGTCCTGTGGAACACACTTTGGGGGATCCTGGATCCAACTACTTGCAGCATGCAGCTAACTAGCTCAGACACCCAGCTAGCAGGGATTGAATGCAGATGCTGTTAGGCCCCAGCGTGGCAGCTCACTAACAGTCCTGTCGCTTCTCTAGAGCTGGGTCAGGAATGCTGGTGTGATATGCTAAGGCAGTCTGGGGCAGAGGTGTGGGCGAGGGAGGGTACATATAAGAAAAGTTCACGCTAGTGTTTTGGCCAGAGGGAACATCGGATTTCTGCAATTGCCAGAAAACCAAAGCTCATCAAAAGCAAGTCTTTTTTGATGTGATGAAATGTACAGGACGACTTGCCTTTTCTAAACAGAAACCTTCTGAGACAACACAACTGTGAGAGAGTCCAGAGATCTGGAAACTTCTCAGAAAGAAAGAAAAAAAACAAAAAAAAGGGAATCCAGGTGTACCTAGCAAAGGACCATTCCCTCTTTGTATCCCCTGGGATCTCCAGCTACTCCGGGATCCATTCTAACCTGTGCAGCCTCACTCCTGGACCACTCCTGATGGACGGTCACTCTCAGGCAACCCTGCTTGTCAATTGCACAGCATGTTTGGTGGGTTGAAATCCATGTGTAATACACTTAGAAGTAGGTACTTGGTATTTGATATCCAGCTTAGATATGCCCCTTCTCTCGATAAAGTGTGCTCTGTAACATTCTTATTACATATACAAGATTTAAGAGGTCAATGCCTTTAACCCACATCAAAGAATCGAATGAAACCACTAGCTACCAGTAATTTTGCATACAGTCCTGTATTAGAACAGACTGCAGTTAAGTGCCTTGGGCAGGTTGGTCATGAAAAATACATGCAGGTCTTAGGAACTAGCTTTGGAGTTTCCAATAGGATTATTCCTTCCATTAAAGAATTATGGTTATGGTGAATTGAAAAAAAAGGCCAGTCCAACCACCTGGACCCCAATCCCAACCCATTTTGAGTCCAAATCGACAGCAGCAGCCGCTGCAGCCGCAGTGCGCAGTGATGCAGGAGGGCCTGGACTTGGCGTCTTGCTGGCTGCTCACAAGCATGCGATCATTCCCAGCTTCATTTCTACAAGACTTGTAAAAACCATCCGCAATTTGGCACAATGGGGAGTATTGGCAATGGGAACCACCCGGGGCTAGTGAGTTCAGGCAGCCTCTCGTTACAGTGACCATTCCAGAGCGTTGGCAGTGCTGTTTGGGGAAACTACACACAGATTTCTCAACTTCATTCCCTTAATGGCTAATGGCAAGACCCCCTCCCACCCCTGCAGGTCCCGAGAGTCTGGGAGCAGCCGTTGGCCACAGGCCACCCAGGACTGAGGTCTTGAAAGGGCCACAGCTGGGGAAGGGTCAGGGAGAGAGCAGTTCAGGAGAATTCTGGGAAGAAACTAAGCACTCTGACTTTCAGATGAAACTGTTCATCCGAACGTGATGAGTTTGCTTAGAACTCTATGTTTAAAAAAAACCTCTAGCCCAAAGTGAGATGAGGAAAAAGCAGAAAGGATGTCTGGAAATTGGATATTTGATGGCAGTCAGAGTGAATTAATTCTACAATGCAGCGTTTGCAAGATGCCCTGTGAGCCTGGAAGAGTCACGCTGTGTCTGCCCTCAGAGCCACCCAGTGAGACAGTTTGCAGGGGAGATGAACACGAACCTAGTAGCTTTTCTTTTGCATCTCCACTAAAATATTACCTTAGACATTCAAAATCATTTTAGAATTTTGAAATGTCTTTCTCTTGTTCTGTATTTTTGGGGTTAACTAAAAAACAAAACAAAACACGGAGACTGGGTACTGTGACAAGGATAAAGGAGGGGGCGGGGAGAGGCACTGCTGAACAGGGTCTTGCAGAAACTGTAAGGACAAGTGTCTACTTGGAAAGAATACAACTCAGCATTTCAAAACACCTAGTATTTCAGACAGGAGGCAGGTTGGAACTCAAGGAAAACCTGTCTGGCTATTTGGGTTCCCCACCCAAGTCAGGCAAAAAGGATGATCCATATTCGCTGTAAATTAATTTATAAAATACTGGGACTGGAAACATGACTTTGGTGATGAGAAATGGGGAGGAGCAAGCCTGGAGCGCAACGGACCCCGGACCACTTGATCAATACCATTCTCTGTTCAACGTCACTACCCTGGGGAATGCTGCAGTGGAGGGTGAGCAGACTGGCTGGCCTGCTCCAGGCTCCTGCTGCCTTGCCTTTGCATGGTAGGGTGGCACGGTCCTGGTGTCTACCACCAACTTCCCCAGGGCAGTGGCTAGGAACTCTGTACCCAGCTTCCAGGACGCAATTCTGGACTGCTGCTTCTCAGAACACTGCTTCAAAGACTCTGGAAAGCAACTAGACACCACACACACACACACACACACACACACACGCAGCTGGCAGCCAGAGCTCAATTCAGGTGGCAGCCGCACTGCCACTGCCCTTCTCCCCAAGGCTAACAGTCACTTCCCAAAGGGCACAGAGCCTCCTTGCTCCCTGGCATTCTTTCATTCCATCCTAGTATGCTTAGGGGTGGGAGGGATTATGGCTGATACCACCATTGGGATTTGCGTTTTCTTACTTCCCCTAATATGGTTTCTGATGACGACAGAAAAGTGTCGTGATGTCTGATAGTGAAGGTTAACAGCTGCCTATCATATCAGGTAAGGCAGAAGCTAGAGGTTATCAAGGTCAGCCATGCACTATTAGGATCCACGCACAAAGGCTGGTCAGGTGGTAACGCAGGCTATTTAACTCACAAAAGGAGCCAGGGAAAGGGGGGTTTCTGCTGTGATGTCGCTGCCACTGAGCTCCCATCCTGGCTGCTGTTCTCAGCCTTCCAGAGCAGCCAACTCTGCTCTGAGCTGTGGCCGAACAAAAGATCTGGGCTGAAGACAAAGGGGTCTGTCTGACAGCCCTGCATCTCTGCTAAGAGCCCTGCCATCAGCCCAGTTCCCAGGCGAGGAGGCTGCAGCCTGCCTCCTGCAGCTCCCCCAAGGAGAAGACTCCAAGCCAGATGCCTGCAGGAGGTGGGGCAAGGGTCCTGCCCAAGAATCCTCAAGGGGAGGTATGTGGACACCTGTGTATTCACGTCATACATGTGAATCTACAGCTACAGATTTATATATTTTGACCGTCTGATGAAGGGTGTGGGGAAACATGAAGAAACCATTTTCCAGCCTCTCAAACACGCTGGTCCTTCATCACACATGGCCCAAGACCACCAGGGGAGCAAGGAACCCATGTCTGCACGATGATCCTATTATAACTGCACACCTTTCACTACATTACACAGAAATCAGAGAGTTGAAAGTCCTTTAGTCTAAGGCAGCGGAGGCCCCGAAGGGCTCACTGCTCTTCAGTTTTGCTATTTCTGAACTTGACCACCATGACGGTTATATTGTCAGGGCAGCCTCTGTAGAAAGACTGTAAGACGATGCTCTTGGCCCCAAAGTGAGGTTCATCCAAGCGCTCCTTGATGAATCGAACCGCTTCTTCATTGCTGAAAGCATCCCAGAGGCCGTCTGATGCCAAGATCATGAACTCGGGCTGCAGCTTGTCCAGGTCAAAGGTCAGGATATCCGGGTCAGGGATGACCACGTTGAGGTTTTTCAGTGGATAATCCCCCAGGGACCGAGACATGGCCAGGATGCCCTGGACCCTCCAGGAGCCGTTAAAACTGATGAAACCACCTGGAAAGGCAGAAAGAGCCATTAGCACCTTTAGCTGGTGTCTCACATGCCTGGGACTGTCTAGGGGTGTGCGTATCAGGCTGGCTGACTTGGGTGTCCTCTCACTGCCAGCACTGAGCATCATGCCTGCGGTGTGGTTTGCAGCTTGGCATTCTACCAATAGATTCTCAAGCCTGCATCTTTGACATCTTGAACACTCTCAAAAACATATAAATTAGAAACTTGGGGGCATAGGCTGAGCCTAGGGGAGGACGTCTGCTTTCATTGAACAACTTCTTGGCCTCTCAGAGATTGGCAGAGGGAAGGGACACTGGGGTGGGAATTCCATGAAAGTGGAACAGTAGGCTAAAGAGACAGGCAAGGCCGGGGGTCAGGTGGGGGGCTGAGACACATCCTGGTCTGTAACTTTCGTGGGAGACCACCCTAGGGTGTGCCTATATAGACACAGGATGAGGATTAAGGAAGAGCAGAGGGTGAGCACCGTCTAAAGGCCCAGGCTCTGTGCACGCACTGCTTAGATTCAATCCCTGGCTCTGTCACGTCTAGCTTTGTGTGACGGTGAATGAGAGACTCTCTCTTTTATCTTTGGTTTTAGGGGAAATAGTAGTACTCATCTTACTGGATGATTGCGAGAAATTAAAGGATCATTTCATATCCATCATTTAGCACAATGGACAACCATAAAACACATTCAATAGCAATCTATTATTATTTCTTTAAGGGAGAAAAACCTTTGTTCATCATATACTTATCAAACACATTCACATGGCATGCAAGGCAAATTGCAGGCTATGAACTTGACCCTTCTTGGAGAAGCAGACAGTGTGGCAGGAGGACGATGTCCCACACCCCCTGGCAGAATTCCCTCCGGAGGCATCCGCTAAGTTACAGTCTCAGAAACCCGAAGGGGTAGATGGGGCGGGGAGGGAGGATTTCTAGTTATGATGACTAGGGAGGAGTGAGCACTAATGCTGGACCTTGGATAATGGGTAGAACTTCAGTGGACAGGGATATAGGGAACACATTTCAAATGGATAGTGGACCAGAGTCAGACAGGCCTGGGCTTCCTATGCACCCGCTGTGTGTCCACTGGGCAGGTAACTCCACCCCTTGCCGGCTGCAGGTCCTTGGTTATACATGAGAAAGGACAACATTTACTTCCTAAAGTAAGTAAAGGGATAGTGCACACAGGTCACGCACTGGGTTGGCCTCTAGTTCATCATGAGCACAGAATGGATGGGAGCTGGAATCAGTATTGTTGTGATTGGAGGCAGTGTAAGACGCAGCATGCATTTGACCCAAATGGGTTGCAGGTTGTCGTCATGCCAAGCAGGAAAGGGCATGTCCTGAAAGGAAAGTTGGGGTCACTGAAAATACACATGTAGGTGAAAAACCACGATTTGCTGTAAAGTAGCAATAACCTTGACCAAATTCCACAAAAGAAGCAGTAGGTTAATCTAATCTACTTTGGAGATGTTATCCAAAGTTGCTTCCATAAAGTATCACTGCTTTGTGGGGTGGGGTGGTGGGGTGGCGGTGGTGTTTAGGGAAATAGTGGATACGGCGGTAAAGGGGAGGGATGTAAAAATAGGAGTGGTATTTCAGAAGTGAGCACTGGATGGATGGAGTACAGATAAGACGTCTGATGGCACAGCAGAGCCCTGGTGGGGTAGGTAGTGGGTCATGCATTCAGCTGCTCGCTGCAAAGACACTGGTTTGAAGCCGTCAGTTCTGCAGAAGGCTGCAACATGCTGCTGTTAGCTCCGGCAAAGATTTACTCTCAGAAACCCGAAGGGGCAGTCCCACTCTGGCCCAGAGGGTCGCTATGAGTTGGGGATGGCAGTGGGTTTGATTGTGGGACACACATCCTTCCTGGTATCCCCTTCCCTACTAGCACGGTAGTGCCATAGCTGTGTCGTCTGGCTGGGATTGCAGTGGGCTTTTCAGCAGAGATGCTACCTTCACTGGGACAGAAGCCACACATTTTTTTTTCTCCTACTATCTGCTCATCAAAGTTTGAGGCAGATTATTAAAGAGACTGGTTCGTCTATCCCCCCAGTTCAAGTTTAGGTGAGTCTGAAGAATTTCCCAACTCAGCCACAACCCACACCCAGTTGAAGTTTTAACTTGTTGTTTTCAGTTTCCTTTCACACCATGCCGCAGCAAGAATACTGTGCTTTACTGCCCTGTACGAATGTGTTCTAGTTCCACACTCTTGCTCTGCAGCATTCACCCACGCGACCAGTTTCAACTAGTCATAGGAGCAGGTGCAGACCAGACACCTGTGACCTTGAGTTGTGCCCACGAACCAAGAACACCAGGGCACAGGATTTGAACCTGGGGAACTAGATGCCCGGTGCATGCTAACCATCTCATAAGGGATGATACCTCACGCAGAAGCCTTTACCTTGGACTCTACTTTTGAATACCTGTTGCAAAAGCACCCACCTATGTGGACTCAACTCCCAGAAATCTCTACCTCTTTCCATGAACAAATATAAAGTCCCTCCCACCTAAAATTCCTTTAAAAATGGATCCTTCCCCCTTGTCTGCTAAGACTGTGGCCTGCCTTGCCTTAGAGCTCTTGCCACGTCTCCCCTTGCAAGGTCTCTCTAATAAATCCTTCGGCTCACGTGGTAAGGTTGGCTCCCTGCCTAGTTACTCTTAACTGGACAAGGGAAAGAACTCATCTGTGGGGCACTCCTGCTACACGCTTGATGGGTGCTCTTAAAACATCACTTATATAGGGCAGAGGTTGTACACTGGTACATATGGGAGCTGGAGGCACAGGGAAGCCAGGGTGGATGATACCTTCAGGACCAGGGGTGTGAGGGACGATGCTGGGAGAGTGGAGGGTGAGTGGGTTGGAAAGGGGGAACTGATTACAAGGATCCACATGTGACCTTCTCCCTGGGAGATGGACGGCAGAGAAGGGGGGGAAGGGAGACTCCGGATAGGGCAAGATATGACAAAATAACAATCTGTGGATTATCAAGGGCTCATGAGGGAGGGGGGAGCGGGGAGGGAGGGGGAAAAAAAGAGGACCTGATACAGAGGGCTTAAGTGGAGAGCAAATGCTTTGAGAGTGATTAGGGCAAAGAATGTAGGGATGTGCTTTATACAATTGATGTATGTATATGTGTGGATTGTGCTGAGTTGTATGAGCCCCTAATAAAATGTAAAAAAAGAAAAAAAAAGAAAATGATTAGAGCAAAGAATGTACAGATGTGCTTTATACAATTGATGTATGTATATGCATGGATTGTGATAAGAGTTGAATGAGCCCCTAATAAAATGTTTTTAAAAAATCACTTATTCCATCCCATCAACAGAAGACCCCACAAAAGCTTCAGTTAAGAGTCATTCAGTATCTCCAGCAGGCATGGAAGTGGGGAGCGGTAATACAAATCCATGCTTTCTAACCCAACAGTTCCGCTTCCTTCTATGAAAGCTCAGGGGTTGATTCGTTGTAAGCACAAGTTGACCTGTACAGACCCGAGTTTAGTCCAGACCACAGGGCTGGCCGAGAGGCAGTGAGTGGGCACCTCCTGCCTGCGCCCTCAGCAGCTGGGCTTGCTGCCTGGCGGTTACGCAGAGAGCCTCCATGCTCAGGGGGTAGTGTGAGAAGAGAAATAACGCCTCCCTCCCTCAAGTACCAAGGACCCCCCGTGCAAATATAATTTTTTGTCTCCACATCATTTATCATCTTCCAACATACTATATAACTTACTATTTTTAAATGTTGATGTCTGCTTGAGCTCCACTCCCACCCAATAGTTCCAACTCCAGAATGTAAGATTGATAAGGGCTTATTTTTTTTGGTGAGGACGTTGCTATATCCCTGACCTCTGGAATATTGATTTAATGAATTAATAAGGGACCTCCCTTCTGTAATGCTGACTAAGATCAGGCACTGTGCTAGGTGATGATGATACGGAGATTTGATAAGGTCTAGGTCTTGCCCTTACAGATCTCACAGACAGGCAGGAGAGAGAAGATACCTGGGTACATCCATACATTATACAGGTGACACAAGTGGTGCACACAGGAGGCTGAGGAAGGACAGTGAGGGCATCTAACCCAGGCTTGGGGAGGAGTGTTGTAACAAGGAAGGCTTCCAAACGGACACCCTTAAAGGGAATCTTAATCACCAGGTGTAGATGGGCTCAGGTTTCAGGCATCAAAGACCCAGAACAAAATATCATATCAATGTGAATGAAGGGGAGTGCAGAGTGGCGACCCAAAGCTTATCTGTTGCCAATTGGGGTCACAAGGAAGAGAGAGACAAGCCATTCAGGGTGCAGCATAGCACTGATGAAACATACAACTTTTCTCTAGTTCTTTAATGCTTCCTCCCCCCACGATCATGGTCCCAATTCTACTTTACCAATCTGGCTAGACAAAAGCATGTACATGGGTACAGATAAGAGCTGAAAACACAGGGAATCCAGGACAGATAAACCCTCAAGGACCAATAATGAAAGTAGTGATACCAGGAAGGGAAGGGGAAGTTGTGAGGAGAAAAGGGGGAACCACATACAATGATTTACATATAACCCCCCTGAGGGGGTGTGAGCAGCAGAGAAGTGGGTGAAGGGAGACATCTGTCAGACATGAAAAAAATAATTTATAAATTATCAAGGGTTCATGAGGGAGGGTGAGAGAGGGAGGGGAAAAATGAGGAGCTGACACCAAGGGCTCAAGTTGAAGGAAAATGTTTTGAAAATGACGATGGCAAGAAATGTACAAATGTGCTTGACACAATGTATGCACGTATGTATTGTGATAAGAGCTGTATGAGCCCCCAATAAAATAATTAAAAAATAATAAATAAAGTGAATCTTTTAAAAGTGAATCTTAAAGGATACAAAATCGAATCCCTGCTGATGTACTGTTTTTGTGTTATCTTTGGAACCATTTTACTTGAATTTGAGTTTGCGTGATCATTTCCATTTGTTGTCGGGTTCATTTTCTTTGGAAGGAGCACAAACATAGATCTCTTTGTCTGCTGGCCTTATGGCTGTTTCCCACATGTTGGGGCATCCATAAGCGAGGGAGCCCCTCAAAAAGAAATGTTGCATCTGTCTGGAAAAATGTCCATAGGCGTTTGATCGTTGTTCACCAGTGTCTTCAGTGCAGGTTGGGCTTCTCCAATAGCATCTGTTCTTAGCCATCTGCTTCCTTCTGAAATGGATGGAAGTCGGCCAAGTGATGGAATGAGCTGTTTCCACAGACTGAAGCGACCCAGGAAGGTCTCACTTGTCTGTCAAGAAACTTGAACGGCCAACTGACAGGAAGAGGTCCATCTGAATGCCCACTCCAAAACATAGGTGACCCAGCAGAATGTGCGCATTATTGAACGATATGATTAATAGGCGATGCAAATAAAATTAGGCAGAAGATAATTCAAAAAATGGTTGTGCCGTGACGTCAACAAAGAACTGACATAATCCAAGCCAGCTTCAGAAGAGGAAGCCAAGATCGCACTGTTGCTGTGCCATGCACCTTGGCTACGACACGCTGGCTTGCATTTTATTGCCCATGGAAAGACAGTCTACTGTGTGAATCATAACAATTTAGGGAATAACACTACAAAGAATGGGATTTCCAGAATGCTTAAATTTTGCCTGTGTCCAACCTTTACACAGACCAAACAGAGCAAGGGGATTCAAATCAGGAAGCAGGGTTGAAATTAGAAAAAGGGTGTTGGGCTGTACCCTTTCTTCATACTTGCTCCATCGAATGCCGAGCATATGATCTAAGAAGCTGGCCTGTGTGAAGAAGAAGTGGGCATCAAGACTGCAGGAGGACACGCTCGCCTGCCACAGGCCCAGGCACAAACTGCCTTGCGGAAGGCGACGAGGACTTGGAGGTCACCCTGATGAAGAGCAAAGACCACAGACTCCCGCGTGGAGCCCATTGCAGAAAACGAAAACCCTCCCCGTGGCGCCAGCAAACATCACGGTAAACAGCAAAGAATGAAGCGCTCAGCATTTTCATTTTACCTGGATAAGTAACCAACACCCACGGAGGCAGCAGTCAAGAAACCAAAGACATCCTGCAATGGGCAAATCTGCCGCTAAGGGCTCTTAAAAGTGGTTCAAAACAGCCACGATGTCACCTTGAGGTCTCAGGTGCGCTTGGTGCCAGCCGACGTATTGCAATCACTTGACAAGGACACAAAAGTTGGACACCGACTAAGAAAGTCCACAGAAGAATCGATGCCTTTAAATGATGGTATTGGCAAAGACTATTGAATAAGCCTTGGATTGACGGGAAAATAAACACATGTATCTTGGCGGGAGTATCGTCAGAAAGCGCCTTAGACTTCGTCTCACATACTGTGGACCTCTAACGGGCACCAGTCCCTGGAGAAGGACATCAGGCTTGGTCAAGTAGAGGGTCAGGGAGGAAAGGAAGACTCTCGACAAGGTGCCTGGGCCCAGGGGCTGCGACAATAGGCTCAAGCAGAACATGGGGCTAAACAGTGGGTGGCTTTGTTTCACCTGAGATTGTTGCTGGGAGGGGACAAACCACCTCGACTCCACCTAAGAACAAGAACAACGACAACGGCGACAAGGACGAGGACAAGTCACATACACACACAGCCAAACTTTGGGGACAAGTTAGTAGATTGGTGTGCCTGGATGAAAGGGGACACACAATAGATGGGGAAGGCAGGGCCCAATGATCTCAGCTGGAAAGTATTTCTTTATCCCTTTGGAAGCTTTGATCATGAAGAAGGGCAAATTCAGTGGTCACTTATTTTGATAGGAAAAGGTTACCAAGTCTCGGCTACTTCAGCAGCAGCGTCTGAATAATCAAACACTTTATTCCCCAGGCGATCCTTCGGCAAGCCACGTTGTCGACCACACAAGATGGCAGCCCTGCCACAGAGTGGGCACCACTCACCAGCCCTCTTTATTCTCTTCCTTTCTCTCAGTTGATAAGGCTTATGGTCATGAGACAGAGGAATGGCGTTGCCGTCTTTGTCGCACAGGACCCCACGCGAGTCTCCCACGTTGGCCACGGTGAGGTCCTTGTCTGATAGCAGAGCGATCAAGCACGTGGTCCCTGAAAAACAGAAGAGAGGGGCAATGTGGAGCTCAGCAATGTACTGAAGTTCAGAGCTTTCGGGCACTGACTGGATTCTTAGGTTCTTCAATCTACTCCTGTGGGGTGAGGACTGGACTTGAGTCGCTCCAGAAATGAGGGCCTTCACTTCAACAACGCTGATCAAATCTGACAGTCCATTTACTTAACCATGTTAGAGTGTCACTGAAATAGGCTAAGAATACGTTATCATTTCCCCAAATCACTTTTGTCTGTGATACTCTCAATTTAAACGCCTATCATATGTAAAGGGATTAGGAAGGTGTCAAAATCAGTTTGAAACTTTCGACAATTGATATGTATTTTCTGCTTCTCATTGGCGCCGAATTTCTGTGACTCTCCAGCAGCAAATGCTCGGGAGAATGGGGACAAGGTGAGCTCCTCCACTGGAGAGTCTGTAAACTGACAGGCGCCACAGCCAACCGATCCCCTTTGCTCAAGTTGACAGGAGATTATGTAACTGCCACACCCTCTCTGCCTCATCCTGAAAGCAGAACATTAACCCAGCATTTCTTCCTCTCATATTCCTGATTTAGTCATTTAGAAATATATCCCTTAACCTTTATCTCTGCTGAATACATTATTTTCGATCCTCATTAACTGTACCTGCTCTCTCTGCTGCTACACTGTCACTGCAGTGATTTGTTTTAAAACACAAATATCATCATGGAAGTACCCGACTTTAAAATGCTTCGGTGGTTCTTACTCATATATAAGGGAAAATTAATTACACACACATGCATACATGCATTACATTACATGGGAGCTCAATACAGCTTATACATATGAGGGAGCTTCAAAAAGTTTGTGGGGAATCAGAATCCAAAGTTAATGGGATTATTTGTGAACTTTTGAAACTTCCGAGTGTACGTAGAGTAACTTTGGCTAAGAAAGTACAGCCAGAAATCACAGGTCTTTAAAAAGGTCTCAACATCTTACTATGGCATAAATTCTCCCCACCTCCCCTCTTCTGCTGTCCTGTGGCCACATGGCTCTGCCCACGATGGGGCTCCCGTAGGGAACACAACAGTTCCTGCAATCTAATGGACCTGCTGCTTCAGCGTTATCTGCTGTCAAAGTCCTGCTGGAACAAACCACCCCCCTGGCTCTGCACCATCTCCACAATGTGTTATAGATTACACAGCTCTGACTCACAGTCTTCATTGGCTGACAGACGCAGGAGGTGCCCTGGCCAGAAATGAAACCCGGATCTCACAGAGAAGAGTTCTACCACAGAATCAGCAATGCCTCTTTTAAGAGATCTCAAAAACAAACAACCCCCCCGCCCCCACAAAAAAACAAAACAGAAAAATCACTGCCAGCTAGTCAATTCCAACTCATAGCGAGCCTATATGACAGGGTAGACCTGTCTCTATGAATTTCTGAGGCTTTGATTCTTTGTTTTTATAGATCATTTTATTGGGGGCTCGTACAACTCATCACAATCCATCCATCCATCCATCCATCCATCCATCGTGTCAAGCACATTTGTATATTTGTTGCCCTCATCATTCTCAAAACATTTGCTTTCTAATTGAACCTTTGGTATCAGCTCCTCATTTCCCCCCTCCCTCCCTCACCCTTGATAATTTATAAATTATTATTATTTTGTCATGTCTCACACTGTCCGATGTCTCCCTTCACCGCTGTCTTTCTCCCTCAGAGCTGGCTGGTAGTTTTGAACTGTCAACTTTATGGTTAGCAGCCCAGTGAGTAGGCACTATGCTACCAAAGCTCCTTAAGAGACCCAACTCTTGTTTCTTTCAGATTTCTTGTTTCTACCAGTTCCAACCTGCCCCTCCAACCCCCTCTCCCCCGGCGCCCAAGTAATATTTCTATCCTTTCAACAAGGCTACCATTGACGATGAGGGAGAGAGGGCAAAGCGATACCAAGCCCTTACTGCGGCCCTGAGCAGTTACCTACAACTGCTACTTTAACGGATCATCTCAGCACCAGACAGCTCGAGAAGATACAGCAAATCTGTAGGTCCCCTCCAGCACCAATCAAAGCATTCCAAGTGCCCTAGTAAATTTCAGAAGCGTCATCTTAAAATGTAAACTTTAACACCTAGAGTTAACGAAATGTTTTTTTTTTTAATTCGCTGAAGTTAGGATTTGATGGCGAATGTGCTATTGTAGAGAGACTCTCAACAGGACCTGGACCTGGGTGTAGAAGACAAATAAAAGTAGTCTCCCCCGTGCGGCCCACTCGCCCTCAGAGCCCACCTGCCTCAGAGAAGGCCAAAGTGCAGCGCTTACTTTCTTGGGCTCCTGGGTAATGTGACTTCACGGGGACGTTTGCTGGAAGCTTTCTCTCTCACTTAGAGAGAGAATGCAGGAAATGACGCACATCCTGCAGCCTCGGCCTTCATGTTTCCCAGAACGGTGGCAGCCATGTCGCAATAGGGGGACATGCATGCGGGCCAAGTGAATCTGTGGAGGATGGTGGAGCAGAAAGCAAAGAGGCTGGGTCCTTGAGAATGGCACAGAACTGGTGACAGCCACTAGACACCGTGTCCTATCAAGAGCCTTTATGCATTCCGGCTTTTAAAGTTCTCTATTTTCTTTCAGGGTCCTTAAGTGACGCAAGGATTCATCGTCCAATTTAGGAGGGCGTACCCATGTCAATGATAGATTTACTGTGCGCCTGCGATGACTCACTCATACTTGCTGGATCTAGGCAGGATTTATGGCTCGACACTCCCCTTGTCAAGAACACAATCCCATGGTTTCTATCAGTAAATAAGATCTACTTCATGGCACAGATTTTAAAGAAAATGATCCTGTGTCTGCAATACCAACAGAATGTTAGACCTGGCCCAAACGACCTCACTCCTGTGGCACTTGCTAACACCAGGAGGGGGAGGAGTAGGTGTGACAAGAACAGGACAAGGGGACTCAGAGGGCTTCAGTGTCCCATCAAGGATTGCATCACACAACATCGATGTGCTGAAAGACTTAAAGACGTGGGTTACTGAACCAAAAGTAAGAATAATGACAGGTCTCCACTGCATAAGCTATGTGCTAAACATTTTATTTATATCACATAATCCTCGCTGATCTGTAAGTCAGGCACAGCGATTTCCATTTTATGGATGAGTAAAACATGAGGTAACATGAGATAACATCTGTCTGGGCCACACACCTGAACTCTCTGACCCCATTTGGCCACATCCTTAGCGAGCAGCACTTCTTCCTATACCACACTGTTCCCCCGCCTCCCCAAGGAAGACTGATCTCTGCAGCCAGTCTTTACACTGCCATGTTTTCAATCATTGCCATCAACTCGCTCCATTTGGAGGTCAGGCAGCATACCTCGGTGTAAACCATTGAAAAGTGAGTGTGGTAGTTACATAATCCGTTGTCATTTGGAGGATTAAGAGTGAAGGGGTGGACTTTAGCCTGTCACACAGGTCACAGCTTGATGACTTCATTTGGAGGCTCTAAGGAAATAAATGGTTCACTGGAGGTGGGGCGCAGGCTCACTCCCTAGGAGGCACTGCAGCTGACAAGACACAGGGAGCTACCATAGTGTCCTGAGCTGGAGGAGCCGCGAGAGACCCCTGCCAGCGCGGAGATGCTTACACTACCACTGGATCCACAAGACTTCCCACCCACTGGCCTATGATTTTCCTGCATTCAGTGTCATTGCACATGTTTTGTGAGTCTGAAGAGGACTTTATAGATTGCTATTGGATATATGGGCTAATATTGGACTTATGGACTTGATCTGGTCTGGGCTGGAATGTTTTCTTAATCTACCATTACTCTTTATATAAAGCTCTTTCTTATCCACACGAGTGTCCATGAATTTGTTTCTCTAGTCAACCCAGACTAACACAGTTTGTAAATCAGGAAAGAATTTCATCTACGAGATATGAATCTCCTTTAATATAATTATGGCTCTGTTAGCTTAAACAAAGAACATATTATTAAAATTCTCAATAATGAAAGTGATGATACATTGGGGATTGCAATGGATGCGTTGAATCAGAATGTATTGAAATGCTGAATGTAAAAATAGAATCTGCTCCGTAACCTTCACTGAATTCACAGTTAAAAAAGAAGCCGCAGCAGCGGCAGCTCAGAAACAATCAGTTAGAAGATGTGGTAGTTCCATAATCTGGTGTCAATTTGAAAGGATTACGAGTGAAGGGGTGGAGTCTAGTCTGTCAATTGGATCATAGCCAATGAGGCCTCGGGTGGGCATGGCCTTCTGAGAATTCTGGGAAATCCTGTATCCTTCTTGGAGGCAGGAGTCTCTCTCTCTCTCTCTCTCTCTCTCCCTCTCTCTGAGACTCTCTATTCACAAGACACATGGCATTATGCTGATAGATCCCATGCCCTGGGAACTGGAGAAGCCACGTGGAGACCCCTGCCAGTGCTGAGATGCTTATAACACCACCAGAACCAAGACTTTCTCACAACTGGCTGATGATTGTCCTGAATTCGCCATCATCACATGTGTTTCGTGAGTCTGAAGAGGACTTTATCGATTGGTATCAAACTTATGGGTTTGGACTGGACTAGGTTGGGATGCTTTCTTAATGTACAGTTACCCTTTATATAAAACTCTGTCTTGTACACATATGAATTTCTGTGAATTTGTTTCTCTAGTCTACCCAAACTAACACAGAAGACATCTGAATTTCTCTGGGCCTCAAACACAAGGAGCCTGGATGAACTTTGAATCCAGATGGTGCAAAGATTACAGTAATCCAGGAGGCTGAAAACTGAGAGCTCAGGTTGCTAGGTTCAGTCCACCCAGAAAAAGATGAGGCTTTCTACTCCCTTAAAGAGTTAGTATTGGAAACCCACAGGCACAGTTCTACCATCCTATGGGGTTGCTATGAGTCAGAATAGACTCAATGGCAGTGAGTGTGTTTTGTTTGAAAGGCACCTCGACAGGAAGGCCTGATGATGAAAACACTAGGAAGCCCGATTCTAGCCCCCGACACACACAGAAGCACCACGAGTCCCTCCATATTGACTATATATATTGGCTGGTTCTGACTGGCCTGTTTGGATGTTTTACAGCTCTTGAATTGAGACGGAAAAGTCTAGTGCCTTGGGGGAACACGTCAGGTATAACAAATGGCTCATGACCTTCTTGGAATAGCTCCCCCCACTCACATTTGATAAGAGACATGGGATCTGAAAGTATGTTGCTGTCTAAGAGAGCGCAAGCCTGGTAAGAGTGATAACTGAAATAAGGTTCAGTTCTATTGGTGCTACAAAATGGAATGGTGTGGCTTGTGGCAAACTGGACAGCACACACTCAGGCCACAGCAGCCATTCCACAAAGGTGGCTGCCACGTGGGAATGCAGGCCCATGGTGAACCGCTCTTCAGGTCGATGCAAAGGAATGCTTATTTATGTGAACTCTTCTGATTTTTAATACTGGCGATTTTAAAACATAGTATCTTCTTTGAAAATATAGTGTAAGTCAAACGAAAGGACCCCCTCTGCTCTTGAGCTTTGCAAAATGGTCTCCCTGAGACAGCTCTGATAATGTCATGGTGACAATGACTCGCATCCCGGTCTGCCTAAGCCATACGGTGCCTTCTCACATAGTTTGGCATTTGAGTTTCATAGCTCATTAGCCAGGAAGAATGACTGCATTGATTGATAAATACTTCAGTTTGGCAAAGAGATCTTAGCTTATTTTTTAGGGCCATGTGGTTAGCTACTAGGTGAGGTGGCTGTGGGGGGGAGCTAATGACAGTCACCTGGGTTCCTTGGCTCAGGGTCATTCTGTCTCCATCACAGCTCCCTACTGACTGTCCCACACATGCAATCTCATTTGCATGTCTCATTGAAGATTCTTCAATCCATTAGGCTGGCAGTCCCTTTGAGGGCCAGGATGGTGCCTTATTAATTGCTCTAGTTTTGTAAAAGTGCTTTCTATACTGTAGTGCCTCATGATGCAGGGTGAGGGGCGATAAAAGAATGTGTGTGTTTTCCCTTTAAACCTTGCACTAATCATACTATTTGCAGTTTACAGCTTTACTCTATGTATGTTTATATGCACACATATAAAGGAAGCCTGGGGGTGCTGTGGGGCAAACTCTGGGATGTTAATTGTAGGGCTGGCAGTTCAAATCCACTGAGTGCTTTCTTTGCAGAGAACGAGGAAGCTGTCTGCTTCTGCAAAGGTTTGCAGGGTCAGAAACCCTGTTGATGGCAGCTCCGCGCTGGAATTGACTTGATAGCAGTGGGTGGGACGTATACATGCACATGCATACACATACGTGTCCCCAAATATGTGTTGTAAATCCTAGCCTCCCTCCCTGCAGTCATGATACCCCTGGGGAACAGGTTGTCTTTGTTGTGTTAATGAGGCAGGATTCCTGTAGGGCCGGTTTTAAATGAGTCTCTTTTGAGATATAAAAAGCGATTAAAGGTAAACTAGCAATGGAAGATGAGAGAAGACTGTTGCCATGCCACATGCCAAGTCTTATTTCCAAGGAACTCAAACTAAGCGGAAGAGACAAGGGCTCTGCACTGGGACTTGTGGTCTCCTAACTGAAAAAACAGCTCTGGTGGCACAGTGGGTTATGCTTTGGGCTGCAAATCACAAGGTCAGCAGTTTGAATCCAGGCACCCTGCAGAAGAAAGCAGAGCTTTCTGGGTTACGACTCCCTCACTGTCATTGAGTCAATCCTGACTCCTGGTCATCCGTAGGGTCTTGGGGGAACACGTCAGTGGGCTGACAAACCGTCTGAAAGCACCAGCATGGATTGGGAGAAAGATGAGGCTTTCTACTCTCGGGGCAGTTCTACCCTGTCCTGTAGAGCCACTGTCAGTGGGCATCGACTAGAAGGCAGTGAGTGTGAGAAAGACTTACAGCCTCTGAAACAGACAAGGGACAGGTCTACTCTGTCCTGTGGGGCTGCTATGAGCCCGATAGGACTCGATGGTTATGAGTTTTAAGAACTACAAGAAAACAAATTTGATTGTTAAAGCCACCAATGTGTGATATTTCTGATATAGCAACAATAAGAAATGAAGACCATGCATCTTCGATAGTCAAATCCTAAAATACTCTAATTTCTTAAAAATAGTAATAGTTATCTTGGTGATGGGATTATGAATCAATCTGGCTTCTTCTTTACTCTTTTCGGAATGAAGTTGAGTTTAATGTTATTTAAAGTGACATTTATATTCACAGTGGCCTTTTAAAGACTTTTGATAAAAGAATGAAACCAGGGAGTGGTTGGAGAGGGAAGAGAGGGGAGAAGAGAAGGCAGAAGGAAGATGAGGGAGGGTGGAAGGAAAACAGGGAAGATGTCGGAGAAGCTGTTCTAACAACCAAAAGGTGATTCGTTTTACACATCCCAGGAGAATGAGCACATTTTTAGGAGGCGTGGAAATACATTTGTCTTGTAAAGGTTTGACAATGAATGTTAGTTCAATAACACAATTTCAGGGCTGAGATGACATCGGGGCCTGATGACTGACAGAAATGTTATTGGTGTGCAACATATTGGAAAACAAGGAGGCTGAAGGCAGCCATTAAGGAAAGTATCAGGCAGGAAGGATAAGATCACTATCATGGGACTTCCAGCCCCACCTCCCGCAGGCAATGCTGTGGCTGGTCACAGGCCTGTCCTGAAATGCAGATAAAGCGCCCGATGTGGCTCTCAGTTAAGCTTCCCGCCTGGTCAGCACCACCCAAAGTCTGCCAATGGGGAGTCTGCTTGGAGCTGGTTCCCCAGTCTTTCTCCTGTTAATGAATGCAGCGATGTTGGGGGACCATCGATGTTGGGGGACCATCCGTGGTCTGGAAAACTATAGAATGTGCTCTTCTGGCCTTTTTTAGTCCTTTTCTCTCTTGTTGGCTGCCCAAGTTTCTCAACCGGCTGCTCTACATTCTCTGAGAGCCTCCTTCTTCAGAGCCACATCAATGTGGGTGCCTGGCCCTTAGCTTAGCTCTGTGAGGGGGGTGATTATGTTAACAGTAATTAATGGAAAAGCCAACAGCCCCACTGGAGAGTGAATGGAATGAGATCTCCAGGGAAAGGGGTGCAGGCCCAGATGCTGAGCGCTTCCAGATTCTGAGCATTCACCACATGCCAGTCTCTGGGCTGAGTACTTGGCTCATACAACAATGTCTTTCATCCGCCCAAGAGTCTATTATTATTATTATTAGAGATACTATTAGTAGTTCTATTTCACATATGATACACCTGAGTTTCAGTGACTAGCCCAAAGTCACCCAGCGAAACCCATCTGGGCTGTTGTCAAAGCTTCGCTTTCAATTTTGAGGCATGGTGTTTCTTGCTCATGTTTCTTGTTCTGTATAGGTCAGATAAAAAGAAGCTCTTCCTCTGTGAATGGTTGTCCATTTTCGAATCGACAAAGACCACAGGGTGACGACTAGAGCTGCTGAGTGGCAAATCTGATGTCAAGTTATAATCTCCCACCACCTGCCCCAGTGCCAAAGGACAGGCAGGGCTGCTCCGGGGGGACTTCCAGCAGGACAGGCCAGCGGAGGGGTTCTTCACCCAGAGACTAGGAGCAGCCTTACGGAATGACTGCGCTATCTCTCTTCCATCAAGACCCGAGAAACTAGAAGGGCAACCATTTTTGTGGGTTTCCAAACTGAGGAAGGAAGTCCTGGTGGCCAAACGGACTATGCACTAAGCTGCAAACCGTAAGGTTAGTAGTTCGAACCCAGTAGCCACTCTCCAGGAAAAAGATGAGGCTGTCATTTCTGTAAAGATTTACAGTTCTTGAAACCCAAAGGAACAGTTCTACTCAGTCCTATAGGGTCACTGTGAGTTGGAATCGACTTGATGGGAGAGAGTTGTTTATTTTGTTTTGTTCTTTGGAAACTCAGGGAGCAAGGAACTTCAATGGCACCCACTCATGGTTAGGCATTGGGCTTTTCACTGCAAGGTTGGTGGTTCAAATCCACTGGCTGCTCTTAAGGGAGTAAGATGAGGCTCTCTGCTCCCATAAAGATATATAGTCTTAGACACCTAGTATGGGATGGCTCTGAGCAGGAACCAACTCAATGACAGTGAGTTTGGTTAGACTGAGGAAGCCCTGGTGGGACACACGCACCTACGGAGGGAGACTTGTGTAAGTTTCTCAGACTGGGTGAGGACAGAAAGTTCCCCAAATGGCCCTTCCTTGTGTCTTCCTTTGCAGCCAAGTCTGCCTCAGTTTCCCCCATTGCACACTGGAGAGCAGAGTGGCAGGAATAACATGTTATGAAAAACAGATCAATTATAAACTGATGTTTTCTTTCCCTGAGACTTTTGCATAAGCAAAAACATCAACCATTCTGTTGACACTGGATCAGTGTTGAGGCAGTCAATTTGAAGACAAATTCTATTATTGTAAACCCTACTATTGCATAGTTTAATTCCAGATTCAGAAATCCTACACCTGTTAACAAACCCATACATTAATAACATAAAATGACTGGAAGAAATGAAAACCAGTGTATGGGTGCCAGAAAGATCTTTGTCACAAATGAGGTGTGCTACCCTAAATATGAAAAACGATCCTTTTAATGGAAAAGGGGGGTTTAATAATGCAAGCTTTCAGAACTTGATGGAGTATGCATATAATTTTCACACTTCACCAGAGTTAAAGCATAGATGTGCCATCTGATGTTCATAAGCACCATTCTGAGATGGAAATGTTCTTCAACTTCACATTTCAACTGCTGCAAAAATGTTTATTTCACACTTGGGTGCTGCCTGGGCACCCTTTCTGATCCTTCTTTTTCTGTTCAGTATGGATATATTAGAGAGAACTTTCTCCAGCAAAACTGCAGATAGATAGATAGGCAGACAGGCAGACAGACAGAAGGGTGTCCCATTATGCTGGTCCCGTGCATCAAGGAGTTGCAGAAAACTGCGGGGCCCTTTGTCACTGCAGACCTGCTGTGTACTCTTTCGGGGCATGGCTGTTTTGAGGTCTAGGTAAGCAGACCCCTTTTTTGTGATTCCCATTAACACACTTTCTCATCGCTATTGTTGACATTTAGTTCAGGTCACAGCATGCTACTGAAATTACTTTATAATTGCATAATTACAACTCAGATTCTAAGTCTAGTATCTTTTAATGGCAAATAAAACTAATTTCATGGTTGCTTTGATTCTTCGTACACAGGCCAGAGAAGTACTGGCTGTATCCTGCTCCCTCTGTTCCCCCGCCCCCGCCATTTCATGGTGTCTAAGGATTCTTCAGTGAGATAGCCAGAAATGGTCCCAGATAACTGCTACGTGCTGCTTCTGCTTTATCGTGAATGCTATGGGAGTGAAGTATAACGGAACTTTAAAAAGTGTGCTTTATTAAAAGGCGCATTTGCCCCAGAGATTCATCAGTGAACTTTAAGGCAGAGTAGCACTCCTGCTGTGGGAGTGATCCACAGTCTATTTTTGCTTTATGTATACATTAATAAAACATATGTAATATAAAAATAGAAATGACAAAAATTAATTTTTAAATGCTTTAGCCAGTATTACCAATGTTTGATACCGACCATGACTTCTCTCACCCCCAAGTTAGTTAGCACAGACCTATTTGGTACAGAATTCCAGTTGGAAGGAGGAAAATTTCCCAAAATGAGTTCACCCTTGTGAAAAGTGCTATTGGCAGGGTTTGCAGTTACATATGAATGATTTCCAGATGATCTTTGGAAATAATCTAAACAACAGAATACGGTGACTAATATCCTCAGTTAAAGGGACAAAACACAGGCAGGCACTTCTATAAAATTAGGATAAATGTTGTTGTCGTTGTTAGGGATGGTCAAGTCCATTCAGACTCAGGTACCCCGTCGACACCAGAAGGAGACACTGCTGGTCCTGTGCTCTCCGCACAGCTGTTGTTGTGGTTTGAGACCACTGTGGGAGCCCCATGTCGATGTAGCTCAGATAAATAAATAAATGAGTAAACTAAAATCTGATTTGGGATAAGTCTGACCCAATAATTATTAATTTTCGAACCTGATTTGGACTTAGGGGATTTAAGTGGGCTCTAAAGTTATATCTTCAGGAAGGCTGCTGCCTGATAAAATATGGAGTTTAATTCCATCTGGCCAATATGGCACAAACCAAAAACTGGTGTCCCTACCCTGAGAAAATGCAGCAGACAATGCAGCAAAAAAAAAACCCTTCTTCCTCCTTCGCACCTCCATTGTTTGTGCTTAAAATACAAGGGTAAAAATAGCACTGATACAGAATCATAGAAACCTTTACAAAACAAAACTATAAAAACTATTGTTTCATGATATACACTCCATCTAGGGCTATATACTTTAGAAGACGCGGTTTTCACCTCCCCAGAATTTTGCATTCTTTAATTTACATCGCACGAAAATAGCAATGTTTGGCATTCTGGAGGGACTAAAATTGTGTTCTTTCAGAATGTTCTTTACCTTCTGGGAACAAAAAGAAGTCTGAACAAGCAAGATCATGGCAGTAGGGTAGCTGGGGGAAGGTGACCCAACAAAATCCTCACTGGACATTCATGCTACCCTTGAAAATGAACAGGTATATTGTCTGGTAGGGGGGAAAATCCTCAGTACAACTTTCATGGCCCTTTTTAATTTTTTCCATTAAGACAATTTTTTTATTTTCTTAACACTTCTAATAAGCCCCTGTGATCATCTTTTGTCCTTCAAGAAAGTCTATCAAGATTTCCCCTTTACAATCCTTCCAAAACACTGGCTGTAACCTTCTGAGTGGACCTCTCTGACTTGAATTTAATCACTATAGTCCATCCCCTGGGAAACCATGGCTTTGATTGAAATTCTTAATTTTTGAAGGCACCATAATGAGATGAAAACAAGTGTATTATTGAGAGAACTTGTTGGCAGCAATCCACTGATCTGAGACGTGTTTCAGCATGCTCTGTTTGGAATAGACCCTCACAGCAGTGCTTTTTTACTTATTTAGGTAATATAAAGTATTAATTATGTGTGTTGCCTAGCTCTCTGTTCCTACGGTGTGGGCAAAGTTGTGGGCTTGGTGCTAGGGCAAATAAAGATGAACAAGAGACAGTCCTTACGCTAACACAGTCCTGGTGGAAGGGCACAGTGGACAAACAATGGGATCAGTGCCAATGCCAAGAGAGCCTGGGTGTGTGCAGGCAGCTATGGCAGAGAGAACGAGGTCACTCAGTGTCGGGAGATAGTGGACGGTGGGGAGATGCATTGGATGCAGGGAGGATGATGCACTAAAGGGAATGAGACCTTACCTCTCTCTAGAAGAGCCAAGAGGGCAGGCATTCACACAGCCGGATATCTTTCTAAGGAGCTCTAGTGGTACGTTTGGCTGCTAACAACAAGGTTGGCTGCTCAAATCCATTGGCAGCACAGTAGGAGAGAGATGAGGTAGTCTGCTTTCATAAAGACATATGGTCTTCATATATAAATATATTTGCATATGAAAATGCCTTTATTTAGACCTCTATAAATGCCCTTTGCCTCCTAGCTCTTTCCTCTATTTCCTTTAACTTTCCTCTTGTCCCACTATCATGCTCAGCCTTCATTTGGGTTTCAGTAATTCCTCTTGGTTACATTACACTTGGTCATGCCCTACCAGGCCTCCGACACCCTCAACACCACCAATTTGGATCACTTGCTGTTCCCTTGTCCCTGGGTTTGTTAACTATATATAAGGACGGGGAAATAGATCGATGTGCATATATTTATAGGTTTAATATTAGGATAGCAGATGGACATTGGGCCTCCACTCAAGTAATCCCTGAAAGATTACTTTGTTCTATTAAACTGGCATTCCATGATGCTCACCTCCCCAACACAATCACTGAAGACAAAGCAGGTACGTAAGCAAATGTGATGAAGAAAGCTGATGGAGCCCAGCTATCAAAAGACATAGTATCTAGGGCAGGAGTCCTCAAACTACAGCCCGCGGGACACATGAGGCCCGCCAAGACCATTTATCCGGCTCACCAGGTACTTTTTCCCCATTTGTTTTTTACTTCAAAATAAGATATGTGCAGTATGCATAGGAATTTGTTCATAGTTTTTGTTTTTTTAAACTATACTCCAGCCCTCCAGCGGGTCTGAAGGACAGTGAACTGTCCCCCTGTTTTAAAAGTTTGAGGACCCCTGTCTAGGGTGTTAAAGACTTGAAGGTAAACAAGCAGCCATCTAGCTGAGAAGTAACAAAGCCCACATGGAAGAAGTACAGCATCCTGTGTGATCACGAGGTACCAAAGGGATCAATTATCAGGCATCAAAGAACAAAAAATCGTATCACTGCGTGCTTACCTCCCAGATATGATTGCTGAAGACAAAGCACGTGCATAATCAAATGTGGTGAAGAAAGCTGATAGTGCCCGGCTATTAAAAGATATAGCGTCTGGGGCTTGAAAGTAAACAGTCAGCCATCTAGCTCAGAAGCAACAAAGCCCACATGGAAGAAGCACACCAGTCCGTGTGATCACGAGGTGCCGAAGGGATAAGGTATCAGGCATCAAAGAACAAAAAAATCATGTCATTGTGAATGAAGGGGAGTGTAGACTGGGGACCCAAAGCCCATCTGTAGACAATTGGACATCCCCTTACGGAAGGGTCTCAGGGAGGAGATGAGCCAGTCAGGGTGCAGTATAGCAATGATGAAACAAACAACTTTCCTCTAGTTCCTAAATGCTTCCTCCTCTCGCCCCCACCTCACCCCCCACTATCATGATCCCAATTCTACCTCACAAATTTGGCTAGACCAGAGGATGTACACAGTACAGATAGGAACTGGAAACACAGGGAATCCAGGACAGATGATCCCTTCAGGGCCAGTGCTGAGAGTGGTGATACGGGGAGGTTGGAGGCAAGGTGAGGTGGAAAGGGAAAACCAATTACAGGGATCTACATATAACTTTCTCCCTGGGGGACGGACAATAGAAAAGTGGGTGAAGGGAGACATCATACAGTGTAATATATGACAAAATAAATTATAAATTATCAAGGGTTCATGAGTGAGGGAGGAGCAAGGAGGGGGGAAATTGAAGAGCTGATGCCAGGGGCTTATGTGGAGAGCAAATGTTTTGAGAATGATAAGGGCAATGTACTTTACACAATTGATGTATGTATGGATTATGATAAGAGCTGTATGAGCCCCCAGTAAAATGATTAAAAACAAAAGAAAAGATATATGGTCTTCGAAACCCTACAGGTCCACTCTGAGTCACAATCCATGCAACAGCAACATGTTTCTTGACACATGAAAGAAGGTAAAGACTGACTCTGAAGAATGAAAGAAGACATGTTCAAATAGTGAGGCATTATGAAGACATTAAATACAGTGCTTATGAGGAATACTTTGTCATGGGAAAGTGTTCATGAGACATTACGTAAAAATTTAATGATAAAACTGATAAATCTCAAAAAAATATGACATGAATATTTTCACTTCAAAAGTCTCTCTATCAGAAGAAAAAGCCATGACCACAAGGGAGGATTCAATAAGACTGTGACCCGATTGACAGGCTAGACTCCACCCCTTCAATTCTTTTATCATAATATTGTGTAAATACCACAAACCTTGAGGTCAGAAAATGCCACAATATAAAATAAAATTAATGTGAGCAAAGAAAAAAGTCTCTCTCTCTCTCTATATATATATATATATATACACACACAATACTATTCTGATTTTATTTACTTTAAAATATACTTTGTACATACAAATTCAGGTAGGAAACACTAAGGAGGTGTGGTAGCACAGTGGGTTAAGCGTTGTATAGGCGTGGTAGCGCAGTGGGTTAAGTGTTGCGTAGTTAAGCATCAAGTTGGTGGTTCAAACTCATCAGCTGTTGCACTGGAGAAAGAAGAGAATGTTTGTTCCCATAAAGATCTGAAGTCTTGGAAACAATTCTACAAGGTTACTATGGGTGAGAATGAACTTGATAGCACTGGGTTAGATTTGGTTTAGAAAATACATATGTTATTAAAATCAACTTAAAATTCTTGAAAAAAGATTTTTCAGAAGGTTTGAAAAATTTCTACATTTAGTGACTCGTTTACAGAAATGATCCCGCCATACTCAGCACTTGGTACTGGGGATTTTGGTCTTTCTCACAAGGGCCTTCTGCTGTGGCTTACACTGACTTGCGTAGACTTTGGGCTGTTTGATTTTCCTCACATCTGCCTTCTCTGCAATTTAGGATTACGTGAGTGAAGCACTGCAAACCTTCCTGCCTCCCAGGCTGGCTCCTAAGACCCCAGGGACAGCGGGAAGAGTGCCCCTGGGAGTAGGAAGCTCCAGGCCGCAGAATTAGCAGGGATGGGGTTCAGAAAGCTCTGGGTTTGCCATCACACGTGTGGGCACCACCACCGTAGCCCATGGCAATGACTGCTGCCAGAGGGCAGCGAGGACAGACTGACTATGAAACACTTGCTACAAAGGAAGCTCTGCCCAGGAGAACCAGTTTCCAAAGGTGACAAGTCTCTCCCCCTGACAGGCATCATAGTGAGTAGGTGCCAAGGCACTGAAGTCGGGCTGATGGGGTGGGCAAAGGAGAAGTTAAAAATTGGCAGAATTTTAAACAGATGTGAAGTCATAATGAAAAACTGTCAACAACCAGTCAGTTTCAAAGGGCTCTACTTGTTGCGCTCACATACCGACCTCATTTAGTTTCTAAAAACTCTGTAGGAGACATGTTATTATTATTATTTTATAGACATGGAACATGGACTTCATATAGTCTTTGAATGTCAGAGCTGGAATTTGAATCCAAGTCTGACACTTTACATTATGTTTGTAACCTTTTTTAGTATGATGGAAAACCTTATCAGGAATGTGGTGAGAGGCAATTAGTTTTGGCAGCAGATTTAATTAAGTTATCTTTATAAATTTTACACTTGCTTCCACTAAAGAACAATGCAAGGTAACATACAAATGCTATGTTCAAAGACTGTACCGGATGTTCAAAGAACTGGACTGAACAGCTGGCACAGTACACGAATAGTCACACATAAAAATTATGGTCAAGCTGCCAAATGGGTGTGTGATTTTCCTGGAAGCTAGAGACAATAAACAAGCAAAAACAGTCTGACAACAGCACCCCCTCCCAGCTGCGACAGCCCAGTATAACACGGAGAAAGGGGTTCTTCTTCGGTATTTAAGAAAATAATGTGTCTGGTGCATCTGAGAAAGAGCACGCTTTTGCTATAGTCTTCGGAGTTTGCAGCGATACGAAATCATTCTTCCAGTGACCTTGAGTGCTATCAATAATCCCCACCTGTTAAATGAGGTAAGAGGCCCAGTTAAGAACCAGGAGATTGTACAATTACATAGGGAACATTGTGCTCTACCCCGGCCAAAAATCTCTTCTTAGCCCCAGTTGCTTAATAGGTCAATGGGAAGAGGCATCTTTGGAACTGCAAGCTAAGAGGACTTCAGGGAGAACCACCTCCATTATCCACGTTCTCTTCCCAGGATCCCTGGAACGTCCTGATCGCATCGGCAGCTGAAGTGAAACCTCCCCAAGCCTCACTGCCCTTTTGGATCCAACTTAACATGAGCTGGCTACTGAAGGTTGTGGTTTCTTTTTTTGTTGTCAATAGTCTATTTCTCAGACAGAGGGAATGAAACCAAACTTGGTTTGAGTGGAAAACAACATTTTCAAACATCCAGCATGATTCATGTAATTGAGGTAATTTTGCTTAGGTCGCCAGCATTGGAAGCATTCCAGCCTTGCTTCTTGGTGTTCCTGAACAATCGGAAAGTGCATGAGCGCTGCTCACAATGAGGGTGGTCTCGGGCGATGACAGTGGACAACTGGCAAGCAGCAGAAATCTGGGATAGGAGGAAACCATCCACCTGCGGTTTCCTGTGTCCGCCTGACCTTGAACAGTCCAGGGCAGCACTGTCCCTGACCTGCGGGGCTCCTGCTGCTCTGGTTTCTACAAGAAGCTGGCTGAGTTTCCGAATGACGCTTACAGAGCCACTGAACTCATCTGCAGGCTCGAGTTATCCACTCAAGTGGCAGGCGCTTAGCAAGCACTTTCTGCCGTGCCAGGCGTGGTCAGAACAGGAAGCAGAGACAAACAACTGCAGTCTCTAGGTACAGAATTCAGAGTTTAGGATGGTGGGGGGGGGGCAGGTGGGAAGGAAGACGCAATCATAACAATTTTGCTACGACTGGAATTAACAGAGACAAGCACAGAAATCAGACTTGGGTGATATGAGGAGATAACTTGAGCTGAGTTTTGACTGGTGAATAGGAGTCAGCCAAACAGAATCAGTGGCAGGAAAACTGGGACTGTGCGTATATGTGTATATGAGTGTGTGGATGTGGATGGTGGAGGGGAGGGGAGAATGCTAATGTCAAAACAAAACCAAACAAAAAATGTGAACGCACTGCCTCTCTGAGTCAGTTCTGACTCACAGAGCCCCTAATAAGAGTGAGTGGAACTGACCCGTGGGTTTTCTAACACCAGGAACATGGGTGTCTGGTGGATTTGAACCACCTACCTTTCTGCTAGCAGCCACACACTTAACCATTGTGCCAACCGAGTGAGACCTGTGCTCATAAGAGCATGTGTGACCACTGCCAGAGTCCATTCTGATTCCTAGGTTTCTGAGGCTGTAACTCTTTATAGGAGCAAATAGGCTCCCGTATCCCACGGAGGGGCTGATAGATATGATTTGAGCCGATGACTTGTGGTGAGTTGCAGCCAGGGCTTACCTGACAGGGCTGGGAGTGTGGGGTGTGTGTGTGTGTGTGTGTGTGTGTGTGTGTGTGTGTGTGTGTGTGTGTGTGCATGGTAGTAAGTAAATAAAAGGATTTTTTTTCCTCCTTCACCCTTGAAAAAAAATTTTTGAAAATATATTGTTTTAAATCAGTGGTTCGCAATCTTCCTAATGCCGGGACCCTTTAATACAGTTCCTCATGTTGTGCTGACCTCCCAACCATAAAATTATTTTCATTGCTACTTCATAACTGTCATTTTGCTACTGTTATGAATCGGGCGACCCTGTGAAAGGGTTGTTCGACCCCCAAAGGGGTCATGACCCACATGTTGAGCATCACTGTTTTATATGATGATGAATAGGTCATTTTCTTTCATGAGTCAAAATGCTAAGATACTATCGATATTAAAAAAATAAAAGCTCTTTAATATTACCGAGCTACAACAGAAGTATACACACCATGTAAGAAAATTACATTTAGAAAGAAAACATGCAAAGGAAAATTTTCACCCTTAAGGGATATTAAGAATGCATGTCATGTCAGTCCCTTGATAAGATGGCTGAATGGCAGACATCCATCTCAGGAGCTTTAAAAAAGTGGGTTTGAAAAACTGGGAGGGGTGTCTTAGCATGATTTAGGATTTAACTTCTAAGGATGTAAGTTAGAAATAGTTCCATATTGCACTTAAAAATTTTTGGTGAAAAAATGCTGACATGTAACTGCTAAAAAGGAATATCTTAAAGAAAATATATAAAGAAGAAAGGAACTAAGGGAGAGACGGAAGAAAACATGACAGATAAAAGAGGATATATTTCATTAAGGCCTGGGCACTGGGCAGCCGATATTTTGAAAGCATGGTCAGCGAGTGTGGCCTTAAAGAGGACACACGACTGGAAGAGCCCATCTCAGACCCAAACCTCATAGGGGCATATGTTGCCCGAGGTCCAGGACTACTTTTCTGGAAGTCAACGAAAAATTCAAAGGTTTGGGACCATCGGATGTATAATATAGGAGAAGTTATAATATAGGAGAAATCTATTTAATGGTGGCTCCAGTTGGATCAGCAGATGGCAAGCAGGTTTATTCGGTACTTTCTACCCAAATTTGCGAAACGGGAGTAGCCTATTTATAATAATGAAAAATACAACTAGGCATGAAGTTTACCGATTTCCAAAGCAATCTGAACCTTGGAGGTCTGTTAGAACAGCTTCAGATGAAATCAATAGGTTGAGTGCCGTGAGCTCTTTGTTTTCCTCCTTGACTGCTTCCCCAGTCAGTCACCAGGTTCTCTACTAGGATGGAGCACAAGAACCTGGATCATCTTCCCTAGGAGGAGGGAAGGTTGTCTCATCTTTGGTGAGAGGCAGAAGCACCAGAGAAGTACAACTTTTACCGGAGAAACATCAATTACTAGACAGACAAGGTTAGATTACAACATGCACCAGATGTCCTTACTATAAAGAATGGGAAAAAGCAAAGACAGGAAAGTAAATTTTGCTCTACAGAAGAAAAACGAAACTCTTGACTACTTGTTACAAAACAACCCTCTGCTATATCTTAATGTAAGGCAATGAGACCTACTGTGTGCCTGAAAAAGTAGACAGATTCATTCACCGAAACTGTGGCTTCACACTACATTTGTTAATTCACATGGTTGCGAGGGGCAAGATCCCAGGAGGGTCTGTCATTAGGTCACAGCCCAGCTGTCAGTCATCTGAGGGCTCAATCACCGGAAGGTGTGCTTCTAAGCTTATTCCCTTGGCTGTTGGCAGTTCTCAGTTCCTCACCATTTAGGTTTCTCTTCTCTGGCTGCCCAAATGTTCTCCACAACATGACAGATAACTTTCTACTCACCCCCCCCATCCCTCCTGGCCCCTCCCTCCACTGCCTGACAAAGGTAGTAGGCTTCTCCTCACGTAAGTGATGTAAGTGATATCTCACTATATTCACCCTTTAGAAGGGAGTCATTACGTCCAGACCACATTCACATGAAGAGAAACTAAGTTCTACCTCTTGAGGTCGGGGGGGGGGGGGGAGGGTTGTAGGAAAGCATTTGTGGGTATATATTTAAAATCTTCACCAAAAAGTTTGCTAGTGATTGGCACAGACTCAGATAATAAACATCTGGGCTAGCAAAGTACAGATAAAGAATATGAAGTTATTTTCTATTCAAACTTTACATCCTGACCTCGTTTAGAATGAAAAAAACTGAGGGACTTTCTGGAGAAATAATCACCATTCATACGGAATAATCTACCTAAAACTGACTGGACTCCAAAACACTCACTGCCATCAAGTCAATGCTAACTCATAGCAACCCTACAGGGCAGGGCAGAACTGCCTCTGTGCGTTCCTGAGACTGACTCTGTACAGTTGTAAAAACCCGGTCTTTCTCCCCTAGAGCGGCTTGGTGGTTCCAAATGCATGCCGTGCAGATCGCAGCCCAGTGCCTAACCACTAGTGAGCCAGGGCTCCTGGATGATGGCCCAACTCTTTCTAATATGTTTAAATCATTGAATTGTATGCTATGAGTTACATGTTAAGAGAACTGTTACAATTTTTAAAACTTGAATATAGCAAGCATCAAAAGAAGATGGAAATACACAAAATCATGTTCAATAATTTCAGGAGGTAGCATATGATAAAAAAAAAAAAGTTGCCCCAGAGGAATTGGCAAAAGGCAATGCTCCAGGTCTGGTTGGAATACCAATCAGAGGCGATGCTGGAGGCACTCACTCATTTATGCCAAGAAAGTTGGCTACCTGACTGGGAAAGATTCATACAAGAGGGCTTTAAAAAGCTCACAGAAAAATGGACTGGAAAGAAAATGGAGAAAACATTCACAAACTTTTGGGAGCTCTTTTTCACCTGTGCCCATTTCAAAGAGAAGCAATCCAATAGAAAGTGGGAATTACTGAACAATATCATTACCATCACATGCAAGTAAAATTCTGCTGAAGATGATTCCAAATTAGCTGCAGCAGTGCAACTGCAAGGGAATGCCAGAAACTCAAGCTAGGTTCAGACATGGATGTGACTGCTGACATTACATGGATCTTGGCTAAAAGTAGGGAACACCAGAAAGATGTTGACCCGTGTTTTAGTAATTATGGCAAGGGATCAAACCGTGTAGATCATAACAAATTATAGTTAACATTATGAAGAATGGGAATTCTAGAAGCCTTCACTATGCTCACGCGGAACCGGTAATCATTTGAAAAGAAAGAGGAAATGCTGCGTGGTTTAAATCAAGTAGGGCACGCATAGAGCTGTGTCCTCTCAGCACACTGACTCAGTCTGTATGCCGAGCAAGTAATTCCAGAAGCTGGGTCCCCGGGCCCCACTCCCCCCACCGTCCTTCCCCATCCTTCCCCTCCTCTCTTCTGCCCTCTATGCCCATGCTGTGCACGGACCTGGCTGGTTGAGATCATGACCATCCAGGAGGATTTTCACTTGGGCCTCCAGGATTCCAAATACAACACTTGAGACTGCATAACCACCATCTAAGTCCTCCAGTTGAAGAGCTTTAGTCCCCAGCCTAGATGTAGTCTCTGCCCACATGATACTGACCAGCTATCAGTAAAAGCAACTGTCTGCCAGAATCCCAGGCCCTGCAGGACAACCCAACCCCTTCAAAGGCGTTCTTCTTGGCACCAAAAGATCATCTCAAGTGGGAGAACAGAAGGAGCGATTTGTAAATGAATAGGGATGGTGGTACTGCTGAGAGGTACTGGGTTTCTGTTTGGGGTTTTGAAAACTTGGGATGCAGAGAGCGGTGATGACTGCACAGTGTGGGGAACATGATCAGTGCAGCTTAACTGTGCACATAAAAAATGAGGCTTGGGTGGCAAATGTCTCCTTACAGAGGTTTCACCACAATTAACTGTTTTTAAATTTGTCAGGCAGCAGCAGCACATACACAAACTTCTGGAAACGGAGAGTACTGCTGGTTGCATAAGATGGGAAATGTAATTAATGTCTTTAATCACATTCTTTAAAAATTACATGATAATTGTTTTGTTATACATATTTTTCCCACAACTGTTATACATATTTTGTTGGTGGTGTTAGGTGTCCATCAAGCCAATTTTAATAAAGTCACTCTATGTGTCAAAGTAAAAAAAAAAAGAATTGGAGAAGTACTCCTTAATACAACCTTACTCATTGAAAGGGAAGTTAGGAATACTTCATGATAATTAAGGAACACTTCATGATAAAGAACAACTGCAATGTAGATTATACTTGTAACCACTACATCACCAGGGCTCCTGAACCTGACCTAAGTCATGATATTTTAAATGACCTTATATCCATGTGAAATATGTATGAAATAAGGAAGACTGAAGAAAAATGTATACCTTTCAATTATGGCATTGACAAAGAATAAATAATATTCTATGGACTTTAAGAAGAACAAACACAGCTTTCTTGGATGAAGCAGAGCCAGAGTACCCCTTAAAAAAAAAGGAGGATGGAAAGATTTTACTTCATGGACTTCTGACATATTATTATTGGAGGGACCAGTCGCTGGAGAACATCAAACTTGATGGAGAGTTAGCAGAAAGAGGAAGGATGGACTGACGCAGTGGCTGCAACAGTGAGCGCACCCATAGCAGGCTTGTGCGGGTCGTGCAGGGCTGAGTAGTATTTCTTGCTGCAGCTCGCTGAGTGTGAGTCAATCAACAGGACCTAAGATCAAGAAAGGTTCTGGCAGATTGTGACCTGCGTGCTTAGGAAAGTGTGAGTCAGACTTGCTGGTGTACTGCTTCCCCTTTTGGAAGCTACCAGGCGATGAACAAGAAATGTTGAAATCAGCTGGCTGGACTAACCATGAACAAGAAATGTTGAAATCAGCTGGCTGGACTAACCATGAACAAGAAATGTTGAAATCAGCTGGCTGGACTAACCATGACCTTTTAGGAGTGTGTTGCTACAAACTGTACAAAAACTCTCATGGATTCAAAACTCAAGAATGTCCTGAAGGTAGCAAACCATCTATCAGGAAGGTCCAGAAACTGGGAAGACTGGAGGAATCTCGTCACTTCAACCCCAGTGTTCCTTGTAAGGATTACCACTTATCTTCAGAAATGACATCATTGTATTTAGCTGGGACACGGTCCCTCTGACACAAGACCAGTCTTAGCCTTATACTGTCTCTCCAGTTCATGCCATTTTAAACTTGCTGAGTCTTTTCTTCTATCACTCTTCCATGTGCATTTTTCACCAATAACAAAGAACAGCTCTAAGTATCTTGCCTTTAAATGACTAGACACAGGCCCTTGGTACTTCAAAGGAGAAGCTAAAACCACTTGCCGGAGACGTGCTAAAAGCAAGTGTTAACAGGTCTTAAAATTAGCTCTTTCCTTTTTGGGTCAAGGGGCCCTTGTACCACATAAACCATGAGATGAAAACTGTATGGGTTTTTTTAACCAGGTTTGAGAACTTCCTGAATTGCCTGCCATTTCCTTTCTCTTAGGTTATTTATGCATTCAGCAAGCAGGCCAAGTTCAGGCAAAACTGTAATTCCATTTCATGGAAAGAAGGCATTTTCACTGCTGCTACTTGTGGGGAAATAAAGTAGCCACATTCTAACCCTTTGGTATTACCTCCCTACTGATACGGTTACAAGGCGGTACTTTGAAAATATGCTGATGGTACTGGGGCATGGCGGAAGACAAGAGGAGGAAAAGGTTACCTCTGCTACATTGCGCTCCCTCAACCACCTCTCAACACCTCTCCCTCTCCCCCCCCCACCCAGTGCAGAGATGTGACTAATGCACCTTTGTTATTCTACACTCGGAGCCGCACAAGAAAAACCATTGTGTATTCATCAGTACCATCAGCAGGTGAGTGAGATGAACTGAGCCATCGCAGATGGCTGCTCTTGCTGCTGGAGGAGGCAGATCACATCACGTGGCGGCTATCCATGGGACCGGAGGACTGTCGGAAGAACAAGCTTGGACAGAGACTATGATGGAAAGAACAGCAGCCTTGGAGTCAGACTCGGTTGCGTGACTTTGCAAATGACCAATCGTCTATCAACGTCAGCAATGTCTATCAAGGCCTAAGACAGTACCTGGCACATAATTGTTGCTCGATGAGTCTCACCCGGTGGATTTCTTTTCAGTCCACGAATATCTACAAGGCCACCATGACTTCTGTTAGCTGTGGGATTCTCTCGACATTTCTGCTAAATTATGTTGGACCTGATCCTTCTGGCCCTTGGTACTCTCCAGAAACACAATCTTCTATCTGAAGTTTTGCTGGAGAGACTTTATCAGTCGTCCAGAATCTGTGGTGGCCGCTTATAAAAGGTGTTAAAACTGCATGAGGGTGAATAATTATTGGTCCCCCTTTGAGGAGGCATTGTGGGGAACACACTAAGACACCAAGCCTATTTGCCTAAGATTTCTTCTGAATTCAACAAAGAAATAATCTCTGAAAACATTACTTCTTTTTTTTTAATTTAATAAATCTTTTTATTGGGGCTCATACAACTCTTATCACAATCCATACATACATCAATTGAGTAAAGCACCCTTATACATTCGTTGCCCTCGTCATTCTCAAAATTCACCTTCCACTTGGGTTCCTGGAATTAGCTCATTTTCCTTCCCCCCCCCCACTCCTCCCTTCCCCCTTACTAGTTTATAAATAATTATTTTATCTTATCTTACAATGCCCGGCGTCTACCCTCACCCACCTTCCCATTGCCCATCTCCCAGAGAGGAGGTTACACATAGATCCCCAAGATCAGTTCTCCCTTTCTACACCCCCTACCCTCCCGGTGTCGCCACTCCCACCGCTGGTTCTGAGGGGTTCATCTGTCCTAGATTCCCTGTGTTTCCAGATCCCTACTGCACCTCTGTGCATCCTACCAGGTCCACAAGGTAGAATTGGGATCATGATACTTGGGAGGGGAGGAAGCATTCAAGAACCAGAGGAAGGTTTTGAGTTTCATTGTTGCTACACTGAACCCTGAGTGACTCATCTCCTCCCCAGTCCCCCTCTGCAAGGGATGTCCAGCTGTCTACAGATGGGCATTGGGTCCCTATCACACACTCCCCCTCATTCACAGTGATATGATTTCCCCCCTGCCTGCTTTTGTTGTTTGAAACCTGGTCCCCTCTGCCCTTCACAATCACACATGTTGGTGTGCTGCTTCCTAAAAAATTACTTCTTAATTCAAGGGGTGTTGTATGTTTTTACTATGAATTACGTGAAGGCTGACAGATCATCAGTTTTACATTCAACAGCTCATCAAACCACCCATTGTCTTGCCTTGTTTTCATTAAGAGGTGGTGGTGGTGGTGTTTTTATCACTTGAATTTGGGCTTAATATTTCAGAAGTACATTAGAGACTTCTTTTTATCTTATTTCATGTCATTTAGGATTATGATGTATAGGTGCTATATATAGGGTAGGGCCTACCTGTGTCCTTGAAAAGACACATTTCAAAACAAACCTATCAGGAGCCTGGACCCATCTAGCATTCTTTCTTTTTAACATTTAATTGCGCTTTAAGTGAAAGTTCACACAAAAGCTTAGCTTTCCATTTAACAATTCAAATACAAATTATTCTGCAACGTTGGTTGCTATTCCCTGGTTCCCTTATGTCAGCGCTCTCCCCGTTTCCACCCTGCTTTCTCTCTTTCCATCTCTCCACCATCCCTTGCCTCTCCTATCTTGTCTCATCTTTTGCTTTTAGGCAAATGTTGGCCAGTTGGTTTTGTGCAATTGATTGCTCTGTGGAGCACATTCCTCCTGGGTGTCATTATTTCATGGGACAATCTATTTTTGGCTGAAAGGTGACCCCAGGAATGGCACCTCTGGGGTTCCTCCAGTTCCTAGCAGCCCAGTTAGCCTGGTCTTTTTATGAATTTGAGTTTTCCACATTTTCTTCCCATTCTAACCCAGGCCTTCTATCGTGGCCTTGGTCACAGGAGTACGTAGTGGTAGGCAGGTACCATGTAGTTCTCTGGTCTTAGGCAAGAGGAGGCTACAGTTACTGCAGGCCATTAGTCCAGCAGAGTATTTGTTTTATGAGTATTTGCCTTCCTTCACTCTGCTTTGCTTCAGATGGTAGTAAGAAACTAATCATTGTATCTTGGATAGCTGCTCACAAGCTTTTAAGACCCCAGACACTCCTCACCAAATCAGGATGCAGGACATTATCTGTATGAGCTACGTTACGCCAAATGACTGAGATGTCCTGAGTCTATGGTTGTTAGCCTTCAGGCCCAGTAACTCAGTTCCACAAGGTATTTGGATATATTTAAGAAGTTTCCATATGTGCTTTGCTATATACATGGATGTGTGTAACACATATAAATATGTATATACAAATGCCCACAATTATATCTATGGAGAGTACTTAAAACACTGAGGAAACTCAAAGATTCCAGCCATCAGTAGAGATGACCCTTCCACATTAAAGTTCACGTGCACGCACATACACACATGCACAAATTCTCTCAACCAACAAGGAACATCATGGTCAATTGAGAAAATACTGAAGTTGTCAAGAATTTATTTTACTTGAATCCCCCAGCAACATTCATGGAAGTAAGAGTCGAGAAATCAAATGACATATTGCATTGTGCAAATCTGCTTCAAAAGATCTCTTGAACGTGCTGAAGGGCAAAGAGGTCACTTTGCGGACTAAGGTGCACTGGATACAAGCTATGGTATCTTCAAGTGCCTCCTATGCAGGCGAAACCTGGACTACGAGTGAGGGAGACTGTGGAAGGGGTGCTCCATTTGAACTAAGCCATGGGCACCAGGGATCGGCCGAAGAACAAACAAGTCTGTCTCGGAACACGTGCAGCCAAATGCTCCTTGGAAGTGACGGTGAGATTTTATCTCATGTGCTTTGGGCATTTGTCAAGATGCACTAGTCCCTAGAGGAGAGATGATGCTTGGTAAAGTAGAGGGTGGATGAGAAGAGGAATATTCTCAACAAGATGATTGACAGTGGCTGTCATGGGCTCAAATACAGTAATGTTTGTGGGGATGGTACAGACCAGGTAGTTTGTCATTCTGTTGTACAAAGGATTGTTATGAGTTGGAAGCAGTGTGATCGCACGTAACAAGAGCAACAACATACCTGTATGTGTATATATACCCAACTGTAACTCGATAGCATACATGCCTACTTATGTAACCACTCACCAAGTTTGGGTTGTCATTGTGTTGATGCAGAGTGGTGCGTGTTATAGCATTTACTGTTGTACTTTATTCTTGTGTGGCTCTCACGGCCTTCCTTTTCCTTGGTCATATTGTGCGGACTTCTCCTTCTTCTGCAGAATAACACATCTCTCGTATATTGAAGAAACCCTGGTGTTTTAACTGGGATCACCTCAAAGGGTGCAGGGATTTTATTGTTTTACTGTTTAGTCAGTGATTCTCCCTCCTCTCACCCACCACTAGTAACCATCAAAGATCATTGCTTAGTCCTTTTGTAACTGACTTCCATTAGAATATTTTCAATTAATGGGTCACAAAATATTTAAATCCTTCTGCATTTCTTAACAATACATATGACTATAATGGTGACACAAGGAAGATGCTGATACGGAAACGATGGGAGAAGTTATTATAAAATGGGAAATGTGAGAATGTTATCAAACTTGGTTTACAACAGTCATGAAATGGCTCATAATCTTATCCCATGATGCTGGCAGGTATGAGGTCAGGATCATTTCCCAAGTTTCCTCAGGCCATTTTGAGTTCAGTTTTTCTCTCTGGTTGCACAAATCCTCAGGAGGGTCATTGCTACCAAAGGGCGTGTGGTAGTTGCATAATCTGGTGTCAATTTGAGACTAGTAAGGAAGAAGGAGTGGAGTTTAGCCTGTCAATCAGGTCACAGCTTGATGACCTCATTTGGAGGCGCATCAGAGATCAACAGCTCACTGGAGGCCAGATACACTCTCTCTCTGCTTGATTCCCTGCGAGACATTCCTGTTGACAAGCCACATGGAGCCACGCTGATAGAGCCCGAGCCCTAGAGTTAGAAGAGCCATGTGGAGACCCACTCCAGCGCTGATATGCTTCTACCACCACTGGTTCCACAAGACTTTCCACCCACTGCCTGCGATCTTCCTGCATTTGGTTGGCGTCATTGCATGGCTGTGTGAGGCTAAAAAGGAACTTATGGACTAGTATTGATATATGGGGTAAGATCAGACTTATGGACTGAATCTGGACTGGGCCGGGATGTTTTCTTAATGGACGCTTGCTCTTTGATATAAAGTTTTCTCTTACACACATATGTCTCTGGATTTGTTTCTCTAGTCAACCCGACTAACACACGGGGTGTATGTTTTAAGTGGGTGGCAATCCTGATGCCAGAAGTATAATCGAGTCACATTTTATAGAATCACCAGTGAGGTCAAAGTCCATTTTCTTTCAGATTCTCTTGTCAGTACCACTTTATATTCCAGTAAAATAGCAAATCAGGGAGAAATTCTAATGGGTAGTGGGTATTAATGAGGACAGTGGTAGGGAAGGGGTCCCCACAAAGTGGTATGTATAAAAATAAGCTACTGGGGGTAGGGAGACATAGCAAAGTCAAGTAAAAATGGTAATAGAGGAAGCTCTTTTGGGTAGCTGTTATGAGGTTGTACTTTTTAGACATTATTCTCAACTCTGATATTCCAAGAAACCCTGGTGGCACAATGGGTTAAACGCTGGGTTACCAGCCATAAGGTCAGCAGTTTGAACTCACTCACCAGCCACTCTGCGGGAGAAAGAAGAGGCTGCCTGCTTCCCACAGAGATCTACAGACTGGGGAACCCTGCGCAGCAGATCTACTGTGTCCTACAGGGTCACTATGAGTCACTATGAATAGACTCTGTAGCTGTGGGTACGGTTTCATTTTGGATTTGTATCACAGATTATATTTCTGACATTAAATAGGGAAGACAAAAACAAAATGCCTTTGCATCTATTTCTTCTTCTCAAAGTTTAAGTGTTCTGTTTACCTCATTTCTTTGAATTTTATGAGATCTTCAAAAGGTGCATAGGCTGATTCAATACTGATTTCATCTCGGCATTATGAATGGAAATAATATTCACGTTAGAGTGAGGAGGGCAGGGTTCAAGTGTTAGCTTCGTACTTACTTGTCCGTGACCATTGCATGTTATCAGTCCTCTGAAACTCCACTTCCCCACTGCTTCACAGCTCTTTCCCCTAGCTACTTCCGAAGGTGCTTGAAAGAATTAAATGAGACAACATATCTAAAATATTGGCTACAAGGAACACCCAAGATGTGCTATTTCTGTGTCAGACTTCAAATTCACACCTGCCCTTTCACATACAAGCTCCCATCAGACAATATAGTTAATGTGGGGGGCTTAAGCTCTGTGCTGCATCTGATACTAGGCCTGAGGTGTGAAAACAATGAACATTATTCTTCTTATTACTGTTGCCTCACTGTGGCTGCTTAAAGTCACGGTGTCTGCAATATAAAACCACACATCCTTTAACTGTGATGAATTCAACTTCTGTTGGCAGGGGTGACCTCCCTGAACCTACCCTGACCAGAGTTCATCAAGATGTCTGCTATTACACTGAGTGGCCTGTTTAAGTAGTCCGTCTTCTCAATTAAAATGGTGTAGGGCATGCACACTGGCATTCTATCAGCATCTGATAAATTAAACAAATTACTTCTTCAGCTTTAGGGCACCCTCCCACCTGGGAGCATCCTCCCATCTGGGAGTGCCTTTTGGACCATGGTGTCATGTGTTCCTGTTTACTCGTGTGGGTGGTGGCTGGGAAAAGGGGTGGGAATGAGATTCTACCTTTTGATATGGCTGGGCTCTCAGCAACAGTTGATACTGGTACCTCTGGGCTGATTTTCCCCTAAATGTCCTGGTCTCTTTCCCTCCTCTTTTCTCCCTCATCTCTGCTCAATGGCTCCTTGCAGAACCTTCGTGAAGTGTTTTCCTCCATGCTTCCTTACTTTCCTGTCTCACACTGTACGTGTCCATGTCCACCTCATCTGTGCCCACATGTATCTTCAGCCATGCATACCCGTACGCCTTCCCAAACTGTGTTTTCCTTCCCGGTTTTCTAACCTATCAGGCCTCCATTCCATTGTCCTACATTGTTGTTAGTTGCCAGCAAGTCACTTTGACTCACGGTGATGCTCCAGACAATAGAATGAAACACTGCCCAGTCCTGTATCACCCTTACAATTACTGTTACATTCGAGCACGTTGTTGCAGCTACTCTGTCAACCCATTCCTTGGAGATATCAATTCATCTCGTTGCTTTACTTTGTTTTACGAGCATGAGGTCCTTTTCCAGGGATGGTATCTTCTAATAATGTGTCCAAAGTACATGAGTTGAATCTTGCCATCCTCACTTTCAGGAAAGTTGTGTCACCTGCAGAACACAGGTTATTAGGAAGTCTCTCTCTAGTCCTGATGCTACATTCTTGCTCATATAGTGCCGCTTCTCTGATGACTTGCTCAGCGTACAGCTTGACTAAACATGGTGAGAGGATACAACAACGCCGACACACACCTTTCCAGATTTTAAACCATACAATTAATTCCCTTGTTATGTTGGACTGATTGCCTCTTAGCTAGTTCACGTGCAGGTTCTGCAGGGGCACAAGGTAATGTTCTAGGATTCTCATTTTCTCAATGCCAGTATCCATACTCTGTTATGATGCACACAGTCAAACGCCTTTGCATAGTCCAGAAAACACAAGCAAACATTGTTCTGGTGTTCTCTGGTTGCAGTCAAGATCCACCTAATATCAGAAATGATACCTCTCACGCCACATCCTCTTCTGAATTTGGCTGGATTCTGGTTTTGAGTGACTTTCAATAAAATTTCACTTGTATGTGATATTAATGATATTGTCTAATAATTTCTCTGTTCTGTTATATCACCTTTCTTTGGAATAGGGGTAAGAATGAATCTCTTCCAAGCTCCAATTATTAACAGTTGTTTGCAGTTGTTTCTTCTCATTTTGAGTTGTGCTCCACAATTAAATGAACCCCCAAAGAGTTTTACTCCATCCAAGTGATTATGGACGATTTTCATTTGAAGAGGGAGTTCTTTCTCAGTCGAAATTTGAATGGCTTCTAACCTGAGGGGCACTATACTGATAATACTGTCCTGCTTTTTAGTGTCTGACAACATTCCACTGCTATTCATAAGGTTTTCAGTGCTAATTCTTCTGAAGTTGACAGCCTATTACTTCTTGGTAGTCTGTTCTTAGTCTGTCAGCTCTGCCGAAGCTCTGCTTGTTCAATGTGGGTGACCCATCGCTATTCTGGCAACACTGAGCCATTACAGACCGGCAAATTGACAGACAAGTAGTGGTTATGTACTTTAGAGGGGCTGGTTTCATGGTGTGTGAATTATATATCAACGGAGCCTTTGACATAGATAGAGCTGATGCATATTAGAATGTAGATACAATGAGCACTTGGACTTCAATTTACTCTGGCATCTCTGGAGGCCCTAAGTAATCCCTGCTATGAAGCAAAAGTCAGGTATCTACATGCGTTCCTTTAGAAAACAACCTGATAGGAGTACAATCTTGTAAATTAGAAGCTAAGGACTCTTGCTGGCAGTCTGGATGCATTTCCCTCCATCACTGTCATCTTTTCTGTAGCGGTTTACCCGAGTGCGGAGGCTGAACTTGTGCAGAGGCTGCCTCTCTCCTCTCCTTTTCAAGCCTCTGAGTGAAAATAGTGCATGACTATATTTATTCAAGTGATGTCACAGAGGATTGCAATATTAACAGCAGAATCTGCAATTAAGGCTTGAATAGGAAACATGATCTCAAATGTCACCCTCATGAAATGAAATGAAAAGACCCAAGGAGAAGACCTTTATGTGAATGCTAGGTAGGACAGCCAGCAAAGCTAATTCCAAAATAACAGAAAGGCTATGGGGTAGCCTCTTCATCTTCTGTATGCTAGCCCACAGAAGCATTGGTCAAGCCATTTCTTAGCACTGGTAAGAGGTTACCCAAAAGAGGGTAACCCTTGAGCCAAAGGCCAAGACCAAGCTTTCATCCTTTTAACTATATAGAAATACACGCACACGTACAACACACACACACACACGGAGTTTTAAATATATCTGTCACCTCTAAGGCATTAGGCATAGATTAGATGTGGGAAAAGAGTACAGGAAATGGTTGTTTGGCTCTGTGCTTGCTTTGCCTGAATGGCCCAAGAAGTTTACAATTGGCTGCTGTTTACAGCCAAGAAAAGCCAATGGAACAGCATATGAGGCCATCACAAATCCTAATGGACTCAGTGCCAAAGGGTTTGGTATTTGCTATTCCTCATGCAAAAGAACCTTTAGGTCATTGTAATAACCCTTTATCTGTACTTTAAAGCTTAAATATTGAAATGTTCCTGTCTTATTGACTATGCAAAGGAAGCAATCTATTTTCATCACATGAGTGTATGCAGACAAACTCTCAACAGTCATATGATGAGAAATCTGGGAATGCAAGGATCTCCTGGAGGGAAACTTCACTTGGTGGGTTGGAGGGGCGTCCCACTCACATTTTCCCAAGTAAAAGTTATTCCCCATGATGTCCCCCTTGATAATGCCAATTTGAAGGTGCTCCTTGTAAGCACATGGCTGGCACTATATACGCTTGAAGGTCAACTGTTTAAATGCTATCTGCTAAATAAAGGTTGTCTGCTATCAAAAGCAATCAGACTGTAGTCTGTCCCACCCTAAGAACAGCCCCCTCCCTCCTGATAAGGATAACGGATTGTTCCCCTGGAGAAGGGCTCAAAGACACCTAAGGGCAAGCCAACTCAGGGGCGACCAAGGTTAGGCTGCCATCTTAACTCCAGAGCCCGCTCATCTTAAGTATGTGCCTTCCTGTCACATGTGTGCCTCCCCTTCTATTGCATGCACATCCCTTGCTCATCAACCTCATCTTACGTGTATGCCTCTTGTATACCCCCTTCCTGTTAGGTATATGCTACTGTGGCCCGCGTGCATGCCTGAGATCTCTCTGCCCGGGCTTGGCTCCTGCAGTCATGACTGTTGAGGTGAGCCCTTGAATGATTTATCTTGTCTGATGTCTTTTTAATTTATCCCTCAATTACACAACTGTCCCTTGGATCCATTCGGTTGTGGGGAGGCTCGTCTCCCACAATCATATTCTTCTAATCTTGTCTTTGGTTAAAACTGTCCAGGTGTGCTGCAGCTATCTAGAGAACCTATTATAAGAACATATTAACATCCTGTTTAACACGGCCATTTCTAGATGTGCGATGTGGTGTAAGTGTAAAATGCTCCAATTATAAAACTCTGGAAGCGTCAGCAACAGCACCAGCTGCGTCACACACTCAACCACACAGCCAGATTGCATGCGCAGCCACAGAATTCTTGCTGCTCCAATTCCTCAGCAACAATGTACTGCTGGACTTTTCCATGTTTGACCATCTGATGTGGGTACAATGACTATAACATGGTGATTTTAATCTGCAGCGCTACAATTAGTGATGGGCTGAGCATCTTTTAAAGGGACTGTGCTACTCCTTTTCTCTGAAATTGCAGATTCCTTCATCGGTTTCACTAGATATAAAGGTGATATTTTGATTGCTACTTGACTGCTACTCATATCTATGAGTTTCAAAGGGAAAGGAAAGGGCATCCTTTTAGCTTTGCCCCTAAGAAATACATAAGTACAAGTTCAATACTTCAAAATGCCAGAATATATTTGAGTATGAAATTGAGTTATGAGATAACTTGTTATTTTTTAGGCTCACCAGACCTTTTTATAGTTAGCTTGGCTTAAAAGTTGAGAGATGAAAGCCAACTTGCTTCATGGGGCTACATTATTTTGCTCAAGTGGGACTATCCTAGTGGACATATACGTAGTAGATTATACATTGGAATGAATTTACATGTTTCTTTAAAAAAGCTGTCGGCCTCACTAAAGAATACTTGACATTTATCCTGGTTAAAAAAAAGAATCAAATTACCCAAAATGTCTCATTTGGATTGAGATTCTGAGTACCTAGAAGAATGGAGGCAGCATCATCTGACCTCCTCCATCCTCACAAGGGGATTAAAGGAGAAACCATTTTAGGTATCAGCTTTGGGCTGATTCCTCTGAGGCAAGGGTCAGTCATGCCTCTACCTTCCAATTGACCATTTCTGGCGCCAACTGTCAGCTGGGTGTGATAATTCATTGCAAGGACCAAACAGAGTTTAGAAGGGAAGTGAACAGTTTACATTTCAGGATCAGAAATGCGCAGGACACAGCTATTCAGTGAAGACATCCTCTTTTCAGTATTGCCTACAGACACACCTCTTTCTGGTTCTTGGCCTCTCACTGGAGTGGTCCTTTATTCTCCTGCTTCTGTAATGTTACATAACCTTTTTAGAATTGCCAATACATACCCAAAGGGCACACCATTCTGCTGTGAATCAGCAAACCCTGGTGCCCTAAGTAAGTGCCTGAAAGTACCCTCTTCTGCAAGCAAGTATCCTCACTGAAGACACTCAATTTTATTCACTCCCTGGGCCAGGACACCCACCACTCTGCCTCATGCTCTGCCTCTTGGTTCTGCTGTTGCCACTTTTCTATCCTTCTGGTGTCCCAGCTTTCTGTCCCTGGATCAGGGGAGTTCAATGTGCAGGCAACTCAGTGTTCAGAGGACATGTCCCACTCCTGGCTTTTTATTCTTCTTGGGAGTGAGCTGTCCAATTCCAGCTTCTGAAATGATTTATTCAACACCTAGCAGGATGGCAAAATGGATCAATCTCTTTGTATTCCCAAGTTTTAACCATCACTATTAACCTTGCTAACAATCACTCAAAACTAAATCACACACCGCTCTCAGTATCTTCCACCTTCTTTTATACCAGCGGTTCTCAACCTGTGGGTCACAACTCCTTTGGGGGTTGAATGGCCCTTTCACAGGGGTCTCTGATTCATAACAGTAGCAAAATGAGAGTTATGAAGTAGAAACGAAAGTAATTTTATGGTTGGGGGGTTACCACAACATGAGCAACTGTATGAAAGGGTTGCGGCATGAGGACGGTTGAGAACCAGTTTCCCCCCCGACCCATGAGGAAAAGAGACAGTACACCCACTTGTTTGTGGGAGTCGCAAAGACTACAGCTGTAAGAGCCCCAACAAGCAAACCACGGCACCCCAGCACCATACACGCCAGCATCCAAACTGATGACCAAGAGACAGTTTTGTCAAATCATCTTATTTGCTACTTGGGTGTTTCCCTAAGTGAGTCCCACCAAATGCTAAATCAGCAGGGTCGAAATAGGGCTTACTAAATTAAAGGATTTGTGGTTTAGTATGTTTGCGAAACACCAGTTATCAAGGTTAAACCATAATTTAGCAGTAAGGGTTGTGTGTGGAGCAAATAAACAAATTTAAGTAGGTTTATATTATCTGCCTTTCCACCATCAGTCTTTACAGAGCCTTAACTATACTGTCAAATGTTATACCCCAACACATCCCAAATCTACCCCCGCCCGCACCTCCCGTACTCCTCAGGTCTCCGGGGACATTCACTGGGACGGCTGGGCTCTGTTAGATTCTCCTGTCATCAGTCTCTAACAGTAATACTACTTGCTTATTTTCTTCATTTTTTCCCATTAAATTATATTGTGAAGAAATACTATTCTAGGACTTAAATTCTATATCAGCTTCATAGTAATTACACAGAGTTTAATAAATATTTGTACTGCAAGAAAAAATATTCACAATCCTGAAACTACAAAATTCCTTTTAAGAATGATATGATTAAAGTTCATTAAAATGCTAATTAAATCTAATCCTAAACTAATGAAATGCTCCTTGCCATCAATTGGAGTTTGACATTTTACATAATATTAGGCCTTAAACCCAAATAAAATAAAAACTCAGAGCAACAGTGTTGAAATTCCATTTACAAATATTCTATCTATGCTATCCTTGTTAGTTGAAAAATGAAGGAAGATACAAAAGCCATTTAATATTATTTCTATTGAATATACAGAATAAAGTTGAAGATTTCTAAGTGAGAAATCCTGGTCTAGAGTTGATTCGTTTGTAAAACGAAGAGAGTCCTTTGTAAAGAGCTCTTCGCCCTGGCCCTTTGTATGCCCACACAGATGCTGCATTTGTGATTTGCTCCGGGGCATTCTTCAATAAAGATGCTCCAGCTCCACACTGATCCAGACGCCAGCTGACTCGTGCGAAGGCCGACACTGAGCGCATCAAGCCGGGATGGCATGCGTCATCAAATGCTTTGAGCAGAAGAGATTCTGCCTGGTGGCCATGAAGTTAGTGAAGGCCGCCGAGGAACACCTGAAGCAGCATTATATTAACCTGAACAACCGCCTCTTCTTCCCAGGGCTGGTGAAGTACATGAATGCCAAACCCACTGTGGCCACGGTCAGGGAGGGCTGAATGTGGTGAAGACGGTCCAGGTGATGCTGGGGGAGACTAATGCAGCGGATTCTGAGGCAGGCACCACTGGAGGGGGCTTCTGTACTCCAGCTGGCAGGAACATCATTCTTGGCACTGATTCGGTCAAAAGAGCTGAGAAGGAAATCAGTTTCTGCTTTAAGCTGGAGCAATTGGTGAACTACAAGTCTTGTGGCTATGACTGGACCTACGAGTAAGTGAAGGGCAAAACTGTCCCATCCCAGTGAACCATTGGCACTGCTCAGCCTGCCTGTCCTGTGTACGGCTCTTCCTTCCGGGGCTGGCAGCAGGATTGACGGCCTGTTCCAAAGCACATTGACCGATAAAATAAAGCCGTTGGAGACTTTAGGGAGGTGGGGGGAAGATGCCCTCTTTCCTCCGAGGACCCAGTGAGCAGAGTAGGGTTGCCAGCACTTAATCTATATGAGGCTAACACATTCACACCCAGTCTTTGCATGAGAATTTAATGTGGCTTATAACTGGCTCAGTGTTTTTAAGATTGATAAGAAATAAGTGATGCCTAGCTATACACCCCCATTTACTCTTATAAAGACAGGCTAGCACCTCTGCACAAAGGGCAGAATGAGACTTGGAAGAGGAATTAAATGAGTTATTAGCGGTCTTTCTCTGATCCCTGAAATGTTTTTAATAGCTTAGGACCATTCTGAGCTTAGTAAAACTGTAACACATGAAGCATAATGGGCACTTCTGTGGCTGGCAGTTACTTATGAAGATGGAACCCAAGAGACTTTCAGTAAACTCTCGAACTAGAGGTAGTTCCGTTACGCATGAGTCCTAGAACCTTGAAGGGCTTTGGATAACGGAAGAAATGAAAACAGATAAGCTTAGCGTAATGTCCACTACATGAACTGTCAAATAAGATGCTAAGTGATTTAGATGTTGGGAGAACACCTTAAACCCTTTTGGGAACCTGACTGCCCGTGCTGCTGGGGATGGAAGAATGGGCTACAGCTGGAATGAGACGAGAGGGGCGAGGGCAGAGGGTGATTTGCCCTGCGCACTGTTTCACCCACTTGCCTGCAAGGCAAAGCCTGAACCTGTCTTCTGCTGGACCTGTCAGTATCCCCCTCAAGGTCCAGGGCTATAAGAGTGGGGGTGTCGGAGGCTTTAAGACTATTGGGGGTAAATAATAAAAGCGAAGGTGCTTTTTCTCAAAACAAAGCCCTTTTGAGACCACAGACATCATGAACATACACACTTTTTTGAAGTCCCTCTTATATTTGGTCTGGCACTCATTGAAGGGACGTTGAGAAATGCGTACCTGTATTGAAAAGCTAATCAGCATAATCAGTTGAGTCAGGATTGTTAGTCTAAAACAAAAAAACTCAGTACTGTGCTTCACCTAATCTCCTTCAAACTCCTTTGAGCTCTGACAATATGCTGTTTATTGTTTTCTCTGGCATTTTACTCCCTCTTCTAATTTCACCATGACATTGGCTTAAAAATTATTTTTAACTTGGGATCATTTCTGAAAACATTTCACCATATGCCTAAGATATATGAAGGTACACCTTCAACTCCCTATTTCTAAGGTATCGTTAGCAAAAACAAAGGCTATGAATCACCTTTATTCATAGTTTTCATTTAAAAATGAGGGCATATTCCATAAATCTATTAATTACCATCTGGAAATTTCAGTTGAAATAGTTTGATTCTTCTAAGATTTAGCAGTACAAGCATAAACATGAAGGAAACAACAATCATGTTGGGGTCTATATTATTCCAACTATCATCTTCTGAGATAATAAAAGGCAGACTCCTTTTCTTTCTTTCTTTTCTTTGTGTGTGTGTGTGTGTGTGTGTGTGTGTGAGTTTTATATACAAGAACAATTGAATATTGAGAAAACATCCCAGCCCAGTCCAGATCAAGTCCATAAGTCTGATATTAGCCCATATGTTTGATACCAATCTATAAAGTCCTCTTCAGACTCAGGAAACACATGCAATGACACCAAATGCAGAAAGATCACAGGTCAGTGGGTGGAATGTCTTGCAGATCCAGTGGCAGTAGAGGTATCTCAGCTCTGGCAAGGGTCTCCACATGGCTCCTTCAGCTCCAGGCCCTAGTGTAGCTCCATGAGTCTTCTCTGCAGAAATGTCTTGCAGGGAGTGAGCCTGTGTCCCACCTCCAGTGAGCTATTTATTTCTTTAGCGTCTCCAAATGAGGTCATCAAACTGTGACCCCACTGACAGGCTAAACTCCACTCCTTCACTCTTAAGTCTCAAATTGACAATGGATTATGTAACTACCAAAGTCACTCTGTACCTTTTGAGAAAATCAATCATGATCACTCCTGTGAGATCCCCCCAGAGTCATCAACATCACCTGTGAGCTGGTCTCTGCCTTGAATTGAACTGGCTCAGCTGTTTCTCTTGGGAGATACTGTGTTGATTGGCCTTTTTGTTTTTTTAAATAATTGTCTTATTGGGGGATTCTTACAGCTCTTTCTTTTAAAAGGCATGCTAAGGAGACAAGGACAAGTGTTTTACAGCACACACTTATCTGTAGCCATTCACTGACCTCCAGGCACATGTTTAAACACATGGTGTGTGGAATCAACTGGCACAGATATAAACTGGAACCCGAGTGGCAAGACTTTTTGGCTTATCCTTGTATGTATATGTGTGCCTATATGTCAATGGGCAGGTGTGTGTCCTCGTGTTTGGGTGTGTGTCTCTGTTTTTGTTTTTTAAATACTTTTATTGGGGGCTCTTATATCTTATATCATATTTTCTTGAAATAAACATAGTCCTTGTACATATACTTTTCTATTGAACACCGAATCACACGTAACCAGCAAACTAGTTGTCATCAACTCAATTCTGAGTTGTGTGTCAGAATAAATCTGAGCCCCATAGCATTTCCTTTTTCTTTCAAGTTTACTTATTTTGTTATCATTAACATTCACAGTAAAAACATACCAGAATCCAATAGTTGCTACGTGTTCAAGTTAGTGGTACTGATTACAGTGTTCAGGTTCAGTAACCATTCTCCCCTCCTTTCTGCGCTGTTCCTCATTAACAAACTCACTACTCCCTACGCTTCCTATTTGAGCTTTTGAGTTGCTGGTATAATTTGAGCCTACATAGCTCTTAAAAGAGTATAATACTCAAGGCAGACATTGTTTAGCAGTTAACGTAAAATACATTTTGATTTTAAAATCTTAAAATGGAAGGTTACGGGATATTTTTTGGTGTAAGATTTACAGATGATCACAGCAATAGTCTCTGGGGTTTGTCCATCTTCCATCATGAGATCATGAGAATTTGAAATTCTGTTCTGTTTTCCCTCCTTTTGACCAGAAGTCTTCTATGGACTTTGATCCAAATGTTCAGTCTGGTCTCACAGCCAAGCATGCAGTTAGTTGTTCAAGGAGCCAAGGAGTCCCCTCGCCCATCTGCTCTTCTTATTCCTAACTCTCCTCTTCCTCCGCAGTTACACATCCTTTCTGTACGAATTGTGTCTACCACTCAACTTTTTACTAGTATATAACTTATTGACAGAGATTATAATAGCTGGCTGCACAACTCTACCATTGATTAATGCAATTTCCATCACTCTTAGCCCTCCTTTGCTCCCTCCCGTTTCTGGTAACCACAAATACATTTTGGACTTGGCTTTTTTTATGTAAAAGTGAGGCCACACAATATTTATCCTCTTTTGATTGGCTTATTTTTCTCAGCAAAATGTCTTCAAACTCCATCCATATATCTCCTTCTGACGTCTTTGTTACCTAATCTTCAAAAATCTTCAAAATGTACCCATTTTTCTTCAGTTAACAATGTAAAATGAAACGAAACTGCAGTGACATGGTGACCTCTACTTTCAGCCTTTTCTTTAGACATCTTTTCCACCAAAACCTATTCTATGTTCTCTGATACATTAGGACATTTTTTTTTTCTGAAAGAAGTTCTACACCTGTTTCCCAGACTCTACTTAAAATTGCTAAGTAAGCATTTTGACTTGGATGACTTGTGAGCGCTTCAGACCCACATGACCACTTCCTTCTACCCCTCTCCTTGTCCTCCAACCTGTTCCTTCTTCAGGGTTCTATGTCTTTGTTAGGGCTTCATCACCCATTTGGCTAGTTCATGAATAGGGGACTTAGAGGACACAATGTATCACATTGTAGTAAAAGGGTTTGCTTGTATGTTTCATTTCCAATGGTACATCCTCCTAATACTTAGGGAAACACGAGGGCCTGTCCTCACGTAACAAATATATACATCAAATACCCTGCGTTGGTTAGTAGAGGTTTGCTGTTAATGGAGCACATTTCGTTAACTTTTCAGATCATCGTTTTTACCCAGTGCTCACAGTTCCCCTGCACATAAAACCTTGGAAAGCAGTACAGACAGCCAAATCCAACCTTTCTCATGAGAACACATGCCATACATGATAGAACCACACCTCTTGCTGATCAAGACATCCACGAACACCCAGGCCACATTTCTCCTCTGTAGTATTGCCCCAAAGCCTAGGAATTCTGGGTATACTTTGCTTTTCAAATGAGGTTAGTCCTGAAGGGTATATACTTGCACAAGGACAAACACAGTAATAAAGCAAACACTAGGGTCAGACTAGAGCCCTGCTGGAGTAGTGGGTTACGTGTCGTGTTGGGCTGCTAACCCCAACGTCAGCAATTCAAAACCATCAGCATGCTCCTCGGCAGAAAGAGGAGGTTTTCTACTCCATAAAGATTTACAGTCTCAAAAACCCACATGGGCAGTTCTACCCTGTCTTATAGGGTTGCTATGAGTTGGAATTGACTCAATGGCAGTGGGCTTGGTTTTTTGTTTGTTTTTTTAGTTTGAGGGTCAGATTGGCGGGCGGCAATTACCAATGCCTATCTGTTTGATTGAATACAAATGGCTCTCACCTCCCATTGCTGGGCAGTATTTGGCTTGGAGGCTGCCTGCACACAAACTGGGCAGGTTTCAATTAAGGCCGTCCAAACAGCAGCTAACTTGGGAAACTGACTCTTTCTAAAGAAATAACAGTGCCAGTAAGAGATACACCAAATCTACTTGGGCAAAAGGGCTCAGAGCTAAAATATTTTGTCTGACATCAAACAAAAGCCAGATTTGGCTTAACTGCATGCCACTAGAAGCCTTTGTCTGAGACAGGTCCCAGGTGGTGGGTGCCAGGAATAACTCAGGAGATTTAATTAGTGAATGCAGCAGAAGTATATAAATAACGACCGGTGAGAAAAGGATGTGGCTCGCATCTTCGGATCAACTCAGTCAGCACCAGCTGTAACAGAGCACAGCTGCTGGAAAATCCCCTTTAGGATTTCAGATCACATGTGACAAATTGCTTTTACTACAACTGCATTATCTGCGGGCCCAGCAATGAAGTTTTATGAAGAATTTGCACATATCAGGGGCACAGTCATATTTCAGTCTACTGTTAATTCCACTGAGGTGCCCTATAAATAACTACACAGGTTCTCAGCTGGCCTGGGGGCACGTAAATAACAGAGGGATCACCAGCATTAATTCACAAATAAACCTGGTCTGCCCTGGGATTACCAGGGTCATTCTGCCAATACGTGGAAGGCAGCATCCAATATTGTAAGAATTTTACAAATGTCTGTCACAATGTTGTTTTAGTCCCTGGGTGGTGCAGATGGTTAAGTACTCTATTCCTGGCCAAAAGATGGGGTTCAAACCCACCCAAAGGTGACCTGGGACACAGCAGCCCTTGTAGGCTCCTGCTGGAAGCTGACAAGGCCGGAAACTCCTATGGGGCAGCTCTATGCTGCACCCATGGGTTTACTAGGAGTCTGAATCGACTTGACAGCAACCAAAAATGACAATATGATGGGACTGTGGGGAGGGGCAGTGGGCCCTGAAAAGATTTCACCTTCCCTTGCCTTCAGCCTCTTCACCTACCAGGTACTCTCCAGGCACACCTGCTTCTTGATAGACAACCAGCCTTTTCACATGGAGCCAGTTCTGTCTTGACAGCTGCTTCTGGACGGAAGAGTTGCTGCCTGTGTGCGTTGGGCATACAAGAAAACTCGGGTCTGCTCAGTTTGCTTCATGGGTGATTGAACTCAATCATTTGGAATAATATAATCCTCAAACATCCCAAACCAAAAGAAGCACGCAAGCACAGCGTTAGCTGAAGTGCACATATTCGTTTCTACTTGGGCAAAGACACTGATAGTATCTGGCTTTATGTACCAAGAGTACCAATTAGTACAGCTGCTGGCTGAGAGCTGGACTAACTGTAAGGTCCGTGGTTCAAAACCTACTGCTTCTCTGTAGGAGGAGAAAGTGAGGCTTTCAGCTCCTACAAAGATTGATAGCGCTGGAAACCCTGCATAGGTTCACTATCAAGTTTATGGCATATTAAAGCAACTAATATGGATAGTTTAGATTTGCGATCTTATGGCAAAACTTTTCACATGCTTTGGATGTGTTAACAAGAGACTAGTCCCTGGAAAAGGGCACCATGCCTGGTAGAGCAGAAGGGTCATGAAAAAAGGAAGACCCCTGTCAAGACCTTGGATTGACACAGTGGCTGCAACAATGGGCTCAAGAATGCCAATTGTGAGGCTGGATGGCACAGGACCACGCTATGTTGTACTTGCAGTTGCTATGAGTCGGAACTGACTCGACAGCACCTCCCAACAACAGTAGAAACAATTGCCTTTGTTAAGTGACATGCTAAATTTGATAGCTTCTGTCATTTACTTCCAGGATAAGAGGGATCATGGAAAGTACTCTTCCAGTGTTGAAGGAACAGGGTCGAAGTAAACCAAAATGGTTGTGTTTTTTAACGTACACGGGATCTCGGCAGGACACAGCTTCCAAGATGACATTCAGCTTTGCCTCTGTCACCTTTTCCTATGTTGGCTTTTTTAAGGCATTTGGGAAAGACTGGAACAGTAGAGTCTGTATAGAGCCTTATCATCTCGCCACATTTTCTGACTGACTAATTTGTGGGCACTGGCAAGAGAGGGAGCTGCACCTGCACGGGGCCATAACAAGAGAATCAAAAGGCTCTCACCGCATTTTAATAGGCTGCGGAGAGAGTCTTATTGACTGCCTCCACTACGGGGTGCGGGGTGAGTGATGCATGAGGAGAGCTTAGTAACAAATTGAAGAGGGTAGGGATTTCTAAACATTATTCTCACTGAGACAATGTAGAAGGTTGACTTGCATTCTATTACAGAAGCAAACGATGCTTTTCTAAATAGTTCCTGTTTTTAAAACTTCTTGTTTAAATTTATCTTTTCATCTTCTTTTCACTGCCACCGAGTCGATTCTGACTCATAGTGGCCCTATAGGACAGGGTTAACTGTGACTCTTCGGGAGCTTAAGCATACGCAGAAGGGAGGTGCCATCACCACCACAATCAACTTTAGAACATTTTCTTCTTTGTTGTGCTCGCTGACCTTGACTGTAACTCTTCCTGTCACAGGAAGCCTCCCTCCTCTTTCTCCAGCCAGCAGATGGTGTGGTGAAATTGCTGACCTGGAGGTTAACAGCCCAACTCTACTCCACCACTAGGGCTCCTTATGATAAACTTGGTCTTTAGAAAAACACTAGCAACTGTTGATACTATTCTGTGGCAGTCCCCCTAAAACAAATCCTTAAGGGTCACCATGACCACACCGATACCTCTTAATTTTCCCTTTACTGTTTCACTTGTTGACAGAAAAACAGAAGTCTTTATATGTGGTGACAATAAGTATTAAACATGTAAACATTTTGCAATTCATTTGCTGCACTTTATATAGAGTATCTCCTATATACTAGGCACTATGCAAAGAATACAGACAAACCTGAGTGACACAGTCACTGCCTAAACAGGATGCTGGTGAATAATTTCTTCTGATTTATTAAAAAGGAAGAAGACCTGCTGGTGTAGTGGTTACAGGTGTGCTGTAATCCGCAAGGTCAGCAGTTCCAAACCACCATCTGCTTCTCGGGAGAAAGACAAGGCTTTCTATCCCATAAAGAGTTTCAGAAACTCACAGAGGCAGTTCTACTTGATGGCAACGAGTTTGAGTTACAAGAAAGGAGGGGCTAGGCCTGAGCATCACCGGGTGGGAGAGATGTTATCTTTAACTTCCCATATATAAGCTTACAAAATAGAGAGTATATCATTTTAAAAAGGAAACGAGACTATTTGAAAACATCTGTGGGGGGAAGCTGGGGGCAAATAATGCAGACACTGGTCATGGTCATACCATTCATGAGTAATCCAAGATCAACACCAGTCCTGTTACAAGCAGCAAAGATTAGTCTGGCAATGGATAAAATGCTAAAGAAATAAATATCTTCAATTAATTAGTCATGTGATGATTAAAGAGTCACCTGCCAAGGAACACTTCCTAAGGAAACAATTTCTCCGTTTTCTTCCCTTATCATTGGCAGTGGCTGCTCCTTAGCCTTTGTAGCTTCTTTCTTATCTCCCTCACTTCAAGAGGGGGCACCCCAAGGTCTCTTAAGGGGTGCAAATGGTCTGCACTTGACTGCTAATGAAACATTGGGGGTCCAAATCCACCCAAAGGTACTGTGGAAAAAAAGTCTGAAAATCTGCTTCCTTTAGGACGACAGCCCAGAAACCCCTATGGAGTAGTTCCACTCTCTAACACAGGGATCCATCATAGGTCAATGCTGGCCACCAGCAAGCAACAGTCTGGAGAACTCTGTTTTAATTACACTCATTCCCTAAGTGGTTTAAACCAGTCTAATGGCTTTCAATACCATCAATACACTGATGATTCCAAACATTTTTTCCCTAGCCTTCCTTTTCCCCCTGAGCTTCAGATTCATAAATCCAATTGTCTACTTGACCTCACTTAGCATGTTCAAAACTAAGCTTCTGTTATTACCCCCGCCAACCTGTTCTTCAATACACAGCCACTTCACCCTGACAGCGTTTGAGTCAAATGCTTTAGGCAAAGAGCTCTACTTACCTCTTTCATCACATTTCATATCCAATGCATGGAAAGCTCCACTGACCCCCCTTCACAAGGCAGCCAGATTATGACTTCCTCTTATCTCCACTGCCAGCACCTGGTCTTACGTCTGGTATTAGGTACCACCATCTTTTTCCTGACTTGCTCTCTGCTTCCATTCTCTCTCTCTCCTAGAGTCAAACCACCTCAACTAAAATTTAGATCATGCCACTCCTCTGCTCAGTATTTCCCAATGGCTCACATCTCACTTCCAATAAAAATTAAATACTGTATAATAACCCACATAAAGCCAACCTTGATTGGCCCTGGTCCCCTTGACTTCTCTGGCTTAATCTCCTGCTCTCTTCCTTCTGAGACTCACTCTCTTCAAGTTACCTTCTTGCTCTCCCCCAAACACCTCAAGCTGTTCCTGTCTCAGAGCATTTGTCATTCTTGACATGAAAATGATCCGCTCAGATAGCCACCGTGGTTTAGTTCCTTCATTTTTTTTCAGATATCTACTCAAATGTGACGTTCTGAGGGAAGCTTCGTGCAGGATTAATGACACTGCATAAAACAGCAAGCATTCTTTTCACCCCACACCCGGCTTTATTTTTTACTGGAACCCTTAACACCATCTGGCACAACTATATATTTACTTGTTTAATAAACTATAAGTTCACAAATGTAGGAGTTTTCTATTGATCACTATGATCCACAACAGTACCTGCTCTCTAGTTCATACTCTGCTGGCATGACAGCTCTTTCAAGGCCAGCATTCCTATTTATTTAATAATGCATGCCTTAAGCTTTAAAAAAGTGAGTGACATTTATTGAATGAGGAAAAGTTTAGAAAGATTCTGCTTGAAGATTGCAGCTGCACTCTAAGTGCCTTCTCTGCTTTAGAGACTCTGAAATTGGACGTCAGTGGCTCTCAAACCTTCACATTCATCAACATCACTTGGAGGGCGGGCGGGGCCCACCCGGGCATGGCATTCCAGATGCAGTGTCTGGTTTAAAAACCTACCTTGATGGCCGTGGGCTTGGGATCGTGGGAAATACGCAAAGGATGATGGTTTGAACCGGTGCTTCTCAACCTTCCTCACGCTGCAGCCCTTTCATACAGTTCCTCATGTGGTGGGGACCCCACAATCATAAATTTATTTACATTGCTACTTCATAACTGTGATTCTGCTACTGCTATGAATTGGGCGACCCCTGTGAAAGGGTCATTCAGCCCCCAAAGGGGTCAAGACCCACAGATTGAGAACCAATGGTTTGAATCCTGGTCTGTGACAGAAAGATATCACTGTCTGCTTCTGTAAAGATCTACAGCTTTGGAAAACCTACCGGGCAGTTAGTTCTTCCCTGTCCTTTAGGGTCACTGTGAGTCAGGATTAATTAATGGCAGTGGATTTTATTTTTGGTCACTTAATGTCCTAAGGCAAGTTACTAAGTAAGCTTTGTGACTCAGTTTCTGCCTCTGCGAAATGAAAACCATAGTATTTCCCTTGTGGCTTTCCTGTGAGGATTAAGTGCAACTATGGCTCCCACGCCTGCCCTGAACTCACCTCTAGGGCTCAATTATCAGCCAAGCCAGACACAGGCCTAGAAGGGGAACCACACAAGTTGTGAGGTCCACATACCCTAGAATAATCAACCATTTCAGATCAACAGAGAGCGCGTAGTGAAGGAGAACGTTCCGAAGGGAGGAGCAATGAGAACAGGAACACAGGAAGGAAGTGGGTAAGTGATGTTATTTTGAGATGACTGGGATGAAACAAAATGGGCATCAATTGTTGAACTTGCAGGTGATGCTCTGCTGTGTAACAATTCACAATAACAAGTAAAAGAGAGACAAATGGAATTTTTCCACCAACTTTTGGAAGCCCCTTCATGAATGTGTGTGGGTGTGTCTTTCCACTGTGTCTTTCCACTGTGAAACCTGAAACATTATGACATCTGCTTTCTCTGTGTAAATGACAGAGGCTCATTACAGTCATTCGCATGTCTAGCTGCACTTTAAGCTCTCCCGGGGAGTCTGGATCCACCCCTTCCTTATTAAGTCAGTTTCTAGGGGTGAGGTGTAGGGTTATATAGTTTTCAAAGCTCTCTAAGTCACTCTAGTGTAGGCAGGCTGCTCCTGACGGTTCTGAACCATTAGCCGATGTTTCTCAAGAGGCATATCCTGGCAGGCAGGAAGCCATTTTTTACCACTTTGGGATCATTTCCTCTCTGATCATTTTTAGTTTAGCAGTTTATGGGTCGATTGCCATGTTTTCTTACCTAACATCCTTTTTTCATTTCCTTCTCAGCTCTGTTGTAGAGAATCAGGATACTTTCTCAAATTCAGGAGCAATCTAGATGCGGCATTGCTGCTCCATAATTCAGGCACACTGACAGCCACGAGGATGTCACGCTACGCTGTATCTCAAACCAGCATACGATGTAGGATTTGGACAAATTTTTCATTACTTAGGTAACAATAGAAATAGCATTTTTATCTATGCGCATGTGATAGTAATAATATCGGCTAACAATTACTAAACTATTGTCCTATGCCAGGCACTGATTCAAATTCTAGAGGGGTTCAAAGAGATTTGTGCAAAGCTTCCAGATATTTTAAGTCCATTTTTTCACAAAATTTTTGAAGCCTTCTCCAACTCTCATGTGTAAAAAAAACTAACGGGAACCCGTTCTGCATTAGATACCAGTGTCTACAGTACCTGGGCCAGCAACGCAGTTGTGGGGTTGGGGCTGTAAAGACTTCTTGACGCAGGAGTAACAGCAGCCATCTTTTGGCTTAGATTTGGTGTTCTTCACACAGTACTTGTCATTTTTACCTGTTTAGTATCCTGTTCCCCTGGGAAACTCCCGGTCTCACGGCACGAAGTTTCTCATGCCCACCCAGCCATCCCTCCTCACAGGGCGGAGGCAACCACACAGGCTGGCCAATCACGAGTTCTCTCTTGGTCACAATTCCTGGTTCAAAGGTGAGTCTGCAAGGGGGCTCTCTTCCCCGTGAGTTTCAGGAAGAGAAGGGTTCTCTTCCTTTACAGAATGCAGCATAACGAGGGGGGCGATGGAAGCTGTTGCTAACAGACTGAGCAATTTCCAGTTAAACATTTTGGGTTCTCCTTGGAATTTGAATCGGTTCAGGTCCCTCATATGGGGAATTCCCATAGACCAAGAGTCTGCCAACCAAGAAGGAAGAGCCAATGCCGTCCCTTACAACAATCGGAAAAGAATTCCATGTAGGCAGGAGGGGAGGGAGCACTAGACCTGACTGACTGATTGCACAACTCAATTTAAAGCACCTTTAACCGTGTGGGGTGGGGGCAGGAGGGGAGAATGTCCTAAAATCCACGTGGTAATGATGGTACAATTTGTCTGGATATGACTGAACTATTGAATTGTAATGATATGTAAATTATGTGCCAATAAAACTACTGGGGAAAAGAAGATAAGAAAATAAATAGGGAGGGAGAGAGAGGAGGGAAGGGAAAAATGAGGACATGATGCCAGGGGCTTAAGTGGAGAGCAAATGTTTTGAGAATGATGAGGGCAATGAATGTACAGATGTGCTTTACACAATTGATGTATACATGGATTGTGATAAGAGTTGTATGAGCCGCTAATAAAATGATTTAGAATTTTTTTAAAGATACCAAAAAAGAAAATAATTAAAAATGATTTAAAAGCCATAAATATATTTTACAAACAAATGAAATCACCATTGTCTGAAAATGAAATTATGTTACTTGCATCTTCATTGTCAGTTTGACTTCAGAGCCACATGGACATATGAAAAGAGCCACGTTTGGCTGGAGCGCGCAGTTTGCCGACCACTGCCTGGGAGAAACAGTCCTTCGCACTACAGTGAAGGTTCAGGTTCCAAGGACTCCACAGAAAATGGGCAGGGCATGTGAGATGTTTGATAAACTTCCAGTAGATCTAGACCAAACAATAGCTTTTGAACTTCGTAAGAGAGCTGTATAATTGCCTGAGCTGTAACTGACACCCCATTTTCTAGGGTCTATAGATTCGTGTCTGAGGGAGAAAGATTAAGTTAACGGCTCCTGTAAGGATTTACACACTCAGAAACCCTATGCATTGGAAATGACTCAGTGGCATTGGGCTTGGGTTTTGGTAGGCTTGTATTTAGGTTTGAACCAGTATCCGCAGTGGGGAATCATCTTTGTCTCAGTAAACCTTCCTTACGGATTCTTAAAGAAACCCAAGTAGCTTTGCGAAAGCAATACATCCAATATGCCACATCCATCCCATCACACTATCTTTCTATTCCTAAGGAGATGCTAAAAACGAAGCAGTGACGTTTAACATCTCAAAACTAAAGAAAATGAGTGATGATGGCAACACATGCACAAATATGCTTGATACAATGGATGTATGGAATGTTATAAGGGCTGTAAGAGTCCCCAATAAAATGATTGAAAAAAAAACACTAAAGAAAATGAAAACAGTGACATCCACCAAAATGAATTCAGGAAGACTTACATCTCTCACATGGATGTAATTCTTCACTCTGGTTCAGACTCTAGAGCACTGGTTCTGAGTGGGGGTGCTTTGAATATTTGTAGGTACAGTTTTGGTTGTCACAATGGCTCATGTACCACTGGGGCTTACTCAGCAGGAGTCCGGGACATTAGAGATGCTGCAATCTACTGGACAGGCCTACAAAACAGAGACTTTTCCACATTCCAGACAACTTGCAAATGAGAGAGATGAAGCCCCCCATACACCGCTGTCAGTAGATTCTGACTCATAGCAGCAAACCCTAAAAGACAGAGTAGAACAGCTTTTGTGTTTCTAAAACTGGACACCTTTACTGGAGCAGGTTACGTGTACTGTTCGCCAGTAGAAAAGCTGTTGGATTTCAACTGCCAATCTTTCGCTTAGAAGTGGCCAAATGCTTAACCACCGCCCCCAGGGTAAAGACTTCAGAGTCCCTCGAGACAGGTGAAAACCTATTTTGAACGACATGAGCCTATATCTTCTGTTTTACATGTACACTGGGAATATTTGGGGGCCGGCTTTATTATACACTAAATTTTCCGGGACTGAAACTCCTGTGGAAAGTTCGCACTTTGTTTCATTTGTGATTTTAAGATGGGTTATTTGCATCTTTGGGTGTGTGTGTCAATCGATTCTCTAATGACATCGCCCCCTCATCGCAGGTGAGTTGTTACAAGAAAACGAGGACCAGGCTGAATCTGTAGCCGCTGTCCTTCCTCACGGAGACACTGCAGGCATACCAGCGCCAGCACCTGAAACGCCACTGTGGTTTCCAAGGTACTGGGGGCCTGAGTAGTTACATAGCAAAACAGGCAATTTTATTACAAATTACCCTCCTCGGCTCTCCCATTTCTATTGTTACTGGATTTCCTTGTGCTTTTAAAACATTATGCTTATATATTTTTAAAAAACAACAAACTCACTGTCATTGAATTGATGCTGACTCATAGCAACCCCATAGGACAGGGTAGAACTGCCCCTGTGGGTTATAGAGACTGTAACTCTTTACTGGACTAGAAAGCCCCTTCTATCTCCTGCTCTGTCTTTTTCCTTTGGGCATATTATCTATGAGAATCACTTCAGGATGGCACATAGAGTGTTAAGTAGTATCTTCTATAAATAGATAGTGTTGGTTCTGGAAAGGTGAGAATACAGCTTTAGAATATTAACAGAGGTGGGGGGATGCTTAAGCTGTTTTTCTACAAGGCTTTCTCTGGCAGAGGAACTTAACTACAGGGCAATCATCACATTGGCTTGCAGGGCATGGTACTGTGCAAATCATGGCTGAAAAAATAAAGGAGAAACGGGCAAGTAATAGGTTAAGAAATATTGATAGGAAAGGCAAGACTTCAACATGTGGTGTTGAAGGTCCACTAATGTATCAGATTTTCCTAAGGGTTTATTTCAGAATATCGCCTCCTTTCTGCTCTTTGACATAGAATATTCACGTTAATCAGCGCCTCAGCTTTTATATCACCTGGGTAAGGTTTGGTCTTCTCTGCACAACAATCATGCCTTCCCTTCTGCCATAGCAATAATTTTTCTAGTAAGGCTCCGATTAACATTCAATAATCAGCTGCTGGTGAGACTCAAAGGACTAGAGTATAAAATCACAGACATTCTCTGGCCTCTTCTCAAACACAAAGCATTCTTACAGCCACCTCTGGCAAACTGCACTATCGCGATAAATTATTGGGGAACAGAGGAAGCCGGTTATTAGAGCCTAAGGGCTGGGTTCCAAGAAAACTAGGGTACATTTTAGGCGGGCTCTAGGGCTCTGCTAGGAAGTTGTTCTGAGACCCTGAGAAAGTCGTAAACTTCCCCACAACTTAGTTCTCCAAGCAGACACATGAATTAGGAAGCATTCTGTTTCTTTTTCAGTGTCTATTCTCCTAGGGTGCACACCATACTTTTAGAACCATATTTTTTCCCTAGGAAGTTCAGCTAAGTTAAGGTGATTGGTTAGGCAGCTGGGACTGACAGACCAAAGGCCAGGAAAATTTGATATTTAACATCTGCTTTTAAAAGTCACAAATCTATAGCAGCTGTGAAGTGGTTCTATCATTCTTTGATGCTCAAGGTCAAATCTGTTCTCATTTCAAGAACAAGATTGAGTTTCTCATATAGTGCACATACTGCTTAAGCCTCACCTGCTTGTAGATGTCATATAAACACCAATAACCTAAATGTCATTCTCTTGACAGCAACTGTTATTAAAACTCCTCCAAGTGCTTCTTTGTGTTGACAAGAGGTGCCTCTCAACCTTCTTCTCTCTTGCTCTCGCTCAACCCAACGCTGAGTCTATTCTGACTCATAGTGATCCTGTAGGGCAGAGAAGAATGAACCCTGGGTGTAGAAAACCTCATCTTTCTCCCACAGAGCAGCTGGAGGTTTTGAACTGCTGACCACAACCCAACACATAACTCAGGATACCATCAGGGGTCCTATGTCTCTTGCCCAGATTTCCCCTATATACCATTTCCAATTTAGTGGCATTAATTACATTCTCCATCCTTTGAAGCAATAACATCCTATTCTATTCTACCAGAACTAAAACCAAACTCATTACCCAGTCAAGTCCAACTCATGGTGACCCTATAAAAAATGGTAGAACTCTTCCTGTGGGTTTCCGAGCATGTAACTATGAGAGTAAAAAGCTACATCTTTCTCCCTCAGAGTGGCTGGTGGTTTTGAACTGCTGACCTTATGGTTAGCAGCACAACTCATTTTTGTCTCTCTGCATTTGCCTCTTGTTGTTAGTTGGCAATGCTCTGGCTCTGACTCATGGCATCTTCATCGATGACAGAAGACAATGTTGCCCGGCGCTGTATCATCTACATGACACTTGGTATGTTTGAGGCCATTGTTGAGGCGACTGTGTAAGGCCTTCCGACCTGGGGGGCTCATCTTCCAGCACTACATCAGCCAATACTCTGCTGTGGTCCATAAGGTTTTGGAAGCTGGTTGGCAGGCCTTTCTTCTGGCACTGACGCCTGTCCATGAGGTAACCCTGCTGATAACTGCAATACTAGTGGCATACTTCTAGCATCCCAGGACTACACAAGCTACCAGCAGAGCTGTGTCCTCTCATGCTGACCTCCCCTTGGGTAAGATTCCCTTTGTACAGAGTGATGTCAGAGTAGCCTCAGCTGAGTCTAGTAAGGGAGGACTCGGTTTAAGGATACTGAATTATGTCTATGCAGCTTGCAGTCACTTCCATGTATAGTTAATTTCTTGCTATGAGGCTTCATTGGCCAGTTGAGCTAAGAGCTAGAATTCACACAAGAATTTGACTGGCTCTAAGGCCAATGAGGCTTTTGACTGCCTTATATGCATGTGAAAGTTGGGCACTGAAAAAGGAAGGCAAAGAATTGATACATTTAAACAGTGGTAGTGGTGAAGAATCTTGAATATACTATGTTGAATATACTAGCCTGTCAAAGAGATATAAGCAGGATGGTAAATAGAAAGAAGTGAAGATGGCCAGACTTTGACTCATTTACTTTCGGCACTTATCAAGGAAGACCAATCATGATTGGTGAAGTCGGAAAAAGTACCATCTCACTACCACTGAGTTGAAGGCAACTCATAGCAACCCTATAGGACAGGGTTTCTGAGACTCTTTCTCCCATTGAGCAGCTGGTAGATTTGAACTGCTGACCTTTTGATTAGCAGCCAAAGGAGTTATCATTATGCCACCAGGGTGCAAATGCGGCAAGCGGTTAATGAGATGGACTGATAAAATAGCCACAACAATGCTCTCAAACATATGACCTTCTGTTACACACACAGTCACTTTAAGTCCACGCAACTTGATGGACACCTGACAACAATTAATTACAAGGTCACTGATGTTAACATGCCACCTTTCATATGCGTGGTGGTCCCACAATAAGAGTGAGTTTCTTAAAGGCATGGCAGTCCATCCTGAGCCACATGTTACCTGTTGACACTTGTCTCCCTGCTCCAGCACACGTTTCTGTTCCAGCTGCCCCCTGCTGCCCCATGGACACACTAAATGCTAGCCAAACTGGACACCTGGCCTTTGCCAGACCATTCTTATGTTATCCCTGGATCTGAAATGTCATCAATCATTGATTATTCAACACATTCATATTGATGACTTGACCTTCAATGAAGATAAACAAAACACAGATGCACAATTAGAACAAGGACAAGAAAACTGGGAAATGAGTACTGTAAAATCAAAGCATTATAGTCACTGCATGAGAAAACTTAAAATGCCCCTAGATGTTACATTTCATATATACAACAAACTAATTGAATTTTTCCCAGATTTGGTAGCATTTCTAAACATTTATATTATATTAAAAGTAATTTAAAAAGCTGAGACTTTTTAAAATAAAAAAGTCCAAAACAAACCAAAACCCCCTATAAATTTTGTCCAGTTAAGCTACAGGAAACTCTTGAGTTATCTTCCTTGTGCCTAAAGCAGAGGTTCTCAACCTGTGGGTCTTGACCCCTTTGGGGTTGACTGACTCTTTTACAGGGGTTGCCTAAGGCCATCAGAAAACACATAAATATTTCACACTATATAATTACGTACTGTTTTGTGATTCATCACTATACTTTCATTATGTTCAATTTGTAACAATGAAAACACATCCTGCATATCAGATATTTACATGATGATTCATAACAGTAGCAAAATTACAGTGATGAAGTAGCAACAAAGATAATGTTCTGGTTGGGGGTCACCACCACACGAACAATTGGATTACAGGGTCGCAGCATTAGGGAGGGTGAGAACCACTGCTCTAAAGGAAACGATGTTCTGAACTTCTATATGAAGACATGACCAAAGAGGATGCAGCCAAAAACGGTGGTGAAAAAATACTAACAGAGATGCCAGGCAATTCATTCATATCAGTACTACGCTCTTTTCCTAGGTTTTATGGCATTTGGGTAGTATTAGTTCTTTAAGAATTATAATATATTGTGCTTTCTTTTCTTAGTCTAAATAAAACTTTATTTTGTACCTAGTTTTCTGCCTAAGGTTTTTCCTAAATGAGGGCCTTCTAAATGGTGCGTGTTTCTGCCCTCAGAAAACCCAGGACTCTCTATTTTGCCAAGGGACCTGACTAGTCTACAGAACAAGGCGGGGCTCTATCATCACCCCTCCGGTCCTCACCTCTATTCCTTTGTTATGCCCCAGGATCTCCTGAAACCAGTTCATGGGGCACAGACAAGAAGAGCAGGCTAAAGAGCCCAGTATCAGATGGCGTCCCTGACTCTTCTTCCCAAAGAAGTTGGACATTTTCCAGAGTTTGAGCTGAGTTCCACAGAGGCTCTGAAGCGAAACTGGAGGCAGAAAGTTTTCTTGTTGCCTAGGCAAACATGTGCTGGTTTTGATCATCAGAATGGTTTCTATTGTAGTCAAAAATAGTTCAATTTACCCTGGTTGTCAAAAGCTTTGCAATTCATTCTTTGAGTCACTCATGGGGATGTGGGAAGGGATTGTCTTAGAACCTATATCATCAATATAGACATCTAAAATAAAATTAAAAGTTACACATAAAAAATAACTGGTGAATATTTATTAGAGTGCAGAGTAACTGTCCATGCATTTTAAGATTTAATCTTTGATGACATATGTGCATCAAGTCAGAGAGATACGTAAGAAACTGTTAGAGGCCCAGTGGGCTCTATGAAGGAGCTTCAAATAATTTGTGGGAAAATAGAATTAGTTACGAGATAAAGCAACTTTTCCACAAACTTTTTCAAATTCCTTTTGTCTACTCACTTTCTCTGCAGCTGATAATGCATATGACAGCTACTAATAGATGTAAGTTTGTGCTTTTCCAGAAGATGACTGTCCTGAGGAAATCTAGCATACAGTTTAGGAAAACCTTAATCTTGCATTAAGCTGTACAAGGGGGATGAAAAAGGAAGGACTGCTCCCTAGCGTCATGAAATCTAGTCCACCCTCAACAGGGGCAATAAAGAATGCCCACTGCCTCTAGTGGGCTTTCCACTTTCACTGCCACCTTTCTCTCTCATTAAGGAATCCACCTGTGTAGTGAGTTACTAGGTGACCTTCCAGTTCGCAGTTTGAATCCACCAGCTGCTCTACAGAGAACAGATGAGGCTACCTAGCTCCTTAAAGATTTACAGTCTCGGAAATTCTAAGGAGCAGCTCTACTCTGTCCTAAGAGGTCATTATGAGTCAGAATCAACTAGTTGGCAGTGGATTTTTATCTTAAGTTACTCCCTTTTTAGTTTCCCTCCCTCTGCCTGGTCTTTGTACATACTACGAGGCTGTCCAATTAGTATTTAATGTCAAGAAAGGAATTTAGGCATTTCCTCCCAAGACCAAACTGGGATGCGATCTAACCCTGTGGTTGGAAGCCTAACTCCCAGGGGTGCTGGTCTACTCCTCCCTGTCCTGCTTATTCTGTGAGTAATGCCTGTCGATTGCACCCTTAGAAGTGCCTGGTCTCTGCTCTGCTACAAACCATCCTCCACAACTTGTGATCAGACTGTCCTCACCAATGCTCCCAACACTGCAAGTGCTATGTGAGCAAACTTCACCTACTGAAGCTACTAGTCGATTCTCAATTCTGCTTCATAGAAGAGGGAACATAATTTATTAGCTAGAAAGAAACAAAGGAGGACAAACTTTCAATATGGCAAAGAGAACAGTAGTTCCTCAAGCCTTTGCACTGGTCTCAAAGATTCAAAATGTTATTAAAATTTCATTTGTACTTCACTGTAATGCTATAATGAAACCTGTCTGAAAGGTCAGACGGCACTTTACTATGGTTCTTTTGGTGGCTTTTGTAAGGAAACTACCTGAAATGATATCTAAACTAGCCTTGCCCTCTGAAAAGTTTTGCTCTAAAATTGTGGTTCTTAATCTTGGTGTCAATTGGGAATCCTTTAAGTGCAGCCTGGACACAATCCTTCCAAGGTGATTGTTAAAATGTACCTCAGGTGTTGAGAATCGTTGCTGTAAAGCAGCGTTTCCCCGCCACGGCACTACTCACGGGTTGGGCCCCATCCTTTTTATCGTGGAGGGCTATCTTGTATGCGGGTGGGGCAACGGGAAAAGCACTTGACTACTAGCTGACGGGCTGGTGGTTCGAATCCACCCAGAAGCTCCCCGGCGATCTGGTTCCCAGAGGTCACAGCCTTGAAAACCCTATGGGGAAGTTCTGCCTGGGCATATGACGTCACCATGAGTCAGAATCGACTAGATGGCAACAACGGTTCACACATTGTAAGATGTTTGACAGTATCCCTAGCTTCTACCCATTAGATCCCCTAGCTGCCTTCCACCCATCAGCTCCACGTCCCCCAAATGTCTCCACACCAGCAACTAGTTGCCAAGGAGTCAACTCAAGAACATGGCGACCCATGTGTGCGCCGCGGACTTGTGTTTCATAGGGTTTTCAGGGGTGACTATGGGAAGTAGATGACCAGGTCTTTCTTCTAAGGCACCTCTAGGTGGACTCGAAATACCAATTTTTGGATCAGCAGTAGAGCATCTTAACTGCTTGCATCACCAAGGGATTCTCAGCAAGCATTGCCAGATGCCCTGGGGGTGGGGAGTGGAATGTCAGAGTTACCCATGGACAAGAAGCATTACCGTAAAGGAAAGGATATCATATTGAATCAATGTTAACAATTCCAGGAAAATAAAAGTAGGGCCCAGCAGAACCTCATTTGGCACTCATGCAGAGTGGGTAGGGCCCTGTGTGTACCCATGAACAGTACATGGATCTCCACTGCACAGAATATGAATGAGACCTCCCAAGTGCTGAGAATGCTAGAAATCCAGTAAAACGTCCAAATATCCATTCAAAAATGAACACAACCTCAGCTAGTCAGGGATTTGCAGATTAGAAGTGGATTTGACCATGTCTGTCATTTGACCTCATTCCATTTTATAAAGCTTTCATATTAACCCCAGTCCTCCTCCCTCCCCAAAAGTCTGCTATAATCTTGTCAACAGGCAACTATTTTTAGACAAGCTCATTTTCTTCAATGGCTCTGGAATACTGATTTCTCCTACAGGGCAGGTTTACAAGGAGGCACAGTCAACTGAAGAAACTTGGTAACCGACATTCATCAAAAAAAGGAAATGAACACATCTAATTGTACTCTGAGCCCTAGATTTTCCTGTATTTTATTTGCAAATGTAATTATAGCAAGCCCATAACACTTTCAGGTGTGCTTTTAAAACACAAGTAGGCCTGGAGACAAGTAGGTAGACCTGGCTGCGCTTATTTCTGTTTATGTAGGTCAAAAAGTTCCACAAGCTGAATCTTCAGTGGAAAAATTGCATGTACTTCTCAATCGGTCAGGGCATTTTCATTCCTCCGAGCTCGTTAATACTTAATCTCAGATGGAATTTCCTGTAGATCCGAAAGCAATTTAAAAAGAGAGGTAGTTTAAAAATATGTGAGTTCTGTCAAAATAGTATTTTCCTCCAAACATTAAAAAACAAAATCTAACCATAGTGAAATAGTCCGTAGTTCAATCCCTATTCCTCTTTCAGTAAAACTGACACAACAAAAGACTTGTCTGTTTTCTTTAGGAACAAAGAATATGAATGGGGGGGGGTGTTGTAGAAAAATGGTTATAAGTAAGGAAAATTACAACACAGAAAAATTGGAAGAGAGACAGGATTTTCAGTGAATACCTCATTTTTGTTGCCTAACTTTTTATCGGCACAATATAAAACACCCAGAAAATACAATAAAGAAGGAATAGAAAAGTTCTCGATGGAAGGCACCTACCTACAGGGTTGAAAGTGAGGGCCAAATATAAGAATGGACTTACCCAGTTAGACTCATCATTCAGAAGAGGCCGTGAAGTTTTATAACAAGTATACAAATGAGAAGGGTGCTGTAGAACACAGACCGTTAAAGAAAAGAAACAAAGAGAAAAAACCAAAGTGGATGGGTGGAAGGAGGGGCAAGTGCAAAGAGCAGTGCCTTAACCTTGACTCATTTAGAATATTGTCATGACACTAAGCTGCAAGTTCACACCTTGTACATGAACCTGGGCATGGCGTCGGGGAGGTCTACCAGTAAAAGTCCTCATGAGTTAGAGAGGAGTCAAAAGGGATATTTCAAAATATCTCCAAACGAATACAGTGGTTACACTATTGATGATCAAGGGCGCCACTTTGAGGACGCAGGTGCACCTGACCCAGGCCGTGTCACTTTAAGTGGAGAGAAGGACACAACATGAAGCCTGGGGTGCACACATCTGAAGTCAGGAATGCACCCACCTGGAAAGAGGAGGTACACTACAGAGAACCAAGACCTGCTTGAAAGTCAGCCAGTGGTGGGAAGGCTGCCTGTAACACAATTAAGCACCATGTTCTACAGTCTCCCAAGCCTTTTAGACTAGCCAAGGACCCTTTGGAGTACTTTCCCGAGTCAACAAACTCACTCTTCCTATTCTGCCCTTCTCTCTGGCACGGGTCTGAATTTTGTACCTTGCCTGAAACCTTTCTTTCTCTGGGGAGTGGAGAGGCTTGAAACCTTGAGCCTCCTCCGGGCTACAAAAGGATGGTCCAAGTGAAAGAACCACATGAAAAGGCATAAATCAATGCTATGGAAGCCTGCTGTCTTAGTTATCTAGCAATGCTATCACAGAACTACCCCAAGTCGATGGCTGTACACAGAAATGCATTCTCTCACAGGACGCTAGAAGTTTGAATGGATGATGCAGGTTCGGGGAAGACTTTCTCTCTTTACTGACACCCATCAATAATGCGCTTCACTTTACTGCCACCACAGGTAATTTTAAAAATACAAATCGAAGACTCACAGTATAGGAAGAAGGTCCCGTCTCCTTCCAGCCTCTGTAGGCACAGTATTACAGTATTCCTTGGAGATCTCCTTGTGCTTCGGTATTAATCTTCCCCCGGATCTAGAAGGTTCCTCAGACAGGAAGCTGGATCCTGCTTTGCTCTCAGCAATTCTTTCTCTTGTTCACTACTCTCTCCTTTTTATATTTTGTAAGATGACAGGTAATGAGGGACATGCCCCAGGAAAACTCTCTTACATTGGCTCAGAGCTGTACCCAGTTAAGAGTGCTGCATCCTACTCTAACCCCTAACGTCAGAGCACGTCATGAATATGATTACAGTATTACACAGCTGCCACATGATATCATTTCAAAATAGCCAAATGACCGAGAACCACGGATCAGACAAGCTGACATGTATCTTTTTGGATACATGTCAATCAGGGCACCCAGCTAATGGACAGATTATCAGACTTTAAAATAGCAATATTAAATATGCTCAGAGAATTAAAGAAAAACAGAAACAAAGGAGTAAAGGAAATCAGAAAAAATGGAACAGAAACAAAGAGAATTTAAATAAAGAGAAACCATAGAAAAGATTCATACTGATGTATTATTGGAGCTTATGAACATAATAACTGAAAATTAAAAAGTCATTGAAAGACAGCAACAAGCTTGCGTTGGCTGAAAAGAGAATCAGAGAAGTATAGAAAAAAGCAATGGAAATTATTGACATTAAAGAGAAACATGAAAAAGAGGCAAAGACACTAAAGGAAGGTCTAATGATATAGGATGTACATATGCAAACCAACCCACACATCTTAAGAATCCCAGGAGAAGAGAGAGCATTTGAAGAAGAAATATAAAAGCAGAAACAACAAAACAACTTTTCAGATTGGATGAAGGACCTCCATAAATCCAACAAGTTCAGGGGACAACAAATAGGAAAAGCTTAGAGAAACATTATAATCAAACTCTTTAAGGATAAGGATAAAGAGAGAATACTGCACTCAGTGAGAGCCAGACTGTCATAGAGGGCCTCTTTAGTAAGATTAAATGCCGATTTCTCTTCAAAAGCCTTAGAGTCAGACGCAGAGGAATAGCAAATTTAAAGTGCTTAGAGAAAAGAATTGTCAATGAAGATTTATGTATCTGGCGACACTGTACTTCCAAAATATGGGCAAAATTAAGATAGTCCTAAATAAACAAAGGTTGAGGGAGTGCACGGCACTCAGAGCTACTGTACAAGATATGCTAAAAGGTGTCTTTTCAAAGGAAAGATAAAAAAGAGTAACTTGAAGCTATGCAGATTGAAGAAGAAAAAAAAATCTCCAGTAAAGAAGATAATTTTAGGGCCAATATAGGGTCAGTTTTATGGTCTTTTCAGTTCTTATGTTTGTCATAATTTATAATGATAATTTACTTAAAATTAGTATAGATTTATGTAATTGGGTACATGATATATAAGACTGGTGATAACAATATAAATGGATATAAAAAGAGGAATGGCAATAAGAGTTTTTTTATGTTACTAAAGTTAAGCTATTATCATTTGCAGCCAGATTATTGTAAGGTAAATGTAACCTTCAAAGTAAACACAAAGAAATGTCTGAAAAATATACACTGAAGGAAAGGAGAAGGAAATTAAAATAATTAAATATAAAATTTCTATTAAACACATGATTTCAGTATTGGATGGAATGAGAGGTAAAGAAGGTATAACATACACAAACACATACACAAAACAACTATCCAAAGAATTTACGATCTACTATATGGTGTAGTGTACACCCATAAGGTCTAGAGAAACAAGATATTTAAAAGTTATAGGATCAAAAAAATATATACCATACATACTCACGTATAAGCCGACCTGAATATCAACTGAGGCACCTAATTTTACCACAAAACTGCATAAAATATGCTGAAAATAGGCTTATAGACGAGTATATATGGTATCCATGTAAGTAACAATTTTAAAAGAACAGGGTTGGCTATATTGATATTAGACAAAACAGTTCAACTTAAAAATCACTTACAAGAAAATGAAGAGCATTATAAAATGATAAAAGGGTCAGTTCATCAAGAAGATAAAACAATCTATAAATATATGCACAAACATATATATAAACAAAATACATTCACCTAACATCCAACCCCCCAAATATGTGCAGCAAACCCTGACAGACTGAGGGGAGTAATAGACAGGGCTACAATAATGACTAAGAGGCCAATGCCCCTTGTCTTTTCTCAAACAGGCTTTTTGGCATATAATTCACATGTCATACACTTCAATAGTTCAGTCACATCACGAAGAGCTGTACAATCATCACCACAGTCAGTTTGAGAACATTTTCTTCATTCTTGTGCTCATAAATTTTGAGCTCCCCATTCCCCTCAACCTCCCCTGCCATACCCCCAAGGAACTGTTAATCTAGGTTCATCTATCCTGGATCTCATTCATATACTCAAAAACACTTAAAAAAATTAGCAATAATAACAAATCGAAACAGATGAAAATCTCAACTAAAAATAAAGCAGAAAATAATTAAAAGCTAGAACAAATTTAAATAGATCATAAAGGAGATCAATTGACAGGGTGCTAAATTTTAAGCTAACTGCATTTTCTTTTGTTTTTTTAAGTCATTTTATTGGGGGCTTGTACAACTCTTATCACAATCCAAACATCCATCCATTGTGTCAAGCACATTTGTTGCGTCATCATTTTCAAAACATTTTCTATTTGAGCCCTTGGTAAAGCTTCTCATTTTTCCTCCCTCCCTGCCTCCCCTCCCTCTTTCGTGAACCCTTGATAATTTATAAATTATTTTTGCCAATATTCATTTCCAACAATGAATAGGACATCTAGCGAAATTATAGACTTGAACAGCATTATAAATCAATTAGACCTAAAAGGCAGTCTTAGGATACTCTACCCAATAACAACAGCACCCATGTTTTCCCCTAATGCACATGAATAGATCATATGCTGGATTGATAACCAAATCTCAGTCAAGTTCTTAACATTGAAATCACATGAATTATCTTTTCCAACTACAATGGAATAAAACTAAAAATTAATAACAAATAAATTAGTGATAAAAATATACAAACATGTGAGAATTAAGCAACGCTGTCTTAAAGATCTTTATACATAAAGGAAAAATCAAGTGAAAATAAAGTCACAATTTACCAGAACTTATGGGATGCAGCAAAGGCAGTACTCAGTGGGAAACTGACAGGAATAAAATGCCAGTGTTAAAAATTAACAAAGAGCTCAAGTCCAATAACCTAACTACAACTTCTGGAACTGCCAAAACAAGACAAAACGAAGTCCAAAGCTACCAAAAGGAAGGCAATAACAATGCTCTCAGCAGAAATAAACAAAATAGGGAATTAAAAAGGAGAACAACAGGTAAGGATAATAGAGAAGGTAACTGAAGGGACTGGCAGGTCAGAACAGACCCTTGTGTCATGCAGCCTGTGGTGTCTAGCTTCTGCGATACCCGAGGACTCCCTTCTTTCTGGCAGTGAACTCTTTTGTAGTCCCCTCCCACAATACACCAGGGTTTCTCTATGTCAGTGGTTCTCAACCTTCCTAATGCCATGACCCTTTAACACAGTTCCTCATGTTGTGGTGACCCTCCCCTCCAACCATAAAATTATTTTTGTTGCTACTTCATAACTGTCATTTTGCTACTGTTATGAATCAGGCAATCCCTGTGAAAGGGTCATTTGACACCCCCAAAGGGGTCACGACCCCCAGGTTGAGAACCATTGCTCTATGTGACCGAGAGACTAGACCATTGGTCTGTCACTTCCAATATCAGCTTGTGGCTCTGTCCTGGGTGTTCCCTTGCTTTCTTGGTGACAAACTGGGAAAGCACACAGCAAGCAGCCTATGGAAGGAGCTTGGGTAAGTTAAGTTGGAAGCAGAATTTCCAGCTCCTGCCATGGCTTCAGAGAACAAGACCGCTTGACTACAACCTCACAAAAGAACCCAACTAGATTGCTGGGCCTGAGAGAGTGTGTGCAATCGGAAACATACGTTTAAATGGACGGCCAGAGCCTTAGAAAAAGTAAAAACCAAATTTAAAATGTATGCAAAAAAATTAACCAAGCACATTTAACTTGAGGAACTGCTTTCCCATCAAGGAAAGGGCAAAAAGAAAAGTACAAACTTACTGACCGAGTTAAGCATCAGTACTTTACTAACTTCCTTTGTGCCCTGGGCAGAAACTGAACTTACATAAAGCACAAAATAGGTAATCCTCTTTACTGTGGAGAGGACTGGGAAAACACTCCAGTACATTATGCTCAAGGAACTCTGGCACACAACGGTAAGAGCCTGATTGCTAACCCCCAGGTCAGTAGTTCAAGCCCACCAGCTCCTCTGAAGAAGACTTGATTTGCTCCTATAAAGATAAAAAAAAAAATCAAACTCTTTCCCTCGGGTAGATTCTGACTCATTGCAACCCTATTGGACAGAGGAGAACTGCCCCTGTAGGTTCGAATCTCTACCATATAACTTCATGTTTCTCCTATGGAGTAGCTGGTGGTTTCGAACTGCTAACCTTGTGGCTAGCAGCCCACTGCTGGCCGCCAGGACTCCCAGAATGTCCTAGGATGAGAGCCTAGGAAACCCAATGCAGTAGTTCTACCCTGTCCTATAGGGTCAGTATGACTGTGCATTGACTCACAGCACACAACAGCAGCAGCAGTAGCAGTACCAACACCACACCGAGCTAAGGGATATCCAGCAATCACAGAAAGACTATCAGCGGTAGCCTGCCTACTATACGCTCTCCAGCTTCCACACATTATCTTTCACCCTCGTTAAAAGCCCTATCACACATGATGTCATAAGGAATTATCATGAACACATGTTGGTGTGAAAGCCTAGACTCTTCAATATATTGCACTTCCTTGAAAGAAAATCAATAGCAGAGCTGACTAAAGGCCAAGTAAAGCAGAGAAACCAGACAAATCAGGTTACTTGTTAGATACACGACGATCACATGGGGTGAAATGGGGCAACGACAGTGAAATCAGAAATTGTTGAATCCTCACCAGGTTGTTGCCATGAATTCGATTTCACTTTCAACTGAAGACTTTTTCCTTTAAAATCTGCAATGAGACTGGCCCAGACCTAAACCTCGGCGTGAGGGGTACCAAGAAATCTTTGGTGGAGGCCCTGGAGTCCAGGTACTCACTTGTAGAACACTGAGACTGTCTCACTGGTGACCTTCGCTGCTCTGACCTTGGTACTGCACTTCCACAATGGCTGGCCCAGAACAACATCCTAGCTTTCCTGGAAGCAAGGAGAACGCCTTTCTGCCTCATTAGATTTCACTTACAATGCTGAAAAGGGAAAATGTACAAGGAAGCTTGTTGACTTTTATTGGGTAAATTTTTAAAAGTATATCTAAAATACCTGGCAAAGGTAAAAACTCAAGCAGTATCATGAGTTTATTCAGTAAAAAAGTAATTCTCTTTTCCAGCTTCTTTTCCTCAGAGTAACCCTATTATTGTGAGTTTATGTCGGGAATGCAATTATTTTTCAAATGTATGAAAGAACTCACCCTAATTTGAAGGAACAATTCACTGTGTCATTCAAATTGAAGTACTTGAATTCATTAGTCACACTGGTTTGAGTTGAGACACGGCCCTGTTAATGCACTTCTTCCTCTAGCATTCAGCTATAGGTTCAGATTTTTCCATAAATGTGTTTGAGTATATTCTGGACATACTAGATGGTGTGCAAGAGTTTTTATAGATGGCTGATATGTAAGAAATAATCATAAATTATACTCACATAAATTTGCAGTAAAGTTGTTTAAGATTTTACTTGTGGTGCTTATATGGGGCATCTCCTGTGTATCATTTCACTCTCTCGGACCCATCCATCTCTTACTCCAGCCACTGCAACAGGGGACAATTTGGTCGAGATGTAATCTTGGACTGGACCATTTTCCACTTCTTTACTGAGGCTTGTTGTCAAAGTGTGGAATGGCCAAACAATCCACTCAGTGCCCAGGCTTAAGCAAACCAGAAGGGCAGGGAAGTTAATGTCTGCAGCAATACTCTTGAATCATGTGGGGATGGGTCTGGTAGCTACTTTCTCCTTCATCCTTTGATGGATGGTTCTAGGATGCAATTCATGTCCTTCCTTAGAGGGTATCATAGACTTGAGACTAAGTAAGCTTAGAGAAGGGCAACTCAGTGCATCTTCTTGTCCTGACTCATTCTCAATGTTCCTCACTCCTGCTCCTGGGAATCACATATCCAAATAAATGACCTAAATTCAATTTTTTTGTTTCAGACTCTACTCTGGGGAAACCCAATCCCAAACCATGTTTTTCAACGTTCCTTATATACAAGATGCCTGTGAGAAAGTCCTTGTGGAAGAGAGGAAATCTAAATGCCTAAGTAATGATATTATTCTTCAGGGTTAATATATTTGCTTTCTTCTCTTTCTATGGCTCTGATTTTCTATTTTTATAATGCTATGCTGTAATATTATATATATATATATAGTATATCAACCTTCTAGAAAACAGGTTGTACGTAACAAAAATGTCACTGGCATTCCTTTACCACCTGAATGAGACGTGAGGACTGAAATCAGGTAGGGACAAGATCTGGCCTTATATAAGGAAGGAACCGATAAACAGTTCTTAGAAGACAGATTCCTAGAGTCATGAGTAGTACTAAATTCATGGGCAGCAGAGTTGACTGTCCCTCCCTGTTTTTTAAATTTTCCCCAAACTCTCGAAACTCATGGCCATTAAGTAGATTCTGACCCATAGCAACCCTGTAGGGCAGATGAGAATGGCCCCTGAGGGTTGTGGAGGCTATAACTCTTCATGGGAGTAGAAAGCTTCTTCTCTCTGCAGTCTGGTGGCACCGTGGTTAAAGCGCTTAGTTGCTAACCACGAGGTCAGCGGTTTGACCCCATCAGTCGCTCCCAGGAAGAAGACATAGCAGTCTACCTCCGTGAAGATGCTAGTGTTCCAATCTGCTTCCATGGCAGCAGGTTGGGAATGACTAGTGAACTACAAGAGCACGTCTAGGGGCTTTCTGAGAGTACGCACTGCAGAAATTCTTTGTCAAAAAGCTCTATCAGAGATGGCCTAAGCCACATAGCCCTGAGAAAAGTGCATCAACTAAAGAAAGAAACACAAAGACAATTCCTCCCGGAACAGAAGGTATATTGAAAACAGTGCTTGTCAAGAGGCGATTTACCAGATGAAAATTTGGAGTATCTAGCAGTTCTTGCCAAATGACATCAAACAGCAGCCCAGCTCCTATGATTACAGAGCTTCAGTGTCTGAACATTGCCAGAGGAAACATTTTGCTCACATCTCACAACTCTAAATGGACAGTCATAGCACATTACAAATCCTGGCACTTGGAAACAATCCTATTTTTTCCCAACAAAATGAAGCTCTTGCCATTCACTTGAATCTCATTAAAATTTATTGCAAGCACCCCAACAAGTCCTACAGAATCTTGGTTACAAAGGAGAAGAGGTGCAGTTAGCATTGCTGTGCTGTCGCTGGCCAACCAATGCACTCTAAATTGCTGCCATTTGGTTCTAACTATTTCCTTTAAAGTGTACACGTTTCCCTTCATCCTTGTAATCAATACTACCTGTGGCGACAGGCAAAAACATTCCTTGCCTTGTGGCAGACAATGACAACTTGATTAGAACGATAAATGTTGTTCCAGTTCAAATGTTTTAATCACCAGAGTGATTATAGGTGGGACTGCTACCTGATTATGAATCTTACTGCTAATTTGTGGCTGCCGGTATTCTTGCCGAGGCTCTCTTAAAGTTTAGGTCTTATTGTGCCCACTACAAAACTTGGATCAGTGTATTTCTGGAGTGAGTATGCAGCCTTCTGCTAAGAGGTAAGATGAAGTTTTAAGCAACTGCACCATACAGCATTTACAAGATTGTCTAATCATCATATTTTTTCGTTGTAAAAGACCTCAGAAGTAAACAGGCCAGGTTGATAAGTATGTTAATGTGAGTATATTTTGTGGAGAGCAACAGTTTGAATGTAGAACGTAGGTGATGCGTGGCATAGGGCAAGAATAAGCCTGTAAACGATACTGGTACATAAAGAATACATTACTTTAAAATAAGCCTTTAAAAATGGAACTGGTATTCAGGGCTTCAGGGCTCACAATTATGGCCTCAAGGGACACCGGAGTCAGCTGGCATAACGTAGCTCATAAAGACAGTAGTCTACATCCTGCTTTGGTGAGCAGCAACTGGGGTCGTGAAAGCTCATGAGTGGCCATCTAAGGTGCAAGCACTGGTTTCTCTATGACCAGAGAAAAGAAGAAAATCGAGGAAGCAATTAGTTCAGTGGACTAATTGGCCACATGAACATTAGTCTCTACAACCCTAAAACCAAACGCATAGGGTGGTGTCACTGCAGACCACTCTGAACAAGATCATAGTAGGAGGTCCTTGGATAGAGTGGAAGAAAAATGTGGAGCAAAATTCCAAATCATAAGAAGCACTAGGCTTACTGGTCAGTCTGAGATGGGAATTCCCAAAACTATGGCCGTTAGATATTGTTCAGGTCTGGATAAAAACTCGTCCTCAGGCTCAGTTTTCAGTCAGACAATAGATAGGTCTACAAGGCGGACAACAACACTAAGGAGGTATGCACACCCAAGAATAAGCAACCAGTTGAGATCAAAGGGCGGCAAGTACAGTATTAGGAAAGGAGGAACGGAACAGAAAATAGGGACAAAGTGGGAAAGTGGTGATATATTGTATCTTGTGGGGATTGTAATGAAAATGACATGAAACAAAATATGGAGGAATTGTTGAATGGAAAACTGGTCAGTTCTGTAAACCTTTACCCAATTCACAATAAAGTTTGTTTGTTTGTTTTAAGTAGCTGACGTTAAAGTTCCAGATGCACAGCTCAATAGGCTGTGGATTCTCTTACAATTTCCTCTACACATTTTTGGTTCTTTAAACCTACCCTCTTCAGCAGGGATTTCACTGTACTCTAGTTGTTTCTACTTGCACCTCGACCCGGGACAGCCTCATGGCTGCTCAGTCAATGTTTACTGAGTGAAAAACAAAAGAACCAATGAATGTTAAGTGAATTGAAGGCAGAACCACAAAGTGGTAAATCTGAAGGGCTTGAGAAATTATTTAACCAATTCCCTTACTACAGTTGAAGAAACCAAGCAGAGAGGTGGAATGCCTACAAACAGATAGATAGGGAAACCGACCCTACCCACTGCCATTGAGCCGATTCCAACTTGAGGTGACCCTATGACACAGAGCAGAGCTTAGACCACGGGGTCTCAGAGATTGTATATCTTTAAAGGCGCCAAGGAGCAGATAGCTTCTTTCCTAGACAGAGAAGCTGGTGAGTTTAAATCTCCAATCTTGTAGTTAGTCCAATGCTTAACAAGTCAACCCCAGGGCTCTTGAATTATAATGGCACGAGGGAAAGTTAGTTTTCTAGTTTTCAGATGGCTGAGTCATTTTGATTAGTTATTGTTTTCTCACTCTATCTTTTGGCTAAAATCCATAATATAAAGGAAAAATCAAAGAATTATTGATATGGAAATTTAAATCAGCTTCATTTAAAGTCTGGTAGGAAAAATTGGTATTTTTGAGCAAAAATAACTCATAGTTTAAGATTAGATTTTGATTACCTATTTTACTCCTCTCCTCCCACTGTTATTTGACTAATAATTGGCTGCATTACAAAATTCCTAATTATGTTTTCATTAATCGTATTACCATTCTTATCTTTTCACAGATAAGAAACATCTCAAAATTCAAGGATTTTATGTGGTAAAGAAAAATACCAGAAAAATTTCTGTCTTTAATTGATTATGCAAGGGCATTTGACTGTGGGTCAAAACCAACTATGGATAACACATAGAAGAATGGGAATTCTTCTACTGTGCTTATGAGGAACCTGTACATGGGTCAAGAGGCAGTCATTAGAACAGAACAAGGGGATGCTGCATGGTTTAAAAACCGGGAAAGGTGTGCATCAGGGTTGTATCTTCGGTCCACACTTAGTCAGTCTGTATGCTGAGCAAATCATCAAAGAAGTAGTACAACATGAAGACGAATGCAGCATCAGGTTTGGAGAAAGACTTATTAACAACCTGAGATATGCAGATGACACCACCTTGCCTGCCAAAAGTGAGGAGGACCAGAAGTACTTGCTGATGAAGATAGAGGATTGCAGTCTTTGGTAGGGATTACCAAAAGATAATCAAAATCCTCACAACTGCACCCCTAGGTACTTTCATGAAAAACAGAGAAAAGAGTGAAGTTGTCAAGGAGTTCGTCTTGCTTGGATCCAAAGTCAATGCTCAGGGAAGCAGAGCAAGAGAGCAGATGATGCAGTGCCCGGGGCAAATCTGCTACCGGAGACCCCCCCTAAGATGTTGAAGAGCAGAGATGTCCCTTTGAGGACTAAGGTGCACCTGACTCAAGTCAAGGTATTTTCAACGGCCTCATGCCCATGTGAAAGTTGGATATTGAATAAGGAAGACTAAAGAAGAATCGATGCAATTGAATGATGGTGCTGGCAAAAATATCGACAGTACCACGGACTGCAAAAGAACAAACATATCTGCCACGGAACAAGTACAGCCAGGAAGCGCCTTAGAAGCAAGGGTGGAAAGAGTTTGTCTCACACTCTTGGGACCTGTCATCAGGAGACACTAATCCCTGGGAGAGGGAGATCACGCTTCGTAAAGTAGAAGGGCAGCAAAGAGGAAGGCTCTGGAGGAGATGGACTGACACAGTGGTTACAGCAGTGAGCTCAGACGCAGTAACAGTTGTGAGGGTGGCCAGGAGCAGGCGGCATTTCCTTCTGTCGCAGGCACACAGGGTTGCTGAGAGTTGGAACCTACTCAACGGCCTAACGTGTGGTGAAGCAAGAAGCCCTGGCGTGGTGGCTCATGTGCTGGGCTGCTAATCGCAAAGCATCCTAACCCACCGGGCATTCTGAGGGAGAAGATGGGCTTCTCTAGCCCCATAAAGATCTTAAATCTCTGAACCCCCAGGAGCAGCTCTACTCTGTCCTATAGGGTCTCTGAGTCAGATTGTACTCGATGGCGGTGAGAACAAACTGTAATAAAGGAGTCCTGGTGATTGCCAACCCTAAGGTCTGTGGATAAAAAGCAAAACCAGGAGCTCTGTGGGCAAAACACACAGCTTTCCGCTCCAGTAAAGATTTACAGTCAGGGAAACCCTGCGGGGCAGGTCTGCTCTTCCTGTAGGGTCGCTGTGAGGTGGAATCAACCCAATGACCATTGATTGGGGGGCTATGGGGTGAAGAGAGTTGAAGCAAGGTGAAGAGAGGGAGAGCATGGTAAAAATATTGTAAGGAGTAGTAAATTATGACATCAACAGGAAACATTCTAAACCAGAGTAATGGATCCTTAATAATGGGGACACGTGTTTTCATGTGGAAACTTAAATCATGTTACATTGCTAAATAAACAAACAAATAAATGTTATAAAATTAAGCATTAACAAAACCCAGCAAAGGAAGATGATCAGAAATAAATATGAAGATCGCTTTAAAAAGTCTGTAGAAAATGAAATTGTATGTAAGTCTTGGAATTTTTTTCACGAACTTTTTAAATTCCTCTTGTATACAAAGATGGTAGTTATGTTTTTATGGTAGAATTAGAGAGTATCTTTTCCTCATCTATTTTTTTATATTTCATAAGATGCTCTAATGTGCATTTAGACTACTGTTATAATGCCAAAATAATGCATTTCCGTTTTACAGAAATTAAAAGGTCGACATATCAGATGTCAACACCGAACTTCCCCTTTCACGTTTCCTTTAGGTTTCTGTATTTCTCTTCCTTCCTAATCCTCCAGTTCCTGTGAGCAAGCCCCCGGCAAGGGTAATCTTGTTGAGGCCAGAAATAGGATCCCCAGTGAAGATGAGAAGGAAGAAACCTTAGGGCCACCTCGTCCCTTCGGATCTGTTAGAGAAACATACTGAGAAATTCACCGAATTTCTGAGAACAAAGAACTTCCTGCAAATGCCTTTTACTACATTTTAAAAAATGGTCCTAGAAAACCCGAAAGGGCCCTAAATAATTCACAATCTCTTCCCAGAGTACAGTTTCCGGACGTGTGCTCTCTTTGCTCCATGGCTGCAAATGGCTTTCCCTGTGCCGTTACTGATTGCCGGGACACTAATGGTCCAATTAAAACGTAGCTGGAACTTTTAGGTATCATCTATTTTAGGACGGATAAAATGTTCTCAATAGGAGGTAACCCTCCAGCCACTTTCTAAATTGCTTACAGCACATAGCTCCCACCCTAAAAATAAAAAGCTATTTCTCCAAAAGGCATATTACAAAGCTTGATGTGTGTCTACCTAGCAGGTAGCTCTGATTGGGCCCAGCACTCAAGGACTTCTGATGTTTAGCTGCATCAGGGAACCACAAAGCAGAGGTGGGAAAATGAACACTGCTCTTTTTATCTCTTCTCCTCTGGGAAGGCTGTATCTGACTGCCTGGCTCGTGTAAATCTATCTGTAGGCCCCCAGTTCTAGCAGACACCCAAATGAACATCATAAACAATCCTAAAGGCTGAGTTCTCACCTGCACTAGCTGGTTGACTTGCTACTTGTAAGCATTCTTTCAACGTGTGGTCACGGGAAGCTCCAAGGGCTCTCCATGAACTGGACTGTAAGGACAGAAACAGTAACCCTTGCTACCCTTAGGATTGACTCTGAGAAGAAAGGCATTGAAGCGGCAACTCAGGCAAGTGTCTTGAGGCCGGCAGCAAGATGCTACCACTGGGCATCCTATACTCCCCGAAATATTCAGCTTCCCAAAGGGCTCTTCACTGCCCTATTCCTAGACTCGCCCTCCTCCCGGATATTGGGGTTCTTGAGTCTGTGACAGGGAATAGCTCTCTCAAATAAATGGTTCCATTTTCTCATAATTCCCTCAAGCAGAAATCATTAGAAACCATATGGTTGAATCCTTAATAAAGGGTTATATAGATTACTTATGCAAGTTTTAAAACGAAATTAAAAATAGAATTTAAAAAATCATTTTATTGGGGGCTTATACAACTCTTATCACAATCCATATATCCATCCATTATGTCAAGCACATTTGTACATATGTTGCCATCATCCTTTTCAAAACATTTTTTCTACTTGAGCCCTTGAAATCAGCTCCCTATTTCACCATCCCACCCTCCCTCCCTCTCTCATGAACCCTTGATAATTAATCTTTTTTTTTTTCATTTATTACACCGACTACTGTCTCCCTTCATCCATTTTTCTGTTGTCCATCCCCCTGGGAATGGGTAACATGTAGATCATTGTGATCGGTTGCCCCTTTCTCCCCCCACCTCCCTCCTACCCTCCTGGTATCACTACTCTTATTATTGGTTCTGAGGGTTTATCTATCCTGGATTTCCAGTGTTTCCAGCTCTTACCTGTGTACGTGCTCCAGTCCAGCCAGATTTGTAAGGTAGAACTGAGGTCATGACAGTGGATAGGGATGAAGCATTAAAGAACTAGGGGAAAGTTGTATGCTTCATCAGTGTCATATTGCACCAACCGGCTCGTCGCTTCCTTGTGATCCTTCTGTGAGGGGATGTCCGATTGTCTACAGATGGGCTTTGGGTCTCCACTCACACTCCACTCATTCATGTTGATATGATTTTTTTTCTGGGTCTTTGTTTCTTCTGGTATTTCAACAACTCTTCAACTATTTAGGATACCAAAGCTCTCTGAGCCAGTGTGAATTACTCTGATTTGATACTGTCTTCTTAAATCGTGCCACTACTTCCCTTGGGGAGTATCTGTTAGGCTCAAACTATTGAAATGTTAGCCCACTTGCACCATTTCAAATAGAAATATTGATAGTCCAATAGAATGTCTTCCTTCCTTCTTACTTTATATTTTGTTTAGCATTATAATGGGCGAATGAAAGGATCTAGCTAGCTTAATGTGGGTTCCTGAATGACGATTCAGAACCTCCTCTTTCAGTCTCTATTTGCACGACTCATATACACAGAGCCCTCGTTCTACGGCAAGTGGATGTCTGTGTGGGAAAAGATGAGTGGTGGCTTTCTTTTCCGTCAGCTGTTAGGCATACATGCACAAGTTACGTGAGTCGTGTGAGGAGAGATGAGAAAGGCAGCAGAGAAAACAAGAAGGCAGCCCTGTGCACCTCGGGGAAACGATGACTTCTTGAGTTCACTACTGTCAAGAGACCAGAATCGTAGTTTTATTGCTGGCAACAATCTATGAAATCCTGTCCATGCGTTCAAATTACAGGAAAACGGATCTTAGAAAGGTGTGTCAACTTACTCAAGGTTCTAATGGCGACAGTGTGTGCAGTATGGTGTGGGCGGGTAATGATGTTCTGCTTGCTCTGGCCTCTCCTTCCTTGCACCTCTCAGCATCTCTGCCATGCCCCAAGCATTACCCTTCCCCCTATCTTCTAATTCGATTACTAAACTGTTACAGTCTCTGAAATTTAGTCTATAAAATGATGTGAAATGCAGAAAATAATATTGTTCATTGTAGCATTATTCAATAGAGCATACATATATATTTTTTCAGAAGGATTGCTTAGTGAATAGTACTCTCAATGAATAGAGTATTGTATAGTCATTAAAGTTATCTTAACATGAAGATTTAATAACGCGAGGGCATTCATATGTGATAATGTTAAATAAAACTGCAAGGTGTCGACTATATTTTTAAAATGCTTAGCATGAGGGAAATATACCAAAAATGCTTACAATGTTGGATTACCAATCATTTTTATTCTCTTACTATATTGTTTTACTTATTTGTATAATGAGGGTGTAAGACTCTTAAAGTTAATGAAAAGAAAATATCACATTGTATAATATAACCTAAGTGGTTAGAACGATATAAAGTCTGGGCCATGGTATGGTTGCACGGACCTGACTTTGGCTTAGTTCCTGTTTCTCTGCTGAATTTTACGGATGGTGGGTTGCTGGCAGGAAAAGCATTTTTTAAAAAGAGAACAGAGGAGTCAGAGAAAGAGAGAGAGAAGGAAGGATACATCGTTGTGAGACAATGTTTTCAGACAGTGGAAAGGATCTCATTAACCACTTCCTAAAACTGGAAGGGCTAAATTGAGAATGTAATAAAGTCAAGGTGGGACAGAATGCAAAGAAGCTAGCCATTGCAGCAATGAGTGTCTTAGGACAGGATGCTTACACTCGTGTCTTCAGGAATTGGAGACTATCCCGAATCCTCTGTGTAATTAGGAAGTGTTTATCTATGACACAACCATGTCTCTCTGCATTTTCTTTTACACTGGAAAAATGGGTAAGTAAACTTTACCAAGCATCGTTAAAAAATAATGATCAAACTATGAAACACCCTTTTGAGGATGTATTTTCATGGATAGTATGCTGAGTGAAGTTAGTAAAAAGCATTGTTCTTAAAAAAAATCAAGAAAATGTTTTCCTAACAAAAGAACTGCTGATCTAAACCAAAGGACTTGCCCCAAATGGGCCATGTGTAAGTGCATCTCTGCAGATGAGGGGAACCCTGGAGTGGTGCAGACAGTGAACATGCTCAGCTGCTCACCAGAGTTGAAAGTTTGAGTCCACACAAAGGCACTTAGGAAGGAAGGCCTGGAAACCTACTTCCCCCAAATCAATCCCCTGAAAAGCCTATGGAGATCGCTCTATTCTAACACCCCACTGGGTCACCATGCGTTGGAGTCAACTGGGCAGCAGCTACTGGTGGTGGCCAAGATTAGTAATTGCTCATAAATAGGACAGATGAGTAGAAAATTGTTCTTGAAGGAAAAACCGGGCCTTTGATGTTGATTTCCACCTTAATCCCCCACTTGTGCCTCTTCACCACATAGAACGTGTTCTTTCTTCCCAAATTAGATTCCTTCATTTATCATTTGCTCTTCATGGTTTAAATAATGCCCTCCCCTAACTAAAAGTTGGCTTACTTTCACAACTCTTTTGCTTCATAAGCCTTCTGTTTCACAGCTTGTGGGCGTCATAGGGTGCACTTGTCCTCATGTCCCAGTGGACTAGTTCTTCCGAGGCCATGAGTGTGTGTTTCAGCACATCTCAAATTCTTTCCTACCGTTTCAATGCCCTTCCCTCTTCTTCCAACAACCTAGAATATTTCCAGATGAGTACATTCAACAAATGGCTACCAGCTGAATAAGAACCTAGATTAGTGTAATCACAGCACAACTTGATTAGTAATGCAGAGGTTGGAATCCCAGCCTTACTATTAAGTAGCTGTGTTAATTTGGGCATATCTACAGGTCTCAGTTTCCTCATCAAAAAATGATTGTGTGGGTAGGGAGTGGTTGGAGTATATGAAGCCTATAATCTCTAAAATTCTAATTATTTAATAGTACTGTGATTGGGATTATCACAGTCTTATTTTGAGAAAAGCAATAAAAAGAATTTCAAGGAGAGGAAAATTAAAAACAATTGAAATAAAGGCAGACCAAGTAACTTCCTATCTAACAGGTAAGAGGATGCCAATGTGTCTGGGAATTTAATGAAATAAAGTAGAAACACTGAGAAGCAAAGTTTTGGGAAAGCTGATATATAAGTCCTGAGTGGGACATATACGGAGGAGGGAGCGTAGCATATTAATGGAGACCACCGAGAAACTACAACAACTGCATTAGGGGTTAGGAAGGAACAGTGCCTCCCAGTGAGCGAAACTGAAATCAAATATTAAGAATATCACCACGGAGACAGTTTCGATTACGATGGAAAAATAAGGTGCATGCTAACGACCTTTCATAAAATAAAAGTAGAAGTTACTAGTGTTAAAATAGGCATCACATACTACCAACATTTGACCACTAGAATCCATTTTCTTGGACTCCTCCCACCACCCTTTAGGAGATGTGACCATTTAAATCAGCTGATTTATGCTAAGTAAATTTAATTTGATTAAATAGAATACTTTCAAATAATGTAACATCAACTTCATTAAAACTGGGTTTTAGCTGACAGATTATACAAGCAAGAACACCCGTGTTCTCCCTGGTGTCTGTACTCTCGGTTACGCTTTCTTGGGCGGGGTGAATCTATGGTGGCCAGTGACCTGACGTTTCTGATGCAGCACTAGGAGATAAGATTCATTAGAATAGCCGAAGAAAGACAAAGTCAAAGTTCAGCTGCAAAAAAAAAATTTTTAAGCTGCAAATTTAAGAAAGAAAGAAAAAAGTATATCTTTAGAAATTAAAATCTCTGAGATTTAAAAAAGGTATTTGAATTGGGGCATAGTTCTTGGATTATCAGCTGAAAAAGTGTTCACTAGTATTCAAAGTTTATGTGACATTTTAAAAGATTAGATCAATGGAGGTACATGACTGATGAAAGGCTACCAAAAAGTCCATGTTAATTAAGAAGAAAAGGGGGATTTGAGTGGGGTGAAGGGTGTGGTAAGTGGATGGTGTCATGGACAGGGGCACAACTAGGGAAGCAGAACCAGCATCTAGGAGAGGGTAGAGATCCTGTATTAGAGCAACGCCAAGCTGGCGGAGAGGAAGCACTAAGAGGTGGAAGAAGGGGGAAAGTGATGGCAGGGCAGGAGGAGGTGCAAGGGAACAGAAGCAAGCTCTAGAAGCAAAGGTAGTACAGATAAAGAGATCAACAGAAGTGTGCACGTATATAAATACATTAATCCATAACAACAGTGGTATTGGCCTATGTACATATATTTATAAGGCAATACACTGAAGCTGCAGATGGTTCTTGGGCCTCAGCTCATACCTTCCCTCAATACAAGAACACTTTGTTCTAACAATTTGACATTCTGTGATGGTCACCCCCCAGCCACCACCACCATACACACGATCGCTGAAGACGACATGGGTGCAAAAGCAGATGTGGTGAAGACAGAGGATGGTGCCTGGCTATTAAAAGATATAGTGTCACAACTATATGTAGCAACGATGAAAAATACAACTTTCCTCTAGTTCCTAAATGCTTCCCCCGCCCCTTTCACACACACACTGTCATGATCCAAATCCTACCTTGCAAGTCTGACTAGACCAGAGGATGTACACTGGTACAGATAGGAGCTGGAGACACAGGGAATCCAGGGTGGTTGATCCCTTCAGGACCAGTGGTGTGAGTGGCGATACTGGGAGAGTAGAGGGAGAGTATGTTGGAAAGAGGGAACCGATTTCAAGGATCTACATGTGACCTCCTCCCTGGGGACATACAATAGAAAAGTGGGTAAAGGGAGACGTGGGACAGAACAAGATGTGACAAAATAATTACTTATAAATTATCAAGGGTTCATAAGGGAGAGGGGAGTGGGGAGGGAGGGGAAAATGGGGAGCTGATGCCAGGGGGTTGGGTGGAGAGCAAATATTTTGAGAATGATGAGGGAAATGAATGTACAAATGTGCTTTACACTATTGATGTATGTATGGATTGTGATGGGAGTTGTATGAGCCCCTAATAAAATGATTTTTTTTTAAAGGCATAGTGTCTGGGGTCTTAAAGACTTAAAGCTAAACAAGGAGCCATCCAACAGTGAAGCAACAAGCTCACGTGGAAGAAGCACACCAGCTAGTGGGATTATGAGGTGTCATCAAGACCAGGCAACGGGCATCAAAAGACTCACAACAAACAGTAAACAAACAAGCAAAAATGCATTGGTGAGAATGAAAGGGAGTTGGAGCGGAGACCCAAAGCCCATCTATGGTACATTCCCTGACAGAGGGGTCACAGGGAGGGGGTGAGTCAACCAGGGTGCAGTAGAGCATTAATGGGTCACACATATACCTCGAACCCTTGAGGTTTCCTCACCCCCCACGCCCGCTCTCATGACCTCAGTGCCGCGTTCCAATCTAGACTAGATGGGAGCATGTACATAGGTATAGGCAAGAGATAAAATTCACAACACATGGAACCCAGGAACAGGAATGGGAATAGAGATACCAAAAGGGTAAGGTGGGGAGAGATGAGGAGGGAGGGGGGCACCGATCACACACCACCCCCTTCCAGGGGGAAGAACAACAGAGGGGAAGGGAGACAGCGGGTGGTGTGAGATTTGAAAATAATTAACAATCTACAATCTATCAAGGGGCCATGAGGGTTGGGGTGGCGGGGAGGAAGGAGAAAAAAGAGGAGCTGATCCCAATGGCTCAATGGAAAGTAAATGTTTAGAAAAGAACAATGGAGTATAAGTACAAATATGTCGGATATAATTGATGTATGGATTGTAACAAGAGTTGCAAGAGCCCCCAATAAAATGATTAAAAAAAACAAAAAACTATTTACGAAAACAGGAACTGACCAGACTGGGCCAGGAGGCATAGTCTACTGCTTTCTGGAGTAAAAATATTTGGCTCAGCTGCAAAAGGAAATAAATGACAGACTGGCTAAATAGACAACAAGATCTTTTTAAAAAGGGGGGGGCATTTAATATTTAAGAGCCTACTCTAAAAATGCCTGATGAGGTTTGATATTAAAATTTTAGAAAAAATATACTATTAACCCAGTTTACAAAACTTGGAAACCAGTTTGCCTTTAAACTAGTACCTGAGAGAAAGCCCTACATTTTATCAAAATCTCTAGAGAAATTTCTGCAGGGAGGAAAAATAATTAGCAATTGTATGCATGACAAACATACCTGCTTCATCATAGGATGCAGTCAATTTTTCCAGCATCTCTCGATCAATGGATAGGATCTGCTGCTCAAGAATGGTTTGGTAGGACAGCACACTGTTTTCTTTGTCTTTCTCATAGTCCTGAAGATGCTGTTTCAGGGCCTCTGGGAGTCGGGATTTCACATATTCGGCTGCTGTCTGCAGATAAAACAGGCAGAGAACCCCATTAGTGTTTCCCATCTTAGGCTTTCCATTTCTTTCAGATGCTGTACAGCAAACTTCAAGTACAGTAGAGCCAACTCTTTCGACAAGCATGCCCTTGTCCTTGTCAGTTTTAGACTTCACTGTATCAAGGCGGCTCTTCAAATGGAATCACAGTCCTCCCAAGAGTGTCCAACCAGGTTTAATGGTCTAAAAAAGATGACAGATGTTTTAAGAATTTCTACTATTTCAAGTGAACTCTGGAGGCTCCTTGGTAGTGACCTTGCTTAACATAGGTGACTTGCCCTTATCTTGCAATACAGGCACTATCTCCAAAGTGAGCCCACCCACCACCAGCTATTACCTGCCACCCCTCTCCCCCCACGATGGAAGTAAACAAAAATGTAGAGACTAATGCCTCCCAACCTGAAAAACAGAAAGGTCACTTAAGTGTCCTGGCCTTCATAAGTCCTCCTAACCTTTGTCCCGCAACTTTCACTCTGTGTACACAGGCTCAGCCAGTTGCTGTCCAGTTGATTGTGACTCCTGGAGACCCAATCTGTTTTAGAGGTGAGCTGCTCCAGAGGGTTGTCAAGGCTGGGGTCTTTCAAAAGTAGAGCACCGGGTCTTTCTCCCAGATGTCTCTGGGTACATCTGAACCAACCACCCTTCAGTTCATAGCTGAGCATTAACTGCTTTCTTTATCCTGACTCTTAAGTACACAACAGCCCCCCCCCCGCCACAAGCTACATCTATAATTCTATGCGGTGACCTTCTCACATGTAAATGGAGGTCGGAAACAGGGATTGTGCATTTTGAAAAAGATCTTCCCAAGGATTCTATATCTTCTTTTGCGGGTGTGGAAAATGGGGGTACAGCTTACTCTTGCCCCTCCTGCTGAGAATCCCAGCTGTAGTGAACTTTAAAGGAGAGATTAAGTGGTACAATGGATGGGTGAATCAGGGGAACTCTGAAATCCTTAAGATATCTGGAGAATGTCAACAGTTTTCTAGTTCCTGAATATTGCCTCAAATTGATAAACCAACAAATTGAGGCATGCATGCATTGTTCACAATTATACTCATAGCCACTAGAAAACTGAACTAAAAGAGCACTTCTGGGATACACAGGTGCCTAGGATAAGGTGAAAGTGTGTCTATAGTCAGGAAGCTTTAATTGTACAGGAAAGCCCATTAAAGTAAAAATTGTTGCAAGGTGGAAATCTGTTACTAAAGGAAAACAAGATACTCATATTTCACACTAAGAAGAACATTAGGAAAGTGGTAGGACTGAAAAGGTAGAGAACATGTGAGACCTGGAAAAACAAAGCAGTCCTGCTAAGGTCCAGCTCTCACAGGTTCTACTGCGTGAGAGTTAGGTTTATTGTGCCACCTAAGCCCATAGGAAAATGGGTACGGAGAATGATCAGGTCACAGCTTGATTAGAGGGTGACTGAGATAAATGAAGACATCCAGCATCCTTCTCTCTCTTGTTCCTTGGTAATCAGACCAGTGTGCTGCTGCTTTAACTAGTTCTCTGCTTCAACCAGTGTGCTACACACCTGTGGCCCAAGGCAACCCATGGATCATGTTGCTAGAACTTGAGGCTGCTTTGAGACGGTGTGGTGCATATATCACTTGAGACCGAGGCTGGTGGGTTCTGTTGCCATGCATATTGCTTGAGTTCAAGATCCCATTGGGCTTGCTTTGCTAAGCTCCCATGCTACAGATTGTTGCTAACCCACCCTGCTGTCTGCTGCCTACAGTCAGATGCTGCCTGTTTTGCCTGAGGGAAGACTGTGATGTCTGTTCCTTGACCTTGGACCCAGCAGCCCACATGAGTTGAAGGATTTCTAAAATATTAACTGTTCCTTGACAGTGAGTTGAACTGAGCTCTATGTACTTCTGTGTGCACTAACTAGCTGGTACATTCCTTCTCCCGGTATAAACTCTATCTATCTATCTATCTATCTATCTATCTATCTATCTATCTATCTATCTATCTATCTATCTATCTATCATCTAAAATCATGTGTCCTGGTTTTGTTTCTCTCGAGAACCCTGTCTTACACATACTGTACAAGCGAACTTTGCATTAAATACACACTCACCTACACAAACCCACTGTCATCAAGTTGATTCCAACTCAGAGTGCCCCTACAGGACAGAGTAGAACTGCTCCTGTGAGTTTGCAACACTGAATTTACCGGAGCAGACAGTAAATGGTAGGTTTGAATGGTGGACTCTGCTTAGCAGCCAAATGCTTAACTCACAGTACTACCAACACCCAAAATATACACACAAGGGGCTTCAAAAAGCTCATGGAAAAGTTACATTATCCTTTTACTCCATTTTTCCATGAACATTTTTGAAGCCACTTGTATTATATTAACATAAAAAACAAAACTGTAGGATACCAGATAGAATATATTCTTATGTAAGAATAACATGTAAATACATTCTTATGTAAGAATAACATGTAAATACTATGTATTTATTATTATCCCATGTGACTAGAAGAGAGAGAAAACACCATATTCCAGTGGTGGAAGATACTTTATTTTCCACATTTCTGTATTGTTATTAACTTATTACAATTAAAAAGAATATCTTTAAAACACATTTCTTGTGGCCTACAAATGGGCTTTGGGTCTCCCCTCTGCACTCCCCCCTCATTCATTATATGATTTTTGTTCTTTAAAAACATTTCTTCATTGCTATACTGCACCCTGACTGACTTGTCTCTTCCCCACGACCGTTTTGTAAGGGGGTGTCTAGTTGCCTACAGATGGGCTTTGGGTCTCCACTCTGCACCCCCCTCATTCACGATGATATGATTTTTTGTTCTGATGATGCCTGATACCTGATCCCTTCAACACCTCATGATCACATACGCTGGTGTGCTTCTTCCATGTGGGCTTTGTTGCTTCTGAGCTAGATGGCCGCTTGTTTATCTTCAAGCCTTTAAGACCCCAGACGCTATATCTTTTGATAGCCGGGCACCATCAGCTTTCTTCACAACATTTGCTTATTCACCCGCTTTGTCTTCATGATCATATCAGGGAGGTGAGCACACAATGTGATATTTTGTTCTTTGATGCCTGATAACTGATCCCTTCGGCATCTCGTGATCACTTTGCTTATTCACTCGTTTTGTCTTCAGCGGTTGTATTGGGAAGGTGAGCATCATAGAATGCCAATTTAATAGAAGAAAGTATTCTTGCACTGAGGGAGTACTTGAGTGGAGGCCCAACGTCCTTCTGCTACCTTAATACTAAACTTATAAATATATGCACATAGATCCATTTCCCCATCCTCATATATAGATATATTTGCATATGTACAGGCTTTTATTTAGACCTATATAAATGCCCTTTGACTCCTAACTCTTTCCTCTATTTCCTTTGACTTTCCTCTGATCCCACTATCATACTCAGTCTTCATTTGGGTTTCAGTAATTCCTCTTGGTTACATTAGCCTTGATCATGCCCTACCAGGCCTCCTATACCCTCCTCACCACCAATTTGGATCACTTGTTGTTCCCTTGTCCTTTGGTTTGTTAACACCGTTACCTTCCCCCCCACCTCTCCCTCTCCCATGCCCCCCAGAACTGTTGATACCGTTGTTTTCTCCTCCAGATTGTTCATCCAGCCTATCTTATTTAGACACTTAGACAGACCTGCGGAGATAACATGCACACGCAAAAAAAAAAAGACAGAGCAAAGGCAAGCAACAATATACAACACGACAACAACAACAAACCAAGGACTAAAAAAGAAATATTTTCCAGTCCAGTCTGTTGGGGTACCACGCCCTGGCCCCAAAGGCCATCTTCAGCAAGCCCATTTGTAGGCCACTGGACATCCCCTTACAGAAGGGTCTCATCTCAGGGAGGAGACAAACCAGTCAGGGTGCAATGTAGCAACGATGAAACATACAACTTTCCTCTAGTTCCTAAATGCTTCCTCCTCCCCCACTATCATGATCCCAATTCTACCTTACAAATCTGGCTAGACCAGAGGATGTACACTGGTACAGATAGGAACTGGAAACACAGGGAATCCAGGGGAGATGATCCCTTTAGGACCAGTGGTGTGAGTGGCGATACTGGGAGGGTGGGTTGGAAAGGGGGAACCGATTACAAGGATCTACATGTGACCTCCTCCCTGGGGGATGGACAACAGAAAAGTGGGTGAAGGGAGACGTCGGACAGGGCAAAATATGACAAAATAATAATTTATAAATTATCAAGGGCTCATGAGGGAGTGGGGAGCAGGGAGGGAGGGAAAAAATGAGGAGCTGATACCAGGGGCTTAGGTGGAGAGCAAATGTTTTGTGAATGATGAGGGCAGTGAATGTACAAATGTGCTTTACACAATTGATGTATGTATGGATTGCGATAAGAGTTGTATGAGCCCCTAATAAAACGATTTTAAAAAAGACAAGAAAGACAGAAAAGGACAAAAAATAAAAATAAAATACATTTCTTTATAACCTTGGCAATTTTCCTTTTAAATACCTATACTGTTTACGATAAGAAACTTGCCAGAACGATGACAACTGATTTCAAAGAAAAAATCCATTGCAAACTGGTAAGAAAAGGCTACATAGGGCTAAGTAATCACATATATTATATATAGCAGGACTAGGTTTCCAGCTCATTCATGTGGATTTATCACAAACAAAACTGTTTAAATGGATCTCTACAACAGTGATGTCTGCATAAGTTCTCCCAATCATAGACTTTTCTAAGTGTCATTAGACCCACTGCCACCTAGCTGATTTCAACTGATGTTGTTTTCAGGTGTACTTGAGTTAGTTTCAACACCCATGCACAACAGAGTGAAACACTGCCTGGTCCTGTGCCATCATCACAAATGTTCCTATGCCTGAGCCCATTGTTGCAGCCACGTGTCAATCCAGCTCACTGAGGGCCTTTCTCTTTTTCACTGCCCCTGGACTTAACCAAGCATGAGGTCTTTCTCCAGGGACTTGTCTCTCCTGACAGTGCATCCAAAGAATGAAAGACAAAATCTTGCCATCCTTGCCTAAGCGGTACCCTGACTGGACTTCTTTCCAGACATGTTTGTTCTTTTGGCAGTCCATAGTACTTCCAATATTCTTCACCACAATTCAAATGTGTGGATTCCTCTTCTGTCTTCCTTATTCAATGCCCATCTTTCAAATATATATGAGCCACTTGAAAATACCATGACTTGGGCAGGGGGCACCTTAGTCTTCAAAGTAACCTCCCTGCTTTCCAACATTCTAAAGAGGTCTTAGGCAGCAGATTGACCCAATACAATACATATTTTAATCTCTTGACTGTTACTCCCATCAGCATCAATTGTGGAACCAAACAAGGTGAAATCCTTGACAACTTTGATCATTTTTTCTATCGATGTTACCCATTGATTGGGCCAATTGTGAGAGTTTTGGTCTTCTTGACATTGAGTTATAATCCCTCCTTAAGGCTACAATCCTTGATCTTCATCAGCAAGTGCTTCAAGTCCTTCTCACTTTCAGCAAGTAAGGTGGTATCATCTGCGTATCACAAGTTGTTAGTAGCCTTTCTCCAATCTGATGCCACATTCTTCATATAAAACAGATTTTCTGAGTATTTTTCTTGGTATACAGATTGAGTGGTATGAGAGAATACAACACTGACCGACATCTTTACTGATATCTACCCTATATAGGACTTCTGAAGACATAATTTTCTACCATAGACAACAGCCTCATCTTTCTCCCAGTGAGCAACTGGTGGGTTTGAACACTAGACTTTGTGTTTGGCCATCCAACACTGACTTATCTGATGGCCCCACCAGGAGTCCAAGGCTCATTAGGGTGCTTCCAAAATGAAAAGTCCAATCTAAAGAGTGACTTTTGATGGGATCTACCAGGCAAGTGGAACTCAAGGCAAAGAGGTCAGCTCATAAATCTTAGGTCTGACTATTTTGCGGCAAAAATGCCAAAAGGGATAATCTTGAAAGATTTTCTCAAAGAACGCAGGATGACCACTGAGATCTAATTATGGAGAATTAAAAGCTTGATAATTGCCTTGGTCAGAAAAGACCAGGAAAGATGTGCTGAGGGATGAAAAAATTCTTCGCAGGTAGCTAGGTCTGTACGATGTGAATTCTTTTGGGCAACCTTATCCCATTTCGTTCATCTTACCTCTTCAGATTTTTTACTTCCCAAACTCAAAGAACTTTTAAAAGAAACATGATTTAAGTCTCATGAGGATGCCAAAGTTGCCAGTTCTTCACGGAAGGGGTAGAGTGGGAACCTTGATCTTCAGTAGTATTATAAACCTAAATGGAGGATATGTGAGAAACAATAACTTCACATTTCAATTTTTAAAGTAAAAGTTTATATTATTTTGTAGCAATATTCATTGACTTACTTTCATATTTCAGCCCTTAAGCGTACTTAAATATAGCACACACTTTTTATTTTCCAGTTTATATTTTCTAACTTCTGATTAAATCACACGTTTAAATTATTTATCGCAAGTATCATTCAATTTCTCTGCCAACCAGCTAGTGCAGAACAAATAAAATTATTCTATAATATGGAAATGGACTCAGCACTTTAGCACAGCATATTTAATTCTGGAGTTAAATAGTAAGTGTATCTTGATTGGAAATTGAGGAGTTGCAGTACAGAACAACTCTTCTTAAACTCAGACACATTACGATTCTGTCTTTATTCCCACTGCCCGCCTACCCCTTGGAAATACTATGAAGTACGGAAATGTTCCTAGAATTCACTATTTTAAAAAGCTGATATATATTATTGAAAGCATGCCATCCTTTCCTTCCAATTGGGCCCACTGAGGTGGAACATGGGATATTATCTTGGCTGACATCAGATAGATTTTGGCTGAAAGAATACTAGTCATTCGAACAGAACATAGGACTAGGTTATGGTTCAAAATCAAGAGAGATATGTTAGGGTTGTATTCTTTCACCATACATATCCAGTCTTGTCATTTGAGAAAATAACTTGAGAAGGTAGATTATATGAAGAACATGGCATCGGGACTGAGGAAGACTCATTCACAACCGGTGACATCAAAGGCTCCAACTTTGCTTAAATAAAGACAATTTGAAGCACTTGTTGATAAAGCTCACAGCTTGCAGCCTTCAGTAAGCATTATGATTTAATGTAAAGAAAACCAAATTTTCACAACTCAACCAAAAAAAAAAGATCATGCTTAATGGAAAAAGAGTGAAGTCAAGAATTTCATGTTATTAGTTCTTATGATGTGGCCCTGCTGGATACTTACCCTCATTGAAGACATGGGTGCTTTAGCAAAGTTTGATGAAGGAAACTGATGGTGCTCAGCTATCGGAAAGAATAGCATGGCAAGTCTTAAAGGTTTGTCTTAAAACAAGTAGCCATTTAAGTGGCAGCTAAGTCTGCACCAAAGAAGCACACCAGCCAGTGTGACCAAAGAATTACTAACAACAAAAGTCCGGATCAGAAGGGGAGACTGTATTACAGCTTAAATTCTGAGCACCTGGTTTGCAGAAGGATGTGGATGCCAATGAGAGTCCAAAGCCATTTACTGAGCGCCCCCCGTGAGCTAGGTCTCCTTTGAATTCCCTCGTCCATTGCTGAAGGATGTGAACAGTCTTGCCCTCCATCAGAGTGCACTGGAAAATGGATTACTACAAATACAGTTGGGTTAAAATTTAAAATCTTACCATTTGTTTCCCCCTTTGAGCCATTTTTACTGTGGTGGCTTTAATTTTTGCTATCTTTTGGATTGAGCTTTTTCTGTGTTATATTCTGTTACTGGGTTTGTTTCAATGATTTTATGTGAATTTCAAGATAGGTAAGTGGATAGAGAGATACCAAATAGATTAATAGTTTCTTAGGGTTATGACAGAAGAGGTTGGGAGAACTGAGGAGTTAATAATAATGATTCAAGAATGAAGAAAATGCTCAAATTCATTGAGGCGATGACTGCAGAACTGTTTAATATATTTAAACCCATGAACTACAGATACACAAAGTACATGTCAATTGCTATACTCATAATTTAATATAACTGTGAAATAATTTACTTGGGTTGACAATCAATGACTACAAAAATCAAATATTGCATTGGGCAAACCTGCTGGACAAAACCTCTCTGACATGTTAAAGAACAAAGATGTCACTCTGAGTACTCAGCTGTGCCTGCCCCTGGCCACGATCTTTTCAATTGCTTCATATGAACATGAAGCTGGACAATGAATACAGCAGAGTGCAGAAGAAGAGACATGCTGGAATTATGGTACTGGCAAAGACTCTCAGAAGTGCCATGGGGCTGCTAGCAGAACAAACTGACCTGTGGTAGAGGAAGTACAATCAGGATGTTCCTTAGAAGGCAGGATGATGAAGGTTCATCACAGAGGTTTTGAACACACTCTCAGGAGAGATCAGTCCCCGTTAAAAGACATCATGTTTAGTAAAGTGGAAGGTGAGTGAAAAAGAGGACAACCCTTCGGGAGAAGGCTTAGCCCAGTGATTACAACCACGGGTTCATACACAGCCATTGTGAGGATGGTGCAGGACCACGCAGTGTTTTCCTTCTGTTGTGTACACTGTCAATATGAGTTGGAACCAATTCAATGTCACAAAAAACGACATGATAGCTTTATTCAAATCCATTAGCAATTTAACATTTTTTTCCTAAAGAAAAAGCTATTACTATCTTAATTTAGGGAATTTATTTTATTAGGAAGTTACTCAAGTTAGAAATTAGGATGCTGAGACTGACTTCTCTGTCACCTTCCATATCCAACTAATAATAAAGTCTGGTGATTCTCTTGACTGTCTCTTGACGCTATCCTTTATTACCACTAAGTTAATTCACGCTAGCATCTTCCAGCACCTGGGTTTTATTGGCATAATTTCCAGTTTTCTTAGTCTCTCTGCCTCTACCCTAGACTTCTGTTCTCCATCGTACATGAGAATAATAAAGAGAGTTTTCTAAAAAGCACCAACTGAATGATCTTGGGTAATTACCTATCTTTTTTGCGCCTCTTCTTCTATATCTGCATGAGATCATCAAAATGCCTACTTCTCTGAGGGTAACAATTATACAAATGTGCTTTATACAATTGGTATGTGTATGGATTGTGATAAGAGTTGTATGAGCCCCCAATAAAATGATTTAAAAAATAAAAATAAGAAAAATCTACTTCTTAGGATATTATTAGGATGAAATGGAGTAGTAGGAGTAATTATTAATATATTTGCAGTACCTAGTATTAGGACCTGGCACACAGCAGTTGCTCATATGCTTATTAACTAAATGAGTCTACAAAGATAAAACAAAACAAAAATGGAAGATTCTATTTGCCCCAGAAACTAACGAACAAACTCAAAAACCAATCTCACTGCTATGGAGACAATGCTGACTCCTAGAATTGCCTCCGAGGGTTTCTGAGACTGTGACTCTTTATGGAAGTAGAAAGCTTCATCTTTCTGCCGAGGAGAGGCTGGTGGTTTTGAACGGCTGACCTTGTGGATCACAGCCAATTGTGTGACCACCAGGGTTTCCAGTGAACAACGGAGGTTTGAAATATTTACCTTTTTAAATTAACGTAAGATTGCTTTTTAATACACAGTTCTATGAATGCTATTTCTTGTATAGATTCTCAGAGTCAACACCACAACCAGGATATAGGATTGTTCCATCAAAACAAACACACCCACACCCACACCCACACCCACCACCACCACCACCACTACCACCACCACCACCCCTTAGGTATTAATTCAGAACCACATTATTCTCCACCTGGAATGGTTGGCAACCAGGAAGCAAAGAGTTCTAAATCAAAGCTATAAATGTTTTTTAAAAAGAAGTTTAATTACATTAAAATGGTAATGTTGGCATGTCTCTTTTTTAGTAAGTTAAAGCTCTGCTAGGAACGGTTTTCAGTGTAGCCATCACCAATCCTAACCTCATTCAAATAAATCTTTTGAGACACTTTCTGTCGTAGATGAGTTCTCCCCAAAGAGTTCTTGTGGAGACGCAGAGTGGTGTGCAGGGAGTTTATTTTTGGAAGTAATTCCAAAGAACAGGAATGGAGAACTGAGTAGTGTAGAGTGGGGAAGCAGAAATAGCTGATCTAAAGATCTATTATCAAGCTAGTCACTGCTGTGCGGTGCGGTTAGGAGCTGGTTAGAACATAGCTCTGCACCGTGCACCTGATTCCGAGTTGCCCCAGGAGGGGATCACTCTGAACTGCTGAGTGGCTTCTCAAATGTAAATTACACCACATGCTGGCAGTGAAGCCACCACACCGAAAGTGGAACATACAGAGTTCGGCAATTCTGCGCAATTACCCGTGCAAAGCCAGTGGCCACATGATCTCTGAAGTCAAAGGATAAGACTAAAAACTTGAGGTCCGTTTTCTCAGGCACCACGGGATGTTCCAACAAAACGCTACAGCAGGCAGGTTAACAGATCATAGGGCCCTTTCTTTGCCTTGTGTCTTGAAAAGCACACAGACTCTTCTAAGGGATGGCAACATGAACAAAATCATCGCCACAAGGAACGATCTTCCACCGAACACCTGGGAGCACTGTGCAGGAACATGAGAAGCCCTGCCACTTGCAGAGTGAATGACTGCCGGGGTCGATTCGGTTAACATCTTATCATTTGTTTTCCCTGTTTGGAACCCATCCTTAATTTGTTCCAGGTTTTCATCCTTTTCTGCATTCTTTTAGATTTAATAAAAGTAACCAGTCATTGAATAAGTTGTGTAGAAACTGTTAAATGAAACCTAATCTAGTATGTGAACTTTCACTAAACACACACACACACACACACACACACACACACACACACACACGCCTGTTCACCAACTTTTTGTTCAGTCTGTAGAAAAACAAGCAGAGCCTCAGCCAAAGCAGTCGTCTGAATCCTTGTGATAGCGAGCGCCTCCATTTTCAGCAGTTCTAAACAGGAGTACGATTGTTCCGTGTCCCACGCATTTGAAATGACAGAAAAGTAAAATACAAAGTAACGTCTGTTTACAGAAAGATGCATAATCCTTGAATATTTTAAAGAAAATACGGTTGAGAGAATTCCCTTCGATTTCTGAATCCTTCCATGAGTCCCACACAAAGGTGCTTTGGAAAGTCCTATGCAGAACGCTAAATGAAACTGCCCTCGGGGATTGGAAAGCCAACGGGACCAACTGTCATAAATGAATAAAGCATTCATGAGTTATTATTAATCAAAATGAACTCTGTGGCTATGACAAAAACAAAGGCCCTCAGAGGCACAGGCCACACGGTAAGACTAAGACATAATGTCCCTTCCTTGGCTGGCATCTGTCATTTATGTAGGAGCAATGCCAGAGAACTCCTCCAGGGCCTCCCTTGGCTTCTGCTCTGCAGCCACATGTCACATATCCAGAGGGCTGCGTCGGGCCCAGCAGGCTCCAAGCCACTGTCCGTTGCCCTGGTGCCCTCAGCCTAACAGGTCTTCCAGAAGTGCCTTTAAGACCAGTATGAGGATTAGACCTCTTGAAGGTGCAGTGGGGGTGTAGAGAAGGGTCAGTCTTTCTGTGCAGGGAGCCTTATGGAGGTCCCCTGAGCAACCCCAAAGGAATCCTTTCCTCTGAATCATCTTCCCCGGTGGCTCTTTATGACACCTGGAATTCCATCACGGTTAATCTTTCAATCGTGGGTTGGGGAAGCCAACTATTCCTCTGTGTTCAGTCAATATTTGGGAGTAGACACGTTAGTCCGAGTTTCACCCAGCAGTCCACTGAAGTTGGTCAGGGAAGGGGCGTTGAGGAGTGGAGGTTAGGTGGAATGGGGTGCAGTGCAGTTCAGGACATCTTGTCCTGACTAAGGAATCAATTAGGGAGCACTGGTGGTGCAGTGGGTGAGTGCTGGGCTGCTAACTGCAAGCACGGCAGTTTGAACCCACCGGTGACTGTGGAAGGAAAGACCTGACCACTAGTGTTAAGAGATGGTCTTACAATGGTAAGACGTCTAGTGACAAAATACTGTCTCATCGTGTGCCCTCTTCACGATCACTGATATGTCTGGGCCCTTGGTTGGGTGTTGTAACAAATCATCTTATGCAGGGTTTCCCAAATTATATTTATGTGTTTATGTTCTACATAGATTGCTTTGAGTCAGAACTGACTGGATGGCACCTAGCAACAACACAGAGACACCCAGGAAAACCCTGGGAATGGAGGATAGAGAAGGGGAACCAAAAGCATAAAATAAAATTTAAAAACCCACCAAACTCTCTGCCACTGGGTCTATGCTGATTCATGGCAACCCCATAGAACAGGGTAGAAGTGCCCCTGTGAGTTTCTGAGACTGTAACTCTTGACAGGAATAAAAAGCCCATCTTTCTCCCTCGGAGCAGCTAGTGGTTTCTAACTACTGACCTTGCAGCAGCCCAACTCGTAACCATGATGCCACCAGGTTCCTTGGAGAAGGGGAAAGTCAGGAGAAACAGTGCCCATGTTATCCACAGCGAGGAGGAAAACACAACGATGTGACCTTCCCGCAGGTTTCCCTGTTCTTCTCTCTTCCTCCACCTGTAAGATCTACCCCTCAAGGTTTGAGGCTAGTCTAACAAGAACAATGAATTTGCTGTGCCTCACACGCAGGCAAATACAGCATGCCTTCAGCAGCACCTACTGCATGCACACAGTTGTAAGCTGCTGCTGTGTAGCTATGAGCCATCTCAGACCGCAAGAGCCGTCTCCGGAATACAAAGCACACCTGAACTACCCCAGCACTGTGCTCCTGTCGAACCTCTTTTCACCACTTTTTCCTACTGTCTCCATCCAGTCTCCTGTTTCAACTCCCCATGAGTTTCACACCTGCGGGTCTCTCCCTTTGTGTGGGCATGCCAGAAAACGAGGCTTCGCATTCTGTGAGTGATAATCCCATGTGACCGAGGAGGAAGGGGCATATCCACTGTTTCTTCCCTTTCCTCTGCCGTTTGCCTCTCCTGCATCATAGAACTACATATGAGTGCCATACTACTTCTTGAGCATCACCTCTTGTTTAATGCCCTCTGTAAAGACTGCTGTTTGGGATAAGAACCGGAGTCTATTTATGTCATACAGAGGACATGGTTCATGTATTATTTTTGGCATAATTTTTTAACTGACTGGAAAAACAGATGAGAACAATGGATTCTCTTCTCTCTCTCTCTCTCTCTCTCTCTCTCTCTCTCTCTCTCTCTCTCTCTCTCTCTCTCTCTCACACACACACACACACACACACACACACACACACACACACACATACAAATTTGTCTGCCACTTTAAGCACCCAAGTTTAAAGTTCAATACTGGGTTACAATGAAACCTTACAAATCCCCTGGCTAAAAAGGGGCTTTGGTTCTCTCAACAAAATATCGTGTTTGGAATTAATCACCTTCCTCCAGAATTGGTACTCTAGCCACCTGCATCTGACTAACCTGGGATGGCAGGGGGAGGGAAGAGAGGATGTCTTCTTAAAAATGCAAACTCATGAGCCCTGTTCCACATTAAACGAGGCAAGAGTTTTTAGGATGGGCCCTAGAGTCTGCTTTCCAAATGTATGCTGGATCACAACTGGCTCACTACGAGTGAAGCCACCAGAGGCTATCCTACAGACGAGGCTCTGGCTTTATAAAGTTGAAGGACACACATTCTTAAGGCGTTACCCAGTGAGTCCTAAGGTACAGCCAAGGTTGTAGCAGACCCTCCACAATGACAATCCTGGCATCTCCCAGGACCCGGTTTGGCAAGTACATATTGTAAGTTCTTGTTATAAAAATAAAAAACTTGACTGGATGCAGTATCATTCCCACATGTCCTGTCTACTCCCGGTACCACCGGCTTTTTGAGCCTATGAAATTACCAATCTGCTCAGCTTTTCAGAAGCCAACTGACTGACCTTGAGTACTTCTGACACTAGGGAGCACCTGCAACCTCTTTCCCAACAGCTTGTGGGCACTCAAGCAGATCTCCACAAGCTGTGTGAAGCAGGCACAAAGTGACCCACGGCAGAGCACCTTGAAAACACTGTGATTTCCTCTTGACCACTTCCAGGCACGGCTAATGCTTTTACCTGACTTCCGCAGCAAAATGCAGTAGAAGGGAAAGCCAGTCAGCACTACCAGAAGTGCTGCATAACTTAGCATATAACATTTGAAAGGGTATCTTATTTTAGCAAGAGGGAAATGGGATCTCTAATTGCCTGGAAAAGCTATAATTTCAGCAGTGAATGCACCTGCTGTATAAATATACAATGATACCTTTTAAAGTTTGAATGGGCAAATAGGTCATGAGCCTTCTGGAGAAAAAGACAGCCTTTCCTAAGGCCTATAGGTTCAACACCAAGAAGACAACAGCTAGATGAGCCGGCTCATGGCCACAGGCAGGAAGCATAGCCTTTCACCTAACCCAGTGGTTCTCAACCTTCCTAGTGCCGCGACCCTTTAATACAGTTCCTCATGCTGTGGCGACCTCCCCCACCCCAACCATAAAATGATTTTTGTTGCTACTTCAACACTGTCATTTTGCTACTGTTACGAATCAGGTGACTCCAGTGAAAGGGTTGTTGGACTCACAGGTTGAGAACCGCTGACCTAATACGGAGTGTCTACAATGTGCCAGGGGCTGGCGATCAATGCAGCGTTTCAAACCTGTTTGCACTTGCTCCTCCGAGGCTGGTGCAGTGAAATCGGAACAGAGCCAGACTTGTAAAATGTGAATGTCTTGGTACAATAACTAAGATGGGGAAAATGACAGGTCAAAGCCACTAGAAAGAACTTTAGTGAATGTGCCCTTTCAAATGCCTGAAATAAATTTTTCGTTGAAGTGTGTTTATTGCAAAGAATCTGGATTAAGAACCCCCCTGAGCCACAACAAGCTCTTGCATTGTGTAGTTTTCATTCTTCCTCTTTCTCACAGCCGCATGCTCTTGCCCGTGTGGGAGACTGACAGAGCCTTGGCCTTTGCTGAAAGTTCTTTCAGGTGATGAACTGACACCATGTTTCGACCTTTTTGCAATGACATGCAGACTCACAGCACATCTAGATGTCTTACACTGCTCTCTTTTTATGTCAGAAGGAAGGAAACCGTGGGCTAAAAGGGAATCAACTGATAAGCAGTAACTGGCTTGCAATCTTTCATCTTTCTTGCCCAGAGGAATAAAGCTAAAATGAACTTGTCTTATTTAAGAAACGCATGGAAGTTACCTTGAAAGGCAGAGGGAATGAGCCCAATGGAACCTTACCCCAAATCCCACTTCATTACTTTCTTATGTGGATACATGATTCCATCCATGCAGGCAGCCCTCCACAAACACAGAAACAGGGAAAAGCAAAACCCTGGATATATATAGGAAACCTATTGTTGCTAGGTGCCATCGAGCCACCTCCGACCCCCAGCGATGCTATGCACATCAGAACAACACTGCACGGTCCTGTGCCCCCCTCACAATTGTTCCTATGCCAGAGGCCCTGATGCAGCCACTGTGTCCATCCATCTTTGAGACCTTGTATTTCAATTTACAAACATAAAATCTGGGTGATCCTGACAGATCATTCATACTTCACCCGCTTGGGAGAAGGGCTGGAGAAATCAGAAGTAACCATTCTAGAGAGCTCTGACAGCACAGTGGTTAAGTGTCTGGTCACTAACCAAAAGGCCAACGTTGACTCATGTCCACCAGCATGAGAAAGACCAGCAGTCTGCTTCCCAAAAGACTGGAAACCCTTTAAGGTAGCTCTACTTTGCTCTATAAGACTGCTGTGAGTTGGAATCAATTCACCAGCATTGTACTGGAGTTTGTTTCTTTGTTTTTCAGATGGGTTGGCCCAGCACAATAACAGGCATACATTAACACCTACCACATACTATGGTCACAATAAAATTGCAAGAGAGATTTAATTATCAGTATTTTACTGATATGTCCCTTCAGATACCCCCAGTAATTCTCTGTTCTTCAGTAAATTCCAGTTTCAAAAAAATTCTGTGTAAGTTTTTAAGAGGAAAATTGTTTCCACAATAGAGTAAAAGTCAAGCAAAGTAGGTCCTGCAGGCAAGTAAATGGGGCTCAGAAGACCATTGCAATGAAATCTCCTGAGATTTTACAAAAAGCTACCACATAAATTACTGCACATATTACTTTAAAAACTTGAATAAAAGAACATCAGTTGAAAAGTTATAATGCAGTTCCTTTATAGTCCTAAAGCTAAAAGAGATACAAGACTGCTTGATCATTTGTTGGCAGGGAGAGGTAGGAGTTTAACTTTGTTCATTTTCATCACACACAAAAAATTGAAAATAATTGTAATCAATAACATGTAACAAAATGTGTATGAATTGTTGAATGGAAAACTGATTTGCTCTGTAAGCTGTCACTCAATTAACAATAAAAAGCCCCTCCTACCCCCAAAATGAAAACTTTGAAGAAACAAAATAAGAAATAAAAACCATCTATGTTGCCACCAAAGAGCCCTGGTAGTGCTGTTGGGTAAGCACTGGACTGCTAACCACAAAGTCAGTGGTTCTAAAACACCAACCGCTCCACAGGAAAAATATGAGGGTATTTGCATCCTGAACAAACCAATGTAGGGTCCTTGTGGTAGTTACATAATCTGTTGTCAATTTGATAGGATGAAGAGTCAAGGGTGGAATTTAGACTGTCAATCAGGTCGCAGCTTGATGACCTCATTTGGAAGCTCTAAAGAGATAAACAGCTCGCTGGAGGCGGGACACATGCTTACTCCCTGAGAGACTTTTTATTGACAAGTCACATGGAGACAGGCTGATGGCAGTCAGAGCCTCAGAGCTGAAGGAACCACAGGGAGACCCCTGCCAGCACTGAGATGCTTACTTACAATGTCACTGGATCCACAAGACTTCCCACCCACTGGCCTGTGATCTTCCTGCATTCACCATCATTGCAAGAGTTTTGTGAGTCTGAAGAGGACTTTATAGATTGGTAATCGGACATATGGGCTAATACCGGACTTACGGACTTGATCTAGACTGGGCTGAGATGTTTTCTTAATATTCAATTGCTCGTGTATAAAGCTCTTTCTTATACACACACACGAGTTTCTCTGGATTTGTTTCTCTAGTCAACCCAGACAAACGCAATCGCTGAGTCATAATCAACTTGATGGTAAGGGGTTTGGTTGGTGTGGTGCTACTGCCCAGAAGTGCCCGTGAACAATCTGATATACAGTTCTCTATTTGTATATGCATATATTTCCCTCAAATATGAAATTAATCTGAATCTACTATTTTATAGCTAGTTTTCTGTCAGAAAACCTCATCTACCTTACTAAATTACAAGGTATCTTTTAAAATATCTTTATGTATTTTATCAGAAATTACAATGTCTTTCCTTTTCTCAAAAATTTTAATTCCATTGTTAAGGATGAATTATTGACATTTAGATGATCTCTTATTGGGTTATGAATAATACTGCAGTGAATACTCATGTAAATATTTCTACTCATTCAAAACATTTTTAACATTAATTTCTAAGATAAAATTTCTGAGTAAAAAATCACATAAGACAAATTAAGTATGTCAGAATGCTTACCACCCACTTTTTAAGCAATAAAAATATTAAATCATTTGGGTCATTTAAGAAGATTTTTAGTTTAATTTGTATTGCTTTATTAGTCAGAGATTGAACATTTTTACCCTAATGTCTCGACTATTTCAGCTATTTTTATTGTGAATTGTCCATTTCCTATTAAGACATTTGCTTTTCCTTAATAATTTGGAATAAGCCATGCAATCATATAATCAAAATTTCTTGTTTTTATCTTAAAATGTTTATCTTAAAATGGTGAAAATATTTAACAGTATAAAATTTTCTGACTATACTGATGATTAAATTCTACAAAGACCATACAGTTAATCAGTGTATGACACTCTTTTCTAAATGATAATACAATAAATAGGTAAAATACTAATGATAATGGAAAAACAGTAATCATAGCACCTGAAAGTTATATACATCCTAATCCCCGAAATTAATAAACATGTTAGGTTAAATGGCAATGGAGAATAAATGCTGCAGGTGGAATTAAGGTTCTTAATCATATTATCTTAAAATAGGGAGATTATACTGGATTATCTAAGTCAGGGGTAGGGAATTTTTTTTTCTGCCACAGGCCACTTGGCTATTTATAACATCATTCATAAGCTAGACAAAATTTTAAACTTAAAAATTAGTCTGCTATATTTGGCCACACATGAAATTAATTCACCCCCAATGTGACGGCTGGAACGGCTTCTCTCAGGTGAGCACTGTGATGTCAGCTGGTGTTGATGGTTTTGCAGGCCTTGTAAGGGCCTCAGCCCAGACGTTCCCCTCACCTGATCTAGGGGGTCCAACCAATAGTTCCTGGGAAAATTCCATAATCTTCTAATTACACTTTTTTTCTCATAAATTTTGAGGCCTCCTTGTAAAAGAAGAAATTTTAAAAGAAAACTGGGAGAGAGAAGGGTGCACCCTGCCGTTGTTGGCATTAGAAGGAGCCAAGAGTGATGTACAGATGACACACTTGCTGAAAGCGAGGACTTGAAGAAGGTGCTGATGATGATCAAGGATGTGGCCTTGGGTATGATTCCAACTCAATGTAAAGAATGCCGAAATCCTCACAACTGGACCAATCAATAGGCCACATCATGATAAACGGAGAAAGGTTGAAGTTGTCAAGGATTTTGTTTTGCCTGGAATCACAGTCAATGCTCATGGAAGCAGCAGTCGAGAGATCAAAAGACTCAATGCATTGGATAAATCTGCAGCACAAGACCTCTTTGAAGTATTGCAAAACAAGGATGTTGCTTTGAAGACTAAGTGCACCTGATGCAATCCATGGTATTTTTAATTGCCTCATCTACCTGTGAGAATTGTATAGTGACTAAGGAAGACCAAAAAGAATGCATGGGTTTGAACCGTGGTGTGGTAGAAAAATATTAAAAGTATCATGGCTGCGGAAAGGACAACTCAATCAGTCTTGGAAGGAGTAGGGCCAGCGTGCTCCAAGATGCTGAGACTTCTTACATGCTTTGGACATATTGTTAGAAGAGACCAGAACCTGAAGGACATTATATTTGGTAAAACAGAAAGGAGGAAGAAAAGATGAAGGCCCCTAAGGAGTTGGAGCAACACTATGACTGCAACAATGGGATCCAGCACAGGAACAATTGTGATTGTGCAGGACCATGCAGTATTTCCCTCTGTTGCTATGGGTTGGAACTGTCTCCATGTCCCTAACAACCACCAACAATAAGAACCAGGGAATGCAGGAGGCCTCCGTTTTTATTTGCTGTGAAGTTGATTCTGACTTATAGGGACCTTATTCTACCATGAGTGATTAGAACTGCCCACAGGGTTTCCTAGAATGCAGTCTTTGTGGGAGGAGATCACCACAATGTTTGCCCATGGAGCGGGTTGGGACACTATCCTTTGGGCTAGCAGCTGAGTGCATAAACACTGCACCACCAGGGGTTCCTTAGGAGACTTCTTGTCTCCTAGAAGCTAGAAAAGACTAGGAAACAGATTCTCCCTGGGGCCTTCTAGAAGGAATGCTGCCCTGCCAACACTGTGGTTTTAGCCCAGCAAGAATTGTTTCGGACTTAGGATCTCCTGAACGATAAGATCATAAATTTGTATTGAGGCCACTAAATTTGTAATTTGTTATGGAAACAATAGAAAACTAATACACTAATCATCAATGCTAGGATCAGGAGTCATTACTACACCCCTGCCCCCACACTATGCTATTTAAAAATTATAAAAATTTGATATTTTTAATAGATCTTATAAATCCATGTTCCATAAGCCCAAATACAAATGTAACTCTGAATAAAATATATTAAAGCAGCTACAAAGTTCTAATATAGCCAAGCATGTGTGTATTAAATGATAAGTATATCATTATTCACTAGACATCATTCTAATAGAAGATAGTGACATTTTTATAGGAGAAATGGCTGATTAACTAGATTTAGGATTTATTAACAACAGCAAAGCTATCATTTATTTCTGTCCAAGGTATGATATATTAACAATGTATAGAAAACAATATACTATATTATATAGGTTACACATTGAGCTGCTCACCACAGGGTCAACAGTTTGAAACCACCACTAACTCTGTGGGAGAAAGGCAGGGCTTTCTACTCCCATAAAATTACAGTCTCAGAAACCCACAGGAGCAGTTGATAAAGGTTGCTTATAAACAAATTTCAAATCATCTAAGAACTATGACAGATTGGCGATTGCCTGGAATGTAGTGTCAAGAACAATTTGGAGTCTAGATTTGAGTTCAATGGTTAATTTTTTTTATTATTAACTGGTAGTGTCTGCCTTGACCATTATTTTGATGTCTTCTGTCCTTTATTTTGAGGACACTGTGACTTATATTTATTTGCACTGGACACCAGGAAACTCAGTATTTAATGATTTCTAATAACTAAGGAATCTTGAGGCATGTGCACATATTTTTATGTCTCAGCTCTATTCCTGGTTTCATCATTAAATAAAACTCTTTTGTTGTTTTTAACCTTGAATTTTCCAGGAATTACAGTTTTAAAATGTTGTATGCATTTCACGAAGTGATTGTAAAAAGCAAACAAAAAATACTCACTGCCAATGAGTCAATTCCAATTCATAGCAACCTTATAGGAGATGGCAGAACTGTGGGTTTCAGAGACAGTAACTCTTTATGGGAGTAGAATGCAGTACCAATTCATGTCAATTCTGGCTCCTAGCAAACATAGACAGTTTTCCTAAGACTTTAAGTCTTTAATGGTATCAGCCTCTTCTTTCTCTTGGTGGCTGGTGTGTGTGAACCTATGACCCTGCGGTTAGCAGTCCAACACTTAACCAATAGCACCATCAGGGATCTTTGGTTCAAATAGGGACGAAAAAAACAACAACAATCAAAACCCCTAATCCACTGCTGACTCATAAAACTACTCCTTAAGGTTTCTGAGATTGTACATCTTTATGAGACCAGCTTCATCTTTCTTCCAAGAAGTGGCTGGTGGATCTGACCTTGTGATTAATAGCCAACATTTAAACCCATTGTATCACCAACACAAATACAGCCAAATATCCTTTTTGGTTAATAAGCTTTACTGGTGAATAGCCCCACCCATTTTTTCCTATATTGTCTATGGTTGAGTTCTACTACAATGGCAGAATTGAGCAGTTGAGATACTGAATGTTTGGTATGCAAAGCCTAAAATGATTATTATATGACTCTTTATACAGACACATGAAAATTATCCAACCCTGGCATAGATGAATGGTGTCTTGGTGGTTAACTCATTGGGCTGCTAACCTCTAGGCTAGCAGTTCAAAACCACCAGGCACTCTATGGGAGTACGATGAGGCTTTCTTTTCCCGTGAGGAGTTATAGTCTCGGAAACTCACAGGGGCAGTTCTACCCTGTCCTATAGGTTCACCGAGTCGGCATCAAGTCAATGGCAGTGAGTTTGGTTGGGTATAGATGAATAGCTACACTAAGACAGAATCAATAGACCTATGTTTATGAATATTACTTATGTTGCTTAGCTAGCATTTATAGTGTCCTCTAGGGTCGCCATGAGTCAGAATAGACCTGATGCCAGAGAGTTTGGATTTTGGTTCGGTGTTCTGTTCTGGGTACATAAAAATAAGTTGTTTGTAGTCTTTACCTTAAAATAGAGTATACTTTAGCTAAAGAGATGTCTGTTAAAAATCTAAGTACACACAATTTACTATAAGAATGTTACAAAGTGATTTTAGAATTCTAATACCTCAGGAAGATTTTTCTTAAGCATTTTATTGTTTTCCACTTGACCATACAACCTAAAATGTCAGCGGAGTCTTGGAAATCACAGCTCTATAGCAAGCCACAGGGGTAAACAAATAGAAATGCTGCAAGACGTTATCAAGGGCACCTGCTTTACTGGACGTAAGACCGAAAACAAAAAGGTCATTAACCATTCTGAAAACCCTAGGCAGCCAGCGATGCTTCAGAAGAAAAGCTAACTTAAACAACTCAAACAGAGCGGCAGAACTGTCATTTGTCAGGAATCACATAATCATAAGAAAATTAACAAAGTTCCAAAGAGATATGTAAAATTTGAATTAGGATTCAGAATAGATTGGCAGGGATGTAATAACTCCATAATTATAATAATCCACAGCTGCTTCCACCTTGGAAAATAATGAGTTGCTTCGTGAGGACTGGTGTCTCTGTAACAGAAAGAGTACCCATCTGCTATGGAGCTATGTCCTGTTCTTATGTCTTATACCTGGAAAAATAATATCAAAGGGAGAGTCTCAACATTTTAAAAGATTTATAGCTACAAAAAGCATTTTCCTACATGTCACATGGAAATGGTCAGATTGAAAAAAAAGTATAAACTGTGCCATGTATAATGCTCAATTATTCATTTCTTTTTGCTTCCCAAGAGAGTAGCTGTGATTCTGCTTCAAAACACATTGTGTTGATTTAAGTGCCCTAAGATAAAGAAGCCAGCCAATAAGTCAACATCACTTGTAAGACATACAGAACAACCCAAGTCTTCTTTTCTACCATAAGCCGTGGGCTTACACCCAGGCAATTAAACAGTGGATGTTCTTACAATTTTTGGATAGGTGGTTAGCCATTTTTGCTTCAATAGCGAGGTATTTAAAAATTGAGTTCCCAGCTCTGTTGGACATCTGCTCTTCAAGAACAGTACCCTAATCAGAATCCCATCACTGTCAGGTTGATCCTGACTCATAGCAATCCTACAGGGCAGAGTACGACTGGCATGTGGGTTCCAAGGCTGACGTGTACATAGAAGCAGACTGCCCTGTCTTTCTCTCTGAAGAGGCTGGCGGTTCAAACACAGCCTCTAGTGTAGCAGCAAGCACTTCACCACTGTGGAACCAGGACTCGTCAGAGGACTGCAGAAATACAATTTTGCACATAACATATTCTAATATATGTTAATGGCATCCTTCTCAAAGAATTGGCTAAATCCTCACGGTACCTTTCAGCTCTTGAGTTAAAAAAGAAAAGTAAATTTAGATGTGTGTGTGTGTCCTCTGTAATTTTTCAATAGAAAGTTCTATAAGTGATAACTCAATTCTGTAATACCTCATTTAACAAGTGCCAACAGGGAATGAGGAGTTCCACCTAAGCGAATTGCCCATCTAATTCAAGTTTATTGCTCTATATGATGAAAAATTATTTTTCACTCTTTTTGATGCAGATGTTTCTAACGCGAAACACATCCTTTGCCAGTTTTTCAGAGTGCACTGAAGAGAATGCAGCATTTTCTTGACGATTTCAGACCCTCTTTGAAACATAATGTCTCCTGCATACTGGGTTGGTTCCCACACCGAATCACTCTGCTAGCTGTCAGGAACTCGGGGCTCTCCCTCTGGTGACAGAGACACCCTGCATCTATGAGGCTATGCTACCCCATTCACAAGCATCGAGCGCGAACCCTCAGGAAATGTTTACCTGTCTTGCTAGAGAAGCATGCACGGGCTTTGTGATTGTTGGTGTACCTTCAATCTCCTCAGTCCTTCTTTGTTACCTCCTAGTTCATTCAGTACTCCAGACAGTAAAATGAACAAATAGTCCACACTTCAGGTTAAGTAGACTGTGTGGTAACAATTTCTTTGAGGAGAATTAATACCAGACTAGTCCCAAGGAGTTGGACATTAATGATGTTCTAAATGTCCAAGTCTTCCAAGATGCTATTCTTCTCCATTTTCACTTCGCTCCTCCCTCACGCCCTTGGGTTCTGTGGTTCACTATACTTGGCCCATAGAAATTCATGACACTTTCAGGAAATGTCTCATGTTGTGGTGCTGTTCAGTCCCAGATCTGAAAGTCAGACAAGCTCAATTAGGAAATAGAAGTCTGGCAGTAAGTACCATTATATATGTAGGGAAACAAAGGATGACATCTTAAGTCACAAACTCTATTAAACAAACTTCAAACTCACTGCCACTGAGTTAATTCTGACTCATAGTGACACTATAGGACAGGGAAGAACTGCCTCGGAGTATCTGAGACCATGTAGAAAGCCCCATTTCTCTCCGTAGGAACAGCTGGTGGACTCAAACTGCTGGCCTTGTAGTTAGCAGTCTAACAAGTAACCACAACACCGAGGCTCCTCTGTGAAGGTAGAGTAAAAGATGCCCCTTTGGAAACACCACACTTGGTCCACCACACTCTCTGCTGAAGTGGGGTCTTAACAGCCATCAAAGAAACAAAGGATGTGGCTTGGTTCACACCCTCTACTTACGTCTGGTCTTAATCCTACCTTATTCCTGTCTACTAGTTGAGAATGCCTTACAAAATGGGACCACAATGACAGGTTTATGAAGTCAAGAATTATGATATAAAGAATTATGGCCAGATGGGACATGTTAGTTGACCATAACTCAGAATGTAAGAAATGTAAAAATGTACATATTTAATATATAACTATTTCTTATTTAAAAACCACAAAGGATCTTCCTTGATTCATGTACTCTTAGCAAAAATATCAAGACAGCATGAATAAAACTAGAAAATTTATATCAATGATGCTTATAATGTGCATGGGTGGGTAAAGGAGCACCATCAACTTCCACAGAGCTGAGAATGGTCCATCCTGTGAAAAGCTTGGTAGCTTTATATTCTTACTTAATGGAAGAAATCAATATACAAGAATGAAAGAACAATTGTCAGAGTATTTTTCTGAAAACAAGTATGAAATAGTGGAAGCATTCATATTAATCAACAACTAGGAGTCAGAATCTACTATGTCAGAAGTTTGGGTTTAGGTTTGATTTTGGTGAAGGATGCATTTGTAGTTACCACTTTCTCCACCAGATGGCATCCATGAATAAAATGAACATCCATGCTTTGGGACAAAATGAATACATGCACTAGTAAGAAATTGTCGGCTTGTCTAATCATTGATCAATTGAGGAAATTCACTGCTACAAAAATCCAACAGCTGCTTGTACTAAGGTTATAAAGCAAGACTAATAATTCAAGTACTTCTTTCAACTTTTATTGTTTGTGAGTTCCGGCATTACGTTGAGCATTAAAGGTACAGTGGCCATTTAGCTGAGAAGCAACAAAGCCCAACATGGAAGAAGCACACCAGACTGCGTGATCATGAGGTGACGAAGGGATTAGTTATCATGCATCAAAGAACCAAAAATCATATCATGTGTGCTCACTTCTCTGATATGATCAATCGCTTAAGACAAATGAGTGCATAAGCAAATGTGGTGAAGAGAGGTGATGGTGCCTGGCTAGCAAAAGATATAGCATCTAGGGTCTTAAAGGCTTGAAGGTAAACAAGCGACCATCTAGCTCAGAAGCAACAAAGCCCACATGGAAGAAGCACACCAGCGTATGTGATCATGAGGTGTTGAAGGGATCAGGTATCAGGCATCATCAGAACAAAAAATCATATCATCGTGAATGAGGGGGGGTGCAGAGTGGAGACCCAAAGCCCATCTGTAGGCAACTAGACACCCCCTTACAAAACGGTCGTGGGGAAGAGACAAGTCAGTCAGGGTGCAGTATAGCAATGAAGAAATGCTTCCTCCCCCACCCTTCCCCCTACTACCATAATCCCAATTCTACCTTAAAAATCTGGCTAGACCAGAGGATGTACACTGGTACAAATAGGAACTGAAAACATAGAGAATCCAGGACAGATGGTCCCTTCAGGACCAGTGGTGTGAGTGGCAATACTGGGAGGGTGACAGGAGGGTAGGGTGGAAAGGGGGAACCAATTACAAGGATCTCCATGTAACCCCCTCCCTGGGGGATGGACAACAGAAAAGTGGGTGAAGAGAGATGTCGGATAGTGTAAGATATGACAAAATAATAATTTATAAATTATCAAGGGGGGAGGAGGGAGGGAAGGGGGAAAATGAGGACCTGATGTCAGGGGCTTAAGTAGAGAGCAAATGTTTTGAGAATGATAAGGACAATGAATGTACATATGTGCTTGACACAATTGATGTATGTATGGATTGCGATAAGAGTTGTATAAGTCCCTGATGAAATAGGTTTTAAAAAAAAGATACAGAAACCAAAGCAAAAAAGAAAGTCTTTGCCATTAGAGAGTGTGTTTATAAGGAAGTGAGTAATTTGTAAACAGACAACTAAACATGAGTGAAATGAATGCTCAAACCCAGGCGCCTGTGTGAGGAGCCTTTGAAACGCATGTTAAAAGGGATGGGTGAGCTGGGTTTTGAGAGATGTAAGAAACTTACAGGGCAGGACAACAGATGGGATAGTAATCCAACAGAGAACACAGACAACACATACAAAGACAAAGGTACGAAAGAACATGATGTGTTTGAAGCTAACATGGTTTACAGTGTTGCACTGATGAGGCTATGTGCATGTGTAGGTGGGCACACACACAGGAGTGGAAAGCTGAGGAATAGCACTTGGTGAAGAAACAACAGGCTGGAACCATGCATACATAGTTTACATTTTAACAATAATAATAATAACTGACATTTACTGGAGCATTTCTTTTTCTGTTGTTGTTAAAATGTACACTTTAATATGTTAATTTATTTTTCTTTTTAAAATCATTTTATCGGGGCCTCATACAACTCTTAAAACACCATCCATACTTATCCATTGTGTCAAGCACATTTGTACATTTGTTGCCATCATCATTCTCAAAACGTTTGCTTTCTACTTGAGCCCTTGGTATCAGCTCCTCATTTTTCCCCTCCCTCCCCACCCCTCTCCCTCACAAATCCTCGACAATTTACAAATTATTATTATTTTGTCATGTCTCACACTGTCCGATGTCTCCCTTCACCCACTTTTCTGTTGTCCATCCCCCAGGGAGGGGGTTATATATAGATCCTTGCAATCAGTTCCCTCTTTCTACCACACCTGCCCTCCACCCTCCAGGTATTGCCACTCTTACCACTGGTCCTGAAGGGATCATCTGCCCTGAATTTCCTGTATTTCCAGCTTTTATCTGTATCAGTGTATGTGTTACTATCTAGCCAGATTTGTAAGGTAGAATTGGGATAATTAATGATAATGGGGGGAGGAAGCATTAAAGAACTAGAGGAAAGTTGTATGTTTCATCATTGCTACACTGCACCCTGACTGGCTCATCTCCTTCCTGCAACCCTTCTGTAAGGGGATGTCTAGTTGCCTACAGATGGGCTTTGTGTCTCCACTCTGCACTCCCCCTCATTCACAATGATATGATTTTTTGTTCTCTGATGTCAGATACTTGATCCCATCGACACCTCATGATCATACAAGCTGGTGTCCTTCTTCCATGTGGGCTTTGTTGCTTCTCAGCTAGATGGCCGCTTGTTTACCTTCAAGCTTTTAAGACCCCAGAAGCTATGTCTTTTGAAAGCCGGGCACCATCAGCTTTCTTCACCACATTTGCTTACGCACCCGCTTTGTCTTCAGTGATTGTGTCAGGAAGGTGAGCATCATGGAATGCCAGTTTAATAGAACAAAGTGTTCTTGCATTGAGGGAGTACTTGAGTGAAGGCCCAATGTCTATCTGCTACCTTAATACTAAACCTATAAATATATCCACATAGATCATCAATATATTTACATTATGCACATGCCTGTATTTGGACCTTGATAAATGCCCTTTGCCTCCTAGTTCTTTCCTCTATTTCCTTTTACTTTGCTCTTGTCCCACTATCATGCTCAGTCCTCATTTGGGTTTCAATAATTCCTCTCAGTTACATTGCCCTTGATCAAGGCCTACCCTGCCACCTACACCCTCCTCGCCATTGATTTTGGATCACTTGTTGTTGCCTTGTCCCTGGGTTTGTTAACACCCACTTCCTTTCCCTGCCTCCCCCTCTCCCATGGCCATCCCCCCATTCCCTCCCCACCCCCTGCCGAACCATAGGTCCCATAGTTTTCTCCTCCAGATTGTTTATCCGTCCTATCTTATCTGGATAGACCTTCAGAGATAATAATATGAAAAAAAAACAAGACAGAGTAAAACAAAGCAACCAAAGGAAACAAAACAACACCAGCAAAAAAACAATGATTAAGAAAGACAAAGAAGAAAAGTCTATAAATAGTTTAAGGTCTGTTTATTGACCTTCAGGGGAGTTTTCAGGTAAATGGGGTACCACCGCCTGGCCCCACAATCTATTTTTGGTATTCCCACTGGACTTCCTGCTCTGCTCCCCTTGCTGTTCTGTTATTGGGGCATCTCCATCAGCTGAATGTCATTATAAGCACTTAGATGTATTACCTAATTTATTTTTCACTACAATTCTGATATGTTACTTTACCTTCATTTTTCAGCTAAGACCCGAAAATGTTAGGCAAGTTCATCAGTTCAGTAAACTGTAAAGCTTGAGTTCCAACCCAAGTCACTGTCTGACTCTAGGGCCAAGTAACTATACCCGCGGCTTGAAAAGGATATTTTGCTGAGTCTACAATGTGGAAAATCCCCGAAATGTCTTAAGCAAGGGGATTCATCTTTAGATGTGTTTTATTTTTTAAGATGCACTGATGTGGAAAACATTCTGAAATAGATAATGCTCGGTTCATCAGGAGAAACATTCTTTTCAAATAAACTTCCTATGCAAATTTACTGCATCATGCTGAGATTGAAAAATTGTATTTTTAAAAATAAACAACTTCTTGTTCACATAGTTAAAGTATTTTAAGCTTTTAAAAACCCCTATGAATGCAATATTGCCAGATAAACACCAAGGTATGATTGAGTCAAATTTCAGTTGCTCTTTATGTAGGAAAGAAACAGGGCAAGCATGACTTTAAGCTATCTAAATGGTAACTCACTTTCCGAATATTTGAAAGAAAGAAGGGATTTGTAATGGTCCGTGTTCTGTGTTGACTTGGCTATGATTATTAGTAGTTTGGCATTCACTAGATTGACATTGACAGTCAATCCATAATGCTTTGTGATCGAATGTGAGCAACCAATTGGCTGAAAACCCAATCAGCTAAATGTCCACCCTTGGGTGTTTAGCCTGTATCCAATATATGAGGATGCTCTGGCACATCTGACTTTCTCTGAACCCTGCTACCCACTTAAAAAAAAAGTTGAGTGGGGGTAGGCATGATTTCCTTGGCCAGTTCATTCTACCGTACTGTGAATTACAGGACAATAAAGTTCTCCACTGCTCCAGCTTCTTACTGAAGAAGCCCTGCACAAGACAAGGAAACGGGTTCTGTGTCACACTGGCTAATTGTGTGGTTCTATGCTACTGAACCATCTAGCTAACTGTTCGTCTATCTGTAAAACTGGGGAATGTACTGTGTGGGACAGGGGCAAGGAATAGAAATACTACATAAGATTCTATTCTGTCCTTAATTTTATTCTGAAATTATCTTTTTACCATCTACCAAGCCACCCTTTCACATTACAGTGGAAGTGTTAATAAGTAATGTAATGGCCAAAGTCATGCTACAAAATAATCTGTAAAACCTATAGAGACTTGAAAATCTAAGAATTAATAGAATACTGATAAACTAATAGCACAGGAAAAATAATACGTTCCTAATATTAGTATAGGCTTTGCAGGTAAATTAATTAGCAATATCCCAAGGTTAAATGGCAGGAGCTTAACAAACAGAAGGCATATTTACTATCCAGAAGGTTTAAAATATGCTCATGATTTCCTGAATAATTAGAACAGAAGTTTCCCTGAAACCTCTGTGTTAGGTCTAGTGACTTAGTAACTATCAATTGGCAGTATGAAGCCATTACTAAATTGCCAGAACAGCTAAGAAATCAGATGGCTTCAAATTCCTGCTGTCAAGTAGTGACAATGAAAACATCTATTACTTAGATAACAGAAATTCTCTTGCTGAATCTTAAATAAGACAGCCAAATGAAACCTAGTAGGACTCATTTTTAGCATTATAACAGAGTGGTGTTAATAACCTGACATGATAAGCAAATGGCCTGGGTAATATACTGTGTACAATACTTGTGACAAAAAAATTTTAAAGACCTAAGAAAATTATCTAATCAATGACCCAAAACCTACCAACAAGTAGCAGGTCCTGAGCAAAATTATATCACAACAAATTCTAACATTTACAGAGGAATCTATACCAATTTTGCTTAAATGCTTTCTTAATTTAGAGAAGGACTATCCACTAATTCATCTATAAAGCAAACATAACCACAATACTCAAGCCATTCAAAGACACCACAAGGAGAGAAACTACAGGCTTTAAATATCTCTTGTGAGTATAGATGGAAATATTCTCAAAATGCTAGCAAATCAAATCACACATTTAAGAGCCACAGAGCATGACCAAGTGTGATTTATTCCAGGAATTCAGGGATGGCTCAACATTCAAAATCAATCAGCAATAAAGGGAAAGAGACATTTCTAAAGTTCACAGCAAAAGCATCTGATAAAATCTAACAGTCTTTCTTATTGGATGCAAATGGAAATGCTTCAGTATAATTCAGGGCATAGGAGGGAAAGTAAAAAAAAATATTGCTACAAAAATCAAAGAAATCATAATCAAGCCAAACTATCAAAATATGAAGCTAATATTTCACAGCACGCCCTCTAAATATGTCGATACATATCTGAGGCAGTGCTTCTATCTCTCTAGCTCTTCCTTAAAGAACTTGGCATTCTTTGGCTTTATCACCTCAAGACAGTAGTTTTGGTAGGTTTCAAGAAAGGGGCACATATTGTGTTCGTTTTCTTTTTTTTAATTTTGAGTTTGGGGTACAAAAACAAGCTTGAAGGGGCAAGATCAGAGCAGTAGTATGAATAAAGTTTTCTCAAAAAGAACCTCAAGAAACAACCCTTGCTACGCTCAGAAAATGACCAAGTGTCTTGCCATGGTGGAAAACTATTTCTTGGCTCAACTTTCCTGGTCTTTTTCTCCAAAATGGAGCTTTCTAATTTTCTTAAACTTCTTCACAGATTCTCTGAATTATTTTCACAATAAGCCCAGGACTGTCCTGTGTCCTTTGGAAAAATCCATCAAAATTACCCCTTTAGGATGCCCCAAATGGTTAGATCCTTCTAATGTGTTCACTCTGCCTTCAATTTAGCTGGTCCGGCAGATTCCCCCAAAAGCCACTGTTCTGATTGGATCCTGCTCCCTGGATCACATTGCTAAATCCAAGATTCATCCTGGTTTGGATTCACTCCATAAAATCATCTTCATTGCATTCAATCTTGTTTAAAAGACTGACCAGTCAGCTCTTTGAGTTAGTTGATCTTTGTGCAATACTTTTGGCACCCATTTAAAGTCAAAAGTTTGTTGAGGCCAAGATGTTCAGTTAAATTGAAAATGTTGAGCCGTGTTAAACCCCAACGTCAGTAGCTATTGCGTCAATGGTAACTCTGGTCTTCTTCCACCGGTTTCTGGATTTCAGCCACAGTTTTCTTCATTTATCAAGACTTTTCTAGGAATGCCTGATTCTTCTACAAGCTATTGTTTAATGTGGGGCAGCATCCTTATAAATGTGTTGCAAAGCTTCAATGATTTGGGGAGATGTGTACTGGAATTTTGTTAAGAATTTGATATTAGCTCTACCTTAAAAAAACCTTTTTTCCCCCAATGGAACAAAAAGATTTTTGTTTGTTTGTTTGTTTGCTTGTTTTAAGGAATCCTAACACAATGAAGACAAGTGTGTTCTTGAAAAAATTTATCTGGAGTTATCTCCAAATCACAAAGATAGGTCTAAAGATACTTTGTGTGGAATACACTCATGCAAGTAAGAACTGGAGTCCTAGCAGCAATACTTTTGACGTAACCTTGTATATGAAAAAAGTCAACAGCCAAGATTATACCTAATGGAGAAAACAGAGACTTCCTCTGGAAAATAGAAACATGACAAGAGTGCTCACTCACAATACTTCTGTGAAATATTCTATTTGAAATCTTAGTTACAGAACTAAGACAAGTAAAAGAAACAAAAGGTATCCATCCAGCTTTAAAAAGGCAATATATATATATATATAATTGGCGTATGATGTGATGCTATATACAGAAAACCCCAAAGAATCTATACGAAAACTTATGTAGCTAATAGAAGAATTTAGCAAAGTTGTGGGTTACAAGGTGAACAAAAATGCAACTGAGCTTCTATATACCAGCAATAGAAAACAATGTCATTGACACACTAGCATCTAAGAGAATACCTAGGAATAAATCTAACCAGTGACAGGAGAGACTTATACAATGTAAACTATATAACACTGCTGAGAGAAATTTAAAACCAAAGCCACTGCCACTTGATCAACTCTGCTTCATAGCAACCCTGACAGAGCAGAACTGTTCCATGGAGTTTCCAAGACTGTATTTTTTTCTTTTTAAATCATTTTATTGGGGTTTGTACAACTCTTATCACAATCCTTACATCCATCTTGTCAAGCAGATTTGTACATTTGTTGCCATTATCATTCTCAAAACATTTGCTTTCTACTTGAGCCCTTGGTATCAGCTCATTTTTCACCTCCCTCCCTACTCCCCTCCCTCATGAACCCTTGATAATTTATAAATTATTATTTTGTCTCCCTTCACCCACTTTTCTGTTGTCCGTCCCCCAGGGAGGGGGTTATATGTAGATCCTTGTGATCAGTTCCCCCGTTCTACCCCACCTTCTCTCAACCCTCCCAGTATCACCACTCTCACCACTGGTCCTGAAGGGTTCATCTGGCCTGGATTCCCTATGTTTCCAGGTCCTATCTGTACCAGTGTACATCTTCTGGCTTAGCCAAACTTCTAAAGTAGAATTAGGATCATGATGGAGGTGGGGCTGGGGCCGGGGGTGGGGTTGGGGGTGGGGAAGAAGCATTTAAGAACTAGAGGAAAATTGTATGCTTCATCATTGCTACACTTAACCCTGACTGGATCGTCTCTTTCCCACGAACCTTCTGTAAGGGGATGTCCAGTTGCCTACAGATGGGCTTTGTGTTTCCACTCTACACTCCCCCTCATTCACAATGATATGATTTTTTGTTTTTTGATGCCTGATACCTGATTCCTTTGACATCTCATGATCACACAGGCTAGTGTACTTCTTCCATGTGGGCTTTGTTGCTTCTGAGCTAGATGGCCACTTGTTTACCTTCAAGCCTTTAAGACCCTAGATGCTGTATCTTTTGATAGGCAGACACCATCAGCTTATGCACCCATTTTGTCTTCAGCGATTGTATTGGGAAGGTAAGCATCATGGAATGCCCATTTTAATAGAACAAAGTATTTTTGCATTGAAGGAGTACTTGAGTGGAGGCCCAATGTCCATCTGCTACCTTAATATCAAACCTATAAATAGATATACATAGCTCTATTTCCTCCTCATCATATATAATTACATATGTACATGCCTGTATTTGGACTTCTATAAATGCCCTTTGCCTCCTAGTTCTTTCCACTATTTTCTTTTACTTTCCTCTTATCCCACTATCATGCTAAGGCTTCATTTGGGTTTCAGTAATTTTTCTCAGTTACAGTGCCCTTGATCAAGCCCTACCAGACCTCCTATATCAAGTCTACCTACACCCTCCTCACCATGGATTTTGAATCACTTGTTGTTCCCTTGTCCCTGAGTTTGTTAATACCACTTCCTTTCCCCCCGCCTCCACCTTTTCCATGTCCCCTGGAACCATTGGTGCCGTTGTTTTCTCCTCCAGATTGTTTATCTCAGCTATCTTATCTCAATAGACCTGCAGAGATAATAATATGCACAAAAAAACAAGACTGAGCAAAAAGCAACAAAAAACCATGACCAAAAAAAAGCGAAAAGAAAAGCCTGTAAATAGTTAAAGGTCTGTTTGTTGACCTTTAGGAATGTTTTCTGGTCAATGGGGTGACAAGCCCTGGCCCCAAAGTCTATTTTTGGTATTCCCTTGGGACTTCCTTGCTCTGATCCCCTTGCTGTTCTGTTGCACGCCCTTAAGTGTTTTACCTCGGTGTGGTGGGGTCACATCGGGGGCAGTTCAAGACTGTAAATTTTTATGGAAGTCAACAGCCTCATTTTTCTCCTGCAGAGAGCTGGTGGGTTTAAAGTAGTGACTTTTCAGTTAGCAGACCAATGCTTAATCCACTGCATCACAAAGGCTCCTTGAAAGAGATTAAGGATGATTTAAATTTTTTCATGGATTAAAAGACTCAATAGTGCTAGGATGTCAACATTACCCAAAGTGACCTATAGACTCAATGTAACTCCAAGCAAAATTCCAAAAGCCTTTTTCAAAGACAGAAAAATAAGCAATGTTGAAAGAACAAAGTAGGACTTTTGTCTGACTGATTTTAAATGTACTATATAACCAATGTACTGCCAACAAGTCGATTGATGGGATAGGACCCTACAGAATCGGGCAGACCTGTTCATCTGGGTTTCCAATGTAGTAAATCTGTATGGGAGCAGACACCCACTTTTTATTTTCCTGTGAAGCAACTGGTGGATTCTAACTGTTGTCCTTGAAGTTAGCCCAATGTATAACCCCCTACACCACCACTGCTCCTCTTACTGCCATTCCGTTGACTATGACTCACAGCGACCCCATAGGACAAGGTAGAACTGCCCCTGTAGGTTTCTGAGACCTCAACACTTTATGGGAATAGAAAGCCTTCATCTTTCTCCCATGGAGAAGATGGTGTCTTCAAACTGCTGGCATTAGGGTTAGCAGACCCCAATGCATAACTCACTACAATACACCAGAGTTCCTTAAAACATACTATACAGCTACTATAATCACAACAGCTTTCTGGCATTCTCTGCTTTCAGCCAAGATCCATCTGACATCACCAATGACATTACCTCATAGTACACCCTCTTCTGAATCTGGCTTGAATTTCCATCAGCTCCCTGTCAATGTACTAATGCAAGCTTTTAAAAATGATCTTCAATAAAGTTTCAATGCAAGCTTTTAAAAATGATCTTCAATAAAGTTTCACTTGCATGTAATACTAATGGTATCATTAAATAATTTCTGCATTCTGTTTATCTCTTTGGAATAGAAACAAATATGGTCTTCCTTCCAGTCGGTTGGTCAGGTAGCTGTTTCCAAATTCCTTGTTCTAGATAAGTGAGTGCTTCCACACCTTCATCAGCATCTTGAAGCACTTCATTTGATATCCCATCAATTCCTGGAGCCTTATTAGTAGTTAATGTCTTCAGGTAGGATTTATTAGGTAGAATTTATTAAATGCATTTGGTAAACAAATCTGACGGCTATTTTTAGTATTTCAATTTTAGGTTGATTTGTATTATAATGTTTCTACCATTACCTAATTTAATTCCACAAACCAAATACATAATATGTTAGGAAACAACTATGTTAAAGGTGAAACCAAAGTTTAAAGCACTCTTGGTAATATTAAAGAAACACCCGACACCTGAGGAAACCCTCTTCACTTTCGGAGCAGAAAGAGCAAAACTCAGACAAAACAGAACACCTAGGTCAAAGGTCTATTTCAAATGTCTAAGACCAATCTGACCGAGGTGGATCTTAGGTCTGCGCCTCGTCTTCCTGTTTCTTCCGCAGGACCTGCCCATCGTCAGAGGCAGGCCTAGGCGACACTGTGGTTGGTGTAGCAGCGCTGATGCCTGCAGCTTTACTGTCTCCTCAAAGCGCCTTTCTGATTTTTTTCTACAGCACAATAAAGCAGGAACGATTCAAAGGGAAACTGCAGCCATGCTATTCTTTGGAGCAGATTTAGCACAAGGGCCTCATGACATTTTCCAGCAGAGCAGAGCAGCTCGTAATTAAATATCAAGGAATTAATGACCTGATTGACTCAAAGAGCTTTGATTTGGTGCAATTAGGACTCCTTCACTGAAGCCTCTCTCCTCCCAGGTTCCTGAGGTGCACAGCTCCGTCCTCCAGGACTAGGCAGCTGGGAAAAGGCACCGGGTGTCGCAGCATCCACTCTGCCAGGCTGGCTCAGGGCAGCCGGTGCATCTGCTCTCTCTGCATTTCCCAGTGTCTGCCGCAGTGCAGCATTCTGGTCCAGCAAACTGTAACTGATGGAACACTGCTGTTTTCTGACTACTCTAAACCAAACAGAAGCAAAAGGCATTTAAACACAAGTGCAGATGCACCCAGACTCTCCTGAGCCTCCACCCTAACAGAAAATTGTTGCAAATAATTGTTTTGTTTCAAGATGCAAACTCCGTAAATTAGAATCTAAAGGACGTCTTTCAGAATGAGAGATTTGAAATGACTGCCGATAGAAAGTTTGGGGTGAGGTGATAGTGGTGTCATTACTTATAATTAAAAGGTGATGATGAGGTCCTGCAGTTTACAAGGAAAAACAAAATGTATTTTGATAGTCTGGCTTGCTTTGAACAAAGGTAGGTGAGAGAGACTCTCCTAAGGATTATTTTTCAGTCAATAAAGTGGTGAATGGGACAAAGAGGAGGCTTTCTACTCCCATAGAGAGTCACAGTCTTGGAAACCCACAGGAGCAGTTCTACCCTGTCCTATAGGGACACTATGAGATGCCATCCACTCGATGGCAGTGAATTTGGTTTTTCGGTTTTAAAGTGATAAAAAGCCCGGGAGAGTAATTCAGACGTGAGGTTCCTTCCTCCCAGCTCTCTGAGCCACCTCAATACACAGGTCTTCACTAGTTTGGGTCATGTGGATGGTGACCTCCCAACAGATGACAAAGTTTGAAGAATTTTGTCTTCATTTATACAATACAGAGAGCAACATATAGTCGCTCAAAATGATGACGTAAGAGAAGTTTCAGTGACATGGGAACTGTTTACAGTAGAGTGCTAGCTTTTCCTTAACTCCTATGGAGTGGATCCACATACACATAAATATGAATGTGTATCAGTGTGCGGACCACTGTTGCTGGAGGCTCTCTCGGAATGGAGAAACCACATGGTATTTTTTAAATAGGATTTCTACCAGAAGCATATATTACATCTGCAACTGGAAACAAACATTAGGTAGAAAGGATGGAAAGAAGGAAGAAAGGAAGATTAGATAGCACCGCTCCATTCTCCCCAAAAAGAAGAGTAAGCAGAGGAACACGGAATGTGTAATCTTCTTTTAAATTTACCCGTAAATGTTAACCTGCTCTCCCTTCCAATCATTTGACTTTGGTCACAGCAGGAAGCCTACCAAAAAAGTATTTGGGGTGGGCTGTAACCCATGGAAATAAGAAACTAAAAATAGAAGATGCTGTTTTTGTTACACTAAGACCAGCAGAAGAGAAGGATGCCAGGAGGCATCTTTCTGAATACAGTTTAATGGGTTCCACTTTAAAAAAATTGATCATCTGGATTTCTTATTTTTCACTTTCTCAACTTGTCAACATACATTTAAAATGAATAATGTGCTAAAGTCGAAAACACTTGCTCTTGTTACCCTCTAGCTTTAAAAGAAAAAAGGAATGAGAAAGACAAACTCCCTATAGGGATAGGATTAATGACATATGGTAATTACATTAGGTGGAATATCCATAATAACATACACCCCCATTAAACACATGCCTCAAGAGGCACTTTCATTAAAGAGAAATTCAGTCTTTAAAATTCATAAACAGAAAGTGATGCATCAGGATCCTTTTTTTATGCATTCAGATGGTCGGAAATCATTTATTCCACCATGGCTGGCCCAGAATCATTTCAAATGAAAAGAGAAAAAAAGTTAGATCATAGACCTTGAACCAAGCAAGGGGTAGCACACTGCAGACTCAGTATTTGCAGCTCTCATTTCAGTAAAAAGCAGCAAGGCAACAAAAAGAATGTGCACTTCCTACTGGGTGCTGCTAACCCTTGGTGGGCTGTAGCTCCCACTACCCAGGTCTCCCATTCCTCCAAATAGTCAAGGGGGTGGAGAGGATGAAGGACACACAAAGAGGGAGAATGAGAAATGGCAGGGACAAAGGACAAGGAAAGCAATGAACAAGTAGCGCTTCTGCTCCTTTCTATGCTAGAGGTCCTTCACATGCTCAGCTCCCAAGTCTGAAGACACCTTTAAAGTTCTGAACCTTAAAAAAATCTGATAAGCAGATAGATATCTTTTAAACCCAGAAAAAGGTATATATCAGGATTGTATCCTATCACCATACTTATTCAATTTGTATGTGCAGTAAAAAAACAGAGAAGCTGGATTACATGAAGAAAAAGGTGCATCAGGATTGGAGGAAAGCTTATTAATAACCTTCAATATGCAGAAGACACAATTTTGCTTGCTGAAAATGAGGGGGACTTGAAACACTTGCTGATGAAGATCAAGGATTGCAGCCTTCAGTATGGATTACGACTCAATGTAAGGAAGACCAAAATCGTCACAACTGAAGCAACATCATGATAACTGGAGAAAAGATTGAAGTTGTCAAGAATTTTGGCTTGCTTGGTTCCACAATCAATGATCATGGAAGCAGCAGTCAAAAGAGTCATTGTCTTGGGTAAATCCGCTGCACATAACCTCTTGAGAGTGACTTGGAAAACCAGGGTGCACCAGGTCAAGCCATGGTATTTTCAATTGCCTCCTATGCAGGTGAAAGTTGAACATGGAATAAGGCAGACTAGAGAAGAATAAAGTACCGTGAACTGGCCTAAAGACAGGCAAGTCTGTTTTGGAAAAAGTAGGGCCAGAGCACTCTTGGAAGGCAAAGATGGTGAGACTTGGACCTATATATTTGGATGTCTTCTCATGAGAAACCTTCTCAGGAGAGAAGTCACATCATGCTCGGTAAAGTGGAGGGGCAGCAAAACACCAGGAAGGCCCTCAAGGCGATGGGCTGCCACCGTGGGTTCTAGCACAGGGGGAATTGTGAGGATGGAGGAGGATGGAGAAGGGCTGTGCAGGGTTTTGATCTGTTCTGCAAAAGGTCGCTGTGGGTCAGACCCAACACAACCAACAACTTCACAGTTTTCTTCCAATTTCTTTTTTAATTGCCCCCTTTTCACTGGGGTTCCATAAACTTGTCTTAAAGGGGGAAGTACTGGGCCTTATTAAAAGCCTCCTACAACACCCAACTGTATAAGCTCTTTTATCATTGTTATCATTTAATCCTCACAGCCATTTTACAGATGAAGTATAGAAAGGTTAAATTCCCAACAAGGCCATTTAGCTAGTGAATGATGGGGCTGAAATTCAAACCTAGCTCTTTCCTGCTTCAAGAGACATACTTTTCCAATACACATAGCTACCAGGAGTAGCATCTATAACAAGAGCAACCATGCTATAAACTTTTACCCAGCTCAGTACCCAGGTTCACCATGAATCTCCGCCTAAGGGTAAATCCATGTGGGGAGCATAGTTGTAGGGACTAAGTTCAGTCAAAAATACAAAATCCAGAAACATTGAATGGCAATAATAACCACTTATTAAATGTGACTATTTTAATAATAACAAAAATTCACAATGTATGCTTAGTCCATTTATTCTCACAACAAAGCTCAGGGGCAGGAATTATCCCTCTATCCAACTGGTAACTAAGGGAACTGAGGCCCAGAGGACTGAAGTCACTATCCCAAGGAGAGCATTCAAACTAAGAAACCTAACTCACTGCCACTGAGTAGATGCTGCCTCAGTGACGTTATAGAACAGGGCAAACGGATGCACGGAAGTCAGCCACCAAGGTTCTGAATGCACACTCCAGTGCTTCCTCTCCTGTGGCAGGCAGCCTTGGGAAATACTTTAATAAAACTAAACTTACAACTGATAGCTTGAACAGCTGTCAAGCATTCCCTATGGCCCACACGGGAAGCGGGTTTTGTATCACACAGGAAATACAGGCCTTTTATAACCCATTCCATACCAGTCAAACAAAATTGTTCTCTATTCAAAAACCACATTCACTTTCCTGCTTTCTTGAAAAAAAAAAGAAACAAAAAAAAAAAAAACTTGGGTAATTTGTTTTGGAGAAAATGTTACTCGTAATCTATTCAGAGCTTTTTTTTTTTTTTTTTTTTTAAAAAAAAGCTTTTTTCCCCTCCCTCATCTGTCTACCTCCTTCTTCTTCCCTTGGACTCACTGCTCTAAAATAGAATCCATCAACCAGAAGTACTAACCACAGAGAATAAGAGAGGACAAAACAAAAGAGAGACTTCTCTGGGAGAGCTCTTCAGGTTCAGAGAAACAAGACGCCAACAGATCTCGGGCTCCAAAGCTACATTTGACTTTTTAATAAGTATCAAGTTTGTAGTCATTCATCTTTCCCAATAACTGTTAGGCAGGTATAAGAAATGAAAAAAAAATGAAGGGGAAATAGTGGAACAGGCTGAACGTGCTTTGAATGCGTTCTCTTTGGGTGGCACTGATTTCTTTCGAAACAGCAGGTTCGTCCCTGTGATGGAATAATCGGCCTTAAATTTAAGATCAAAAGCTCAGCATTTACCAGAGGCCCAATGTCAGATGGTTAGGAGAGGAGGAAAACAGAAACAGGAGAAAAAGAGAGAGAGAGAGAGAGAGAGAGAGAGAGAGAGAGAAATACATGATGGTGTATTGAGATTGCAATGTTTGAACTGAAGCAAACTGTGCATCAAATGTTGAATGTAAAACTGATTAGATGCCCTGTAAAACTTCACCTAAATAAAATCAACAACAACAAAAAAATCCAGGACAATCCTACTTTCATCTTTGGGCAAATTCTTCTCATTGCAGAGAAGAGCAATCTCACCATTTACCAACAGCCAAAGCAAACATCCCCTGCAATCTTTACCCCATCAAGTCTTGAAGAAAGGAATTCTCTTTTACTTTTTTGCTCTTAAAACAGTCCATGCATATGCTTGCCCATCTACGTGGAATGGGGTTCAATAAGAAACGCTACAGTTTAAAGGTCTCTCATATATATGCATATTTGTATAAAAGTCTCTCATATGTACATATAACTCCATATAGAGAGAGTTATTGGTTTATCTTGGGCTGTTAAGCTCCAGGTCAGTCATTTGAAACCAACACGATCAGGAAAAAATAAGATTTTCTACTCCTGTAAAGAGGTGCAGTCTTAGAAATTCACAGGGATAAGTCCTACCTTATCCTACAGGGTCAATATAAATCAGAATCCACTTGTGGGCACCTAGTCTGGTTTTGGATTCATATATGTTTTCCATTTTGTCTATAGTAAGTCATATGTAGGACCAAGATTAATGACAAATCATACTGTTGAAGTACTTGGTTAATCTACCTTGATTTATGTGAAAAAGAATAAAATAATTTTATTATAAAAATCATTGATCTATCTAAAATGTATTCTGGAACTCTTTTTAGATGTATACTGAAGTGTCTAGATCAGTGGTTCTCAATCTGTGGGTCAGGCCTCTTTAGGAGGGTCAAATGACCCTTTCACAGGGTTTCCCAATTCATAACAGTAGCAAAATTACAGTTATGAAATAGCAACGGAAATAATTTTATGGTTGGGGGGGTCACCACAACATGATGAACTGTGTTACAGGGTCATGGCATTAGGAAGGTTGAGAACCACTGGTCTAGATTTCTCCAACACTGTCCATCTGTCCTCTGATATAACAATCTCCAATTTGCTCTCAGCTACTTCTTCAAGCTCACAAATTTTCTCACTGGCTATATTCTTTCTGCTACTCAGTTCATTGGCTGTTTGTTTTTTAAAGGATCATATGTCAAACTCCTGAGATCTCCCAATTTTGTCTTCATCATAAAAGCCCATTTTGTTTTATATGTATGTCATCAACATTTTAACTGTGTGTTAATTGTTTGGTTAATCCATACCTATGTCTTATTGAGTTTGGCACTGCCCTTTCACAAGTGTGGCTTTTATCACACCTTTCTTTGGGGATTCTTAGTTGTCTCTACATCCTTGTGCTTGACAATCCCTGTTTCCCTGACAGCAGGTTGAAAAACAAACAAACCAACAGGAGGTACCTTCTATGACTGATGTGGAACATGCGTTACCTCTTCTGTAATGGAGAGCAGGGTTGGGGAACTGGTTTTCAGTGAAGGACCATTTGGATCTTTAGAACATGACTTGGGAGCCATACTGTTCAAACACTTCATTAACCCCTACTGTAATGGCTGGACCTGCTTCTCTTTAGTGACACGTGTGATATTAGCTGGTATTGATGATTTCATGAATTTTATATGGCTCAGGAGCCCTGGTGATGTAGTGGTTATGCATTGGGCTGTGACCTCCATGATCAGCCATTCAAAACCACCAGCAGAAAGCCTGGATTTTCTTTCTTTCTTTTAATAAATAATTTCACTGGGGGATCTTACAGCTCTTATAACAATCCATACATCCATTATATCAATACATTTGTGCATATGCTGCCATCATCTTTTCCCAAGCATTTTCTTTCTACTTCAGCCCTTGATATCAACTCTTCTTTCCCTCCCCTCCCCCACCCTCGTGAACCCTTGATAAATTATACATTATTATTATTTTCATCTTATACCATTCGCTGTCTCCCTTCACCCACATTTCTGTTGTTTGTCACCCTGGGGAGTGGGGGTGGGGGTTAATAGGTCCATCATTATGATTTATTGCCCCTTTCTCACCCTTTTCCCCCCAGAGTCCCCTTATCCTCACGGTATCACTACTCTCATTACTGTTCCTCCGTATCTGTCCTGGACTCCATGTGTGGCGAGCTCTTATCTGTACCAGTGCACATGCTCTAGTCAAGCCAAATTTGTAAGAACTGGGGCCATGCTATTGGTGGCGGGTGGTGCATTAAAGAACTAGAAGGGTGTTGTATGTTTCATCAGTGCTATACTGCATCCTGGCTGGCTTGTCCTTTCCTTGTGACCCTTCTGTGAAGGGATGGCCAATTGTCTATAAATGGGCTTTGGGTCTCCATTCTGACCCCCCTCCGTTCTCATTGATATGATTGTTCGTTTGGGGTCTTCTGGTGCCTGATACCTGATCCTGTCGACACCTTGTGATCACACAGGCTGTTGTGCTTCTTCCATGTGGACTTTGTTGCTTCCTTGCTAGATGGCCACTTGTTTACCTTCAAGCCTTTAAGACCCCAGATGCTATACCTTTCCCCTCCCTCTACCAGGGGAGAGTGTGCACGCAGTCCCCGACTACCACAAATTATGCAGTTGAGATGGGGCTATCGCAGGGGTCAGCACATCCGGAGTGCAATGGATAAGCCTCCCCCTGGGAAAACCACCATCAGCTTTCTTCACATTTGTTTACGCACCTATTTTGTCTTCAGCAATCAGGTCCCAAAGGTGAGCATCACAGAATGTCAGTTATTTAAACAAAGTTTTCTTGCGTTGAGGGAGGACTTGAGTTAGAAGCCCAATATCTGCGCACTTCCTTGATACTTAACATATAAAGATGTACATAGGCCTATATCCCTATCTTTATATATTAATATATTTATATATGTATGTGCCTGTATTTATGCCTCTATAAATGTCTCTGCCTCCTAGTTCTTTCCTCTGTTTCCTCTTGCTTTCCCTTGTCCCATTATCATGTTTGACCTTCATTCAGCTCTCAGTAATTCCTCTTGGCTACATGCACTTGATCAAACCCCACCAAAAAGCCTGGGCTTTCTACTCCCTGAAACCGTTACACTCTCAGAAACCCACAGGGAGTCGTTATGAGTCAGCATTGACTTGATGGCAGTGAGTCTTTTTATGTTGGTTTTTTTTTGGGGGGTGGTGGTGGTGGTGGTTATATGGATCAAGGGCTGAACCATTCCCCACTCCTAACCTAGACCTTCTTGGTCACTAGCTGCTGTCAAAGACATAGCACTGTTTCTCCATGATGAATCCCCACTCTGATCCCTTCAATGTTGGGCATAAAAATCACAATAAAAATGGAGGGAAGAAGGGGACAGATCTTTCTTCTATACATAATTTTCCCAAATAAATATACTGGTATTGCCTTAGACTACTCTTCCTTCTTGTACCCACTGATTCAGATCTTAAGACACTCAAGACTCTCCTCATATCAGCTTAACTCACTTCTGGAAAAGTAATGATCCATGGTGTTTTCGTTGGGTTTCTTTTGTTTTGTAGACTTATTTTCTATCAATTTGATTCTGCCTCAGTGACCAGCCAACAATCAAATCGCATGGGCTCCAGAACTGACTCGCTGGGTATGCATGCTGGTTTGACCATTTATTAGGGGCTGGGCCATGGACAAATACCTAATCTGTCTTGGTACCTCCATTTGCCTTCATAACATATGGAGATAACAGATGAAACTTATCCATTCAGGTTATTTTACAAATTAAATGTGTTCCTTAAGAGTGAAATGTGTTCATAAAAATTATTTAGAACAATTTTTATTTTATCTGGTACACACAGTAAATACTCAATAATATTTGTTATTGGTACCTGCTTTTCATTAAAAATTCCTTTTATTGGTAATACTGATAGAGTTCTTCTTTTGGCTTATAGATTTAAAACAAACAAACAACACTGCCATCAAGAAAATTCTGACTAAAAGCAACCCTGTATATGGTTTCTAGAGCTTTGCCAATCTTTACAGGAACAGACAACCTCGTCTTTTTCTTGAGGAGTAGCTGGTGGGTTTGAACTGCCAACCTTGTAATTAATAGTCCAGAGCTCACTCAACAGCACTGGCAGGGTTCTAGACCTATTGTGTATTTATTCATTCATTCGGAATGCATTGTTTTTATCATTTCATGGGATTTCAAATGGGAAGGAGAATGTATACATAGACTCAGGAAGCCGAACTTTTCTAGTAGCGGGTAAATAATTTTATCTTGTTATATAAAGAGATACTTCATTAGCATAGACAATAATAATAAAATAATCCCTTACTGTAAGGTTTTTATTGAATAAGTGAAACACCCAGTGCACCGGAGATCACCTTGTATTAACTCAATGTATTGTAACCTGAAAATGTTTTAATTATGGAAAATCAGACCAAAAATGAGAAAGTATTCTAACATGGAAGTTGTTACTGTTTTCCTTATACAACCTTACACAACTCCAGGAGCCCTGTTGCACTGTCAGGTAAATGCTGCACTGCTAACTGAGAGGTCAGGGGTTTACATCCACCAGCCACCCCTTAGGAAAAGATGAGGGTATCTGCTCCCCTAGAGATTTACAGCCTCCTAGCCCCCACTTGAGGGCCACTCTGAGCTGGAAGGCACTTGATGATAGTGGGTTTGCTCGTTATTTGCTTTATTACATATCCACTTAAAGAGTTGCCCAGATGTCATCAAATTGTGAAAGATAAATTTATTCTGTGCTGTATAGGTATGTATTCAATGTATTGTTTTGTTTTTGTTAAGCTTATTTAATGCAATGGATTTGTAAACCTAGCTAATGTCAGCATGTTGTGTCTAATCATCCTAGGAAACACAGATACCATTTTATACAGTTCTAGCACCAAGTTATGTAGAACCTCAATTAAACAAGAGCTAAAAGTTGAGCTATCAAGTCCCAGTGTGCAGCAAAGCAAGCACAGTGACTATGAGAGTGAGGTGTTAAATGGAGGCGACGTGGGTTCCAGAAATGGAGACCACTTAGACCAAGAGTGAACGGTAGGGTTAAAAAGATGTCTCCTGTAAGCCCAGCAACGTGACCTTCCCCAAACCCAAGAGGGAGAGGGTCTGACAGCAGGAGGGTGCTGTCGCAGTTCTTCCCCACACTCTGCCCAAGTTATGTTGACCTCATTCCTCCTGGGAGCCAGAGGACAGGCTAACAGAGTCCTCTCTCCCTGGATATGCCAGGCACGTCCATGATTCTGTGACATTCCATTATTCTGGCTTCGATCTTCTCTTTCTCTAGCCACTCCCTTGTCATCTTCTAAAAACGTCTACTAGGGCCAGATAAAATGTCTCTCTCTTTGTGGGGACTTTTCTGATAGTAGTGTGAATCACCGTAGGCTCTGTTTCCGTAATCATTGGTGCATTCCTTTACTCTAGCAACTATTACCTGTATCCTAATAGTCTATTTATAAATTGAGAATAAGATCCCCAAGGATCCGTCCAATGTCGTATTCACTGTGTACTCAGTGCTAGGGATACAGCAATCTCATACTCAACAGGCCCTGCATTTTCACTGTATTATTGACTTTGTATTTGAAAGAAAGTAAGCTTCCTTTGCCCTTTATCATCTTTCTGAAGACAACATTAACCATAGATTTCTTGAATTTTTCCTATCACCAAACTTTCAATGGTACAACTCTGCTGTGTGTACTCAATCAATATTTCCGGATGATTAAGAATTATATTGATGTCTTTACTAGGCATGACCAACTGGGCATTTAGAACTTGGGGAGGAATGAGGTAATTTTAAAATAAATATGTAAGCATACCGTTTGTATCCTAGATGTAAAACAATATGGCATATTTAATTGACATAATACAATTATGCACACAACAACAGCAATAACATTTTAAAATAGTAATAATTTAATCTGGGGACTTCACTGCATTCTCTACAGAGTGAGGCAAAAACTGGGCATCTTCCTGGGTGGGAGCATCTTACTGGTTGAGTATGACTCTGAGTATTCAAGAAATAATGTATTCTTTTTTCATGGTGACCCTTAAACACCAGCTCATCACTGCATTGCATTTTGAGCTCAAACACATTAATCATTTCCTTCCCGAGTGCTTAATGCTGGAGGAAAAACTGGGCTTGACTTACTGAGTGGCATTTACCCTGCTAGAAGAATCTCAAGGTTAATTTTCATTAATTCACTTTTCATCCTTGGCAGTAAGTAACCCCAAAGAAGATCTAACCCCATAACACTTTTCTGACAAGACAGATTTCTTTTTTCATCAGGCATATATTAGCTCATTACTTCCCCAAATTCAAAAAGTTCATCTAGTGGGGGATCCCCTCTCCAATTCAACAATGTCATTCAACTGTTACATCCTATTAACAGGACATTGTTTTTACACAAACGGGGGTGGTAGGAATCACTGCTTTGTGTTTGTTGAGCAGGGTTTGTGTAGTGGTTACACACTGGGCTGCTCACCACAAGGTCCGCAGTTTGAAATTATCATCAGCTCTGCGGGAGAAAGATGAGGCTGTCTATTCCCGTAAAGTTCTACCATCTTCGAAAGCCACACGACACTTCTACTCTGTCATATAGGCTCTCTGCAACTTGATGGCGGTTAAGTTTTTTACACTTAAAATCCTGACCTCTGTCCAGAAAAGCTGACAAAGCACAAAGGCCATAATTAATTAATACACTTGGAAACTGCATTCACTTATAAACCTTTTATCTAGAACACATCTCAATTACCAGGTAAGAGGGATAATGTTATATGAATATTACATATGCCAAAAACCTATTTACCATAATAACTACTTAGAGATGTTCTATTAGTGTGTTCTGAGAGGGTGGAACTAACCACTGAGAGAAAATAGTACAGTCAGACTTATCTTCCAATAAGTAGTGATCCCTCCCAAAGTTGTCTTTTTAAACAAACCCTAAGTTCTATTTGGGAAAAGGGCCAAGCAACGTGTGAAAGAAGAGACAACACTCTGCAGAACCTATGCCGCACTCTGGGAAAGCATTATGTTCTAATTGAAGGCAATATTTTCCTCAGAATGCTATTTCATCAGGAAGACAAATGAGCTGCAAACTTGGACAAAAAAGTGAGACGTTCCCTTTTCTATTTCCTCTGCCAGGAGTGCCTTCCTCCTACACTCCAAATCAAGTGAAGAAATTAAGAGACCCCTGTCCTCCCCGCTCTGTTATTTTTCTTCTTCATACTTAACACAATTCGCTAGTTGGGCATTTAGCCGTGTGAGGCCTGTCTCCTTGGATGGCTGGCTCTGCAAAGGCAGAGGCCCTGACCAGTTGTGGCTACTACTGCAGACACAGCGGCTGCCACAGTTACTGGGGAAATTGCTAATGTTTCGTAAACAGCTGCTGAGATAAATGGACGAAGAATTTATGATCCCTACTGCAGCTTCCCATGTATTCTCTCCTCTGATAGTTTCTCCAACTTGGTGAAGAAAGTGCTTCTCTCGGTGCGGTACAGGAGGGTTGGTCAATCAGTTTGTGCATACTGGCCTTGGACCACCACCACCAAACCCAATGTCAGTGTGCACAGTGTGTGGACTCGGTGTATGTGTGTGTATACAAACTGCAGGCTGCCTGAACGCAAACGGTGAGGAGGGCTGACTTCCTGGGCAGCATTTTTCTTTCCAAATGTTTGTCCCCCGCTGTCTTTATTACTGCCATTTATATATTTAGTTAGGAGAACAGCACAAATTGGAAGCTGCGTATTATTAACAAATCTACCTTAACTAATTAATGAAATATGCAAAACTAATAAAAATTAAAAAACTAATTAAGAATATTGTGTGTTTCATTGATGCTATACTGTGCCCTGGTTGACTCATCCCTTCCTTGTGAACCTTCTCTGAGGAGATGTCCCACTGTCTACAGATGGGTTTTGGGTCTCTACTCCGGCACCCCTTATTCTCAACAATTTGTCTTTTGTCTTTTGTTTTGAGTCTTCTGACGGCTGATGATTGCACAGGCTGGTGTGCTTCTTCCACTTGGCTTGTCACTTCTCTGCTAGAGAGCCACTTGTTTAACTTCAAGACTTTTAAACCCCAGAGGCTCTATCTTTTGACAGCCAGGCACCATCAGCTTTCTTCCCCACATTTACTTATGCACCCACTTTGTCTTCAGCGACTATGTCAGGAGGGTGTGCATCACAGAATGCCAGATTGTTAGAACAAAGTGCTCTTGCAGTGAGGGAGGGCTTAAGCAGAGGCCTGAAGTCCATCTACTTCCTTAATGTATTGCCATATGTTCATAGGCCAATACCTGTTTTATTAATATATCTACATATGTACACATTTGTTTATATCTCTATCCATAGCTTTGCTTCCTAGCTCTTTCCTCATTTTCCTTCCTCCTGCCCCACCATCACGCTTGCCTTTCTGGCTCTTAGTAATCCTACTCAGCTAGATTGCTGTTCCTCTAACATCCCCAGGATCTCTAAGTCCTCTCATTGTGTTGTTGCTTTTATTTTATTTGTGTGTGTGTTGTTGCTTTTAATTCCCTAGTTGTTACCCAGTCTATGGCATTGCTTGCTCATCACTCCCTTCTCCACTCTTTCTACCCTGCCCCCACCAAATCCCTCCAGAACCATCCGTTCTGGTTCCGTAGGTTTTTTTGTAAAAATCTGTCAAATTGAAAATTTGACTAAAAAAACAAGATATAAGTCATGAAATTCCAAATTGAAGTTCCAGGCCATGGTACACTTTTTGAAAAGCAGCATGTATTAGTCTGGGAAGACTAGAGAAACAAATTCATAGACATTCATGTGTGTAAGAGAGAGTTTTAAATAAAGGGTAATTGTACATTAAGAAAGCATCCCAACTTAGTCCAGCCCAAGCCCATAAGTCCAATATTATCCCATATGTCCGATACCAATCTCTAAAGTCCTGTTCAGACTCACGAAACACATGTAATGATGCCGAATGCAGGAGGATCACAGGCCAGTGGGTAGGAAGTCTTGTGGACCCAGTGGCACTATAAGCACCTCAGCGTGGTGCGACATGGCTTCTCCAGGTCCAGGGTTCTGGCTGTATCAAGGTAGGTCCATGTGACTTCTCCTCAGGGGTGTCTCGCAGGGAGTCAGCCTTGTCAAGAGGGAGTCTCCAATGGAGTGAGAAGAGAGGAAAAGGTGTCTCCCATCTCCAAGGAGGAAATACCAGAGTACCCAGAATCTCAGTAGAAGGCCATGCACACACAGAGGCTTCAGGGCTGTGACCCAATTGACAGACTAGACTTTACCCCTTCACTGTAATCCTCTTAAGTCCCAAACTGACACCAGATTATGTAACTAGCACAAAACCCTAGCAAGCCATTTTGTGATTTTAAAAAGCCTAACCACCTATTGAGAAATGGAGGGATCAAAGGTATTGAAACAAAGATAGGGTTTCTGAAGAACTCTTGGGAGAGTACTGTATTGGGAGTCCCATCTTCCAGAAAAAAATAGGGTACAGATGGGGCTGGAGAGGAGCAATCGTTGGGAGCAATGGGTTTTAAAAGAACCATTCCAAAAGCCTAGAATATGTCCCCTACAGTGAAGAATACATGATGAAATGCATATCAGCCTGCCTAGAAAACTTAACAGAGCAAGAGCTGAAGCAGAGCTGAAGGGGAAGTGGGGCGGCTGTGACACAGGCACAGCAGGAGGGAAGCTGGCCTGCAGCTGCTTAGATCTTGTCTAATTTATCTACTGCTATAAAAGAAAGACCACCAGTCCAAATTCAGGCTGCTAACGCTAGCTTTTGCTCTCCGCTAGCACTGAAGGAAGGGTCTTATCTTACTTCAACATCTGTGGGCCGCGCATTCCTTGGAGATCTCCTTGTGTCTTGTCGTTAATCTTATCTGGGCCTAAGAGTTTCTCAGCACAAAGACCCTGGGTCCAGAGGATGCACTTTGCTCCTAGCTCCTCTTCTTGGTAGTAGTCAGGTCCCTCTTTTCTCGGCTAACGTGTTTAACCGCTTTTATATTTCACTGGTTTAACCTTTTTTATATTTCAAAAGAAATTGACTCAGGACACAGCTTAATTCAGTATATGGCATCCTGCCTCAGTAACATAACTGACTGGAATCCAACCTCATTACTACCATAGAGGTTAGGATTTATAGCACATAGGATAATTACATCAGATCACAATATAGAGATAATTCCAGAATCATGGCTTAGTCAAATTGATTCATGTTCTTTTGAAGAACACAATTGAATTGCTCACAAGAGTTACTAAAAACAAACAAACAAACAGCTGGAGGTAAATTCTTATATTTCAATTGCAGACAAGTTATAGGTAGAATAGCTGAAAATTTTACGAAAAATGACCCACAGGGAAAGAATCAGCTTTAAACATTCAAAGGGTTATGAAGGTATGAGCCATTTTGTTGTCACTACCAGTCAAACAAGCATTTTCACGTCCTCTTTTCCTCCTTGTTTCCCCACGGAGACCCTGAAGGTTAGAAAGTCCCCCCATGACCAAAGGCCCCAGTTGGGGAAGGAAAGCAGGGTAAAATTCTGCTTCAAGTCCCCCCATGACCAAAGGCCCCAGTTGGGGAAGGAAAGCAGGGTAAAATTCTGCTTCAAATCTAGCTTGAATTTTTGATGAATTCAGGGAATGGGGCAGTTTACTACTCTACAGTCTTCAGCTTAAAAGTTATTACATACAGTGGATTACTACTGTACCAGATTTACTGGTCTGATAGAGGCTCTTCAACCTGAAAGTGAACTCACACCCAAGAATCATCTTTCCATCAAGCAATAGATCAATAGGCGAGCAATCATACCTGTGAGGCATGTACTCTTCAGAACAATTGCCGCAGGAAATAGAGCAGCATTTGGCCCAAACACAAAGCTCAGATGGCAGGAAGGGGCAGGGAGGAAGGACAAACAGAAATCTGAAACCCAGGTAGGAAGTAGGAAATGTGCTATTACATTGAGGGATTGCAACCAATGTCATAAAGGGGGGGGGGGGGGCAAAAAAAAACGTACAAACTGTTGAATGGAAAACTCCTGTGCTTTGTAACTGGCATTAAAGGCACAATTTTTAAAAATAGTGTGTGACTGTAAAATAGATCACCTTAATCCATAAAAGGTACCTGCTGTCAAGATGGAGAGTTATGTTTGCTTCAGAGCCAACTGAAGCCAGGAGCGTGAGCCCCATTTGTGGCATCTCTGCTGCTCTCTATTTGTCATCATATGCCCTCTGAAAGTTAGATCAGGGAGGCAGGGACTGGCTCCCAGCAGTCTAAGATCAAATCCCACAGCAATATGACATCAGAAGAAAATGCCTTGAAAGACCTGGTCTGAAGAAAGTCACAGAAAAACTAAAATCGGTCCTGCTTTATCATAATGCCCGTGACCTGGACCAATCTCTGTGCTCAGATAGGATGAAGCCCCAGAAGACAACTTGCCCTGTAGGCCAGGATGGGTGTGTGGTGTATTGCCAAAAGTAGAGAATGATAGACTGATTAATTATAAGAATCTCACATTTCCAGCCATCGTCTCGCTTTATCCTTACTTGAGAAAGGAAAGGAGACCTTGTGGTTAAATGTTGGGACTTAAACCATAAGGTCGGCAGTTCAAAGTCATGCCGCTGGAGAAAGATGAGTCTCTGAAACTCTGAAGAGCTGTTTGGCTTTGTACTATACGGTGCCTATGAGTTGGAATCCATGCAGTGGCAGTGGGTTTGGGTTTGATTGTGGTTGACACCTTTTCAGGGGTCCTGGTGGCACCATGGTTAAAGCAATCAGATACTGACCAAAAGGTCAGTGGTGTGAATCCACCAGTGGATCTTCTCTGTGGGAGAAGATAAGGTAGTCTGCTTTTGTTAACAAGCCATCGCCTTGGAAACCATAAGGGACAATTCTATTCTGTAGGGTTGCTATGAGTCAGAATTGACTAGAGGGCAAACAGAATAGTCACTTTGAGTTATAACAGTCTATGGTTCTAAAACAGAACTAGCTGGTTTACTTTAGGTTTTCTGGGATATTCTTCATTCCCCTATTTAGTTCATTTGATGTGCTGTTACTGAGAGCCTACTACCTACTATGTGCCGGGGGGTCTTCCCTTGCAGAATTGCTCATCTGGGAGCCCAATAAAATACCATGCAAAAACACTAAGCAACAAAGCAACCGTCTAGCCTAAAAAAAAAAAAGTGTGTGTGTGTGGGGAGAGGGAATTTAGCATAATAAACTCGTGTAGTCACCAATTAAAACTTACCATTAAAGACAAATTTCATATACCAGCCGTAGGAACAGACAGGGACTTTCCTTACAGGCATACCAATCACTCAGACACACACAACGGCATTGCCAGATCCTGGGAAATCAAGGTGAAACCATGAGAGAAGAATCATCTAACATGTAATAGTTTCACCAGCAATTGTAAGTTTCTAATTTAAAATGTAAATCCATCAGCATCAAAATACAGACACAGCTCCAAAGTAAAGGAGGGAAACAAAAATGTACGGAGATGATATTTTAAGTTTTAAATATGGTTGTTCAAACAGTTCCTCTATGTTAGCACCTTATACTTGCTCCCTATTTTGGAAGAAATCCACAGCCTGCATTAGGCACCCAGGATGTCACACTAGACAACATCAAAGACACGATGGAAAATTATTTTGCTTTTCCAACTGTAATTTCTTAAGAGAGCTTCTGGTTGGACAAGATAACACATGCAGCTTTGATTCGGGGCCTTTGCTGATGCTAGTGGATTACAGAGGCACAGGGTAAGTGAGGTCTTCTATCTTTACTTTCAGAATGCATGGTGTCCCTGGTACACACATCTGGCAAAGGGAAAGATGAAAAAGGGCCCCTGCCCATTGTCCTTCAGAGGACTGATTTGCATGATAGAAACCCATTCACCCTAGGTAGAAATCCTAACAGTCTGACTCCCGATTCACCTGCAAAACAGAAATCTTGCTGTGAGGCGTCCTGAGAGGATCGATGATTATTTACAGGGCTATCACAAGCTCCTTGGAATATACTTGAAATGAAACAGACACAAGTGCCTTCCTTGCCTCTGAAAGAAGTCCCTCTATTGATTAATTCATGCTCTACACATTCAATATTCTGAGAAATGAGAAGGGCTCAGAAGAATGCCCATCGATCTCGCTCAGTCTTGTGGCTCAAGTACCTTTGCACCCCCCACCCACTGTGACAACAGACAAAGCACACTCAGAGCAGAGTTTAGGAAAGGGATTTCTCCAATTGAAGACCTGCACATCCCCCTACTTGGGTGGAGGGTGTCATAGCAGAATTCTTTTGCTCCAAGGTCAATTCAGTATGTACTTGTATGACCTTAAAATGTATTCAGCACAGTGTAGTTATCATAGAGGATCCTAAGAAGTCCTTGTCCTCAAATGGCTTAAATTCCTAGTGTAGACACGGCCTTACTGAGATGAAACAATGAGCGTTGTAATGCAGGAGAAAGATCTGAACAGGTGCAGGCTCCATGTTTACTGTTTATTTGTTGTTTCATCTCCTCACTCACTCAGCTTCAACCAAAGCAGCATGGCTAGATGACCTATAAACATCAGTTTCCAAGTTCTAGATTCTAAACAAGTATTAAATATGTGGTATAGACGATAAAGATTCTAAAGTAGTGAAAATCGGAGTGCTGCCTGAGCACTCTATTCTCTAAAAAAAAATTCTCTAAAAAGAGAATTCAACAGAGTTTATGATTTATATCAGTAGAGAAAATGAAGTCAGACCACTAGTGTCCAAGTTCAGCACCTAGCCTTCCCCTGGACAGATACCATTCTCTTCTTGCTACTGACAGTATTCCTTGACGGTGAATTCTGAATCCAGAGGTCTGGGGTTGTGTTGTAAGCTTACTTTATTTACAGCCAGCCAGTTGCCACCCAGTGGGTTCCATCTGAGAGGGAGCACGTGTTGCCAGAGTGGAATGTTGGGTTTTCAATGGCTGATTTTTGGAAGGAGGTTGCAAAGGTCTTCCTTTGGAGGCACCTCTAGGTGGACTCAAATTGCCGTCTGTGGTTCACAGCTGAGTTTGTTAACAATTTTTACCACACGAGTAGTCTAACACACACACACACACACACACACACACACACACACACACACACCCATACTCACTGCCACCAAGTTGATTTTAACTCATAGAGACCCTAGAGGACAGGGTAGAACTTCCCCCTGTGAGTTTCTGAGGCTGTAACTTTTTCCCCCCACCCCACCCCTAGCCCAGCTGTAACTATGGGAACAGAAAGCCTCCTCTTCCTCCCATTCTACAAGTAGAATAGACTTACTCAATTACCCACAGCCTTTCCATATGATTCTTTACAGAATGCTGTACCCTCTTAATAGAGGAATAAGCAGGACTAGGAGGTGGCTTTAGGTCCTCTATCATTTAAGTAGCTCTTTAACACTAGGTCAGGCACTTACCTCTGTGACCTCAACTTCCTCCTTCAAAATATGTTTTATTTCAATCAACAATTTCATTAAAGAAACTACATTAAATAATAGGTGTATCTAAGCCTTAAAGGTTATCTAACAATAACCGTTGTCTAAAAGAATGATCTACATCTTTATTAATACTGGTATAGTTATGCGGATTTATTGAGATAATGAATTAAAGTGCTTTGGTGTCTTATTTCCAATAACGGTAGACTTAGAAAGACAAACTCACTGCCGTGGGTCAATTCTGACCCACACAGAGAGAGCAGAGCTGTCCCTGTGGGTTTCTGAGGCTGTAAATCTTCACAGATGCACGCGGCCTCAACTTCTTCCTACAGAGCAACTGGTGGCCTCAAGTCACTGACCTTTGGTTAGTAGTCCAATGACAAGCCCACCGTGCGACCGGGGGGCTTGGGAAATGGTTCTAATTCTGAGTTCCCATTCACTAACTATAAGCAAGGAGGGGCCTTGGGCAAATTACTAACCACGCTACACCTCAATTTCCACATTTATAAAATGGCAATAACATAGGTCCTATGTCAAAACTTTGTTTAAAAAATTAAAATTAGATGATATAGATTAAGTGTTTGGAACAGTCTGACATACTACAAACAGTAAACATCCACCATTATATTTGTAAGCAATACATTATTACTACCAAAAATGGAAGTTTATTTACCCTTTGATCCAGAAATCCCAGTTCAGGACATGGACCCGAGAGAAGTCATCCAACACAGGAAAAGTACAAAACTACTTATTGTGATGGTATTTCTCTCACGAACAGTTGGTGGGTTTGAATCTTGGAGTTGGCAGCCCCACACGGAACCCACACCACCAGGGCTCCTTACTGATATACTGGTTTACAAAAAAATAAACAGCTCCTAAGAACACAAAGGCTAACTAAAATGCTTTAAAACCAAACTGCTGTAAAAATTTAAGAGCATGCATTTTTTTAATAAGGACCACATCAGAATCACATGCCGCACTCTCAACGGAATTGCTGGTTGATTACCAAAGTGGTCGAAGTACAATGTAAAACACACTTAAAGTACAATGATAATGCATTTCCATCAATGTGCTATATGACAATATGTATGCTAAATGAATAATAATAAACCTTCAGAAAGTGGAATGATTCCTACCTTCCAAATTTCACTAGAATGAGAAATTCAATTTTATGCGTGTGCACGTGACACTTATAAATAGGGGGCTTCTGTACTCGTGAGTCAGACTTGTAGAACAGCGGTTACGGCCAATGGCCGTGACTGTTTCTTGTTTGACAATCGCATGCAGTTTCCACCGTTAGAATTCTAAGAGCCGATTTCAATGAGAAATAACTCCCTGGGGTTCAGATTCTACAAGCTGCGTGCGTTGTCCAAACAAACTTCTCTCCAGATGGAGCTCATTCTTAAAGGGGCTATAAAACAAATAGAGAATTATCACTTGATATATTTTACATACTTGCAAGCATTGCAATGATGAGCTTGTATGTCAGGGAAGAGCTAACAGAAAGGCAACACATCTGAGAGGAAATTCAAAGATGAAATCTTTCCAATCAGGCAGAAGTCAGAATTCAGCTTGTAATATTAGGTTCACTTTGCAAAAGTAAAGGTGCACTGGTGGCACAATGGCTAAAGCACTTGTCCACAGAAAAGACAACAATTTGAGCCCACCAGCAGCTCTGTGGAATGATGTGGCAATCTGCTTCCATAAAGACTTACAGTCTATGTTTTTGCTATGCCCTACAATGTCACTCTACGTCAGAATCTACTCAATTGGCAATGGGTCATAAAAGCATCCTAGCTGACCTGTCTGCCCATGTGCAGAAGTCAGCTCTGCTACAGCTACTCCTTCTGCCTCAGCGCTTTCCCTGTGGCACATGGAGCACAGGTGCTATTAAACTCAGATTAAGAAGGGCATGTGTCCCAGGACAGATCAACCCCTCTGGACCAGTCATGAGAGTAGCAATACCAGGAGGGGAAGGGAAAGGTGGGTGGAGAAAGGGGGAACTGATCACAACGATCTACATATAAACACCCCCCCCCCCCGCAAGGGGATGGACAACAGAAAAGTGAGTGAAGGGAGACAGCAGTCAGTGTAAGACAAGAAAAAAAAAGTTTATAAATTATCAAGGGTTCATGAGGGTGGGAGGAGAGAAGGAGCTGATACCAAGGGCTCAAGTAGAAAGAAAATGTTTTGAATATGATGACAACATATGTACAAATGTGCTTGACACAATGGACATACATATGTATGGATTGTGATAAGAGCTGTAAGAACCCCACTGAAATGATTAAAAATAAAAAGAAGGGTGTGCATCAGTGACTGTACCAAGCCTGCAAACTGCAAATATTAACCAGCTACTAAATGTACTAAGGGTGCTATATCTTAACCCTTAAAACGCTGTGGTTTGTTGAAGTACTTTGTGTTCCTGAAGACTAAATCTGTCTCAGAGGCAGTACATCCAGAAGGCTTCTTACAAGCAAGACTAGCCAGGCTTCATCTCATGTGCTTTGGACATGCTGTCAAGCTTGGGAGAGGGTTGGCAAGAGAGGAAGACACTCAGTGAGAAGGACTGGCACAGGAGTGGCTGCCACAATGAGGTAAAACATAACAGTTGTGAGGATGAGGCAGGAAAAAGGCAGCGTTTCATTCCGTTGTCCTAGGGAGGCAGTTACCTGGCACTAATTCACTGTCCCCAACAAGAAGAGAGCAATGGGAGGGAGGCGCAGATTCCACAGGTGAGACTTGCCCATTCATTATCAGGCTTGGTTGCCTAGACTTGATCCTCTCCATACCTATTATAGAATCGGCTAAGGTAGGAATGGTTTCCTCTCTGGGCTAGCCCTTGCATCTTTTTAACTGGAAATTTCAGAAAACAGCCACAAAATGTTAATGGCCCTATGAAGTGCATTTTTTAGCAATTACGCATCCTGCTTCTAACCCTTTGCAGAAAGCTGGATTCTTGAATATATGCAAACTGACATGGCTGGATTTTGCTTACAGCCCAAGCCAAACTCAGTGGGAGGAACAGCCAAGTGACCAGTCCAAATAGGGTCATGAATTTCCCCTGGGGCAGAAAGTGTGCTTCAGAGATGACATCCAGTCACATCTTTTTCTTTATTTCAGAGACAGAGTTGTTTTATTTTTTAATCATTTTATTGGGGGCTCTTCTCAAAATCCATACATATATCCATGTGTCAAGCACATGTGTACATATGTCATCATCATCATTTTCAAAGCATTTTCTTTCTACTTGAACCCTTGGTATCAGTAGATACCATTTTTCCCTCCCTCCTCAAAAACCCTTGATAATTCATAAATTACTGTTTTTTTCATGTCTAGAGACAGAGTTTTATGGATTGAATGTGTCTTCCTAAAACACATGTTGTAAATCTTCCACCTGTGATTAGAATACCATTTAGGAATGGGCTGCCTTCGTTGTGCTAATAAGCCAGGAGTAGCACAGGGTGTGTGTCCAGTCAATTTCCTGAGATCTAACAGCGATTAAAGGAGCGAGCAAGCAAGCAGAGATGGAGGAAGACAGGTGCCAAGGCACATGAAGGTCACCCAAGAGCACTTCAGAAGAGACAAGAGCCTTCCTCCAGAGCTGACACAGAGAGAGCTTTCTTCTTAGCTAGCACTTGAAATTCAGACTTCTTCGCCTCCTAAACTGAGAAAATAAACGTGTCTGTCAATACCACCTATTGTGATATTTCTGTTAGAGCCGCACTAGATAACCAAGAGGGCAGAGCTTACCTCTTTTCTTTAAAAAAAAGGGAAAAAAATCATCAATATAATCTCCAAATGAAGAGGGACTTTTAACAGGGCACTTGAAAAAGAAAAAAAGAAAAAGTCTAGTCTTTATTAAAGTAGTTCTCCTTCTCGGAAAGAAAGACACAGATGATGATGTAACTTGCCTAAGAATAACAGATGGTAGAGTTAAATCCATCTACTTCCTCTGAGAAGAAGAAAAAAAACAGGAGATCCAGAGCCCAAGCAAGAGATCTTCCTAAAGGTGGGATAGTGAATTACGCATTAGGCTAACCTCCCCCTTCCTCCCCCTTTTCAGCAGGAGAAAGATGAGGCTTTCTGATCCTAAAAAGATTTTCAGCCTTGGAAATTCAAAGGGGCAGTTCTACTCTATCTTATAGGGTACCTACGAGCCAGAATCATTTGTGGTAGAGGAAAAAGCTTCAAATCAATCTCTACAAGTTTTCTTGAAAAAGACTCTCTTGCCTAGCAAACAATCATTCTTGGGTCATATAAAATACGGAGAGCATCCTATACTATCTGAATTTCCAATCCAGCCTCAATACTCACTTAAATGCGACGGTGACTGATATTTAACTACTTTCTATCTAAAATGCTAGGGCGTATTTTGATGTCCTTTGATGTGATGCAATTTTAAAACAGTGGTGAAAAAAGAATAAAGCTAATTTCCCAAATGTTGCCAGCAGTTGAATGCAGTTGCGTGTACTATCCAATGACCTAAAACTTGCAAAAATAAGGCTACATTTATAAGCCATTTTGACAAGACTAGTATAATTTTAAAGCCCTTGAGAATCAGGAAGTAAAACATATGTCTTTCAGAAATAACACACTGATTCAGAAGATATCTTCTAGAGGAAATAGAGCAGGAGTCAGCCTAACTGGTATTTGTAATGTCTGACTCATTCCAATTACCTGACTAACAGCTTCAAGGGAAGCTGCCCACACTCTGTATCTTGCTATCTATAGTGTGATAGATCCTAAAAGAAATAGTAGCTTGATTTTAAAATACAGCTCAGTGAATAAGGGATAAATCAAATGCTTTTAGAAGTGAATTTGTTACTGTGTCCCATGAGATCACTCTTAGGTTCAAATTCTGTTACTTCACTAGCAATAATTTCCAACTTCTTTTTATAGTAACAAATTCTGAATAGGAAGTCTCACCACAAAAAGGGGAAAAATGAACACCCTGATAGCTTATTTATTAACAGTGACCAATATTAAGTACCTGCCTTAAAACTTCAGTAGGATATGATCAAGTTCATTTTACGATGCACTTCATGAGGAGAGAACCCATATCTATTTAACTTCCACTGAATTCCTTATGCCTGTGCACAGGGCCTGTCATATAGATTGTTCTGAAAAAAAAGTCACAAAGTTTTGCTTATCTGAAAAAATATATAAGTTCCTTCCCTTTTGAGTACTGTGATAGCCAAGACCTTGTGAAGATAGAGATTGAGATGCTTAAATTCAAACTATCTCACTTAAAATGGATGTTAGACCATGAAAGAGCCATGTATGTTAGTCAGGAACTGAACAAAGATTCAAGTATTAGTAATAATGCCGGTAGATGAAGTAGACTTGGAGTAATCAGGCAAATTTGATAATGTGCCTATAATCCCAAGAACACTGACTACACAACATACAAAACCAAATGCCTGTTTTGAAAAGAGCAACCATTGAAGAGGTCCATGTGCTCCACTGAGCCCACCTCTAAAACTCTAACCTGCATTTGGAGAGAAGTCTGGTCACCTCCCGTTGCCATATACGCAGTAACAGACCTGAATTACTGTGGTCCTTAGCTGGTGATACCCAAAACAAACAAAAACTCGAATCCATTGCTGTTGATGCTGAACGCACAGGGATCCTCGTGGACAGAGTGGAACTGCCCCACGGGGTTTCCCAGGCTGCAGTCTCTATAGCAGCAAAGAGCCACATCTTTCTCCCAAACAGCATCTGGTGGGCTCAAACCACCCACCCTTCAGTAGGAAGTCGAGAGTTTATTCAATCTCTGCGTCTCCAGGGTTTTCACTCATTGAGGTGCCTTGTCCTCAGTAACCTTGCTATTGCTGTGAAGTGCCATCAAGTCAATTCAAACACAACATGACCTTATAGTATGGCACGGAACAAACACTGTCCAGTGCTGCCCATCCTCACAACGGCTGCTGTGCTTGAGCACAAGGTTGCCGCCACCATGTCAACCCATCTCACCAGGGACCTGCTCTCTTACACTGACCCTCTACTTGACCAGCATGATGTCCCTCTTGATAATGTACCCAACGGGCATGAGACGGAGTCTTGGCGTCTCACCATGAAGTAAAATAGTAACTACCTTCCTTCCTTAAACCTATGGCTTTGAGTCTCCTATATCTTGGATGTTTAAAATGTTGTTTAAGTATATAAAGATGTAAATGAGTAAAATAATCATCATAAATCTATTCATTTTAGGAACTGTATATATTTGAAACACTTAAGAAAACTGAGTAACCACTGTACATCTATGTTTAATTCAATAGATTGGAAAGCATTAATTCCCACCCAGATTGTTTCATGTAAGCCAAGCAATTTAAATTACGAAGAAGCAGAAGAAAAAGAATATTTTAAATAGATAAATAATGTTTAAATGTTTAATGTATAAACCAAACCAAACATTATTTAAGAGATCCTTAAAATTATTAATAAAATATGTCCCACTTGTATTTTTAAAAGGAGGAAGTTAGAAGTTAAACTTAAAAGCCTAAATAAGAACTAGGAATTTTTTATTTATAATCTTAAAATATTGCATGCCAATTTTTAAAAATCATTTTATTGAGGGCTCATACAGCTCTTATCACAATCCATATATACATTCATTATGTCAAGCACATTTGTACATTTGGTACCATCATCATTTTCAAAGCATTTTATTTCTACTTGAGCCCTTGATATCAGCTCCTCATTTTTGCCCCTCCCTCATGAACCCTTCATAATTTGTAAATTATTATTGTCTCATGTCTCCCTTCACCCACTTTCCTGTTGTCCATCCTCCAGGGAGAGGTATTATGTAGATCATTGTGATCAGTCCCCCTTTCTCTCCCACCTTCTCTTTCCCTTGCTGGTGCATGTCGATTTTTAAAACCAAAATTAATCTTCTGATTAGAGTTTGTCGCACACAAAAAAATCACCCTGAAAATTACCATCTCCTGTTTCTGCCATCCTAACGTTCGGCCTGCCAATTGGCCAGTTACAACCGGTCTTCCTTCCTACAAGTGCCATCTAGCGATCGAAAAGGGTAAGTGCAGACTCTGCAGTAATTATATTACTGTGGATTCCATTCCAATGCACAGTGACCCTGTAGGACAGCAGTTCTCAACCTGTGGGTGGCCACCCCTTTGGGGGTCGAACAACCCTTTCACAGGGGTCGCCGGATTTATAACAGTAGCAAAATCACAGTGATGAAGTAGCAACGAAAATAATTTTATGGCTGGGGCGGAGGGTCACCACTACAGGAGGACCTGTATTAAAGGGTTGTGACATTAGGAAGGTTGGGAACCACTGCTAGGGGACGAGAGAAGTGCCCAGTTGGGTTTCCAAGAACGTAATCTTTAGGGAAGCGGACTGCCACATATTTCTTCCTCGGAACAGTGAGTGGGTTCAAAGGGCTAACCTTTTAAGTTAGTGCTGCAACCCCTGAGCCACCAGTGTTCATTTCAGTTGGCAGAAGGCAAGAGTAAAGATGCCTTTTTGCTGTTTTTGCTTTCTGACATCTGTTATAAAAGTACACAAGTATGAAAATAGAAAATGTCTACATTTCAGGAGTCCTCAATGGTAAAATCTGACATTTTTATGTCTTGCAAAACTAAGGTAAGTAAAAAAAACGGGTTTTCAAAGTACTGATTTAAGGGAAGCAAGCCAGGGTCAGAAAGCTAAATACAAACAGAATGAAACACTATCACAGTCGCTGCTGAGGGTCTGTCTCACAGGTGTGGCCATCATAAAATATAACAAGGCCATCATATAATAAGGGCCTTTTAGCAACTATCTATGCCCAGCTGGGGGTGTGGACATGTCAAAACCAAACCAACCTCACGGCCATTCAATCACTTCTGCCTCACAGAAACTACAGGGCGGAGGAGGGCTGCCTCTCAGTTTATGAGACTGCAGTCCTTTCAGGGCGCGGACAGCGCATCTTTCTCCCATGGAGTGACCAGTGCGTGCTACCTCTTGACCCTGAGGTGAGCGGCTCCGTGTGTGTGGCCCACCAGGGCTCCGTAGGGCACACCTAAGTCTCTGCTGAATGTCACACCACAGTAGAATTGGTTCCTAGCCATGAAGAGAGTGTGAGGAAAGAGTAAAATAACTATAACATGAACATTCTGTAGTGAAGTCCCCTCCCCAACACCCTTTGTAAATAGAACAGATGGAGGTAATGTCCACACAACATGGTGAATGTGATGAGTGTTGAATTGTACACACAAAAAGGTTAAAATGGCAAAGATGATTTATCATTTCTAGCATAATTAAAATGTGTATGAGCATATGCATGTGTGTGTGTTTAAAATGTGTATGAGCATATGCATGTGTGTGTGTGTGTGTGTGTGTGTGTGTGTGAGAGAGAGAGAGAGAGAGAGAGAGAGAGAGAGGAAAGAGACTGTGTGGCAGCCCTGCACATGCAACGTGTTTAAGACGCTTATGCTATGGTGCATGCCATGATAAACTTGCAAAAACTAAAGAATTCACTGTGGCAGGGCATGAAAAGCAAATTCAATTGTCAAGCTTCAGCTGTCTCAAGAAAATATTCCGTCCATGGGGGATAGGAGACCCTGTACCACATTTAAAAGACTAGCCCCACTAAGCGGGGCTTACGTGCAGGGAAAGTAAAAGGGCCTCTGTAGTCCTAGGGTCCTATCCACTTCCAGATGGGCCATTTGAGCCCACTGTGAAAGACGAGGTCAATAAAGGCCTGGGAAAAGGCAGCGGGAGGAGTGCTCGGCTGGGAGCATCAGAGAGTCGGAGGCCAACTCCTACTTTACACAGAGCTCTTGGAAAGAGGTGCCCACCGCCAGACGTGGGCAGTGGCCAGCTCCAAAGCACACGCACTCTCGGTGGGAATGGACCACAGGCAGGGCCTCTGAGAGCCTCCCGCCTCTAGCAGTGGTTCCTCCATAGAGGAATACCATTCCCACCATGCCAAAGTGGACAGAGGGAGTCACAGTGACCGTGAGAGTGGCTCAAGAGCAGATTTCTCCCCCTGTTCTCGGGATCATTTAAGCCTGAGAGGGTAGATGAGCGATGGAGATGGGGAAAGAGAGGGAGGCAGGGAAGCGTGTCAGGGGAGGTGGAGGGACGCGGAGAATTTAAGTTGTAAGTGGAGGAAGGTCTCAATAATGACTGGCATCAGACAGATTCCTCACCTGCCCTGGCAAGAAGAGCTCAAAGACCAGTTTAATTTGCATGAGAAAAACAAAGACAAGAAATATTTTCTTTAGCTCAAGTTTCATAGAGCAATTCACACCAGTTAGCTCACCTATAACTTTTTCATGCAAAACAGGAAAAAGCAAGTACAAGTGACATTGTGATGCAGCAATTTCTAAAAGGGAGCTACTTTACTTCGGCTGAAAAACAAACTAACTTTCAGCTTCTGCATAAACAACTAATATTTGAACCATATATTCCACACTTCTCTTCATCCCGGAACTTTTGAGAACACCACAGATATCCATCAGTCTGATTTCAACCCACTCTGAGCCTAAAGGGCTGAGGAGAAATGCAGCACAACGTTTCCACGTTGCGATCTTCATGGAAGCAGTCTGTACAGCTTTCTCACACAAAGCTGCTGGTAGATTCAGACCACCAGCCTTTTCTTTGAGCTGGAAGCTGAGCTCTTTAACAAGCACCATGCTACCAAGGCTCAGTGTCTGCCTCTCATACCAGCAAACCTCGGAAACATCGTGGGTCCAGTTCCAGGCTACCACAATAAAGCAGATATCACAATAAAGCACGCTACATGCATTTTTTTGTTTCCCAGGACATACAAGCATTCTGTTTACATTGTAGTGCACTTTACTAAGTATGAAATACTTATGCAAAATAGCAATGATGAAGATTTTTGCAATGTGAGAATTACTAAATGTGACAACAGTGGCACAAAGCGAGCACGCGCTGTTGGAAAAATGGTGCAGACTTGCTCCACACTCAGTATCTGTGAAAAGCAATAAAGCAAAGCGTATGGAAGGAGGCATGGTAGTGCCCACTGAGTTATTTAAAACCAAACCAAGCCAACAAACATAAAACCAACAATGTGCCTTTTATCTTTAAGACAGCACTGTCAAAATAACCACAACCAAATATTCTAGTTTGGGAAGAGCGCCTAGTTCTTAAGTAGCCCAACCATAATTTCAAACAAATAAAGGAGAGGGCTGGCAGTGAGGACAAATGGAGGAAGATGGGAGAAAAAAAGGTGTGCTCTGAGAAAGGGGCTCACAGAGCTGATCTTAGAAGACACATTGTATTTCATGGATGTTACCAAATGCATCCCCAAAATAAAAAGGATTAGTGGAAGTGGTTATGATTCTCACACAAATAAAAGGAATTTCAAATCAATTCCACTACCTGAGAGGATTTCACAATCTTTTTCATTAACCATGCCAATGTTTAACAGTCCTTCCCTTTAATCTGTTTTACTCCTAACACAGTACTTTAAACCAGTCTGCTCTTCATTTGTATGTATCATCATGCTTCCAAGTTTAATGACTTGAACATGACATTTTTAAATGTAATGCTATTGCTGAAGTTATTTACAGCCGTCCAATTTTTAATCATTACCAAACTTGTCAGTAATGAGCTTTTTCTCTTTTATTAATTCCAATTATTCAAGACAATTATTTTATTAGTTAACAGATCCAAGAAATGCCTTTCCTCTTGTTCTCTTCAGCTAAGGCAATGTTGAGCTATTAATGGTTCTTAAGGTTTAATTTCTCAAAAATAATTATTAAAATTATAGTAATATAGTCTGCTTAATTTTGCACTTGCTGTGGATACCAAGTCATACTATCTTCCACTGCTTTTTGTGCCTAGGGAAAGTCAGACCAATAGATGAATACAAAAAGAATTTATCCCTTTCAATTATGGTCTTAGTAAAAAATACTGAATATACTCTGGACTTCCAGAAGAGTGAACAAATCTGTCATTCATTCACTTCAATATACAATCAACACCCATGGAAGAAGTAGTCAAGATATCAAATAAGATCTCTTTTAAGTAGTAAAGAGTAAGGATATCATCTTGAAAACTAAGTTGAGCCTGACCCTCACCAAAACAAAACAAAACTCACTGCCATTGAGTTGAAGCCAACTCACAGCGACACTATAGGGCAGGGTAGAATTGCCCTGTGAGTTTCTGGAACTGTTTTGAACAGCTGACCTTGTGGATTGCGGCCCAGTTCATAACCACTATGCCAGCAGGGCTCCATGAACCTGACCCAAGCCATGGCATTTTCAATCACCTCATATGCACATGAAAGCTGGACAAGGAATAAGGAAGCGTGCCGAAAAACCGATGCTCTTCAGTTGTGTTGGTGAAGAGTACTGAAGCTACAGTGGACTCAGAGAACACATGGTGATGAACGTACTCATGGCCGGAATGCTCTTAGAAGCCAGAATCATGAGACTTTTATCTCATGTACTTTGGACATGCTAGCAAGGGAATTCAGTCCCTAAGAAAGGATATCATGCTTTGTTTTAAGTAGACAGTGAGCAAAAAAAAAAAAAAAAAAGAAGAAGAAGGCCCTCAATTAGATGGATAGACACAGGCTGCAACAATTAGTTCAAGTCTAACGATGTGAGGATGGTATAGAACTTAACAGTACATCCTTCAGTTTCTAGAAGTCAGAGCTGAGGGGTGGCACTGAACAATGTACTTACTAAGCATCTACTATGTGTCAGGTAAGGAGCCCAAGGGATGCGATGATTCAAGACTCAACTGCTAACCAGTGGCTCAGTGGGAGTATAACTGAGCAATCTGCACTCATAAAGGCCTACGAGTCACTACTGGATGGTTCTACTATCCGATAGAGTTGCTACAAGTTTGAATTGACCCGATGGCACACAACATGTGCCAAGTCTTATTGTGCTGAGGCTAGAGATATACCACAGTATATAATTATTAAAATGATAATAATGTGGTATACTTAATTTTGCATTAATAGATTTGCCCTCAAATAGCTTCTTTCTAATGGGGAAACAGATAAACATGCAATTAACAGAAGAGAATATGAGTGTCATGAAAGTATCAAAGGAAGAACAGAGAAACTAGTTTTTCCTAGAGGCGAAGTCCTTGTCATGTGAATTCGGAGGGTGAAGAAGAGTTGTCTTCCACCTGTGTGTAAGTCTGCGTGTGCTAGGAATCAGAGAAGAATCTAAAAGTATCAAAAAAGGAAGAGGAAGTAGAGCTCCAGATGCTCGAGACCTTAAACTATGATGCCTAACTTTTTTATTCTCAATCATTTGGGTGTGAAATCTACCTAAAACTTTATTATACACAGTACGAAAGAATAGCACTGATGATGAGGTAGTATTTTCTTTATTTCTCAAGGTCATCACACTGCTGCTTTGTCCTGTAACCTCAGGGCACATTGAGTTTCACTAGGCCTCCGTTGTTCGGTTGTTGTGAGGGACCATTCTAACTCATAGCAACGCTGTCAACAAACAGAAGGAAACACTGGCTGGTCCTGCGTCAACCGCAGAAGTGCTGCTGTCTGAGCCCGCTGCTGCAGCTCTGTACCAATCCATTTCATTGAGGATCTTCCTCTTTTTCAGTGACCTTTTACTTTACCGATCACAATTGCTCTTCACCAGGGACAGATCTCTCCTGATCACATGTTCCAAAACTGTGCAATGAAGTTTCACCGCGCTTGCTTCTCAGCGGCATTCTGGATACACTACACTCCCAAGACTGATTCTTCCAGCAGTTCATGGTATTTTCAATATTCTACGGAACCACCTCGATGGCAGAGAGTTTGGTTTGGTGGCATCATAATTCAAATACATCAATTCTTCTTTGGTCTTCCTTATTCCTTGTCCAGCTTTTGCATGCATCTGAAACTTCATACACCTACACTACATGATCACACATTGACCAAATGGTCTTTGTTCTGAGATCTTTTTATATGGCGATCTCTTCCTTTGATCTGCTCACAATGTCTAGGATTCTCTCAAACTCAACTTTCGTTTTTGCATTACAGTACTTGTAATAAAACTCAGATACCTAAACATGAAAACCTAAGGGAGGCTGGGATGATTCTAAGTAAAAATACTATACAAATAATGGATCTTATGTCCATTGATTAGTTATGTTCAAAGTGATCAAAGCTACAAGAAATGCAAGTTCTTCAAAGGTCAACGATTTCTAGACACAGAAACACTTTCATTGGACTATCATATTACAGTTTACATTAACAACGAAAATGTAGGTGAAACTATACCGTTACCTGAGGAGCCCTGGTGGTGTAGTGGTTATGTGTTGGTCTGCGATGCACAAGGTCAGCAGTTTGAAGCCACCAGTCGCTCCGCAGAAGAAAGATGAGGCTATCAGCTCCCATAAAGAATTTCAGCCTCAGAAACTCATAGGGGGCAGTTCTGCTGTGTCCTACAGGGTCGCTGTGAGTTGGCATGGACTCAATGACAGTAAGTTTGGTACACAGTTAGCTAGAACAGTCTACTTACAATGCTAGTAGATTGGGGGCTTTTTTAATACCTTAAGAAAAAGTGAGATTTCGAGATCAAATCTGTCCCATTAATTCTTATGTGGAATGTTTACTTGATTTCACCAACCTAAAAAGAGTTATGTGAACCTCTAAGTCAAGGAGAGTACATGGCGAATGAGATAGAGCTGTGGAAGACCAGAAATTAGAAACATTCAGAATCATAATTCCCTCTCTTCCTAACACCTGCTCTGTAAGCTCTTGAGAAACCATTCGTGTTAAATTTATCTGGAAACAATGCACTGAGGTGGTAAATGATCTGTACGTTGTGCAAATGATATCTCTGCTGAGCAAGTGTTTTATAGTTTCCAAAAGCATTTAGGGCTGTAAATCTAAGTCACTTTTAAAAATGGTTTATTTGGACTTTTCTTGCTGTTGAGGATACGCACAGCAGAACATACACCAATTCAACAATTTCTACGTGTGTAACTCAGTGACACCGATTCTCGGGCTCATTTTTGGAGCTTTTCCTCCACTATTAACACACTCACTGCCCTGTAAACTTTGATCCAATTTTTCAACTTGCTGTGGTAAATTGGATCATCTACAGATAGGTCTTAAAGCTGAGTAATAGTCAACACAGACATTCTTTACTAGGCAAACTAAACCACTGGTTTCAACAAGACTTGAAGGGATTATTTTGCACGAGGTTTAATGGTTATTTCAGGGCAACAGTTTCAGGGGTTTCTCCCATGGCTGCAAATAACCTAGATTCCATGAGAATATAGCATTCTGTTCTGAATTTTCCTCCTTTTCAGCAAGATTCTTGTATAGAATTTTTTACTCAAAATGTTCACTAACAATAGCTGGGCACCACCCAGTTCTTCTGGTCTCCTGAGAGGGGAGGCAATTGTTCAGGAAGCAAAGTATCCACAGATTCGATGTTTTCTTCCTATTCCTGGCGCTCCCTCCTGTTGCTTCAGGCAAATACAGACCAAGTGGTGTTCACTGTATAGCCACTTGCACGTTTTAATACCCTTGGGCACCATGCAACAAACTAGGAAGCACTAAGCACATTATTAGGTGAATTAATTGGGCTATATCATGAAACTATGAACCTAGGTCTCCAAAAGAACTAAAAATCATAAGTTTAGGTATCTGAGTTTTATTCTACAAGTACTGTAATGCAAAAAGGGAAGTGGAGTTTGAGAGATTCCTACATTATCAGCAGATCAAAGGAAGAGATCACCATATAAAAAGAAATCTCAGAATCTCTTTTTCTGAGATTCTTAAAATAATCTCAGAATGTGATTGGTCAGTTGGTAAACACTTTAGCTGCACATAAACAGTCTAGGTAGATACCCTAGTTTTTTGTTTGTTGTTGTTATCATTGGGAATATATCAACCACACAACTTTTGTCAATTCAACTTTTAAAATATGTACACTTTATTGACAACAATGACATTAATCCATTGGGTAGTCTGACTAATGTGATTTTACCATTACTGTAAACAAAAGCTCAGTATTTCATAGACCCTGTTTGGATTTCTGATCACCACTAATGAATTTTTGTCTCGATACATTCACTTGTTCTTGTTTGGTGTTTTTTATAAAAGTGGAGTTCAATGCTATCTGTTCTTTGTGATTGATTTATTTTACTAAGCACAGGTCCTACGGAGGCAGTATTTAAGAGGCCTTGACTCACTAAGATCCATCGTTTTAACCAAGCACGTGTTCAGCCCAAATGCTTTTCTGATACCTAGGAACTGAGCGAGAAACACATGGACGACGAAACAGTAACTTCTCTAACGTGGTGCCAGGATACAACTGGAATATGCATTTGGTACTCAGCTGGCAACTGTGTGAAACCATGTGTGTGTGCCCCGTGCACAGATGTATTCCATAGGATTTTCAAGGATGTGGCTTTAGGAAGCAGGTTGGTAGGCCTGGCTTCTGAGATACCTCTGAGTGGATTTGAACCACCAAACTTTGGCTGAGAAGCAACAAAATCCACATGAAAGAAGCACACCAGCCTGTGTGATCACGAGGTGTCAATGGGATCAGGTATCAGACATCAAAGATCAAAAATCATATCATTGTGAATGAGGGGGAGTACAGACTGGGGACCCAAAACCCATCTGTAGGCAATTGGACATCCCCTTACAAAAGGGTTGCAAGGAAGAGACAAGTTAGTCAGGGTGCAGTGTAACAACAATGAAACATACAACTTTAGTTCTTTAATGCTTCCTCCCCCGCCCCCAATTCCCCACCATGATCCCAATTCTACCTTACAAATCCAGCTAGATGAGAGGATGTACACTGGCACAGATAGGAACTGGAAACACAGGGAATCCAGGACAGATGATCTCCTCAGGACCCGTGGTGAGAGTGGTGATACTGGGAGGGTGGAGGGAAGGTGGGGTAGAAAGGGGGAACCGATCACAAGGATCTACATATAACCCCCTCCCTGGGAGACGGACAACAGAAAAGTGGGTGAATGGAGACATCAGACAATGCAAGATATGACAAAATAATAATTTATAAATTATCAAGGATTCATGAGAGAGGAGGGAACAAAGAGGGAGGGGAAAATGAGCTGATACCAGGGGCTTACGTGGAGAGCGAATGTTTTAAGAACAATGAGGGCAAAAAAAAAAGAAAGAAGAACGATGAGAGCAATGAATGTACAAATGTGCGGATTGTGATAAGAGTTGTATGAGCCCCTAATAAAATGATTTTTTTTTAAAGAATGATGATGGCAGCAAATATACAAATGTTCTTGGCACAATGGGTATATGTATGGATTGTGATAAGAGTTCTACGAGTCCCAAATAAAATGTTTGGTTTTTTTTTTTAATAGCTCTTCATGACACGTGGCTGACTTCTCCCAAAAGCTTCCCACCCTTCCCTTTGGTCACAACGATAGTCCCGATTTCCTTTCTCTCTTTGATCTCACCCTCTCAGTCTCCTTTATAGCTTTTGGTTCAAATTCTCATATAAGTGGTTTTCTTTTAGCCATCTTTCCACTCCAAAATCCCTCCCTGGAAAAGGGCTAATTTATTCTCTTGGCTTTAAAAACTACCTTCAGGATGATGCTCTCAGATTCCTATCCTAAATCCTGGCAACTCATGCGTTCCAGACTAAAATCCCCAATGCGTCTAATGGGCATCTACATCAAGCCAATAGCTCAAACTCCACAAGCAGAAACCTAACTGGCTAACTTCCTTCCACAGCCGACTCTGTCTCCTCCCTTGCCTCTTAGGTTACTGCATCAACTTCCAAATCATCCCAAATGAAAATCCAAAAGCCCTGCATTTCTGCTCTCAGTTCCTGGGGATGTCTGATCACCATGGTCTCCATTTCATTCCCTCACACAATTCTCTCTTCATCCTACAACTATCTCCCCATCCTTTCTGCACTTTCAGACTCTCTGCACCGCTCCTTTACATCTCTAGTTGATCCCTTACTTACCACTATTTATCTCACCTTTTAAGAAATATCCTTACAGACTATGTAGAAAATATAAAATTCTTAGCCAAACACTTAAGAGTTTGACAATCCAACCTGATTCTCTCTTGCCGGCCTCCTGTCTTCTACCACATGTCAGTAGGAGGTCACCACAGTGCTGTCTTTCGAGACCTTTGTCCCCACACATCTGTTATTTTTATTCAGTTGTTTCTTATTCGTCATCCCCGACCCCAAATTAGTTATCCTCTTCTAGTAGGTAATATTCTACTAATCATTCAGAGCTCAGCTCAAACACTAGCCCTTTTGTGATTCCACGCCTGCAATCCTAATAGAGCATATATGGGGCTCTAATCACCAGTATAAATAACTGTTTATGCATTTAGCTGCCCTCCTTGTAGTGAGCAACTCTTGTCTCGGTACTCACCATCTTCCTACACTATTGATCTCTGTGCATTTACAGAGTAGACAGACACCACAAAATACTTGGTGAATGTATGTCATGAGTCTTCTTTGCTTCTGTTATGATTACTGTTCTAAATATAAGGTGCACTTTTAAAAAAAGGAAACCAGTGATAAGTAGATTACATGAAATCTCAGACTCCCCCCGCCTGCCCTGCCCATCTGAAGTTTCTGGGTATTTCTCAAACAGGGACAAGAACATTCATAAACAATTGTCCAACAAAAGCCCTGTTTCTGTGAACAGCATGGCACCCAGTTCTTCTTTTCCTAAATTGTAACAAGGACCCATAATCTTCTTTGTAAATTATTTTAAGAGCAAATATCCACCGTACAAACAACTCTGACACTTTGTGATTCTATGACTTGGATCATAAATAGAATGTAAGATAAACACAACCTAATTTTTAAAAGAAATCCTTAAGATTCTTGAAGAGCAGATATGTAACCACAATTATCATTGAAGTTCAAAGATTAGCAAAACTCTAAATGTTTTAAGTTAGATAGTGGATCCCTTCAAATAGATTCATATCCCAAATAAAGTCAATTAGAATTCCAGTTACCAGTTGAAAAAACAGAAGATGTTTTTCCTTCTTTACTGAACACTCTTCTTTTTGTCCTCTAGAGCTGTGTTAGCCCAGGTTTACTAGAGAAACAAATCCAGAGACACACACACACACACACACACACACACATATATATATATATATATATATATATATATATATATATATATATGAGAACTTTATATCAAGAATTATGCATCAATAAAACATCCCAACACAGTCCCCATCAAGTCCATAAGTTCAATATTAGCCCGTAAGTCCTATATTAACCTATGAATCCCTCTTCAGACGCATGCAGCACATGCAATGATACTGAAGGCAGGAAGAAACGGGCCAGTGGGTGGAAAGTCCTGTGGATCCAATAGCACTGGACGCATCTCTAGGGCTCTGGCTGCCATTGGGCTGGCTCGATGTGGCTTATCAACAGGTATGTGAAGCAGAAAGAGAGTGTGTCCTGCCTCCAGGGAGAAAGAAAGTCGCAGAGTCCTCATGAGAAAGCCACGCTCACAAGGAGGAATCACCAAGCTGTGACCTGATTGACAGGCTAGACTCCACCCCTTCAATCTTTTTTTTTAAATAAATCATTTTATTGGGGCTCTTATAGTTCTTACAACAATCTATACATCAATTGTGTCAAACACATTTGTACGTATGTTGCCATCATCATTTTCAAAACATTTTCTTTCTACTTAAGCCCTTGGTATCAGTTCCTCTTTTGCACCCTCCCTCCCCTAAATACAAGGTGCATTTTTAAAAACCCTTGATAAATTATTAGTTATTTTTTCATATCTTACACCGACTGGTCTCCTTTCACCCACATTTCTGTGGTTCATTCCCCCTCCCCCTTTTGGGGAGGGGTAATGTCAATCATTGCACTCTGTTCCTCCTTTCTCCCCCTTCTCCTCCCACCTTCCCCCTACTCTAATGATATCACTAATACCATTATTGTTCCTGGATTTCATGTGTGAGAGTTCTTATCTGTACCAGTGCACATGCGCAAGTCTAGCTGGATTTGTAAGGTAGAACTGGGGTCATTATAGTGGGGGGAGGAAGTATTAAAGAACTAGAGGAATGCTGTGTTTCATAGGTGCTACACTGCACCCTGGCTGACTCTTTCCTTCATTGTGACCCTTCTGTGAGGGATGTCCAATTGTCTACAGATGGGTTGGGGTCTCCACTCCGACCCCCCTCATTCACATGGATATGATTGTTTATTTTGGATTTTCTGATGCCTGATACCTGATCCTGTCAGCACCTTGTGATCACACAGGCAGGTGTGCTTCTTCCATGTGGGCTTTGTTGCTTCTCTGCTAGATGGCCACTCCTTTATCTTCAAGCCTTTAAGACCACAAATGCTATATCTTTTAATAGCTGGGCACCACCAGCTTCCTTCACCACATTTGCTTATGCACCCATTTGACCCTAGCGATCTTGTGGGGAAGATGAGCATCACAGAATATCAGCTTATTAGAACACAGTGTTCTTGCATTAAGGGAGTACTTGAGTAGAGGTGGAATATCTCTCTGCTACCTTGTTAATTAATATACAAATATAGGTACACAGACTGATATCATTCATATATATATATATATATATATATATATATATATATATATATGCCTCCTAGCTCTTTCCTTTTACTTTCTTCCTGTCCCACTATCATGTTCAACCTTCATTTGGCTCTGAGTAATTCCTCTCAGCTATATTGCACTTGATTAAATCTTGACATCGGTTTTAGATCTCTCATTGTTCCATTCTCCTAGGTTTGTTGGCTCTCCCCTCCATTTCCTCCACCTCCCACTCTCCCCTCTTCCCTGGAACCATCTGTCCTATTGTTTTCTCCTCAGAGGCTGTAAATTTTTACAGGAGCAGAAACCCTTATCTTTCAACCTGGAGGCACCTAGTAAGGTCAAACTGCTGACCTTGTGTGGCTTCTAATCTTTTATTTATTTATTTTAACATTTTATTAGTGACTCATACAACTCTTATCACAATCCATACATTTACATACATCAATTGTATAAAGCACATCTGTACATTCTTTTCCCTAATCATTTTCAAAGCATTTGCTCTCCACTTAAGCCCTTTGCATCAGGTCCTCTTTTTTCCCCTCCCTCCCCACTCCCTGCTACCTCATGAGCCCTTGATAGTTTATAAATTATTATGTTGTCATATCTTGCCCTATCCGGCATCTCCCTTCACCCCCTTTTCTGTTGTCTGTCCCCCAGGGAGGAGGTCACATGTAGATCCTTGTAATCGGTTCCCCCTTTCCAACCCACTCACCCTCTACCCCCCCCCCCCAGTATCGCCCCTCACACCCCTGGGGGCTTCTAATCTTTTCATGTGATCTCTTTCAGAGCAGTCTGCAGTGGTTTCCATCATCAACTAGTTCTTGTGGTCTCAGGGTTATGGAGGCTGGGGCTCTCATGGTCCACTAGTCCATTGGACTAACTGTCTTCCACTTGTCTTTTTCTTTGCCCTTCTTTTCCCTGGACAAAAGAGGTCAATAGTTGTACCTTAGATGCCTGGATGTAGATCTTCCCACAGTCCACCTTTCATATGAACCTTTATCTCCAGTATACTCTGCCTGGATTCCTAAGGGACCAACCCTGTGAGATAATGTTTGTTCCTTTAAGCTGTTACCTTTAGGGTATACTTGTTCCATGGCACTGGATAATTAATACACATAATAATCTATCTTAACCTATTTTTAATTGATATTGTCCTAAGAATAAATTCTGCAAGAATTAGTAGAAGGCACACCCAAGGAAGAGTTATAAGAGTTTAAAACATATGAACACATGTTTTTTCCTCAACAAAAAAAAAATTAAGGTTAGTAAAGAACAGGAAATAGAAGAAATCTAGCTAAATTTAGAAATCATTAAATAACTAGAAACTCACAAGGAAACAACGGAGAAATGAGATGTGAAAACAGACTAAGGAAAACTAGATCTAAGGTTCTTTAAAAACTTACATGAGAAATTTAAATGTAAAATGTCCAGAAAGAAAATATGATTTTGCAAATGTGTAATATTGTCTTAAAGGTCTTGGAAAATAATTTTTATGGTTCTGCTTTCAAAATTAAAGGTGAATACAGTTAACCAACACTAGAATTTTTAAAACTGAACACTGAGCTGGCCTGAGGAAGGGAAAGAACTAATAAAAGGTGACACCACTAGACTTGAGAGACGTAACTCCTTAGGTTTGAAGACTTGTTTTTAAACAAATCTTAAGCAAATTTGTTTTCAACATACGTCTCTTGATGACTCCTTGTCATAATTATTTAAAAGAGATCAACTTATACATAAATATTAGACCATATGCATGCATGTGTAAGCTGAGTTTTTCAGCTCATTTTTTACATACAGTTTTTGTCATAAAATAAGGTGCCTCGGCTGATATCTGGGTCAGCTTATACTCGAGTATATGCAGTTAAGTGTATTATGGTGGTGCAGTGTTTGGCTACCAACTGAATTGCTAACCCCAGCCACTTGGAGAGAAAAAGATGTGACAGGTAGCTTCCATGAAGATGCCAGCCTTGAAAACCCTAGGTGACAATCTACTCTGTCCTACAAGGTCACTGGGAGTTGAAATCAGCTTGATGAAATTGGTTTTTTTATTATGAGTATACTTTTAAGATGATTCAAATAAGATAGGCCCTGAATTAACTTCATTGACTAGGAGAGACAACATCAGCAGAGTAACCTCGGGGCAGGGAATAAAGTTCTCAGAGCTATTTGGTGGTTATTGAAGTGATTGGAAGGTCACATTCTGAGCTTACCAGTGAATCAATGTCAACCTGTAAGGGCATAATATTCTAGGATGAAGAGGATCCCATCTAAAGTGTAATAAGTTTGAGAATGACTGATTAGCTGAACATAATCTTTAAAGTGGACTGTGGTATCAGGGTAGAGACATAATGGAAAGAAAATTTATTCAGAGACACTGAACTGGTCGTTAAAATGCAAAAAAGAATTTTAGGGTAGTAACAAATTCAAGGTAGTAGTATAAGGTTTAGTTCTCAAATCACATAGGCAAAAATTATTCATAAGATCATGTTAGAAAGGCTCAAGGAGACTCACAAATTGTAATATCTCTCATTAAGTCCAACCCAGAAAGGGAGGGAGGAGGCCGGGCTCCTGCCCAGGAGGCACTGAGTTGATACTCACAGCAGAATAACTTAGAAAAAGTGACAATGATTGCACAATATGAAGAATGCAATCAATGTCACCATAATACACATGTAGACATTGTTGAATTGGCAAATATTTTTGTTGTATAGTATCACAAGGATAAAAAAATTTGAAACTATATTTATTATAAGAAGACCCAATTAGCATGTTGATTTTGGTTAGTGTCTACCTTCCAAAGAGCAAACTAATCCTCAGACACAAAACCACTTCAAATATAGACAATCTAGATTGGGTCTGTTGGAATAAGTTAGGAAACAAGGCTGTACTAATGGATAGGAAGGCGCCTGGGTAGCATGATGCTTATGTGTTGGGCTGTTGGCCATGTGATGCTGCAGGGGAAAAGACGAGGCTTTCTACTCCTGTAAAGAGTTAGTCTTAGACACTCACAGGGGCAGTTCTACCCTGTCTTATAGTGTTGCTCTGGGACAGAATCAGCTTGATGGCACTGAGTTCGGCTTTGGGTTTCAATGAATATTAATTCAGGAAAACATTGCTCTTATCTGATTCATACTGTACTTTTATTGGCTTCATCTGTGTGCTAAACTGCTTTCCGAGTTTCACTGCTACATCTCACCTGTTTGTTCAAAGTGGTACGTTTCCGTGGTTGCCCACACATTATGCTGCCCAAAATCTCCACTGATTTTCGACTTCAAATCCCATGTTCTTGATTTATTAATTACTTTCACTTCACCACCCCAAACCAAACTCAATGCTGTAGAGTCGATTCTGGCTCACAGTGACCTTATAGGGCAGAGCAGAACTGCCCTTTTGTGTTCTGAGACTCTTAGTTAATCTTAGCAAAGTAGGGAGCCTCATCATTCAGTCTGCAGCTCCATGCATAAGCCACTATGCCACCAGGATTCCCTCACCACAGCTCCCAAAAAATAACCAGAATTTGAAAAGAAAACAATACTGAAATCAAATAAACATCTCAATGATTTATGCAACCTCTGAAAAAAATAAGAAAGGTCACAGAACGTAACCACAAGAGGGTCGTGGTTTCCATTGCCGTCAATGACCTTAGAAGATAGAATGGTGGTTGTTACGTGTCATGGAGTCGGTTCCAACTGGCAGAGATCCTGTGTACAATGGCACAAAAGACTGCCTGGCCCTGTACTATCCTGACAATTGCTGTGTTTGAGTCCATGGCTTCGGCCACTGTGTCAATCCGCCTGGTGAGGGTCTTCTTTTGCACGGGCCTACTCTGCCAAGCATGATGTCCTTTTCAAGGGAACTGGTCCATCCTGATAGCCTCTCCAAAGTGCATGAGATAAAATCCCTCCATCCTTGCTTCTAAGCAACCTTCCAGCTATACTTCTTCCAAGAGAGATGTAATTGTTTTTCTGGAAGTCCCTGGTACTGTCAATGCTCTCACTAACACCTAATCCAAACACATCAATTCTTCTTCAGTCTTCTTTATTCATTGCCCAATGTATGTGAAGCAACTGAAAACACCACGGCCTCAAAGTCATATCCTTGTCCTTCGCTCTAAAAGTATTTGTGCAAATCTACCCAATGCTGTCAACCATTTGGCCAATGTCCATGATCACTGATTGAGGATCCAAGCAAAATAAAACCTAATCATTTCAATCTTTTCTCCATTAATCATGATATTTTCTATTGGTTGAGTTGTGAGGATTTTTATTTCTTTTATATTGAGTTGCAATTCACACTGAAGTTTCCAAGATTGTAAATCTTTCTTTTATCATTTTATTGGGGACTCATACAGCTCTTATCATAATCCATACATCCATCCATTGTGTCAAGCACATTTGTACATCTGTTGCAAGATTGTGAATCTTTACAGAAGCAGAATGCCACATCTTTGTCCGGAAGGTTAGTTGGTGAGTTCAAACTCCTGACCATTGGGCTAAAAGACATGGACCTATCCATTGTGCCACCAGGGCTCCTTCGCTTCACCAGAAACCCCTTATTTTTAAAAAGTTTTCCTTTGCCTGTACGGATACCTAGAACTAAGAAGAAAGTGCAACAGTGTACAAAAAATACAAAAGAAAAAGAACAGACCACCTCATTCACCTTTGGGATAATTAAAAGACGCAGAACAAATACAATATCAAAATACTTCCGTGATCAATTTATACAATTTGTCAGTTTGTTGACAAGCAAATACAAGCACATATTGTTCGTGTGGCTAGAGTTTTGAATCTAGATTATGAAGCCCTAGATTCCATTTCTAACACTGTTGCCATAACCTGGCATACTCAGTTGAGTTGTTGGTGCTTCAGTTTCCTTTGCAACTTCATTCTACTGTTGCAAAGATCAGTCAAAGTCACACGATATGCAGTGCCCTCTTCCAATAGAGAATGTATGTCAGAACCATACTGATAGCACCCAACAACGTAAGTGCGCAGGAAACACTCAAGTAAGCAAAGAAGAGAGAGGAAAAGCACAGACACTGAACTTCAGGATAAGGGCCTCTTCTAGATAGACCAGACATTCCCAAACTCTAACGGGCATCAGAATCCTCTCTAGAGGGATTCTTAAACACAGACATCCCACCCCCCGCCCCCCCCCCCCACCTCAGCAGAATCTGTATTTGTAACAAGCTCCTTGCTTGCTGTTGGTCAGGACACCACACTGCTTTAAAATGCTGGATGGCTGCCGCATCCACTATCATCTCCTACACTGTTTGCATACTCGGAGGGTCTGGGGAGACTGGAAGCAACAGAATTTCTTTCTAATGCTTGCCCATCAAACAAAATCCAGTTCCCTCTCACGGGCTTTTGTTCAAACACTAGAAAATGTTCATTTTTGATATCTCAGATATTTCTTCATTATAAAGCAGAATAGCCATCTTTCCATGGAGCCCTGGTGGCATAGCACTTTGGGCAGCTAATCACAAGATCAGCCATTCTAAACCACCAGCCACCCTATGGGAGAAAGAAAAGGCTGTCTGCTGGCAGAAAGATTTACAGTCTCTGAAACACACAGGGGCAGGTCTACCAGGTCCCTAGAGTCACTGTGCGTCAGCATCGACTTAATTGTAGTGAGTTATCAATTCCTACCCACCCCACCCCCCACAGACTATAAGCATTTTTTCTTTTTTTTATGGTTCAAATAGTATATTTTCATTTTACAATATATTTTTAAAGATCATTTTATTGGGGGCTCTTATAACAATCCATACATTAATTGTATCAAGCACATTTGTACATATGTGCCATCATTATTTTCTAAACATTTACTCTGTATTTGAGCCCTTGGTATCAGCTCCTCTTTCTTCCCTCCCTCCCCACTCATGACCCTTTGATAAATGATAAATTATTTACAATTTTCCTATCCTACCCTGACCTGCTATCTCCCTTACCCCACAGTTTCTGTTGTTCATCCCCCCCTGGGGGGAGGGGGATTAGTCATGTGTCGACCATTGCAATCAGTTCCCCCTCCCTCCCCTCCTCTCTCCACCTTTCCCCCACCCTCCTGGCATCACTACTCCCATTTCTGTTCCTGAAGGGTTTATCTGTCCTGGATACCATGTGTTGTGAGCTCTTATCTGCATCTGTGTGCATGCTCTTGTCTAGCCTGTAGTGAAATGCAGGACTAGGCTTATAATAAAGTGGGGGTGGGTTGAGGAAGCCTCCAGGAACCAGAGGAATATTGTGTGTTTCATTGGTGCTATACTGTGCTGGTTTACTCATCCCTTCCTTGTGACCCTTCTGTGAGGGGATGTCCCATTGTCTACAGATGGGTTTTCGGTATCTGCTCCAACCCCCATCCCCACCCCAACCCATTCTCAACAATATGTTTTTGTTTGTTTCTCTGTGATCTTCTGATGCCTGTTAGCCAATCCTATCATCACCTCATGATCACACAGGCTTGCTGCTTCTCTGCTAGATGGCCGCTTGTTTAACTTCAAGCTTTTAAGATCCCCAGACACTATATATTTTGATAGCTGGGCACCATCCACTTTCTTCACCACTTTTGCTTAAGTGCCCATTTTGTCTTCAGCGAATGTGTCAGGAGGGTGGACATCACAGAATGCCAGGTTGTTAGAACAAAGTGTTCTTGTACCGAGGGAAGGCTTGGTCAAAGGGCCAAACTCTCCACTTCCTCAATATATTGCCATATAAATATATGTACATAGGCCTTTACTTTTATGAATTAATATACTTACATATGTGCATACCTGTTTATGCCTCTATCCATAGCTTTACTTCCTAGGTCTTTCCTCTGTTTCCTTTTACCTTCCTCCTCCCACCATCACACTCACTCTTCTTCTGCCTCTTAGCAATTCTTCTCATTATTGTTGTTGCTCCAACCCCCCAGGATCTCTATGTCCTCCTCATTGTTGATTTTAATTCCACAGTTGTTCCCTTGTCTATGGCATTGTTTGCTCACTGCTCCCTTCCCCCATCTCCTCATGCCCCCAAGTCCCTCCGGAACCATCGGTCTTATTTTCTAGCAAAAACAGCCAGTCCTTTATGGCAGAATTAATGGACTAGCTCATATGAACATCTCCACTATAGAGGTGCATGGAGGGCTCACAGTGGTTGACAAAGCAGACAAAAGGGGCCACCTCATCTGAGGCTTCAGGAGGACTTTATCATCTGGTGATGGTCAGTAATAACAGAAATGTCAGCCACTTACTGGAACTAGACTAGTAACGAGACAGCTATGAGAGGTGTTCATAGTCAGAGGAAGGCGGGGGGTACACCCACCAAATCCACAACCCAAGAAGAAACAGAACACTATTTCTATTTGCTCACAGAACCATCCGATTCTAAAATTTCCCAATGACCTTCTAATAAGTCTAGACAAGATCAGAATGAAGCGATGCCCATTCATGTCAACTTGAGTTATAAATCTGTCAAAAGTTCCATCATAACTCCAGGCAAAGTTATTAGAACCACAAGGCTCCCAGACAGTAATTTCTTTTTTTCCCACTATGATATTTTAAAGAGTGATTTCTGTCATTTGGAAATACTCCAGCAGTGGAAAACAAAAAATGTGAAGCATCATTACTCACAGTGGCTCCAGCATCTACTCTTTTAGAGGGTAGGGAGGGTCTGGGTACCATCTAGAGCATGCCATCCATCTTTCAGACAGCACATCGGTGTCCTCAAATTAGTTTGTTCTGATACACAAATGAAATTTTTCTTTAGAAAATGAATATTGTTTTTATGGAATGACTTGCACACAATTCCATGCTTGATTTTGGCACTTTAAAATGACCACTAGAAAAAATATGAAATAAAAAATAAGATTTAAAAGCTTTTCCAAAAAAAGAGATGCAACTGAATTTATTTATAAAGTAAACTATTATCTTGTAAAATACTTTTTGATTCACTTCTCAACTTCTGGTCAATAGATGAATAGATACTGAAAGGCATTTAAAGCTAAAGCTTTTCCACATCTTATTGGCTACTGCTTAAACTTTTGGTTAAAAAATGCAAAATAAAAATATAAAGAACTTAAACAATACTAAAACGTACATTTACCCCCAAAATCAGTTGAACAAAATATTACGGAAGGATGATAATCTAAAGTTTTCTCCTACAGGCTATGTGAGAGAGGAGCGGAAAACCAGGGACCCATGAAGAAGGGGGAGCATTTGAAACAAACCTTTAGAGAAGGGAAAGATTGTTGAAAGGAAAGGGTAACAAATAGCCGGGTGGGAGGCTCCTGGCCCCAAGGATAAGCTCACTTATTATCAACTAAGTTGTTCTTGAGGGGGGACTACTGGAAATACTAAGACACTTTGCATTGCCCTTTAAAGTGCATTTTTTCAATGCAGAAAACACTTTTATCTTCTTTTTCTTCCTGATTAACAAAACACTAGAGCTGTGAGACTTAAGAGAACAGGCCCAAATAATCAAAGGCCCCCAAGGAAACAACAAGGTACTGTTTTACAAGCTGCTTGGGATTGTTATGAAGGTCACACTCTGAGCCAGAATGGACCAGTATTGGTTCCCTTTTTATCTGTCTGGGAAAAAAATCAGTTAAGATAGTGGGTAAAGTGGCAACTCCAGGAACTCCCCTAGGTCTTCCATGGGCTGGTCAAAAGCTCGATGTACTAGCTTAGAAAGGAGAAGGAAAAATTTAGAGTCAGGCTGTACAACAGTAAAGGCTCAAGTTATATCTAACCCTATCCATCTGCAACAATGTGAATACAAACCTTGAAAAATTCCTTTTCTTCCCCAAAGCACAATGTAATAAATGGCATCAGAGGGTGAGGGAAAAAAATAGAAGTGAGTGATTTTAGCACACAAAAAAAGAAGAAACAGGTAATATTAGGATGATATGTGCTTATGAAATAAAATCTCACTTGAACCTGTTTCAAAATCTCCTGAGTCCCATTTCTAAATTGATCCTGATACCTGAATATTGGAAAATGCTGAAGGCAGGTTTGTATTATTATTATTATTTTAGTGACAAAGAAAAAGAAGACAAAATATAGACTAACAAAATAGTCAAACAAAACACCTCCTGAGCTGAAAATCAAAGAGCCAACCTAGGGATCAAACCGTCTCGCTCAGCTCTCTTGCACAGAATACACGGTGGTGTTTCACAAACCTCTTCCACAGAATTCCTCTACATCTTGGTAGCACAGTGAGTTGTGAATTATTCTGCTAACTGGAAGGTCAGCCGCTCTGAGCTACCAGGCTCTCTGTGGGAGAAAGATGAGATAGAGTTTCTGCTCCGATTTAAGTTGGAGCTACGGAAACCCCAGGGAGCAGTTGCTATGGGTTGGATGCAGGGCGTTTGGCAGGGAGTTCGGTTGCTTTTTTGGTTCATGTTATCTTAAGTACTTGAACAGAAGCAGGAAGCAGAGGTTACATCTTCCTTGTCATGCTAGAGAGATTAAAATAGCAGCCCTTTCAGCGTAGCTTCTGTTTATATGGTTCCTAGAACTGTTTGTTATAATGATTATCCAAGGCCCATCATAATTGCACTCTGGCGAAAAATAAATACATTACGTGAGTCAGACAAAATGGTCTCCAAGGAGAGCGGAGCTTTTTGTTTTAAACCACAATGAGGGTGAAGATGGTTGAGAAACTCCTGCCTTTACTTGGGGGCCACTGACCAACCTCGTAGGGCTTGGAGGCTGGGGAGGCCATCTTGGCCTGTTTGATGTGATTTAGTGAGCTCTGTAAATAAAAACAATTTCATTTACTTTCACCTTCATGTTTTGACATCTGGAGACTGGTTTGTGGAATCAGGAAAATGACAGACGAGAGCTGAACAGGAAATGCTATTTGGTTCATGTCCCAGGGATAATATTTAACAAAAATGCTGAGTGAGCTATTCCAAAAGCTCAGCTGGAGGAAAAGCATTCGCCACATGCTATTTATGATGCTTTCAGAATCATCTCAGGAGGTATACATTTTGGCAACTTATACACACTTCCTTTAGGCATTACTCTATATTGGTCCCCTATCTTCTACATAGAAAAAAAATTTTATCCAACACAAAAATCAGGAGCGATGTTATCCTTTCTACTAGGAAGTATATGGGTTTTGAGGATGAGAAGAAACAAGTTCAGTATATTTTTAGGTACTTTAAGTCAAAAATTGAAGACATCTTGCGTTTGAGAATTGCCACAGACAAGCTTCTTTGGTCTACTGCCTGATACTACATTCATCAAGCAACAATTTTACAATATACTTATTCTAAAGAGGCAATTCAAGATATATATCATTTCTAACTGAAAACTATTAAGAAAAATTTATCCAGAGGCTCTTCGTCAAAATATCAAGAGATTAAAAACAGCTATGTAGTCAGATGAATTATTATTTCTACTCTATTACAATGAATTCCAGGAATCTAATCATTATAACCTCCACTACCACCAAAGATGAGAGCATGCAGTAAAATCAAGAATTTTATATTCCCTCTGCTCCTTAAAAAGTGTAAATAATCTTACAGACCAAAAAGATAGGAGCAAAGAAAAACAATAAATCAGTTGCTGAGAGAGCTCTAATAATTCTGAGCCAAATTAAACAAGGAGGACTTATAAAAGTTCATGGGGAAATACCATTAGCTTTCAATCCTATTTTTCCACAAACTTTGGAAACCCCCTCCGACATTTGTTCCTTGAAATTTCATATCAAACCCCAACCTATAGCAGAAAGTTTTCTATACATTGTAGCATTACTTGGTTTGAAGATACATTCAAGTGATTTAAAATAGTCACACCAAAGTAAATTAAACCTAGAAATAAACTTTAAAAATTCTAAACATACACCTTTGCTGGATCATAGTCCAGCATGATGTTGTCTGTAGGGTAATATTTCAATCATCTGCAGCAAGAGAGAAGGTTTAGTCTACTTTGCCTCTGCTTACATATCCTAATTAAAAATTTCTTCACAGCCATGTGACAAGATTTTCTTTTTTTGGCCAAAAGTTTAGCAAGTAAGAACAAAGCAAATGGGTCTTAATATCAAATAATCAAAACCATACCAAACTCACAGCCATCAAGTCGACTTCTGACTCACAGAGACCCTATACGGCAGAGTAGAGCTGCCCCTCTGGGTCTCCGAGACTGCAACTCTTCACAGACATAGAAAGGCTTATCTGTCTCCAGTGATTCAAGCAACAGACAGAATGATGTGTAATGTCTTCAGTCAGGCTAGTTGGAAATAGGGAGTGGGAGATTGGAGGGGTGGAGAGAGAACACAATAACCCCCAGAGAGACCAATTTGCTCTGGGCTGCCCCACCACTACCCCAGCCCAAGAGGCTGCTGGGATGGGAGAGGAGTTAGGAAGCAACTATGCATAGCATCTGCCTGTTGGTTGTGAGGTGAACATATTCGGAGGAATGTTACTCTGAGCTCAAGGAACAAAGGACTCTCAGGTTCAATACGCTTGTAAACTGCTACCTATTAACTCTTCCTCCATGGGGCTCACACTGCACAGCAGCTCAGTGAAGGTTTTGAGGCATTTAGGTGTAAAGGAAACTAGTTTATGTTATTTGATGGTGTTAAAATGTATTCCTCTTTTGTGCTTTCCTTCAATACTATTTTGGGAAGATAAATTCAGAAAGCCTGAAATATTCATGAAAACAACCCAAGTCTATTGCATGGGGGCTTTGTGTCAAATAAAATATGTACACTAACACCTTAATACAGTAACCAGATTTTCAAGAAGAGCTTTATTCTACTCAAGTATAAGGCTGCTTAACTGGCAACGGCATCATAGTGATGATTAAATGCACCAGTTGATTCAAAAACCAAAAGCCACCATCAACACTGCTGGGACTTGCAGTGCCATGGGGTAATTGCAGGACACTGGCCACAAAGTTAGATGACTGCTTAATCTCAACCGTCTCCACAGACATGAAATCACTTGCTATTCTGAAATGTGTCTTTCCTTTCCCATCTCCACACTTTTGCTCTTGCTTCCGGCTCTACCTGAAATGTGTTTCCCACTCTCAAATATGAAAATGTTACTAATCCATCTAGGCTCACTATCTAAATGCCAACTCCCCAATGAAGCCTTTCCGTATTCTCCACGACTGGCTATGTTCGCCCTCCTTTAATGCTCCAAACACTATATCTACTGCTTAAAGCAATACTCATATCCCATTGAACAACCAATTCTAGTCCATCTTCTAATTAGACTGACAGTCTAATTAATTGAATAGACAGAGTGTCTTCCTCTTATCTAGATAAACAGTCTTATAAAAGTGGAGCAACTTGTCTAAGGTCACATAACTAAGTGGCAGAGCTGTCTAATGCCAAGGCGCGGTCTCTTTTCTCTACCCTCCATCTGCGCCTGCTCTACCAGGCAGCAAGTCAAAGGGGCCCTATGGCAACAAAAAGACCCTAAGACATTTCCTAAAGGAGGCAGAAAACCTACAAGTTCTATTTTTCAGGCCTAACTCATTGGTTGGAGCCGTAGTATGCAGTGCTTTACGGGTTGGGCTGTGATCCATATGGGCAGCAGTAAAGGCTGGGCTTTCTACTCCCATAAACAATTACAGGTTTGGAAGCTCACAGGGGGTCCCTAATCAGCATTGACTCCACCAAGGCAGTAAGTGAGTGAGAGTGAACTCATGGTTAGTTTGTTGGTTTTTTTTTACATTTTATTAGGGGCTCATACAACTCTTATCACAATCCATATATATACATACATCAATTGTATAAAGCACATCCATACATTCTTTGCCCTAATCATTTGCTCTCCACTTAAGCCCTTTGCATCAGGTCCTCTTTTTTTTTCCCCTCCCTCCCTACTTCCCCCTCCCTCATGAGCCCTTGATAATTTATAGATTGTTATTTTGTCATATCTTGCCCTATCCGGAGTCTCCCTTCCCCCCCTTCTCTGCCGTCCCTCTCCCAGGGAGGAGGTCACATGTGGATCCTTGTAATCGGTTTTCCCTTTTCAACCCACTCACCCTCCACTCTCCCAGCCTCGCCCCTCACACCCCTGGTCCTGAAGGTATTATCCACCCTGGATTCCCTGTGCCTCCAGCTCCCATATGCACCAGTGTACAACCTCTGACCTATCCAGTCCTGCAAGGTAGAATTCGGATCATGGTAGTTGGGGGGAGGAAGCATCCAGGATCTGGGGGAAAGCTGTGTTCTTCATCGGTACAACATCGCACCCTGACTGATCCATCTCCTCTCCTAAACCCCTCTGTGAGGGGATCTCCAGTGGCCAACAAATGGGCTTTGGGTCTCCACTCTGCACTTTCCCCTTCATTCACTATGGTGTGTGTGTGTATATATATATACATATATATTTTTTTTTTTGCATGATGCCTTATACCTAGTCCCTTCATAGTTAGTTTTTTATGTTATAACTTTACATTCAACTTCTAGAATTTTATGTCTAAAAACACAATCGGGGGAATGAAGGGCAATTTAAAATAAACAAAGAGGAAGAGAGAGCGCTATACATACATATTGATAAGAACTATGTCAGGCACCTGAATTAAACAGGGTAAGCAAATATTGGTTGTTTACCACAAAATATCTCAGAGCAATCAATATGCTAATATATTTTGTATAGTTAATATATTTTGTATTTTAGAGAGCACAGGACATTTATCAACATACTTTGCTGAGTTTCATGGAACAGAATTATCCATCATAAATTTTATCTAGTTTAATATATCAGTGAGTTGAAATAGAATTTTATTTTAACAGTATCATTTTAACAATTTAACACACACATAGCAACACATTCATTTTGAAACTATCAAATAAATTGCATTTAAGCAAAAAGTCCCCAACCAAATGTAAGAGGACCTACTGTAATTAAGATTTAAAACTAGCAACAATCTACTCCGCACCAGCAAGTGAGTGATTAAGCGCTACCCCCACAAAGCCTGACATTTAAAAAGGGAGTCACATGGATAGAAAATATGTTTCGATGATTAATATAGATTCACTATGTATAGTTTCCACTGGACCAATTTCACCTCCCCCTACCCCCATTCCTGAACCCAGCAGAAGACATGGAATAAATGGGAAGGTGAAATACCAGGGAGTTTTGATGAATGAAACAGATGAGATCAAGATTGACTCTTGAAGGAGAAAATGGAACATTTCTCCCCTTTAAATCCAGCAGGCTAGTTGTAGCTATTCAAAACAAAGTAACATTTGTGACCTTGGAAGAGGGCAATTGAGTGACAGAGAGCAGTAAAAGTGATACTTTTTCATTTAAATCCACTGATATCTTTTTTAAAGGCTTCCTAGTGGTGCAACAGTGAAGCACTCAGTGGCTAATCAGAAGACTCGGGGTTCAAATGCACCAGCCGCTCTGAGGGGAAAGATGTGACAGTGCGCTTCTGGAAAGACTGGGAGCCTTGGAAACCCCATGGACAGTTCTACTGCGTCCTACAGAGTAGCTGTGAGTAGCAATAGGCTCCACAACAGCAGGTTGACCTTGTATGTTTGCTTGTTTGTTGGGGGCAGGCGGAGTATATACATTTTCAATTTTAAACAATATAGCTATTTTAAACAACATCACTATTCAAAAATGACTTAAAATAAAATTAAGAGCTTAACCCTTTTTTGTACATTAGTGCATAACCATCAGAAAGAAATGATTAATCTATGCTATTTTTCTTCCAAAGCTATGTATGTTTATTCATTTCTCCTTCATTCATATGTTCATCCACTTCAACTTGGTAGCCTGAGGAAAGTTCCAGAAATCAGATTACTTCTGACCTTCAAGATAATGCCTACTCGAATAAGCAAGCATAGAGGACAGCGATTACACTAAGCACCAGTAAAAGCTTTATTCATGTCTCTTGGGGAATTCAGATTAAGATCAAGTTTTTAAGTGGTATTAAGCATGTATACCAGAGTGCTTCAAACAAATCATGGAAAACATGTAATGAAAGGGTAACCGAATTTTTCCACAAAGTCCTCGACGACTCCTCGTATAAAGCAAATGATCTGTCTCTGTCCTTCTCGTCAAAGATGAATTATATGGAGCATATATCAATTACTTGGCTAGTTCAAGAAGCATCTTGGAAAATTGTGAGGCACGAATTATAAGAGGGTGAGCTCGTTCAGTTTGTACCATGGCATGAAACCCCTACCAAGGCTTCTAAAAAGGAAGAATTAATATAACAACCCCCTCCTTCTCCATCACCGCCACCGCCGCCAATATGGCAGGATTCTCCCATCCTAACGCAAAGGTTAAAATCATTCTGAAAAGATACACAAACAGAATTTTGTATAAATTAGCCCTGGCACACTTCCCTGCACCACCATCCTCTCTATTCCAATTATGTTTCTGAATTAAGGGGGGGGGGAATCATAACTCGGTTCCCATTAAAATGCAAAGGCAATTCAGTATTTACTTGTCATGGAAAAAAAAAGAGAGAGAGAGAGAAGAAAACAAATGCTGCCCTGTGTAGGAACTGGGTCCTTTTATGTTCTTTAAAGTAAATAACCAAAGTAACTGACACCATGTAACAACATATGTTTTCACACTCAAAGGATTATTATCCAATCTTGTAGTTAAAATCCTTACCACACAGTGGTACAGTACTCCTTAGCGCCTAATTATATTCGTATGTATGCTTAAAGATAGAAGAACATCATCTCAGAGAGCTGCATTTTTAAATGCTGTTGAAACGTGGGAAAAGCAACAAGCTACTCTCTGTATTGAATCACATGCAACCAAGCATTTAAAAAAATTACCATAAAGTGAAACAACGAACTACTGTCCTCTGAAATACACGCTGAGTTTCACTATATCCCAAATCGCAGTGCCACTGTATTCAGAAGAGGGGTGGAATGCATATCATTTGGAGAGGCTACAGAATGGACGGAATGTGGCAAAACCGGGGTGCGGGTGTGTGGGAGATGATGGAAACTTGTTCCTCCTCACAATGCCCCGAAGCCAACTTGATTAGGTCAATCTTAAACAACTGGCACAGTTGGAGCTAGTTTCAGCAGGACACAGATCCTTCCAAAAACGTTGAGATTCAGCCAGTGCTTGTATTTGGCAGAAACTTCCAATAATGTGCATTTAAGAAAGGATTCCTTACTTTAATAACAACAACAACTAAGGCAACTAGTAGAATAGTCTATTTCCCAAGTAGAGGCAATTCCTGTTATGAGTGAGTTGTGATTCTAAATCTGTCTTAAGACAAGTCAGGATGTAAGTAGAAACAGCTCGGCCTGGCGTATATGTAAATAAGTTAGTCAAATGTTTGTCTTGGTATATAGTAGAGAATGCTTTGGGGGCATAGAAAAGTACACTAAGAAATAGTTCCAGCTGCCCTTAAACATCTTTAAAATAATAATCCAGTAACAGTAATAATAATGTTATGTACACATCACAAAGGTGTATGCGTGTGTGTGTGTGTTATTAGGAACCACAGTATGTACCTTGACTGTTTAATAGGCTTGGTTTGTAACTATGAACTGTACTAAGTCAGACATTCATAACTTGGTGGCTACCTGTAATATGATGGGGTAGAAACATATTCGGTAGTGGTATTGTTTAGATTACCACTAACTTAATAGCAACGAAAGCTTTCAATTTAGTGTAGTAAAACTTTATGACAAACGCCCATCCAAAGGATGAGAAGTGTGATTGCGTTTCTTCTCCAGAAATGTATACAATCAATCAGCAAGTGCTCTTTTCAAAAGCACTCAATAATCCCTCCTGAAGAAGCTTGTCTGCTGAACCCTTCTCCCACATCACTTCTGAAGTTTTCTCCTCTCCATTTTCCTACTTTCACCTTCATTGGCCAGGACTATGAAAAGACACTTATTCGCACTGGGCTGGAGAGAAACTCTTAACGGACACTAGGAATTTAGGGGTGAAGTTAGAAGTAGGAGCGTGGCAAAAGATAAAATAACAATGATCAAAGCAAAAGCCAGAAGATTGCTCCTCCCTTCCTATGGTGGTCAAGAAGAGGGTATACATTTCCCCATCTTATGGAAAATTACCTAATTACAGTACAATGCATCCTCTGAGAATGGTAGCAAAAGTGGATATTTTAAAGAGTGCTAAGAGCTATTCGCTGAACATGGAGGACAGGAGGTAGAAGTGTGGCCAACAGCAGCAGGGAGGCGAGGACAGAAAGCACCGTGTCCATAAAATCAGACCTCTGTTATCACCTCCACATGGTGGGCTACAGATAAGCAGCATCAGCACCAGATGGGATTGTCTGAGAAATTCAAATTGCTGACTCCTACTCCAGACCGAGGGAATCTAGGCGTGAGACCCAGAAGTCTGGGTTTTAACAGGGACTCCAGAGGATTCTGAATTGTTGAAAATTTCAAGGTCACTCTCTTAAGAAAACTCACTATCACCCAATTCCTGTGCTTTTCATCAGATGCCACTTCCACTTGTTCCTAAACATTTTCATGCGTACACAGTCTCCAACTAAATTATAAGACCCTTAAGGGCAAAAGTTCTCCCTCTTTCCGTTGTCACCACTGCTTCCTCTCAGACACCACTAATTTACACAGAGCTAATATGCAAAGGGAAACATAGTGAGCATTCAGAATGATGGGAACTGGAGAAGGGGCCTTGGGAGAGAGTTCTCCCCTTTGAATATAACAACCCCTTTCACCTGAGGTAGGTGTTTCCTTAATTATGATGTAGGAACAAAAGGCCCTAGTTCTCCAATTCAGAGTACTCATGGGGGATACATTCATTTTAGGATGAAAATGAGCAGCTTCATAGTTTGGGTAACCCAACTGAAAAAAAAAACAAAAACCAGAATGAAAGCTGCATAAAATATTCCTCCCAGAGATTTGGTGACCTTGAATAGGAAGAAAAGGTAACATTTCTTTATCAGAAGCATAGGATAGGGGTCATCTACACAGGAGCTTCACTAGTCACCCTGTGGCAGGATATAACCTTTTAAATTCTTTTACGAGGAAAACATTAATTGTTTTGTTTGTCTTTTCTTTCTTTGCTACATTAAAAATATAAAAGGCAAATGTTTCCCACCACACACAGGGTGCCCGCACTATCCTCTAGCAGAGCTGAATTGATTGCTCAGTTGCTAAAGATTTAGGTACTAAGTTTACTAAGTCCATGGGGAGGACCTAACAATAGGGACATTCTTCCACTAGCAGACATAGATTCAATGTGTTCAGATGTGTCCTGTAAGCACTGAGTAAGTGTCCTATTTATCTGAATGCGCCGAGACGTCCCACATATTGATGGAAAGGATCACCAGATCCCTCGCAGGTCCTGAATGCAATATATGTAAAACGGAGCTACACGGTTCAAAGTGGGGCTTCTGGTAGTTTCTTCCACTTTACCATGAATGTGTTTGTAGGTTCTTCAAGCCTGAGAAAGGACCCCAAGAGCTAAATTTCTCTTCCAGGTCCTCTCATTATACTGGTGAGCCCAAATTCTCCAGAAAGCTAAGAAAACCCTCTGTTTGCATTTGCCAATACATGTTGTCCAAATGTGCCGCTGTCAGTGGTGCTCTGAGGATCTGAATATTCTACTGTTGGTAGGGGCTACAGAGTTGGCTCAGATATAAAACTAAGCACGACCCAGTCTAGCAACATCCTCACAAATGTTATGTTTGAGCCCCATGGTTGAGGGTTGTCCTCTTTTCCCCTGGTTCTCTACTTTACCAAGCATGATGTCCTTCCCTCCTGGGAACACATCCAAAGTCATTCCAAGTTTGCCATGAACTTGGGGTCAGGAAAAACTTTAAAGACAGCAAGGGTCAAGTTTCCCTCTTTCCTCTGGGGAATATGGAGGGCCTTCTTCAAATTCAGTTATTTCTTCCAACCCAAAGATGGAAGACAGAGGCTTACATCAACGGCATGCACCCACTGCCAATGGCCCTTGTAGAAGTATTCCAGGAAAATCTAGGTTTGCAGTGAACACTCCAGAGCAAACACTAGACTTAGAAAAGAAGCCTTTGTCCTTGGCTGGGCTCTTCAGGACCTAGAACTTGGCAATGCCTCTGTTTCTGCAGTTAATAAGTGAAGCTTTCCTTTCTCTCTGGAGTTGGGAGTCCCCTGCCCATGACTGGTGGTCCAGGTGCTGCAGTCATTCCCAAAGGCTATAGAAATAGCAAAGGCTTGTGGTTGTTGTAGTCTCATGCTAGGCTCAGACTACTGTGTACAAGAATCTAAAGCAACACGAAATCTTTTTCTTTCTCTTTTGTACCATGAAGGAAAATGGATATCCATCCCTCCCTCCCTCGGTATGGAACTCCCAAGCATTGTATTTGTATCCACCTGGAGATTCGGCATTAAAAGGGCTTACGATAACTCAATGCAATCCATGGGAGTATGGAGTTTCCACTGGCCTGTTATTTGTTGGGAAAATAATTCCTTTAAAGGCAGTAAAACCTGTGGAAGACAGAATCTGCTAAAGGGGGAAACCCCTTTGGAGAAGGAAAATGCAAATGTTTTCTACAAATAGGGACAGAAACGTGATAGTACTGTACTCTGCCAAAGATGATCAACTTGGGGGGCCCAGAGGAGTCACAAGGGCATCCTCGTCGAGGTCTGGCTCTCACAGTTGCCCTGGTACAAAATTCAGTGGTGTGAGCACGTGGCAGCACACCATCTGCAGCCACACACTGGAGATACTTTCAGAAGAGATGTGCGCTTTGGTGAGAAATCAGAGATTAATTTCTTCCAACATCTTGTTTGCCAGTCTTACCCTATAAATCATGCATGCTGATGAAGCTAGGCATGATGTACATACAGAACACTAAAGTAATAAAGATCTCCTTCAATATCAATATAATTTTTCATGTTCTCCTTAAATTCTGGGCAGCGCGGGTTGCTACCATTCCATGTACAGTTCCTTGGCAAGGAGTACGTACACACACAACCAGGATAATCTCAAGTTCTTCCCTCAGAATTCCTCAAATACCGTAGTTGAATCACTGTCATAAGACATTTACATTTGAAGTATAGTAGGAATCATCTACTTTAAACACCTCAGCCATTCGAAGATAAATTACTTTGCATCATTTGTGCACAACTTAGGCACTTCCTACAGAAGGTAGATTTGATCCAAATAATTAATGGAAACAAAGTGCCACTGAGGCCGCCAGAATCCCCATAATGCTTATGTTTTCACACTTTCCCAAATAGAGGCAATGGAGCCACTTAAAGCACTTCTGGGTGAGGACTAACAGCTAATGAAAGAAGTGGAAAGTAAAGCTTTGCCTGACTCTGAGAGGGAAAGTGTGAAAAGGGCTGCAAAGTTTGTGTGTATTTCATTAAATATTAGGGGCCTTAAAGAAAATCCAGGACAAAGCGGAAGAAGATGGGAACTGAAGTGCCATGCCCACTCCAGCCATTCTGGCTGCACATGCAGCGTGCCTCTCACCAACACTCTGACCCTGGAGTCCCATATGTACTCTTAAACTTAAATTGTTGCTAACCTGGTTCCCTGAACTAGATTATTAAACGCTTTTGTGACTTATGAGAAATAGAGTACCCACCTATGTATGTTCCTCCTCTGGGGTTTAATGGGAAACTCTTATCCCACTTTTAATACATGCTCTCATCTGGGGCGGGACCTGCCTAACTATGTGAATCTGAAGAAAGAGGCCTCAACCCACAAGCTCTAGTACCAGAGGCCCCTTGGGATATACATGTTTTCCATTTGCAAAATCCGCATTACCTCCATTTTGTTTTCTTTTCATTCACCATTACAGAAATAGATGGCTTCAGCAACAACAACAACAAAAAACTCAAGGAGAAAACAATTTTGACTTGAAAGGGTTAACCTAAATGTGTTTCCACACCTATAAAAGAGTAAGTATGAAAGGCTACCTGGTGTTGGCCGGATGATTAAATGAGAAGATCTCAAAACACAGTGTCTGGCACACAGTAAATCCTTAATGAACTTTTAATGTTTTCATTTTGTTTCTAAAACTCTTTCTGAATCCCCATTAGGTGAGATAACCAAAGTAAAAAGAGAAAGTGCATTTCCATCTTCCGTCTTGAGAGGTGTGTTGGATCCTTACTAGGTTAAAAGGAATTTACCTTTAAAGACATCCAATCACAGGAGACTGCCAAGCATCTTGCTATGGCCACATCAGAATCAGATATAAAGCAGAAACCAAAACCCAACCCACTGTCATCGAGTCAATTCTGACTCATAGAAGTCCTCTACAGGGTTTCTAAGACTGAAAATCTCTATGGGTGCAGAAAGCCTCATCTTTCTCCCTTGAAACAACTGGTGGGTTTGAACCACCAACCATGTGACTAGCAGCCCAATGCTTCCCTGACAGCACCACCAAGGCTCCATAAAGCATAAATATGTGTCAGACACATATTCTTAACATATCAATAATGAAGACAGCCTTAATATTTTGCATTTACAATAAAGATCTCATTACTATTCCAATCAAGTTATTCTACAATAGAGCAAGCAAACACTAGTCTCTAGTTCTGTAAAATGAGAAAGGGAACAACTAGGCTCAAGAAATACAGTCTACCAAAGCCCAATGGTAGCCAACCGGACACCCCTTACTCAAGGGTTGTAGGGAGGAGATAAACCAGGCAGGGTGCAGTGTAGCAATGACCAAACATATAACTTCCCTCTAGTTCTTCAATACTTCCTCCCCGCCGCCTCCCCCACTATCATGATCCCAATTCTACCTTACAAATCTGGCTAGACCAAAGGATGTACATTGGTACAGATAGCAACTGGAAACAGGGAATTCAGGACAGATGACTCCTCCAGGACCAGTGGTGAGAGTGGCGATGCCTGGAGGGTGGAGGAAATGTAGGGTAGAAAGGGGAAACTGATTACAAGAATCTACGTATAGTCTCCTCCCTGGGGCAGGGACAGCAGAGAAGAAGGCGGGGGGGAGGCATCAGTGTAATACATGACAAAATAATAATTTATGAATGATGAAGGGTTCATGAGGTAGGGGGGAGTGGGGAGGGAGGGGGAAAATGAGCAGCAGATATTAAGGGCTCAAGTAGAAGGCAAATGTTTTGAGAATGATGATGGCAAAAAATGTACATATGTTTTTGACACAATGGATGTTATGTATGGAATGTGATAAGAATTGTACGAGCCCCCAATAAAATGATTTTTTTTAAAAGAAATACAGTCTAGACGAAAGCTTCTTAAACTGGGGCTTCAAGTGGGGTCACTTAATTGAATGTGAGGGTGCAGAAATTTTGGCAATAGTAAAAGGTTTCTGAATGTACAATGACCAATAATTCAAAACCAAAAATTCAAAACCAAAAGCAAAATGAATCCAAGGTGTTTCTGGCACCACTTGCCAAAAAGGTTCACACACAGAAAAAGTTTAAGCAACCCTGCTCTAGATCAACGATCTCCAATCTTTCTTCGGTTTTGTTTTAAATCATTTTATTGGGGGCTGATCCCCAATCTTTTAAGAATCTGAAAACATGAGTCTACGCTTTTCCAGATATCTAGTGCTGCATATCAAAGAAACTACCAGAAAAGTTAGTAGCTTAAAACAATCGCAGCATTCATTTTGTTCATAAACCTATAATCTGGACAGACAAGGTTCTGCAGAGATACTTAATCTCTGTGTCACTCAGTATCAGATGTGCTGGCTTAAAGGCTCTGGGGATGGAACCATCTGAAAGCTTGCTCACTCACATGTGTGTCCGCCTGGACAGCTGGGGCTTCTCTGGCGTCCCCCTGTAACTCAATGTCATATTTCCATGTGATCTTGTTTGACACAGTGGTTTCAGGGTACCTGGACTTCTTACATGTCAGCTCTGGACTGCAAAGGCACATGTTACAAGAAAGAAAAGCCCAGGATGAATCAGTGTTGCCTTTTAAGACCCAGCCTTGGCAGTCAGGCGGCACCAATTTGTCTGAATTCTGTTGACCTGCCCAAACTGAAAGTGTGGTAACACAGACGGGAGCAGTGGCACCAAGAAGAGTAGTTAAAGAGAATACAACACTTCCCGCTCCTGCCTGCAGCATCCTCACAAGTGCTGGGCTTGAGCTCGGGCTTGGAGCCACCGTGCCAATGCAGCTCCTGGGAGAGGGCCTTCTTTCAGCTGCCCCTCTCCTTTACCCAAGATGATGTCCTTCTGTAGGGACTGGTCTCTTCTGAGAACATGTCCAAAGTAGGTGTTGTGGTGGTATCCGGCAGTGAGACGGAGGATGATGACAACATGGACATTCCTCGGCCCTCTCCTCTTCCGCCGGCTCAGGCAAGAGGAGGCGAAGAGGCAACTTGCCCAAGGAATCTGTCCAGATTCTCCGGGACTGGCTGTATGAACACAGATACAATGCTTATCCCTCACAGCAAGAAAAAGCATTACTATCCCAACAAACACACCTATCTGCACTACAGGTCTGTAACTGGTTCATCAACACCCGCCGCAGGCTCCTCCCTGACATGCTGAGAAAGGATGGCAAAGACCCCAATCAGTTCACAATTTCTCGCCGTGGGGCCAAGATTTCTGACGCTAACTCGGTGGAGTCCATAATGGGCATCAGAAACTACATGCCAGCTTTGGAGGAGTGTGTTTCCTTCCTGCACAGCCGGACCAAGCCCCACCGTCAGGAGGCCACTTTCTCCTAAGCCACCATCCCCGGGATCCATTTTGGCTCAGCCATCAGTGATCTGCCATACCACGGTGACTGCGTTGAAAGATGTGTCTTTTTCGCTCTGCCAGCCAGTAGGCGTGGGACAAAACATAGATCTACAGCAGATGGCAGCCAGCAACTTTACAGACCGCTCGCTCATGTACCCAGAGGACAGCTGCCAATCAGGACCAAGGACAAACACACAAAGTGGTCTTTTCAACACCCCGCCCCCCAACCCCACCGGACCTCAACCAGGATTTCAGTGGCTTTCAGCTCCTGGTGGACGTGGCCCTCAAATGGCCGCAGAGATGGAGCTCCAGGAAAAACTGATGGCCTAACCTTTCCTAGCAGAACACTTGTCAAAAGGGTCATGATTGCCGGGATGATGGCGAGACAAACTGCATTATTTTATATATTTTTATTAATATTTGCACATGGGATTGCTAAGTGAAGCTTCCTGTTACTCAGATGTCTTCAATGGGATACAGTCATTCCAAGAACTACAAACTCAAAACTACTGTAGAAACAAAGGGTTTTCTTTTTTCATTGTTTCTTGGTAGATTATTCATAATGTGAGATGGTTCCCAAGATTATGTGATGTTTTTTCCTTCTCTCCCTTTCCTTTGTGTGTGTGTGTGTGTGTGTTGGTGTCTTCAGATCGTGCAACACTTAGAGAACTTATCACATCTTCTCATTCCGATGTGGAACAGGATGCCCACATACTGTCTAATTAATAAACTTTCTATTTTCCCCCCAAACAAGTATGAATCTAGCTGATTTGATGATGCCTCTTTTTTCATGACATAATAAATATATTTTCTTTAAAAAAACAAGAGTAGTTAAGGTTGGATATTGGAAGGGGTTTCAGAAGTTTTGTGGTATATTCCATTTTCCACAAACTTTTTGAAGCCCCTTTGTATGGTTATGCTATCTTTGGAAAATAAAACCTGCCCTGGATAGCTTGTATAATATGCATCTATCAGCGAGGGTTCTTGGTTAGAAAAGCATAACTTGGAGGTGGGGGGGACTGAAGGCATGGGGGGGGAGTTTTTTTCATTTGTAGGGTCAGTACTTAAAGCAAAAGCGGGAAACTATGCAAGGAGATAGGCCAGAATCAAAGGAGGCCTCAGGAAGGTTGGGAAACTGGAGGAGTTTGGGTTATGCAGACATTTAAGTCATTTGACAGTAACCAAAGGGTTAGAGGTTCAAGTCTACCCAGAGGCATCTCAGATTAGAGACTTGGTGGTTTACTTTAGAAGAATTGATCACTGAACATCTTACACAGTAATAGTTCTACTCTGACAGACATAGGATCTCCGTGACCTAGAATCAACCGAACAGCAAACTGGTGGTTTTTGTTTAAGACAGCGATGCTGGTGGACTCTGGAGATCACCAGTGCTAATAAACTATTGCTGCATCTTTGAGTCACCTTATCAAGATACTCAAAGTTCTGAATGGGTGGTTCCAATTGCCTTAATCTACATTAAAGACCCAAGGCTTAGCTTCCAGAGGGTGGGGTTGAGGGCAGAGGGGTCCTGCCTTTCAGAAGGGCCCATACAGCAAAGAATAAGATATTGGGGTTCACGATAGGTAATACTAAGCCCATAAAATGTCTATTCTTCACAGAACACTAAAAGTCCTCCTTTAAAACTCTAAAATGGAAGAAGTACGGCCAGAGTGGTGTACTTTGAGGTAAGGATGGCAAGACTTTGTCTTACATATTGTGGACACGCAGTCCAGTGAGACCAGTCCCTGGTGAAGCACATCGTGCTTGGTCAAGTAGATGGGCAGCAAAGCAGAGAAAGACCCTCCAGAGCTGGGAGTGACACCGTGGCGGCATGGGGGTGGTGCAGGACCAGGCAGGGTTTCTCTCTGTTGTACATGGGGCCACTGTGAGTTCAGAGAAAACTCCATGGCACCTAAAAACAACTAGGTCTCTGACATGGAAATTAACTTTGTTTTGGGCATTCAAGAGAACGGAGAGCCTGTTTAGTAATGAGGTTTTAACCTTGCATAAAGGCCAAGTCCTCAATCCATAATGCAAGTTCATTTTCTCAGGATGAAGTGAATTAAATTAACTAAGATCCTAACCTATTGGAGCAAGGTCAAATTCTGACACTGGGGAAATGTTCTCTCTACGGGCTTGGATATACCCCGTGCAAAGTAGGTAGCATTTCAAAGTCTGCTTGTGGGTCAGCTGTTCTGAATTAGAACAAAAATTCGCCACGCTATGATTAAGTAGCCAGGTTAGCACATAAGAGTCTCATTAGTCTTAGTATTGGTGCAGCTGACTTTAGCCAGTAATATTGTTTATAGAATATTTTTAAAGTACTTATACACATGGCTTTTATAGGTAAGGGATATTTTCTGTTACTGTAGGAAGAAAAGATACTCCACACCAAGGTGACTGCTCTTAGGGGAGGGAACTGTGCACACTGATAAATATTTTTCTCTAGTCATCTTATATACAATATACCTACACCGTAGAATAAGGGATCAAAATGCTTCACAAACTTGAATAAAAGTGCTGACACACAAACAACTGATTTACTAGCATTCTAAACAGTATAGCTAATGTTTTCATACATATATTTATTTGTTGCTGAGAATATAACATAGCAAAATATATGCTGGTTCAACAGTTTCAACATGCACAACTTGGGGACAATGATGACATTCTTCGAATTGTACAAGCCTTCTCACCTTGCTTGTCTCAGTTGTTCCGTTCCTATTAACTTAAGCTCTCTGCCCGCTGTGGTATTTTCAATAGCTAAGTTTTAGATGTGTACAGCTAGTGAGCTGTTCAGTGCTTTCTTATATTTCTTCACAACAAATTCAAATGCAGTCAAGATTTTCACCATGTGCGTCCTGGTTTCCCCCCTCTCATATCAGTGTGCGTAAAGTGATGGAGAAATGTAACCTTCCTCAGGGAGGGGACAAGCCAGACAAGGTGCGATTTAGCAACGATGAAAAATACAACTTTCCTCTAGTTCCTAAATGCTTTCCCCCACCCTCACTATCATGATCCCAATTCTCCCTTGCAAGTCCGGCTAGACCATGATGTACACTGGCACAGATAGGAACTGGAAACACAGGGAATCCAGCACAGATGATCCCTTTAGGACCAGTGGTGTGAGTGGTGATACTGGGAGGGTACAGGGAGCGTAGGTTGGAAAGAGGGACCCGATTACAAGGATCTACATGTGACCTCCTCCCTAGGGAGGAGGTCCAACAGAAAAGTGCATGAAGGGAGATGTCAGACAGGGCAAAATATGGAAAATTAATAATTTATAAATTATCAAGGGTTCATGGGGGGGGGAGTGGGGAGTTAGGGGGAAAAATGAGGAACTGATGCCAGGGGCTTAAGTGGAGAGCAAATGATTTGAGAATGATGATGGCAATGAATGTACAATTGACGTATGTATGGATTGTGATAAGAGTTGTATGAGCCCCTATTAAAATGATTAATAAAAAAAATCAAACAAACACAAAAAAGAAATGTAACCATCATGAGGGTAGGAACTGTCTGTCTTGTTCACGGCTCTATTCCTGGGTCCTAGAACAGGGCACAGAGCAGGGGATCATGAGAAGCTTTAGCAAAATAGAGAAGAGGGAAAAAAAATTAAGCAACAATTTAACATTTTCTTAAAGATATTCCGGTCTTTTTTCAATTAGTCTTGCTCATTTATTTTTTCTGCACAGTGAAGGCCATATTTATAGCTACACTTCTCTAATATTTAAAAGCCTCATCTCTTTGCCCACCCCCACCCCCCAAACTGACACAAAATGGCCAGTGTACATCTCTTAAACTGCGGAGTGATTGCTGGCTGTTAGCTTCAGTGCACACTAAAAGCTCAGACGGCCTTTCAGCACTGCAGGCGTGTCTTGCTCCGGGCAAAGACGTACTCTTGTGGAAATGATTGTTTGGAGTAGAGGGAGAAAAGATCTGTTTGCACATGGCATTGCTTTAGTGTTCACAGACTGCTTGGAAAAATAAAGGAGAAAAAAGAAGCTTTAATTAAAGCACAAAGTAAATATTTTTGTTTAAAACTGTTCCAGTTATACTATCTGAATATGCATATATAACCAGAATGAAAAGGGATATTTTAACATAAACTTAAAAAAATTACACTTAAATGTTAAATAGTCAATATTGAACACAATAAAAGAGACAGGACACAACTGAGCTATAGCGTCTCCTGAAATGGAGAGAATTGCTGAACTTAGGATTTGAAAATAACCTTGAGAAATATCTAACCATCCATTATCATTTAAAAGATATCCAGGAAAGATTCAAGAGTGTCCTACAACTTGACTAATAGGGGGAAAATTATTGATATATTCAGTCTTGTTCGGAAGGTTGATACACTGTATTTAGCTTATTAGACAACTATTTAAAAATAATTCCTTGTCTATATTTAATCTCATGTTTCAGTCTTAAAACAATGTTATTTTTATTTTACCCTTTGCAGAAATGAAGAATAGCTAGTCCCCATAGTCTAGAATAGAGCATTTCATGTGTGTGAAGACTTCTATGGTAACAGAGCACCTTTCTACTCTTGCTCTTCCGAAATAAGAGGATGTTCAGGATCTGTTTCTTTAAAAAAACAAAAACTTTTTTAAATATTCCACTGTTGTCTTCTTCTTTATGCCTACACATCATCTTCCCACTCGAGTTTAAATCCTATTCCCAAAAAGGATTTGAATAGCCCCAGCTATGAACATATAGTTCAGAGAAGTAAAACTGCAGACTTTGAAATTGAAACCTTGACATTTATATATATTTTAAAGCTGGGGTGAAAAGGGAATAAGAATTTCTAAAGCATCCCAGAATAGATCCTTGGATTTCAAGCCAATTACTTTGAAGTTACCTATTTAAATTTCCAGCTTTGGATTCAATAAAAGGGTCATGCTATTTAATTTGTGGGAAATTACAGAGGTGTGCTCCACAGACGAGTGGGCAGGTCCCACTTGTCTACCAGGATTTTAAAATAATTCTTCTTTCTCAACACTGCCTCCAACCCACCTTTGTTAGTATGATTTCACGATTCACCAAAAGTTAAAATTGTTACATTTGTTTAAATGAAATATTATAGGGAAAATTTTTTAATTATTTTCTAGTAATGAGAAATTCTTTCATAAATTGTGTGAGAGAAAAAAAAAAAAAACCCTGTCATGTATGGAAGAACCTCAGTACGTCTGATTACCAGCTTCACAACAACTGGATTTTAATATAATGATTTCAAAGCCAGTTCATGAGCTACCAGGGGGTCACAGCAATGTGGCTGTGAGAGTCCATCCTGTCAGTATAGTGGGTCTTGGGTCTCTATGATATCACCAACAGATGCATTGTGGATCCCTCTGCCTCGCAGCCTAGCAACTGGCTTAGTTATTACAGTGGCCTGATTTTTACGTGTATGGCAAATATACAATCTTTTGTGAACCATCTAGACAATTCTGGCACCCCGACTCTCAAATAAATAGTCTTAGATTCTTGGATTACTTAAGGGGGGCAATTGCTCCTGTCCTCTGACAACCTTCACTCGCTTTCTGGACAGGAGCAGGGAGGTGAAGTAACAGTGCTGAAGAAGGGGTAGTCACATCACAGTGCCCCAAGAGCCTTTCTCTGGCATTTTACTGCCATCAAAGCCTTTGTTTGTGTCCTGTGCTTCAGAATTTATCACCCTCTCTGCCCGGTAAGAGGCATCCGGAAGGAATGATGGCAGGTGCTAGCAAGAAACAACCGCCCTGCCCTCAGGACAAATTCTCCATCGTCACTACTGCAGAGATAGAAATTAAAAGGGGCTGAATAACAGTGACAGCTGGACAAGAGCAGAAGCCAGGGCAGCACCTGCTTCCACTCGCAATGGACAAGGCAAGCCCGAAGTATCCCTGACACACCGCCAAGGTCCCCAAGCTCAATGCAACTGCATTCTTCCTAGCGTGTTCTTGGCTGAAGAGAACATGTTTAAACCCACTGAGGTTTGCTTTAGTATTGAAAATGAACCCAATTTACGTGGTTACAAACCTTTGTATACATGTCTGACACAATACCAAAAGCAGGAACTATAAAAGACCATAATAGCTATGTCCTTTTTTTAAAATCAGATTTAAGAGCTTGTTGACATTTTGACATCTCTGAAATTAGTTATGGGCCATATGATGAGTGGGTCTTATCTCTAAAGGAAAAGCCCAGTAGATTTGACTACATAAAACAAAATTTTAAAACTTTAGTATGGCAGAAAATACCAAATATATTGCTAAAGGCAAATCCTGGGGAGGAAAAAAAATCACAGCATGCAGTATTGTACGATGGTATTAATAACTTGAAGCTTTTACAAATGAAACAAAAGGTGAATCAACAATAAACAAATGGGCACAGGGCATGAACAAGAAATTCACCAAAAAGAAAACTCATGTCTAGTTATATTGCTACAATTGTTATGAGATTTTATTTCCTTATTTCTACCCTAATTTTCCTAAAAGTCCATGGCTAATTTAAGCTAAAGGAAAGGAAAGAGCATTCACTTTCCTAAGCGCTATGCTTCCAGATTTCACCAACTTGAGCTGGTTTCGTTCAGGAGATGTCATTGTGTGGATGAGGAAACACGGGCTACGGAAGCTGCATAATTAATGCAGTCTCAGAGCTGGTGTGGTAAAACCCAGATCCCAAGTTTAGAGTTCTTCAACTGCTTTAGGACACGATCCTGGGAACTCTATTCAGATGAAACAAATGCTCCCCTGAGACCCAAAGGCCCGGGCCTTGTAGTTTTTAACCTGACGTAGTAACCAGTACTCTCGGGGGCAGGAGTATCCCTTTCATGAATTAGCTATGTGTGTACCCAGCTGCACAGGGGATTTCTTAAATTTCTGCTTGCAGTGATCTCACTTTGGAAAAGGAGAGGTGAAGTGTCATATTCAATATGTCTGGATTAAAAGTAAAATGTATTTAAAATAAAGAGCTTTATAAAAATACTGAGACCGTAACAAGAAGAGAAAAAAATGTATTTCCTAAGCATCATTAAATCCTAGCTGTCTCAATAAAATAAAAACAGCTGTGTCACTAACAACTAGACCCCCTATCCCACACACTAGCGTTGTGGAGACAGGAAGCGCATGATAAATAACCCCCTACTTTTACTGGAACACATTCAGGGAAGGGGCTTAGTGCAAAGTGGCCCCCATGGATGGAGTCTTCGTTCAGGAAACGAAGTCTGACCCAGGCAGAGAAGCTGGAGTTCAAGTTGCTGCCATGCAGTACAGGTAAGGCCCTGAGACCTGGCCTGGCCCCACAATGCAGCCTTGGCAGAATGCCTTCAAGACAAGCACAGTCCGGAAAGTGTCCAATTGGGCATCTGCTGCCTGCAGCACCCCCATGAAAACCGCCAGGACCCTCCCTCCCAGGAAAAGCCTGGGAGCACAGAGAGCAGGCCATGGGTGTCACTCGCGCATCTGTCCACTGCTTACAGGCCCCTTTCCCTTTTCAAAAATATTGGGAATTGAGAGTGCTCCATTTGACACAATGGCTGCGTCGGAGAGGATTAAAACAGGCTGCCTCCAATCCCTCTCTTAGAAGCCATGCTACAGCAGCCTCGGGCTTATATCAAAGGTTCTCAACCTGTGGGTCACAACCCCTTTGGGGGTCAAACAATCCTTTCACAGTAGTAGCAAAATTACAGTAGCAACAAAAGTATAGAAAGTACTTTAGAAAGTGCAGTAGCACTTTCGTTGAAGCACCAACGAAATAATTTTATGCTTGAGGGTGGTCACAACATTAGGAACTATATTAAAGGGTCGCAGCTTTTAAGAAGGCTGAGAACCACTGGCTTATATAAGACTCTCTCAATTTCTATCAAAGGCTGATAGCTCTTGAGACCATTCTCTCAGAACAGCCTCCTCTCCTAAAAATCAATTTTATTTTCCCCCAACAACCAAAAAGGCAATCCTAAAGGAAGACACGTGATTTATGCTGTTTGGCCTGAATTTACTCGTCATTTTTGTGAATATGTTCAATATGTTAATATGTGGTACAGGCAGTCTGTCTTGGCACACAGACTTCAAGAGTTCAGCCACCCAATTACAAGTACTAAAGTAAAATGACATAAGCACAGGCTTTAACCTTCAGGAAACAGCATGCCATCAACTGCACTGTGGTCACTGCTGTTCACCAGCCACTCATGCGAACATCTTGCTCTTTTGATCTCAGAATAATGTAAACTCTGCATTCATGCTCTTCATCAACGAATGCTCGAGGTTCACAATTGTCTACTTGCAAAGCAGACGTTTAAAGAAAACAACTCAGGAACATTTTCTACATTTAAACAGAGCTTTCCATATTTGGGTTCCATTTGGCCCCCTGCTGAGAATTTGCCTTTCCGTCCCAGATATACTGCATCCAAGGCTGCAGTTTAACAAGATTCCCCAGGTGATTCTTATGTATACATTACGGACTCCAGCCCTGGATTTAAGTATCTAAGTAAAAGAGAGGGAAAAGAGAAAGATCAGGAAGCCTGAAGTATCCAGGAAAGTTATCTACTAATAAAATGCTAGTAACATCCCATATAAACTATGGGGGGTCGGTTCAAGAGGAGACAGAGAAGCCAGACTGAAATAAAATAACAGAAACACAAACCCGCTGTGAGAAACAGAACACAGGACTGATTTAAAGCCAAAATAAGAAATGGAAATCAGATTTTGGGGTTCCTACAAAATCAATTAAGGCCACGGGTACTTTTAAAAGTTCATTAAAAATTCAAAAACACTCAAGTAAATTTCCAGTAACTACATATTATTTGCTGATCATCTTCCCTCGAAGTTCTTTCAAAAGTTATAAGGCAAATTGATTCTAAGAGTATAAGAAGGCAATGAAAGAAAGCTTCAGCTTGCATCCAAAAACTAGACGGAAAGTGAATAAATCACATGAAATAACAACAATATATAATTAATCAAGGATTCAGGAGGGTTAGAGGGGGGAGTGTAGGGGGGGAAGAGGACCTGATACCAAGGGCTCAAGTAGAAAGAAAATATTTTGGAAATGTTGATGGCAACATATGTACAAGTGTGTTTAATACAATTGAATGATAAAAAACAAGGAAAGAGAAAGTGAGTTAGAAAAAATACACTCAGGTGTCAGAATAATTGCTCAAAATACCTTATGAATAAAAATAAAGCACCTAAAATATAAGAGCTAATACTTTTAGGGGGAAAGGGTGATTTATCATTATCACACATTAGTACGGTACTAAGGAAAATCAAATGAAGTGGCTTTACGTTGAAAGTCTCACAAATGAAAGACATCTGATGCTTATAGTATGTGGTGATGCATATCATTATTTCAGCAATGTCACTCTCATAGAGAGCACACCATCATCTAAAATATTAAGAATTAAGTACTAATTGTTGAATATTTCTACTGAGAATGTGGTTAGGTAGTAAAAATGTACATGGGGCATGGATCCTTCCAATAAAGCAAAATCACTAGGCAAACAGTTCCTTTGAGCTTCACAATTTATAGAATCAAGGCATCCATGAATGCTGACGGTCCCAGTAATGGGTCTTTGTGGCCATTTTGCATAGTACTACATATGAAGCAGATACTCTGTCAGTAGGAGGCTTTACAAGTTTGGGATTCTGAAGTGATTGAGCAAAGTTATTTTTCGGGGCATTGAGAGGCAAAAACCTCCCTGACTATGTCCTACGGGGTGAGAAAAGCCACCGCAGGTGTACCAGTCAGGAAAACATGAGATGTCTTACTGAATAAGATCAACTGTCAACTTGGTCGTTGGTTTCTGACATAAATAGCAAAACACATTTGCCCTCCATGACATCAATGACAATGCTAAGGAATACACATTGAACATTACATAGTTCTTTAATAACTCACTATGAATCTCCAGCCTACTACGTCATGGGTACTGATTTGTGTAAGTCTACATCACTCATTGAAATAAAGAATTTTCTACTTATATCTGAACATTTGCTAAAAGACACTTTGCCTTCTAACTACCTTAAGAAAAAGGCAAAACAACGTTGCAACCAATCTAGTTTAGTTACTACATTGATATTTATCTTACAGTGATTTAAGGCTATCAATCCCACAACACAGATCTTAAAATCCAACACTAAAATACTACTCCTATGACCATCTGTCCTAAAATTATTTTTTTCAAAGCTTTAAAGATGTCTCTGGGGCTCAATATATAAGTCCATTTCAGCTCCATTCACTTGTGTCATGATTTCACAGGCCTGGATCGTGTCTCTTCTGAGATTTTCATCTTTCTGGGAAACCAGTCTTCCTTAATCAGTAATTATTGGAACCACTTCTTACCCTCAACTACCGGTTTTTCCAGAATCACTCAGCTCTCCACTTTCTGGTATTTGGCATAAAATAAACTGAGGTAATTACAAAGACACCTGATTATCTTAAATATGTTTTGTTCATTTGTCTATTTTAACTGATATTTGTAAGAGCTACTTACAAACTGTTGTCTACATGCAGCAGCCCACACCTGAAGCTTTTGATTTTTGGTTTTAAGGGATATTTCTGTATGTGTTTGTTAACACTTGCAGTTTTAACTTCATTGCCAATTTTCTACCCATTCATAAGATACAGACTTCTTAGACAGTCTTGTCTAGTATTTTATCAGAATTGTACGCTTATTTATGTCCTATCCTTTCTTTTCCATTAGAAATGGAGTGTTCTATCTTATACCTCAAAGAGCCCTGGTGAGATAGTGGTTTAAAAATTGAGCTGCTCAGAAGCAACAAAGCCCACATGGAAGAACACACCAGCCTGCGTGAGCGAGTGATCCCAAAGGGATCAGTTATCAGGCATCAAAGAACAAAAAAAATCATCATATCATTGGCTGCACACCTCCATGATAGGATCGCTGAAGACAAATGGGTGCATAAGCAAATGTGGTGAAGAAAGCTGATGGTGCCCGGCTATCAAAAGAGATAGTGTCTGGGGTCTTAAAGGCCTGAAGATAAACAAGCGGCCATCTAGCTCAGAAGCAAAAAAGCCCACATGGAAGAAGCACACCAGCCAGTGTGATCACGAGGTGCCAAAGGGACCAGGTATAAGGCAACATGCAAAAAAAAAAAAAGAATGTGTGTGTGTGTATACCACATTGAATGAAGGGGGAAGTGCAGAGTGGAGACCCAAGGCCCAAGTGTCGGCCAATGGAGATCCCCTCATAGAGGGGTTTAGGAGAGGAGATGGGTCAGTCAGGGTGCAAGGTAGTACTGACGAAGAGCACAGCTTTCCCCCAGATCCTGGATGCTTCCTCCCCCCAACTACCATGATCCGAATTCTACCTTGCAGGGCTGGATAGGGCAGAGGTTGTACGCTGGTACATATGAGGGCTGGAGGCACAGGGAATCCAGAGTGGATGATACCTTCAGGACCAAGGGTGTGAGGGGCGATGCTGGGAGAGTGGAGGGTGAGTGGGTTGGAAAGGGGGAACTGATTACAGGGATCCACATGTGACCTCCTCCCTGGGAGAGGGACGGCAGAGAAGGGGGGGAAGGGAGACTCCGGATAGAGCAAGATATGACAAAATAACGATGTATAAATTACAAAGGGCACATGAAGGAGGGGGGAGCGGGGAGGGAGGGGAAAAAAAGAGGACCTGATACAAAGGGCTTAAGTGGAGAGCAAATGCTTTGAGAATGATTGGGGTGGGGAATGTATGGATGTGCTTTATACAATTGATGTATGTATATGTATGGATTGTGATAAGAGTTGTATGAGTCCCTAATAAAATGTAAAAAAAAGAAAAGGGAAAAGAAAGAAAAGAAAATTATTAGGGCAAAGAATGTACAGATGTGCTTTATACAATTGATGTATGTATATGTATGGACTGTGATAAGAGTTGTATGAGCCCCTAATAAAACGTTTAAAACAAAAAAACAAAAAAAATTGAGCTGCTAACTTCCAAGGTCAGAAGTTCAAACTCACCAGCTACTCTGTGGTTAAAAGATGAGGCTGTCTGCTCCTGTAACGATTTAGAGTCTTGGAAACTCAAAGGGGCAGTTCTACTCTGCCCTATAGGGTCACTACGAGTCAGAATTAACTGGGTGGCCAAGGGTTTGAGTTGTATCTTGCACCTCAGTAAAAGGCCTCAGGCCCCTCCCTGGGGAAAGGAGGGTGCTCATGGAAGTGGTATTCTCCCTGTGAAGGTGGGTATTGTGAGAGCAGACTCCTGCCTCATTCACTTTTTTATACCTAACACCTGACAAGTAATAAATGCTCAAAACAATCTTTGCTGAAAGAATAAAGACTTAAAACTGACTAAATGTAAGTCCTTGCAGTGCAAAGAAAGGTTTGACCATTCAAATCTACCCAACTTCTCAGTTGAAGAAAGAGCTGGCAGTTATGCCCATAGGGTTTATGAGCTAGAAACCCTGTGGGTACAGAGCCATCACGCATCACGAGGGGACAATTGTGAGGGCGGCCCAGGACTGGGCGGTGTTTCATTCTGTTGTACACAGGGCACTATGAGTCAGAACTGACTCAACAGCACCTAACAACAACAACAACAAAATGGGACAGCTCTACTGTATCAAATGGGTCACCATGAGTCAGAATTAACACCATACAATAACATTCACCAAAAACAGATAAGCGAATTACTCTGAAATTTTCATTTAGATATCCTTCCACACATTCCTGCTGGGACAGAAGCAGATGGTGATCAAGACAGACAGGTGGAGGTAGGGGGTTGGGATAAGGTTGTGGGATTCCTTAGTGAGATGCCTATAGCTCACTACCAAATGGTAGCAAGCCTAATAAGATGTTCTGAGTAGGCAAGGGGAGAAGGTTCTGAGGTGCCCCCTCAGGGGGCTTTCAGGCACCACTAAAACCAGCTTCCTTACCATTCTAGGATTCGTTCATCTGGCCACATCTCTGCGGCTGGTTTCCACCCCAAATATTTCCATTAATCAACTGCATCTCAGGGTGCACTTACCTTGGAGCCTCAAATCAATCGAGGGCTTGCAGGAGACTATAGAATTGTACCCTGGGTACCTGGGGGAGTGGTCAAGAAGAACTGAGTGGGACATAAAGGCTTCAGGCAGAAACTACAGCTTACTTACAGAAATAGGCGTATGTGTATGATCAAGTTATCACCAATTGGTTTTTAAATTGCTAATGTTTCAAACTGCAGCAACATGCTTTATGGAAATTCATTCTATAAAGCAGCGCTTCATAGTCTCATAAGGAGCCTGATGGCATAATGGTTACGGGTTGGGCTGCGATCCGCATGGTTGCCTGTTCGTAACCCCCAGCAGCACCTCAGATGAAAGTCTGGGCTTCCTACTCCTGAAAACAGTCTCGGAAATTCACTGCAGGGTCACTACAAGTCAGCATTGACTTCTGGTCCCAGTCCCATAACTTCAGAGCCACGCTCTACTCAGGCACTACCCCCATTTCACTTAGCTAGCCAGTGAGCCATATTCGATGTTCCGGGAGCTAGGAAAGATGGCTAATAATTGAATACAGCACCAGATAACCGAGGGACTCTTCTTCGCTAGAGAACATATCGAAACTGGTCTCCAAGTCGGCATTTTAAAAATCCTACGGAATCTAGTTTAAGATCACTTATTTAATCGTATTTTTATTAAAGTTAAAAAAAATCTAGTTTATACTTGTCATAAATTGGCAAAAATGCCCGATATGTGAAAGTGTGCTAGTGTTTGGGAAAATACAAGCCCCACAGGTATTGTGCCTGAAAGAGGCTGGTAAATGAATACACCAAGTGGCTATCAAAACTGGCAGAGCAGCCGCCTGCTGTGCAACAATGGGTCTGACTGGTGCTTTTAAAGGAAATGACAGCCTATTCCCGCTTTTCTCCTCAGCAGACCTATAATTTATAATAAATTAGAAAGAAAATTAAAGCAAGGGGTATTTTCCACAGTAGTTTTTTTATTTTAAGCTGACAATCATTTTATTCTGCTGCTACTTCATTTAGGCTTTACCCCCCTAAATTTTATTTATTTTGTTGTTGTCAGAGCAAAAGGAAAAAAAAACAATAATGCAGCAGTTTCTGTATCAACAACTTGGTGACATTAATTACATTTTTCAAGTTGTGCAAGCATTCAGGCTTTATTATTATTATTATCATTATGAATTTCCTATATGTGACCTCTTCATTTTTAGTCATTTTCTCCTGAAAACAAGGAATTATTTAGCTTCGAAACTCATGTGTGTGTGTGTGTGTGTGTGTGTGTGTGTGTGTGTGTGCTTGCACGTGCACAGGATAAAGAATGGAAACTGAAGCCATGTGTGGACATTTGGTGTAAGCTTGCAGAGGGATCTAGGGGAGGAGATGAGTCAGTCAGGGTGCGATGCAGCACTGATGAAGACTATAGCTTTCCCCCAGATCCTAAATGCTTCCTCCGCCCCAACTATCATGATCTGAATTCTACCTTGCAAGTCTGGATAGAGCAGAGGATGTAGACTGATGCAGATAGGAGCTGGAGCCACAGGGAATCCAGGGCGGATGATACCTTCAGGACCAGGGGTGTGAGTGGCGATACTGGGAGTGTAGAGAGAGAGGGTACTGGAAAGAGGGAACCGATTACAAGGATCTACATGTGACCTCCTTCCTGGGGGACAGACAACAGAAAAGGGGGTGAAGGGAGATGTCGGACAGGGCAAGATATGACAAAATAATAATTTATAAATTATCAAGGGCTCATGAGGGAGGGGGGGCTTGGGGAGGGAGGGGGAAAAAAGAGGACCTGATGCAAAGGGCTTAAGTGGAGAGCAAATGTTTTGAGAATGATGAGGGCAATGAATGTACAGATGTGCTTTACACAATTGATGTGTGTATGGATTGTGATAAGAGTTGTATGAGCCCCTAATAAAACGTTTGGGGAAAAAAAAGCTTGCCTCCTTAACAGTACTTAGGATAAACGGGCTGTTTCAATATTTTGAGTATAAATTTTGGCCACTTGCTATGAACCATTCTTTTAGCTCAGTTTAAATCAAAACCAACCTGTCGTGTTCCACATCCCCTCAGTGACGCACACAATATCCCTCATAGTCACTTGTGCCGGAATAACCATGGATTAACTTTGTTACCCTTGCCAGACAGCATAATCGCATTGTGCTGGCTTCTCAATACTTGAGTCCAAAGAGGTTCCTAATGAAACACTACTTAGAACAATTGTGAGAGAAGCCACACTGGAGCACAAGCCGAAGTAACTTATTAGATCAGCTCAAACCTCTTATTAGGCCAGCTTTGCTGTTCTTAAAAGTTTTATGAAAGAAGACTATGTTTCCTTCACAAATTAGTAGAAAATCATTTTAGGCTCAAGTAAAATATTGATAACAGCCACAGTTCAGCACCATCTCTACTAGTATCACCATCTTCATACTGATGACTAATTATTCCCCCAAGAGGGCCACATCCTGATCCCTAAAGCCTTTGAATATGCTGCACTGCATGACAAAGGGACTCTGTAGGTGGGATGAAATTACATGGCTTGAGATGGGAAGATTATCCAGGATTTTCTGGGAGTGCTCAATATAATCAGAAGGGTCCAGGAAGCAGAGGTCATAGACCAAGGAATGTGAGCACCTGGAAACCCTGAATAAATGCAAGGCTCTCCCAAAGAGCAGCCAAAAGGAACCCGGCCTTGCTAATCCTTGATTTTAGAACCCTAAGATCCGTTTTGTGAAAGCTGACCTCCACACAGTGAACTTTGGAGGTGTTGTTTTAAAACAATTATAGGAGCATTAGGAAAATAATACAGTCATCAATACTTACAACCACCATTGAAGTAGTTGTTAATGTCCCCCCTTTACAGATGAGGGAAATGAAGTACAAAAGTATCTCAAATGGCAAATAACAAAGGCAGGAATTCTAAGAGAATTGGTAGCATCAAGACCCACGTTCTACATTTTCCCTGAGAATAGGAATGACTTAGTGTATCTTTATGTCAGCCCCTAAGCACTTAGTAAGTCACCAAAGAGCCTTGCTAGGCATCCCTTGAGTGTGTTCTTTTCCTCTGTGCTCAAGCAGTAGTCTTAAAAAAACAGCATCAAAAGTGGACATCGGAACCCAAGGGGCAGGCGTGGTTCAGAAAGGGATGAAGCATGTACATAACCCAGAAAGGGATACGTTTTATACTTGTTTCTAATGTCCAACAGTGTTTTGCTTTGTTTTCTCGGTCCTAATAAGAAGAAATGTAGATAAGCCAAGAATGAGTAAAGGTCATAGGAGATGATGTATGCTATAAAATAAACAGATAAAATTGCTAGGTAGCCAGAATAGGGACTAAGGGGGATTGTCTCCCCAAATGCCTGCATAAGGCCACAATCAAGGGGCTGCGGGGAAATCAGGCACACTAATTAGACACCTATGGGAAAATTCAGAATCGAGCATGCTCAGACACAAGCTCCCTAGGTCCAGACAGAAGCCAAACTGAGCACACCCAATTTAAGCACCAGCAATATTAGGTGCGCTTAAATTCAGCCAGTAAGTTCGGAGAGGACCCTCAACCACGGCTCCCCAGCCAGTGGGGATAAGCCTGCCACAGGATGGCAGAGACTTTTTTCTCTGCCCTTGCTCCAGTGCATGCTGCAAGCACAGGGTGAGATCATTCCCGCTTTGCGTTTGGTGGCAGGCACTAATGTGACCCTGTGCCCGCCTGGGGCCTGCTCAGGGCCTGTACTCTCTTGGCCCCTGGGATTTCCTGGTTCCACAATCATGGTTTCTGTGCAATTGTTCCTGGATTCTTTCCACGTGGTTTTTCCCGCTCAGTCTCGAACTTTCACATGAGTTTTCAAGCAGCCTTGTACGCTTCTCAGCATGTACTTTTTGAGACCGTAATACTGACACTTCCCTTCTCCTCATAAAAGTCCCTTGAATTACAAATGTGCCTCTGCCCTGTGAATTCTTAGAGCAAGAATGTAGGTACCCCAATCCACAAACCTAATAAAAATGGAGGAGAGCGTCTCCTGAACCTTTCCAAAGTATTTCTCAAATGGAGATGTTACTCCCCTTCAGTATAGCCACTTATCATTTGTCTAACCGCATTCCATCAAAGTAATCTAAAATTATCTGGGTGTGCCCAATACAACCAGAAGGGTCTAAAGATAATCTAAAGAAGATAGAAAATCACAAAATGTGGAAACTAGAAAGATCCTGGAGGTTTACTAACCCAACTACACTAACCTGCACCCTATTAGTTACATGTGACAAAGAGCAGACAACTCAAAACAGCTTAATACAAAATAAAAAGCCTGATTTGTCCAAAAAAATTGGTGGTAGATCCAGGCAGATGGAGGTGTTGTACACTCAGATAATGTTAAGCATTTCCAATTTGTACAAACATTGTGGAAAGCGATATGATGCTACTGAAACCAACTGGGAATAGAAATCCCCATATGATCCAGCACTACTTATGCTGGGTGAATGCCCCAAAGAAGTAAGAGACGCAACGAGAACAGGTACCTGCACTCCCATGTTCATCTAAGCACCAACACCTCTCACGAGAAGAATAAAATGGAAACTTTGGTCCATGCTTAATCAATGGAATACCATGCATCCCTAAAAATGTGACGAAGCCTCAAAGCACCTCATGACATGAATGAACCCAGAAACTATTAAGCTGAGTGAAGTTTGTCAGTCACAGAACACTACTGTAAGAATAAATATCGGGAGGGCAGGGATAAGAGGAGTTGATACCAAGGGTTCAAGTAGAAAAAAAATGCTTTGAAAATGATGAATGGCAACATATGCACAAATGTGATTGACACAATTGGACTGTTGTAAGAGCCCTCAATAAAATGATCACACACAAAAAGATAAATAACAAGACAAAGGCAGGCATCTGTTCTCTGGTCATATAATCTTTTTTTTTTACTTCAGATATCACAACTTAATTATTCAAATCATACTAGAGATGTACAATCATCACCACAATCAATGTCAGATCATTTTCTTCTCGTTGTTAGTATACCATCCCCCCCCCAAGCTTCCCCCCATTCCCTTAGATAATTATTGATCTAGCTATTGTCTCTATAGATTTACTATTCTGCATTTTATATACAGAAAAACATACAAAGCACAAAGAAGCAAAAAAAAAAAAAACCCAACAATGACTAGACAAAACATAAAGTTTAATTGAAAAGAAAGCAGAAAACATTAAAAACGGAAACAACTTTAAAATGAATCAAAAGAAAAATCGAATAAGGTCTTACATTTTAACCAAACTACATCTGCCATGACCAAGTTTACAATCCACTGTCTGAGAGCAAGGCTCTCAGAGGGGATTCACTGGAGGCTTCATCCATTTGGGACCCTGCAAGTGGATTCTGAACTTCCGCTGTCATCCATAATGCTCTGAAAACCAGTTGTTCAGAATTTAAGATGTGATATCATTCCCTTCTTTAGATTTAGATTATATTATTTACAACCTTGCGATCACATAGGCTAGTGTGCTTCTTCTGTGTGGAGTTAGGTGACACCTCACTAAATGGCTGTTTGTTTTAAGACAAGTCTTTAGACCCCAGATGCTATTATTATTGATAGTCAGGCACACTTTGCTAGAGAACCCATATCTCCATTGATCAATCACTTAATGAGGGTATCAAGTAGGAGACTGTCATAGGAATTGATAGTTGTTAGATTGGGGCTAGAATTAAGTATGAGCCAGAAATCCATTCATATATCTATGGCTTATATATGTTTATGATTCACTTTAGAGACAACATTATCATTTTATGATAGAGAGTATTACAAATTATTCCCTGGGGTATAATTTAATTCTACTGATAGTATCATTAATTTAGCCAATTACCATTAATTTTAAAATATTGTTAAATATAGGTCAGCTTTAGTGGTCATGAAATTTTCCAATCTGGTCTCCTGAGCAAGGCCATGGTGTGCCTACCGAATGCTCATGATCCATGTATCCTCCCCTTGTTTGTATATCTTTATAACCACTTCATCAGAAGAGGTTTCATCTCTACTCATCTCATCTCATGATGAGGGAAAAGGGCGAAGACCAATCAGTTCCTGCCACGGTTACCCCAAATCAACACACTCCCACAAGGGTGCTCAGCAAACCTTAGTGGAAATTCAGGTACAGCAGGAGGGAGGGACATGTCTGTCTCAGAGAAGCCAATTAAAATTCTGTTGGTGGGAAAACCATAAGGGACAACCTGCCATGTACCATTGCTTACATAGACTCCAAATGGGAAAGTAGCGCCAGTATTATGTTCTCAATCAGGTACTTTTGACCTAGTTTTCATTCAGCCCTTGATAACTGTGGTAGTTACATTATCTGTTGTCAATTTGGAGTTTAAGAAAGAAGGGGTGGTGGTTAACCTGTCAATCGGGTCGCAGCTTGATGACCTCATCTGGAGGCGCTAAGGAGATAAACAGCTTGCTGGCAGCAAGATACAGGTTCATTCCCAGGAGACATTGCAGCTGACAAGACATATGGATGACGTTAGTGCCCTGAGCTGGAGGAGTCACGTGGAGACTGCTGTCAGCGCTGAGATGCTTACAACACCACTGGATCAACAAGACATTCCACCCACTGGTCCGTGATCTTCCTGCATTCACCATCATTGCACATGTTGCATGAGTCTGAAGAGGAATGTATAGATTGGTATTGGACATATGGACTAATATCAAACTTATGGACTTGATCTGGAATGTTCTCTCAATATTCAATTGCTCCTGTATATAAAGCTTTCTTATACACACGAGTGTCTCGATGAATTTGTTTCTCTAGTCCACCCAGACTAACACACTTTCATAGCTTTAAACCACCATGTTTGTGCTAATTAGTTACAGTAGCCATAGGAAATTATTAGAGTATTCTACAAAATATCTATTATTAGTGGGAGAAGTGAGAACTGCTCTCAATAAACTCCAGATAAAATAAAATATTAGCTATGACTATATTATCAGCATAAATTATACAATAAACTATCAAAAGTTTTTTTTTAAGATGACAAAACTTGTCCATGGAACACAATTGGCAAGTTGCTGACTGTATAGTCAGTGAAAAGCTCCAACCCTTCCAGGTGGTTTGTTTAAGGAGAATGAATGAGCTGGATGAACTTCACCTACATAACAGAGCTGATTGTTGCAACATAAGGTCTGAGTTTTTCCAATTGGGTCAACTGCTTCTTTGGATGATTGAGGGGTCATCACGTGTCCTGAATCAATAGATTACTGAAATTTAAGTGTTTTATTTGAGGGGAAAAGTAAGAAAAGAACAATAGACATTTCCTCACTTTTATCCTTTCATTGAACCCTTTCTCTCTCCCCATCACCCCTCCCTCATTGAACCCTTTCTGTTGGGGAGTAACACGCTTCACTAAAATAGAGTCTTGCTCTGAAAAAGTAAATATTTTTCTTACTTTTGCAGGAGAGAGGGGAGTTATTTATAAGCCAAGAGTCCTGAGAGTGCAGCAGTGAAGCTTCAGCTGCTAATATGAAGGCTGCTGGTTCAAACCCACCAGTGGCTCTCAGGGAGAAGAGACCTGGTGATCTGCTTCCCTGTAGGGGGCAGAATCCTGCTCTGTCCTAGGGCGTGATTGTGAGTTGGGATCAATGCCATAGCAATCAATAACAATATATAAAATAAAAACGTGTCTCTGTCAGGAGAAGTCAGTGGTCTCTGTCCCTGGCTACCCTGGATATTTGGCTGCCCTAGTTTGTCTCACTTTTAATGTTGCTATAAATCTTACTCTTCAAAATGGTTTCTTATCAACAATTTCTTCCTGAGGAGGAATAATAGCCGGCATCTTCCCTGATGAAACACTTGTCATGAACATTAAGCTCCCAGCACTTAATACATCCTAACTAATCTTCATTTGCCCTGAAGATTGAAGCTGAATTCCACTTGGTTCAGAAAATGATTATCTATAAAACAGGCCAAGGGACCTTATCTTCAGCAAGTTCTAATTATCTATCTCTTGGGGGCAGTGGGGGGGGGGAGAATTGACATGATGTCAGAAACAACTAATTCTCTGTGAAAAGCAAAGGCAGGACATGTATTTGAAAGAGAATGGAAAGTCTGGGCTGTGCGAATACAGAGCTCAACAACGCTCACGCTAAGGAATACCTGCAGTACATCCTCCCACCTTCCACTTAAGATCCTCCCCATCTCCTTCTAGCTAACTAACGTTCCTCCTAAGCACTTTATTCAAGGCATCCTCTCTATCAAAACTCTTGTTCTCTGAGAATGATCTCTTCTCTTTCTATCCCCAACGTTTTATATTAGGTATTCAACAAATGTCTATTTTAATGAGTGATTGTTTTCAAAGATGAAGTGTGGGCTTCTTCCCAGAAGATCTGACTTGCTATAAGGAATAATTTACTTCAACTTGGAAAGCACTGTACTGGAGGCAAATTACCCCTGCCAAGCAGCCATAGAGCTTTCTGGCAAAGGTAATTTACTTCTAAAAAGAAAAACAGCAAAGCTTCTCAGTTACCTGGTTGCGCCATAGTCTGGCTTCAACTTTGGCCGTGGCTCTCAGTTTCTCAAAGACAAGAATCGAATCAATGACTTGATGCCTGTTTTTAACCATATATGACAATAGTAAACACGTCTACTTAAACAAATACAGACTAATCTAGACACAGGTACTGTCTTTAATTTTTAATCATCTCTGATGAAAGGACCTAATCCTCTGGGTTTCTAAACAATGAAATCCCATCATCTGACCAAATGTTTAAAAAAGAAAGAAACCTTGCCAAGAAGATCAAATGCAATTGAACAATACCAAGTTTGAGACTACAAGTCCTTTGTGACAGGAAAAAGGATAAAGATCTAAAATGACAATATTTATATGGGTATTTTTAAAATCATTTTTATTAGGGACTCATACAACTTATCACAATCCATACATACATCAACTGTGTAAAGCACATTTGTACATTCATTGCCCTCATCATTCTCAAAACATTTGCTCTCCACTTAAGCCCCTGGCATCAGCTCCTCACTTTTCCCCCTCCCTCCCCACTCCCCTTTCCCACCTTAACCCTTGATAATTTATAAATTATTATTTTGTCATTTCTTATACTGTCTGATATCTCCCTTCACCCACTTTTCTGGTATCCGTCCCCCAGGGGGGAGGTTATATGTAGAATCTTGTAATCGGTTCCCCCTTTCCACCCCACTCTCCCTCCACCTCCCTATATCGCCACTCTCACCACTGGTCCTGAAGGGATCATCCGCCCTGGATTCCCTGTTTCCAGTTCGCATCTGTACCAGTGTACATCCTGTGGTCCAGCCAGATTTGTAAGGTAGAATTGGGATCATGATAGTGGGTGGGTAAGTGGGTGAGGGATTGGAAGCATTTAGGAACTAGAGGAAAGTTGTATGCTTCATTGTTGCTACACTGCTTTACAAAAAAAATCAAAAAGACTGACAGGTAATCAACATAATAACATTCTGGAACTAGAGACTGAATGAATAAAATAAAACTGCTGCCGGCTGCAGGGGTCTGGGAAGACTGACACTGAATTAATTAGCCAAAAGCAGAGACCAGGTTGATTCGAGAAATTCCAAGTGCATTCCCGCAAGCGCAGGCAGAAGGAAAACAGCCAGGATTCTCCTCTGAGCCATCTCGGAGTTCAGTCCTGACCCTCCAAGTTCATATTCTTTAAACGATATGACAAAAACAGGTTTTTATAGCGATTACAATATGAAATTAGCAGGTTTTTACAACTTCACAGGATACAATTGATACTTTAACAAGGTACCATATATACTTGTGTATAAGTTGAGTTTTTCAGTACATTTTTATGCAGTTTTTGTGGTAAAATTAAGTGCCTCACCTGATATTCAGGTCGGCTTATACTCAAGTATACATGGTAGGTTTTGCAACAATCGTTAGGAAATTACCTACCTACATTTTTTTCAGGGTCATTAAACCACCATACTCTGAAGCTGTATGTGTCATTGCTTTCTCTTTCTTGTGTTACATTTTGGATTTTTAACAAACAAAATCTTGAGTTATGCTACATTTCTAGTATTTTGATTACCAACAGCTAATGCGTTCAACCTCTCTAGCAAAATCGATATTTAGTGAATATATTAAATATATACATACACACTCTAAAAAGATGAATTAATTATAAATCATGTCAATATTTTTAAAGAGCATCACTAAAGAGCACAGAGCCAAATATACTTTATAAGTGGTTGAAATGGTGACCAGCTAAGTATGCACAGTAACTCTCAATTATCTAGGCATTCCAAACAACAGGGTACTCTGCTCTTTAGGGTGGGTGGGTACCTCTTATTTATTGAAGGGGATGCTTTTCCCTTGTAGGGGGGACAGGGGGAGTCTTTCTTGAAGTTACTTGTATATTCTTGTTTAAACAAGTAATATGGGTACTCATGCTTTTAAAGGCCTGTCTCACATGTGATAACCATTCCTTAAACTCGATCTTGCAAATTAACCAACTAAAGAAAATCTTTGAAGGAACGTAATTAGTTATAAAGTACCAAATACAGGATTGCAAAACATAAGAGACAAAAAGAAAACTTAAGAGACAACTGTAACTTAAAAGTTTAAAACTAACATAAAATATATGCAGTGATTTTCCCAGTCAGGCAAGCTAAACTTTTTATTTTTAATAAAAAATAATTTTATTGGGGGCTTTTACAGCTCATATAACAATCCATACATCAACTGTATCAAGCATATTTGTACATATGCTGCCATCATTATTTTCTAAACATTTACTTTGTACTGAGCCCTTGGTATCAGCTCTTTTTTCCCTCCCCCCACCTTCGTGACCCCTTGATAAATTATAAATTATCTTCATATCTTACACTGGCCTCTGTCTCCATTCCCCGTTATTTCAGTTGTTTGTCCCCCTGGAGGAGGGTGTGTATGTGGTTATGTGTTGATCATTGTGATCAGTTCCCCCTTCCTCCCCACGTTTCCCCACCTTCTCCCTACCATTCCGGTATCACTACTCTCATTCCTGTTCCTGGATTCCACATGTGTTTTGAGCTCTTACCACTCTGAATGCGCCCGATCTCGTTCTATCCCAGGATAAACTTATAAAACAAGTTCTTGAAGCAAAATAACATGCAAAAAAGGGACAACAAAACCACATGGAAATTTTCTATTTTATTAATGAGGAGTGACTTCACCACATGCCCACCAACTGTTGCAATGTAATAAAAAGCCACGGATGAACAAAATTCCAGATTAAAAAAAACACTAGCAATATGAAAAAATATATAATATTTTTTAGTGTGTCTCATTGTCTTAGCTTAAGACCGTCCTCTTCCTTCCGGAGAGAAATTTCCCTTTTATTTATTTTTTTACTGAGAGGTAATCTTATCTAATGCCAATTCCACAGATAAGTCTTTTAAGTGGTCTTATAAAGAAAGTATACTCCTAACAAAAAACTTCATGTATCTGATTTTAATCTTCATATTCTAATTTTGGCAAGAAGAGTCAAGCTGTAGAGTATGAAATTTAACTTTACCTAACTTAGCTTAGGTTATGCAGTTGCTGAGTCCGAGTTGAGTAGATGATGGCAGTGAGTTTGTGTTTTAAAGTACTTTGATACACACTTCCCTGTTTACTAAGAAGTAACTTTGGAATTGAAGGACTTATCGAAACAATAGCTAGGGCTGGTGCAGATTGAGTGAACGGCTGGTCAGGCCACTGAAACCACAAAGCTTGATGTTATGGGACCTTGTTGGGGCGGGGGAGGTAGGGACACTGCCTTCACGTTGATTCCAGCCTACAGCACCCCTAAAGGACCGGCCAAGTACACTGCCCCTTTGGGTTTCGAAGGCTGTACATCTTTATGAGAATAGAAAGCTTCATCCTCTCAGGGAGAGGCTTATGGGATCGAACTGCTGAATAAGCAGCGCAATGCCGTTACAGTTCCTGGACCTCTGGAAGAACGAGATGGAAAATTCAATTAATCATGAAATGAAGCCTGAATCGTGGCGTGGCTACATAAGGACGCCAATGAAGGCGATGGGCACAGAACCTGCAGGAGCTCCTGGTAAGTGAAAGATATCCACATACACAGGAGAGTATGGGACTTAGAAGCTCTGCAGTGGAAACCACCCCTGGCCTTATTCTGTGCATGCTTGTGTGGCTCCTTTTTGGACATACCAAGTGGGTAATCATAAGTGTATCATACTTCTGTGAAGTATTCTACTGAATAACTCAACCTGAAGGAAGGGTGGAAGCTGGTCGGTCAGAAGTGAGGAACTCCCAGAGAACGCCGGATCTTGCAGCTGGCATCCTGGAAGGGTAGAGGGAAATCCCTACATTTGTACCACGTAAGAAATTAGGTGTGTTGTGGGAACTCCGACCTTATGGCTATGTCTGCTTGCTTGCTGAGTTACAGGGAGGGAAGTGACACGTGGGCAGCTGATGGCAGAAATGACCCCTGGCAATTAAAAAATTTTGAACTACAACCCATAATCCAGGATAAAATCTGCTTTTGAAGCCCAGCTTGATCATAGCAGTGCCCCACAGTGGGCAGTATTGCCCACTTTGGGAAAAACTGATCTAAATGTAAGAGCTAAAACTTTCAGACTGCTTTTAAAAAAAGAAAAATGTGAGAAAATCTTCATGACCAGGCAATGGTTTCTAGATATAGCATAACTAAGAAGTAGATCCAATCCAAATGACCATCAACTGCTAAGTGTATAAACAACACGTGGCACATGCATGAAACTAGATATTTAACAATTTTTTAAATGAAGTATTGATATATGCTACAACATGAGTGAACATTAAAAAGTATGTGAACTAAAAAAAGCCCATTACAAAACTACAATGTGCATAGTCCCGTTTATATAAAATATCTAGCAAATCTATAGAAACAGAAAGTCGACTACTGGTTGCTGGTGGCTGGTTGGAGGAAGGAGCCCTGGTTAAGAGTGGGACTGCTCATGGCAAGGTCAGCAGTTTGAAACCACGAGATGCTCCAAGAGAGAAAGACAGGGCTTTCTTTTTCTGCATCTGAGTTAGAATCTTGGAAACTCACAGGAGCGAGTCTGCCTGCCCTATAGGGTCAATTATGAGTTGGCATCTACTCAATGGCATTCAGTTTGGTTTGGTTTTGGATAGAAGGCAGAGAAGGTAGGAGGTATGAAGAGATGATTTTGGGGGGTCATGAAAATAGCCCAAAAATACTGTTGATGATGGTTGTAGAATTCTGTGGGCACGGCCATCTAGCTCAGAAGCAACAACTCCCACATGGAAGATCACGAGGTGTGATCACGAGGTGCCAAAAGGATCAGTTGACAGACATCAAAGAACAAAAAATCATATCATTATGTGCTCAACTCCTTGAAGACAAATGGGTGCATAAGCAAATGTGGCAAAGAAAGCTGATGATGCCCGACTATCAAAAGATATAGCATCTGGGGTCTTAAAGGTATGAAGGTAAACAAGCGGCCACCTAGCTCAGAAGCAACGAAGTTCACATGGAAGAAGCACACCCGCCTGTGCGATCACGAGGTATTGAAGGGACCAGGTATCAGGCATCATCAGAACAAAAAATCTTACCATATTCAATGAGGGGGAGAGTGCGGAGTGGAGACCCAAAGCCCATGTGTAGGTCACTGGTCATCCCCTTACAGAAGAGTCTCGGGGAGCAGACGAGCCAGTCAGGGTGTGACGTAGCAACGATGAAAGTTACAACTTTCCTCTAGTTTAAGATGACCAGATTTTAACATTAGTAAAGTGGAACACCATTGACCGGGGTAGGGGATGGTGTGTGTGTGTGAGGGGGGTGGGAGGTTCTTGATTAAAAATTTGGTCTATATGGAGCAACAAAAATTTTCATAGAACGAAAAAACAGTATTTTAATATATACTTTTAAATTTTAACAGAAGTACAATTTACAAATATAATACATTAAAAACTATGTATAGCATTATTTTATTCTTTGGCATATTTCTCATTTGAGTGAATTTTTTTTAGTAGATTGCTGTCGTTGTTTAAAAGGTCATGAAAGTTTTCACAAGAATTTGTTAACTTATATTTCACACAAAAAATGGTTTTCAAAGTCTCAACACTTAATTGTGATTTTTCTGAAGTCCACACTTTATTTAGCGTAGAAAAAATACGTTCAGTCGCAGTATTAGTTCCTGGTAAGGACAGCGCGTATTCCACAATTTTTAGTGCATTCTTGTATGGAACATGGTTTGTTTCAAAATGATGAAACATTTCTAACCATTTGTTCTCTATTGTTATTTTTCCTGATGCCCAAAATTTAACCTTTTCCTTATCAATATATTTTTAATAATGATACCTCATCAAAAAATCATTTCAGAAATATTACTATAATGGGAAATTTTGAGTAATATGATCGAATGATTTTTGCACATCATTCCAATTAAGTTCTTATTTTAATGTAACCCAATGAAAATGTTCAATATCATTGTAATGTACCATCCACTCTTCTAAATAATCTATGCAGTTATTACAGAATTTTTAACATGATTCATGATATCTGCACGATTTATTGCACCTTGTTCTTCTAACTGGCTTATACTATTACAGATAGTTAATGGAAAAAAATTATTTTCTAACCTCTCTTGACACTGAATTTTAAATTAACTTCATTTGCTACTTTGATTACCGAAATTTTGTCACCTTCAATGTTTTATAGCATTTTGAAAAAGAGTTGCTTGATTGTGTACAAACTAGTCAAATTTTTTAAGATTCTTTTTCAAAAAACTCTTCTAAAATCCTGTGATAAAAAGTAGGAGTTTAAAGGATTACATATTTTCAAAATTCTTTCGACAGCTGGCAAAATAGCTAACCAGCGCGTTTTACTGTATCCAAGTATTTTCTGATATTCGACTTCCACAGTTTCAAAAAATTCTTTAAGCATTTCAATGCACACAGTGTATGTATAGAAATAAGATAATATTTTAATAACAATATTTTCCACATCTACGGGCAACAAATCAGCAGCTGTTTGAATGGCATTATGTATTATGTGTACTGCACAACCAACACCAATAATGTTTTGATTAAAGCTTTTGTTTAATTTATTAAAAATATTATTTGTACCTCTTCTCACTTTTCCACCAAAATACGCGTTCATGTTGTCTGCGCAATATGCAATCATCTTATGTTTTAAATTGTTTTTTCCAAAATATTAATAATGGAATTGAAAATTATTTCAGAAGTTTTTCCAGGCACAGAAACGAAACCTAAAATTCTAATTTTTATTCCAGTTTCTGAATCAAAAAAATCTAATAATGCTTGAAAATAACTTTATATCCTTACGATTAGATGCGTCAGAATATATGGATATAAAATTAATTTTTTCTAGATTTTTGTTTAATTCTGAAAACGCTTATGGGGAAAGCACATTACACACAATTGCCTCGGATTTTGTTCTAGCACAGCCATATTTTTTGTTGATTAACTTTTTGACAACTTGTGATGTATAGTCCATAGATCTGAAGGGATGATTGTGATTAACAGCATGAAAAGACATAAGTCCTTCTGCTAATGCTAATTTCTTTTCTTTGTCTCCACAAGTTGTTTTCCGAAAAAAATCCCTGTATTTTGGAGGAAGATGTAGCAGTATTTATACTGCTGTATATACTCCTGTAGAAGCTGAGTTTTTTCAGCACGAAAAATGTGCTGAAAAACTAGGGTTCGGCTTATACATGGGTCAGTGGTACCTCAGTGAGGTGTAACATCTTGCTGCCCCCACCACGCCCCAAGGTAACAGAATGAGCACCTGTTATCTCAAGGGTGATTGCTGATTCTCCGCTGTTCATTCAAAGTCCGCTGATACTGCAGGGCTTTGAATGTTTGTTTACTCACATTTAACCAATCAGAGCCGTCCTATGACGTGTCTGTGGCTACGCTCTGTCTCTCCCTTCTAGTCTCTGTGTTAATTCACATCCTGCATTCCCCGCCCACACGGACTCCCCCCCACCCACTCCTGGCTAACACGTGTGTGTGTGGGGGGGGGAGGTGTGGCATTACCATGAAAGTTCTTTTTCAAAGTCTTAGTTTCTTTATCCTATTAGAAATGGATACTCTTGAACCAAAATACAAACACTGGTCATATGAGGCTGGTTTCAAAATGAAGGTTGTGTAAAGAGCAGAAGAGAGCAATAATAGTATTGCAAGTAGGGAATTCTGTGTTGACGAAAAGCACGTGAGGGAGTGGCAGAAAATGAAGGCTGACTTGGAACAGATTCCAAAAAATATAAAAGCTTTCCGTGGTTTAACATCTTTTTATGGGGCTCTAGACAGTGAATTGCATAAATGGGTTATGGAGTGTCGTCAAAATGGTTACTACATAACACGCATGGGAATCCACATACGAGCTCTACAAATGGCTAAGGGTGACAAATATAAAGCACCAGGCATTGAAAAATTTGCTGCGTCAGCAGGATAGCATACCCACTTCATGAATAGGTTTGGCCTACTACGTTTGAGACAAAGAACAAAGATTTCCCAGAAATTGCCACAAGACCTTGAAGAAAATATTACCGTATGTCATTCCAATCATTTATTATAAAACAAAGAAGGATTTATCATTATGACCTGGCAGATTTTGGGAATATGGATGAAACTGCTATGACTATTGATCTTCCAAGCAACAGAACTGTGGCAAGTTTAGGAGAAAAAAACATTTTTCTCAAAACCACAGGAAATGAAAAAAAAAACACACTTTACAGTTGTTCTATCATGTTTGGCAAATGGAACTAAGCTGCGTCCTGTCATTACTTTTAAAAGAAAGACCTTGCCTAAAATGATCAATTTCCCACCAAGAATTACTGTTCATGCACATGCTAAAGGCTGAATGGATGAAGACAGAACAAAAAAATGGCTGGAAGAAATTTGGAACCGACGACCAGGAGCAGCCTTGAAGAAAAAGCCATCGTTACTTGTTTGGGATATGTTCGGAGCCCACCTGGCGGATGACATAAAAAAATTGGCAAAACCTAGTAAAGTTACTTTAGCCGTTATTCCAGGTGGGCTTACATCTGTACTGCAGCCTCTGGATGTATCTTTGAATAAGCCTTCTAAAGACTGTGTGTGAAGCATGTGGCATGAATGGATGTCATCTGGTCAAGCTCAACTAACAAAAGGAGGAAATCTCATGAAGCCTGACATAGAGTTAATAGCAAAGTGGGTTCAAGATGCATGGGAAGACATTCCAGAAGACATGGTGTGACGTGCCTTCCAGAAATATAGTATTAGTAATGCTACGGATGGCAGTGAAGACTGCGCTTTGTATGAAAATGACAGCAGTGATGGTGATGACGGCGATCTCAGTGAGGACAGCGTCTATGATGACCTCACACCAGCTGAAGCTCTGCATTGGGATACGGATGATGGTAAGGAATCCAGTTTTGAAGGATTTTAACTCTACATTTTAGCTTGATTGCTGACTGAGCTCAGGGAATAGTACTCCTAAGGTATCATTGTTTTTGTTGAACCTATTTTCTACCTTACTGTGCTGGTTCGCTATTAAATGACTTGTTGTCCTATTATTTATATTTTTATTTAAAATAAATATTTAAATACATTACCCCACTGATGTCTCAATTTTTAGTAATTTTATTTTCATTTGTTTTGATTATTGGCACTTGCCAATAGCTTCTGCATTTTCCACCCCAGGCTTATACTCTAGTCAATCAGTTTTTCTGGTTTCCCTGGTAATAATTAGGTACCTCGGCTTATACTCGGGTTGGCTTATATTCGAGTGTACATGGTATCTTTTATGTTTCTGTGTCTCCAAGTGCTTTGAAATATCATTCTTCCCACCGTGTGGAATAGAAAATTCACCATTACATTTCTCACATTTTACCATGTAATCCCTTTTGGTTTTTTTAATAAAAGGAAATTCACTTCTTGGATCATCATTGAATTTGCATCCTCTTTTCTTACTCATTATGCTAAAAATCTTTTAAAATTTTAAAATTATTTTATAAATTATTATATACATATTGCTTAAAAACATAAGTCGGTACATAATTACATGAACATATTTTATTGTTAGTTTATAAATTAAATTAATTTGATTGTTATAAAGTAACTATATTTTAAACATTATTTTAATTTTAATCCTATATTTCTTTCTAAATAATAACAATACTAACTTGTATTATCTTTTTCTCTGAATTTGCCTTAACATAAGCTGTGTCACTTTCAAGGTTGGCGCTAGACTTTTTGCCGCCAACATAAAATATAAATAATACGAGTACTGTATGCTAAATTCAAGAAAATTTATGTATTTATAAAATAAATAAATTACCTAAATTATCTGAATAGCTGATTTGTTGCCATCACCTGTTTAACCAGCACTAGCATGTAGTAACATGTGTATAGTCTGAGAGACAGTTATAAAATGATTTCGTCATTGCCAAAACCCCAAAAATGCCATTGTTCATTAAGTCCAAACAATGGTGGTTGAATTCTAACAACTGATCAACAATGCGAACTTTGATAAGCAGTTTTTGATCATCAGTTCTCAACAGTTATTTGTTATTATTAAAGTTTAACATGGTAAAATTAACAAAATAATATAAAACTCATATCCTAGAGAAATAGCCACATGGCTGCAGAAAACCATATATTCCCTTCCCATTCTCCCGCCATTCGCTGGCTTGTCTTGAATTCTTTCCAAAAATTGGGATCTTTCTCAAACACCACGGGACGCAGGACAAATTGTCAAAAATCGGGACTGTCCCAAAGGCGGGATGTCTGGTTATCTTATTCTAGTTCCTAAATGCTTCTTCCTCCCCCACTATCATGATCCCAATTCTACCTTGAAAATCTGACCGGACCAGAGGATGTACACTGGTACAGATGGGAGCTGGAAACACAGGGAATCCAGGGCGGATGATCCCTTCAGTACCAGTGGTATGAGTGAAGATACTGGGAGGGTGGGTTGGAAAGGGGGAACCGATGACAAGGATCTACATGTGACCTCCTCCCTGGGGGACAGACAACAGAAAAGTGGGTGAGGGGAGACATCGGACAGGGCAAGATATGACAAAATAATAATTTATAAATTATCAAGGGTTCATGAGGGAGGGAGGAGCAGAGAGGGAGGGGAAAATGTGAGAACCTGATGCCAGGGGCTTAAGTAGAGAGCAAATGTTTTGAGAATGAGGAGGGAAATTAATGTACAAATGTGGTTTACACAGTTGATGTATGTATGGATTGTGATAAGAGTTGTATGAGTCCTTAATAAAATGATTTTTAAAAGAATTCTGTGAACGTAACTGCAAGCCATTTAGTTCCCTACTTTACACGTAGAATTATATGAGGGGCTTCAAAATGGGATTTGTGGACAAAGTCCATTATTTTTTCATTCCATTTTACCAAAGACTTTTCCATAGGGTACATAAACTGGGTCTCAATAATGTGGTTTTTAAAAGTCTTCAGATCCTAGGTGTAAGCAGAATTTACAACAAAAACACAACTCATATTAGGAAAAAACTGGTAAATAGTAGCTTATGAAATTCAAAACTTGCTGTTAGCGACCCTATGAAGAGGATAAAAAGTTAAGTAACACCCTGGGAGAAGATGCAAGAAGACTTAACAAAAGCCATGGGGATTTTCCATTACCTCTTAATTCTATTTTTAACGAACTTCTTGAAGCCTCCTTGTATTTTCAGAAGTCATATCCAACAAAGGACTAGTATCCAGAATATATAACGAACTCTCAAGGCTCATCATAGAAATGAAAATATAACATCCAATTAGAACAGGGCATAAGACATTAAGAGACATTTCACCCAACAGAATATACAGGTGACAAGCAAATAAGTATAAGAAAGGATGTCAACCTCTTTTGCCATTAAGGAAATACAAGCTAAAGTCTATCACAATAAGATAGCACAACTCACTACCAGACTGGCTCAAATTTAAAATAGTTCTGTGAAAGAAGATGGAGAAACAGGTCCACGTTACTCGTGAAAAGGTAAAATGCTACAGCTTACTCTGCAATCTAGTAGCTTCTTGTAAAACTAAACATATGCCTTTCACACAATCTAGCAACTGTACCATTGGGCCCTTTTCCCACAGAAAAGGAAACATATTCACATAAAAACCTATACTCAAATGTTCACAGCAGATATGTTGTAATAGCCGAAATCTGGAAACAACCCAAATGTCCTTCAATGAGTGAACGGTTAAATAAGCTGTAGTGCATTCGCACTGTGATATACTATTTGGCAATCAAGGGGAATAAGCTATTGACAAACAAATCAACTTGGGTAGCTCTCAAGGGTGAGTGGTTCTCAAGATTGGGGGTGAGGGTGGAGAAGGAGACAGTATCAAAGTTACATACGCAAATATCTCAAAAATTACAATAAAAAACATGGATGCCAGATTTATGTATCTTCATAAGCATCTGATGTAGAAAAGGTACTGGCACCTAGAGGACGTAGTGACTGTCACAATGCGCTCAAAGAGAAGAACAATTGTGAGATGGCACAGGACCGGGCACTATTTCGTTCCACTGCACATAGGGTTGCTAGGAGTCAGAACCGACTTGACAGCACTGATCAACAACATCCTTTCTCTGTGGCAAATAACCAACATTGTGTTCTCTATGCCCACTGGCTTTTTAAAAAGTTATATAAACTCTTATAACATTCTTGAAATGGCAAAGTGGGTTAAAATCAGTGGTCTCTAGGGATGGGAGAGAGAGGTGTGACTGGTTAGAAAAGGGTACCACAGAGGAGCCTTGATTGATGGAACGTTCTGGTGTCTTGAATGTGGTAGAGGTCACATGAATCTATACATGCAATAAAATTGCATAGAACCACACACACAAAAAAAATGGCATATGAAGCTGGGGAGATGTGAATAAGCCCAGTGGATTGTGTCAATGTCAATTCCTTGACTGGGCTATTACACCTACAGTGATACAAGTTGTTACAATTGGGGGTAATTGGGAAAGGAGCCTACAGGATCCCTTTGTAGTATTGTATATTTTTTTGGTAACTGCCTACAAATATCTTAAAATGATATGGATCCAACTAGACTGATAATGAAGGGGGTAGAGGGTAAGGGATGAAACATTTCAAAACCACTGATTTTAGGCACACAGAGGATATTTCTGGATGAAGTAGTCATCTCCTTCTTAAAGATGAAGATAAAACAACAACACACTGCCGTCAAGTTGGTTTCGACTCATAGTGGCCCTCAGGGAGAGAGCAGAACTGCTTCTTCACGTTTCTGAGGCTGTAAATCTCTCAGAGTAGATGGTGGGTTCAAACCGCTGACCTGTGGTTTGCAGCTCAACACCCGGGCTCCTAGAGCCACCTTCAAAGTCTGTTTTCACTTTTTACCCATACTCTATCATTGTGTGTCTCACAGTAAAGTCCACACATACAGAGCAGAGAATTAGCTTTAAGTTCTACCCACAGTATTAGAAGAAAATTAATGGAGTATAAGACTTATACACTGAGGTCACAGAGGTACCAAGGGGCAGAGTGATGATCGGAAACTGTTTTTCTGACTCTAAAGCTTGCATTATGCTCTGTTTCCCTAAATCATAACTCCTTTTGCTAATTTGAACACCACTGTTTAGAATTTAATTTTAGATGTTCAAAATCTAATTCCACCAACGGTTCATAGATCTAAACATAAGTTAAATTCCATTTCAAGAATTTACCAGATATGAGAATGCGACAGGAGGACTAATCATGCTTTTTAAAAAAAAGAAAAGAAAAAATTTCTGCTAGTATATAGAAAAATCACTTTAAAAGTTTAACTTCGTGAGTATAAAAGAAGCCAAGAAAGGTTCATGGAAAAGAAAGACGGTCTGAGGGAATGTGAAATATTCTTGGCCTGAGTTAAATGCCTTTGGGTCTGAAAGAGCCAGACAAATGTTTAAGCAGCGCCAAAAAACACGTTATGCTTCTAGTTAAGTGGTGAGTTAGAACTAGGCCACATCTCATTTTGCTGTCCCAAAGTGCTTAAATTAGAATCAGGTTTTTCAAATCCTCCACAGGCCAGGTTTGGCTCTTCCAGTTGGCACCTAGACATCAAACTCTTGTGACAATTTGGAACAACCAAAAATAGCTTTGGGTATTCAAACCATCATGTAGTCACAAAGGTCAGATTTGAATTAATGCAGTTTAAGGCTAAAAAAAAAAAAAGAGGGGGGTTGGGGTGAGGATGGGGATAATACAAGCCTTGAAAGAGAATAGGGGAAAAATGGAGATGAACATTAAGCAACTCCCACAGCTGGGTCTCCATGAGATGAGCGTGTACACCGCTCGCTCTTCCGCCCTCACGCTCCATTAGAAGGCACTTCACCTCCGAGGTGTGTGAGGTCTCCCAGCAACCACACTGCGGGGCCATTTCTCATATTTTCTACTGATTCCGTTTCCAAGCCTTCCTCATGTACCAATTTTCTATAACATCAAGGCCAAATTGCTTTGCCTGACATCAAGGCCTTTCTAATTGGAATTCAAGCCCAGGTATCTCTAGATTTATTTCTCATTATCTCCCTTCCCTTCCTTATTATGAACAGACAGGTCTACCCGCAGTTTAAAAAGGCGGCATATCCCAGCTTAGCACCCTTGGCTAAGGCCACCAGCATATCCCCTATTCCTTCTCGACTTGGCAAAATCCTTATGCGCTTCAGGGCAAGCCCTAGCTCTTGTATAAGTCTTTCCCAAGTCACCACAGGAAGCACAAATAGCCCCTTTCTCTCTCAAACCTAAACTCATTATGTAATATTCTAAACCACACACTGGGGACTTCTCATAAACCACATTATACTAATATTTATATATGGGCTGCTAATTTAGTGGCTCAAATTCTCCCAGGGAGAAACAGGGCTGTTGATTCCTGGAAAGAGTTACAATCTCAGAAGCCCTCAGGAGCAGCTCTACACTGGTCCTCCTGGATCACTATGAGTCTGAGGCAATTTGATGGCAGTGGGTTACCTCTGTCTTAAATTCCTCAAATGTAAATATTAAGGTCTCGGAAGGCAGGAATGCTAGTCTTCTTTATCCCTGTATTTTACATGTAATCTATCCAGAATCAAATTGATGGTATTTGAGCTTCGGCTAATCGGATTTTAAAGTACTCATACAAGGACACTAAAGAAAATTGTTATTTATAAACCAAAGGAAGAAATATAGGCCATTAGAAAAATCTCAATAGTCTACTGTTTCCGTGCTCCACAATAAAAGAACAATCTTCTTAATCTCTTTAATAAAAACAAAAGCAGTCCTGATGTGCCACCAAGCCAGGACAGTGTAACTACTGAAGACAAACCTCTATAAGCCTGCTGAAAAAAGCAGCAATATGTTTACTGTTGACAGTAGGGTTCTTCAGCATGAAGCAGAGAACCAGTAGAGAGGTCTGAGGGATCGGCCACAATCCCAACTACATGGACATCCCCGTGCCCCCCAGAAGAATTTACTTCAGAGGACAGCACCGAAGCTACAGCTCAGGCAGAGGGGCATGTCTGATCAGAGCACAGAGGAGGAAATGACGATGGAGGAAGAGAGAGAACACATCCTGGCCCACCAAGCCTTGAGGACGATATCCCTGCTCAGAGCAGCCAATGCACAGAGAGGACCATATGGCGAGCCCCACTATGAGACACAACATCTCTCCCTGCCCCATATCCCTACAGGGGACAACACTGGAGATACAGCAAGGGAATTGTGTCCAGTCTCACCCCACTGCACCAGGGCAAAACACTTAGGGTGTGCAACAGAACAGAAAGGGGAGCAGAGCAAGGAAGTCTCAAGGGAATACCAAAAATAGACTTTGGGGCCAGGGCGTGGCACCCCATCAGACTGGACCAGAAAACACTCCTAAAGGTCAACAAACAGATCTTGAACTGTTTACAGGGTTTTCTCTTTTTTTCTCATTGGTTTTTTTATTGTTGTTGTTATGTTTTGCTTTGTATTGCTTTTGTGCTCATTATTGTCTCTGCAGGTCTATCTAGATAAGATAGGCTGGACAAACAATCTAGAGGAGAAAGCAATGGGACCGACAGTTCCAAGGAGGACGTGGGAGAGGGGGCGGTGGGGGAAACAAAGTGGGTGTTGACAAATCCAGGGACAAGGGAACAAGTGATCCAAAAAATGATGGCGAGGAAGGTGTGGGAGGCCTGGTAGGGCTTGATCAAGGGCAATAGAACTGAGAGGAATTACTGAAACCCAATGAAGGCTGAGCATGATATTGGGACAAGAGCAAAGTAAAAGGAAATAGAGGAAAGAACTAAGAGGCAAAGGGCATTTATAGAGGTATAAATACAGGCATGTACATATCTAAATACATTTGTATATGACAATGGGGAAATAAATCTATGTACATATATTTATCGCTTTAGTATTAAGGTAGCAGATGGACATTGGACCTCTACTCAAGTACTCCCTCAATGTAATAACACTTTGTTCTATTAAACTGGCATTCCAAGATGCTCACCTTCTCAATACAATCACTGCAGACAAAGTGGGTGCAGAGCAAATATGGTGAAGAAAGCTGATGGTGCCCAACTATCAAAAGATATAGTGTCTGGGGTCTTTAAGACTTGAAAGTAAACAAGCAGCCATCAAGCTGAGAAGCAACAAAGCCCACATGGAGGAAGAGCACCAGCCTGTGTGATCATCAGGTGTCAAAGGGATCATGTATCAGGCACCAAAGAACAAAAAATCTTATCATTGTGAATGAGGGGAGTGCAGAGTGGAGACCCAAAGCCCATCTGTAGGCAACTAGACATCCCCTTACAGAAGGGTTGAGGGGAGGAGATGAGCCAGTCAGGGTGCAGTGTAGCAACAATGAAACATACAACTTCCCTCTAGTTCTTTAACGCTTCATCCCACCCCCCCACCCCCACTATCATGATCCCAATTCTAACTTACAAATCTGGCTAGACCAAAGGATGTACACTGGTACAGATAGGAACTGGAAATCCAGGACAGATGAACCCTTCAGGACCACTGCCCAGAGTGGCGATACCGGGAGGGTGGAGAGAAGGTGGGGTAGAAAAGGGGAAACCAGTCACATGGATCTATATATAACCTCCTCCCTGAGGGACAGACCACAGAAAAGTGGGTGAAGGGAGGCATCAGACAGTGTAAGATATGACAAAATAATAATAATTTATAAATTATCAAGGGTTCATGAGGGAGGGGATGGGATGGGAGGGGATAAAATAAGGAGCTGATGCCAAAGGCTCAAGTAGAAAGAAATGTTTTGAGAATGATGAATTCAACAAATGTGCTTGAGACAATGGATGGATATATGGATTGCAATAAGAGTTGTAAGAGCCCTCAATAAAATGATTGAAAGAAAAAAAAGAAAGAAAGTCACATTCTTTGCTTGACTCCAGTAAAATATGACTTTGCTGCATCCTGCAGTCTATGGAAGAAAAGAGTTATACAAAAGCCCATTCAAAGACAAATCAATGTTTGAGCAAAAATAATTATCCTGATGTTTTAAAACTACTGATCAATATTGTTACTACACAGTGAGAATACAAAATTGGGTTTTTTCTGCAATCATGATTTCACATTTGGAAAATAAGTCCTGAATTCATTTTCCTAATCTAGACTCAAAGAAAATAACAAGAGTGTCTATAAAACCAAATTACTCTATAATTTGGTCTCTAGCCTTCCAAAAATAACTTCTATATGATAACCATTTAGCTCATGGAGTCTTGTCTGTAAAGAGAGGACTGAGTTATGCAATCAATTTTAATGTGCAATGTCCTGGGGTTTCTTTTAAGAGGTGAGCTGTCAGTAGAAGGAAATACACAGACAAAGGAACTGTTGGACTTTGGAGATAGCAGACTGCCTCATATCTATCTACCTACCTATCTAAACCAGAGTCCCAGTTTTCATTTCTGTTCTGGAATCCATGCCAGGATAGCTGCAGGTTTAGATAGATAGGGAATAAATGACCATACCCAGACTTTCCTGCAGTTTTCTTTTTCTTTTTTTTTTCTTTTTAAAATCATTTTATTAGGGACTCGTACAACTCTTATCACAATCCATACATACAACCATTGTGTCAAGCACATTTGTACATTTGTTGCCATCGTCATTCTCAAAACAGTTTCTTTCTACTAGAGCCTTTGGTATCAGTTCCTGTTTTTTCTCCTTCCCTCCCCTACCCTCCCTCAGGAGCCCTTGATAATTTATAAATTTATTTTTTCATGTCTTACACCGTCCGAAGTCTCCATTCACCCACTTCTCTGTTGTTTTCCTAGAGTTTTCAAAGAATCCAAGTCAGTCATAAGAAACTGAATGCAAACTGGAATGCACCAGCCATTTCCCAAAGCTGATTAGCCAAACACGTTCTCCGGAGAATTCCAGAAATACCTCAATTTCAGTGTATTCTTAAGACCATTTTTGCAAGTATTTTTGTGGTATTTTCCAAATTCGTCCCCAAAGGAAAAAAATTTCAAGGTTTCAGTGGCAAGAGGTTGGAGAAACTCTAGGTACCATGTATTCCCACTGGAGAGCACTCTGGAGGTTAAAGATGTTGGGAAAGTCCTCCTACAAAGAAAGCAACCAGCCTTCGCTCAAAACCTAACTGAAATTCTATCAAGCCTTCCGTGGGGCTCCTCCTCTCTCCACCTACCTGGTGCTTTTACAGAGCATGGGTCCCATCTCTACAACTAAAGAAATTCTGACCAAAAAGATGCACACATTCAAGCCATATGAGGAGGCTTCACAAAGTCCCCCTCCCCTCCCCCTTGGATGTATGGTGTCACCTAAAGACCTGTGAGGAGGAATTTGCCTAGGGTATGTATGATCTGTGCCTGGCTACCCAAGTCCAAAATGTGAGTTTGTCAGCACAAGACTCTGAATTTCACACGGGCAGGTTGGCAGTAAGCAAAGCCATAAGGCTGGTCATTTCTTAAATTACAACGAACAACAAATAGTCATGGAACCCCCTATATTCTAACCCCACAGGCCGAGCCCATTCTAGCACTCTAGAAGAGCTGCTTGGAAAATCAAGTCACATTTGCAAAAAGACACACCATGAAGAGGGGAAACTCATTAGATGACGTGTGGGTTTCATGGTAGCCATATGAGCGAGTTTGATGTGCCTATCTCATAATACCAACCAATGGCCTTGTTTGAACAATGAAACCACACAAGAGATGAGTAAACTACTAGCCTAGAGTTGATATGAAGCTTTAGCTCCCTATTCATCTCCCGCAGCCCTAAAGATCTCTTCTTCCCCATAACTGTTATGGACCATTGCTGTTTCTTCAATCTTTAAGCATGGGAAGAAGGCATTGGGAAATCTGGCACATTTTTTTTAATCCACCACCACCCATGCCCCCACCCCACCCCTCCATCCTCACACACAATGTCCTGTGCCAAACAATCTAGGTGAAAATAGTGAGTCTGCAATGCAAACAGCTCTCTTTATAACAAGTCCTTGGGAACCAATCTCCATTGTAATCCGTAGGCCCTATCTAGAAACTGCTGAGATCGTTCTGTATTTTAATCCTTGAAATTCACAAGCAACTCTTACCCTGATTCCATCTCCTCACCAGAGCTGGTCACATCACAGACAGTAAAATTAATTCAACTGCTGGGTCCCATCCCCCTTGTCCCTTACAGATGTTAAGGGGTGAAATCTGCTTAAAGACTAAAATAAAGGTCACTAAACATATTAAATTTAGTCTACGTAGTACTTTTGTATTTGAAAATAACATATCAAAAATATCTAGTATTTACAGCTACTCCTAAAATACTGGAAGATCCAGTCACACTGGACAATATGAGTGAACATAAATGGACAAGAACGGCTGAAGCAGAACGCTGCCTCTCCTTTTAACAGGTCATGCTCCTGTCGATGCTCAACACTCCCTGTGGTCGTATAGCTGCCCTTGGGGGGCATTTATCTTTGCAGCCCTGGTTTAATCCATAATAGGTTGATTTAACAGTTTAACTCACAATGAACACTCTCACGGCATGATCTTCCCAAGTTCTCAGAGGTCAGCTCATTACATTGTGCAAGTTCCCCTTGTATAATTCACCATTCCTTCTACTGTCCTGGAACTGCAAGGAGTAAAAGATAAGGAAGCAGCCTAGGAGATTGTGGCGGAAGGAATCCTTGACTCCAGCATTAGGCGCTTTCACTTATTAGCAAGGGTGAATTAAAGGATGTACCAGACAATCAATGAAACCTTTTTTACCACTCATCCCCTAGTTCGCCTCCCAGCCACCCTATAAAGCAGGACCACGATGCATTTCTATAAGTTTCTCCCCGTCCTACCCTGCTGGCTACAAAACTCGCGGGGCCCAAAGCAAAATGAAGATATAGCACCCCTTCTTTAAAATATAAATATATATATGAATAATTTCAGGGTGGTAACAGCTAATCTAAGCATTGCACCCAGAGCCGCACAGCAAGAAGGAAACTGGCCTGTCCGCTTCCTCTTCACCACGCTCTCCACTGTTTTCTGGTCTCCAAGAGTGCTGTCCTTGGCCCAGAAATCCGAATCTTATTTCATTTGCTTCTGACCTCGCCGTCCTTTCCTGTGACAAGGACAGGCATTCCTTTCCCTAACACTGTGATGGGGCTTCTTGGTACGGAGTACAGCAAAGCACTTCATCTACATAGCCTCACGATCCAGTGCTATTCACTAAAACTAGAGTTAGAACAAGAAAGAAAGGGCATTATTTTAAAATGCATCAATTATTTTTTGTGTTTCTTTTCTCTTTGAGTTTTTTATAATCATTTTATTAGGGACTCATACAACTCTTTTTACACTCTGTATATCATTTGTGTCCAGCACATTCATACATATGTTGCCATCATCATTCTCAAAAAGGAATATGGAATATATATATGTGTATATATATATATATATATATCAAAAAAAAAAAGAAGAAGAAGAAAGAAAGACAGGGCAAACATTTAAACCCCAAATTGGAATGTCATTTTTTGAGACTTTGTACAACTTTACTTTGACAATTACAGGGGCTCTAAGTCAAAGAAAGGCATTTGTCTTGTACAAATTCATGTTTCCATTTTCATTTATCATGGGTGTTAACTTATAGATTTATAATAGCATCATTTTTATTTCTTAGTTTTCTTATTTCTCCCTTCTCTTATCATTCTATGAACAGACCTAGACAGTTATACACCCAGGCTTTCCAAAGCCTGATACATCCACATGAGACGGATTTTTGATGGTATAAGAAAAAGCCATTAAAGTCAATTTAAAGAAAAATATAAATGAGCTAATGGCAGGGGTGGCACTTAAATGGTAGCATGCTCAAATAATTGAATGCAAAAAATTGTGATTTAGACAGTAATGATAGGAATTCTGGTCCTTAAAATTAAATAAACTTTTGTGTGTTGGTCTCTTTACAAAGTAGGATACCAACTGGCACTGGTGTTTTAGAGAAAATTACTTAGAACTTTCACAATCCTTATTCTAATGAGGCTGGTAAAAGTCCACTAAGAGGTTAAATAATGAAATAAATAAAGCCAATTCATCTAAGGAAACTGAAATGCTTAGAACGCACATGGGATGACCCAGGCTAGTTAACAAAAAGGTAGCTCAATCAGGAACTCATTCAGAAAGCACAGATGGGGCTCCACCCTGGCACGGCTCATCTACCAGAGAGCGAGGCAGAGGGGCGGAGTGCAATGGCGGTGGTTCCAGTGTTGACTCTGATGGGGATGACTCATGCTAACAGTAAGAAGCTCATTTAGCTCTATGCATCTGTGCATTGCAGAGAGCAAAATTTTAGAGTTTTAAATAATTCAGTCCAGTCGCTACATTTTTAAAATGATGGAAATCAGGCCAGATGGCTTGCCCCAAAGCATGTACCTTCTTGAACTTACAAGACCAGCACTGGAGCAAAAGACTCCCAAATCCCTGGCCTGCATTCATGCTGCTCAGCTCTATTTCCCTTCATTTCTTCCCAAAGAGAAGTAATAAATTCAAGAACAGCTTCCTACTTCTTAGACTACATCTGGAGACTTCAGAGCTTTGCTTCCCTGGCATGACTGATTGAAGACAATAGATTTCCTATCTGTCAGAGTGCCAGTCAACCATGTATCTGTCACTAATAAGATACCTGGAGAAATACCCAAATCCTTAAATGATTGCTGGCCTAGGAAAGGATGGACACAGAATTCTTGCAGAACAGAAAATGATCAGCAGTCAAGGGAGGGAGAGAGCCCGAGACAGCAGCACAGTCAGACACATCATGTCACCCTCGTACAGCAATGACCTGGAAAACCAAGTGTAACAGATACAGACGACAATCCTGGAATGCTGAGGATCAGTAAAGGAAAGATGAACCATTAGACAGAACTGACTGGAAGGAGAAATTGAATGAAAACCACGAATGTCATATTCATCTTCCTCAATCCAAGAAGGCGGACTAGAACTCCAGGAATCATGGTGACCACGGGGAGGGAGCCAGAAACCAGATACAAGACCATTCACCAGCAGTGGTCCCAGATCATTAAGGTTGGTGGTACACACAGAGGTCCCCCACCCAAGCAGACTCTAGGATAGCTATCCTCACTTCTTCCCTTTGGTCAGGAATGGGTCCCAATCACTGGCCTTAGCCTATATACAGTGTCCTAGCCTGGCACCATGCCCAGTGACCAGGAGTGTGCTTCCCCATCCCCTGCCTTCCCAGTCACCAGAAGCCTGAGTCTGACACCACCCCTGTCTCACCCACTCAAAGATTGCAATACCAGGCTCCTTTACCCTCCCCATTCTGTCCCACCCCATCTGCTACCACCGCCCCACCACCCTACTCACCTGGCAAGTGACAGTGGGCCCTCCCATGCAACCAGTTGTGAACATCAAAGTCCCCTTCTAGACCACTTCTTTTATTTCCCTGCCAAACCCCACTTAGGCACTTGGCTCTAAATACTCCCATTAGAACAATGCAGGAGACCTGGCAAGCAATCACTAGGGATTGACGTGAGATGACCCGCCCTGCCTGATACAGACATGCCAGGCATTGTGCTAGTGGCTCTGGATTTAAACTTGGAGAGGGGCTGCAAAAAAATTCGTGGGGAAAATGGAATTTAAATACAATGGATTATTTCCATGGAATTTTTGATGCCCCTTGTATATTATACAGCCATCTTCCTGGTGACAAAAATCAAACCTTAGAGAGTTTAAGTGGCCAGAAGACCACAAAGATAGTAAAGAAGAAAGAGTGGAGACTCAGATCTAGAATGCTAACACTCCTGCTCATTGCTGCACAGATCCTGAGCTTCTCACAGCAGCTGGACTGACCCTAGAAAGTGACCTAACAGATTGTTAGGAAAAGGAAAAAAAAGGTCTCATTAGTTCCCATGGACGAGCAATGCAGACAGCCCTTGCCACCTGGCCCTCATCCTCTCTGCACCAGCCTTTGTGCTCGCTGGTTTGGATAAGTTTATATAAGTACCTGAAACAGAATGTATTAATTATTCAACTTGGGGTGGTTTCTGTTCAATTATACCAGGGCAGTAAGAAGGATTACTCACAAGAAAAAAATATTTAAGTGGGCTTCAAAAAGTTCATGGAAAAAGTAGAATAAAAAGATAATAGGATTTTTCCATGAACCTTTTGAAGCTCCCTCTATGAGCAAAGCCTCTATTGGCTTCAACTCATCTTCAAGCCACACTTCCTGTGCCCAACTGATCTCAGGTTTTAATTAAAAAGTTAATTTGGACCACACATAAATTGATTTTTAATCATGTGGCCACTAATGAAAAGCCCGGGCTCTCCCTGGCAACATATAAAACATGTTTAAACAAGTGCATTCCAGGGCATTCAATACTAAACCCTTTTGGGTGCTGTCCAAGGTAGGTGCTGCTACAGTTGGTATGGTTTGACTGAATTCCATCCTCAACACCCAGCCCAGTTCCTGACTTGGAACAGGAATTCAGGAAGGTTTATTAATTTATGATCTGTGCTCAAGAGGGCAATTACAAGCTGCTTTAAATAGTTCTGAAATACTCTTCAATCTACGACTGCTGTAATCTTAGGCATGCTTACAAGTAGCAGATTTAAAGGTATTTTTAAACCATTTAAAGCAGCTTTAAAATTGCATGAGAACTCCCCCCAACTACCATGATCCGAATTCCACCTTGCAGGGCTGGATAGGGCAGAGGTTGTACACTGGTACATATGGGGGCTGGAGGCACAGGGAATCCAGGGTGGATGATACCTTCAGGACCAGGGGTGTGAGGGGCGATGCTGGGAGAGCGGAGGGCGAGTGGGTTGGAAAGGGGGAACTGATTACAGGGGTCCACGTGTGACCTCCTCACTGGGAGAGGGACGGCAGAGAAGGGGGGGAGGGAGACTCCGGATAGGGCAAGATATGACAAAATAACGATGTATAAATTACCAAGGGCACATTGGGAGCGGGGAGCAGGGAGGGAGGGGGAAAAAAGGAGGACCTGATACAAAGGGCTTAAGTGGAGAGTGAATGCTTTGAGAATGATTGGGGTGAGGAATGTATGGATGTGCTTTATACAACTGATGTATGTATATGTATGGATTGTGATAAGAGTTGTGTGAGTCCCTAATAAAATGTAAAAAAAGAAAGAAAAGAATATACAAATGTGCTTTACACAATTGATCTATGAATGGATTGTGATAAGTTGTATGAGCCCTAATAAAACAATAAAAAAATTTTTAATTAAAAAAAAGAAAATAACATGACTTTTCAGAAGAAAAATTAACCTACCTTGGAAGGACAACCTGAGAGATACTTAGAAGCAAGGAAAAAAGTTGCATGAGAAAATATCACATCAAGATCCACCACTCAAAAGAAGTTTTGAGTAAAATGTTTAGGTCTTCATTTTTCCCACTGCAACAAGTGTAACTACAAAAGTAGAATCTGGCCTCTCACTCTCACATGGATCAAGAAACCATAAAGTTCATCAATAAATGGGAAGTGCTCCGAGTCTAAATTCAAGAGCAGCAAAGTGGAATTGTGACCTGACTTGCTTCTCTGCTATGTGAAGCCAAACTGCTCTAAATCCATCTAGAAAACCAAACACTAAACCTTTAGGGCAGGATGGAAACGTGAAATATTCTCACTCCCGGGGAAAAATTGGAGTGATTTCCCTTTACAGCTTTTCCCTACACCTCAAGCTCATGCTTCTTTCCACTAGGACAAGGTTTCTCTGTCTGATGAAGAATCAGACTACGGAAAATGAAAGGGTCAGCTCTTCCTGTATGAGGTCATTGAGGAATTATAAGGTCAATGAGCTGGCTCAGATTGGCAGTCAATCAATAACAGCTGGGGTGACTACGGTATGGATAATGAGGATTAAAAGGGCATGATAATAAGAAAATCCTTAGGTCTTGTTTTAAATTAAGCTAATGACAATGCACCCAAAAGAAAAATGCCCAAGGAGAGGGCAAAGTCAACTCACAAAGCCAAGATTCAGCATTCCTGGCTTTTGTGAGCGCTTGTTTTCTCTACTGTCCCAAGGATTCCCTCCCAGTTTATGTGACAGGTGAATCTGTACATGTTTCCCAGGGCTCCGAAGCAGTTGCCAGGCTGCACCCTCTGCAGTTGGAAGTGAAGCATGTGAGGACACCCTAATCTGCTAGAGAGGAGCCAGGCATTGGGTGCTAATGAGACCAAAGCCTGAAATGTTTGCTCTTTTAATGGAACTGAAAAATATCTGTGTATCATAGCCCCTACCCTGCAAGGTAAACCAAAGCTGACGCTCCTTAATAACTCCTCTTAATGCTCACCCCTATCTCTTCGAGCTGGCAAGAAAGGCTGACAGGCTACAAATGAAATCCTGTTCCAGCCTGTCTACCTGCAAGATGAGAAGGGAGTTAGTGAGGCAAGAACAGAACAGAAGACCCTGATAAGGGAAAATCAGCCATTAAAAAAAAAACACAGTACATGGAAAAGGAATAAAAATGTATCTGATATCCGTTCATACACGTGAAAGCCTAAGAGCCACCCTCCTCTCTGATGCTGAGTGAGGCATCTGATCGTCTCCTTGCTTTGCTTTAATGAGGGGAATGTGAAAGGGAAGCGTCTACAACAAGCCAGAGGCTGGAAACCACCGTCATTTGTGGACAGAAAAGGGAGGGAAGTACATGGTGGTTGTGCTCCACGTTCACCCCTTTCACTCCTCCACGCATTACTGAGCACTTCCTGGGACCCGATGCTACAGATGCTACTAATTCCAGAGAAAGAGCGATCTCCAAGAGACAGGCAGAGTTTTGAAAAAGACAAAAATAACAAACAAAAAGAAGAAGAAGAAAAGGGAAGGCAGGCATTCCAGTTAAAGAAACCAGTGACCAAGGAGGGGAACCGGCAGAGGCGGGCAGTGAGCGAATGCAGTGGTCCTGTGGGACCTGCGGAGACCATGGTCTTCGACTGCTTGCTCTTCCCTCCCGTCAACCATGGCAACATGGGTCGTCTTCTTGCCTGTAATTCCTCTGGCCTGGAAGAATCGCTTCCTTTCCAGTCACCGGTCTCTTTCACTGAGTTGCCAAAGACCATCCTAGTGGAGGTACACAGATCTAGGCCCAATATGAAGAGCATCTCCTTTTGTTTAATTCCGTCATGTTCAACACGTGCTTATTAGTGATTATAAACCAAGCGTTGTTATAGGTGCTAGTAATTTGCTCAATACACCTCTCTCAGGGTATTTGAGTATTTTCTACTTAGTTGTTTCTGCTGACTTTGGCAGCCTGATATACTTAAGAGGTGTTCAGTGCATTTGGTTGGGTTTGGATTTTAGGAGTTTGGCACACTTTCTATATGTTGAAATTTTTTCTTAAAATTCTGAGCAGGGTACGGAGTCAAGGAAAATAATACAGGAGAGCTGAGAACTACAGTTTGCAGAGAAAACCCAAAACCAGGGGTTCTAGATAGAAATAAGGCTCACTCAAAAATTGCAAAACTGACTCGCTTCCAGAAACACCTGCTACCCCTCCTCTGTGCTGTGTTTTCACCCTACACCCTATCATGCTCTAATCAACCATATTTTTTCCTTCTCTACCTACTTATGACCTCTTCCCCGCAAGAGCGTAAGAGAGTTTCACCTAGTTTGTCACTGCTGTATTCCAAGCACCTATTGTAATGTTTGGCATATAATAATCAGTTAATAATTTTTATTAAGCATTTATTGAAAGCACTTGACTATATGCTTGCTACAGGATAGCCCCAATGATAAGTATTTCATCACACTGTATTCCATAAACCTACCTACTGAGATCACATTTCAAGATTTCTCCTTGTGTGGTGCTAGTAAGGGGGTTCACCTCATAATGTGCCTGGGACAGAGAACTGACTCCATAGCACTTCCGAGGCTGTACATCTTTATGGAAGCAGATCACTGGTCTTTTCTCCCAGAGATTTGCTGGTGGGCTCAAACTGCCAACCTTTCAGTTAGCAGCTGAGCACCTAACCATTGCACCTGCTGGGCTCCTTGGATTGTGGCCTAGGCTTTGTAAGTACAGTCATGGGCATGCAGTACACGTGCATAGTTCAGGTGCTTTAAAGGAGTACAATATTGACTACTCATAGACCTGCCTAGGCACCATACTTAGAGAGCAGAACAAAGCATCAACCCCTTGGACAGACATGAAGCCTGAAGGCGTGGAAGGGAGAATAGGAATATAACCACTGTACATACAGACTTGACCGAAAATGTCTGAATACATGTATTTACTTCTGGTGCAAATGTAGCCGAGGCTGTGGTAGAGCATACAAGGGACCAAATTATGAAATTTTTTTACCTCTGGAGGGAACGAGATCATGGGCCTGGGGGACCAGAACCATAGTCTCAAGGGACACAACGGTTAATTCGTGTAATCCTTCACAGAGACTATGTTCTAATTCCTACTTTGGTAAGCAGCAGATGGATGGGAACAAACTGGTTTCCAAACAGGGTATTAGAGAGATAACCACAGGAGATCAGAATGAGAAACCTGATTTGAACAGTTAAAATCTTGTCATTTGATCCCCACTGGATATACTTTGGGCCTGATCTGGTTTTCAATATGTTGTGGTTGATTTGTTTCATATTGGGATTTATCCCTGATGTATTTTGTCACTGTGGGTAGCCCTCTCAAATCTTTGCTATGTTTTCCTGTGTTTCGGTAGATGAAACCCAGGATGAACACCTACAGGGACAACAAGTAGAATACGGGTTCCTGGGGCATACCCTGAGGGGAGCGGGGGAAGGGGAGCAGATGTCAAGAGTTCAAGAAGGAAGAAAATGTTCTGAAACTGATTGTGGCAGCATTTGTCCAAAACTGATGCAATTGAACTATGAAATGGTATATCTGTATTAGCTCCCAATACAATGGTTTGCACAGGGGGGTGGGGAGGAGCTCATGAGCATGAGCATCCATCTATGGTACAACTATTGGGCTCTTCTCCTCCAAAGGAAAGAAGCGTGATGAAAACTGAAAAACAAAAGAAAACATTTCATTCAGCGGTTCTCAACGTGTGGGTCGCAAACCCTTTGGGAGTCAAACGACCCTTTCACAGGGGCTGCCCGATTCATAGCAGTAGCAAATCACAGTTAGGGGTAGCAATGAAAATAACTTTATGGTTGGGGGGGGGGTCACCACAACATAAGGAACTGTATTAAAGGGTCGCGGCATTAGGAACATTGAGAATCACTGATTTGGTTCACTGGACCATGCAAACATCAGCATCCACAACCCTGAGACCAGAAAACTAGACGGTGTCCAACTACCACTGCCAACTGCTCTGAAAAAGATCACAGAAGGCCAAAGAACAAGTAGAAGAAAAATGTAGGAAAAAAGCCTAACATCCAGGCAAACTGTTTGCATAGACACTAGTTGCCCCCAAGACTGTGTGTGACCTTTAGATACCCTTCAGGTCAGACACAAAATCACCTCCACATTAGAATAGCCATTTACCCAGGGACAACATTCTGAGGGCTAGAACAGAAGGCAAGCTGGAATCAAGAAACACAGGGTGGAAGTGGAATGAGTGATGGTACGTTTAGGGGATTGCAATTGAGAAATTGAAACAAAACATGTATGCAGCGTTGAAGGTAAAACTGAAGATCTGCTCTGTAAGCCTTCACCTAATTCACACAGACAACAATTTTTTAAACAAGCACTAATTCAGTAGGTGTCTATACCATGAATATATTTCAGTCAGATGAAGTGCAGAGGCCTGTGTGAAAAGACAATCTAATAGCCATCCCCTTGTCAAGTAATGTGATTTGGTCTATAAACTTGACCTTAACGAAAAGGCTGAGAAGCGATAGGCCATTATGTTTTTATACTTTCTACCTTTCAAGCTTTTTCTTTAAAAGGAAACATTTTCAGGATGATATACAGTTACACATTTTCTCAGTTTTGCAGCACCTACCTACCCTTGGAGTTAAACCATACACAGACACACATACAACAGCCTCTTACTGGAGGCATTTCGTATGTCAAAACATGTATACTGCTAAAAGGAGGAGCGAGTGACAAGAATGACTATGACTTGATGGCAACTAACAATAACACCTAAAAATGCCATTAAATATTTTAATTTTTAAAAATTTTAAGTCAGGTTTTAGTTGTTCAAGTATCTCAGATAACAATGGGATTTCTGCTGGAAGTCAGCCCTTGTAGATGCTGACCATATTTACACATTCAAAGTCCCATTGCTTCCCACATCAACTTCAGCCACATTGGTCTCTGGTCAAAAGACCAGAGCAAGTGGGAGGGCGGGTGTCCTCCTTCCAAATGGGAAAGGAAAGCAGCCAAGCAAGGAGCGTGAGGAAGAACCATGGCCTCCTAGTGAGAACGCTTGTTAAGTGTGCTGGTATTGGAATCACATTCTGATGCACACAAATCCATCATCGTTCCTTTGAGTTTTCCTCCCCTTTCCTTTGCCCCTTCTTTCCTCTGCCCAGCTAGATTCACCACTGCTGTCATCTCATGTAAGTTTTTGAAACCATGATGTATTTGTTCAATTATCTGTAGACCTGCAGCCTCTTCATCAAATTAGCTGATCGCTATTTATAGCTGGTAATTCTGTATAGAGGCTCTAATGAAAATCCCTGGGAGTGATAAAACTAAGTCAGATTTTACATCGCTTATTTTCCACCCAGAGAATGTTGCCGTTACCCAATGTACGTGCTTCAGTGAGTGTTGTAAATATGTTTTTCCCTTTAAAGATTGTACTTTTAAATAAGATAAACCAGGCTGAGGAGGATCAGGAGATGAAATGTCCGCTATTTGTTTCATTCCCTGTACCAAGATCTTGTTTTAAAGAATGAATATGAAGAAGCAAAAAAGTCTAAATAGATTATAAATAATGGTTCTATCAAGGAGAAAATCTATCTGTCCTTGATTCGTATAATTACATAAATATATTGATAGATAATTAGCTATTAATATGCAAATCTGCCAAAGAAACTCATCCATAATACTCAATACTCAAGTGTGACTTTTTGTTGCTATTAATATATCTTCATATTTATTACTTTAACAAAACACTATTTTTTTACCATACTCAATTTTCCATGTTCTAATGACCTCTAAGGATGCTAAAAAATTTTTAAGAGAAAAAAATTAAAAGAAATATCATCATTTAGCCAGGGTCTAATGACGACCCTAAACCATATTCTGAACCATGGATCAAGCCCCTTGGTAAGCCAAAGCTGAATTCATCATTTGCTTTCATCAATTAAGGTTCGAAAACCCAAATGCCAATGCACTCAACCAAACAGGTTCCTAGTTTGACTCATCTCAAAAAGAAGTCTACTACTTTTACTCAAGCCCCCACCTAGAAAATTAGAAGACTAGCAAAAGCAACCAGAATGAGATGGAATAATAAACTTCTCATAAGACAGAAGCAGGTTTCACTTTATCCTGTTTCATAGCAGGAGCCTAAGTAAATGTCTCCTCTGGTATTAAAATTATTTAACATCACTGATCCCCACGGGGTCAGAGCTGATAACTGTTTGAACAGTCAAATAATCTTATCTTCCAAGTCATCTTGTCATACTGACTCAGTCAGCCTAGCCAGACAAAAGAACAAGGTGATTTCAAATATGAGTGCTGATTTTTATGACTTTGGAAAAATTACTGCCTTTCTATAAACTGGAGAAGGTAGCAATATCTGGCTCATGGGGCTGGATGACGTAGGCATCTGTGTATGCACTAAGCACAAAGCCCAGAACACAGTAACCAACTGACACACGTGATCTACTGTTAACGGTATTCTGTTAAAAAAATTTTTAATTAATCATTTTGATCAATTTCTAATGGTACTAATAATACTTTTTGCTATTTATTGAAAAATATTTCAGACCTCCTTAAAGTTCTAGTTTAGGCCACCAAACGCTCTGTAAACTTCGAAAAGTTAACAAACAGAAATTATTCCATTACATGTGACAATATATGTAGTCGCATAAAGATGTGTTAGGAGTAAGGAAAGTCAGTCTACATCAAGATACAAGAACATTACAGTAGGCTGATCTGACCACAAGACGTTTTTGCCACATACCTGCACCAACTGAATTAGCATCAAGTTCATGGCACTGTCAGAGGTTCTACAGCATACATAAAACAGAATGTCAATTTTGAATTGAGGGAATCCAATTTTCAGTTAAGGAAAATTAAATTAGAATATGGATGCTGAGAGTCCCGAAGGAAATAGCTCAATAAGAAAGTTAAGTTCAAAGAAAATAAGACAAGGACCAAATCAGAAAGGAGTATAACATTATCAAGCTAAAATATACATATATATGATATAACTCATAAAAGACCAAGTTCAACATTAAAAGGAAAACTAGTTTCATAATAACAGACTGGAACCTGGTGTCTTATCTGAAAATGCATAAATGGGTTTGCATGTATTGTGAACTGATACCAGGCTTACACAGTTGCCATTAAGGCTTCCTGCGACAGAGGCTTATCACTTTGGTACTAGAAGTGCGCTGATTTGTCTACATCTTCTCAATTGGAGCCATAGTGTTCAGAAGCCCACTTGTGTCAGCTGTGGGGCTAGGGTTCCAGGGGCCCACCTTGGCCATCGAGTAAGCCAGCTAATATGTATGCACAGGAGGGCCAGCCCAGACCTTCCTTCATTACAGAACCCCCTGCCCTAATCACACACTAATGGTGCTAAAACATGCACTCAAAATGACATCAGCCTTATGATTCACTATTTTAATAAGCATTCATAGATAACTTTTTGAATGATGACCTGGTACCTAGATAATAAACTACTTAATAAAAGCAAGTCTTTCTGGTGTCTTGATATTAGGTCTACAATGTCTCAAATCAACTAACCTTAGAGTAAATCAGAGCTGGTCATCTATACTAAATGACACTATGGTCAATGGTCTGGATTTCAATCCCAGGCAGCCCTGGTGGGATAGTGGTTACTCATTACGCTTCTAGCTGTGAACTCAGCAGTTTGAAACCATCAACCCATCTGAGGCTTTCTATTCTCATAAAGAGTTACACAATCTCAGAAATCCGCAAGAGCAGTTCCACCCTTTTCTATAGGGTCACTATGAGCCAGCACTGACTCAATGACAAGAAGTGAGAGTGAGTGACATGAATGTATAAAGAGGAATTATATATAAAGGGCAAATTTAAAATGTTCATTTATACATTAGTAAAGGAAACTGAAAAACTTAAAATTAAAAGCTTCAAAACTATTTTTGCTAATATGCCAAAGAACCCTACTATCCTGGTCATTATATATTCAAGAAGAACATTAAGAAAAATCCAAAGTAAATGTCCAGAAAAGAACTATGGCAACATATGTACAAATATGATATAATTGATATATGGATTGTGATGAGTTGTAAGAGCCCACAATAAAAATGAACTTTTAACTTAAAAAATTCAACTTACATTAGTTTGCATAATAAAAATGATATATGTTGGGGGGGAGAAAAATTTAAAGAATTAAACAATTACATGAAGCTCAGAAAACTTTAAGTGGCTCCATGTACATTAGAACTCCAGGGAACATTGTCTCACCAAAGACTACAATGACAACCTTCCTGTCCGAAACCTGTATACATCCTGATTAACATAAATAACTTCCCTTTTTACTCAGATAATGCAAGGTTGTTCCATTTCATTTTTATGAGATGCACATTTCTTTTTAACTAGGATTCACTTTCCATATTTCTTTTTAGGTATCGAAAGTTTTTGCATGTATCTTTTCATACTTTTAAACTTACCATACCATCTTTAAGCCTACCCCTATCTCTTAGGCTAAAAGAAAGACCTCTTTAACTCAACTTTCTGTAGTTCACCTTTATGTGCCAGAGGACCTTGCACATAGCACACACTCAACTAGATAAGCAAATAAATCTAGTAAACTATGCCATGGTCATCTCAAATAACTACAACATTCGTAGTTTCTGATGCACACAAGTTTGCATTACTTCTAATACATTCTTACCTCTATGAGATAACAGATTATCTCTTATAATGATGTAATTTCTATTAGAAAACACTGCAAAATTGAAATATGCTTCCAATCTATTGCTTATGCATAATTATTATTATGAAAACTCAATACACTTAAGAGATGAATTTAATTTATAGACAATAAGGTCATTTGATGAAAAGATTTTGAAAGAATCTAAGTAGCATAACATTAAATACTAAATATACAAAGAATCGTGGACTCAACTTTGTAAAACGTATAGCTAATTATGATAAAGTTCAAACAAAGAATTGCAATAACAAAGAAACAACATGAGAACAGATAAGATACTTTGTAGAAATTTTCATCAATGGATGAATGGATTTAAAAACTGTGGTACATACATACAATGAAGTACTACACATCCTTCAAAAAGTGATAAATGCACGAAGCACATCGCTGCATGGGAAAACCTGGAGGAAATCATGTTAAGCGAAGTAAGCAAAACACAAAAGGACAAGTACAACATGAGTCTTCCGAGAAGAGGGAGAGAGGGATCAGACTTCAACCTGGTGTGCCAAAACATGAATGCAACATGCCAGCATGAAGCAGCAAACCAACAGAGAGATCTAAGGAGGCGGCCCCAATCCCAACTACGAGATTTTCTCCCCCCCACCCCACCTCCACCCCCACCACCTCATGAAGAATGCACTTCAGAGGACAGCACTAAAGCTGCAGCTCAGGGAGAGAGGAGCACTGCTTATTAGGTGCCAACAAAGAGGGAAGGAGAGCGAGGAACACATCCTGGGCCACCAAGCCCCGAGGATGATATTCTTCCTCAGAGCAGCCAATGCACAGAAAGGACCACAGAGCCGGCCCCACCACAAGACACAATGTCCCTCGCTGGCCCACGGCGCTGTGAGGGGCAATGCTGGAGGCACGGTGCAGGAACGGTGGCTGATCTGACCACACCACACCAGGGCAAAAAGCTACGGGCATGCAACAGAGCAGCAAGGGGAGCAAAGCAATGACGTCCCCAAGAATACCAAAAATAGACTTTGGGACCAGGGCCTGGGACCCCATCAGACTCGACTGGAAAACACTACCCTGTGATCTTCCTGCATTCTGCGCTGTTGCACGTGGCTGCGTGAGTCTGAAGAGGGACTTAGGGACTAGTATGGGACTTGTTCTGAGCTCGATATAGAATTACCTCTTGATATCAAGCTCTCTCACACCTATCTGTGTCTGGGTTTGTTTCTCTAGCCAAGCCGGCCTTGCCCTGTTGGGAAGCACGAGTCTACAAAATACAGGCTCTCTTCCACGATCCCTATACAATTCTGGAAGATTCTGTGCAATATACTACTGGTGAAATGTAAATTGGTGCAACCTTTATGAGGTCAATTTAGTAATAGCTGATAACGTTTAAAGTGAGCTGCACTTCCGTCCTTACAAAAAGAAGCTAAAAGAAGGATTGCACATGCACACACGGAGGAAGTACAAAAATGTCCTTACATTGCTTACATAGACAGACCATGAGAGCATAGAAATGCTCATTAAAAGGGAAAAAAGTGAATAGTACATGCACACAGGTACACAATGAAAATAAGTAGATTAAGATAGTGGACTGTGGACGACGACAGAGGACTGTGGACTACATGCATTAGCATATATGAATCTGTAACAATTACCAGTTTAATAGGTCACATCAGACATACAGCATAATGCCATAAAGCCATGCTGTATATGTCTTAGAATACACATATATGTTGTAAAAGTTTTTTAAAAACAGGAAAGGAATGCTAAATAGAAGTTTTAAGTACTGAAGTACCAACTGGGGTGAAGACAAAGAAATTAAATCCAGGAGGGAAACATGGGAACTAATACAATTCCTTTCTTCCACTAGATCTCGGGATCCACCATTGAGGCCCATGGAAAGAGCAGTCAGGAAAGCAAACAGCATTGCATGGGGTCAATCTGCTTCTAGTGCCTGCTTTCAGGTGCAAAAGTGCAAGATGTCACTTTAGGGACATGTGGAAGCTGGACAGTTAAAATGGAAGACTGGAAAAGGATGGATGCATTTTAATTACAACCCTGAGAAAGAACAGGGAATGCACCTGGACAGCCAACAAATCTGTCTTGGCAGAAGTATAGCCAGAATGCTCCTGTGGTAACAATTGCTTTTATAAGAACACTGAACTCGTCCTAGGAAATTGGAAATTGCCAATGGGCCAAAGTCCAACTCATGAAAGATGATAATCTGTTCTATCTTTCCTCCACTCCTCCCTTGAGGATACTCCCTGACTCTCTGGGTTGGGGACTCACTGCAGTGTCCCACAGAACTCTCCGAATTTCGAGGAAATCTTACACAGTGGTGGGTACAGTTCAGTCCAAAGTCCGAAGGTCAGACAGGGGTGAGCCAGATGCCAGGGTCAGAGGACACAGTCCACTGCTGGTTCTTGCTGGTGATGAGTTCACACCCCACTGTTTCTCAGTTGATTCATTATCTACCCTACAGAGAAGCCTGGTCACAATGACTCACAGGTGATTCTATCAGGATCTTCCCCCACCTTCTTACCAGACCCATGCAAGGAAAGGTGGTTTGGTGGGAGTCACATGGTGCACTCAAATTTCACCCAAAGGTAATAATCTATTCTCCACTTTATTTATGTATCTATGTATATGTAAGTGACCTGACACCTCTGGCAACATATTTTCAATACACATATAGGCCTCCTACTCATCTAGATCAGCCAAGCTTTTCCCAGGTCAGTCCAAAAACCGTTTTCTTTCTCCTCTCAGCTATAGGATATAATTCCTTACATCCATCATAAATAATAGTAACTAAGATAACTATTAAACCAAGATTGCGCTCTGATTCGCACCCTCTACTGAGGTCAGAACCAACTCGGAGGTCAAGTAGGATTCGGTCGGTTCCTGAGTTCAATGAGCAGTTGTCACAATGGCACTTTTTCTCAGGGTCTGTTCGTGGGTGGGCAGCCGGGCAGCCACTCAATGTGGAATCACAGATTTACATTCTTCACTCTGTAACGTTCGTTTGCGCAACAGCGTATTCTAAGTGCCACGCTAATAATAGTGTTCATTCTGTCCATGGGTATGAAAAATTAGAAGGAATTATGCTTTTAATATTTATTTATTCATTTCATAAAATTTGTTATACTTTTGATAAAATACTACATTTTTATCCCCTTTCATGTGTTACTTCAGTAAACAAACATATGCCATCAAGAGAAAAGGTGCCCAACAATCAGACACACCGTCATTCGTTTCTGCTTTGTGTTACACCCCAAACACCCACAAAATATTATGAGTGAATTGTGTCGTTCTTGAAAGTGTTCAAAGAGTTAAATATATTGTCAAAGCAATTGTTATAAGTTCTGCAGAAGTGGGAAGGGATTTTTCAAAGATGAACATAATATGTTCACAGAAGAGAAGGCCTCTGCTTGTAAAATATCAAACACAGTGACTATTGTCTAACTGACCTACCTCTGAATGGGATCCTAGTCCTACAGTGAAAAGATGGCTAAGAATAAACCACATAACGGCTGATGTTTCGATAAAGGCAAAGAATATTGCTAGTGAGGATACTAATCAAGAAGCAATATGGAACATCTTAACAGTTGTATTGGTTTTTGTCAGGTATTATTTAATATTTTTATTTATATTTTAAAACTCTGATAATCTAGTTTTGTGTGCCTCTTATTTTTCTTATCTAAATATTAACTGTATGAAATGGTAAACTACTTTTCAGTATACCATATTTTAATATTTAAAACAGTGACTATGGCAGCACACCGGTTGTTAGATTATGTGAATTCCACCTCCGGTTGGAACTCAAGGTCATCGTCTTCCTGTTTGTTAGTAGCTAATGCTCTCCAAATGGGGACACAGCCGCAGGTGGATAAAATCCAGCCTTACTACAGATCACATAAGGAATTACGGCTGGAAGGGCCATACTGAGTATAACTCAGCTCCTGACATCCTATAGACAAGTTAGCAAGAGTGGCCAGATCCTGGAGAGGAATGTCATGCTTGGAAAAGTAAAAGGCCCGCAGAAAAGAGGAAGGCCCTCAGGGAGGTGGAGTGACACAGAGCATGCCACAATGAGCTCAAGTGTAGCGCTGAGTGTAAGGTTGAAGCATCCTGTCGCACACAGGGTCAGTGGGGGTTAACATGCACTCAATGACACTTAGCAACAACTAGGTAGTATACATATGTGAGTCTATAGCATTAAACTTTATATCCTTTTTTAATATCTTTTTATGTAAATATTTCACAATAAAAATTTTAACTTAAAAATGAAAATTCTAAGATTCACTAGCATTGGTAAAACTAAATGTTGAGAGCCTAAAAACAAATAAACCACAGATGATTTCATCACGGTGCACTTTATCAAAACATCTGTGAAGGATGGTGAGCATGTGTGCCAGGATGACAAAACAGCATTGCATTACCTCCCAGCTCTTCATTCCATGGTCTCCACTAAGGTTGTACATCATCTCCCCTCACCCCAACTCTAACCAGGCTCCTTCCCGCTAGTCTCTCCCTACCCCCTGTCTGGGCGCCACACTGTCCTAACTCCCTGGTTTAAAATATCATTTCAAAATAAGGAACCAAGAGGAGAACTTACAGACCATGTAAGTGTCGGTGTAACAGTTGCTGGAATAAATGCCACGCTCATGGTTTTCCCTTGCATTAAAGTACCCAAAAAGGCCAATGATGCAGTTGTCATGAATCAAATATAAAGATTAATCTAATTCTATACACCTAAGTTCTACTGAAAATAATAGTGGTGCCAGCTTCCCTCTCCAAGCCAATCTTCCTTCCCTCGTTGGAATTACATGCTAGTTAATGAAGATAATTAACAAAATAACTATGTGCAATAGACAGCGTGTTAAACAGTGAAGACAATTTTATTTTCTGCTAGAAGCTAGAAGATGAGCTCCACACAGGTCGGACTTTTCAATGCTGTATCTCCAGCACCTAGAATATGCTTACACATAGCCATCAATAAATGTTTGCTGACCTGATGAAGGAATGATAAACTATATGATGATACGAGTGCTCAATAAATGTTAGCCGTTGCTGTTGTTAACATTTTAACTATATTGTAGCCTTTGGAAAGGACACCTACCTTGTCTTTAACAATGCTGGCATCTGAATGAAAACTCAGTTGTGCGCCATGTTTCCCAAAGTGAGCAACAAGGCCCCTCGTGGAGCGTTCCAACAATCCACTGGTTCTTCAAAGGCAAGTACCCTCCCTCACTTTGTCCTGGATTAAGGCGTATAGTGTAACAATTGTTAATTGCCCGGGGAGCACTGAGTAATTTTATTTTTCCTGAAAAGGGGGTAGTAGGCCAAATAGATTTTGGAGCCTATGGTCTACAAAGGCTGGACCACTATCAAGGACACTTATAACTTAATACTACTTACTTTTTTATGTCATACTAAATGAGCAATTTATTGTCACAAATCTATATATCTCAGGCTACCTTACAGAGTTCAAGTTTTTAAAAATCTCTTTCTCCTGATTTGAAAGAGGACATTTAGTCCAAGTGAGAGTAACCAATTTGCCCAGAGTTAAATTAAACCTACTAAAGACTGGCTTGGAAGTCTTCTATTCAGAATATCATTTTAGGCTCACTGCTGATCATCTACCGCATTTCTTTTCATCTGCTGTTTAACTCTGTCACTAAGCTTAAACACCAAGTTAGTTAAGCAATCACTTTGACTAACTTCAACGCCAACGCAAGACTTCTGGCAGCTCACCAAAAGATACAGGGTATCAAAATCTAGGACCTTGCACAAGTAAAACAAAGGACAGTTTGTTTTCTGCTTATCCCAAACAAACATATCACAGGATATTGCAATCGGGTAACAGAAGAAAAGTAGGCAGACACGATCAGTGCAAGTTGCATGAAAAGCAGACAAAATGATTCTAGCAAATTTTCCTGCAGGCTATATTATTTTTCAAAGTTTTATAAACTATCACTTGATTATTTAGTCAATATTTTGATGTAGTAGGAGTGCTACTAAGCAGAATAAGGAGTTGGGAGGAAAATGTAGGGCAAGTGAACTCAATAACTCAGTTGGACATCAGATCAAAAGGCATTCCATTTACTAGCACTATGTCGCAAATCACAGACAAAGGATTTCAAACAAATTCACTGTCCCAGACATCTAGGTGACGTGCTAATTTCACATAAAACGTGTCCTGGGCTATTCTATTCATTAAATTACAATGGTTTCAACTTCACCACTGACCTTTCTTTCAGCTGCAATTTTGTCTTTCCTCCATAACCTTACCTGTGTGGTTGACCTTGCTCTAGAGAATCTTCAAACTTCCTGTCAGATCCAGCGTGCTACCTCCCTTGAATCTCTTTGCAGCATCGGCAAAAGGACTCCTTTACTTCAAACACTTTTCTTCTTAAACTTCGCTGGTTTGCACATTCCTGACTGTCCATGTCGTAATCCCATCTCTGCATATTCTTTTTTTCAAAGCACAGCCCCTTAACGAATAGACTTCATTCCATGGTTTTCCTTGCATTGTCAGTGCATAAATAAATTAGCAACAAGAAGGCTAATGATGCAATTTGTTAGGAAGCAAAGATTAAGATTAATCCAAGTCTATATTCCTAAAAACAAAACAAAAAACTCACTACCCTCACATGGATTCTGACTCCTAACAACCTATAGGACAGGGTAGAACTGCCCTTGTGGGTATCCAAGGCTATAACTCTTTTTGTTTTCTTTTTTTAAATCATTTTATTGGGGGCTCAAACAACTCTTTATCTCAATCCATATATACGACTGTAACACTGTATTGGAGTAGAAAGCCCCTTCTTTCTCCTGTGAAGTGGCTGGTGGCTTCCATCTGCTAACCTAAGATCTATTATAATAATTATGGTGTCAACCTACACCTCCAGGCTAACCTCCCTACCCTCAGGGAGCTTACAGGCTAGTAGGAAAAGAAACAGAAATAACAATAGATGTGTAAAATATACAGTTAAGACGGTAACATTTTATTTAACCAACAGCTTTACATAGCTGATGCTCAGAACTCCAGCTCCAGTCTCTGTGTCTACTTTACATTCCAGGATATAGCCAACATATCTGGCAGATTCAACTTTAAACAAGTTGAAAATAAACTCCCCTTCTTCTAAGCCACACCTCATCAATCAACTCAACTCTGTTTCTCAACTTGTTTATCTCCATCAGTGACACCACAGCTCCTTTCATGAAGACACATCTCTTCAGAGTCACCTTTGCCTCTTATGTCTCCCCGAGTCCATTAAGCTGCTGAAATGAAATCTACAGACGTAAAAATTAGAACGGCATAAATAAATAAAGTGACGCCATAAAAGTAAAGCAATTAAAATAAAAGGTAAAGCAATCAGAGAAAAATTGTTTGAATGTTTGCATCCCTGGGTAGTGCAAACAGTTAAGTGCGCTTGACTACTGGTCCAAAAGTTGGTAGTTCAAAGTTACTTAGAGGCACCGCAGTCACCATGAGTCAGAATGCACTTCTCCAAATATTAGTTTCATTAGGGGACACAATATTTGAAGTGCAGGTCAAAGAGCCAAGACGTAACTGTCATACACATCTGATTACTGTCACCCTGCCTTAGCATCTGATTACTGTCACCCTGCCTTAGCAAACCCTTACCTTCACGGTCATTCCTTCCTTGTGACTCACCAGCACCACTGCTCTGCCTCAGGCTTTCATCGCCTCCCAGCTCAACAAATTTTGCCTCTCTTCTGATCCTTTTGCTCACAAACTTCTGACGTCCCTCGGGGACCTAAAATGTAGACTTTATTATGCCACTCAGTTACCCAAAAACCTTCAGTGACTCCTCAAATGTTTAAATCTAGTGTAGAAACATCCCACTGCTGGTGCCGAGCGTGGTTAGCTCTCCCACTTCAGATACGGAAGACAGCTTCAAATAGTTCTTGGAAGAATGCCATTATCTTTTTGTTTTACTTTTCTAGGAATGTCCCAACTCACAGGATAAAAGCACATACCATCCAGGTATGAGACATGAGTTCATAAGTAGATCCAAATCATATGTATGGCTTCTTTTCCTGTCATTTCATTGGAGGCTCTTATAACTCTAACAATCCGCACATCAATTGTATCCAGCACATTTGTTGCCATCATTTTCAAAATATTTTCTTTCTGTTTGAGCCCTTGGTATCAGCTCCTCTTTTTTCCCTCCCTCCCCAACCCTTCCACTAGCATGAACCCCTGATAAATTACAAATTATTATTAGTTTCATATCTTACACCACCCACTGTCTCCCTTTACCCATGTTACTGTTATTCATACCCCTGGAGAGTCTTTTTGAAGCTCTCTCCTCCTCGCAATTTTCTCTTCATAATTTCTTTCTTTTGATCACTTTCTTCATTCATTTTTATCTTGTCTATGCCAATCACACCAACAGGAATTTCTTGTCCCTAGTGACTCTCAGATCAAAAGAGATGACTGATCATTGTTGTAATCAGTAGTTATCAGTAAGAAAGACGCAGGCACGGCATAATGGACAGTGACAAAGAGGAGATCTTAGCTGTAGAAGAACCACGTATCTATCCACGGTTCTCGTTGCAATTCTAAAATAAGGTCAAGAACGAGGCCAAGTTAGACTCTCAGATTTGATGATGGAGGACTCTTGCAGAAATGAATAATAGATCTTGCTCTCTATTTATTCAGTAGCACTGAATTTGCATGAAAATAGCTTCTCCCATTATTGCCTTCTAGAATTTTACCTATCTGCCATAAGAATTAGGCAGGGTGCCCTAGATTTCCCTCTAGTGCAAATAGAAAACAAAAAATATATATATTGGTCAATGTCCTCAATATAATTAAGGAATCAGATGGTTTTACTATTATTCCCCTATCAAATTAAAGATGTCCTGACAGGGCCTATACTTGACTTTAAGAAAAATCACTTCTCTGCCTTTCTTAAATATTGCATCTGACCATTATTTTCCTAGGCCATATTTACATCTTCCAAAGGAGCTATATTTTCTTTCCCATTTCATCAACTGTTCTATTTTTTTGCATAAAAGATATATAACAAGCAATTCTCATCGCAACTCACAAATTGTTTAAGCCTCAATGTGAGTTTCACCTAAAACTGAAATAAATCGCTGTTGATTATAGATGTATTGTATTCACATACACAGCCCACTTTCTTTCTCCCTTCCCCTGATACTTTTCACTCTTGAGAAGGAGAGAATCCGCTCATTTAGACTCTAGATACTCCAACGCTTCTCCCTGCCTTTGTCTCTTGTGTTATTGAAGGAAAAACTGTGGGGCAGGGTATCCATGCGAAACGGTAGGCAGAATAGATTTTGATGGCACAGCTTTCTGAAATGCAAAAAGAAACCGAGGAGTGGGATGAGAACAACTTTTAGGTAACTGAAAAGTCACGTTTATATTTAGAAGTGGTCATCTATTTCTGGCCTTACCTAAATGAATTATCCTTTCTAGGGAAAAAGGGCCCAGAGTTGTTTTGTGTTTTTTAAAGAAGCCTTTCATTGTCCAGGCTCTGTCCACAGGATTGGATGTGCCCACATTCAGAGCCCTATATTCAAGGTAAATGTAAAGTGTGTGGGTTGTTTTAGCAAAATTGCACTTTCCCTCTGGATTCTTTACCCTCCCCTTCTCATTTTAGCATAACTATATCTCCCAGAAATCTGATGTCTCAACGCAGTCCCTGGAAATAATTTCTAATGGTAGCATGTCAGATGCCATACTATGCGAGCAGAAAAACAGTAATTCACTGAAAGCAGGTTTATTAAGCTCTCGGTTTGGACAAATTGGCCTTCCTCAAAATATCCGTCACTGTTCCTGAGAGAGAAATATTCTGTGATCAAAACCTGTTCAGTGTTGGATTGGACAACTTTCTCAGAACCCCTACTATGCAAATGTGCACTCTGGAGTCTCTTGATGCAGTGCCCAAGCTGATTTGCTCAGCACTAGCCTGAAAGGATGTTTTTCACCACTCCACAGAACAGTGTGGAAAACAATGTGCCTGAGTCCCGAGGAGGCATAGGGCACATATGCTGGGGTGGGAGGATTAGCCTCACAGAAGAGATCTGAGCCAGGGCCTGAAGGACGGAGAAAAGGCGGCTGCATAGCAACGGAAAGAAGAGCACGTGGGACACAGGGTGGGCAAGGCCTGAGTGGTGCCTATCAAGTCTTTTGTGAGTCATCCTTCAAGACTGAGGCTGGTCTGCCCCACCCTGAGCTCCAAGCTGAGCCTACTCTAGATAGTATCCAGGGGTATGACCCCACCAGGGCCCAGCTGCAGGGTCACGAAGACACAGCTCTGTAGAGGAGTTGAAGGCAGTGGGCCATGAGGTGGGAGAAGACAGGCAGCTTCCTGGAGATGAAAAGTTATCGATCCCCTTGCAAATATTTCCTCAATTTAACTCACTTTTGGTCTAAGCAAGTTAATACATCTTATCCATCTCTATTTTTTAACGATAAGATCCTTAGGATGCTTTTTAATCTTTATTTTTCTAGGTATCTACAGAGTTTTTTTAAGTAATAAATAATATCATTGCCCTCCTCCCTTACTTGTTTCAGATGTAGGACATGGCAGATCAAATTGTCAAAGATGCTTGCTTTCTAGAGCGCAGAAGTTCAATGTATGAATTGATTAACAGATCCAATTCCATTCCTCTGTCTCTGAATCTCTCAGACAAAGGCTTTTAGTAAATAATAGTTTGGAATTTGAAAATGAAAATATATGGTTCAAATGCATCCATAAAGTAAAGCAAATAAACTGAATCGCCAACTGAAGTATATGGCAGATGGGGAGTATTATTTGTTAGTGTTCTTAGAACAGTATTTTGTTTTTTTTATTTTATCTGATTATAAAAATCATGTATAGCAGGGAACCAGTAGAGAGGTCTGAGGGGCTGGCCCCAATCCCAACTATGTGGACAGCTGCCCCTGCCCCAGAAGAATTTACTTCAGAGGACAGCTCTGAAGCTGCAGCTCAGGGAGAGGGACATGTCTGATCAGAGCACAAGGGGGGAGCAAATGAAGGGGGAGGAAGAGAAAATGGAGTACATCCTGGCCCAAGCCTTGAGGACAACATCCCTGCTCAGAGCAGACAATGCAGAGAGAGGACCATATGGCTGGCCCCACTATGAGACAAGACATCCCTCACTGACCCATAGCCCTACAGAGGACAACACTGGAGACACACTGTGGGAATTGTGCCCTATCTGACCCCACCACACCGAGGAAAACACTAAGGGAGTGCAACAGAACAGCAAGGGGAGCAAAGCAGGGAAGTACCAAGGGAGTACCAAAAATAGACTTTGGAGCGAGGGCATGGCATTCCCTCAGACTCTACCAGAAAACACTCCTAAAGGTCAAGAAGCAGACTTTGAACCATTTGCAGGCTTTTCTTTTTTTTGTCATTGTTTTGTTACATCTTGTTTTTGTACATATTAATATCGCTGCAGGTCTATCTAGATAAGATAGGCTGGATAAACAATCCTGAAGAGAAAAACAATGGGACGGATGGTTTCAGGAGGACATGGAAGAGGGGGAGGTGGGGGAGGTGGGAGAAAGAAAGGGACAAGGGAACCCGGGTCAAGGGAACAACAAGTGATCCAAAATCAGTGGCAAGAAGGGTGTAAGAGGCCTGGTAGGGTTTGATCAAGGGCAATGTAACTAAGAGGAATTACTGAAACCCAAATGAAGGCTGAGCATAATAATGGGACAAGAGGAAAGTAAAAGGAAATAGAGGAAAGAACTAGGAGGCAAAAGGCATTTATAGAGGTCTAAATGCAGGCATGTACATATGTAAACATATCTATATATGACAATAGGGAAATAGATCTATGTGCATGTATGTATAGGTTTAGTATTAAAGTCACAGATGGATGTTGGGTCTCCACCCAAGTACTCCCTAAATGCAAGAATACTTTGGTCTATTAAACTGGCAATCCATGATGCTCACCTTCCTGACACAATCACTGAAGACAAAGCAGGTGCATAAGCAAATGTGGTGAAGAAAGCTGATGGTGCCCCACTATCAAAAGATATAGCGTCTGGGTTTTAAAGGCTTGAAGGTAAACAAGCGGCCATCTAGAGCAGAAGAAACAAAGCCCACATGGAGGAAGCACACCAGCCTGTGTGATCATGAGGTGTTGAAGGGATCAGGTACCAGGCATCAAAGAACAAAAAATCATATCACTGTGAATAAGGAGGAGTGTGGAGTGGGACCCAAAGCCCATCTGTAGGCAACTGGACATCCCCTTATAGAAGGGTAATGGGGAGGAGATGAGCCAGTCAGGGTGCAGGGTAGCAACCATGAAACATACAACTTTCCTCTAGTTCTTAAATGCTTCCTCCTCCACCCCAACTATCATGGTCCCAATTCTACCTTATAAATCTGGCTAGACCAGACTGGTAAAGATAGGAACCGGAAACACAGGGTATCCAGGACAGATGAACCCTTTAGGACCACTGGTGAGAGTGGCGATACTGGGAGGGTGTAGGGAAAGTGGGGTAGTAAGGGGGAACCGATCACAAGGGTCTACATATAACCCCCTCCCTGGGGGACGGACAACAGAAAAGTAGGTGAAGGGAGACGTCGGACAGTGTAAGGCATGACAAAATAATGATAATTTATAAATTATCAAGGGTTCATGGGGGGGAGGACTGACGAGCTGATACCAAGGGCTCAAGTAGAAAGAAAATGTTTTGAGAATGAAGAGCAACCAATGTACAAATGTGCTTGACACAATGGATGTATGTATGGATCGTGATAAGAGTTGTACGAGGGGTTTTCAAATGGTGTTTGGGCTTTCACTGTCATCTATAGCCTTCTGGAAACCAGATGTTCAGAATTTAACATCTAATCCTGTTCCTTCCTTTGGATTTGGATTTTATTATTCATGATCTTTGGATCACATAGGCTAGCGTGCTTCTTCTCTGTGAGTGAGCTTGCCATTTGATCTCTATTTTGACCCAGTGTATACTTAAGGTACACAGGCTGCAAATCACAGGGCTTAAACCAGCCAGCTGCTAAGGGGGACAAAGACAGAGCTCTCTGCTCCCACAAAAAAGATACAGTCTCTGAAATTGCATGATTTTTTTTAAATCATGTATATTCATTGTTTTTTAAAACTTAAGAAATTAAAAAATAATATTAAGACTATGGAGAAAAAAGGAAAATTAAGACTATGAAGAGCTAACTATTACTTAATAATTTACCTAAAGTTGAAAGTCTTTTTTTTGCCTCTCCTCATAATTTGAGGAATTTAAAATAGATTTTGATATACAGAAAACTTAGTCTGCTCAAGCTAGTTCAGAAAAAAAGGTTGCCATTTTCACTTAAACACCACCAGCACAAAACCATTACTATAGCCAAGAGGACAAAAGCAATATCCTTACAAAATAAGTAATATCTTGATAAAGTTATTATGTCTTTAAAAGAAAAATGATACTTTTTTTAAGCATAATAATGACTCATTACATAAAGCCTGTAGTATAGTGGGTTATGTATTAGGCTACTTGATGCAAGGTCAGCAGTTCAAGCCCACCAGTCACTCCAAGAGAGAAAGAGGAGGCTTCTTTTCTGGTAAGGATTTAAAGCCTTGGAAACCCACCTAGATAGATCTACCACGGGCCAAAAGTTCACTGTGAGTATATTCCTGTTAATGGTGGAGTAATACATTCAAGGAAGTCATTCAAGGAAATGATTCACGTTAACGATGGGCTTCCAAGTTGATGAGAAAAATCCATTATCTTTTAATACCATTTCCTACAAAATTTTTGAAGCCTTTTCGTAATTTCTAGTAGAATGGTGGTGATATTTGCACATGACTAATGCAATCAATATATGTAGAAATTGTTAAATTGGCAGATGTTTTATGTTGTTTTTACCATAAAAACGTAGACGGTAATATGAACATCATCTACTTTCTTAACAGCTTGGTAAGGACATTCCTATATGGGAGTTTCTTTGCTCCCTGTTAAATGGAGTCACTAGCACCCTGTAGACAGTATTAAAAATCTTGACCAGCAGTTCTATCTAGTCCATAAGTTCACACATTAAACACTTCCTCTGAAGCAGACTTACCAAAAGGTCCCACTGACTGAGCGAAAAGAAGTACAGCCTGATCTTTGCCTACCCTCTCTCAGTCACGGTCTCTTACAAGCTCCTAGACAGAATGCAAGTCTCCAAAGGAATAATCGCATCACCTTTTCCTCCGCGAATGCAGCAGCACATAACTACACGGCCACAGAACTTCTCAGCCCGTCTTTCCAACAGACAAGCACAAATGGGTTTCCTAAACTCACACCCACAACTTCAGCCTCACTGAATGTACATCAGAACGCAATGCTTCTGTATCCTCCTAGAATACACTGGAGAGAGCAAGAAACAAATAAAATCCAATGCCATCATGTCAACACCTACTCACAGTTACCCTATAGAACAGAGCAGAATTGCCCCTGTAGGTTTCTGAGACTGTTTATCAGTGATTCGCAATCTTTGCCGCAACCCTTTCATACAGCTCCTCGTGTTGTAGTGACCCCCAACCATAATATTATGTTCGTTGCTACTTCATAACTGTAATTTTGCTACTGGTATGAATCTTAATGTAAATATCTGACATGCAGGATGTATTTTCATTGTTACAAATTGAATATAATTAAACAAAATTAATCACAATTACAGTATGTAATTATATATTCTGAAATTTTTATGTGTCTTCCGATGGTCTTAGGTGACCGCTGTGAAAGGTTGAGAACTGCTGCTGTATATCTTTACGGGGGTAGAAAATTCCATCTTTCTCTCCAGGAGCTGCTGGTGGTTTTGAACTGCTGACCTTGCAGTCCATCCCAAAACCCACTACACTACCAGGCTTCTGGTATAAGTTAGAGATACTGTCAGATTCATTTTGTGGAAGCGGCAAAAGGAACAATGATTTAAGTGTTGAAGTCATTTGGAAAGCAGTAGGACAAAATCTGGAAAGCAACTAGTTCTTCTTTTTGACCCAACTGATGTACATTGTCTTTCAGGAAGAAAAAGAGGAAGGGAGATGAGGAAGGGAGATGAGCAAGAACAGTGTTTGGCAGTGACTCACCATCAAAGGGTCCAAAGTTCTCAAATATTTGGACAAGTGTCCAGTGCTCAGGCTCAAAAACACACAAACATCTTCAGGCAGGTGAAGGGTAAGGGAAGGCACCAAATAAAGTGAGAGGAAAGTGCCCACATCACAGTGTAAAGCAGGGGCCAGCCATGGAGGGGCAACAGTAATACCGTGAGCCAAGAGGACCTGCGCAGGGGCTGACGTGCAAAGATGACACCTGCACGGTGCACACCAGTTTGCGCTGGCCCAGGTGCTCACAAAGGCTTTCTTCCCTCCTCGCAATGTCCACTTGCAGATAGGCCTGCTACACATCTTCATTAGCTGTCCACGGGCTTTACAGGTGGGTCAGTATCTTCCCACTAAAGAAGTAGCATTTGCTGTGAACCCACTGAGTAAGCTGAGGCTCAAGAGGAGTGAAGTAACACTCCTGAAGGCTTCCTGGTAGAAATCACAGAGCCAGGAGTGAGAAATCAGGTCTGCCCAAATTGACGCTCACATCTTTTCTACTCTGGCTTAGAAGGACCAATTTAGAATGCTTGATTTAAGCTCATAATAAGAAAGATTTTATTCATAATATACTAAAACAAGAGTGAGCAAACTTTTTCTGTAAAGGGTCAGAGAGTAAATACTTTAGGCTTTGTGTGTCACATAGGGTTTCTGTCAAATATTCGTTTTGTTTTCTCTTATAATTCTTTGAAAACATGAAAGGCATTCTTAGCTTGTGAGACTGTACAAAATCAGACTACAGGCCATCGTTTGCCACCTTGTGTTTAAACGCACAGTCCAAGCTAGGTACGGTAATACCGATGGATGAGAACTTATCTTCACTCAGCATGATGCTTTTCGAGATTTGGAGAAAAGAGGAGGATAGAAGGAGACCAGTACTCAATCTAGTCCCTTCATATTTACTCCCATTCCACTAAGGTATTATAGAAAGTGTAAGTAATATACTTCGTGCTTAGACTCCTTCATTAGAGTTGTTTTAAAAGCTACCAAATATTTATTTCCTCTATTACCATTTCTTTGCACATTCCAACCTAGGCATTAATCTGTCACTGAAAATCAATGGTTTCTGTAGTCAAACTAAAGCTGACAGATTCAGAGGACCATAACACACTGAACAAACACTTGGTGAAGTCTGAGTTGACCAGAGGCTCTTTCATTATGATCAAAGGCCTCTGGGCTTCTATTATTTGATAGTATAGAGAAATCGCTTCCATTTACTTTATGGTACTCATAAAAAACGTTTTTGAGTATCCCTTGCAACTTGCAATAACCACATCAACCTAACAGATATTGTAAATGGGATCCAGGTCTTCAACGGTAGAGTGGGTAGCGAGAGGCATTGAACTGGCATTCAGAATTTCCTATGCAAAGTGAAATTAGCTACAACGTATGGCCTCTTTGGCTTTCTCTTTAGACACTGAAGTTGCATCTAGTACATGCTGGCTGTCCATCCATGAGCAAGCCCTTGCCATGTGCCCTGCCAGTTGCCTGGCTGACCTCTGTCTTGGTCTGGGCAATACAACTTTGGTGCCAGCTCCAAGAATCTCCGGTTAAAATATTTTCAACTCTGCTGATTCATGCCCAGCTGCTTGGTAGCTACAGTGTGGAAACAAAGACAGCCACTAGGGGCCAATTTAGTAGCAACAAATGTTATTTTCATTGCTGAGCTAAACAAGTTGGAACCAGGAGAATCCAGATTCCAAAAGACCAATACCTTCCTTTGCAAGACTGCATGTGGATAACCCATAGACCACCTGATAGGTAAAGCCCACTTTAATCATAGGAGCAGCAGGAAATGTGGGCCAGGAGCTAGAGCAATAAAAGCAGCTCCCCTTTCGGATTCTGCCCTTTTTGTCTAATTGCAAAATTCTCTCTTGAGTAAACCCAGCACAGTCAGGAAAAAGACCGAGCCTAAAACTAAGATAGCCGAACGAAGACGGACCACCAAGGCCAGCTCCAGAGGTGCAGTCAAACATGGAAGTGACTGGCTGTGCATAAAGGACATGGCAACCTCAGCCATGATGCAAGACAGCAAGGAGCGAGAGCAGAGAATGAAAAGGAATTAAAGTAGAAGTGCCTACTGAGGATTTGGGACTGTGCAAGCAGATAAGATACAGGATTTTATCACATACTTCTATGATAGGAAGGAACGTTCCCATTTCATAGGCGGCTCAGGAGGAAGCTCCCCCAAATCACAAGCCGTAAATGCCAGCCCTGCAATTGGAACTGCATCTGTCTGCCTCAATCCTGCCTTTCTCATTCCATCACTTTATCCACCACAGAAAACGAGAAACCAAACCCACTCTGCAAAGTTGATTCTAATTCACAGAGGCCCCACAGGATAGAGTAGAGCTGCTCCCATAGGATTTCCTAGGCTGTGAATCTTCATGGAGCAGGCTAGCCTCACAAAAATTCCCTAAACGGAGCATGGCAGGGGCAGCATCCAGGACTCAGGCAGGCAGGTGGTCAGTAAGCAGCAGGACTCCAACCTCAAGCCTCTGCAGTCCCATTGGAAAGATGGCAAGAGCAAGCCAGGGCTCAGCTGCCATCACTGCAAATGACATCATATTTGGCACCAGTGATCTTCCCAAGTCACTTGCCAATACCAGCACTGCCAACAAAAAGCTAAAAACCAGGACATGGAATGGGGAAGGGAGAGAGCTGAGGCTCAGATGTCATCATGGGAGCCCTAAGGGTCACCTGCCTAGAAAGATAATCTGGGCCCCACCAGCTGAGAAATTAAAGCTGTTTAAATACTGCTTATCTTAGCTCCACATAGGTCTGAGACCTACAATTGAGCCTTCAGGCTGATAAACTTGATGTACGCTAGGACTGGCAAATTTAACTGCAGCGCCATGCAAACACAATAAACTCTCCATATCATCTACCAAACCACCAATATGGCAATGACCTTCACAGAAGGTCACATGGGCCCAGGCAAAAGGAGGGAATGAGGAGAACAGCATAAGCTACGCAAAGGAGAGAAATGTATGTGACAAGAACCTTCTCTTTCCAAACAGTAGCCTTGTACTGGCAGCCCAGGGTCTCCAGAGCTGCTTTTGAGAACAACACTGATGCCAGGCATGCCGGCGTGAGCAGCTGGCATCTCACCACCCTCACCGCCAGCAACATCACCCTTTATGGGCTGCCGCCACTCCTTACTTCCCTACTAGTTATCTGATCTAACGGCTGCACCTACTACCCAAACCGCGGCATGTGGAAGGAGGAAGCTGGCAGTAAGGCAGTTCGAGGAAGGAAAGATGTCAGGAAGGTAGAAAACCCTGCTAGCGACCTCCTCACCTCTCCAGAAGGAAGAGGCTGATCCATAAATATTCGCAGCAAGGGGAGACAGAAATTCAAACTTCACCCTTGATTCGCTAGAAGAGCGATCCAGCTGAGTGTGCTCCCTGACTAGATGATTAATCAGCCCCTTCTCTGCTCCCTGACAGAGCCACGGCCTCCAGGCACGTAATTATATCCCAGGTGTCCTCAGGTGCCTGAAGGTGAAGCCAGGCTGGGCAGAACAGTGACTGGCCCCTTCGGTCTCACTGCTGCTCCCTTGGGTCAAGTAATCCCACAGCTCCAGGCCAGACAGTAATTACCAAACCATAAACCACCATCACCAGATTCATTGAGACGGTTCCTGCTCATGGTGACCACATGGTTTACAGGGTGGAACTGCGCCCCCACCCCCACCCCCAGTGTTCTTAGCTGTAATCTGTAAGGACGCAGATGTCCAGGTCTTTCTTCTGCAGTGTCACTGGTAGGTTTGAACAGCCAAACTTTTGGCTAGTTGCTATTGTTGGGTGCCATTGGGTCAACTCCGAGTCACAGTGGCCCTAGAGAACAGAACAACCCCGTAGGATTTCCTTGGCTGCAATCTTTATGGAAGCAGACCCAAGGTCTTTTCTCACACAGCATGACTAAGGGTTCGAACAGCCAATGTTTGGGTTAGTAGCTGGGTGCTTAGCCATTGTACCACCAGGGCTCCAGGAAGTCATTAAAATCTTATTACTCTGAAGTCCAGGAACCACCCACTGCCAATGAGTCCGTTCTAAGTCACAGTGACCCTATAAGACCCTATCAGAGGAAACCTTAAAACTACTCCGAGTTTCTGAGACTAAATCTTTACAGGACACTGCCTCTGCTGTCTTCCATAGAGTGGCTGGTAGGTTTGAACCGCCAGTAAGCAGCCCACCAGGACTCCTTGTCCTTCCTCCTCCAACCAGAGAACCAAACCCATTGTCATTGAGTCGATTCTAATTCATAACCTCCCTATATCAGGTTTCTGAGATTGTAAATCTTTCTGGGAGAGAGAACCTCATCTTTCTCCATGAAGGGTGTGTGTGGCTTTGAACTACCAGTCTTTCAGTTAGGAGGCCATCGGTAACATGAGCCCGCCACCAGGGACTCCTTATTCCTCCTCTCACAGGAAAGACATGCCCTGGAAGGGAAGGCAAAACAGCCAGCTCCCTCCCTGCTCGCCTCAGTTATCCCAAAAGGGAACAACATGCTATAGAATAAGCAGGAAATTCTTCAAGAAAACCTAAAGCATGACACTAACAAGGTATTCCTGTTAGATCCCACTACTTTCCCACAAGACACAAAGGGGCAGTTTGAAAAAAAAGATCATTTGCTTCAGATACAAAAGATTAATTGGGAAGGACTGTCCAACCGCAAAAATAAAAGCAACCTCAAGAAGTTATTTAGTCTGAGCCAGACAGGTAGTATCAATCTTCTTCATAAAGCTATCCAATAAAAGAGCTCTCAGTTACACCCATCCCTAACAGTCTATATATCAGGGGTCCTCAAACTAGGGCCCACTGAGGACGTTTATCTGGCCCGCTGGGTGTTTTTGCCCATTTTATTTTTTTACTTCAAAATAAGATACGTGCAGTGAGCATAGGAATTTGTTCATAGTTTGTTTTGTTTTTAACTATAGTCCGGCCCTCCAACGGGTCTGCGGGACAGTGAACTGGCCCCCTGTTTGAAAAAGTTTGAGGACCCCTGGCCTATATAAACGAGAAATGACTTTTAAGCCATAAATCCCCCTACTACTTACTACCCTCATTCTCAATGGAAACAGAAGGAAGTCACATCACAACGAAAGGCACATACAGAACTAGTTACGCATTAGTCTATTATTCTCCAAAATAAAGGCAATTCCAGTTCAGATATGCTTTCTCAAACCTTCCACTGTGTTTGTCCCTTGACACCTCACCACACCAGTCATGAGCTAAAGACCTGGAATTAAAGTATTAGACAATACAGCTGGTGATGGCTTCTGCCAGGCTAAGTTAAGTGGGTGCGCCACACCAAACAGCAGCTAATGGCTGGGTTTTCCTGTCTGTTTTCCAACTAGCAATCCTAATGCAAAGCAAGCAAATACGCAAAAAAAAAAAAAAACACAGAAAAATAATTGTTGGAAACTCAACAAATGCCAACGCTAGTTTGTATAGCACTTGAAAATAATCCACTAAGTTTTAAATCAAAATGCAGCAAGGTGGAAAATGGCACATAGCTGCACAACATAAACCACCAAAACTTAAAGAAAGCTGTTAATGGACTGCACAGACAGGGCTGATTACCTGCGGCACTATCACAACTTGCAGACTTGTTTCTGTGGGAGAAACCGATTTCTTGAAGATAAGTTTATACTAGTTTAAATGCCCATGTCCCACCAAGGCTAAGTAAAGACACATTCATAACAAGTGCACTTTCCTAAAATAATAACCAAATTGCTGTAATCTCAAAATAAAACATTGCTGAATCGCTTTAATTTAAATGCTTTGAACCAGTAGCTTATGACCTTAGCTACGCCCCATTGTCATCACTTTAGGAGCTTTAAAACCCACTGATGCCTGAGCCCCACTTTCAGAAATTCTGATATAAATAAATGGTCTGGATGTAGCCTGGATGGTGGGAATTTTAAAAGCTCTCCAGGTGATTCAAATGTGGCTCTAAACTAGAGAACCACGGCCTTACGCAGCAGTAAACACGCCTGTGAAAAACATGGAGAGCTTTGTGTATCAAGAATTGTGAGTCACTGGGTAAACAATGTAGGAGCAGATCCTGCTTTCGGCCTCTCAGTCTGGAAGGGAGAAAGACACGTACCCCTACAGTCACCATGCAGAGAGCCCTAGGATGGGGCACCTAACATGAACTCGGGGGGGGGGGGGGGGGGGGGGGTGTTTCCCAAACAAACACTGTTGTCAAGCTAAATCAAAGATTAGTAAAGTATACAAAAGAGCTTGAATATACAAAGGGCCGAGATGAAAGACCATAGCCCTTTTAAGAGCCCAGCAAGCTTTCCTCTACAAGTGAGGCAGAAGGTGGGTCTGAATGCTAGGGGAAAATAAGGTTGCAAAGGTGCCTTTCCATGTCCCCCTGGTTGTGCCATGGTTAAGCATTGTACTACTAGTCCCAAGGTCAGTGGTTCAAACCTGCCAATTACTCTCATGTAAAAAGATGAGGCTGTCTTCTCCCATAAATATTCAGTCTGAGGTACCTTAAGGAGTAGTTTTCTTCTGTCCTATAGGGTCACAATGGGCGCTGGAGCCAGCTCCATGGCAGTGGGCGAGCGAGGCTATGTGTAATGTCAATAAGGGGAGCAGGCTGGGTATCAGGAAACACTGCACTGCCCAACCCAATACACAATTGGGGGAGGCGGCGGCAGTGTTTGCTCCTTAGCTCTAACCAACACTAGAATGACAATATTGACACATTTCCCAAGCTTTCAAAGGCTGCTGGAAATCTGGTTCTTAGGTGACATTTACCTGAGCATTGAAAAAGAGGCTGAAATTCAGAAGAGTGGTACTTTGGCTACTATTACTGGGTGGGGAAAGCTTTGTACTACCGGACCTGCCAGGTAGCTGCCTGTAACACGGCAGTTTGACTTTGCATTTTAAAATGTACATGAGGGTAATTTGTATGCTGCCCTCTCCTACTAAAACCCTTCAGTAGGTTATGGAAACCTTCAATACTCGGATTCAGAGCAGAACCTAACTTTTAACTGTAGGGGACAAAGAAAACAATTAGGCAGAAATGATGATGTAGACAGAGACCATTATTTATTAGGCCTTCAAGGTGAAGAAAATTGCAGGCAAACCTGAATTACACATGCTGATGGAGTACAGGAGAGCTCATCAGAAATCGCAGATGATGGGCTAAGCAGGGCTAGGGCTCTATGCCCTGAGCTGCAATTCTCCACTGGCTGGGAACACAGCCAGCTGCCCCGGAAGAGCAGCCTGAAAGCGGGGAGGGAGCACACAGATGCCAGGAGAAGGTCACCCTGTCCCCAGAGGGGACTTTACTTCCTTCACTTAGGCCCTACCTTAACTTCCTCCTGAAAGTCAGTTGTCCAAATGTAAGGGAAGAGGCAAGGCAAGCAGTGGCACTCTGTTCTCTAGTGCACCCCAACTAACTACACCCTTACACACGACGCCCAGCCATTAAATACCGGGGAACCTGTCACCAATGCAGTCTCCACATCCTCCCTGAGAAGTTATCAGGCACTAAACTTGTGCTTGGGGCCCTAACAGTGTAGTGGGTTATGGTGCGGTTGCAAACAGCCAAGGCAGCTGTCCTGCAGAAGATGTGCTTTCCACTCCCATGAAGATTTCCAATCTCAGAAACCCCTGGGGGCAGCTCTCTCCTGTCCATCAGATGGGATTGCTGTGACCACAATCGAGGTGATAGCAATGAGGAAACTTACGTGTGCTCACAAGTCTAAACTTAATTCTCAGGGCAGAGTTGGATTTACATTCCCCCAGGGGTGGCCTAACACTTAAAGAAGCACTACCGACTGTCAAAGAAATGCTTGGCTCACTGTGGTGAAAATGTATTTGATAAAGATTAGAAAACAAACAAGCACTGTCTTCCCGTCTATTCTAATTCCTAGTGACCCTACAGGACAGAGTAGAATGGCCCCAAGGGGCTTCCAAAGCCGAAATCTTAAGAATGCACACTGCCATCCCTTTCAGTTAGCAACAGCTCCTAACCATTGTGCTACCGGGTTCCTTTCACACACACACACACACACACACACACACACACACACACACACACACACACACACACGGGTCTCTATAAGCAAAAGTTAAAAACAAGAGCCTCATACGCTTTATAGACTTGATTAGAGGGGGAAACCCTCTAAATAAAAACTACATTTACAAGGACAGTGGAGAAGACACCATAAATATGGGGCTCTAATTGATTCTCAAATCAAATGAGTGGGCTGAAGTACAATCCTCAGACAGACAGACAGTTTATTGGTAAAGAGCAAACTGCTGGATTATTTTCCTTCTTCACGTTTTAACAAATAGAGAAAACATATCATTACTATGTCTGGTAAAATGCCTGCAGTCTCCGCATGTCATTTCTAATTTTAGATATGGAAATGGAATTCTCTCAGGCACACTGACTTTCCAAGAGGGGTGGGTGAACTGCAGGATATTAGACTCTATGGAGACTTGAAATTACACAATAACAGCTATAATCCAACAAAAATAAGGGCCTTCTATTTTAAGAATTATGGTCTCTCGAATAATTTTTAAAGATTAAATATTGCATAATCTCAAAAAGCTACGTCAGAGCTCTAGAGGCAGAAGAGAAAGAAGATCTTTTAAAATGACGGCTCAAAGCTTAATTTGAAAACAGTTCTCCGTCCATCAATTACCAGGCACCGTTAGAAAGGTAAGTAAAGGAGTATCAGCATAATTAGAAGGCAGTATTATGTTGTTTGGTTTCATTTCCAAAAAGAAAAGTCACCTTAGTGGACTCAGAAAGTAGATACATGTGGAAGAGAAGACTGAATGGAGTAGCATGGGCATGTTTCATTCGGTCTTATCTAAACTTGCTATGGATAATACACCTGTTATAATTACTCTGCTTGAGTTAGTATCTGCAAAAAGTGCCAGTGGTTTCTTTAAAGTGGGGACAACATTCTTAATTTTTCAACTATTTGTTGAAAGAGTTGTACCTTTGATTACAGAAGTCATCGAAGATGCCAGAATAAAAATGGTCTTATCAAGGTCAGGGGCTTGGGCTTATCACCGCACACAGGGAAGAAGGAAAGTGATTTGATCGGGAGTATACTATTGCTTAATGGAAAACAAATCTTCAAAGAAACCCTTTATCTTTCCTGCAGTAGCTTCTGAGTTGTTGTTAGGTGCGGGCCACTGAGTTGAATTCTCCTGACGAAAACCCCATGGAACAGCGTGGAGCTACCTACCGCTCAGTTTCCAGACTGCAATCTTTACAGGGACAGAGGGCCAAGTCTTCCTGCAGAGCCACTTGATGGTTTCCAATGGCCAATCTTTCGGTTAGCAGCCAAGAACTTCACTTCAGTGCCACCGGAGCTTGAGATCTTTGAGGAGCACGCTTCATTTTATTGTGCATATTTTACACTGAAGTGTGGCGCTATTCTTAGGGTTTGCTTTGCTTTAATGCTGTATCCAGATCAGCTGCCGGGTATGTGTTTCTGTTCTCACCTCAGTAGACATCCTGGAGAATGCAGGGATCACATATAGGTGGAGTTCATGAATGTTGAACGTCATGAATGTTCCCATAATACATGAAGGGAATGTTGCCATGCTCTTTCTTAATGAAGTCCATGTCGTGCCTCCAGCTAGCCTGGCCCGTACAACCACAGCAGTGCTTTGAGGATTGCGAGCTTCTCACCTAAGCTCATGACCAAGCACCATCACAGAACATCTACCGTAGGGCTAGGGATTCAAGGTGTGAGAAAGGGCAGAGCTTTGGAAAATGAGAGCTTTCTGAAATGAGATTTTTAAAAGGCAGGGACAAGTCTTTCCATGTCAGGAAGAAGTTCGGCCATCCATGGAAGGAAGAGGCTTAGACATCCTGGGACAGGATATCTAAAGTAGAACCTGGGTAAGTCACCAAGATGAGGTTATAAGGAAAGCACTTCGGAAGCCAAGGATCCCCATCTTGGGAGAGGGAGGAGGACACAGAGATTTCTTTCCCAGCACACAAGGCATTGGATAGAAATAGCTCTGGCCCAGCTTAGACTGTGGCTGGCAGTGAGGAGAACTTGGAAGGAGAGCTGTAACTATAAAAGTGCAGACTAGGTGTGACACTAAACCAGTGGGGCTAGAACCATGATGCTTACCCAACCTGTAGAAGATATAAGCCCCCAAACTCCGACTCTGCAGAGACTTTGTGCATCTGTAATGGCCTCAGGCTGAGACACTGCAGTAGAGGAAAACTACTAAGGTAGAGATGTACTGGAGGCAGGGGACAGTTCGGAAAGGAAAAACGGGAAAATCTGCAGAAGTCCCCCGAGTAAAAGCAGAGAGTGTGTTACCTCAGCACAACGGCCAGGGACTGCTGTGCTGGGGACGGTGCCAGTTTCCCTCGCAGCAGAGCCCAAACCCCTTTGCGGTGGGAACAAACACAGCTTGAGTCCTTTGCTGATGGACAGAAAAGTTAAAAAGACAGATGGGTTCTGCATTAAGCACGCCTCATTGTGGGAGCAAGTGGACTGGTAACCTTCAAGTGGACAGCGTTCTCTGCCAGGATAAAGTATTATGACTTCTCCAGGCCTACAAGTTATAAATTTATTTGCTTAAATGCTGCCCTACTCCAAGTGCAAATATCTATAAAAGCAAAGACTTTTATGTTCATATTCAGGAAAGGCTAAGTTTGGTTCTAAAATGGAAATTCCAGATAAAAACACAAAATGTCTGCAATGGTTTAGGTAGGTACAGTAAATAACTTGGTAAAGATTTCTTTTTTGCTTTTTCCTTCTCCTGGTTACATAAAGGACAAAATAAATGTCTCTACAAGTGTCGGTAAGCATATCATAATCTCATCATCTCCACACTGAAAATATTTATAGGCTTACATTTCCTCAAATAAATGTGAAAGCATATCTATAACTCAGTATAACCCTTTCTGAACAGGTTTAATACAGAGAAATAAAGATAAAATGAAAATTTTCCATAGTCTTATTAAAAAATTATAAACAGAGGGCTTCAAAAAGTTCATGAAAAAAAATATAACTTAAGATAATGGAATTTTCCCAAAAACTTCTGTAGCACCCCTCTCCGTTTCACATAAAAACAAAACAAACAAAAAAACCTCACAGCCATTGATTCAGTGCCAACTCATAGCAGCCCTAAAGGACAAAGCAGAACTGCCCCTATGAGTTTCCGAGACTGTAATGCTTTACGGGAGTAGAAAGCACTGTCTTTCTCTCTCGGAGCAGCTGGTGGTTTTAAACCGTAGACCTTGCAGCTAGAAGGTCACCATGGCTCCTCCTTTGTGTACAGAACACGTAAAATAGCTCATATGAAAAATCCATCTCAGACATTGAGCTTCTACTCAAGTACTCCCTCAATGCAAGATCACTTTGCTCTATTAACCTGGCATTCCATGATGTTCACCTTCCCCCACAAGACTGCTGAAGACAAAACGGGTGCATAAGCAAATGTGGTAAAGAAAGCTGATGGTGCCTGGTTATCAAAAGATACAACGTCTAGGGTCTGAAAGGCTTGAAGATAAACATGCGGTCATCTAGCTAAGACGCAACAAAGCCCACTTAGATGAAGCACACCTGCCTGTGTGATTAAGAGGTGTCGATAGGATCAGGTATCAGGCATCAAAGACCTGGAACAAAAAATCATATCATTGTGAATGAGGGGGAGTGCAGAGTGGAGACCCAAAGTCCATTGGACATCCCCTTACAGTAGGGTCCCAGGGAGGAGAAGAATCAAGCAGGGTAGAGTACAGCAACGATAAAAAATACAACTTTCCTCTAGTTCTTTAATGCTTCCTCCCCGCCACTTTCATGACCCCAAGTCTACCTTACAAATCTGGCTACACCGGAGCATATTTATGGGTACAGATAAAAGCTGGAAACATAGGGAATCCAGGACCAATCATAAGAGTAGCAATACCTAAAAATAAATAAAAATAATAATAAAAATAAAAAAAAAAGAGTAGCAATACCAGGAGAGGAAAAGCAAGGTGAGGGAGATAGGGGGAACCAATCACACTAATCAACCTATAACCCCCTCCCAGGGGTTTGAACACAGAAAAGTGGGTGAAAGAGACATCAGTCAGTGTAAGACATGAAAAAACAATAATAATTTATAAATTATCAAGGGTTCATGAGAGAGGGAGGGTGGAGGAGGCAGGGGAAAAATGAGGAGCTAATCTCAAGGGCTCAAGTAGAAAAAAATGTTTGAAAATGATGATAGCAGCAAATGTAAAAATTTGCTTGACACATGGATGGTTGAATGGATTGTGATAAAAGTTGTACAAACTCCCAATAAAATGGTTTTTTAAAAAATTAAGAAAAATCCATCTCATCAAAGTATTTTTAAATTTACTTACTATTAATCACTGTCTACTATCTGAAATAAAAATACAAGAAAAAACATAAGGAAGCCATAGAATTATAGGGATATTCGACATCCTTGCTATTAACTTACTTTAGCAATCCAAGCACAGACTCAGAGGCGAAGCACCAACAAATAGAGCAAAAATAAAACCTTATCTTAGGTGATAGTTTTAAAGACACATGAAAAATAATCCTGATGATAAGTATTTTATCAGAAATGCTAGCATAAAAATGATCCCAACTCTGGTGGGTGAATATTGCAAGTTTTTCTTTCAAAGAAAGCATAAAAACTTAAAAGGAGAGAAAAAAAGCACAAAACAAAACTCAAGTAGAGTCCCCAAGGGGCCCACCGGTTTGCCCATAAAACATCTTTCAATGCAATTTCATGTTATTAAGAAAATCTTCCTCAATACCTCCTCAATCATGTATTATCAACTCCTTTACTTTAAAAAAAAGTACTAAAGATTTTGGCAATCATCTGAAGGTCACAAAAAATTGATGTAAGTAGAACACAGGTCTCTCCCAAGTTTTCCCAATCCACCACACAACAATGACCTACAGACAGAAATGTTAATGATACAATTACAAGATCTCTAAAAATAAAACTGTTTGAAGGGAAAAAGCCTCAGAAGAAATGATATTTTAATCCAAAACATAGAAGGCTAAAAATAGTCAGTTCTAAGTTGAATATTATTCTGAGATGATAACAATCAGAAATAATTCCAATATTTTGTCTATTTTAAAAATCAATACATATTCTTTAAAATGCATGGAAATGTTGAACAAATATAAAATATCACTCATTTAGTCACAAATCCCATAAATGTTTATAGAGTATCAAATGCAGGCCAGGTATACTGGTAAAAACTGAGAATACCAGAAATTAACAAAGCATCTCTGTGCTTCCAAACCAAAAACCAAACATACTGCCAAACTCACGGTCAATGTCGACTCATAGAGATCCTATAGGACAGGGAAGAACTGCCCTGAGCTTTTGAGACTGTAACACTTTTGTTTGTTGGTTTGTTTGTTTGTTTGTTTTTTGTGGAAACATTTGCTCTTTAATTGCCACGGAAAGGTTTGTTTTTTTATAAATGCTTTTACTGGAGACTTTTATGGCTCTTATAACAATCCATACATCAATTGTATCAAGCACATTTGTACATATGTTGCCATCATCATGTTCAAAACAGGAGCAGACTGGCAGTTTCTAACTGCGCACCTTGTAGTTAGCAGCCCAATGTGTAACCACTAAAAGCTCATATTGTAGTAGGGGGACACAGACAATAATATACAAACAAACAAACAAAATAATGGGTCAATGGATGCTGAGTGGAATGAAGAAAATAGTAAGTAAGTAAATCCCAGGCAGTCCACACAGTTAATACAAGGCTACTAACTGAAAATTGCAGATTGAGATTACCCAATGCAGCTTCTGAAGATCTACTTCTTAAAGATCGCTAACTGAAAACCCTCCAGAGCATTTCTACTCTGATACACAAAGGGCTGCCATGCAGCCACGTGACTAGCAAGTGATGTGCTTGCTTGCTTGCTTGCTGGCTGGCTGGCTGGCTGGCTGGCTGGCTGGCTGGCTGGCTGGCTGGCTGGCTGGCTGGCTTAGGGGAGAGGGACACACCAGGAAACAGGACAGGTCCTATTTTATGGTACTCAGAGAAAATCTCTCTGATAGGTGACACAGAAAGTAAAGGAGAGAGCCACGTGAATCTCTTGGGGAGCGCATTCCCGGCAAACAGCAGCATTAATGCAAAGGCCCTGAGACACAAACATTCTTGATGAGAGTGAGCAAACAATTTGAAATCGAATAAGAGACAGGACAGTAAGATACACAAAAACACTAGAGAAGCATGCACCCCTTAGAATAAACAACCACTGAAGAGTAAATGGCAGCGTTTGCCCACGGCCAACATTCAGAAGGCAGTGGACAGCTAATGTTACATCGTGGGGGTCTGCGATCATGACAGGAAATAAAACATGCATGAATTGTTGAATTTGTTCTGTAAACCTTCACCCTATGCACAACAAGCTAACAAATAAATTTTAAAGTAATATACAAAAACAGGGAAAAGAAAAAGAGTGAGCAGAATAAGCAAGGGGTGGTGGTGGCAGGAGATAAGAATCTGTGGCTGCTTCTGGATTATCCAAGTGATGTTTGGTAGGTGAAGGGTACAAATGGCAGGAAGGAGAGAACGCACAGGTATGTCCCTGGGGGGGGTGGAATGGGGGTGGAGGGAAGGCATTATCACATTTAATCCACATGCCCAGCCTCTGAAACAGATGATGTTGCACCTGTATTATAAAACTTAGGTGACAGCTGGGAATGAGGCAGAATCAAATTTAAAGGCAGATCTTCCTGGCTCCAAAGCTCAAGCCCTTAACCTCAAGCTTCCTTGCGTTCCCGAGATGACCAAAGGAAACATGTAAAAGGGAGAATATTCAAATGAACAGAGATTCCCCCAGAAGGAAAAGTGAAGCGGCACAGCTGAAACCATTATGATAGTTGTGTGGCTTTTTCCGATCGCACACAATTAAATCAACCATGCTGACTGGGGTCCTGGGTGGTGCGAATGGTCACACATTGCATTGCTAATAGAACCACTAATGGTTCCACGCTCCCCAGAAGCAGCAGCTCAAAAGGCAGTCTGGCCAGGATCCCCTTCCAGAAGAGCTGTGACCCCCTTAGAGGACAGGTTTACTCTGGCCACTGGGGTCTCCATGAGTCCCACTTGGCTGGATGGGAAACAGGTTGGGTGGGTTTGTTTTTTAACATGCCAATTACTATAAAACATGTCCTTAAACGCTGAGGGTGGCAAGTGGGCTTCCTCTTACCTGTTCAGCCTAGAAATGCCTGTCACAGAAACCAGGCCGCTCCTCCCACCCCCACCCCCCAACCACACTGTCTGCCCCTCCAAAGGAGCCACATCTGCCTCAGAAGGAGCACTGTGAATATGAACATCTCAAAGGTGAAGATACGCGGCCTAAGATGCCAGCATCCAACAAATGCCATATGCCTTTGTCCTCAATGTGGGTGAAGTGTTCACAGGTAGAGATTCCTTTCAGTAATACCAACCCAGCACTCCCAGGTGGAAAGAAGAGCAAACGTTTGGGTTTTTCTAGGCTTCCAGCTTTGCACTGTGGGGAGGAGGAGGAGGTTGAGAAGAGGAAGTCCCAGGCTGCGGGTAGTTAGTTCTCCGACTAAAAAAACAGTATTCCCTTTTCTGTCCTTTGAGTTCGGATTTAGAGGAAAGCAGGAAAGGGAGCTCGCTGAGAGGAACTCCTTCGGGGCTTTCTCGGGGACAGAACTGGCTGAAATCCCCAGCCCTGTGCGCTGGCTAGCAAAGCCACACAGAGTTCAAAGGAGGCAGACTAGCACCACTGGAGGAGCCCGGGAGGCTTCTGAAGATGTAAGAACCTTACAGTTTTTTCCCTCAAAGCAAAGAACAAACAAGGGTAAAATTGAACAGAGGTTGAAGATAGTTTAAATTCATCTGGGGAATCTTCTTAACTTGTAAATATGATTTGGACGATTTTCAAACTCGTCAATAGTGTGTCAAGACAAATGTTCTACACAAAGTTCCACCTTAGTATTTTATCCTCTAGACCAGATCCAGAACCAGATACTGTCCCCAGTTGACAGCAGAGAAAGGTGGTCATGCCGGGCACTGCCATGTTGAAAATCCCTGTCAAAACTGCAAGCGGGGGGTCTTTTGGGCCCCACATAGGATATTTGGTTAGATCGAGTGAAAGCTCTCAGGAGCCAAGGTGTCTCCTGTGAAAATTCAGTCTCATAAACCCTATGGGCAATTCTACTCTGTCCCCTAGGGCCATTGTGAGTCAGAAATGGCTCGGTGCCAACCCGTATTATGGTTA